>NW_026901033.1:670000-1870000 GCF_033783945.1 Neopsephotus bourkii
CGTATTAGGGTTTTTTTTCTTTAAGAATTTTGTCTCTTGGAATATTTTTTTAATAGTCAAAAACCCAAAAGCAAATATAGAATGTGGTTAATTTTCTGAAAAATGTCTCTGTGTCTATCAGGTGGTCTTAGAAAGCATACTTCTTCACCTATAGCTACATTTTATATAAGCATACAAAATGTATCTAAGGATACAAAATGTAGCTATAGCTGAATATCTTGACCAAAGTGTTTTCTTTCAAATACTCACATTATCATGACTGAAATAAGCCATTATTTCTATTGCCATAGTTTTGAAAACTGAAATGTTGGTTGAAAGTCATTTCCCTCCATACATTTTCAGTGTGTAATTCACATAACGCATGCATTGTTCTTTGCATTTTCAGGGATACTAATCTTCATTTCTTACCTTTTCAGACAGAGGAGACCAAATACGTTAACGGACGGTTTTCCAGTAAAATTGTAATTGCTCCTGAGGAAAATGTGACTTTAACTTGCATTGCAGAAAATGAGCTAGAAAGGACTGTGACCTCCCTGAATGTCTCTGCCAGTGAGTGTCCTGTAAAGACAGTTTCCTTAGACTGTCACATAAAATACCCCCTTTACATTCAGATGAAGAGTAGGTCTGCATGGTAATGTTGATATAAAGATATTTAACCTTTTTGTTCCAAGTCAAACAATTGTAAATCCACTCTATCAGTAGTACATAAAATTTCTTGATGGCTTTCTGAATGAAGTCACTTAGCTAGGCAAGAAGGTTACGAAGACAATCTCATGCATGCACTATATTATCTACAAAAGTAAATAATATTATAGAGCAACAACACAAAATAATATTAGGAAAATGTTGCAAAATAATACATTATTTAGGAGGCAACATTCCTTATTATTACATTAACGCCCTCTTTCAGTTTCCACATTCCACTTCATTATTAATGATACAAGGTGACTTGGGACAGAAATCAGCCATACTGAGCTTCAATCACATGTCACTTTTCAATGAGGACAGGTGGTGAGATGATAGTTCGTGGAAGGGTAGCCCAGAAATACTGACTCAGAAATATTTCTGCATTAATATTACAGGTTTTGAATAACATTCTTCACTTGGATATCTTATACTTACAAAGGAAAGATTTCTGTTTAGCAGTAAGATTGATTACCTTGCCATTTGGTGAACACCGCATTATGTTTCCATTTCTGTCATCTCTGTAAATAGACAATTAAATGTGAAGTTCTGCTATAATACATTTTGTCTTTAATTTAATGGTAATGTTTTTTCATTCCAGTAAACATTCCAGAATACGATGAGCCAGAGGATAGAAATGGTATGTATGCTTTTCTGTCTCCATAACCTCTCATGTTAAGCGTCTCAGTTCAAGACCTATGTAGTGCCACTGAACAATTTCCACAGTCTCTCAGAGAGGTATTTGATTTGAAATACCTGGTGCCATGATTGACTAAGAATCATAGAGTCAACTAGGTTGGAAAAGACCTTTACGGTCATTAGGTCAAACATTACCCCAGGACTGCCAAGTCCACCACTAAACAGTGTCACTAAGGGGCTCATCTATGTGTTTTTGGCACGCTTCCAGGGACAGTGATTCCACCACTTCCCTGGGCCGCCTGTTCCGATGCCTGAGCACCCTTTAGGTGAAGAATTTTTTCCTAATATCCAGTCTAAACCTCCCGTGGCACAGCTTGATGCTGTTACCTCTTGTTACCTGGGAGAAGAGACTGACCCCCACCTCACTACAACCTCCTTTCAGGTAGTTGTAGAGAGCCGCAAGTTCCTCCTAGAACCTTCTCTTCTCCAAACTAATCCACCCCAGTTCCGTCACCTGCGCTTCATAAGACTTGTTCTCTAGGCTTTTCACCAGCTTTGTTGCCCTTCTCTGGACCCGCTGCAGCAACTCAATGTGTCTCTTGTAGTGACGGGCCCAGAACTGAACGCTGTTTTCAGGGTGCAGCCTCACCAGTCCTGAAGCTTTCAGTGTGTATTTAAGAACAATGCCTCCTTTTTTGTTTTTCTTCTTTTATTTTTCACTTTCAGATCCTTTTTCTAGTTTCTGCTGGAAATTCTTTAAAAATGGTGTAATGCCTTCACCTCATTCATTTTTCTTCTTTGCTTCAGATGACAATAGTGAAAAGGTTAATGACCAGGCAAAGCTAATAGTGGGGATTGTAGTCGGTCTTCTGCTGGCTGCTCTGGTTGCAGGTGTTGTCTACTGGCTCTATGTGAAGAAATCAAAGTAAGAATTTATGGAAAACTTGATACTAAATTGAAAAAAAAATAACGATGAGCAGAAATGTATGTTCACCTGTTTTCCCTCCTGCAGCATCTCAGTAGTCTGAGGAAAAGTTATTAAACTAGACAGAAAAAAGAAACTCGGTACCTCTGATCAGTCTCTCCTAATGCTTAGCCGGCCTCATTTGCTGCAAGTGGTGTTCCAGGACTTTTCATAGCTCAACACCTGTAAAGAGGTTTTCTTTCCTTACAGCCAAGTCTCTGCTTATTCTTGCATTTAAAGATAGTACCTGCTACCTACTTGTGGGATGTAATCTCTGTGGGGCTTGACTGGTGTTGAAAACTGCCTTCATTTAGAAGTTGTGTAGCTTGTGTACTTTAAAAATAGAATAAATTACGGAATTTATCAGGTTTACACCATCTGAGGGAGAACAGAGACCCTTAATTGATCTATTTGTTCATATATACTTTGAGATCGCTCAAGTAAAATTGATAATGACAGCCCTTGTGTTGCTGAAAATCTGGAAGCTGTCATCTAAATCAATATGTTCTACCCATCCTAGACATAGAACACCATTTGCCAGTGAGGCCTGCTTGCTTGCGAGTTTCTTCATCATTACAGACGCTCGCTTTAGACTGGATGATTTCTAAAAGTAACTGTGTTTCTCAGTCTTTAAAGACGGCCATAACTGTATGCCATTTGACCTTATCCCCATACATTCGTCTCCATGGAGAACTAAGGGCAAGCTTATTTTCTGAAGGGTTCTTACAGCTGTCTCTTCACAGGGAAGATTAAGGTAGTTTTATGCATACCGTGCACAAATCAGAACAGGTAGAGAAGCAATCTTAAAGTTCAGTTGTTCTTTCTATGACCTTTTGTTAAAATTAGATCGAATGAGATGTAAAACGCACAGTGGGATTTTATAATGAACAAATGTCTTCATGTGTAAGTACAACAAGGAATTCTCCATCTGCTCACAAACGCTCTTTTTGGGATAATATACAGGATTTTACTCCAGCCATAAATGAGGAGGCTTTGGAAGTTTTTCAAATGAAGGGTTGCTATAAATTACCAAAGCACAGAACCACGTTCAGATATTTTACAGAAAAAAAAAATAATAATCTTTTGAAAAGGTTACGCTTCTTTTGGTATACATTAAAAAGTTATAATGTTGAGCTCCTCCTCCTCCACTTTGCTACCGGTGTAATAATGTCTAGAATAATTTCCTTTTGTCTTTCCTTTCTGAATATGAGAATGTGGAAGCATGAAACTGTGGTTCCCTGGTTTGGGTTATCTTTTCTTACGTAGTGTGGGGAGAGCTAATGAGCTTAAAATATAGCATGCCCTTTGCTGAGATCAGGTTGTGATTTCAGAGAACTTTTTCAGCTTGAAAGATAGAATACAGCATATTCTGAATGGACACCTCCTCATGCTCAACTTGTCTCCTGCAAGCTTACAGTAAAACTCAGAGCTGGAATTAATTAGGCAGGTTGACTGGGAACAAAATAAAGATCCCTTTACAGTTAAATAATAGTCTCTCGTAATTAAGATATGGTTGCTGTCTACTGCAAACCTTAATTGATGCATAATCACTTAACATCTGTTCTCAGTGTATACTTGAGTTGATCTGTTGTTATCCTCCCTGCTTTCAGCATGCCATACTTGCAAGAGCAAGCAGTGTCAATACCTATTCTGACAGTTTTCATTTTGAATTATAGTCTAGAAATCAAAGTAGACATTGCAAAAAGCCCCTTACACCTCTAAACACAACTTGTGACTGATCACAACCCCTCCACCTCCATACAGGCCAACAGTTAGTTAGTAGTTATTTTTTGAACCCGCTCATGAACAGTAACTCACCTAATCTCTGTCCCCAAAGTGACGCCAAAAGACAGTCTGAGAAGGCAGCAGCACAGAGCTTTCCAAGTCTACCGAGGCAAGAAAAACATTACTTTTTTTCATTATTGGTGTTGTGGTTTGTATAATCTTCTATTGTCTTGTCATCCACGCTAAGTAGGAATTCCACCTGTAGCCTGGGAGAATATTCACAATAAATCACTTACTTACATTGTTATTCACTTCCTCAGCTCTACTTGATGCAAAAGCTAAGTAATGCCACATGATTTTCACTATGGATATTATCCCCTAAATCAGGGACTCAGGCATTCCACATCCTGAAACCAGCCCCCTGTTGCATAAAGAGTTGAGGCTACCTACCCCAGCATGCCATGTTTCTCCTTCATCTGAGCAGAAGGCCAAAAAGACACATTTTCTACAAATTTCTCCATTTTCCATAAAGGATATTGTAGACTAATTTATGCTACACAGAATACAACTTAGCAATTCATAGTCTTTCTAAAAACTTTTGTGTCAGACCTCAGTTGAGTGATTCTAGGACACCCATCTTCACTCAACCCCTTATATGAAATTTTCACCTTGCTACAAACAGCTGAGAGTACAACAGAAATTAAACATTTAGAAAGAAAATAATACACCCAGCACCATGTATCCCTGTTCATGGAAGTTTTACATGTAGATTGGACCTTTGTCCCATTTTTGATCCTTGGGCTTGGAGAGGCACAAATCTCAAGTCCCCTGAGGCTAGATCGAGGTTAAGGTGGTTTAAAATGCAATGAAGGAAAATACAGCTGGGCACATTGAAGCACAGCAGCGGTCTTAACATTGTTCATACTCAGAGCTTACCGAACTCCTGAAATTCTTCTTCTTAGGTCATAGTAATCAAGGATGTTATTAGTGTCTCTGAAACTGAACATTTGCAGCATAACAATTCTGCTTTTCTGATAGCTTATAGGAAATAGGCATATGAATTTGAATGTGGCAGGCCAAAGAGGGAGGAAACTTGCTTTTTTAGTACAAGCATTTGTACTATTTTCACGCAGATCACTTGCAGGGAAAAGACAGTTACATACCTCTCTGAGAGTGTCAGTTTATGTGCCAGCTCCATACTAGTGGAATGAATTAAAAGATGATCGCTTGTTTCTTGATGACTGGTATATGTTTTTAATTTCCCTGCCTTTTTTTTCCTACTGGTGAGCAATTGAAAATAATGAGGGGAAGTGGAAAGCAAGATGGGGGTAAATAGAAAGAAGCTGCAAATAATCCAGATTTGGATGTGTAAGACCATTACCTTCCTAGAAAACCTTCTGCAGCTATGCAGTTGAGTGTGTAACATGCCTTTCAAAAGTAACGCATAGCTCTTGCTTCAGCACCCAGAACTACACCGACGTGTATTCTTCTTACCTGTCATCATCACAGACTTGGGGAACAGAGGACAAAGAGCACGGCAGATTATCTTCCTTAAGCAACGCTGGGGGTGAAGGCCTAGATTTGTGAGAACAAAAGAATTGAGGAATTAATCACAGCAGCAGTTTCTGCATCGTCTATATGCAGGCTATATGTATTCTATAGCAGGCAAAACAACTGAGGTGGAAAATGGTCTTTATATTAAAACCAGACAACGCCATGAGCAATACCTGAACAAAATCGGTCAAAATAACAGCCCCTCAGCACTGACATACACTCCAAAGAAAACTGGAAACCTCACCGTGGTACTGCTTACAGAGAGGTTTTGATTAGGATTCCCTGAGGACAATTATTTTCCCGAAGAGCAAGCTTAGATAAATGTAAAATCTGAGTCATAATTTTAGCAGGAGCTCAGACTGATCCATGTTTTACAGATGAATTAAAAAAAAAATCCAAAAAATCAAAACAGTTGAGAGACATAAATAAACTGACGTTCATACAACCCACTTCTCACTCTTCACAACAACATGGCAAGAGCATGCTAAGGCACAGGCTGTTTGTGGGGCTGGAGAGAACATCAAGGCATGTGAGTGGCCTGAGCAAAGCGGGCTGTCTTGCCCTTTTTGGTAAATTATTAGGGATATTTCTATCCCGCTGGACCGTGTTGCCCAGCTGCATCAGGAAGTCACTCTTGAGTTGCGAATGGAGCAAGCTGATAGGAGTTAATGCACAAAACCCATAAAGAACAGCTGTTGTTGAATGTTAAACTGGCAAAGGACCATTTTTCCTCTGCCTCAACTCACCTCAGGAAGCGATTTTGAGCCGTTTCTCTGTTAGAAACCCAAGCCACGTCTGTCGAGCTCTGAGGATTGGTGCCATGCCAGGGTCAGCTATTCCTCTGCTGCTGGCAGAGCACTGCCGATGGATCACACTGCTGCAACTCAGCGCAGAATTACTCTCCTGTCTCTTCATCACGCTATTTAGATGGCACTAAAAAAAAGGCAACAGATTTGCTTGTGCTGAGGTGGTGAATATGCCTTAGATATCAGTATTTGGGGAATAAAAATAAAAGTCAGCAAGATCACAGACCCATCGGAATTAAACAGCTGTACTGAAAATCTAAATCCGATTGTGAGACATGAAAAACTGCTGCCGCTCTCATTCCAAGCAAGCGTATATACCATTCTCCAAACGAGTTCTGAATCACCTGCCTCGCTCAGAGCCAGAGTGCTGCCTTTTAAATGTCCCATTTTCACTAGTTTTGGCTTTAGGAGGTGACATTTAACGAGGGGAACAGTTTCATTGGATGCAGAAACTAAAATAGAACACTTCAAAAATCAAAACCTGGTAACACTGCAGAATCTCCCAGGCATAGTCATTGAATACATGTAACCTAATGAAAGACCAGTAATGCCAGTTAGATTTCCCTCTGCTGTTAAGTGTCACATCATGTGAGGTCAGTGTGGTTTGGGCACTGGGAAACTCTTGATAAGAGGCCAAAAAAAGGATCACAGGGAGCAGTGCTAATAGCCTGTCCAGTCCACTCTCTTGTCTGCAAGAGCAGACATAAGTGATTACTTGAGGGCAGACATGCAAGACACTGCTTTCTTGCCTCGAACTCATTTCAGCTCAGCTAGGTGCCCGAGTCCAGATTCTTCCATCTTTCCATCTTTTTCCCTGCTGTCTCCAATTTTGTAAGACTTGCTTATGGAAAAGACTCATTAGCCATATGACAAGCCCCAAATCCCGTGCTCTAACTAAACCAAATATTTTCTTTAAATTAAAAAAAAAAAAAAAAACTTTTTTATTATTTTTAAGGGATTTATTTCTGAGGGGCGAGATTGTTTTCTACTAGGATTAAAGAGATTTGTAAAAGGATATTAAGATCACAGACGGTCAATCCCAAAGCATTGAATTTTCTTCTTCCCTGCATCTCACATCCATATGCACGTCACTTGTTTTAGGTTTTGAATACCACAAGCAAATGGAAAGTTACTGCATAATAGAGTAGAAATTGAACAAGATAGTCGTGATACAATCTCAGCATTTAAAGAACTAAATTTGCCTGCAGTTAAGTAGGAGTTCAGCTCTCTGTGTGGCTGTTCAGCCCAGACACCTCCCTGTCAGCCACACAAACATAAGAGAGGGACTCTAAAACCAGTAGGAAAAGGTAAATGCAGCTGTGAAACATTTAAACTTAGAGGCACTTGAGAAATGACCCTCCCTACAACCAGAACTCTTTTCCAGTGGTCCCCTTCGGTGTAAGCTGTGGGGTTTGGGGCTCAAAATCCCCTGCTCCCTTAGTGCTCTGCCTCTGCTCCCCATCCCAGAGAGCAGCATTTCCACAATGCACCGAGAGTTGTTGAGGGTTAGGTGCATTCACACCGCTTCAGAAGCTCTTCTGAGACAAGGACCAAACTGTACTCTCTTAACATTACCATTCAAGGCTACTTCAGTTCAGGGCACTCGTAGTGCTTAGATGCTGCTAGCGGCCTTTGCTCAGATGGAGGATGTGCACAGAAACACTCCGCTAGCAAAAACCCAGATTTCAGGAAGCACATACCTGCATGGTGTCAGTGTGACGTGTCATACGATCTCGCTAACCCGTGTCGTCATTGTATTTTGCAAGTCGGTGTCACTGCAGGTCTTCACCCTGAAACAAGAGTGAGCACATGCATGAGTCTGTCACAACAGACATTACTTTTCTGTAGGGGTAACAAATTATCCATAGGAAAAAAAGAAAGGCATGTAGGATAATCTGCGTTGGCACAAAGGATGTACCCAGGCCCACGCCAACAGGTTTGCCCATTTACACTCTAAAAATTGTGGCCTTCAAAACGTTATCGCAGCACTGCAGGAATCTTTCACCTTGGCAGACAGTGAGGCGTCTCACGTGTTGAATGAATGGCGTTGTGGTTTTATTGCGCTAAACTAAACTAAGCACTTGACTCATTAATTCATACCCGCCGCTCGCATTGAGCAATACCTGCTGTTCTCAATGAGGCATACCTCTGTTTTCCTGCCTCGACATTTACGCAGTCTCTTCTTTACCCAGGGCTTGCCAGTCACAGCAGATCGAGAAGCCAGAGTGGGTGATTTTACTGCTGTTTCCAGAAAATTCATTCATTTCTTCACATTCATAGAGCCTGCGTTTGGTACTGGCTCTGAAAGTCAATTCCTGCAAGTACACACAAGACTGCTACGGTGATCAAGATACCTTAGCCACGCTTGTAACGTTTTAGTACATTAAAGCAAACTCTTGTTTATTGAAACAAGCTACACAATTAACTTGTCAAAAAACATGGGTCTGCACAACTGGTTTAACCTTACTAAATGCTAGCTCAGAATAATCCTGAATTCCTCAAGAAGTAAATCAAACCCAAATACCTGATCCCGCAGCAGTACTTCCTGTGGTGCTAATGCCAGCGGGGGAACCAATGCTATTGACCTGTTTACAGACATATGCAAGCCTTTTGCTCTGCTCAGAACGGAACTGTAAGAGTTCTCTGTTTCACTGAGAGGGAAGGAGACCTAATGGAGCAAAATGCTGTAGACATGCAAAAATAACCTTACTTTTTCATTACAGGACAGCATCAAAACATGTAGACAAAGATCTTGGGAATATAGAAGAAAACAAAAAACTAGAAGAAAACAATCATAAATCTGAAACTTAAGAGAAAACGTGTCAGTCATCACCCCAGGTAAAGCATTTCAGATTGCAGCATTTAACATCTCTTTGTCCACCATTTCTTCTTTAGTGATCACAGTGTAGCACAGAGTCTAGCACTCGCCTGTCAGAGGAGTGGTGGAGTATTAGGACAGATAGACTGGAGCCCCCAGCCAGTTAAGAATTCATACCTGCATGCACATATATTAAAGAAGCCTGATTTTTAGACCTAACTTAGTAGTTGGCTTTATTTTAAACCATGGATTTAGGAAAATGAAAATACAGATTTGTATAATGCGTCACTGTGGTATACGTGCGGGTATGTATGGATATGAATTGTGTGTGTATATTTTAGAAGGTTTTCAGTTATGACTTGAAAAGTACACAGGAACCTTCTTCCCGTACTGAAAGCAGACTTGTTTCCAAGTCCTCCGTCAGCTTTAGTCATCATGAATGAAAAAGGCATGAAACTTGCCTTAGAATAAAATCATTCTTACTCAAGATTTCACATAGTAATACTATTATTGATTTTATCCTGGAAATATTAAGTTAGTAACAGTAAGTTCCAACTGGGATCCCTATAAAATTAACTGTCAACAAATAATTAGGTAGATGCCGAGGTTCAGGAGCACTACAAAGCACCAACAGCACCACCCGGTGTTCGCATAGATATACACCGGTGCTGCGTACGTATGTGCCACAGCCGCATCTCTCCTCTTAGGTACCCAAAGTAAGGCTTTAGACCATTTTTCTGGCCAACTGAGGCCATTTTAACTTAACACCGTGGTACCAGAAGAGCATGGAAACCCGGTAACCAGCTACAAGCTGCTTGAATTAGTCAACAGCTGTTCTGTAAAATGAGAGTAGTGCAAGTTCTGTGGCTCTGCATTGTGAGTGCTTTAACAGGAAAGCTGTAGACAGGCCTGATCTTAAGCATGTAGTGGAGTTATGACATTCCATATTTACATTAAAAAGTTCCTTATTTAAATATGTCAGTATTGTCTGAAATTACTAGTTATACTGCTTTGGAAAAGGGGAATGAGAATACCAAATTACGCCCTGTGAATGATTTGAAAGTGGCATAGAAGTAAATTTGGATTCTGAAAGAGCTGCAATGTAAATGCCCAGTATTTCTGCTGCAGTTTTTCCGTGGGAAAATTCTGTCATCTTTTTCGTTAGTTTAGTTGTTTTGTGATTTTTCTTGGACCTGGCACCTTCTGTAACAAGATAATACTGAGGTGAGGTGATGGAGCTGAAGCCAGCTGGGGGTATTTCTTGAATTTAGGAGTTGAAATAACATCGTGTGCCTTTGGTTTAATCTTTTACTCATTTTACTTCTTCAGATCCATAGATCTACATAAATGAAATGGACATAAATCCATTACTTACCAGATAAACTTACCGGATTTAGCTGGAATAATATTGCAGCAGCTATTTTTATCATGAAAACACGTATTCTCATCACTGAGTGACAGAAGAAAGTACTGTTCACGTAGCTGTTTATCTGAAGGTCCAATACTGAGTAGTTAAGTTGGTTAACTTATTTCAAAATGTATAAATGGCTTTGTCTTTCCTGTTTGCAGAGAATACATATAGATCAATTGAAGCATGAACGTGGATTGTATTTAAACATATACGAAGAAGTGACAGCTATTCATGGTTCGAGTGTTAAACAGACCATACTCCCAAGCTTTCAAAGGATTTTAGACACAATTATCTCAAGCTAAAAATACCCCAACAAACTAATTTTGGCAACAGCCGTGGTAATAGGTCACCATGTTGTGTTCCGTTTGAAATATGTTTTGTAAATGTCTGCACTGAAGATTTCTTTTGTTTGCCTTTATGTAAATTTTTTACGTAGCTATTTTTATACACTGTAAGGCTTTGTTCTGGGAGTTGCTGTTAATCTGATGTATAGTGTAATGGGTTTATTTCGGTTGTTTTTATGGCACCCTTTGAGCAGGTACATGTCTAATTCTGATTGTTATCAGTGAAGCCTCTGCGTGGTAGCAAGTACCTAGAGCGTAAGACTCTCTTAAAGGAAAATGTCGAACTCCTTTTTCATTCCCTGAAATCACAGTGATGGGGAAGGGTGACAGCTGTGACAAGAATCATCTAAATTGGTAATAAAAGCGAACACTTAAACCATGCAAAGCTGAGCAGACAGAAAGGGAACAAAGAGTTCCCACAAAGAAGTCTGGGTATGATAGCAAGGAAAACAATGAACATTCCTAGCCTATGTACAGACGGTGGCTAATCATCCTTCTAGAGCATGACGCAGTTGATCGATACGTTAACAGTCACCTTTCATGTTAGAATTAGGGTAAGGAACTGGAATTCTGGGTTAATTTTGATTCCTTTATGTTATCCGCTGCCTTAAAGTACTGTACCTTTCCTTCATTTCAGAACGATACCAGTCAGAATTGGAGACTTTTTTTAAAAAGTGGTCATATCAAAGCTGCATTTTTTTTCCACAAAAATAGAATATATATATATATTTTTTGTGTGTTTTTGTTAACTATGCTACAGATATTGAATGCACCTTGAGATAATTCTAGTGTTTTTAACTGGTACCTAATTTATCGAACAGTACATATAATTGTAACAATGAAATGTCTATGTATCTTTAGTTACATTCAAGTTTGTAACTTTATAAACATGTTTTATGCTTGAGGGAGTTTTTAGAATGGGACTGGTGAGAAGTTTTAGGGTAAATGGCCAACGGAAAGCTGTACGTAAGGGAGAGACGTTTCATCTTGCGCAGAAGATGAGTCTGAAGGAAGGTAACGGATAGCTTTGATGGAGGGGAGCAGTAGAGTAAGCAGAACATCAGGTTTCCACTTACAAATACCCAGGGAAAAAGTAAGTTTTTATAGAGTGGTAGGCAAAAAAAGAATAAATAAATAAATAAAAGAAAAAGAAGGGCGTTAGGAAATGTATTTTGCCACTTTTGCATTATTTAGGGGGAAGAAAACACTGTTACTTGTAAATCTGTAAATTGTTAAATGTCTGGGCAGTAGTGACTGATGTCTTAATAAAAGCTTCCTGTAGTGCATTGGCATGGATTAAATACATAAGATGTCCTTTAAACTCTATGCTGTATAAGATACTAGAGGGAAATCCTGTTATATGCCTCTAAACTTTGATTTGTTACTGGTTTATTTGGCAAAAAAAGACAAAAGAATTACAATCTTGGTCAATATTTAAACCAAAGTAAAATGGGGAAAAAAAACCAAAGTAATTTGTTTTGCATGGCAAAGCCATTCTGTTATCTCTGTAAATATTGTGATTTTGTTCTTTTCTTTTTAGAATTTTGTTAAAAAAATTCTAAAATTTTTAAACACCTGTTTTTCCAAAATAAAAGGTGAACACACAGAAAAGTTACTTTCTACACAAACGGATCTTTTGGTGCGAGAACACTGCCAAGTGATACGTATTTCCTAGGAACCAGCCACCACCGATGCAGTGGGCATGACTCTGAACAGGAAAAGCTGTAACCGAGTCCTGTGAAGGAGCGTGCAAACATCACCTGTCTGTGTTTATAACACTACAAATAGTCCTTAAATACAGAGAAGAAACCTCTGAAGATGATCAAAAGGGAAAGCATAGGGAAGGGCTGAGAATTTTCATACCACTGTCTGGGGAATACAGGGGAGAGGAGAAGAAAGAAGTCCTTCAACTTCCACAGCTATGGAAAAGGAAACCAAACTACTCCTCGCCTTTTGGGATTCTGCTAGATCTCCTATGCACTTTAAATTGCCAGTCCCGGGAGCTGGGTTTTTCACTGCTCCGAGTTCACTACGGGCACATTTCAAGAACCAAGAGTGCAAAAGAGTTAATGTTTCTATCCATGCCTAAACGACAATAAAACCGAAGTATGTCTTCACCCGTTTGTCTGCAATCTCCATTTGCAAGAACACGCATGAACAGAACAAGGGAGGGCACTTACCCAGACCTCGTGTTTGTGCAGACTCCAATCCTCCAGATTTGCTTCCATAGAGTCCAGCTGGGATGAAAGCCATGGGGGGCTCATTGGGGGGGTATGGGCTTTCACATGGAGCTGGGTCAGGGAGCAGAGAGCATCAGCGCTCGCTTGGAGAAAAGCACATGCCCTGCGGCCACGTGAAACATTCCCAAAGCTCAGCACACAGGCCTCTACTCATGGCCAGGTTAAAAAAGTACCTTAGCATTGAATCTTAGGGGGGTCTCTGCACATCAGAGTCTGCTACACCACTGGAGTTCAACTTCAGTTTACTGCACATGGGGAGAAAAAGATTCCCTGCTCACAAACAGCAAGGAACAGGGGGAGAGAGCCGATCCTCTTGTTTTAAGGTTGGGAACTCTGGTGTTTGTTTAGGCTGTATAGGAAAGTGCACTGAGTGTGGAAGAAACTAATGGGTCTGTCTGCAAAGGCAGCAGCATGCAAAAATACCCTGTGGGCTTCCCAAGCAACTCTTAGGTTTCCAGAAGTAATAATACCAAACTATAGCTCTACTGTGATGGATAGAGAATCATAGAATGGTTTGGGTTGGAAGGGACCTTAAACACCATCCAGTTCCAACCCCCTGCCATGGGCAGGGACACCTCCCACCAGAGCACATTGCTCAAAACAGCTGTTAAAACACTTGCACAGTAACATGATAATGGTGTGACCAGAAGGTGAGGCCTTCAGGAGAGATACAAGTACTGACTTAGGTTTGATGTGACCAAAGGCAAAGCGCTGGGGACAGTTTGTCCTGGTTCCAAGCACGACAGAACAGCCTCTGTTCTCAGGCTTTACACACTGCAGTTACTGTGCTGCTGGGGCTAGTAGGTGGTCGGAGCTGTAACTAGTGTTAAATGCTCAGCAGACTGAGTGCCAGTAAAGCAAACAAGCCACACGTGGTGGTCTGTATTAGCCCTGACTTGCCAGCATCAACCCAGCACTACAGCTGGTTTGGCCAATATGTTACACCCTTTCCTGGGCAGAGAGTTCTCATTCTGTCATGTTTTGAAATATGTATGCAAATAAGTAACTCTATATCCATTTTATCATTGTTGGTATCAGCCCATAGAGACAAACAGAATGAATACATGTAAATTCCTTAGATAAATGTAGTCAGGGAACATTCAGTATTCACCTACTATCCTCAGCTGCTGGCTGTGGCAGTTAAATCTGACTTACTTGTAGTACCACGTGTAGCTGGATACCTTCTTGTTCACTTCATGTTTAGCCAGCTGTATGTATGTCATTGCCTCAGTTAAGCTTAAGCAGTGACATTAAATGAGATCACGACCTCCTGTGTCAGCCACATCTGTGCAGATGTGTTCTGGGTATCTCCATCAAGGTGTCTGTTTCCAGGAGCTGCCCAATACAGGCTTCTCAAACAGGTTTCTTCTCCACGCAGAAGATGATGGAGGGAACACAGGAGGTACGTGGAGGTACATGACTTCTGGTTACATGCTTCTCCCAGCCCCTTAAAGGCTCCCACCATAATTCACTGCTAAGCACAGCTGCCTTCAGCATTCCCTCACACTGGTGTGCCAAAGGGGGGGGGGGGGGGGGGCACCACCTCCTTCCATGGGGAAGGCAGGAAAGGAAGAAGATGGACTGCAAATAAACCAACCAGGCCACCACTACCGCTCCCTTAGCTGCGTGATGCAGCACACACATTTAATAACGATTCGCTACATGTCAAATTAGAAGAGAATCAGAAACTAAGCAAGCTTATTACTTGTTATCAAAGTGTGTCAAAAAGCCAGTTTTGAAAATGAGGCTCACTCCATGCACCCAGCCACTCAAAATTCTTCAAATGTCCTCTAATTCATACATTTGTCTCATTTACATTCTATTTAGAAACATTTATTCTATTAGCAGCAAGGCGTTTACTTTGATGTAGTGATGGATTTCAGCTTGAAAAGGTAGAGCCTGACAAAGTATTAGGAAATTTGATTCCTCAGTAAGGGAACAGTGCTGTACTTCCCTCATCAGACACTCATCCCCCAAATACTTTGCCTGTTCTCATGTTCCACCTGGTAATACAGCTATGCCTTCCATCATCCCCTCTTCCCTGTCCTGCTCCTTGTTTCTGTACCTCCTGTTCTGTATAGAGAGATTCTCTGCTGCCCCACCATCATTTATTTGTGGGACATTCAGTTCAGAAATGCCAAAACACCTTGAGATAAACCCCAGCAGTTTAAGACAACTATAGCCATCAGATGGGCTGTGCACCAGGATAAATAGAAACTTACCCACCTTCCCATGCTTCGGCCTCTGCGTGTCCATAGCCATTGTCTGGAATCCATTGGAGTTCCCCCGTTCTGGAAAAATTGCATGAAAACTTTTCTTGTCACTTGTACAGCTAGAAATAATAGTAAATATATTATTAATATTAAATATTAATTAAATAAATAAACAACATTAGGAATCTTTGCACTGGAATAGCAGCACAAGTCTTACATTTAAGGATGTGATCTTTTTTCACCTGCTTCAGTCCACGCAGCTGTGATGGAAGGGTTTATTGCATACTGCCCAGCTCTGGGCGTGAGAGCAGAGGGAAGAAAGGGACACCCAATTGCCCTAAAAAGTAAATTGCATTTAAATATAGCCATTTCCAATTATTTACTTTTTTAAGGAAAAAAAACAGTCCCTGCTTCAATACAAACCTACATCCAACCTCACTCAAACAAACTCTCTGTATAATACAGCTTATAATAAAAAAGGCCAACTACAACTCCAGAAGAGGACCAATGCTGCTCACTCACTAACCTAAATCTTTCCTCCTGCGCTTCTCACCAGAGCAAGCAAGTCATCCCCTGCATAGGTGCATCTCTGATGACAATTTGTTTTCTCCAGAGCTAGAAAGCAAATACAAATTCAGAGGGTGTCGTAAGCATTCAGTAATGTCTACACACCAGATCCAAGGGTTGATTAATACTTGCATCTGTGACAAGAAGAGCTAGCCTAGCATGGACAACATCATAATACATTTAAAAGGAAGAACACACATAATTGAATCTAAATTCAGGAAATGAAATAAATTAAAGAATCAAATAAAACCTCGTATAGACAAAATATTTCCGCAGATTCAATTTCGGTGATGCTGATACAAAGCTCTCTGTTTTCATTACTCCAAATAAGAACGGTCACACTGATTTCCATGATTTTAAGAAACACACGCAAGTGGCCAAAGAGACTGCACTTACTAAACAGAAAGAAAAGACACAGGAGATGGAAATCAGATCAGACAGACTTCCTGGCAAAATTAGAGTCAGCAAGATTGCCAGTGTATGCACTAAGGTAGTTCCACTTCTATGTGCAATGCCTCTTCAACTCCCACCTGCTGTACCTTGGCGTGATTCCTTCTGCAGCGCAGCCTGGGTTTGCTTCTGCACAGTGCTAGATCCCAGCTTTCCCTAAGCCAGCGTTTATCCGAACTGACAGTGGAGAAGTATAGTTTTTTCACACCTACCATAGGCAGGGGTAAGAGCAACAAGCTTGGCAACAAAAGCCAGCAATATTATAGGCTTTTGAGCACTTAACTCTTGTGGACCACCTCCTTTCACACTGCCTCTGCCTGAAAAATCAATCCTTTGGTCCTTTAAAAAGCATGAGAGAGAAGGGAAGGTTGAAATTGCCAGTACATAGGAGCGTAACTCACTTAAAGTTATCTTAGTGACAGATAAGTCATTTCAAGTGCAAATCTTTAAAGGGGGGAGGCACAAAAAAAAGGAGCTGAGGTGGGAACATTGCTGCGTTCACTGCCCTCCCAGGATGCAGTCCTTACATGCAGTGCTAACTCTAGATGCTAATGGCTCTCTCTGGAGTGCTTATTCAAACATTTGCTCTCTCCTCATAATGTATATGCTTTCCTACACTTACACTAGCTAAAAGATGCTAAGAGCTGTCACCGGGAATGGAGCTGGATCCCAAGGCGGTCAGAGCTACCTTTAATAAAGCTGCTACCCTTACTGGCCATCTTCAGCCCCAGCAGAGGAAGCCTCCGTATCGCTGTATACAGCTCCAGAGAGGAAGCAATCTATAGTACTGGGCAGAGGTACAGCCAACAAATTAACACATCCATCTTGTTCCAACTCGCAGCAGGACAGATCTAAATGCTGAAGAGCAACTTCCACCATGCAGACAGCTGGCATCAAGCAGGATGTATTTGCTTCCAAAGTTTCAAGAAAGCCTAATGGCTGAACCAGCAGAAGCACCTGGAGCAGAACCTGAAGCACCAAGGTAGCCTTGCCACAGCAGGAGGCATCAGGAGACCTTTAAAACATTAGCACTTCTCTGATCCGTACAATTCAACTCAGAGGTGAAATGAGAGGAAGAAAAGCTTATTGTGATCTGTGAAAACAGGCTGGGCAGGGTAAGCCTCTTCAGCTCTGAGTGATATGGTGACCAAACCCAAACAGCTCAGCTTCCCCACCACACATAACACTGCTGGTATAATAGCAGCTCAGCTTTCAATACAAAAACGTTTACATAAACTTACATGAGGAAATGTAACCATGTGCATTTAACTAATAAATGCTTCTCAAATGATATTTCAATGCACTCAGTTCTGTCTTCTGACTAGATCTTGACACAAGACTATAATATAATCTTGTATAATAAGTAATCCCGCATACAAATGCACTACTCAGCATCCCTAATAAATCAGCTTGGAATACAAAGCATGGTCATTTGTCGCTGGCTGGGCATATGGAAGAGACACGGCCAAAGAAACAGTGAGTGTGGCTATAGTAAACAGCAGAGGCCAGAGGACTTCTGAGAGGGAAACCAGCCTCTTTCTTTCCACCACCCTGGAGAGGCCTTTCATGTGAAGGTATCACAAACAGCACACCCACATCTGTTACTGGTGCTCATCCACGTGGGAAGAAACACTGAGTCCTGGCTAATGCACAAACTAGCACAGCAGGACAGAGGTGGTAAGACAGAAACCGTCAGGAACTGAGGAACCAAGACGGAACCCACACTGGAATTACTCGTAAAACATCCCAACTGACCAAGAAGCATTAGAAAAGATTCAGAGGAAACGGGAACAGGAATGAGAATTTCCTCAAGAACAAACTAAACCAATCTGTAACTTCCATAGGAATTCAAAACCCCCAGGCTGCCGCCCTTGCTGCAAAGGCAGCTCTGAACCCGAACACATGGGGAAAGCTCATCATAAAGTACCAGGTGAAAACCTGCATCCCCCCTTCTCCGAAACAGGCACCGTGATCTGAAGCTAACTGGAACCAAAACAGTTACCAGGACACATGAGAGACCAAGACAAGTCTGAGCACGTAGGAACCGATGAGCTACAACTGCTAAGAAAGAGCTTTTAAATGGCATGCACCGACTTCAAGGAAGCATTCCAAAGATGGCGGACTGGGAGGGAAGAGCCCATGAGGAAGAGGAACCAGGCTAATATTACAGATGTGCCTCCAGCACTTCCTGCCTTGGGTTCCACAGAGGCACAGCCAGGCAAGGCCCCAAAATCAGAAGCATTACCTGCTAGGTTGTTGCCTCAGAGTCTGACTCTCCTCCTTTACATTGCAGGCCCGAGACACAACTGATAGGGACTGTAACGCTTACTGATTAATCAACATATTACTAATCATTAATAAATCAATCTAATTAATGAACAGACTACTGCTACCAATTTACATTATTTGGCTTGCTATCACACATCAGTACCCCAGTTCAGTGGTTTTGCTATCAGTACCGAAGCAATATCAGGTTTATCTGGTAGTAATGGTACAGTTACCTGAGGGTGGCCCAAGACAAACCCCTTTATGGCTGTCTGCCTCACACCGGTTACCTTTAACTTACATGCCCCCTAAGACAAACCCCTCTACCTGAGCTCCGATACCATTACCTGCTCCCAGTTAAGCGCAAGCACTTCCCTATCTTCTGCATGAAGAGTGGGCACACAGGAGCAGCCTGTTTTTGCCAGACTGCTCCTGTTCACCTACACCACCCGGCTCACTCTCTTGGCTGATGGATCACAAAGCACTGCCCTCAGAGTGAGCTTCAGACAGTCTGCAGCAGAACATCTTGCTCCCTCCCATAGGTTAACTCAGGGATCTGTGGGAGGATGAAATCCACAGAGGTCATGGAGAAACAGATCATTTGTGTGAGGAAGAGGGAGCCCAGCAGCCTTCCAGTATCTGAAGGGGGCCTATAGGGATGCTGGGGATGGACTCTTCATTAGGGAACTGTAGTGGTAGGACAAGGGGTAATGGGTTAAAACTTAAACAGGGGAAGTTTAGATTGGATATAAGGAGGAAATTCTTTCCTGTGAGGGTGGTGAGGCACTGGAATGGATTGCCCAGGGAGGTTGTGAATGCTCCATCCCTGGCAGTGTTCAAGGCCAGGTTGGACAGAGCCTTGGGTAATATGGTTTAGAGCGAGGTGTCCCTGCCCATGGCAGGGGGTTGGAACTTGATGATCTTAAGATCCTTTCCAACCCTGACTATTCTATGATTCTATAATCCAGCACAGGAAACGATTTGGTTTCAATCCACAGCACTGAAACAGAACGAGGCAGCAGAAATGTTGTTCTGGCTCCCCAGTTAAAGTTGCATTGTTAACTCTGCCAGGGATGCCGCAAGGCAAAGCACTGGTAGAGGAGCACTCAAAGCCAGTAGCACCAGGGCCTGAAGTAGCCTGCAGAAGCAGAGCTTACTGCTTTGCGCAGAGAGCGATGTTCACCCTCTCACACTTCTGGTCCTGAGCTGGTGCAAGTGAGAAACTGTCCCACTGGAACATACCTGGGGCAGGGGAAAGTTTTAGGTACAGTGCAAAATACCACAGTCACCATTAGTGGGGTTTTGAAGTTAACTGCATTAGCTATGAAAACCAAACAATCATCACAACCTCACCCTTCTGATCCTCAACCATTCTTGACAGCAGGTGGGGGAGTTCTGTTTCTTGAATGAGCAGTGCCTCTTCCCTCACCTCAGAGATCACTGCCTTCCAGTACAGATTCACTGCTGGGAGAGCAAGGCAGTCTCAATAGGTTTCTTTTCCCCCTAATGATGCCAAACAGGCTTTGATTAATCACACCATCACCAGATCCCATTCTGATGAGCAAAGCAAGCTAAGTATGATTTATACTTCTAAATACGTTAGGCACTCACAGGAGGGTTTTAGCAGTTGATACACTGAGTATCTGCGACTCTGGTTTGCATGGCAAAATGACAGCAGTTTAGTATGGGGGGATCTGCAAGTCACTTCTATTGCCCTGGCTGAAAGTACCCAGCTCAACAAAAAGAAAAGCAGGAATTACTTTATCCCTTCCTTTTAAAGCCTGTTCTTGGTGAGAACACAAACTGCAGGTAGCACTGTGCTGTGTGTAACCGCCCTGTTCACAAGGTCCTCACCTTAACACTTCCAATGAGCAGGTTCAACCCTCAGAAGCGTTCAGACCTTTTCTAGCACTGAACTGGGCTGCAGTCTGTGCTGGTTCATGTTCCCGGAGCCTGCAAACTGAAGCCTTGCAGAGCAGTGAGCTCGGGGCCCTCCAGCTGGGACAGCTGCCCTTATGGGTGCCCCCCTCAGCCAAACAGCACCCTACCAGACTTTCCCAAGCACGATGCTCTACTTCATCCTTTAACAGCAACATTTGCTCTTGCTGCCTTTTGTTGCCATTAAATGATTTGCGCCTCCTGCCTGGTTGTGACTAAGTCCCCGTGCACAGCCTGTGCTGTTCAGCAATGGACTCGAAGGTCTGCTCGTGTTCAGAACCTCACAGGGAAGTCAGACGCTATAATTTTATTACCAGGTTCTTACTGAAAGCAGGACATCAGACTGAAGCTAATCTGTTCTGTTGACACAACAAGCTTCGAACTCCTGCCTTCCCTTCCCTAATCAGAAGCCTAATCAAATTTTACCTGTTAATATGATCTGATTATTAACCTGCCCAGGAAGGAAACATTCCCCCCCCCCCATTTATTTAAGCCAGGACCTTCCTGGGCTCACTGCCTAAATCCAGACGTTGGCAAGTGGTGGTACAGACCTCACACGTTGTTTTGTTCTGTGGGGTTTGTCACCTCTTGAATAAAGGGTAAAACCAGCCATGAAAGCCCAGCAAATGTTGTGCTTTCAGAAAGGCAAGGGCCCTATCCCACATGGGCACTCGGGGCCACACTTGTCTCCTGCATCAGCCTGATGGAGCTGCAGATCTCACTCACACGTGCCTGCTGGATTACACCCTGCTTCTCTAGCCACCGTCCCCCATGAGGCCAGGTTATTGCTGCTTCCTCTGCTGCTGGCAGCTACTGCTTAACTGCCAGCTCTGCTCCTTGCTGCTTCCCAGCCTCTCCCCGCACTAACGCATTGATAAAGCTGCGGCGCATTTGAGGGCAAGCAGCCTGTTGCTTCACATCACAGCATGAGAGGATGCTACCCTTCGGTACCCATCTGGCTGCGATGAGGTGGCCGGGGGACAGGGACGAGGAGGAAACCTTAGAAGAGGGGACCTGAAGGGGAGATGGGAGGAAATGCTACAGAGCAACACCACTGGACACATCAGGGAGCAGAGAGGGGCAGGTGACAAACAGCAAAGGAGGGGGAAATGTACTCTAGAAAGGAAGGGAGACACCAAAACCCGCAGAGCAGCTGAGGAGCAGGAGAGGAGAGAGCAGATGCCTGAGAAAGCTGCTAAACAGGCCAATTCAGAGTAGAAAGAATAAGGGAGGCTGTTGAAAGAGAAAGCAGCACAGGACAGAGGAAGTGGCTGGGTGAAGAGCAGCAATCATCAGCAAGACAGTAAGATTACTGAGAAAGGATGTGCTGCTCTAGCAAGGACAGGCAAGGAGGGACACGAGGACGGACAAGGACCGGTTTTGGGGAAGCGGTAGGAGATAAGCATCCTCAATGCTTTGTCCTGTTTTGTACAACCACTGTTACCAAATAATCTGTACTGAAAATACAAACTAGGCTTCTGTATGTGCAAGGAAACATCACACTGAAAAGAAAATGTAGGGGGAAATAAAACATGCCTAGTTAATTCTACTGCGTGCTTCAAATTCCCACTGGCAGGCACTGGGATGGATGAGGTGACTCTTTTTGCACTCCTGTTCGGGCAATGCTCCTGCTTGAAGACTGGGGCAAGAAGGGGAAGAACTCTGAACACTTCTCAAGAACATGCACTTCTTCAGAGCACAATCCCCCAAGCAAGGGAGCAGGGAGCAGAGTGAGATAAATGACCGCATGCTCCCTCTATGCAGCAACAAGGAGAAGCTCTCAACACAAATTACTTGATTTGTCATTTCTTTGGAAGGGGAATGAGTAAACAAATCCATCTGATGATGGATGGATGTCACCACGGGTAGCTCAGGAAGAAAGTATTAAAAGAATCACTCTAATTACTGCAAATCTTAGTGGATTTAAAGCATTCGGGGGTCATCTATCAAAATTAAAGCACACTGTGATTAGAGAACTGCATTAGGACAGGATACAACTTGCATTACAAGGGAGCTTTCCAAATTAAAAGCAATACACAGGAAAAAATGTCATTCCTTTGAGCTTTTACTAAAATCTTAGACAATTTGTAATCAATATGCATGCACGATGACTTGTAACTTGGTGGGGAATATCACTGTCATGTGCCTTTTTAAAACTTGGTAATTTTAATGCCGTTTTTATTAATATGATTAATGCAAGCCCGTTTGTGTAGACGGGAAGGAACAGAAGCAAATCAAAGCTCGCTGTCTGCTTCATTTAAATGCAGATTGGTAGCAATGTGTACTGCTCTCTGGCCTGAGATATCAAATGGAAAGGGAAAGAATCCAAACCTCAGGGAAATTGAACCATTACTTACTGAAGAGGACTGGAAGTTGTCATCCATTTCATGCTCTTGTTCAACCATACTTCGGGACATAATTGTACCTTCTGCAAAATGCTCTGCCAACGGGTGAGGATTCCAAAGCCATTTTAATAAATAACAATGTTTTGCAGGCTGTAAAAGAGTCTGAAATTGACAAACAGCCTCCAATAAAGAATTAGAGGGACAGTTTAACCCACACAACCTGGATCTAGGCTCACAAAACACATACTGAAATGTGGGGCAGTCACTTGGGAGAAATCAAGCTTCATTCTATAATCTGAGACCCTTGCCTTTGGATAAGTGCACCAGACAGTCCATACTTTGGTGCTAAACTGTCTTCATAAGAGCTGTGCATCCACCTATCAGCCAGTTCGTGGACTCTCTTTGCTTGTTGTTTCTACTTCTATTAACCAAACCAACCACAAGGAACGCTCTTCCTACTTTCCCCCTCCCTCTGCCTCCTACCTGTTTCTCTTCTGTCTGATCTCCACCCCAAAAAGCCTCCCTCCAGATAGCTTTTCTCTTGATGGGAAATGAAGCAAAAAGAATCAGTCTTCCAGCAAAAGCCTTTTTTTCCTGTCGTTAAATTCCCTTCAAAACATCTCAATGGCTATAAATACCTCCCTCCAGCTTTATGTATTCGTCATAATTTTATCCTTTATCTTCACTGCTGCTGCAATTCTACCTCCATTCCATCATCAACTTTGCTTTATTTGGGTAAAAAATATAAGGAAGTAGGAAAAAAGTTCCGTGTAGAAAAACACCACCATTATTTTGCCAGTCTATAAATTTGATCCCTTCTCTTTAACATCTTTTCTCTGCACTACTGCAACCTCTTACACAGCTGTTTGTCATAGGTCCAGTTTGCTGGGCTCCTGTTTCAAGTGAATCTGCTTGCCATTAATAGTAGATTGCTGAGAAAATCCCCAGTATGGGATTTCTTGCCCAGCCAGCAATTCCACTTCCCCCACCTTCACAGCTTCCCTTCATTTGATAGGGCAACAGGACACCTCAAGCTGATAAAAGCAGTCACATTAGTGTTGCCTTATAACAGCAGCCTTCATCTGCAGTCAACACAGAGCAGTGATGGCCTGATCCATTACAGCTGTGCTGCGCACACCCTCAGCAGCTACACCACTGTTCATATCATACATCACTGCTCATATCATACCACAAGCCACAGCGTGTCTCCTTCCTGAGGCTCCCCTAACAGTCTATTTAACTTAATTTGAGAGATTCCACATGTTCACAACCTGAGACTCCTGCAACTGAGCATTTTGCCTATAAATTAGGAGCTACCATTCCGTATCGTGGAGAGCACTGTAAAGATGACAGCACTATAGAAACATACAGACAAGTGTGATTTTAACCGCCAAATAATAAGAAAGAGACAAACCACTGACACGTGTAAGAGCTTAAGGTTCTCAGCACTGCACTGATATTTGACTGTCCAGACATGAAACAACTGCAGTTAAAACAATGCTTCCAGAGCTGGCCAGGCACCTAAAGGAAGCCAGGTGCTTCAGAACCAGTAATGAAGGGCTTCTAATGACATGACAGCTACTGTGGAAGACAGAAGGGGCAAGAAAGCAGCTGAATGTTCCTTGGCAGTGAAATAGAGGAGGAGGAAGATCACAGTGTGACATGTCAGGATGTTGAAGAGAGGGGCACAAGCTCCCATCAGCTGTGGTACTTAGGCTGCAACAGCCAGCAAGGGTGAGAACATGCAGTTTCTACAAGGAGCCTAGTTTCTGAGACTAGATCCCACCATCTGTCCCTGGGCCCATGTGAATTTTGTTTTCCCACCACAGGAAGGCAAATGCCATTATTTTCACTTACCCTTGGAACTTCTTATGGCATCTCCTGCCAAACTCATCATGTCCGACTCTTCCTTTAAACTGAGCTAATCAAATATTTGTCTTTGCAAAATGACCTCAAAATCACCAATGAGAGAACTTGGAGAAACAATAAAAGTGACTCTGCAATGCTTTGTTCATCATTTACAACCTGGCTTATCTCCCATGGATCACAATGCAATTGTAGAAAGGACAGATCTCTTATTCTCTGACAAAACAAGGAAGAGTTGTTTTGCAGCCTCCAGGTTTCCTTCTTCAGCATCACGTACAATGCCAACCTCCACTTTCAGAGGTGCAAATAAATGAGCTACACTTATGATGTGTATTTAAATTCCAATTATCATACAATTAAGCTACAACTGCGCTTCTCAAGAAACAGTATGCTCTTACAGCATAAACAAAACATCAGCAGAATTACTGAGATTACATAGACCATCTTCATATTCTTCTTACTGCTCTTCACAAGGGCACTGCTTTACACCCTGCCTTCCTCTATAAACGTGAATTCTGGTACCACTGCTCCCAAAATAGCCTTCAAAGCATCTTGAAAACCACATGCATCAAATGTTGTGGAACTGCTCCATCAAACTAATCTGATAGAGCTTTCATAAATAAACCAGGACCCCCTTCCCAATGGGGAAGGGAACAGCCAAACATCTCAGAAACCATGGCTTTTACTCAACAGAGTTTAAGTCGGAATCAGGCCCAAATCATTGCTGCAAACGTAGAATGCAAAGACGTGCCAAAGCCTGAAGGACATTCCCCTTCTTTCTCATTCTGTAATCCAAGAAAGCCCACTATCCTTGCAGCTTCAAATGAGCTGACATGCAGCCCAGAGATCAAGCAAGCATTCCTAAGCTTATTAGAGGCTGCTTTTTCCGGGAGTCTCCCTCTCTCTCCATGTTATTCAGTGGACATGCAAATGAAGCATTGTCCAACTTGTTCCCAAGTTTCTCACACAAAGGCAGAAGGAGGGCTCGCCTTTGTACAGCCCTGAACTACCCCGCAGGCCTGGCACACACATTTCTGCAGGCTCCCTGTGTGCTTCCATATTAAAACCAAGTGAAATATAAATAACATTCAAGCAACATAACTCACACTGGCTTTACAGTACCACAGGGAGTAAAACCCCTGCAGTTTAGAGACTTCTCTCTAAACCTCTACCTTGGAGGTGTTAAATATTATACACATAATATTTACAACATAGAAGTAGAAGGAGGGCATGTACCTCCCCTCTCTCTTCCCTTTCTCCCTTTTAAACACTGGAACACCCACCAAGAGTACATAACAGGGTTTCTCTAGGTAAATATGTTTAAATTGTGATACCAAAAGCAGCTACCGGCTTTAGATGCACAGACAATTTCAGAACCTTCGAATGTGTGTGCTGGAGGATCAGGAAGTCACTTTTGAAAACACCTGAAAGTGAAGCATCCCAACTGCCCCCCCAATAGTATCACAATAGTTGTGCAACAACAGTTTTCCCCATGCCTGATGGCTGCAAGATTTACTGCCAATGATGAGCATAAAGCACAATCACAGCATGACTGCTCTGTAGCTGGAAATTCATTTCCATCACTGCACAGAAAAGTAAAACCCAGATTTTAATGCTGAGAAAAAACCCTTCCATTTTAAAGAATAACCTGTTGCAAGTTCTCCATAGAGAAAAATGAATGTGTAACTGCAGGCTGCTGCCACTCCATAACAGATAAAGTATAACCCTTCCTATTGCGGGAATTACATGGCTGGCTAAGGCTTAAATTGGCACTCCTTTAACACAATTCCAAACCCAAATTAAATACACCCTGCTACTTACATGCACTATGAGCCTTCCCAAGACTTGAGAGGAAGCCCCCTGCTGCAGTAAGGTCTCAATGTTTTCTGGATCTAGCAGGTTCTCCAAACTGGGCTCTGGTACCAAACTGCCCGATGACAAATGAGGTTTTCTTCGCTTGGGCATTCATTTGCAAGATTTGGTGAGCTTCCTCACCATCAGTTTCAAACCCACTTAAATGTATAAATATTTTCTGATCTTAGGAGATGTTAACTACATATATATTAGTTATAAATAATGAATGAAAGGCTCATTCTTTCTGTCTAAGACTTGCTGCTAATTTAAAGCAGTATTAAATAGAATTATGAAGTCATTATCTACCATTATGTGTGTTTTAACTAATGATGTTATTTACAGTCCTCATTTACTTCTGGTGAAAAGAATGTTCATCAAATGAACCGTTTTCTTTCTTTTTTTTCTTAAGACTATTTTCTTTACCTTTTATCACTTTCTTCCTCAGCAGGTACCTCTGTCACATCCATCCTTCCCCTGGTTCTTCTTGTACATCTTTTCACCCTGCGGTCACTGACTCACTACCAAGAGAGAGATAACAATGTCTTGTTCAAACAATGAAACTGCTGAAGAAGCAACAGTAGGTAGACACCATTTCAGACACTATATAAATAGCAGAAGTTTCCTTCGTGTTCATTAACCAAGGAGAACAAAAAAAGACTTGGAGAAAATGTGGCTCCTTAAAGCTGCTGTTCAACACATACCTTGAAAAACAAGGAAGAAGAGCAGCAGCACCTTCCTTTCTTGAAAGGCATGTGCAATAGCTCCCCCAAACTGAAAAGCTTTTCCACCATAGGAACTGTTCTCTTCAAGAATAAAATGCTTCTCCCGAAATCCCTTTTATCCTACAAACACACGCTAGTAACAAATCATCCAACCAGTCCCCTCCGCACATCTCATACAGCTACCTTGACAGACTCTGCTACAGTCTTCAAAGGGAGAAGACCAGGCATGGATCTGACTGTAATGGAGAAAGCTCAAATACAATGATGATACAGTACAAATAATATAAAGTCCCATAAGGGCACATCACTGGAAAATAATTTCAGCTCAACCAACCAAGAAAAATCAATCCACATTGCTAAGGTAGTTTGTACATCAACGGGAGCCTCTGTGTATCAGCTGCTGGTCCACGCCGCTGTACTCATCGCTAGAAGAAATGAACTTCTGTCCTGTGCACCCCATCACAGGAACCTTGTGTACTTCAGAAGGTGAATTACAGCAACCACTGAACAAGCATGGAAATGACAAGGGCTTCAGGATCGGATGGATTTCACAGCAGTACGCCCACGGCACCACACGTGAGCGCAGCAGGTTACACAACCACAGCCAAGTGAAAAGCATACCCACAACCCTTTTGCATGAAGCCACAATTTCAATTTGGTCTCAGGCCCGTACTAATCATTATGGGATGTGGTTAAAAGGGAACCAAGAGCCAGTCTGAGGGCAGGTTCCCAGCCTGCAGCAGTGCCCCAGTCAGCCAGTGTCTTAACACCATAAAAACAAAGCAGAGACACAATTAAGACGCTGCCTCTCCTAATAATCCTGGAGACTGTTTACTCAGCAACACCAACACATCAAAGGAAAGGATGCCAATGCCTGAAGACAAATCTGCTTAACTCAAGCCAGCCTTGTTTATTTGCTAATACTCTTCTTGCTAAAACTAAACCCCAAAACATACAGAAAAGCCTTTACGGGCCTGGAAACCTCCACTTGTTAAACCACTGGTAAAAAAAATGTTGCTATGAGAACTGACTGAGCAGTTTCCTGCTCAATTTCAGAGCTGTGCCAGAGATTACAGCAAGGTGGGGTGAAGAGCGTTAGTGGAAGGGTGAACACTAAAATAAGGGTACTATGGTGCAGGTATGTAACACCCTTTTCACATGGCTATGCTGTGCCTCAACATGGTCAGATTTCCCCCACATCAGTGCAATCCTGAACACTACAACTCAAGGTCCCTCCTCCAACCACACTCTGGAACACTTAAACGTATCTCTAAGATGTGAGACTTCTTCCTTCTGCTTTTTGTGCCAAACTTCCACATATGTTCTCTCACCTGATTTCACTTCATGCCTTCCTCTATTCCCCTTCGTCCCCATTCTGTCCCTCCTCTTCCCATTACGCTATTCTTGCTCTTCCCACGAAAAATGATCGTTCTAACACACTAACCTTCATGGCATCCTTGCTCACTCAGCTTGTACCTTCTCAACGCTTCCATCAGCATCCAGCTGCCTTGTCTCTGGAGGATCCCTTCTGGGTGGGTAGTCTCCCTTTGTATAATACCTACAGTAAGCCATCCGTTTCTGTTAGATTTTGGGAGAACTACAGTGCAAAACCCCCAGTCAGCAACACGTGAAACCAGCAACTCTATCTACAGTCATGCTCACTAATACTGGTTCATCTAACAAGCCACAAAGTTATCATCACCACAACCAACCTCTGGGCAAGATTACCTGACAGATGAGGAATACAGGTCTTCTGGAAGCCACTGGTGGAATCATGCAGGTGTCGCATTGTTACCTTTTGTGAGAATTTGCTTTTACATTAAGGCATAGAGACAATCTTTTATCCGAGGCACTCATGGTAATCAGTTACCTTCATCTGCAGGTGATGTCCCAACTTCAGTGACACATACAATCTATTCCTTCAACCTGCACCTCACCCAGGACAAGAAGTTAACACACAGATTTGCAACTTTCCAAGCTACAAACCAAACTTCTTAATTGTCATATTGAGACACAAGCCATTTCAAACACAAGCACGGCTATTAGGAGAAAATGTCTTTATTGGTTTCTTTCCACATCTCAGAAGAGAGGGCTGCTGAAATAGAAAGAGGATTTCACCTCCATCTCTGACAAATCATGAAACACAAGAGTGTATTTCCAGGCTGAGAAGGCAACAGGAAAAATAGTTCTTAAGAAAACAGGCTCTTTTCTGAACCCCATTTGAACAACTGTGCTCTTAGGGGCCACTCAGATACGGCACCAAAAATCTGTATGACTGAGACAGATAAGACTAGCAGAATACATATGTGGAATTCCAGAAGAAAATACAGATGTGGTCGCAAGCTGAGATGGGAAATTGTTAAGTGCCTGTCATTAGTGCTGGTGGTTGATGTCACTGTGAAGAGAGCTTTGCGGGGAGCAGATGAGGATGCAAGCAAAATGATGCATCTGTTGCGGGACAGAGGCAGCACTGACCTTGGCTCAAGCTGTGATGGGTGAGAGCAGGACAATTTGAGTTTCAGTGTAATAAAGGTACGGTTGATAACAGCCATAGGGAAAAGTACAGAGAATAAAAATTCTGCAATAATGGCCCAAGAATTGTATAGGGACCATACTGAATCAGTAATAAAGATGCAAACTGCAAGAGGAAACACCTGGAAGTCACATGTTCATCAAGGTAACAGCTTCAGAAAACTATGCCAGCCACTAACCAGAGGTATTTTGGAATAGCTGATCACACAGACTCACCCATCAACAGATTCTGAAATACAGTGATATCCAATTAGCAAATTAATAAAAGACTCTCCTTTGGAGTAAAGATATGCACCTCCCCAACAATCTAGGGAATGAAACTTGCCTTTTAAAACATGGATGATGATTGTACAGATTGAGTTCAGCTATCCAAAAGGAGAAGGTATTTTGCAGGTGCGGGTACTACAGCCTGCTTCTGGACTCCACAGGTTGGCATCAGGTGGAATACTCTCTTCTCCTTGCTTCAGAGACTAGCATGTACATATAAATGCCATTCAAAAACCAAGATGATGAGCTTTAAAACAGAGATGTTTGCACATAAATCCTTATGAAGCTTGTGGTTGTTTTGCTAGCATGAAAAAAACATGCTGAGCAGAGCGGTACTTCACATTTCCCTCTGCTGCTGAGACCCTGGCATCCTGTTCCAAAACAGCATGTCTTTTGAAAACTTTCTCCAAGAAGGACACAGTACTTGAAGACTGGACTAATCTGAACAAATACTCCCTTCATTTGCACTAGACACCCAGGCAGTTTAAAACAGCTACATAGAACCACAGAACAGTTAGGGTTGGAAAGGACTGTTAGGGCAGAATTATCTTCTGTGCAGTTCTTTGCTCCTCTCCCATCTTGCTGGCTACCGTGGCAGTTACTGCAATGAGTAAAGCTGACTTGTATTTGAACAAGCATTCATGTAGTTACATAGGCTGATTCCTTCTCAGATCACAAAGGCAGATGCAAGAAGCTTCACAGTCAAAAGATCAGCATTCAGTGGGTTTGTGCTTTTGTTTCTAGAGGGTCTAGGAAGCAAGAATCTTGCCATGATTCATATTATTCTGAGGCCTTTAAAAGCCTTATGATCTTCAGGAAGGGTATGGGATTAAATTTTACAAATTTTAGATTTATTTTTGACTTAAGAGATTTAGGATGTATTTTGAATAAGAATTTTCCCGCTGGCCATGAAATAATCTAAAGACAAATGAAGTCTTTAGGTGCTAAAGTAACACACTGCTTTAAAATCTAAAGTTATCATTTGCCTGATGGGAACTCACAGCAACTGACAAATGGAGGCAGAGATCTTGTACAGAAAGTAATGACTGGGTCTATCAAACAAAAATTACTGAACAACTCCTAGAACACCCAAACAGCTTGATTTTAACACAATAAAGTGAAAGTTTGACTTCCACATCAAAAGAGTAAAAGCGAAAGAAATGAGCAGCTACAGTACTATGGACAAGTATAACAAACAGTTAACTTCCCTACTTACCAGTGACTAGTGACCTATATAATGGACAAGGATTCAACACAGACTGAAATATGAATTACAAAAATCTCATTACTGAAGGTCTAATCCAACCTGCAGGGAATGGTGCTGGGCTTTAAACGGTAACAGCTGCATTGTCATGCATAGTGGAGGGGGTAGATTTCCTAAGCTTTTTTTCCAGAATGCTGGAATACAGTAGCAAAAGATGTTTTACACTCCTAAGATAATTCTTTTTGCATGAGGAGTGCAATGCTCGAGAATGTAAATGCACAGGATATTAAAGAAACAGTGTGAGCTTACTGTAGTTTTCTTCAGCAAAAGTTTCCTGTAAATTAACATCCAGTTGCATTATGTTAACCACATTGGATTCCAAGTACTTAATGGTTATCACCTTTCTGCCCTGAAACTGTTACATCCACATTCTTAAATTACAGCTAATGCATATATTTTTACTACTGAAATGTAGAAACCAAGTCACGTATGGGGATATAAAGCAAATGTCTCGATGCAATGAGGCACCTCATTTTAGAGCAAGGCCTCATTTTTGTGGCTTACAGAACAATGATTTATCAGACCCCCCCCCCCCATACGACAGGCCGAGTTTCTAAAGCAGCGCAGGAAAAGCGGTGATACTCAGTAACGAGAGTCAGAGTCTTGAGAAATCATGGACCAACCCAAGGTTCTGTTAACATTAATTTTATAAAATACCTTACATGAACAGATAAAGAACTTGAGCATACATAAAAACCAAAATTTAAAAAGAATGTGGAATAAAATATAAATTAATCGAACACATCACTAAGTTTGCCACATGTTAGACAAGTTTATAAAAGGCATTTTCAGATAAAAAAGTTATTTGAAAGAAAATCCTTCAAAATGGAAACTACTGAAGTCCTTTTTCAAGAAGTCATTCCTAAAAGCGCTAAATTCCAGGTCAACAACAGGCAGTACCTGAATTTGCTTAGAATACGGTGTTCTTTTGCTTCAAAATTGGTCAAGCTTTACGACACAAATTTAAATGCTTTCAGGTCAGAGTCATCAGTGCAAAGTAAAGCTTCAAGCTGAAAATGAGAGAAATGTAACAGAAGGAATGACCCTGGTACAAAACTTGCTAAATTCACATTATGAAAAACACTGTGCCAGATGCACTCTTGAGATACAGAACATGAGCAGATTTAACCAGTGGCCATTTCAGGGTTCCAGCCAAGCCATTAACATAGCTAATCATTTATTTTATCACAATTCCAATCTTTTCCTACTCAGTCTTGGGAAGAGATACATGCTGCTGATGTCCCCTCCCTCTGCTCAACTTTTGGTTCCATCAATTTGCTTAAAATGCAGTAATTCAGCAAAAAAGGAGATCAAAAGTGAGGCCAACAGACACCAGAATGATGGTTTAAAGCCTGCAATGACATCTAACTGGAAGAAATATGATGGCACATTTCTGAGCTTAACCAACTTTATTCATTCAAGCACTTCCACTGAAGTCAGTCTTCCTTAAAGTTATGTATGTGCATAACACACTGCCAGGCTCAAACCCTGACATCTTTGAAAGGTTAAAAGATGTTTAGAGAACTGTGTGTTTAGAGAACTAGACTGCAGCCAGATTAATTCATTTTAAGCCTATTAATTCCTGCTGAGTAAACATCAACACTCAGGCAAAGCAATTTTGCTCCATTTGACTTTAAAACCATTAACCAAAACAGGGTTGAAATAATCTTCACGTTCCACTATTTAGAAGTATTATTAGCACGCTCCTTTAAAGATTGATGGAACTCTCTTCAAGTTACCACTCTGAATATCGCTCATCAAGCTTCTCTTAACACATACGAAATGAAAAAGTGTCATTGGTGGTCACAACCAGAAAGGAGGAGAAAATTAAAACCTTTACTCTATCAGGCAGCAGTTGCAGGCACTGACCGAAATATAAGCCTGTAATTTATACTAAGCTGCTGCATAACAGTGAAAAAATTACCTCCCCATTACAATTGAGAATTTCAAGAGTCAATCTGCAGATTGTTTTCTCATCCTTGGGCAGTGTTGCCATTGCTATTCTGGCAGTTAGGCTGGAACCTCATTTAAGTCATTCCAGTACAACCAGAGTATTTCCTAGCATGAATCACTTTGAATTTACAGTTGGCTGAAATGCTACAGTGATGTTGCAAACAAACCAAATGAACAAGAAGGTTCAAGCTATGCAAAACTCTTCCACAAAACAGAGGGGACAAGTACTTGAACTAAAAGCACAGACCATAACTTCCATCAAAACTTTTCATACACTGTATGAAAAGTTGAATGAAAGCTGAATGAGCATCTAAAGGATGGTGCAAACGGCCTTTTCTAAAACAAACTCAGAATCATTTGCTTCAATCAAAATGGAACAGAAGCTCTTCCCTATACCCACATTTGTCCTGACCATCTTTTATCACTGAAGCAGATAAATTATATCCATACTCTGCTTTGTGACGCTACAAAATAAGAGTAAGGGGTTTTTAATGAAGCGATGGCATTGGGTATCACAGTAATTTCCACTGGGTATTTCCAGTTATTTTGGAGCCTGCAATTCAGCTATTTGCTGTTTGTAAAAAAATCTTTAAAACAAATGCCTTGGCTGCTGAGCTCTGATCCTGTAAGTGATAGAACCTTTCCCACTTGCTCCGAGTGAAGGAGACACCAACAGCTGATAGGGAACAATAAATACGTACCTCACAACCATGTTAGCACGCTGTGAGAATTCTTGTACGCTGGTCACATCTCTAATGTGATAAATATTCTAACTACCTCATGATTTTACCTTTTCAATAGCAATAAAAGTAAAGAAAATTTCAAAGTTTCCTGAAAAAAAACAACAAAAAAAAAAAAAAAAACCAACAAGAAAGCAGCAATCTTAAGAATTATTCTGGAAATATTTGGACTCTTAACTTTGAGTACTGAGAACAGAGTTGTTTTCTCTCTCTTCTAAATTTGGGAAGATTTTTAATTTGGCTTGCATCAATTTGGGGTCAAAAAATAAAATGTCAAAGCCTGGAGTATCACTAACCAAGCAAAGCGAAAATGTATTTCCAACTAAGCAGTTGGAAAGAGAGGGAATGAATTTGGGTATTAAGACACATACTTGAAAATGATAAAGTGTACAGATGAAAAGGTTATGAACTTGGCAAAAATATATTACTACAGTAGCATTAGAAATTAACAGTGCATCACAGATTTAAAGTTTCCATGTTAATACAAACTGATCCAAGCCACAAAGAACCACAGGATAATCACTCAAACAAGAACTTAACCGCATCCTACTTTACAGAAGCTAGAACTGGAATTCACCTGAATATCATTCATATGATTCAAAAACGATTCCTTCACTCTGGCATGCCCCACTTCACACAGGCCATGGAGAACTGGTGCCAGTGGCGTGTAATCAAAACACGGTATTATCATGTGCATTTGGCTTTTCTGAACATTTGCAATCAAATACTCAAATCTGAAAGCTTTTACATGTTAGAATTCAGTATCACTGCTGCAGGAAGTGTTTTATTTGTTGGTTGGGATTTTTTTAATGGAAATTGTATTAAAAGCCCTAGAGAAGTACAGGTCGTGGAGATCATGTTAAACAGAAAGCTGCCCAACATTACTGTTAAAACACCTTTAAGAAGACAGTCCATAAACAGAATAATGCATTTTACATTCAGGTATTTCCTCTCTCAAAAGCAAAGTCATCTCAGAAGGAAAAACAAATATATCAGTAGTGAAGGCCACAAACTTTTGCATTTGATGAGCTGAAATGCAAAAAAATAATTAAAGCATCTTGTAAGACAAAAAAAAAACAAACCCAAAACAAACAAAACCGAAACACAGAACTGCTGGAAAGTGATTATTAAGTTGATGGGGTGGTCAGCATGGAAACTGTTGGGAATGCTACAGCAGAACTGACCACAAGTACAAGGAAATAGGAACAGGAACATAGTACAGGCACCAACTAGAAAAAACTGTAACTTGTCAACTTGTAAACAAGAGAAAGCATTTCACAGATTAAAAGTTCCAGGGAAGTAAACTTCCTTAAATTATTTTGTCAGTTCAACCCTGATTTAAAAAAGTATGGCTAGCAAAAATACATAAGCCTCAGCATATTTATAAGTCTTGATGAGAGCAGCCATGAGCCTTTGATAAACGGCTGGAAACAAACACCCTTCTACTAAGGATGAAAGAAAAATACTCCATTCTCTTCTTCCTCTCATTGCCCAATCCACACGTGTACATGTAGGATTCCCATGCTCCGAGGGAATCTTGATGCTGCTATAGATTGAGACGTGGGGAGACTGGTGGGGGAAAACAGACAAACTCTCTTAAAATACTACGGGCCACGTCAACGTTATTCTGGGCGATTTCAAGTGCCCTCTTGACTTCTTCAAAGGAATAGCCCTCTCCCATGAGTTTGGCAATTTTTGCATCCACATTCTCCATTGAACTGTCAGAGCTGTATGCTTTCCTGTGGTGTATTTCCGGTGCAGTCCTCCGAGGAAGTGGCTTAGGGGGCCTGGCTGGTGCTTGTGAACCATCTGTTTCAAATAAAGGAGATAAAAATCACCATAAATTGGCTTAAAACTGCGTTATAGGTTGACCTCATGAAGAGGTCTAAAAACCAAAATTCTAAAGAAACATGCAAAAGATATTTTCATTCACTGATGCATCTCATTTGAAAATTTGGACAGAAGCTGAATTCCTCAAGAACATCCAAAATGGAAATAATGCTACAAAACACTGTTTTAATAATAAGGCAGGAACATGCAAGTTACCATCTGAATTATCCATAGTTGGAAGAAAGTATGTACCTAGGCTGAAATTAGCTGGTCAAAACTTTAAAGGCTCTCCACTGCCAAGCCCCAGTTTGAGAACTTTATCTTAGCCTTAAAACCCCCCAAAAACTACAAGCCACAGACCAAACCAATTGGATCACAATTTTATTCAAGACCATAAGTTGTGCAGGACAGGAATCCAGCCAAATCTGCCTGAGGGAGAAAATTCCTTCACTTATTGGTACATCTCACAGATGCTCTGCAGTCAATTGCAGTTCATTTCATGCATAGCAGCTAGGCAGAAGCGCAGAAATAACTGGTTTCTCAAAAAACCCCTCCAGCCCAATTATTTTCGGTGGCCAGACCAGAACACAATCCTTCCTCTCCAGCCCCCCTTTGGCAATCCCTCCCCTTTCCTTCTCTCCTATGGAAAGGTTACTTTCACAGTTAATGCTGGTGCTAAGAATCATGATGTAAAAAACAAATATTCAAACTCGCTAATCTTCTGAGTCGAGAGTTTTGTGCTCAAGTAAACTCGGCACTTGAATGAAACCCCTTCATCCTCACTGACTCCACAATAAGAAGCTTAAATACAAGCAGGGATAGAGTGGAAAACATTTTCAAGAGCAAAGTATTTTTTTTTAAATAATAAAGTCTTTAATCCTTCAAAAAGGATTCTGAAAAGTTTCATCAGCAGTGACTTTGATAGATAAATTGGAGGAGGTTCTGGCTGCAATACTTGCTGTGTACTTACACTGACAGCAACGGCATTTTGCAAGGTTAAGTACTTCAGAGACACTTTTTTAGTGATGAAAGAATGTTGTGGCTCTAGCATTGCTGTTACAACATGCTAGCTTATTGTAACACTGAAATAGACAGAACTGTAATTCAACTGAAGGCATTAAACACTTCGGATGAATGCAAATAGTTGACAGTAGTGCAAGCCTAACCAAGGTGTATTTCCATGCATTCAGAGGAGAGTGTTGCTGGACACTTTAATCCTATTCCTTAATTCAGAGAAGATAAGCAAACAGTACTGTTAGCAAGATGGTGATATTCATATTACAAATGGCTGGGACAAACTTCATTAAAAATTTACAGTAAGGGGCTAAAATTAACTGTGTTCTAATTTCATTGCCTATTTTCCTTGCAAATGGTTACGCACAGCCTACAGGCTCTAAGGGCTATGTCATACATGTAATGGTTTTTTCCTCCCTGAAGATTAAAATACTTATATAAACGCTAAAAATTCTAGTGAACACACCTGAAGCAGGCCCAAACCTGCTATGAAGGTGTGGAAGATCCATGAAACACACTGGTTTGAGGAATTAACTACAGCTCAGGAAATGCCATCGCTACAACTAAATCAAGGCCAAGTTCAAATTCCTTAGTCACTTATGTTAGAAAACTCAAGCCTTTAACAGAAGAATATTCTTTATGCTTGAAACAATGATCAATCGTGTTAAAAACAATCGGTTGCCTTCCACAAACATTTCAGGCTTTTAATATGGACATTTTGTTACGGATTGCCTTCCTGTAGAGGATGGAACAAAATTAATCTGCAGACTTTACATATTCCCCTGGGCATGAAGTAGAGAAGAAATTCCTTAAGCATATATCAGATCCTTCTGTGTTATGCAAGGTATTTTTTGCTATGCCCCGTCTAATACGGGCTGAAATCTTATTTCTAGTGTAAAACCTTCACTTTGCTCAAGTTTCCAAACAAACTCTATTAAGCGATCACATAAACCAGAAAGGTCATTTTTAATTCTGCCAGCAGATTTGCAGCATAGGCATTTTACTCTCACTGCAGTGCCATCTCTCTATAGCACAGATGCTTTAAGATCTTCAGACCTCTTTAACTCAATTCCCATTATTATTTCTTTAAGCACTGGCATCTTTTTCAGTATCTTCACATCCATATAAAATTTTAGCTGAAGCTGGGTATCACATTGGATCCTGAGCTTAAAGATACTAAGCCTAAGCTGCCTGTCCATCTGGACACTGAGATAGAGGTATTTAAGCAAGACTTTCCTTCCCAACCTCCCATCCTCTGATATTTCAGTCACTATGGATGCCTAACTAGAATTTTGAATAGAATTTCTAATTGTGTAATTCAATTAACAGTTTCTATAGCAAGGAGTTTCCTCTATCCCTCACATTCTGTGATTCAGCACCACATTTAACCCTTGGATAACAGGTTAGTATAAAGGCAGACACCGGCTCATTTAATAAGTGTTTAAGAAGCGTGTAAAAAAGTGTAAGGTGAATGCTCTGTGCAGACTGGGAAGAGGATATCTGCAACACTGCCAACTATCTATTCCTCTCTGCTGTGAAATGGCCCTCCTCTACACTGCCCTTGCTGTTCCTCCTGTATGTTCCATGGGCTTTCATCAACAGACTGAGAAGCATCAGAGAACCACATGATGAAGGCTTGTTGACCAAGGCCCTCTCTGGGGCAGAGGCAAGCAGCTGCATCTAATCTAACTGGGGTAACAGGAACAAAGCATCCCCAGGGGACATCTATACTAAGGGGCAGAGAGAGCAGGGGCAAAGTGAGAAAGGAGTAATTGCACATATTCATCCCTTAAGCTACAGCTGGCACAGAGAAGCTGTGGCTGCCCCATCCCTGGCAGAGTTCAAGGCCAGGTTGGATGGGCTTTGAGCAAGCTGCTCTAGTAGAAGGTGTCCCTACCCATCGTAGGGTTGCTGTAAGTTGATGGTCTTTAAGGTCTCTTCCAACCCAAACCATTCTATGATTCTATGATCTTCATATTTCCTATTACTGTGGCATATTATTCCCCCCAGGGATAATTCAAATGAACTCTGAAATGATAGGGAACACCCTCCCCTAAAACTGCCATGTAAAGGAATTTAAATTTGCATACAAGTGCTTTAATAAGGCGAGGTGAGTGAACAGGCAGCAGACATCTACATAAGAGGCCTAATTTTCTTCTCCCTTTTCCAAGTATCATTGGCTGTGCTTAGGTAAACTACACTAACTACTAGCAGTATCTCCTTCTTTTGCTTTAATTGTAATAGGTTTTAAATGTTGTACTTAAGACATTTGAAAAAACATGCCTTTGGGATAGTTAGGTGCACAGCTGAGAGCTATTACTTAAGTGTTCAATACTGAATATGCTGCTGAATTAGAATACATTTCCCATTTAACAATTCGGTTAAACATCACGAGAGCAATCTTAAAACAGCCAAACTGAAGCACAGAAGTTAAAGGATTCCCCATGCTATTCTAGGGAGCCAGTGGCTAAATTCTGATTAGAATTGAGAGTGAACTGCACTTCTTTTCCAGCTAGTTCAAAGAATCACCATACAAAAGGGCTGAAATAAAGAATTTCCTTTCAGAATAAATGTTCAGAATAAATGCAAAAACAAAGGTTCTGAATACTGTTACACTCTCTACATTGTCTTTCTAAAACATAGATGAAGGTGAATCTCTTCATCCCGAAGCTCATCAGTTCTGTTCTATGGAATTAATGCTACTGTAAAAAACAGCCTTCCAATTAAGAGTTTGACATGATCTATCACATAGCTTTCATTTAAGTGAGAGTTAATTCAATATCTTGCTGTACATCATGCTGATTTAGAATAGTATTTATGGCAAAGGCCAACACGTGAGTGTTTTAGATGGCAGTGGGAAACATACAGAGAGGAAAGTATTTATTATGTGACATCAGAAAGCTCCAAGATCTTAAGTAGCAAGCATCCTGCTGCAGTATAGGAAAATTCAAAAGTGCTCTAGCATAGAACTGCAAGAACTGCAGGAAAACTCTGTAGCTTTAAAAGGTCATAATTTGTACCACAAAAGAAGGTAAAATGCCCTAAATAAATCGGGTTAGTGTTGTAAGACAAACAGATCCCTCACAGTGCCACATATAAAACAATATAGAACAGTTTTTTCCTAGCAATGGGGGGAAAAAAGAGAAACACTGTTATATAAGTAGAGGTATCCTCTCAAAAGTGCTATTATTTACCCAAGCATCACACTAATTCTCAACAGTGCTATTCATTAAGAATTCTGCAGCACTCCTCAGGCTTACTTGATTTCCCCTGATACTTTAAGTTGGAAAAATACATTCTTTCCTATAACCAGCAGAATGAAGCTACACCTTCCTGAGGAGGAGAGATACAGGTTCTCTTTAAAAAGAAGAATCATTTTTTCCACTTGTGATTGTTGCAATTAAACACTGCTTCCCACTACAAGAGAAAGATGTGAGAACGAAGACCCTTTCTTTATGCATTAGAAAAGCTTTTTCATGAAGAAAGAATAATTCAAAAGCATCCCTTGGCTTTTTCTATGTGTGGTCTCTCCACACAACAAATGAGGTAGGTGGGCCAATCCTCCCCCCGCCTCATATACCACGCACACCTACATAAAGGAAAATTCATCTAAAAAATGGTCAAAATACTCAGAAATACAGCTCATACTGTTATTATTTCAATTAATTGGAGTAGCTTTCCTTTAAATGCTGTTTGTATGGCTTGAAAATCATGAGCAAAATATCTATGGCAGCGGAATTACTTCTACTGTACCCGCTCTGTGGCAAACAGAAGTCTGAAATTCATTTGGTTCTGGTTCTTGGTGTTTTATCACAAAACAGTTGGGTTTTTTTCCTTTTCTTGGCTTTTTTTTTTTAAACAAAAAAATGGAAGTAAGTAGCTTGTGGTCCCTGCAGCAGGATTTCTGATCTCCTGTGAGCTTTACAGGTGGTGGAAAAATCTCTGCCTTTCTCAAAAACTAAGGAACACTAGAACTTGCTTAAGCATTTCGTTTTGGCAGCTAGTGAAATTGATGCCATTAATATCTACAGCTGCAGACAACAGGTAGCCCCTTTACCTTTATTGCAGAACTTTAATCTCTGTTATGCTTTGATGATTTTGTATTTTTGTAAAGCAATATTAACCATGGCCATTTATTGCCTGGAATGACAAAAACCTGACTGGACTTCATGCATGGAAGTTATTTGCTTCATGAAGTTGCAATTTCCTACAAGAACGGTTTTCTACCTTACCTGAAGAGGGAGGAAGTTGATCATAGTCTTGAGATGTCCTATTTGCTTTGACATTTTCTCCAGTTACTCTACGAGCAGGTGGCAAAGGAACATGACCAGTTATCGGATCAAAGTGGGGATCTGTAGAAACAGAACAAACAAGGTGTCTCAAAATGATTTGGATTATTATTTGGGGGAAGGCTGATGCACAGAAGCTAGAAACACAGGTTTGGATATGCATCCAAAATCAACATTTCCGTAGTAGACATACAACTGTGCCTTGAAGTGACAAACAAGAGCACAGCTCCAAGGTGATCTATCCTGCATTGACCATGGCTTTTCTGTTTACATCCATGATATAACTTTCAATTGCCAACTCTGACACTGTTAGGATTGTGGCTGGAAAGCACAGAAGAGGTTGCAAAGCCTCACCAGCACAATGAGAAGCACAAACTCATAACATGGGTTGGAAGAAACTTTACAGATCATCTAGTTCCAACACTTCTGCCATGGGGAAAGGACACCAGTACTCAGTCTGGCTACAGCTTCATAGCACTTCCATGCTTTGCAGTTCGCAAAGACTGCAGGGCAGATTTCCTATCCATGCAGTCCCAGGTAAATATCACAGAGTGAATACTAGAATACTAGAGAGACTGGTAAAGGCTGTGAGCAGGCTTTTCAGTTGCCTCAGGTGATTACAGGGGCAGTATTGTGCCCTCCTTTTTTAATTTGGCTATTGAGGATGCAGCTGAGCAAGTGTTAATAGCATCCTGGACTTGGTTTCTGCTCTGGACTCAGAAGTGTGTTGGTATGTGAGTCCAACTTTTTGCTGTTGTTGATGATGGAATTATTATTCTAATCTGACAGGCTTTGATGGATAGCTGGGAAATCACACCCAAGACTTGCATGGAAACCAATCATCAAAAACTCATCATAAATCATCTACAGCAGTTTATTTGACAAGACGCAAAATGAATAATATGGCTTTAGAAATACCATATAAAAAAAAGACCAATGCACCAATTATGTGTGCCTAAGTAGATGCATACACTTCTAAGTTTAATTAAAACTGCTGCTGTAAGACTGCACTCACTATACAACTATAGTGCGAGGTGTCCCTGCCCATGGCAGGGGGGTTGGAACTTGATGATCTTAAGGTCCTTTCCAACCCTGACTATTCTGTGATTCTATGAAGAACAATACATGATTATAGACACATTTTCCAAATTTGTACTTAAAAGCTATTGCATGTTTTTAAAATTATCAGTGATGTTTTAGATTTCTTTTTGGAAATAACACTTAAGCATTTAAAACACTGTGTGTTTCTGAGAACTGCAAACAGACAGACAGAGCTTGCGTGCGTCTGCATGTGACAGTTTCTATTCTCCCTCTCCATCACCATTAGAACTGAATGGTGCAGAGTGTGTTTCTGCATCAGATGATGCAATTGAGGGACCCATGCAGACTGGTCTGCTGAAGATCATACTATCTTTATTTTGAAGTCTAGAAAATAAATTCATTCCTGCCCCTACATTTCTGAAGATCAGCCTTTACCTCCTGCAGTGTGCTGAGTCTTTTTACCTGGATGCATGCATTGTGAGAAAAAGCAAGGCACGGAGCTGAACATACATTATAAACACACACAGTTTTGGCAACTTCCTCAAAGTCAGGCCTCGACTGGTTGCAAAAACCCCCATAATAAAAACATTCCATAAAAGGTCACTGCAGTTCAACCCAACCTAGCTCGCTTTCAACCCCCAGCTAGGATCATTCACCAAGGTCAGCCAAATGCCTGACAGGCTGTCAGGCCATTAGAGTTGCACAAGACTGCTTGTCATCTACGTTCTGACCTTCCTGATCTTATAGCCAAAACATCTCAAGTTATCCCCCTCCATACAGCCTCCAAGAAAAACAGAGAGGAAGACATCCACCCACAGCACCACAAGGCAGATCACCACTCAAAGTACTCCTGGGACAGGCAAATTTAAGATACCAACATCCTTTGGAAGCAAATGCATTCAACTTAATTAATCTGATAATCAAATACTTTTCAACTCAAAGACAAAATCTGTATATTGTTAACATAGCTTTTATGCCTTTTAAAAGCAAAACACAAGACTGAAAAAGCATCACTGCAATTTATGGAGAGAGATAGGTGATAACTTGACATTACTGTGTTTAAAATTAATACAGTTTTGCAGCAAAATTTTACAACCATTTTAACAAAACAGGATGTTCTTTTCCCTTAGTTTCTAGTTTTTCCTCAAGTTCCAACTTGAACGTGAGCTCCATGAATTAAGTTTCACGCTGGGAAACAATGGAGTTGACAGGATTCAGACTAGAACTACAGACTACAACAGAAAACTTGGTGCATCACAAATAACAAGCAGAAAGTACAATTTGCCAAAGTGTCTAGCCTGGTACAGAAATATTGTCCTTATTTCATTACGTTCTGATAATGAGAAGTTAAGTCTTATTTTCTGAGTTCTTTCATCTCCACCATTACAAAACCCCTGTATTTTTTAATATTTTGTATAATGAAGTATAGATAAAACAGGCTTCTGAAGCCTGATGGCAACTTTATCACAGAACAGATAAGCTTCTGAAATGAAAGAAAATGAAATAAAATCCATTGTTTCCTTTGTATTCCTACCAGAATGAAGGAACAGTTCATGTCCTGAAGAAGGTCTGCTTCCTGAGCCAGCAGGTTTTGTGTGCTCAATCATGCTGTGCCGAGCAGGCGGTGGCGGTGGTGGTAGTGAAGGGGGTGAGTTATCAAATGCATCTTCACCTGCATTTTAGAAAAGAATTATTAGATGAGCAAAGCTCCACAAGGAGCTGTAGGATAAAGAGTGAAGCTTTAACTTGATTTTTCTCCGGCTGCTGAGGTCTTTACTCCAGGGGTTCATCAAGCAGTTCAGTGACTCCAATAATGGAACCGCAAACCTGACTCTCACTATGCGCAATCCTCTTCTAAAACATGCTCCAAATGACCTTGGCAGTGCTCAGTTTCTTTTCTGGGATGAGAGGACAGGTTTCTTTTAGTGGCCTAATGGCAATGAGTGTATTATAATGAAAGCTTCACTGAATATCATTGCAGAATAATAGCTGTATTTCAGTGGCTAAGCAAATAATTTATATTCAAACACCAATGCTGACTACATTGAATCTGCTACATTTAAACTGTCCGTTATCTTCATCTGCTGTTTCAAAGCTCTGACACCATATATAAACTGAATTTTCTAGAGCTTGGCAGAAGAATGCACCCCTTACACAAGGCGGTGCAGACAGAACTAGAGTTACCAAGCAGTGTGATTTTTGTGTGTTCTTCTGCCATCGATGCTATGTACTCTTTGCAACTCAGGAACACTTCAGGGACCAGAGAGAGTATAGCACAGGAACATGGAGCATGTTCAAAAGGTTTTATGGAACCAGAAAATTGAATGATGACACATACACACTGACACAGTAACGCAGCTGAGTTTTGACAAAGAAGGTGTGTGTGGTGGCCAAGCACAGCCCCAGGTCACTGATTTATATGTAGGAGAGAAGCACAGAAATGTGGTTTGGTGACTGTAGGCAGCAGTGAGTTTTGAACTGTCCCTTGATAGTGGAAGAAACCTGGAAATACACTTATTAGTTTTATTTTGTTTTCTTTGACTTAAATAGCACCTCTTCAGCATTCTTCTTTATATGTGATAAATGAAATTATTTAAGCTCCAATAGGAAAAACCCTCCACTCTTGCACTCAATTGCAATGCTCAAACTTGGTAGTAAGGGACAAAAAAATGGTAATGTATTTTAGGGAAAACAGGTTTGGTTTTCTTCATAGCTAGAAGAAAGATTTAGCATGCCTTTTCATCTGTCTTGCATGGGTGTACAGACAGATACCAAGCACAGATCACTGACACAAATATTGACTTTACAGCTGTCATATTTAGCCCATAACACACTCAACATTGGCTGTTTTTCAGTAAACATGTCATTTGGTTCATCTAGGCAATGTTAACCATTAAATTTAAATGTAATCAGCAAAAAGTCTGCAACCTAAAGGGGGCACCAGAAGATCATAATCGGAGGGTGTCCTGTTGAGCAAAGAGCTGTGTTTTGGGTTGTCTCTGGTAGGAGGTCGTGCAGGTGGCAAAGGTACTGGAACAGTAGGTGCATCACAGACATCTCCTGAATGACACAATCACAAGAAGTGAATGTTTTCTTGCTGTACCCCTAGAACAGCACAGAGTAAATTTTCTTGCTAAATAGTGAAAAATAAAAACATACCTAGCTCTGGATGTTTGGATTTCTTCATCTCAGAAGTAGCACTGTGCGTTCCATTTGTTACTCCAGCACATTGACCGTTCTCGCATACCCTGAAAACGTACATTAAGTAGGGCACAGTCAACCAGCTATCCAAGTATGAATTCCCAAAATGACCAAGTACCCGAGCTGGCATTTTGTTATATGGAAACAAATGAAAGATGACAAGCTGCATCAATTCTAAATGTTTTGGGTTTTCTATTGAGAGCATATACTGGTTAACGGCCAATGAAACTGCTCTGAAGGGTCATAGTGCTTTGTCAGTGGGGTACTGACATGGCTTAAATGAGTTACTCCAGGCTGCAAGACAACATAGAAGAAGAACTAATATTAAACACAGCCCTCACTTCAGAGCTCAGGCCATTAGTTTATTCACACACTTAAGTCACAGACCCAATCCTATTTCACCTTCCCACCTGTAGAACTTTCCCTAGCAGAAACATGAAGAAGGGAATGTGGACTTTGGTAATTATCACTGAGGCAACACAGAGAAGTCAGTATAGAGAATAAACCAAAGCAATAAACAACAAACCCCACACAAACAGAACCCATCACTAAGGAGAACACTGAAAAGAAATTGAACCAGCCACAGCGGTTTGGCAGGTGCCTACTCAAAGAGCTCAGTCTCACCGACACTTCTACCAGAGTTTACTTCTTTTAATAGAAGCTTATTTTGTCCGCAAAATTAAACAGTATTAAATTAAATATGAAAATAATCTAAGCCAAACAGTCCAAAGTCACCTATAACCTTGTCAGTAAAATACTGAGGATTATTTTGTAAGATGCCTCTGTTCAAACATGGCAGGGAAAAACGCAGAACCAAAGCCTTTTCGTAACATTAAATACTGCTAAAATAAATGTTTACTAACTGGGAAATGACTCCTGTCATTGGACCTGTGGGCCCTGCCTATTCAGAAAGAACCAGAGTTCCTTTGGAAAAAGGCCACCGTGCTAAGCAATTCCAGCTTCAAAATAAAATTCCCAACCCACCATGCACCATTACTACTGAATTCTGTCAAATCTGCCAGAGCTACGTATGGCTAAAATTCCAGATCTTGGGTTTTTACCAATAGTCTGAACATTTACAGACCTATCAGCGTCGGCCATATGGAAAGGAGGAATGAAGAAAGGTCTGGAATCATTTAAAATACATAAACAGGAAAAAGGAAGTGAAACTGTGTTTGTGGTCCCAAGAGTAACAACAAGGAGTAATGGAATAAATACAAGAATAATTACAAGACTTAACAAAATAGCTCTTACCATTAGGGTTTTTTGTTTTGTTTTTTATGACTTGATCTCCCCAGGGAAGTAGGAGAGGAAGTGTTGCCTCTAACTATGAAATAAGATTGGTTCAATCTCTCAAATGCAGTGGATGCAACACCTCCTTTCACTCCTCAGCATATACATTAAGTAACTACGAACATTCTCTACTTTAACTTGAATCTATTCTTCATTTTCAATAATCTAGTCAGCCACAGGCAGCAAGATAACTTAGCATGGCACCACTTCAGAAGTGTTCAGGTCATAATCAGCTCAGTTAAGTGATCAGTTTACAGATCACACTGAAATACCTGCTTACATCAACAGTGAACACCAGAAAGGCAGGCAACAAATCAGTACTAACAGCAAGCCTCGTATCCTTTTCCCTTTGGAAAATCTTCATTAGGAAAAGATAGCAAATGTAATAATGTATTATTCTTCTAATAGTAGCCTAATTAGGAATGTTGAAATCCTTTCCCTCCATTTCATATTGCTGAACTTCCCCTCTACCTGGGAAGAGATGATTGGCTCTAACAAACCAGACAACAGGCCTGCCAGAAAATAAGACTGTGAACCGTCCTTTGTATTAGCCTGACAATATTGTTAGCACTGTCATATCTGCTGCTGAAGGAGCAAGAAGTCTTAGAGGCAATAAAAAATCTGGGATTAGGATGGAAGAATTACATAGGTCCTAAATTACAAAACATCTGGAAGAAATTTAGTCAGCTCTTTAGCTTACTGAGAACCCTAAGTGCTATCCAAGAACTGAGGAAGCAACACTTAGGAAAGAGATAGGAGAAGCTGTCCCTGGGGATAGAATTGAAAAATGCTAAAAAACTATTGACAACTTAAAAAAAAAATGAAAGAAAAATTATTAACAATTTTGCTAAACAACACTGAAAGGTTTTTAGCTTTTCTTGACACTTCCCTCCCCATGAAATTAAAATAAGTACATTAATATAATAGAGCATCAAGCCGAATCAACCTTCTTTTTGAAAGCTTTATCTCAAACTTTGACATCTAAGCAGTCACATTAGCTAAAGGAGACATTTTAAGTAGACGGAACACCATATATGTTCATACACAAATATTCAAGAGGATTTTCCCTTTTTTAATGCTTAGGAGAATGGTTTGATTACAGTCAAAATTCTTACCAGAATACATAAAAGGAAGAGTTGGTGGGCTTTATCATAGAGCAACCCAAATTTCAATCTGAGCTATTTTGCCTGTAGCAAGCCCTGCACTAATGCCAAAAAACCCCAACATAAGTGCAAGACCAAGTACATTAGCTTAAAAATAAACTCAACACTGGAAAAAACTTCAAAATCAGATTTCCATCTACAGCCTCTATTAATAATTCTAATGGCCCATTAAAATCCTATACTAGCCAACTGAAAGCACACAACTGTTTTCGCTACAAGCAGGAGGGTACCACAAAATAATAAGCTTCTAGTTTTCTCAAGAATCTTTTGGAGTCATCTAGCTAGTTGCATTTTAGTTCAGGTCAGGTGTATGAACTGAAACAAATCTCCACAAGTCATCCTCCCAGCACTCTGCTTTACGTTGCAGAGAGGTCTCAGAGCATGCAGACTCAGTTGCTTCTGAATGATATTAACTCAACAAATGTCCTGCATAAGCCCATCCAATGTGGTGCAATTACTAAAGGGTCCTCCAGCCACACGATCATGTTAGGACCAGTCTGTATGCAAAACTTCCCAAAACAGTGTGGATGTGAGGTCTTTGGAGTCAGTTCACCCCCTCTACGGACTCACTCCTATTGCACCATACTACTCATTAACCCAGACATAGCCCTCAGAAGCTGCTAAACCAGCACACTCTTATATTGTAGCATTCTTGTCCAAGAAAGGTTACATCCTGTATAACTCTAGTCACACAAGCAACTCAGCCTCTATTACACTTTGCATGCAGTAGCATAACACAGATAAAAAATTGCATAGGTAAGAAGGACTAGGTCCTTGCATTTTTCCATTTTTTTCCCTTGGATAACATTAAAAGTTTTATTTATCCTTTTTTTTTTCCCCTGTTTTAAAGTCTCATATAGTAGATAGGAATTTAAGTACTCAAGATCGTAAAGCTCAGACAACTGTGTAATATTCATGTCTATGCAGTGAAGGTTGGATCAGCATTTCTAATATAGGAGTTTTAACCTGCATGCAAGGAATGAACAGAGTATGGCCTTTTTTCCACCTGTTCTAAATTCTGGTTAAATATGTCTAAAAATTGTAATTGGCTACTTTCAGGCTGAGAGACCAAGCTTTATTGATGGTGGGTCCTTGACATCACATTCTGACAGAGGGGAAAAAAAGCAATATGCCATTGTGGTTTTTTTAATGGCAGAAGAGTCTGAACTATTTAGATCAATACTTGATTTTACTATCATACTTCTGACCTACAAGATCAGTAAAGAAGTGTCCCTTCTTCCCAAGACTTATTCTCTTAATTCCAGACACCCAGGTTCTTCAAGTATCAAAGTCCAAGAAGTTCACTGAGAATGGCACAGCCTTCAGTTGCCATGTCTCCTGGCTCTAAATCTCCTTGCCATAATCCATTAATAATTCAGAACTGTGCAATTTTGGAGATACTATTTTAGAGTATGTTTGAAGCAAAGAAAGATACATTCTCTTCCTAACAAGCAGAAGGAAAGCATGCTGTGAAACAGGGTCAAAAAGCTAAAAAGACATAGTGTACATGGGGGAAAAGAAATAAAAGCATTTAGATCCAGCTGCCAATTCACACATTTGAGTACTGCACTGCTTCTTTAAATGAATTGTATGCAATATGAAGGTTTAAGATATTCAAAGCTGTCTTTGGGGATTTCTGTCACACAATTCTCATTCAAATTAAATTTGCAAGAGTTGTGGGGTTCAAGCTCCTGGTCAGTTCTGAAAACCTCATCCTAAGGGAAAAAAAGAATCAACTGCAGAAACGGTATTCAAAAGCAAAAACTACCCAGTTCTTACACACAGATACAATGAAGTGAGCTTCACGCCTTTCTGACTGTGGTGGTGGTCAAATGAAACAGAAGCATCAAGTAATCTGAGCTTGAAAAACTAAGTCATTTTAGAAGGCAGGCAAGCTTCATCAACATTATAAGGGCTGAATACCGTTAAATTTGGGGAAAAGCAGAGTTTTTGTAATTAAGCTGCCTTCTATGCTGCTAAATGACCTTACCGAGCAAGAGGTTTTATATTATGACCATGAGGTGGTTGTGAGCTCAGTATTACAGGATGTGAAGAAGGAACTTTGTATTCATCATCATCGTCTGTGTGATCCCTTGATTTATCAGACAGAGAATTTCCTGAAGGGACAGGACACCTAAGGAGATGAGAAAAAGATCAGGTTTGCCTTTAACTGTTGCATAATCGACCTTGATATAATACAGAAATATTCTTTAGCATAAACATCCCTGATACATGTCTGTTGCATATAAGGTGACAAAACCACCATGTCAAACTAAAACTTGTCTGGTTTATATGGTTACTGGCTTTTTTGTCACTGAGAATGCATAGAGAAAAGGGCAGCTGACCTTCCAAGAGTTAAACAGCTACTTTAAGCAAGCATAACATAGAAGAGATTGCAAAAAGAGACTGCAAAGAATTAGAGTACTAAATAGGCACTTAAAAAGCTTAACCTGTTTGCACGTATCAAAAGTACTAAACATAAGTTAATTCAGGGCAAACAGTACTTAGCAGGGCTCAGTGAGGCAGCAGACATTCATCCGCTCAATGAAGCCTTTCAGTGACACCATAACACTATCAAACTCCCAGAATTTGCCTGGATTTTACATTATGTTTTTACTTCAAAGAATTGTCCTTAACTGTCCTCCCAGTCAGTGGTTTATATCACTTCCTGAGCAGTGGAAACCAGAAAGTAGGTAGACTTCCCAATCTTCACTTGCAGGTAACAAGTTCCATCGTGAAGAATGCATGCTGAGCACCAAATTTCGTTTCAAATGAAAACCTAACTTCTACTATCTGGTTTTCTGTTATATGAGCGTAAACAAAATTATGGGGGGGGGGGGGATATCACTGTAGTGAGCAGTCTGGGGAAAGTAATTTTGTTAGGTATTAACAAGCTCAACATCTTTTGGCTCTCCTAAAATATAGCTAGCTTGGTTATAGGCCTAACAAATCAACATCTTCTACTCTTTAATACATACAGCTCCTTCATTTATAGCAATCATTCCAATGTATTAAGACAAATAAGAAACTTGCAAAACACATAAAATGCAAAAGCTCACATTAAGGACTTAATTTAACTTCAGCTTGACCATAGATGAAAACCACAAACAGAAATTTGACTCTTAAACTACTTGAACATGAGAAGCAATAAGTGTATAACTTCAAAAATTGTTTGGATATTATATGCTGCAGCGAATGGCACCTTTCTTTGACATATAGAAAAGCCAACAGCTGGAGGAACTTGAATAAAGATGTGCAATGCATCTACAGCCATTCTGATTTGTGGCTTGAAAGTATGGCTAATGGTCCCTGAGCTGAGCTACATGCTACATTAAAAGATCCATCTACTTCATACATCATTTAGGGAAGTTCTTAAGGACTATAAGCAAATACAAGAAGGGAGTGTACATACTTCGTCTTACTGTGGTCTAATTAGTTTGATTTTATCTGAAGGTCAAGAGCTAAAGACCAGGCCTATCTCCTCATTCTTAAAACACAAACAGCACCTGACTAACACAGCATACTCACCAGGGAAAAACACGTCTTTCGCTATTGAAGATGGTGCCACATCACTTCAGAACACCGAGGTACCCTCTGAACAAATCCAAATAACTAACTAGCCAGCCATGTAACTAATATTGACAAAATAAAAAACATTTATAAAACAAAAAAATAATGGGGGGGGGAGAACAGAGAAAGAAGGGGGCGGATGTGCTGCTCTTGTTTGAATATATTCAAAGCTTAGATCTCTCTAGCTACTTCTCAAACACTCTTTCCTTCAATCAGTAGGATATTTTTTGACTTCAGAAACAAGCTCATTAAAAACGGGGGTCCAACTTCTTTTGCAAAGGCATACTAGTCAAAGATAGGGAAAAGGTGACTTAACAGCACTGAACTGCAAACTCTATATTGAAGTTTTCAACCACTTTCTGTAGGGAGCAAAATTTCAAACAGCAACACAGTGTGAAGTTGCTTTCTCCATCCTTGATGACTTAGATGGACAAGAGGCTTGCATCACTGCTGTATGGCCATTTAAAGAACAGAAGGTAAAAATGTAATGGGACAATAAGAACAACGTAATATTCTCAGGTAGACAGTTGAAAAGCCCACAGAGAACAAATTTTCTAATTTCTGTGGACTTTAAATCATTCTTACATGGCAATCCATCATGTTCCTTAGATGCTTTATAAGATATGTATGTGTATATAAGCCTCTGGGGTTTTATAAATAATCAGAAATTGAATTTCTGGCTTCTGCAGATAGCAGTATCTTTGAAATACAAGTATTTAGACTAAAAATGTCTGGTGCTGACCAATACCAAATGTCCAGTACTGACCAAACCAGGTTGGTAGTACTGTTTTAAGCCCTCTTCACAAGCTACTGCCGGGGAAAAAAACCAAGCAAAAGCCCTCTTCTCTGTTGAGAAACGGTTACTAGTCTGGAGCTACTATTAAAGACATATGCTCCAAGTCTCCTGCTTCCAAATAACATGTTGCCTTAAGCAAGTCTTTCACACTTGTAAAGTCTCTCCCTACCTTTAAAGTAAGGAAATTATTTCCCAGGTTGCAAATATTAAATGATTAATATTTGAAAGGTGCTTTTGATTTGTAAAGCAGTAGAACTGGAATACTAATATATAGCTAATAAACTCTCCATTAGAGCCCTAAAATTGTCCTATACTTAAATCTTATTAATATTCCAGAATTCATATTTTTAAAACATTTTGATCTTCCAATTTCACCCAGCTGTAATCTTTGATTTCAAACTTCTTCTGCATTGCTCTGCTCGATGCCTATCCCGTTTTCTCCATCGTTACTGAAATTTCTTCAAGATCAAACTATTTTATTAAACCTCTATTGTTCTAACATTAACCCTATTGTTCTACACAAAACCACCTAGTAAGATAAGCAGACAAATATTTTACTGTTTTTTGTAACTTCACAGATGAACACTGTAATTATCAACTAAGACATGAAACACTGAGGCATCTGTTTATCAAGCTGGTGAAATTTCCTATAATCACACTTTAAAAAAACTCCTTACTGTTACAAAGAAATACAAGACCCATCAGAACACTGTATTTAGATACGCTTTAGTTCCCTTTCCTACTCCTCAAGTGGAAAGGTTTGAAAACGGGAAGTCAGTATTACATTCCAGTAAGTGATGACTTTGTCTTCTCTAGCTTGTTGAACAGAAGGCTAGATGCCAATCTTTATTATCCTTCTGAGCACTGAGAGCCAAAGGCAAACAGAAGAAGGTTTGAGAATTCATTTTCATCAAGCCACTTAATGTCCAGCTAAGCTGTAAACAGAACTCCAGGGAAACCAACATCTCACACTCATTTAGAAGTATTTCAGGGAAAGGTTCCCCTGCCATCATTTACTGGTAAACTGATTCACAGAACTTAGGACACCATGAACTTGCAGTCCATGTATTTCAGTCTGGATCAGGGCTATGCTTTGGATATGAATCCCTTTAATCTCCTCACTTACCATGCTTTGATTTGTGTTGAGGAGTGCAGAACTTGAATACCTTTCAGATTAAACTAAAATAAATGACACTTCCAAGTGTACCTCTGCTATGTTCTGATTCCTAAAGATTGTTCAGATTCATGGGACTAGAGATAACACAGCCAGTTGAACTGCTACCCTGCAACACATGCAATGCGCACAGCAGATCCTTACTATCAACTGTTTTGTCCTATGTAGAGTACTACTTGCTAGTGCTCTAAAGTAATCATCTTTACTACTTTACTACTACAAAAGTTGTAATCCTGCAAGGCCTCAAAGAAACTGTTCCAGCAAAATAAGGGTTAAGTTATATGAAAGACATAGTCAAGTCAACACTTGTCAGCTGCTCATGGCAACTGCCCTCAAGTTACCTTCAAACCAAAGCATATATAAAGCAGTTCACCTTCATTCACACAGGAGGACACAATTTTCCATTTGTCACAAATGAAGCCTGCAATGCAACAAGAATTACCACAGAACAGCTGGTACATGCAAACTCACTGGCCTGTCAAGCTATGAGCTAAGGACACGTTGTGTCCTCCAAAGCATCATCTCTTTGATGTCTGGAACCTGTGTGCCAGCAGTGCTCCTTCTAACGCCACTGGGAAGTGCCATGGCAAAGGATGAAGCCAGGATTTCCAAGCAACAGTTGCCTTTAGTGGAAGTATGATTTCACCTTCAAAGTTTGTTAGCAAGATAGAGGTGATAGCAAGAGGAGAAAACACCTTCCAATGCTAATTTTTCCCTTAACTGCATCAAAGCAACTAGGTACTCCTAAAAGAATGTGTAGATGACAAAAAGTACTTGGACTTAAATGTTGCATTACATACTCTAAATTAGATACAGAAATCATCACTGTGGTGAAATAAAGTACAGAGAAAAAGAGGCTAATTTTCTATTGATGTAGCAGAATGGAGACTAGTCACAGGAATAAACCAAACACCAATTAACTTGAAATTTTCAAAGTTTTGGTGAATAACAGCTCTGTATCTTTGACATAAAAGTTTGTTGTGTTTTTTTTTCCCCAAGAATAAACCAGCAAGTTGATCAAAAGCTGCTAAAAATGATCTAACATAAATAACAGCAGTCCAATGAAAGAGTAAGTCTTTTCACATGTAGGGTCTGCAACACAGTGGCTGAGCAGAAAAGAAAAACCCAGATTCTTGGTTAATCAGAATCCAACATTTCATTATTCAAGTATACGGTTAATAGTGATCAATGTAATGAAATGAAAATAAATCAGCACTGGTTCTAGAAAAAACACACTAGAGCTTTTCTATTCATGTAACTTTGTAAAGAAAAAAAACAAGTTGTATTTGTAATATTATAATTCAGTAAAAAAAAATGATCAAAGAAGCAAGGACATTTTAGAATTGCAAAGTTTCAGCTAAGGGTCATTTTGCCTCCTTATGATTTTGACTAAGACATTTCATGCATGGTCATTGTATCCTGCAGTCAAACCTTTGAAATTACAGACGTATGCTAATAACCAGAAAGAATAACATGCCTTGGAGCTGTAAGAAACAAGCTGGCTTTCAAGCCACAACTCTGCAGAGATTGAAGAGTAGGAAACAATAAGACACTTGCACCCGATTGACTGCAGCACAGTTGTGGAAAGCAGGGGATCTCTGATCATGTATAGTTCAATGTATTTATGAATGCTCAATGCAGTCAATTTACCAGGAGGAAGAATACTCTCTCTGATATTCCAAATTATATATTACTAAAGCTGCTGTTTTGAAAGCAATTATTCTGGTTACCGGAAATATTACAATTATTAAACTTGCTGGTTTTGAAGATTTCACCCAGTTTTTGAACCTATACAGTGCCACACAATACTATAGATTATTAGGATATTTTCTAGTGGTAACAAAAACTTTATTTGAAATCAAATATTAGTGTGTATTAGTACCTATTAGTACTTTATGTATTAGTTTTAGTACGTATTAGTACTTTACTTTGTAAAGTGGACATATTAGTGCGTATTAGTGTTTCAAGAAACAACACACAGAGACCGATTTTTAACAGCCATTCCATATGACATTTTGGTAGTTGTAAATGAGATAATTTGAACTTCTTAACCATATATCCCCTCTTCTGTAGAAAATCCTGTGTGATTCAGAGCTCAAACATTCCTGCTAAGCAGGGCAACGTCTTGGTACCAAATAAACAGTCATGTTAATGGAAGACTAAGAGCAGTCTGAAACTTAAAATGATAACATTCCCCTAACCATAACCTGGAAGTCAGGGAGCCTGACCCAATTTAACATTATATTATATGCTTTTGCTTGGTTTTTAGCCATAACAACGAAAAGGTACTGGTGTGAGCCCTGGAGAAAGCTCCATGTGCTGAAAGCATGACTAGATCAGGGGCAAACCACACAAAAATTATGCTCTTTACCCTTTAACAGTTTCCCTAGATTCTCTATCTCCTATGACAAATAGCTCTAAGGACACTTCTCCTGTAGTAGTAAGCAGAAGCAAAACCAGACAGTATGTGCTCCCACTGCCAAGCGCCCGTGAGCAAGATCTGCCACAATTTATTCTTTCTTCCCATAAAAATGTAGTATGTTCAATTAATATTAGAACTGCTCCCACTGAATCAATGCAATTTAGGTTTCCTTTGTAAAATCGCATTAAAGTTTGCAGATAAGATATCACCAAGTATATTAGTTAATTTTATTTTTCTCCATTTTTATTTTAGCACCAGCAAATCTGTTATCAACATTAATTAGCACATTTCTTCTACAGATAAAGTTAACTTACTTTAAACTAGGGATGATGGAGGCAGCCGGAAGAGGGGGTGAAAGCCGTGGAGGGACATCATATTCTTCATTTATCGGATGACCGTTTGAAAAGACCTAAAAATCACACAAGAGTTACAATGCATACCTCCTCCGGTTTATCATCACAGATGTTCATCAGCTAGGTATTACAAAACAGACCTTGAGAAGACCACGAGCCCTAGAAGTTCACACTGCAGAGCTGTTATCTGAAGTGACTCTGTCCATATCCGTTTCAGCTCACCCCATCTGGGAGCTGCAGAACACGTTAGTTTAAAACTTTGCCAAAAGAGGAACTTCTGCATCACGGTTACTAGATGGACTACTCTGTTATAGCTGAACTGCTTGGGGGCAAATTAAGATTTCAAGATTGCAAATCGATCACAGTGAGAGAGATGAAGTACAGTGGGAAAACAACAGGTACAGCATGCTAAACATACTCTGTGATACAGTGCCTGCCAAAATACATGCCCTACCCACAGGACTGTCTTCCTGACTCTTGGCTTTTACCGATAGCAAAAAGGTTATATGACAATTGATATACGCATCAGAGATGAAAATTCATTAGATGCTTCCCTTGTGAATGTGCATACAGCTCGAAATCGTAATTCAGAGTTGTCAGGTGCTCAATTTAACCAAATAGCTTACATACATTACCTGAAGATGACAGTTCAAACAGCATTTGGTTAAAGAAATACATATGTAAATTCTCCAGACTATACCGCCAGCACTTCTACGATGAGTGGTTATTCTGATTTGAGAAGTATTTATTCCAACAGCTTCAATACAGTGCCAAACCACAACTGAAATGTTGTATGTAGGTGCAATTCAAGATACAAACATGGTATCCTTTGAAAACCAGATGAGAAACTACAGCATTTTAAACAATTGCTTAGCTGTGAGGAAAACTGGCAATTTGCCCTGATGCTGATAAAAGGACGTTCTAATTTTACGTAACATCATGGACTTCTTAAGCACCTTTCATTATATATGCTTATATTCTTTACCGATACTAACTGAATTTCAGTAATGTACTTTCAAAATAACCAAAACATACATATAAGAAGACAAATTAAACGGAGATGGAAAGGTTAAACAGCTTGTGGCCTGTGAAAAGCCAACAGAGAGAAAAAGTTATGATTGAGCTACTTTTTAGCACAAGTAATGTAGTCTTCGAGCAAAAAAAAAAGAAAAAAGAAAACAGAGCAGCTTTGAGCTAATAATCTGCTCTATGGAGAAATTACTGAGCTGCTTTGATAAAACTCATCAGAGCAGAATTAGGAGATTTTTCTTAGGCCACCACCACTTGATCTTTTCAAACGTAAGCCTCCCCCAACTGTACAGAGTCTTGCAAGTTGTCTGAAGCTGCCTAATGCCAGAACTACTCCCTCCACACTCTGCTCCCCAGATATCTTCAAACAGAACAGAGAAATGATCTTTTTTTCTTTTTCTTCGAAAAGACATACCATAGTTACAGACATATGTACTGCAAAGGAGGACAAGAAAGCTCACTTCTCTGGTGATTAACAAGCAGATGCCCCTAGGCAAAGCAAGCTAGACCAGCGTGGAAAGCTTGCAAGTGGCAACTCTGAACACAGCCAGCACTGGAAATGGATTACTAGACATTACACTGGACATTTGTCCTACAGAAGTCAAAAGCTGCTAGGGACAAATTACAACAATGTACAACTCCAGCAGCTGAAGCTCTATTTCAGTGCAAAGGAGGAAAAATTCAGCTAAAAATACGTGTATTACTGTGAACAACAGACAAAAGCAGTAGCAATGATACCATTTACAGTACTGATGATAACAACGAAATCTAGCAGTGCAATACTGGGGTTGTGCCACTAAGCATTTTCAAGGCTGCTACCCATATAGCTAGTGATAGAGATAAAATGAGTCTACATTTAGCTTGGCTCTGGATGTATTTGTTTCCTCTTTCTTAGGGTCAAGGCAGGCTAGACTTGAGTATACTGAACACCATGACTAATTCAATGTTCTTTTGAAAATAACACATCTGACCTTTAGAGTATTTAGCTCATGTTAATGCACACAATATATCTGACAATGGAAGTATGTTTGGATACATTACAGATTGAAGAGGTTGCCAAGTCCTCGCCTCACCTGTGACAGAGGTAACTGGAACGTTTACTATGCCATCAGCAAATAACTACACAATTTTAACGTAAGATACTTCCATAGTCCTGAGATGCCATACAACTATACTACAGCATATAGTGAAATATTATAATTATTATTATGCACCAACTCTATGGATAATTTGCTGAAGGAATAGAACAAATGTAGAATTTTCTCTCCAAGCCATGTTTTTGAGGCTTCATGTTAAAATTGTGACTTAGATCCTCACATACTGTTGCCTTACAAATTACAGTATTTAACGAACCATTTATTTCTGACAAAATTAGTAAGTATCAACAGGAAACATTCAGCAACAGTAGATCAACACTGATCAATATAAGCAGTACATCAGCCAATGCAAGACAATGCTGTAGTGGGGCATCGAATTAGGATTGAACACATTCAGCTCATTTCCTACCTTGGCACCTTCCGCTGGCAGTTCATGACGTCTATGTTTCCTCATAAATCCTGGATCAGAACTTATGCGGTTGTGCCTTCCATTTATGTTTGAAATTGCAGTCAGTCCTGGTTTGGGAGAAGCCTCATTCCCTATCCGACATCCTACCAACTGACTTGTCCCAAACACATCTCTGGGACACCAGCCTTCAAGGGGCATCGGCTGGTCTCTGGAAGGCACACTTTCTGGATGATGCAGGTGTCTGCTTATCCTGTTGTCCGGTGGAATGGGAGGGGGCCTCTCTGGTGGTGGTGGTGGAGGATCACGCAAGGGAGGTGGTGGTGCTGGCAAAGGCTTGTCTTGTTTCCTCACCATACAAGGAGAAGACTAAACAACACAGCAAGTTAAAAAGAAGAAGAAAAGTTACTTAAAGACACGTATATTTCTCACAGTCAAGTATGGTTTTACCATTTCTAACTGAATCACATCAGTAGTTATTAGTAGGTGAAATACTAGTCTTGCTTTGCATTCTGCAGACAACCTGGCCTCTTCAGAGAGCATGCTCCCATTTCACTGTTGCATAAGAAACCCATGGAGGGAGTGGAAGGGAGAAAAGACAACTGAGGCAGATTTATCTGACCCATTTCTTTTTTTCCAGAATGCTTTACTTTGAGGCCTTGAATCACTTATTAAGCTCCTGAAAGGAATTTGGAGGAATATTTGGAAAAAACAGACTTCCTGATGCAGGAAAAAACCACCAAACAAACAAAATAAACCCCACATCCAAAGGGAAATGACTTAGTGACAGCAAATGAGCACAAAAAAACAATGACTAGGGAGCAAGAAGAAAATACTTTATTTTTAACCATATACATAAGGATGGCTCCACTGCTTACAGGACACGCACTGTTAAGAGTGCCCACTTTATGTGAACTGCAGTTAACTTTTCAGGTAACATGCTAAATATGTAGTTAGGTTTGCAATTAGCTCATCGGCTTTGCCAGAGTACCTTCTTTTTCAATAATGAAGTATATCAGAAATGGTGAAACGCTTTCTAAAATTATGTGTACTAGTATTAAAAAGCTGAAAACCAAGATATCAGAAAAAAAAAGACCTTACATAGGTAGCTCTATAGCTTCTAAAAGCACAAAGCTGATAAAACAGGAATTTTCATTAGGATGCTCACAAGAGCATTTTACAAAACACTTGGGACAGGTCCTCATGAAATGTTTTTCTCTTACCACCAGCTACCATAGGAAAATACAGGGAAGATTATATCCCTTGTACAGTGCAGTTTTCATGGACTCAGGTGAGCCTGCACACTATTACCTCTTGAAGAGATGGAGGTCACATAAGTTTTAAAGTAAGAATAGCATTCGCTTTCCCTTCACATGTTAGCCCACCGTTATTCTCTGAGCAGCAACTCAACATGTTACAAAGAAAACAACAGAAGTTATTCTACCTGCATGCCTATCCATACAAATAACCCATTAAAGACGTGTTTAATTCAGTTGCTAGTTAAGAAAAACAGTTATTCTCACTGTCAAGGCAAGAACATAATGGCTGGTTCCAAATTTTTTGTTATAGCTTACAGTTCTAATTATGGTTATAGTTTTCCATTGAAGAAAGAGAGAAGAGTTTTTTGACTGAAGTAGTAGTCATGGCAGGACTAAACTGTCATCGCTTTTTAACAGGAATTTTTTTGATGTATGAAATGATTCTGTGTTGCCCTCATCTTATTTGCTTTGCAACCCCCACAAATTATTTCATTCTTTTTTTTTCCCATGTAAATTTTCTAGGAAAACCTGGAGTTTTCAAAATAATGTTACCAAAAAATGTAAAGCAATATTACTGGTATTTCAGATTTTGTGGCTTTTAAAAGACATGAACTTTGTAAAAATACATTAAAATTAATTTTTACTGAATGTGCTATTTGTTTAGCATACATTCTCAATGTACAGTAAATTCCCTTGTATAATGTAAGAAGTGATGAAAGAAAATGAAATAAACTATTCAAACTTCTATTTTCTGGTCTAAATTATAGACTGTTAGAATCTTAAGAGCTTGATTTTCAAGCTTGAAGTAAAAAGCAGACAAAATCAATAGGGTAATTCATACCAGATTATTATAAAGACACAGCATTAAAGCCATGTTTTGAACTTGAAGTTTAATTCATCATCTAAAAAAGAAAATTTTAAATCTATTTCCCCCTTTCTATACAGCAATTACAACGAAATGATCTGCTCATAATAGAGAGCAAAGAACACAGTGTTTGTTCTCTTTCATGCTTATCCACTCAAAAAATATCTTTAAATCTTTATTATCTTTAGCTTCACAAAACACAGCATATAATTTATTAGCTATAGAGTCATTATTGTTTTCCTTGAAACTTTCATCCCAATATATGCCGTTTAAGGTTTTGAAAGCAGTGTTATTTGCACACATTTTTCTTGTAAGGATGCTGAGGAAATTGAGTATCAATCATCATCAGAGCACAACATATAATTTTAATGAGATAATGACCTTTAAATCTGTTTTCAGGAAACTTTCATTTCTATTCATTTTCATTAATCGGGATTTATTACAGAAGCAATCCATTACAGCAACATCTTTGAAATTCTGACTATAACCAAGTACAACATAATCATCAGACAAAGAGAGGTCACATTTCACCAGCTTACGTAGCTGTAAACATCTGACTATGGAAGGTATTATGCAAAGGGACAGGCACTCACCAAAAGCACCTAAAGGACTTTATGTGGATCTAAAGTTTCTAAGCTACAAGGAATTAAAAGTTCTTTTGAACAGAGAAATAATAGGTCAAAAAGACCTACCTTTGGTGATCCAGTTGGGCTGGCACATGGTGACCGTGCTACTCCCTTCTGAATAAGATCCAGGCGAGGAGGTACAGGTGGAAGACTAAGGTGGGGGATTTGCAGGGGGTCTGGAAGCGGTTTTCTTCTTTGTGCAAGAGGAGAAGATCCTGGGGAAGTCACTGGTGAATTCTGCCTCTCATTGCACTTCAAGACAGGAAAAAACCTAAAATTACTATTTATTTATACTATTTAGCAGGTAAATATACAGCTTCCATTCCATGACTAAATCATTTGATACTTGTCAGGTTTTTACTAAAAGTCATTTATCACAATGGACAGCCTGCTGGTCTTCTAAATAACAGACAGTATATGTGCTCATCTTACAGTTACTGAAAAATAAGCCTACAAGTCATTCTACCTCAAAACTAAGATCCATGTTAACCTGTGATGAAAATCAAACTATATTCCATGTAACAAACAAGCAATCACTGCCATATAAAAGGAAATCACAAAGGTAGAGATTCTGTTGTAGTACTGCTGCTCTTGATAACGTTTTTATCAATAGTACTTAAAGTACTTTAAAAAGCTGGACATCTATTATATTGTCTGTTAACTAGAGCCCATTTTTGGATCACATTTTGATAGAAAATAGAATGTATGCGTGTTCTGAAGACTTAGAATCAAAATCAGCAGCAAACCAGTAGGTAAAAAATTGAATTCATTTCACATATATTTGATGATTAAAAAAATAATCATTTCAGGACAACTTAGTTTATCATTTTAGCAAATACTGAACTAACGACCCATGTACTACGCATCAAGCCCAGTGGGAAACTGTGATTTCTTTTTTCTTAACTTGTCCTTTCAAATTCACTAGAACCAAAGATTTCAGTCCTCAATATACTCTCCACCTGTTTTTGCAACTAGTTCCTGAACCTCATTTGGCCCAGTTTCAACAAACACAGTTTAGGTGTTTACAGTAAGCAGTTAAAGTTATTTCTGTGAACTCACTGTATTTGTTTTAGTGTACTCTAAGTAAACCTGGATGTTTATGCTGTTCTGTGCTTTCCCTGACAGTAGACATGAGTAGGTGGGAGACCTTCACACCAAGCATCAGCCTCAGGCCGCTTGTGAAATGAGGCATCCTAGTACTCTCACTTGCACACAGAGGCTAAAAATCTGCCACCTTAAGTCAAGCCTGAAAAACTGCTCACAAAATTGTGCCAATCTTTAAGCTAAATCACTTTGAACAAAATTTCCCCTCTATTTTGCAAGCTTTTTCTCAATGCTGTACATCCCATAGTGATGATACTACGAAGTTCTTTAACAAGGAAAACAAGTAAACATCACCTTTCTTCACTTATAGTGATTGTATCAAAGAAATTCAGAAGCAGATCCAGGAAAAGGATACAGTACAGACTCCTTACTCAGTGCTCTGTGTACTACATCTTAGCTTAGTTCTATACAACTGAGATTGCTGCCAGAATTCCTTCCAAAACAGGAGCCACCACAGTATCACTGGATAACATTGCAAGAAAAAGCAGGAGAGGAGCGAGGGAGGATGGAAGGGCTAGAAGACCAAGGTGCAATTCCACTGCCAGAATGATTTTCATTTAATACTTAAGGTCTTACCCCTTTGCCTACACACGTAAGGTCAGTATCACAAGTACACATTCAACCTCAGGAGACTGAGCGATTTAATATTTGTGCTCTTCAAGGCTACAAGAAGTTTCCCAGAATCTCATTTCAATAAAGTGGTCACAATGTTCTTATTAAATGGCTTGAATACAGTCCTTAATTTTTCTTTGTTTCCTTTAACTGGTGGATGCCCCTGACCTTGAGTGGATCTCCATGAGGATAAACACTTGAAGGACTGAGGTGCTTAGCCCCTCGGAACATAATGGAAAGTTGAGCAACTAAGCTAGCTGTGTACCTCACAAGCATGCTCGAGCAACCCTAATTATGCAGTGACTATAAACTGAATGTGAATTTGTTTCCCTTAACAGAAAGCATCTATCAGTTAAATGGCATAATAAGCATTGTATCATTTAGCTGCTTTCGTTTTCAAACTGTAGTTATGCCTCCACCAAGCATCCCTGAAAGCCAAGAGCCATGTATGCAATATAATATATTCGATGCTTTAGCTTCAGCAGAAAGTGAATTTATTTCCCAAATTATCTGAAATAGAACCAAACAAGCAGGTCACACCTCCAAAAAGATACAATTATTCAAAATAAATGGAAATGTTGTAGTAAGTGAGCACATTTTACGGTGTTGCATAACATGCTGTGTCTCAGTCAGTGGGGAGTTGCTCCAGAACAACTAAGAAATTATCCTGTATGTAACAGGAGTTGGAAACAAAGAATAAGAGAAATAGGAAATACTGACAACAGAGCATCGGATAGGTAACATTTGTTTGGTATTTCAGATGTACTAATTGCCGTACCACCACATGAATTAACACAACTTCCTCAGAGAGCACCCTGACAGTCACTAATGTCACACTGCATGTAGTGATACGAACTCACGGCTAAATGAACAACACTGTAGTAATAGCATTTAAGACTATTCATCAATCTTTCTATATGCCAACCTTCCCTTGCACAGTTCTACTCTAGACAAAATGACAAGCTCATCCCTTAGTAAGCCCACTGGTCCCCCATCCAGGCCAGACTTCTTTTCTCCTGCTGTAAAGTCCAGCTCCAGCAGAGACAGCAATCTTGAGAATATTCACATTTAAAACCCAGGGAGGTCTGATGTTATTTTCAGATTTATGGAAACAAGGGGCTAAAAGATGTACCTCACATGCAGCAGGCAGAAACAAAATACAGAATATGAAAATTCATTGAAAATTTCAATGATTCTTAAAACATGACATGTTCTTTAAGCCCACTGAAGCAAGAGACTTAATTTATGTGATAAACTTCTGGTTCCATATATATTTAGTATCTAGCAATCTCTACCCACCATTTTCCGTGGATAGTTTATCACAACTGCCAAAATGAAATGGAAATTTTCACACACTTACTAATTTGAAAAAGACTTCAATTTAAGCTTCTATCAATATCTTGCTTCAAAATAGCAAAATAATCTTTCATACCCCTGAACCGCAATAGCTTACAGCCATAATGCTATCACAACATTGTGATTCCTTATTCAGATCTACTGATCTAAATATTCCACAGCAACAAACATGTTTTCTTCAGCATTCCATATCAGATTTCCATCATATTTCCATTATAAAAAACCCCATGTTTTTCCTGTCCACCCTCTCTAGCTACATCGTTTGATGTTTGTTGACAGCTACACCAACAAGACGGCTGCATTTCATGTGGGTACCAGAGCATCAACAGATGTGCACGATACCTACTCTTTTTGTCAGACTCCCTAAGAAGGAATAGATTTAAAATCTTTGTTTGTCACCTACTGGAGATTTCTGTGCATTTTCTACTGACTGGAAATAAAGGAGCAGTAAGAGCAGCACAGTGACAAAAAGATAAAACAAGTGAGTGATTAAAGCACAAACTAATACAAATGAACTGGCAGTGACAGAAGACAGACCTTCAGTGCACAAAGGAGCTCTGCTGCAACACCACAGACCTGGGCAATAAAGATGTAATTAAGGAAAAGAACACAGACTCCTTTGTAACAATATGGACTTCATCTGGCTGGCATGACCGCTGCCAAGGGAAAAGCAGCTGTGCCTTACTGCACAGTTGTACTGCAGAGTGAATCACATGTGTTATTTAATCAGATGTATTACTGGGATATACTGGTATATCCCAGTTTGCCCGTAGTTGTTGTGAGCTCAAGAATAAGCCTGTTTCTGACATTGATTACAATGTCTAGTGAAGGTTTTCCTGATGGAGATATTAACAGTGAGGCTATTGAATCTAGAGCTTTAACTCAAATGCCTGTCAAACAGGCACACACGAAAAGCATACTTAACACAAGCCCTAACAAGCGAGTCACAGAGGAATATTATCCTGATTGATAATGTCCTGACTGGACCAAACTCAGTAATTTATAAATTTCATAATAAGATATCTAAGAAGGTCCAAGCAGACCTAAACCAGAAATGGACTTCTCACTTCCAAGTAGTTCCCTGAAGTTTTTTTACTTATAATCAGAGTAACTCACATATTTGTTATTTCTTGTTAATATAAATTGTGACACAGATCAGTATAATCTGGATTTAAACGTTTTCAAGAGGATATAAAGGTACACCACTTAAAGCTGGTGGATGTAAACATTTTTACATAGTTGGGTTTGTTCTTTATTTGATCTGTCCTTTGCTGACCCAAGAAAATGCATGTGAAGAAGGGAGAGGCAGTTCAGGCTGTGAGAGCCAGCACCACACTGCCTAAGGGAATCAGTAAAATAGGTTTTAACCAAGGGAGGCACTCTGTCTCTCAGCATTTATGCCTCTTTCAAAGCCTAATGATTAAGCAGTGAGGGACTCTCTTGTTGTATGGTGTAATTTAAACAAATTCCCACAAACTGAGTGTACTGTTAAGAAGGAAGTGACATGTATGTATGAGTTAAGAATGTACAGCTGAAGGGAATACCTGGATGCATATTCGAAGCCTTGTAATACATGCCTTTTCACATTACCAGAAAAAAGTCAATTTAATACCATGGAAATGATGTGGAGGAGTAAAAAACAGTGACCTTCTGTATTTAGGGAACCAAGGTCTTTTGTTAACTTTGCCTTATCTGCTGGAAGAAGCTTAATCATGACAAACAGTGGCTTTCAGCTTTGACAATTTCCTGTAACTATTCTGAAGTAACAGTGTGAACTGAAGTCAGGTTTTGCTGCATTCAGACAGATAGGAAATTGATTGCAGAGAAGACGGTAACTCCCCAGACAAGGTAACCTCAGTTAGCTTTAGAATAAAGTTCTTAAAGAACGTTAAATCACTTTAAGCTATTGAAAACCTCATAGTCTCCTGTACTGCCAGGGCCTTCCTTTATGCTTTCATGTAGTATTATTTCGATCAAATCATTATCTAAACACTTATAAATTCAAACTTATTTGCTCTTAACAAGAACCCCTACACTATGCATTTTCCTTATTTCCTTTCTCTTAAAAATGCATGTATTAAATTACATCTTATACAAGGTACAGTAACATAACTAAATTCCCTGGGACAATGGAATATTAAACATGATGGAATAATAAACACAGGCTACTAGAGACTCAAATGCCCTCTTCAAAAAACCGAAGAAATTAGTTTTTAGTATTTACCTGGGCCTGTAATCTGAACATTTCTTTCATGTGCATTTCTTAACCTTGTGCTTAGCTAGCACAAACGGTACAGAGCTGAGAAAAGGAACGCTTCAGGCAGTAACTGCGTTAGCTAATCTGATACCATGGGGGATGGAAACTTCTCAGTGCTGAGACAATTAACAGAGATTTTGGCACCAATTTTCATCTTTCTTTCATAAAGAAATATCTGCAGACAATTCGGAAATTAAAAAAAATAAGCTGCTTGATGAGGCAGATAAACAGACTAATTGCAGTGCATTTCTCTAAAGCCTCTGTTACAGCTGATGCGCTGCTGCTGCTGACTCACAACACCTAGCCAGAATGATTCATTCTTCTCAAAAGTGTAGCCATTTACTCATTCCATTAAAGAACTGTGGTTATTCTTTTCCTTAAAGCATTTTCTCATTTGAGGTCCCTCAGGGACTTAATTCAGGTACCTCTCAGTTTATGAGTAGGCTTCAGAGAGTGATAAACTGCAGAACAGGTAGTTTTGATATCCAACTTGTAATTCATACAGGTATAGCAGGTGACAAAATACTGTATCTTATTTACACTTTAATGACAATTCCAAAAAGTGTTTTTCATCCTGTCAAGAAGATCTCACTTAGAAATCCACCCAGGCGCCTTAATCAGTTATCTACCTGACCGCATGTGCTTCTAAAATGAGCTTACTCCAACTATTCTTTCCTTTATGAATATATTTCCAAGTACAAGTTCCAAAGCTTGAAAACTGGTAGTAACAGCTTCAAAGCAATTTAACACTGCCCACCCCACAAGGATTTCAAGACAATAAGGGTCCATCTGATTATTTCTGCAACACATCGAAGCCCTGCAGTCACTTTCATCAGGACTTCATGTCCCTGCAACTTCCCTCTTCTGGCAAGTTCAACATCCCAGCATACTACTATAGCCAGATGTGGACACAGATTTTCTCAGCAATCTCTACATGGTCTAGCCAGGTAATGCGAGACAAAATCAGCCCTTATGATTGTCAAGGATTAGCATCTTCACATCGAGAAAGCACATAACATTCCTTGCAATAAAGTAAGAACTGAAAAATTTGTTCATTGGGAGCACAAAGTAACAACAGTATCAGCAGGTTGGCTGCAAGGCCTAAATTACTGTCACCTAGCATCCATCACTTAACAAAGAAAATGAATACAGCCATTACGCAAGTACCATGTTCATGTAACCAGCATTAGCAAAAAGAAAACTGCAAAACCCCTACATATTGTCATAAAGGAAAACAATTTATTCTAGAAGGCTATGAAGAAACACTGCTCAGTGGTAAAAGTAAATAAGGTTTACAAGAAATAGACAAGGCTGATGGAGGCATTGCTAACAAAAACTGTATATAAATCATGTCCTATGTGACACGGGTGGTGCAGTTTAGAGCATCACTGTAAAACCACTGGTAACAGTTCTAAGAAGAACGCAGTAGTTGAAAAATCACCAAATGAGTTGCTAAATCAGCATATTTAAGTAGGGACTTCAAGAGGCCAGCAAAATGTGAAGAATGCTGTCCCTAAACTTCAGGCATAATTAAGCAGGCTTCTCTCAGGGAACAATGGAATCAATGACATAAAAATAGAAAGCACCAAAGCACTCAAGCACTTGGTAGATACTGAAAACAAGACTTCTTATAGTAAAGCCTGTTGTTCCTCCTTTTGATAAAAGCATAATGCATTTTTGCCTTATCATGGAAGTGATAGTGCTATAAAAGCCCATCAATTCAAGGCTATCTTACAGAGGTTGGGCTGCAGACTGCAATTTAAGTCCAGGAAGGAAGGATGAACTGCTCCCAAGAGTAAGCCATGTTGTATTACACAGACAACACAAAAATGATTCATATGACTTAAGATTTTAGGAAGGATATCAAAAGTATGTATACCAAAACTGTATTAAATGAGAGATATTCTCAGATACGAGGGTGAAACTTTTCCCTCTCCCCCGTTAAACAACCCAAAACATAATGATAAGGAAATGGAAAAGTAAGATGTTACTGAATTAATTCCAAGGCAACTATTCAATTTAGATGACCTTATTAACAGGGAAAATACAGAAAATACAGTGTAAAATACAGTGTAAAAGTCAGTGTTGCATGGCTATGTCAACATGTATTCCAGACTAAAGTAAAGAACTAACAACAAACTTTTGTCCATGATAATGCTTATTTATCAGAGAGAAAATCTCCTGTGACCAAAGACAGACGATCCCAGAATTTAACACAGAGCCCTTGCAGAAAAAAAAAACCCTAAAACACAAAGTCACTAGGAATAATCTCAGATAAGCTTTTCCCACTGAAAGAACCTACCACTGAAAATAAAGGGGGGGATGGAAAATCACAGGCAACTCACACGAAACCTGATTAAAAGCAATACAAATTCAGTTACAAGTTACCCTTACAAAGCAATAATATTTGTACTCTCTTTGGAAATGCAAGTTTAATCACAAAACATTCTGTGCATGCGTATACAAACGTTTGCAGAAAACTAGTAATAAACTCTGTATGTGTGAAATTCTTTGTTCCTTACAGTTCAGGCACTTGTTCATACAGCATATTTTGGACAAGAGTTTAAGCTGGCGCAAACTCAGGCTACCTTCATTATAAACAAGAGTGAACACATATCAGCTATGAATCTGGAGTTTTCTTTTTTCTCCTATTCATCTCCAGCATTACTGCTGCAGTGTTGATGCACTTTCGTTTTTCAACCCAAGAACTCTTCGATGAGTTGGTGAAAACTAGAGCACACAGTGCATCCTCTCATTGAAGTTACAAGCAGCTCCATTTACAAACTCACAGCTTTATCTGTTGTACAGTACTTGATAAACTTACCTTTCGGACTGAAGCCAAACGATTCATCATTAAAGACTCTTCTCTATCATCATCGTCATCCAAGTCCAGCATGGGCATACTAAAACTGTCAATAATACTGCAGCACCTGGAGTTTTCATCCCTTGGATCAAAGGGATCCACAATGATTGGTTCAGTTCCTTTGATTTCACAGCGGCAGAAAGGGCAGCCCTGGCCATCAGATTCCTACAAGCAGGAAAAAAGAAAAAGTATTGAAAAATAAAAAAGAGAAGTAATTTTAAAAGTAGGTCTTAAAATCTTTCCACAAAAAGGGCCCTTAACAGGTCTCTAAGAGCTTGTAAAGAAGCATGGAAATAAACAGGAAAAAGATTCATAGATATTTAACTACAGTAAATGGCAAAAATGACTGCATTTTTAAAGCTGTCTGTTGTCAAAAGATTAGGCTTCACTTCAAAGTAACTAATCAAAATGCAACCATTACCTCTACAAAGCATCAAAATAGTAATTGTTTTCATATTACATGTCAGGAAGTAAGACCTTGCCTTTTAGGATTACAGGTTCCCTATTCCTTTAGAGGAAAGAAGGTGAGGTGTGTAGACAGAGATAATGCATTTTATTACATTATCTTTTATATTGAAGTGTTTCTTTTTCATTTTAAGTTAGAAAATGCAGATGAGTTTTAAGGCATGCAGCGCATTCGCTGAAGAACATGCATACAGCGCATCACATCTGTGACATTTCCATCACTCAGCAATACACATACAGAACATCTAAAACTACAAACATTTTTTGACGTGTTTAAGTAACAAACCAGGACTTTACCACATTTGCAGTAAATTATGTGAAACAAGGAGCTATATTCACGTTATCAGGAAAAAAGATTCATTTGAATTTTAACTTCTAAGTGATATAATGTGCTAAATGATTTTCAAGCAGCCATATTTCCACTCCTTTTACTCATTTCAGAGACATTTTTCCTCATCAGATGTAATCAAAAAGCCTTTAAAGTAGATTTCAGCCTATAATGAACAAAAATATCAGCAAAGTCTTTCAAGCACTAAGAAAGAATTTTTTCCATCAAGAGGCATGACACAGATTTGAATTTAAAAAATAAGGCAAAAAAATAAGCCCTGAAGTTTTGAGGGATCAAGATAATTCAATCTGAATTCAGATATCACATCGTGTCCTATTTATAGCCAGAGAGACAGCTAGAAAGATACAAACACCAGAATTAATTCTAAATAACCTACCTATCCTGAAATATCATCAGGCAAGCACAGCTTTTTGTTTTCTCAGATATAGGAACAGCTTTTATTTTCTTTTGCTAGCATTATTTTTATCTTGACACTTGCCCGTCTTACTAAACTGACACATGACTTTCCAGTTTGTGGGATAACTGTATCCCAAGGCCAGAGAGCTATAAATGGTGTCTCCTGACAACAGTCATGTCTATTTGCATGGTTAGTTCTGGATGTTCATTTTATATGAAAAGATGTATGTAATCTACTTTTAGCAGCCCTGCATCCTAATTACATAGTCTTGTCAACACCCCTTACTACTTCAAAGAGTGTATCCCAATTACATGTAACAGAAGTCCTCCCTTACTCACAGAATTCCTTACACTTTCATTTTCTAAAATCAGCCTTAAGATGAGGCACAGAGCTTTTAACTTTCAAGGCTTTCTTCTACCTGTGTTGTCAAATAGTTCTGTACTAGGAGCTTCCCTCCTTTCTTTTGAGAAACACAAAGTTCCCCCCAGATACACTGGGTAACCAGTCACAGCAGGAGAGACTTGAATGCCACAGGATGAATGCAACTGAGAAATTAAACCTGAGCTCTGCCATGTCTGTGTGAATACACGTTTGCCCATGCCCACAGAAAGGTTACTGAGGACACTGACAGGGTAGCTCTTGTGAGCCTTACAATGCAGCACACATGCCCATATGCTTTTACAATGAAGTCCAGACATGCAGTTTTTAGACAAGAGCAGACTTCTGTGGAAGAAAATTACGTTTTACTCCTATTACATAATACAGAAAGTAAACAGCTAAACCAAGTCTTACTTGACAGACTGATCTCTCCATAAAGGAGAACAACTCAATCAGCCTTAGGAGTCTATGGCAGATCTAATGCTGCTTACTCAATTTTTTCCTGCTTAGTGAAAACATCTGTATAGGACCTCTTGAAGCATAGCTAATGAGCAATTATGCTGCCAATTAAACACTAGCCCACCAGAAGCTTGCAACAGCTGATGCTGTTACAGTGTAATATTTCTTCATTGCCTCAGTAATTATATAAAAGCTAAATTTGTAAAGTAGCCCAAAATGTACCTGGTCTGTTACAGCTGGTTGCAATGTTTTGATGAAGCTTGATGTTTTTGAACAATAGTTCTCTGAGCCTAAAATGCTTTGTTGTGTCCTCTTCTTTGATGCTTAGCCATTAGCCAAAGTACTGAGGACCTTAGCTTCTCAAGTCTCCAGAATCAGAGCACATCACTGTCTCAACACTGGAACATGCTGCTATCATGCTATGAGACATCCAGCTACCAAAAGTACAAAGATTTCAGTCTGATATTCAGAATGAAACTGGTAAGAACAGAGAAAGGACACTCCTAAAATGAGAAATACTGCTCCAGCTCAGCAGCTGCTTAGCAGTGAAATAAATGCTCTTATTTGGGTATGTCTAAAGTGAAATTTTCCCAGAATTTCAGATCTGTGGGCAACTTGAAATATTTGTGTTTGGAGCATCAAACTCCAGTTTCATAAAGAGCACAGAACTGGAAACTAATAATACTCCTTTTCTGGCAAGCTTTATTGCTAATGGAAAACCAGAATCCTGCCTGAGAATGGAATGATACTTTCTTCTCCCCACAAAATACAGATCGGAAGAAGAAAGGGGCAGCCAAGAAGTGGCAGAAGTGATTCAATTTAGAAGCACCTATTAAGGGGAAGTCACAAGTTGTAAAAAGCAGGAGGCATTCCTCTTTATTTTCATTTTTAAGCCAAGGGCTTGTTAGCAATGACCTAAAGGTACCAGTCCTCCCTTTTCCCAGACCAGTATGTCCATGAACAAGATGAACAAACCACACTAACCTGTGTCACCAGGAAGTCTCTGTGGTTTTTAGGATATTCTGTAAATCACATCCAGAGATCAGTTTCCCCTCTATTCAATCTCTTACCCCAACAACGGACTAAAACTAGGGGGCTTAGTGCTTTATGTGTTGCTAACATGAAACACAAGAATCCTAAGCTTGTTTTGCCACAGGCCGTTTCTTTACCTGCACTGAATCCTTCTCTCACCAAAGACATCTTATTCCCTTATAGAACACTGTCTCAGTTAAAGTTAACCAGTCCCAGCTGCTACCTGCACCCTTAGTGCCTTCTGAGTGTATCATGAAGTGACCTGGTCACTGAATTGGCACCAAATGCCCAGCTTTCACTGTCTGAGTGGATACTGCACTCAGGAAATCCACTTAGCAGCTATCAGCAAAAGGCCTTGGCAAGCATACAGGTCCAGTTTTTAACCACTCCTGGAACTTTACTTTTTACAGATTTTGGTCCACAAAATGAAAAGCTTACAATTTTAAATATATATGTCCTTGAACCCTCTCACCGAGTACCTGGACAAGTAAACATATACCCACACTGTAAAGAGGATGCAACAGAAATCCACCCTCTTCTCCGCCAACTGAATTATGACAGTACCTGCCACGCTGTAAGACAAGAAGTGCACATAAGGTGTCCACAAGGCTCTATCTTCACATCCTTGTCGTTCTCTGCGCAGATTTTACACAGCTGGAAAGTGGAACCCATTTCACAGTACAATTCATACTGCTCCTGTAACCAAAAAAGTCATGGTTATGCTTTTCCTCCAATCTGTTCACAAGGAATACACTTAAGCACCAGTAGTGACAAACATTTCTGAGTCCCCTGTTTTCCAAACCACTTTTCTTGTTAGTCAAGGAAACTGTTGCTACCGATCTATTTAAAAGCCACACTAAGGTTACTGAAACAGCTTATTAGTTTGCTTCTTTAACCCTGTGATATACCATAACACATTCGACAAAAGGAAGTTTAAAATAGCTGTGCTTATTAGGTTTTCTAAAAACTTCTCACATGTATGCCTTGCGTAGCAGTTATCCTGCTTTTCCTTGGCTGCAGTTAATAATAAGGTAAGTAACAAACGGTTGTAAGTGAGAAATTAAGGGATAAATGGGAACAAAATTGGGATTTCCTTTTCTAGGTACAAGTTTAGGACTAGTAAAAGTTATTGAATTGAAAGCGGACAAGCAAGAGGGCTTTCTACCTACATCAAATAGGCAGTACGGTAGTATGGTTAACTGAAGTAAACAACATCTGTGAAGCAAGTAGGGCAATACCCCTCAGGATAACACGGCAACAGCCATGCACAGATCATTCAGCACTTGGTATCCTTACAAGATCAACAGGAAGATATAAGAATACCTTCAGGAGGAATAAATAATAGATAAAACTTCAGTCCAGAATATTTTTCTAGAATTAGGTATTGTTGAGGAACTGGCAAATAAATGCATTTGTGTAGAAACCATGTTCTTTTAGTCTTGGAAAACAAAAATAACATTGGAAAGCTTAAAATAAAGTAGAATCCAGGTTACAGGAAAATAAACAGCTACTGCTGAGTAAAGGGAGAGGATATGAGGCTAAGAAAAAGAGAACATAAAAGAGACAGCTCCTATCCGCAGCAGTAGTCAGTATGTACTCCTTATGGTAGAGCTCCCACAAAGAATCCATCTGCAGCAATCTAGCCCTGCAGCCACTTTTATATCATCTTTTCGTAATTTAAGCATCTCTAGCAACAGCTTTAAACTGCTGCAGTTCTATGTTATCTAAGACAGCATTCACATAGTTCAGACTGTTGAATTACCATGAGAATTAACTAATGGTGTGCTCACAAGTACAAGTTCAGAGGCAACTGGATTCATTCCGTGAATTCAAAGCACAAGATGATTGGCTTGGGAAGAACAATATAATCACTGAGAATGTCTAAGCTGCTTTTCCTCTCCTTGAGGAAAAGTAAAGATATGGAGCTAGAATATTATGCAACACAAACATCTGATATAACTGCATTACTCTTTCATTGCTACTTTAAGACTGGAGGGAAAAGTAGTTAAGTCGGAGAAACAGATGTACTCAGACTTCCTTCATGTAATTCTTTTTAAGAACTCTCTCACATAGAAAACAGGTATTCTCATGACAGTATTTGTGCTAATGCCGTAGATGATAACGAGTACTTCTTTCCTAAAATATTTCTGGAGGTGAAACGTATGTAGAGCACTCAGATTTACACAAGATTCAGCAGGTCATCCAGTCTGCTTTGAACAAACAGAAGACCATGTGAAACAGTATGGCTTCAATCCATTCTGATGTCTTTCCTTGAACATATCCACAGGTCTTCAAGGTGCTTTTGTCAGGAAAAATGTCCTACAAAAACATCTAGATATCCTGATTTTCTCTGCAAAGCAATTCCCTTTAGACAGATAACTTTTTTTCTGTTGCTTTTCCCTGATCTCTCTTTTAATTTGCACAATAGACAGAGAAGACAGAAGGGAGACCCTGGAATCAGTATCTTTGTGATAAATGAACTATACTTTTCCTCCTGGAGATGCCAAACTACCACTGCTATTCAGGTTTCAAAACTACCTTTTGATCTTGATTTTGTTTCTGTATTCCCATCTGCTATTAGCAAGGTAACACCAAGCTACATAAACCTGCAGCATCAATAACAGTTATTAAAGATTTTTCTGACAACACATATCTCTCGAAGAGCTTATAATAACCAAACTCTCCAAGACATGCCATCTGCATCACCATCAGCTCTAGAGTTTAAAGAACTCTTGCCCTGTTCTTCACCTAAGACCCTGCATCAGTAACATGTTTTCACTCTTACGAATTTGTTTCTCACATTTTATTAAAATCTTATTATCACTGCTAGATGGGATACTAAGGGAGGTGTTGATTAAAAAATGACTGAAAAACTCTGCAACATACCTGTGTGACTTTTATGTGGTCATGGGGTGTGGGTTCACATAATCCTGTCAAATCAGGATTATAACTTCGTCCATCAGGGAACAGATAGCTGCATCACAAGAAGATCGTTATAAATATGCACACTGCTTTACCTTTATAAGCTAAATATTACCTATAAAAATTTGAAGGGAGAGAATAGGTTACAGTAGACATTAACTAAAACACATTATCTTCCCTCAGCCATCTTTATTACCTTTTGAGTTCAACTGAATTGCTATATTCTGATACAGGCTCAAGTCTATTTACAAAAGCACAGGAAAGATTTTGGAATCAAATTCACAGACAGCACCAGAATGCATCTGAGCTTTGATTAGCAGATAGCTTTCTAGAGGTAGCAGTATCTTAGTTCTTCATTTCACACTAAGCTTGTACTTGCAGATGTTGATAGTGGCCTCTCCACTGCAAGCATGACGCTCGGTGTCTCTACAGACTATTTCAAGTAATGGAGCAGAACAGAAGGCTAACACTCGTTTTTGTACAGCTGTGTGTAGTATGATACACATAAAACTATATCTCTGTAAAAATATTACATATGTGCATATCTGCATATTATGACAAAAATCTACACCGAGGAGCCAAGATACAGACTGGACTTTAAGAACCAATGTGGGCGTTTCAACCCTGTGAGAAACCAGAGACACTAAGTCATTCTCTATTCAGATCTTTGTTACCTGTAACTTGGAAGTCATTTTATTAAGTAACATAGTGAGAAAGTTGTATTTACATAGGGTACAAAAACTACACTCTGAACAAATATTCTCAGCTCTAGTTTTTGTTTGCTCAGTTTATGTCAAGTAGAAACACTACCATAAGTGTGTCTGTTATTACCGGTATGAAATCATCATACCTGGAAAAACACTACTGGATCATGCAGGACTGGGGAAAATTGCAAGATTGTAAAGGGTTTCTCAATCTTTTCTCCCCATTTTTTCTTCCCCCATTATGATGATGTGGATATGTCAAAACACGTATCCCAGTGAAAAGATTCTGACAATCAGAATTTGTCTGTTACTTCAGCCAACCTAGGAAAAATGTACTAATTCTCCAGGTAAGCTTAGACTCTTAGAATTATAAATCTCTTTAGTAAACTACTGGTACCTGGAAAACGTTCTGAGTGTACAATATATAAAAAAGCAATTACACAGCTTTCAAATTATTGTCCAGAGTTAGACATATGAGTAACTGGTAGTAGTAATAGTTCAATAAGCTTAAGTGCAGTTGGGACTCTTATGGGAGGAGGGTGGGAGAGGTAGAGGGGGCAGAAGGGAGGAATCAGCATGACAGCTGACTGCTTTTATTTTCTCCTGTAATTTATCTGCTATGAGATATGGCTTTGGTTAACTTTCATTAACTTTGGTTAATGGAGTTACCTGGAAACAAGTGTTTTTTCAAATGAATGAAAGGGACAGTCCTTAAACTTCAAAGGAATGCTAGATACCATATCCAGGTTCTCTGTGTTAAAGGTCTTTAATATACAACCATATGAGCAGTAGAAGAACAAGGATACCAGGATTTCTTATCTAAGGTGACTATATGAATTTGTACTTACAATCCTTCCCGGCTGCCATCAATCAAAGCTTGAAACAGAGGCTTATTGTGAGGTATGGTCTGCAATATGTTCCCATCACCAGTCACATATCCGATGGCCCACTGTCCCAGGCGAGTGCAGCTCAGCCTGAAAATGTAGCTTGATAAAAACAGGATGAATAAAAAGTCAATGTTAATCAGAGTTCCATAAAACAGTGAAGAAAGCAAGCAAGGCTGGCCTGTGGTGAAGACATCGAGTTAGGTCTCTGAAGATTCTGGGTCAGATTCCCAATTCTGCCACTTGGTCTTTGTGTAACCTTAAATAAACCTACATCTTTTACACTGTGAGTTCCTCATGGGCAGAAATAAGGCAACTCTAGCACCCTACCCCCAGCTTTTAATTTGCTTGCTCTTTAGTTCTCAAAGTGACAGCTGCATGTTCACTGTGAACAGTCCCATTATATACATTTTAGGCATGCCATAAATCTTTCCAAGAACAGAGTGTTATACTATCAAGTCTCTACAGCTACAACATACTCTTATTGTGCGTGCACAGGCCAATAGCCTCAACAAACAAAGGGAAAACCTAGAACAGTTTTAGGTGCAATAGAAATGTGAATGGTGAAAAATAAAAACTGCTCTAGTAGCGACGTTAATTTTGTGTGTACCAAAGGAGGTTAACAAGACGGAAGAAAAATCACGTCCGTGTCAAAAAATACCAGATAATACTAGCCTAACTGGTCTTGGAACTTACATAGTTCCATGTATTACAGGTGGTAGCTGGCACTACACATAATGCAGACAGAGAGCACAGAAGGAGGAAAAGGAAGATTATAGGCAATAGTATGGAGCGCTGATTTAGTTCTTGCTAAAAACTGTAGCCCCTTTCATGTCAGACACCACCTTATCTGCAAAAAACACCTTACACGCAAAAACCTCACTCAGAAAATAATCCCACAGTGAAATATCACAAAATCCATTTGTTTATTAGAAAGAGCAGCTTTTCTTAATTATACATCAGTTATTTATTTCCTTCCAAACTGTTTAAAATGAGAAATCTTAGCCTCCCTGAAGCCTGGTATAGCTCTTACAACCTTTAATAAGGCAAACATTACACTGAGGTAGTAACTACTCATTTGAACAGAATCTTGTAATTTCCAGGATGGTTCAGACAGATTAAAAAAGCAATTTCACTTCCTATCTCCTCTTTCACAGTCCAGCATTTCACCTGAGCCATTCAGAAAGTAATTTTATGATATTCAATAGAAAACTATCTTAAAAGTAACTCTCCATTTACAAGGAACATAAAGGCAACTTTATGTAATTTCTCTATCACTTCTCTTATAATGACAGAATCAGAATCAGTAGTAGAGAAAATGCTAAGTATAGCAACCACTCTCAAAATCCACCTAGTTATCTGATTTCCATACTAGCATTCATGAATACCCAACTAAAAATCAGTGTTACTCTACTGGAACCACAGGATACCTGTAAATATACACTTGATCCATTAGGTAACTTAACAAAAGACAATATAGTGCTTGCTAAAAAGCAAAAGAAACCAACTACAGAATAAAAAGTTAAGTAAAAGTTCAGTATGCATAGCACCACACTGAAATTACTCCAACCCAATACACGTCATTATATGTAATCTGACTTTTTTTGTCTTCTAGGGGCAGTTTGTGAGATAGAATCATTACTGGTAAAGGAAAAAAAGGGCACATAAAAGGAGCACATAAGCACTGATGAAATTAATAATGTGACTATCATGAAAGATGTGAAATGTTTTGTTACTTTGCTGCTAAGCAACCATTCAATATAAATGTTGAAAATTGTATTTTCTAACATGCTTTCCAAGAATGCATTGCTGCTGGTACCTCATTCAGAAGGAAGGAAAAGCAATGGAATTTCAGTTTTTTCTGTTCAATTGTACTAGACTTCCATGTGCTAATACCTTTTTTTTTGCTTCCTAGCATTGTAGAAGAATTATGATCACATGGTTACAAAACTTCTCTCTCTTACCCAGGGAGTGTAAGTATCATGCAACATAGAAATATGAATCTAGAATAATTATATAGTTTCTGAGACAGCAAGTTAATTTGGAAAGCAACAACCAGCAAAACCTCTCACCTCCCAGGCTTAGTGCTGTATTTCTGCAACCTTGCTTTCACTTCATCGTATGTGAGGAATGCCATGTATCCAGGATGCGTCACAGCTAAGAAGTTCCAATTCCTTAAGATTGAACCCCATGGCTAAAAAGAGAAGACAAACAGTTAAGAAGATGCAGCCAGGTTAATTATGTATTTCTAGTTAAACTCAAGTCAGTTTGTCAGATACTTAGTGTCTGAGCTTCAGCTGAAAAATACACACTTTTGGTTAAGGTCTAAAGACTGCACTGCATCCAAGCTTTGCTACAGGGGTTCCTTCAGAAGAATTATTCAAAGAACATAAAATGTGAATTTTTGGATAAAGAGTTTGAACATCTTAAATTTAAGGGATCTCCACTTTGAGGCTATATAGAGTATTAAACATCATGTGTAGTTCAAACCTAGAGAGCACGGCTCCACTGATGATTTAATAAAACCACAAATAAGCCTATCCTTGAGAGGTCCTGAGGCACTTTTGAAGTTAATTATAAGTAACACTATCAAATGAAACCAAATAAAGAAACTAATTTGTGATGTCGTTCCTTCTGTTATTCTCTACTTCTCAATTTCTTTAGTTCCCATAATGGTATTAGAGCCAGAAACAGAACAAATATTGACAGCACTTCACAACAGTCTTTGCTCGCTTGAATAGCAAATGCTTCAGAAAACTCTGTGAGATGTGCCTGATATGCTATCACTTCAAAGAATACAGAACAGTCCCTTACTGTAACTGGTGTTTTTTTAGTAGTAGATTAATACCACTTCCTAGCATTGGAATAGCTAGCAATTGCTAGCATATTAAGTGTTCACTGCCAGCATTTGAAGATAGAAGAAACTGCCTCTGAATGGCTGCCCTAACTAGATTAAAATGAGGCTCAGCTCTTCCCCTTTCACTACACCATCACTGGCACTTTCTTCACAAATCCTCCACGTTCTTTCTCCTTAAGTATACAGTTATAAATGAAAAAGGATGATCAAACAGTTGCTATTTTGATGTTTAGTTGCAACATGGTAACATAAAGGCTTGCTACAACATGTTACAAAATAAATTCAAGTAGCGTGCAAATTCCTTGGTTAATCACAATCATCAAGCTTCTAAGTTGCCAGCAGGCAGTATCTTCCTCAAATGCTTGGACTCTTTCTAGATTATTACACTACTGCCATACCTAGAAAATGATATGACAGTACCGATGGAAATCACAGGGCAGGAACTCATAGCTTGCATTGTGTACACAAACAATAAGAGTATTACAGAAGCAGATTAGTTAAATGGGAAAAGATTTGTACTCTTTCTCTTCTGTGGAAATAGTTTTGCACAAAACAGTGCTAACTTAACTGAACATGTTAACAGTGACAGAATGAAGTTCCTCTCCTTCAAAGCACCTACATATTATGCCATGCTAACGTTATCTCTCATCTTAGAACCCAGCACTGAAGAGCTGTGCATGCATACAGTGGGGAGGCAGGGGGAGCAACTTCACTTTTAGAGGATCTCTGTAAAGAGTAGCTTTGCCGCCTTCTGTGAGTAAGCTTCATTATAAACGCAGCTTTTCTGTAACACAACCCACAGTTGGCAAAACAGAGTTCTGATTACTTAAAACAACTGGGATCGTCTCTCCGTGGGTGTACGCGCACGTAGTTACAGAAGCTGTAAAGCTAGAGAAGTAAAATGTTACCTCTGGGAGAGGCTCTCACACCAAGTTCAGTGCAAGTTCACTTCAACAGTTAGGCAGCTTCGCACCAGTTGGTAATCTGTTGACCAAAAAAGTCTCTCTCTGCTTCTTTATTAAAGCAGAAGTTAAGCCTAACCAGTCTTCTCTCCTTACATGCATCAGTACTGCTGATACCCTTTTGCTAGCACAAGTTATGCTAATGAATCAAACTCACAACAGCCTCACAAATAAATTAATGCAGATATTCACTGGCTTACATAGAGAGGAAAATTAATCTCATTTGTGTCTTCTGTCCTGATGTTTGGTTCAATCTTAAGACCCCACATAGGGTCAGAACAAGCTTATTTCTCATACCACTGACTTCTCAATTTCATATTTGATGTACAGAATACAAGAAAACAAACCAACCAAACAAACAAACCCTGTTGTTACTTGTAAGCAGGATGCTTGGGGTGGGGGAATAAATCCTACAGAAACAATCTTCAGTTCATTCCAGAGTGAGGTATGTTGCAGCCAATGGGCCCCAGACATTTTGCAGGCAAGTCTGAGATAAAGATTTGGGCTTCATTACTAACCTGACCACTGTATTAGTTTGCCAGATACTAAATAAAGAGGGAGAAAGTTTGACAGAGTAGGAACTGATCCCAAGGCAGCAATGTTCAGACAGGAATGCTTCACCATATCAAGCTCCACATAAAGGGATTTTGCTAAACCAGCACAAAGTACAATGATCTGTATTCTCTAGTTTATAACTGCATCTAAAAGAACCCCTAGAGTTTTGTCTGAACCAGCATAACCTGTGTGCTCTAGTAAGTGACTAATGTTTGTGGTTAAATTATCCAGTGAGATTACTTACACCATAACATTTTCAAATGTGATATGGTTTTGACTCAGAATGGAGATGATCAAAATCAAAACTCTAAACTAAACCCATTAATCACCGCCTACAAAATCTTAATGTCAGCTTCATAATGGCACCCTTTTCCATAATAGCAACACCGAGAAAGCTAAACAAAACAAACCAACCAGACTTTGACATTAAGTTAGTATTTTGGATGTATCTATCTCCAACAGGCTAAAGAACAATCACTGAATCACAGAATCATTTAGGTTGGAGAAGACCTTTAAGATCACTGAGTCCAACTGTTAACCTAGCACTGCAAAGTTCGCACTAAACCACACTGACAATCCTTTCAGTGAAGATATTTCTCCTAATATCCAGTCTAAAACCATGTTGGTGCAACTTGAGGCTGTGCATGAGTTTACCACTGTGCACTGTAAAGACTAAACGCTCAAATAAATGGCTGTATACCTCAAGATTTCTATACCTAAAAGAGACAAATTCAGAATCAATACATCTAATACAGATGGAAACCACCACACCCTTCTATACCCATGTATGTTCTGTAGAGGGGACACAAGGTTAACAGAGGCATGTAACATACATACAAGCTTATTTCAGGTAAGCATTACCTAGTAACGATTATACAATTAACACTATTCTCAAACATAGTCCCTTAATGGCAACAAGATGTCCATAAAAAAAGGTCAGACCTATATTTAGCCTAAAAGTCACATTCAACTTTTCTTACATGCTTGTAGATAAACTTCTGGTAAGTATATATAGGTAAGAAAGCACAATGAAAACATACGTAAAACTTAAGATAAGTACCTTCAGGATAGAGTTTCTAGGAATGCTTTTATGAACAATGAGAAATAAGCAGAGAACAAAGATAATGTAATCATGCTAAATAAGTGTAGAAACAAAGGGGATGTTGCTAAATGATTTTTCAGATGTAGGTGTTGATGCCCCAAACACCTCTGAAGGCCTACAAAAAAACACCACACAACTTATTTCTGAATTCTATTATTTCAGTGATTTTTATTTAAAGAGAACAATCTGCTTCCTTGACCCCTAAGTACTTGCCTCAGGGCACTTCTCAGATTTATACAGGCAGTTATAATTTCATATCTTACCTGAAATAACCTAGTGAAGATATCAAATTCAAAAATCGAAATGTAGTCATTGCAGGTCAAGTCAATAGTTGATTTAAGGGCCATTGCTTCCAAACCAGAGCTTATCTGATGAACTTCATGAAGGCACTGCCTGAACACTTTCCATGGCACTATAGTCCTGTGAGAAGGGTGGAAATAATAAATGTAATAAAACCACACGTGTAAGAGGACACCTTATTTAGACATCAGAAGTGAACCTTTCAGAAATGGAACCCTGATTTGGTTTCCCCACAGACACACACAAAAATAAAACCCTACACCCCCAACAACACACAACAAAATCCCTGAGTTCTTTTAAAAGCAGCCTAAGTAAATGAAAGAACAGTTTACCTTCCTTTAAGCATGGTCAAACTAAGTGTCATTTATTTTACGACAATAAATATTGAAGCCTCCTTAGGAGGACAATAAAAAGAACACTGCAAAAACTAAAATATCCTACACCAAGCAGGTAGGAACCAATCTTACACCCTCTTAAAGATAATGTAAGGATCAGCTCCTGCTTGGCAAAAAGCTCTTTTCTTCACAATCTCTTCTTTCAGAATGATGAGCATCAAATTTAGTACCTACTGCAATAACGTATTTTAATAGCTAAAGCTCAAACACTGGTCAAGTAACACAACAGCAACCAACCAGAGACAACGGATACCGATCCAAGGCCTGTCACAGCCCATGACAGTTACATGCATATTAGAAGACACGTCTTCTCAGATATTCACCCTCACATATACATGGGCAGTATTTTCAGACAGTACTGAACATGGGAAAAGATGGGAAAACAGAACAGAAAGAAATGAAAATTATCCTAGAATCACAGAATAGTCAGGGTTGGAAAGGACCTTAAGATCATCCAGTTCCAATCCCCCTGCCACGGGCAGGGACACCTCCCACTAAACTATCTCACCCAAGGCTTTGTCCAACCTGGCCTTGAACACTGCCAGGGATGGAGCATTCACAACCTCCCTGGGCAACCCATTCCAGTGCCTCACCACCCTCACAGTAAAGAACATCTTCCTTATATCTAATCTAAACTTCCCCTGTTTAAGTTGGAACCCGTTATCCCTTGTCCTATCACTACAGTCCCTAATGAAGAGTCCATCCCCAGCATCCCTATAGGCCCCCTTCAGATACTGGAAGCTGCTCTGAGGTCTCCACGCAGCCTTCTCTTCTCTAGGCTGAACAGCCCCAACTTTCTCAGCCTGTCTTCATACGGGAGGTGCTCCAGTCCCTGATCATCCTCATGGCCTCCTCTGGACTTGTTCCAACAGTTCCATGTCCTTTTTATGTTGTGGGCACCAGAACTGCACACAACACTCCAGGTGAGGTCTCACAAGAGCAGAGCACAGGGGCAGGATCACCTCTCTAACACAAAGCCACATTTCTGTCAAATTCAGTTTCCATTTAGACAGAGATAATGCAGGTTAGTTATTTTGCCAACCAAGTGCTTGTATGTGGAATCTGCCATGAGGATGATCACTTGAAAACACTCCATTTTGTTACTCAAAACTATGAGAAATTGTTCAATAGCAATTCTTCTGCTCGTGTCATTAGGGTCAAATCCAATTTCTGCAAAGCTGTAACACCTTCTCTTTAAGAAGTTCTGCTTCCCATTGACAGCAGATTCTGTGATATTTTTAAGGCATTTTAATTCACCAAAATACAACCAACAAGTAACTATTAACCAATATACAACTGTTTTCAGGACCTAACAACATCTCACACATTCATAGCAATATTTTGTTAGTAACCGCTAAAATGACAAAAGGAACAGGCCTCACAAACTCATCAGTGTTTCCTGCAATTTTCATTACTTCACATTGTCTTATTCTTCAAAGAGCTAAAATATTTTGTTCCAGTTTTCCTTACAATTTTGGTATGTGGAAATGTGTATTACTTCATAGCACAGTACGAGGAGTGGGGGCACAAGATCAACTGACTGTATTAAGTATCTGACTGGATGAAGCTGCTCCTGCAGAATAAATATTATGCAGTGAACATGAATTAAAACAAGTAGTTATTTGAAGTACAACACTAAAGACAGGCTCCTGTATTTCTACCACAGTTGTAAGTGCAAAGAAAACTACTTGTTAGTTGGAGGCTTATAATGAGAAAGTCAAAGGATGAAATATGAAGTTTAATAGATGCGAGCAGATAACTTTCATCTGTGTACGGAAAACAGGAAACCACAAAGCGCTGACGAGAGATCCCACATCAGATGCCATTTGAGAAAGCATGCACATCAAATGTTGATTATGGTAAAGACAGAATGAAACACTGCACTGAGCTCAGAGAACAAAACTGGAAAACATGAGCGCTGCTGCGGTGTTAAGAGTTGTTTTAGTTCAAGTGCCCACTGCTCATTTAGTTCCTGTAACCTTGGCTGTGAAATGTTTTCTGATTCCCTTTGCAAACCATCCTAAACGGTAACAGCACTGGGATGATGCTGAAATGGAGTTAGAAAACGCAACTGGGTTTTCTTTGTGGGTTGGGTTTTTTTGTTGTTTGACTTGCTTTTCTGGGGGGTAAGGCACAATCAGGGGGGAGCTGGTTTGAGTTTTTTGGGGGCTTTTTTAAACTGTTAAAACAATACCCCGTAAATAAAAACCAGCAGAGACTCTATCAGGAATGATTATAGCCGTACTATACCTTAAGAACCTGTTTTCCATGCCTCACCTGAGACAGTTTAATGAAAACACGATCATTACATGCAATTAATACGTAGGATGTTTTGATATTCAGTAATACCCTGCACCCCCAAAACACCACCAACAAAAACCAACACAAATATCTTCAGGAGAATATGTTTTTAGAGCCCTGTTGGCTAACACTTTGGCTAAGACAAAAGCCAGACGTTGGGAAATGAGTGATGAGCTAATGAAATAACAGAGAAATTTATTCTGTGGGATTTCTCCAAGTACAAGTGACTGGAAAGGTGGGGGCTCCAATTTAAGGTTGACTAACTTCAGCAGGTATTTTCTGCAGCTTCATGGAACAGGTCTTTTATTTTTCACTTCCTTAAATAAAGGTGAGAATAGGTTGTTGGAACACGTCAACTCATATTTCTCAGTAGCTACTTTTATACTACTATCAAAGTACTAACACTAGTACTAGCCTATACTACTTTTATACAGCTTTCATTCCTAAGCACTTTGAAACAGCACCAGCCAGGGATCAGTTCTCCCCCAGTGTCTCCCACTGCAGGCAGAACACACTCAATATGAGGATGTTACTGAGTTTTCACAAGGTGAAGGATTCCGAAGCACCCTCTCCTCCTGCTCCCACAGCACTGAAATGCGGTGCCCTTTCAGGCACACTGAGAAACACCCTCCTCAGGCAGAGATCTAGGAGGTGATCACGCAGAACGCTTCCCACATTGACGAGGGTGTGAAAGAGGCTTTCGTAGGTGGCTGGCGAGTTGAGTTTCTGATTAACATTTCACTGGTGTTGCTTTCTTGTGTTTTAGGGCATATACAGCTTTTGAAGGCACCTTTTCATTATTCACATCCAAAGAGTTACTTATAGGACTAACTGAAGCAAGGCTGAGACCTGGACCCTCCTAGTTAACAGCATGCTTAGATAGTGCTTAAATACAGATTTCTTTAAACATAAAAAAAAACCAAAACAAACAAAACCCAAAACAAAAAAAACCCACAACAAACCCAAACAACCCCCCCCCAAACAACAACCTCACTAGAAAGAAAAGATCAGATCCTGTTTTGCAGTAAAATACTGCCTGCAGCATTCAGTTCCTGAACGATAAAAGGTATCTCTATAAACATTTCCAGTGATCTTAGTCCTTGTCCTATTTGTTGCATCCTGCCCTAACGATACCCTGCACTAGATGCTGGCAGGTAGTCTGCACATGCCTCATGCTATTAGGCTGACTTGCGGACACTTGTTTAGGAGATGGGTTAGTCAGCTCTGCTACAGCTCATCAGAAAGATGCGATTTGACATCCTGGTAACATTAGTCCTCCACAGAATTAGGTTAAGGAAGCACAGTGTCTCAGTATTTCACGTATGTAATTGCAGTTACATAAGCTATTCCTTGCAGTAGGGTGCACATGACTCCCACAGAGATAATGCTCTGGGGAGCATCTCAGGTGAGAGGGTGGTACTGCACAGTGGCTGTACTTCAACAGTCCTGTCAACAATCCTAAAATAAGCCATTTCTCCCCCAAACCTCTCAAAATGACACCACTACTCCCCACTTCTTCTGCCACAGTAAAATTGAAAAATGGTGAATGCAAAAAAGTTCGGATCAAAGCATAAGCCTTTAAAATAATGCTTTTGTATAGGGTGGTATCTACTTACTATCCCTGCCGCACATCAAAGCGAAGTGTCACCCTATGGTCTCAGAAAGTGTTTTAAACATCACCCACACAACTTCTATGTGCCTAAGGGAGAAGGATCAGTGACCAACACGTAATTTTGAAGCAATTTATCAGAGGAATTTAGGTCTTGACTTCCCCCCTGTCCTGATCATGTGTACATGGGATCTTATGAAACTTCCTGAAGTTGCTGCATTATTAAAAAGCAAAAGACATTAAAAAACCTGGAAAGGAAGCACGTATTTTCTGAGTGTGCAGAGTGCAGCACTTCAGTAGGACTGGAGAGATGAAGCTATTCTGGAATGTCAAGTGACGCTGCCCCGTCTGAGCCAGTGCAGACCACAGGTATGCCTAGGAAGGTAAACATGTACCTGTGGAGCTTACAGTGAACATTTCTGCCTGTGAGACCTCTCTCAAATGCTGCCAGAAAACATAACATGAAAAGGGCATTACTGCATCCAGAGCAAATACGGACCCAGATAGAAACAACATCCTTTGCAAGTCTGCAGTGAGCAATGTGGATTTTGGTTTGTCATCACTGACCGGAGCATTCTCTTAAGACTGCTGCTTCAGTTTCAAGTGAAAGGCAACATGTTTTCACTGCTTCTGAGCTGCAGAGTAAACAACTGACACACAAAAGGCTTGAGAAGTTCAGTCCTAAGGGAAAAAAGGAATTCTGCTACATCATGCCAGTACAACCATTAAATAGTGACATCAAGCAGAACAAGAATAGATGAATCCAACATGAGAAAAGAGAAGGTAAAAGAGAAAAATGAGCCTTACGAAATGGGGAAAATATATGGCAAAAAATATCCACTTCCAAAGCCACGTAACTGGACATTGCTAGAGAGACAGCAAGTTAGTACTTCCGTAAGGGACACAGGAAGACCGCGTTTCCTGAAGTGTCCCAAAGGGATACACTTATCTATGTATTTCCAGCTCTGATCTCTAACCCCAAATGCAAAGCACACTCATGCTTCTGCACGTCCTTTTACACTTAAAAGTCTGCCTTGCCACTGAGAATCTGTTCTCCTGTCTCACAATCTTGTGTGCTATTACATCTTTCTTTTCTCTATCCTTTGTGCAATTTTACCTTCTTAGCCACCCAGAATAGCCACGAAGACCATTGTCCTTTTCAGTTTATTAATCCTACCCTTGCAATCTTCCCTTCACCCGCTCTTCTTCTCTACAACATCACCTATCTTCTTGTTCAAACTTGTTTATCTCACATTTGTACAGAAAAGATCTTGCAAGACTTCTATCTCACTAGCACCCAGGAAACGGCACCTGCTGCCTCTAGCTCACTGTTTTAAGCAAGGGTACCAATAAGCCTATTTCCCGTATTGCCACATCACGCAATAGAGGAATCATCCTCTAAAAGCCCCATTCCCTGTTAAGTTTCTGTTTGCCACAAGACCTGCCTTGATGGAAATGAAGGCAACAGCACTCAGATCACTGTCTCTGCTTCTTTCATCTCTATCTTTGGCTTGCCTTAACTCATATTTGAAGCTCTCTGGCCCAGGACTAACTCTTCAGTCCATATTTTTACAGTGATTCAGGCAACAGTAGGGGCTGTTGGGCACTATTAGTAGAAAGAACAGGAAATCAAGTAATAAATAAAGGGGATCAACAAGGTGTTTAAACCTAGCTTCTCTGATGATTCACTTTGACAGCTAAATGTTTTCAGCTAAAGCTGTGCATTGTGGCCTGCCTGTTTTACTGCTTTTCCTCTGAACCCAAGCCACAGAGGCTGTATCAGTTGTACCCCAAGCCCAAAGCATTGACCACAGCAGAACCACAACTACTCCAAATTTAGAACATTAATCTGAAATACTCTGTTCAACTGCTACAGACAAATCAATAGCCGTATTTTTCCCTAAATTCCAATAAAAAATAAATACATTTCAAGCCTTAGCTGGAGGTGTGCGTGGGGGGAAGCATCGCAGCACTAAAACAGTAATGTGTTTGACCCTAGCAGTGGAAGGATTTCTACTTCCTCAGAAACTAAAAGGCAGAAGGAAATCCATTTATCTGACAACAATAACAGAAATGCTTTCTGGTTTTTAAGGTGTCACAATGAAGAATAAAACCTTAAACTAACATAAATGACGGAATGATGGAGAGCTGAAAAATCTAAGGACATTTCTGTTTTGCTGCTGATTCATTCTGCAATGCAAAGCCTGCCTGCCACAAATCACAAATTTCAGTAGACACAAAGCTCTGCATAACTTCACTGTAGCTTTCACATTCAGAGGCTGGAAGAACCCTGTTAGGTCATCTCACCCACTCGCTCAGTTCAGGATCACACCCAGTGGTATTTTGCATGGTTTTGCTCAGAACAGAAAACTAGTAAAAGAGCTAAGGTGCCATTAAAAATGAGCGAGGAATCAGGGCTAATTAACATCAAGATCTATACAGTGATAAAATGAGGATAATGAAGAAGCTTTCAGATTATGTTTTATATGCGTATTGACAACCCACTGGGGGTTACCGAAGTATCTGTAAACAAAGGTTAACTGCTGATTACATGCTTTATAATTTCACAGTTCTATTTAACATTACTCTTTAGCTGTGCGTTTAACTATCATTTCAGCACAGCTATAATGGTAAACCATGGGTGAAGATTCACTCCACTAAAACCGCCTGCTCCAGTAGTTGTATTCCAGTAATCAGTACAGATTCTGAAATCACACCTGTATTTTCCATTTTGCTGCTTTTGAATCTATCAAGATCTTTCTTGGTATAGACCTTAACCTAAAATCTTGACCATGACCATGGTGTAAAGTTTGAGTCAATTTATTTCTTAGATCTTCTTCAGCCAGCTCTTTTATACAATATGCTCTTTTTCTCCTCATAGCCTGTGAATATGCCAAAAAGCTCCATATCAGTGCACTCCAATCACTTGGCCTTTGGAGAGTTCTCCCTCATTCCTGTGTTTCCACAAAGCAAATCCAAAATCCTCTCTATTCTCTCATCTTTCCGATAGCTTTTCTCTGTCAGCTTCCTTGACCAAGTCAATACACCAGAACCATCCTGTGCCTTCTATTTGACTCTACTGAACACCTCACCCCATAATTTGGATACATATTCTGCCTTTCCCTGGAAATCAATTCCTCCATTTCATCCTTCAAATTGCTACTGCCCACATTCTCCTTTCCACCCGGATAATCAAAATCTCATTACCTTGATTTATCAATCCCACCTATACATTCCTAAGGACCACATTAGCATCTCTAGATTCTTTGCAAACATGATATAACTTCCAAGGTTTCCCCTTCTCCTCTGAAATGTGATACTGGAAAGCCTCACAACTGTAAAGGCTCTGGCCATCTTCCTCTTTTTTACCTTCTGCCCATGCGAGGGCTGATGATTTCCAATATCAACATACCTGCTGCTCTCACAAGCTTTCTCTCTCATTCAAGCTTCTCTAGCTACTGACATTATCTAGAAGTTCTGCAGAGGTGTACCAGAAATGCACAAGTTGAGGAGGTTCCGAAGGCCAAGAATGCATGAAGTTACCTCAGCACCTTGCTCTGATGTAGCCATTCAAATTGCTTGCTGAGCTCTACTTCTGTGTTTTCTACAGCAATTTAAAGAGCAACCAGATAGGTGCTCAGAGACCTCAAATAGTTAGCCTAGCTGTTCATTTTGCTAAGGAGCTTGAGTCATGCAAACACACACCTGACTAGCTTTAAACACAAAACGACTGGCTGCATCCTATGATACTAACAACAGGATAAATAACTTACTTACAGCTGCACCGTTTTGCAGCAAGTGTTCAGACAAAGGTAGCTCAATCAGAAGTTCCCCATTCAGTAGGGAAGAGCAGTAAATGAATCAGATACAGGGTTATTTCTTTTAACAGCAAACTGAACTATTGGGAATGGGATCTTTGGGATTTTATTCCTCAGCAGATTACAATTTACAGCTTTCTCTAAATGGAAGTGTAGGTGCGGCATTTACAAAACCTGAAAGCCAAAGAGGTAACACAGAAACATAAATGGCTATTGACCTCTTTCTTGCTATTTAGAAGGTTTTGGGTTTGTTTTTTTTTTTTTAGGTTGGGTTTTCTTTTCAAGTCAGAAAAGACAAAATTTCAGGAAGAAATCATAGAATAGTGTTGGAAAGGACCTTACGATCATCCAGTTCCAACCCCCTGCCATGGGCAGGGACACCTCACACTAAACCATATCACCCAAGGCTCTGTCCAACCTGGCCTTGAACACTGCCAGGGATGGAGCATTCACAACCTCCCTGGGCAACCCATTCCAGTGCCTCACCACCCTAACAGGAAAGAATTCCCTCCTTATATCCAATCTAAACTTCCCCTGTTTAAGTCTTAACCCGTTACCCCTTGTCCTATCACTACAGTCCCTAATGAAGAGTCCCTCCCCAGCATCCCTATAGGCCCCCTTCAGATACTGGAAGGCTGCTCTGAGGTCTCCCCGCAGCCTTCTCTTCTCCAGGCTGAACAGCCCCAACTTTCTCAGCCTGTCTTCATACAGGAGGTGCTCTAGTCCCATATCATCCTCATGGCCTCCTCTGGACTTCTTCCAACAGTTCCACATCCTTTTTACGCTGAGGACACCGGAACTGCACAGTTCACCCATCAGAAGCCAAGATCCACCACAACTTGCTTTTTATTTATGCTGCAACCTTAACCACCATTACTTAGTGACCTCAAAGGAAGGGCTGCCTTTTGCAAACAAGTGAGGAGAGTCCAGGCTTGCCCTGGAAAAACAGAGATGCAGACAGGGAGCTAACAGTATAGTTCCTCCCTGCACTCTTTCATTGCACTGCACACCTAATCAGAGTTGGAGGTTTCAGATAGTCCCAGGGGCCTATCTTCAGGTGATCAGGTTAGAAACAGATTTTATCTGTTGTTTGCAATGCCCAGAATCTTCACTTAGGTTCTGCTTCCAGGGAAGTGAATACTAGCGTATTTGCAAACTAATTTGTCATAGCAGGCCCATTGTAAAAGACATGGCTCACAGGCATACCCGCCATGTATTTCTAAATGCATCAGAAAATAATTGATGTTTAAAAAGCTTCAGGCACTTTGTTTAACAAAGAGATTAAAAATAATGCCAAATAAACCCTTTTCTCATCTGTTTGATATACATGCTGTTACATGTTTTACACTTACTTAGGCACAATTAACTAAACCTGAGATAGTGGCAAGGCTGCCAAGCACAGATCAACTGCTCACTGCTTAGACAGGTAACTAAACCAGCTTCAGTTCATTAGAAAATAGCTGGAAACAGCTCCTCACTGGTTGTTTACCTAGTCTGAAAGTACAGCACCTGACAAGAAAACTCAGAAAACTTCCAGGTTATACAAGATGACCAAGGTTATGTATTTAATGATCTGGATGTCCCCAAATTTCCTCAATTCCTAGATATTTCTGATGCATGGATGCTTTAACAAAAAGCCAACCCAAAAAGAACACTACCATCCCTCATCGCCCCCCCCCCCCCCACCAAAAAAACATTCCTATCAAAGTGCATGGCATGGCAAGAGCTCCAGATACCTGAAAAGGATTAGAAAATAGCACTCCAGAGGATGAGTCAGGAAACAGGAGAAACACAAGGGGAGAGCCCTGCTGTTCAGATGGACTGATGCAGTCAAAAAATTCTTGTTACCAACCTTGTTCTGATAAAACCTTTTTACTGCGCCACAGTTTCCTGCTGACACCTCAAGTACCCATCCTATTCTGCCATCTCCCAAAAGAAACTGACAGGAGTCAGGTGGAAGGAAATTAGAAGGGAAGCACTGGAATTTCTGAGAGAAAGTACACAAATAGAGAAAGACAAAAGGAACAGGATAGTCAACAGGGAAGCTGATGAAAGTGATTGAGATGAAACAACAGAAACAGCAGCTTGCAGAAGAGATCTGTAAATCCCAATGACAGAAATGCAATCTGCAATCAAGGCAGCTGGTAAAGGTCATTCAGGGACAGCCCAACAGGAAAAGGGAAGGACCACGAGAACATTTAAAATCTGATTTGCTAAGCAAGGGGGAGAAAGAGCAGAAGAGAAAACAGAAACACTGAGCAAGGAGGATCACTTGCCATTCCTTCAAAGGTCCCGCTTTAATTCTTTTGACTGACATGCTTTTTAAAAGCCTCATCCGATAGAGACCCCTATAAGTCACATAGATTAATCCATCAAGATAACTTTATCTGAACTACTTCAGGTATTTTGGAGATCATCTTCACATTAAATAGGTAACACAAAACACGGTCAGATTCCTTTCCTCCAACAACAAAAAAAGACTGAAATCGCAACTTGATCTTAACATTATCTACATGGGAAAGAAATCTGTTAGAAGACTGAAGCTACCAGATAACACTACAATGAGATCAGAAAGCTGGAAGCTAGCAGTAGATGTGTTTAGACTAGCAAGATAAAGAGCAAAACTGTTGTAAACCCACACTGCACCAAATTAATTTGCACAAGCGCCAACCTACTATGCTGGTGTTCTAAACAAAGAACGAAGGATGTGTTTTAAAGAGCTGCTCTTGCTCAGAAAACATTCACATTGTTAAAGGAATTTTTCTGTGACTTGCTATGGCCTACTTTGTGCAGGAGATCAGGCTTGATGACCACAATGAGTGCTCCATTACACTGTAAAATTTACCAGCCTCTTACCTCCTTCCCTCTTACGTCACTGTTACATTCCATAGGAGAAAGTGATGAAGCTATGCATGGTCTGTGAGCCTGTATCTGAATCATAAAGAGAATTGTTTCTCAGAAACAAAAACCCCTGCACCCACACCTGCCTACCTCTACATTTTCAATATTGCAGTTGCTATGAGGATTTAATCACATTTCTACAGTTAGCAGGCATTGCATGACCCATTCTTGAAAAATAAGCTGCTCTAAAACCTGCTTTTGATTAAATCTTCTGACATATCTCCAGTTATTCCACCTCCTTCTGTACCAGAACTTGAACAAAAGAAAACATCAGTCCCTGTGACCATGTTATAGGCACTACGGTTGTAGAAAACAAGTGTTGATAATAAGGGATAAAATCATTACTTCAATTACTTAAAACCCACTAAGCATTGCAGTGCTTAGAAGTTTAATGATGGCATAAGGAAACACACAACTCATGAGACCAATATCAAGTTCCTAATTCAGACTTTAGAGTTATCATTTGTAAAAATATATACACCAAAAATGTTAAAGGTCATGATTTTTGCCATGGACATTGTGAAAACAAAGTACTCTTCAACGTAGAATGAAAGCAATAAACTTCAAACAATATAGTCTATGACTGAGTGTAGGGGCTCTTGACAGAACTGTCCATACATTTTTATTTGTCCTTAATTTAAATTCCTAAATTGAAGTAAAATATTAAAAAGAATTGAGAAAGTTGTTAATAAAGACTTCAGCAATTTCAGCCTATTTAAAGACTTGGACAAGAAACTGCCTTTAAAAACGCTCACTCACACACTTAGAACCATTCTCTGCATTTTGGAAATATGATTCTTTTTCGTGTTTATGGTTAGAATGAATGTAGCATTTCTGCAACATGGCAGTACTTACTTATCTCCAAAGAATTTTCTCCAGAAATCTGCAGCATCAGCTTTGGTGATACGGAAGTTATCACCCTGGAATTGGCCGTTTGGAAAGATAGCCTTGATTTCTGCTAGCATGTGGCTGAAGATGAGGGACAGCTTCGTGAGGTTTCTCCTGCGGACATAATAGGAAGAAAAAAAGTAAGTTACATCAACTCCTTAAAACTGAATAAATTAAATCAATCTTTCAGTACCTTGTATATCTCACGTATTTGTGTAATAATCACTGACACTGGAAAAACACTGAGCTTTCAGCTGAAAACACATCAAGAAATACAAATCCCTAATTTATGTTTCCACACACTTCTGATGACATATTTATCAGAAGTCTCCAGGAATATAAAGTCACTTGTTCAGCAACAGAACAGACTTCTCAACTGCATATTCCAATACATTCTTGATCCCCATAAAGATTAACCTTGTGCAGTTCTATTTCATTTAATACTAATTAGACAGCTAATACATGTAAATAATAAAACCCCTAAACAAACACCACCATACCAAAACTCTCAAAATGCCATCTCATATGTGACAAACCTATTTCATTCCAGGTTTCTAGAAATAAACCCATAGCACAACTGTGTATATACACAGCTAAGATTACTGGTTTCTTCCCACGTCAATTTTCTCCTTTTTATTCTTTTCAGCTTGCCCTTACTGCAACTACTTCCCATTTTCTTTCTAAATGCCTTCTCTTTAGTTAAAAGTTGCCTTCAGTTTTCGGTGGCATGTTAGAACCAAAGATCAAGCTTCTTTACTATCAGACCACTTCCAGAAGCCTTCCAGATTTGTATCAGTTAAACTTTATTTCATTTGGGCACAGAAATCCCATTCAGTATAGCGCAAAGAACATAGCACCCTTAAATGCAAGTAATCCTTTTGTATGGGAAATCTGTGGGAGATTCTGAGGAAAGGAGAGAGAAGAAGGGTGAAGCAACCTTTATGCAAGTTTCCTTCTGGAGATTTCTTGGATGATCTTTGCATTAAAAAGTAAAGGAAATTTTCCCACCTGGTAGGTGAAATAAGAGACCAGCCAGAAGACTGCACAGTTCCTGATGAAGAATTTGTATTCTTATGTATTTTAATGAGTTAGGAGTGTCCTGTGTCAAAGCCCATTCACCTTTCACCATCTCAGGTACTACTTGCTAGTGCCTCGAATAAGCTAGTGAAAAGCATAATAAAATGCTTACCAATTCTGTCATTTTTTACTGCTTATCGACAGTATTTCATATACATTTACACTTGCACATGAGCCCCAGCAGCATGGAAAGATTTAGACAGGGTTTGACACGTGCTCACTAAACCGCTTTCAGAATGCTCAGAATCTCAGAAAAAACCCTAGCAGCTACTCCTCTGAACAGACTTGCTGGGGTCTTCCTAAATGAAAGCTCAGCTTCGTACTGAAGCTGCACTTCTGTCATCTGGGTTTGGGAGTAACTGAGGAGATTCCTGTGGAAGCTGTGCTGCAGATCTTGCTACCAGGAAAACTTTGATAAAGATGATTATTTTGAAAACATAATTCAAAACAAAAAACCAACCCCCTGATGCATGCGCTCCCTCCCCTCAGGTTTCAGATTGGTTGAAGGGCTAATTCCTTCCGAGTCCTTTAATTCCTCCAGCATAATCAGCTGTCTGTAATTATAATGCCCAACTGTTCCTTATTTTCTGGATTTGTTCCTTGCTATCCCCCATCCTATTTCCTTTGTACTTGAATTACAAGCACATGTTCTTTATTATTTTGCTCCTCAGAACTCAAGCCTGATGCAGACAGCAAGCAACAGCTATTTTAATGTTGCTTTCTCAGCCTGCCCTAGACCCACGATTGAGCAAGAAGCTTTCTGTACTCAGGACAGATGCAAACACGATCAAGTGCAAGTTTGAACGAGCTCTCCCTTGCCTGGTACACTGTGTATCTGGCTACATTAGCAATGTACTGTGCTGCAGAGGTTCTTTTCAGGAGCAAACATACCTAGTGAGCTCACTGGATTCAAGAGGTTTGAGCCCTGTCTTGAACTAAGGGATGAAATCATGTATAAGTGCTATCTGGGGCACTATCCTTGCCTGGAGGGGAGCCCATGTATGTCTGCATGCACATGTCCATGTACGCACCTTGCCTGTTAGGCATACTGCATAGTACATGACCAGAGCCAAAACCTGGCAGGAACCAGTCTGCAAATGCAGTTACAGACATGCACCCAAGTGGTTGTATCTAAATCACAAAGCCTGTTCCTTACCTCTTAGAACAGCACTATCACACAAAGTTCATCAATACACTTCTGTTGTATGAGTTGGTTAAAGTAAAGTAAAAAGTCAAGTTACTTTCATTTGTATTTGTATAAATAAGAAAAAAATGTTTTCATGTCAAACTAATATCTGACTGCAAAGCCAAAGCCTGACTGCAAAGCCAAACAACAGCTATAAGCTTATCTGCGCCCAAACATACATCACAGCATGTATGCACAGCAGAAAATAGCAAACTCTTCATCGTTTATATGTGTGTTTCCTCCTGAATTTTAACAACTGCCATACCAGATGATTAGGTCATGTTTTCCTCTGGTAGCAAATCACCGTAATAATCATGTATTAACTTTTCACTTATACATTTTTCTTTAGAATTGGAAAGCACCAGTTGCACCATTTTTGCTTACGTATGCTTTTGTGATACCAGATCTCAGTAACTTCTTGAGACAGAGATAAAAAGCTCAGTGATTTCAGAAATGGTTTTAGAGAACCATACAAGGTGCAGAGATGATACCATCAGGGTGGGCCAGGGATTCTTCCTACTTGGGCATTTCACTCTTCTGACAACATCTATCCATTTTAGCACATGTACTTACAAAGGCCTTTCCCAAGGCATCTCTATCAGCACGTACTCCACACTATCCACCTGGAAGTCTGTGCAGCTCCATTCTCTGAGTTAGGATAACTCCATTCTCTGAGTTAGGATAACTCCATTCTCTGAGTTAGGATAACTCCATTCTTCTCCACCCACATGAAGATAGAGCAGTGCCAAAAAAATTTCTATCTTAATTTCCATTCACAAGTGTAAGACCAGGTATTGAAGTCCTATTTATTTGAAAAACAACAACTAAAACCATCAGCTTTGGCATTTGGGTGAATAATCCTAATGGAAGCCAAAGAACTGGTCAATCGGAACCACCTATTTTATGTCTCATTCCTACCACAAGGTTGTAAAGAATCTTTACCAGCTCAGTCTGCATCTCTAATCATAACACAGGGTTGTATTCTCCTGGTCATAGATGAAGACTGTTGTAGAGGTAGAGGGACAACTGTACTGTCAGTCTGGTGACACTTGGGAGCTGGGCAGATACACGAGAGACCCTTAGACTCACTGGACTCTAGCACGGGAGAGATATCTTAAGGGATCACACTGGAGCTACACCTTGAAAAGATGTTATCCAAATTATAGAGAAACAATGGTTTTAGTGCCTCAGCAGCCAGCCTTCAGGGTTTAAAACTCTAGTATACTTTCACCGGCAGGAGGAGCAGGTTAGAGGTGGGATTTCTTTCCTCAGCTGTGTTACGCCTGGTACAGAACACAACCAACCCTGCCTCTTTATACGAAACTGAACTGGGACAATCCTTCTCCACAATATAATAGCTCCTGTGCTAAGATTTAAGAGTATTTTAACAACAAATGATGATGGATCAACTGCTTTTTATGTAATGCATAGTGTTGGTCTCTTCCATATTATTTGCAACATACTTAATACCTATTACTTGATGTTTTCCCTATGATTGACACTTAGATAACCTTCTTTTGCCAACTCAAACTGATGCTACACAGTTTAAGCCCCTTGTAGAACTTGATTTCTGAAATACCACTTTTTTCAGTCATACTCTATTATTTGTTGCCAGACATGCTTCTGTATGACAGACCTCCTGAAGAACCACAGGGTTTGAACCAAGCCAAGAATGTCTATCAACAAAATTCCAATTCAGCATAAATTTCTTTGAATCAGTAAATAAATACCTTTTGGTTCATCAGAAGATAGATACATTTTCTTGATTTTAAAATTAACCTGTCTTTTGGAGTTATACCTCACGAGCAAGTTTTCTAAAACACAGCCTGAAAACAAGACTTGTGTTTCTTCACTTTTCACTTAATGACTATAATCCGAATCCATTTTCTCTTCAACTCCAGGGAGGGGGTTTCAGGCTAGGGAATACTGCAAAGATTTAATAACTGAAGGACTTTTCAAATACCCCGTCATGTGCAATTCAAAACCATTGGAAATATTACAACATCTCAGCCATAACCACAGCAACGGCAGCTACCAGTAGGTCTGAAGCAGTCCTACCCTCCTGGATCTATTCAACAGGAAAGTGAAGCACGACCAGCATTCAATAATGCAGATAAATTCTGGCTGTATCAACTTCGTAATCACTGTATGAAAACTAATTTTACTTTTTGGAAAGCAGTACGGTCCAGCAAACTGGATAGGGAATCAAGCAATGTCACTTCCTTTCTGCCACTACCCGATTGATGAGGTGGGAAGAACACCTGTGTCCTGCATTTACTGCTTGAGTATGCAGATGAATGGAGTCAAATACTCAGAGAGCTCCAAACTTGGACAGCTTCAAGCAAATGTGCTTGGCAGAATCAGCATGTACATAGGTATTCAAAGCTAAGCACACATCTGTGCCCTGATCCCTAATAACACTGGATTTCACAGACAATAACCAAGACAAAGTCATTTCAGCAATATGTACTTGTAGCCCATGCAGCAACTTGAAAATCATAAACCTGCTTCCATCCCACATGCGTATATAATTTCTACTTTCATGCTTGTATATTACTATCTCCCATGCAAAACCATTCTTTTTGGTTTACAGCTATGTGTATTTCTAGACGAAAAACAAAACAGTGTAGAAAGGAAGTCAGACTGTGTATCTTTACAGTTATGTCATTCCAGAAATTAGGTTACTGCTGGGTTTCCTCCTTCACTGCATCTAGTAAGCATTTAATCTTTCTGCACCCACATAGATATACTTTGTCAAACAACAACCTGCTGCAATGCACACTTCAACTTTCCAAGCTCATCACGTATAACTTAATCCCCTGGCACAAAAGCCTTTAGAGCTAGAATAAAATCCATTTGGTAGCCAAGAATATATTTCTAGACAGATCTGAACAAAAATATAGCAAACTATTACTAAATAGCAGCCATTTATTCCAATTATTCTTATTTCTCGTAGAATCACACAATAGTCAGGATTGGAAAGGACCTTACGATCATCCAGTTCCAACCCCCTGCCATGGGCAGGGACACCTCACACTAAACCATATCACCCAAGGCTCTGTCCAACCTGGCCTTGAACGCTGCCGGGGATGGAGCATTCACAGCCTCCCCGGGCAACCCATTCCAGTGCCTCATCAGCCTAACAGGAAAGAATTTCTTCCTTATATCCAATTTAAACTTCCCCTGTTGAAGTTTGATCCCGTTACTCCTTGTCCTGTCACTGCAGTAAATTAATTGTGCAAAGACAGCTGTTAGCTGGCAAAACTGCAGCCATAACTGCTTAGGAACTAACACAAAAGCAAGTCTGAAACGCCTTCATAAGGTGAATTGTTTAACTTCTAAAAATCCATCCCCCCAAATAGTAAAGCTTGAAAACCCAAAGCATATGTACAGAGCTCATTTCACATAATTAGTTATATTCAAAACAGATTTCAGATCCATATGCTCGAGTTGTAGTAAAACACAGGGATCCTATGTGTTACTAATTTGAAGGGACAGAATAAAGTCTTGTGATTTAGGTACAAAAGAGGGAAGTGGATACTCATGGTCCAAGCTCTTCCAGTCTGCTCTCTGAGTTCACTCCTGATAATTCAGTATAACCCTGAATCATTTATCCCCCTTCCTCTTTTGGAGCTTCCTCTTTTGCAGACAGTAAACATGCAAAAAATAATAAAAGATTAAAAAAAAAAGGACAATAAAAAATAAACCAACGCTGCTGGTTTAGAAAACTACAGGTGTAGAACACAGTCACAGTCTTAACAATGGAGCTCTGCTTAATACTTCAGAGGAAGTAAAGGAAACCAAAGGTTCCTGTCAACATGCCTGCGGGGGGAAAAAACCTGTCTGCCATCATATCTGGCCATCAGCTCAACTCTGGATCTGTGCAATAATTATTGTCAAAAGCTATATAAGGACAGTGTATTGTCCAGGGACCACAGTGTATGGGCCTGTTCTTCGGATGAAATATCCCTGGGACTAAGAATAGCTGTGAGCTTTGTTTCCTACTTGTGCCGCTGACTCAGAGAAGGAACACAGACAAGCAACTTAATTTTGCTGTGCTTTAGCATTCCTTATCTGTAAGCCCGGGGGCGGGGGGGGGAAGACTGACTTAAATATGGCGAGGTTCTGTCAATAAGTAAATTCATCATATGCTAAACGAGAAAAGCAAGTGTGAAGTTTTAAGAAACCAGGCATTTCTACTACTGCTTGCCCTTGGATCCGGGAGGAACTAGGCTTCTATCATGAGCAGGAAAGCAGTACCCTTCCTTGAATGTGTCTCCATCAGCTTTGTTATGACAGACAGGAGCACTGTGCAAGTGTACTGCAGCTGTGCTATTGAAAAAACGGTAGACTCTGGGTAAGATTTGGGCAAGGATGTTTGGGATGACAGCTGATCATAACGTCATCTCAAGTATTCCTCCATCTTTCCCTTGGCTTTAAAATCCTTTTACACTGATACACCATCTTCCATGATCAGTCTGGTTCCTTCTGTTCTCATATTTTAAAGACAAGAAGAGTACCAAAATGGAAGAAGGCACTGCTTGAAGAATTCAGAATTTTATCCCATCTTTCGATACTGCTTCTATATTAGGTATCTACTGCTCTGCTTATGCAAAAATAAAGAAGGAAAATAATACACTATAGCTTAGACAAGGAAAGATGGCCAAGGTTTCTCCAAACCTAACACCCCCTACAACCTACAAATCCATCTCTCTGTCTCACTCATCTGTCTCACTACTCTCTCTGATCTTTCATTCATGAAATGGCATGCCATTGTGCCTACCAACACCTCTTAAGTTCTATCCAAGGATTATATTAGGGTTTTGATAAATAAATACTCCATACAGCAGCAATTACAACTAGCTCTTGTCATCTGGGCTTTACAGCCCACATTGAGAAATTCACTACTTCTGGTTCTGTCCCAAGGATAGGTAATTCAGCACAGATGAATGCCTTGAGGTACTCCGAAAGCAATTAAACCCCTTTTCTCACTCGTACTCAGGTATACAAGTTAATACATCCATGAAATGAAAAGACATAACAGTGTAAACAGGAGTTGCAGTAACAAAGGAAATACAGTCTGGGTAAGTAGAATGTGAGTAGTTAAAAATGAAGACAGGTGTGTTGTCAAGCTGAAAATTGAATACACTTCTCCCCACAGTTACGATGTCCAATTATGCAAGAGGGCAGAGGTAACAAAAAAATCCCCAACCTCCACAGAACGCTACTCACAGAAAGGAATTCGGATCAAACCAATGTTAATACTTACTAGGACACTGTAAGCAAACTAAAACCTAACAGATTTATTGATTTTACTATCAAACTTTTGATTGAGCTACTGTATTATCCTTACAAAACACATGATTCAACATACTTAATCCTATATAGAGGATTCTTTTAAAAAGGAGCTGGACAGTAGCTTGTTTAGTTTTATTTGCTACTTTTTAAACAGTCCGTTGGTTTTGAACTATGGTTTTACTCATGTTATTTAAGCACTGTTCTGCTTCCTCCATCCACCTGTAGATGTAATTGCCAAGATCCAATGTTATCAACTGAACACTGACTTAGGTGTAAAGCCAAATATCTGCATCTATAAATGAAAGTGAAGTTATCACAGAAATCCCCACTTTTAAAAAGCTGAATTAAGCCACTGAATACCTGAAGAAAGCCATTAGAAAGATGCAATTAGCACGCTTTCACCATCTTCCAAAGCTTTCTTCAAGTAGAAGGAATATTCAGAAGAATCCTGAGCCAAAATCAACAGCCTGTTAAAGGCAGAGGTGTGGGCAGTGTAATTTTTTAGTACCTGATCAGGACAGTAAACATCTTGAATTTCACTGCAAAGTGAGGTCACTACTGTAATTCAGACTAGCCATGTGCTGGAAGTATAACTGATAGCATCAGCAGATGTTAGCATTTCCCCATATAATCATCACCCTCATAATCCTTGGGAGGATTACGTGGTTTGGAGATTATCCACGCCACGGTTAAAGCACATCCATGTCAGCCCAAGCAAAGCTGCATGCAAAAAGGGGCACTGTGGAGCAGCGCACGTGGAGCAACTTGAGTGACTCTAGAAGGGACACAAGGCTGAGTCTGGAACAAATCCTGCGATGGCCAACAGCAGCAGCCCAAAGACCAAGGATGGCAGGGGGAGGTACTGATGTGACTAACTGCTTTATCTGCTTGACAGCACTCTAGCATGAACTAGGGATGGTTCTGTGTTGTGCGCCATCTCGTTTGCTGTCACACAGCACCAGGAAACTCAGCGGTTCCGAGGTGTTAACATCAACAAAGCACATGTGCCACACAGCACCCAGAATAAAGCTCTCAGTATCCAGGTCTGGCTGTTATTTGAATAGCAAACAACTGATCACGCTTCACCTTTTTGGGTTGCGGTGTGCTGTTTTCTCACACAGAAATAGCACAGAACATACACTGCAGCTTGCTTTGGAGTTTTTTATTCAGACTACCCCGTCACCTTAAAACATGCTGTTAGTATGGTTTCTAAGTGAAATAACTTTAGAATTGACTCCATAGAAATGACCACCCTTAGTGACAGGCAACAAAGTACTTGCATTTAAAGTCAAAACCACCTGAATCCTGCAACAGAACAGTTTCTCATACAGGCAAACCTTTCTGATCATTAAATAGCTCATCTAAATCTTTTCAGGCATCTTGTTCTCTTTCAATGTGTGTGGAAAAAACCCTGGAACACAACCCAGCCATTCCTGAAAGCAGGACTGACATCCAGAAGTTCTGACAAGCTGATAACACAGATAAATTGTTCTTGAACACCAAATATCAGATTTCGATATTTAACAGGAAATGGCCTTTGGGTTGCGTGTGCCTCTCAGTACTCACTTGAGAACTTCAAAAGCCTATAAAGATTGCCAGCTCCTATGGTTGACCAAGCTACATATGAAACACCTGCAGGCAACAGCTCCACCCGAGACAGCTTGCCACTGTGGGGACAACTCGAATTCTTAAGCAGTGAGCTTTCAAAACCAGAGGACAGGATAAGAAAAATCTTTTCCATTTCTTTCAGTGAAGCCCACAACAAGCTAGGTAAGGAAGAAAAGCTGTCCGATTCAAGGGCAGAGAAGACAGAAGCTAGAAAAGGGAGACAGAAACAGATGGCAACATCAAGCTCAGTGAAGTTTCAATTTAAAGGTATAACAATGCACAGCAGCATAGGAAAGCCCATGAGAAACGGTCATCACTTTTAGAAAAGGATCTGAACAGCATGGGAAAAGTCAAAGACAAAAACAAAACTAAGGAGATGCACTAAACGTCAGGAACAAAAGGGTATTTTATGGTCTCTACCTAAGTGAGCATCTACCCAGGCAACAGTTCCATGGAGTAAGAACATTTCATACTGTATTTAGGGACCATCAAAATGTACGAATACAAAAGGGACCAGAATCATACAAATAATCTTATCTCTGGCAATTCTTTTGACATCTTACCTCTTCAATTTTAAAATACTGAAATGTAATTGGGGGGGGGGGAGAGGAGAAAGCTGCAATTTTTGCCCTAAAATTCAGCATTTTCTGCAGTCCTCAGATTTTACTTTTTGATCCTCTTGCACATCATTACTTCAATGCATTTGTTCTGTGGCAGTGGTAGGAGCTTCTCATCAGAAGCAGAGTTCCTTGTTTTACAAACACTAGCCCTTTTAATTCCATGTATGTTCCTGTTGAAAGTGTCATCATTAAATGAGCAGAGGAACCCTCCAACTCTGTATATTCATAGATATATTCTTTTCACAGACCTTCAAATATGCAAAAGTAAGCATTTTTATCCTAAGCACTGAAATAAGACACCATGTATGCAGCTACTTTCATTACAGCCTTCTAAGAACTGTCATTAAAGCATTCAAAGGGTTGCTTTTTACATGGTCTAAAACACATGATATTTACTGAAATGAAAGTCCAAATGAGAGCTGAACAACCCACCAAAATGTAATAATCAGCCTTCAATCCCCATCTCCAGTAATTCCTAGAGCTAAAGTTATTGAATTCCTAGCAAACATATAATAAAAGTCCCACTTCCTCAGATGCACTTTAATCAAACCCACCTGACAATGATTTAAACATTACTTAGTACTGAGATGCAGCTTGTTTGCAATATTCAGTTAAAAATCTGTGTTGCATAGCTAAGCAGTGTCACACAAATGCATATGGCACAGAAATACATCAAATAAGATATATGAAGTACTGAAACAGTACGTGGGTCTGGGTCTTAGAATAATCACTGTGTTTATTTACTGAACATAAAATGACTTCCATTCAAAGAAGAAAGTTACCAAAAAGAACTAAACAATACAAAACCTACTCTATTCACTTTCATACATACCTAGAAGCAATCAGCCTCCTATTGTTATCAGAAGTACCTCCAAACCATTTAGAACCAGATATATTGCTGCCAGGTTGGGTTAGGAACTTTATCCATACAGAACAGCAAGGACAGAAAAATCAAATACTCTGTTCTTAATTGTTACTTGAAATAGTTTCATGATGCTATACCTGCTTACAGCCCATGAGGATCAGGTCAGCACATATCTAAACAGGACAACTGGGAACAATCTGGCACAGTGAATACAGCACAGACCTGGGAAAAGTCTTACAGGTTTCCTCTTCATAACAAGGTGTGTGATTTCATGCTAACTAGAAAAAAGAAACTGGCTGAAATATTCTCATGGATGATTTGGATGGAGTAAAAGAAGGCACTAAAACTGCAGGGATACAGCTAGACAGACAGATGTATGTGCGCTGAAAACGGAGGCAGGGTCTTTACCGTTCAGGAAGCACTGATGTCAAATTTCAGAGCAGAAGCTGTCTGTACAAATCAAAATAAAGCATTTTGCTTTCTTCACCCCTCACCTCCCAAGGGGAGCAAAGGAAGAGAACAAAATGAGCAAGACTGAAAAGTTCTTCATGGAAAACTATTCTTCTTTTTTAGTCTAAAGTACAGTAACCAGTGAAGAAACATATACTCTGGCCTGCTTACTAGACCCCTCCCCTTTCAACACTGATCAGCTTATCCTATTTCATTGACTACATTTATGGATATGGGTCATCTCTCACTGCTTTCAACCAGTGATGCTATTTTCATAGTGGACACTTCAGTATGGAAGACCATCAAGCATTTTAAAGAAAGCTATGCAGCCATGGCTTAAGAAGTATGGTCTGGCATGAATAAGTAATTAGCCTTAGAAAAAATGGAAGCAAACGGTAAGCATTAAGAGTTTGTGCTCTGAACGGAGGGAAGTACCAGATGAGTTATACAGGGATCTGCTCTTCAGCACATCCAGGGGAGTACAGCAAGGTGACAAAGTTGGCTGATCACATAAAGCATTCCAAAGGCGGTAAGGCTGACAGATTACAGCAAACAGCTACAGTGAGTGGACAACAGAAATGGCAGATGAAGTTCAATGGACCTGTTCAATATACCTGTTCAAAAATAGGCAGATGGAAGGCAAAACGATGCATCCAAAAAAATAACCTTGACTTGTTACACTGAAGGGTAGGCTCTGAGCTGACCACTGCCCCTGAGAAGCAGGACTTTGGATTGTGATAGGTAATTCCATGACAGTATCGGCTCAGTGCTCACCAGCAAGAAACACACAAACCAAACAGTATTAAGAATTACCAATGGAACAAAGAACAAAGCAGAAAACGTAATTATGCTGCCATACAGAATCAGTGTCACCTCTTATCAAACCAGACATGTAAGAACAGATATGCAAGATCCAGATATGAGATACATTAACAGACAACAAAAATTAATGAAGGTAAGAAATGGCTTCAAACTGGGGAGGCACTAAGTATGCTGGGACTCTTGACCTTGGGTGACCCACAGAAGAAATCTGGACTACAACTTGTGAGTGGCATAAGGAAGACGGATAGGGACTGACAGTATCTAGACCATTTAATGAAGCTGACAGGACACAAGCTCAAAAAAACCCTGATCCACAGAAATTGTTGCCTAAGGCTATTGTGGAGGCAAGTTTAAATAGGCTTTGTAGGGAGACTAGAAAAACACCAGCAAGAGCGGCTTCACTGAAGGTTGCTAAAGTAACAAAGCACAACAGGCTCAGGAAATCCCCAAGCTAAAAATGGCTGAAGACAGTGGACACAGGGAACAGACTATATTATCCATATTTCCCCATTTATTCTTTCTTAGGTATCTGCTTAGTCACCATGGAAAACAAGAACAGCCATACTGATTCAGACTAAGGGTCTGTCTTAAGAACTTAAGACAGTACAGAGGAACTTACGGTACCCTATGTTCTCAAGTTTACTTCACTCTTCATACAATTTGACTGGACAGAACTTAATACCTTCTAACTTGAAAACTTATTTTGGTAGCCTTGGGAATGAAGGCATCCTACAACACAACAGCCATTCTTTTTCAGCCCATAATTGGGATTGAAAAGTGGAAGTTGCCCCAACAGAGACTGTATCATGAGTGTGGCTGTGTGTTCCACCAGGAGGGTGGCCTGGCAAAGCCTGGCAGTAGGAAAGTGCAGGCTATGGTGCAACAGTGCGCTAGGCAAAGATCAAGAGAATTACTAGGGTCATGCAAAAGCAGAGCACTATGCTGTGCTTTAGAATGACAGATGCAAGGAGAACCGAGAAGGGTACTTAACACTACCCCTCCAGTCGGCAAGAGAGCCCACAGTGAAGTCAAATCACAGATGTCTCCCAAGATAATTAATAGTGAGAGCCAAGTCAGATAGTGCCCCTAAAATAAGATCAAGAGGCTCATAGAGGGCAGGAGTCCAAAGAGGATGAGAAAAGGTTACTGCACCACAGCTGGAGTGAAAACAGCAAAATTCTGAGAGGCAACATGAAAATCTGTACATTTTACTCACTGCTACATCTCCTCACATGCAAGCTATCAAAACAATACACATGAATACAACCACAACTGGAAATGAGATAGACTACAACTCTTTCCAATAAAAATACTTTTTAAGGCAGGAAGGTTCTAGGAGTCACACCCAATTCTCACTCCCCTGGAACTGAACACTTGGGCAGTTTTGCCTAGCAATGCAGTTTACTTTGCTACTTGCAAAAGTAAACACCTTCTGTGATTATGGATTCCTGGAATTATCAACCAGCCTCCGAAAGGAAAGAACATACTTTGAAACGGGAACGTGACACTAAAATAAGTACTATTCTTCTCTAGAACACAGAAGCATTCCAGTTCTTGCTACCAAAGCAAGTAAGAGCAGAGAAAACGACAAGATCAGAATTAACATCTTAAGTTGAAACAAGCAAGCAAACAAAAATCTCTGGATACTAAGAAATCCAGCTGCAAGTTTCTAATCACTTCTTTCATGAATCATCTTCTAACTGACTGCATGACATATTCTGGCAAGTTCTCATCACCTGGAAATACTTCTGTTAAGATTATACAAAATATATATATACTATCTTTAGTTTGAGGACCCAATATTTCAATTTCTCTAATTACTGGAATACTGTGGCTCAATTGGAAAAAGCTTCTATTCTGAAAAATCAGCAGGCGAAAATATTCACAGCCAAATACATACTCCCAATTCCAGTTTTCAGATGGTCATCTTGGGTGGGAAAGGAGCATTCATTCCCCAAGAGTACCATGTATTTAACTGCCTTTTATACTATGAGAAATAGGAAGACTGTTTAGAGCTGAAGTGAGGGGAAACAGAACCAAGAAAAATAAGAGTTCCTTCCTTCCTTCCACCTCTGGAACCTCATGGTAGCACCTGCTACCATGGCAGACGGCCTGCTGAGGTTTGGCACGCTCCAAAATACCCATGGCCAAAAGCTCCACCTGGTGTGGCGTATTTGGTGTCGGAAACCCACTTTCATTCTATCAGTTTTGACCTTGAATGAATGACTTCTGACATGAACTGGCTAGCATAAATACCTATTGCTGTCCTAAGTCACACCCTGACTTACTATAAGAAATACTTGTGATCAATAGCTATCATTTGATGTTATAGTCAAACAAATTACAAAGCCTTTATCTGCTCAGAAGACTGAAAGAAACCATTACCAAAATAAGAGCTATTACAGCAGTCTGTAACAGTTCTATACTGAAGAAGTTTGTGCAGCCAACTTTAACAACATCTCAATCTGAAACAGCAAAAAGACAGCTTTCTGGGGAGTTCTCGCGCCCCAACCCTGCACGGCCTGTCCTGCCCCTGGCCAGCTTCCCAGACATAAGCAAGGCCTTGTACACCGGTTTCTACCATAAGTCCCATAGTCCTTACTCACTCCTCCTATTCCCTGATGGCTGAAAGGGAATTTTTCATCTGGCTTCCAGAGAAAAGAGAGGAAAGAGGGTGGCAGGCAGACAGGAAAGGGGGAATAGAGGAAGGAAAGGCCAAATAGTTTTCTCCTGGGGCTTCTTGCTTTCCACCCACCAAACCACATTCCTCAGCTTCACAAGGGTGAGCCCCTCTTTAGTAAGGAAGATAAAATGCTACCCAGCATAGAGCCTTCTCTTCCATGGAAAAGACTGAAGCAAACCATGAAACATCCAGTGTGTTGCACTGAGGTGCTCTCATTCCAGTCTAAATCCCACCAGATCACAGTAAACATTTGGGAAAGGAGAGAGCCATACTTTGTGCTAATACCCTGAGGATACACAATTCCCAAAGACTTCTCCAAAAAGCCTGAGGATTAAGGGCCTGGCTGGGATGTCACAGTGACTCACTGCTTAAGCCCAGAGTATTAAAAGATTAACCAGCCAGAAGAAACTTATCTTTTGCCATGAGCTATGTTAGTTGAAAGGTAAAGAGATCTAGAGAAAGTATCGTAAGGAAAATGGCAAAAGGAATTGAGAGACGTTAACAGTAGTGTTTTAAAGGGCAGGGAGTAAAGAAGGATACTATAAAACCCCCCTGAAAGCTGAAAAATGAGAAGGATAAAAAAGTAGAAATGTAAAGTGGAAAATATACCCTCCTGGTTCTTCCTTTAGAACTTTATTGTTCACATTTTCCTCCAAGTTTAGTCACCTTAATTGCATATATGATTCACAACCGACTCACTCGCTCGTACCAGAAGATACATGACTAACAAAGCCAAGTCAGTTTTGACTTCAATAGCTAAGGCAGACCCCTGTATTCTTGACAAATTTGAGTCAAAGCGTATGGGTATGTGAAGAGTAACTCTTGATTTGATTTTTCCATTTCTTGCTCCATCTACAGTGTGGCTGCAAGTAGTGAGGTAACAACGGCACCAATGCACTAACAGTGAGCAGTTCATCGGTATCTCACACTAGCTGTAACCCCCTTGGAGAATATGAAAGGTACTTACTTCCAAAAGCAAGCTCTTACATAGGTTAGGAACAATGTAGGTAATTTTGAATTAAGACTGTGCTAAGCAGCAGTTCCAATCTGTATTTAATGTAATAATCACAGCTGTGGAAATAAGAAACTGCTTTCAAAGTATTTAAGTTTGAACAGCCTACTCCAGCTTCACTTACATGTTTTTAATAGCACATTTAACCAAAACGCCACTGGGACAACATAGCTCCCTTTGGAAGAAAAAGCAACACTACTTAAGTCAGAGCTAATCTAAACTCTCAGCTCACTTAACAGTAGTTTTGAATGGAGATGAAGCGATAGGAATGTGTTCAAGAGAGGAATAACTTTTCCTGCGGAAGAAAGTTGAGTCCCCAACAACAGAGTTTAATCAGTCAAAACAGCAAACATTAACATTGCAGAGGGTCTCCCTAGGGTACATCAGTGACCTCTGAGCCAAGCGATTGGGGGACACAGCCACCTTGCTGCAGGCTGGGGACTGGAGTAGAGCACATGAGGTTCTAGCTTTCCACACTTGCACCAACAAGTGTGAAACATCACCAATTCCAACCCTGTGCAGCTGCAGTAAGCGCACAGGTGCAGCCTCCCTGTGACTCAGGGCCAACATGTTTAATGCCATGACCACATACCACCACCTCTTCCTCATGCAGTCCACAGCCAACCCTCCACAATGGGTATTTAAATACTTACAGTGGTTATTTTTATCATCAAGGCTCTGTGGGGGGAGCTGAATGGGGAGATCCTGGAAGCATTCAATAAAAACATCCATCCCATTTGCACACGGGGAACTTAAGCCCGCTTTCAAGCTGCACTGGAGTAATTTCACAGTCAATTCATACAGCTCAATGGATTCTGCTGTAAACAAGTCCTGGCTGAAAACGAAGTTTGCCCCACTGTAAATCTGCTGCTGCATTCAGATGGCCTAAATTCCACCTAGCTGGCTATAAGTGAGCAAAACGCTGATTTTTGAGAACTCACAAAGCAAGGTTCACCGAGAACCTGGGAGTAAAAAAGCAGCACAAAATCCCTTCTAAATTCCTTTGATCTAAAATTATGCCTTTGCCCAGGTATTAGGGATGTCAGAACAAGAATTCTCTTGATTTAAAATCATAGACATTCATGCTTTCTTTCAGAGCACATCTTTTAGTAGCAGTCTGGTTACACACTTTACTACTTCTAATGAGTTACTGTATCACAGTAAGCCTACAGAACTGCAAGTATTTCCACTAGGGATTAAAACCCCAAAACTTTCTCTGTTAAAACAAAAAGAATTTAATGATTTTTGCCCCAAAATTGAAGATTTGCGAAAAGTTTCCAGACAAATATCTGTAAAGAAATCACTGAAAAGGGACCTTTACAAAAGTTCACGGAATGTGACTTACAGTTGACACCATATACTCCATCTCTCCCTCCACATTAACCCAAAAGACCCTTTCAGCCTACAAATTCAGGAAGATCCTGAAATAATGGAAAGGCACAGAAGATAAACCACATCACAACTTGCTGTGACAACAACTTACTAACACCAATATACATCATTGAAGCATTAGTCGAAATGCAATCAGTCAGGATCAGACTGAGGACTTATTCCCATATCCACAACTCAAAGGGACACTTAGGGTTTTAACGGGGGCCACAAGAGCTATGAGTCTGTCAGATTAAGTGCAAAGGGACAAAGGCTTAATCTTCAGTGCTAAAAGAGTGTGCCCTGTATCCATGAGTTAGTTTGCATTAGTTATTCTATTACGAGTTCCCAATCCACATAGAGATCTCTTTATCTTGCTGAGATTAACTGAGTCAACCTCAGGCAAGGATTATAATGCTCATCTTGTCTAACAAAGAACTTTGCAGATACCCTGCCTCTACAAGAGCTTTATGTGAAGCAAGTATCTCACCTCATCTTTTCATCAGTTTCATTAGCAGCCCCTACCATCTTTCTCAACAGCAAAGCTATATACGTATATTCATTTTTTCATGAATGGTACTATCAACTGAAATCTTACCCCAATGTATCTCTACACAGTAGGGATTAAAAGTAAAGAAAGAGAACACTTCACAGCTTATTATCCATCTTCTGACAACAAGTAATAAATCCTTATCCTAATTACTAACCCTTTACTACTGACCTTTATAATTATTAGCTTCCATTATAGTCAACTGATAAAGTAACAAGGTCCATGTAAAGATAAAGGAAAGCCAAAACACGTAAGATTTTGATTCTAGGTGGATGTCTGCATACAGATGGCTTGCTCTTGTTTAACTATTGCCTAACAGGCAACAAAAGTCAACAGCACAGATGTAGTTACCTCTGGAACTACAAAATAGCCTGGGGATCAAACTGGTCTCTCTGCCAGCCCTTCTGACCACAGAGTATTTCATTTCATCAGTTTCAGAATTGCCTATCTAATCCTTCGATGCTCATACATGCTGGCTTTCTGAAACTCCATCAGAACCAGTGTGCGTGCACTGGGATACCCTCAGGGGCACTTACTGCCCCCTTCTCCACCATCACTTGCCCTCCAGAGACTGGGCAGCTTGGCAAAAACATCCCTTCAACAGAGAACTGAAGCCTGCAAAGTTGGTTATCCTTCATGACAGAGGAATAGGTGACCCTTTTATTACCAAAGCCATACAAATCATACTACCAACAAAATAGGCAATACATGGTGGGGTTTACCTGCTACCCATGCCATAAAACCAGCATGCTGTTTCCATGTGGTAAATGTCACATTAGCACATTATATACAAAAATAACATTGTCTTCTGTTTCTAACTTTATATGACCTTCCTAGCCTACCACATTCACCTCTGCCCTTCAGGTTTTTCTTTAGATTACTTGTATTCGTTTAAACATTTATTCAGGTGACTTAAAATGTATTTTTTCAGCTATGAATAGAAGGGAAGCAAGTATCAGCTATCTATATAACCAATAAACTATTCTTTCCTGTATGCCTTTTGGTATCAGATTACTGAAATATACACACACATATATATTTATTTATATATATATATGTATCAGTGTGTTTGTGTATGTATATACACACATACACCCCCTTCTGTGTGTGTGTATATATCTGTATGTGCAATTAGCAGTTAGCGGAAGAGGCTGAAGATAACAGTAAGCTACTTCCTCAACACTGGAAAATACCCCTGAAGTGTTTTTTCAGACTAGTGTTTTTTAGACTCTTTGGCCAAAACATTCTCCCTGAGTACTGCTGTGGGCCCCCCCCTTCCCTTTCATGTTTTCAGGATGACTGAAATAGTTTTAAACAGGGTGTTAAAATGAACAGTTTGGACAAGTTTTGCTGTATCCCATAGTGAATAAATACATAGCTAATGTTTGCTTCCTCAATTTTAGGAAAAATTGAAGAAGACAAAGGCATGATTTTATCAAGTGTTCAACAGCCCTGACCGCCCTGGCTATAGGTATTACAAGACAAAACAAGGCAAGGGCATGAGTCCTTCAACTTGCAGACCCTACCATTTCCCTGCTTGCAAGTTGCCTTGGCATGACTCTGGTTCAGGCCAGTTAACTTTCTGTTGAGCAACACCTAGCTACCATATGGTTACAGCTCCAATGAAGGACTGTTCCCAGCAGGCCATATGGATCAGGTCTCCCTGTCTTGAGAGGAAGGCATGTTCTTGACATCAATGTCATAAGCACTGTTACCCTCAAGGATCATACAGTGACTGTTAGCGCATTTTATGCATAAGCACAAAAACGTCTACCAGTTATAGAATAGAAAAGACACCTAACTCAGGAGCATACTTAAGGCTCACAGACAAGAATGAACCTCAACAAATGCTTAAGTGACTTAAAAAGCTATTAAAAAGAAAATCTAAAGATTGAATCACTTATTAAAGCAGTGATTCAACCCAAACTTCTGTAATGATCATTTCTGTTGAAGAAAGTATTTCAATTGCGAATGCGAGCAACTGAAAGCAAGGGGAAGAGTCAGGGAAGCACAGACTGCGGTTTTAAATAGAGGGCAAGAAATAACTTGGCATGCACCTTCCCTAATAAAAATGTACCAGAAATTTTACAGTGTTGAACCCTGAATATTCACTCTCAAAAGCACAAAGCCATTTCAGCGTCTGTTGAAAACCCTGCATTATCTCAGAGTGTAACTATGACACACATATACCAAACTATAAATACAATTACATCTGTAGTTTTAATCTAAAGTAATCAGATGTCATGCATGAGAACATCAAAACCAGAGGGAAAACATTAGGTTTTTATAAAGGTTGAGATATTCTTGGATTTATATGGCATTAAATTTTGCTCTAAATCAAGACAGACCAATTCCTAGCCTAAAAAGGGAGGAATGGTAAACTTCACAAAGCCCACTTGAATTTCCAGTACTCTCATTGTTTTTACAAATAGTCAAATACATAAAAACATGAGAAGGAAAGAATTTCTCCTTGCCTATACTTAAAAAGTTGCATATTTTATTTACAGTTGAACCTAACATCTTACAAGAAGCACATAACCCAAATATTAAAGCACAACACTACATACTCTAAGCTCACCTGTAGCTTGAAAGCACCCTTATGAAGGCTTGTTAGTTGTTTATTCTTCTGCTACCCAACATTTGTTGAGACCACTTGGTAGAAAAACCCAGATCCTATTTTAAGCTGTGGATTTTTTTATCTCCTTGGCTATGCTGAACTCTCTCACATCACTAGCAACAGATTTTTTGATCAAATTAAACTCCCAAGGAGAAAATCTGTCCTCTGAAAGTGACAAAACCGAAGAATTTCCCCACAGTGAGAGCTGTGTTCGATTTCCTTCTTTGTGAACATCCTGTTCCAAATTGTCCTATTTTAAAAATCAACAGCAGTTTCCATACTGAAAATAAGATGCCCCAGTGAACCCACAGCAATTTCTATCCAGTTCCACAGCATCACAATCTGAGCTGGTGGGACACAACATACTCTTCATGAGAAGTACACATACATTGCTAGACAGTTTCCTGCATGGAGAACCTTTACAAATTCACCAGGAAAATGCATCAAAACTCCCTATAATGATTCCTCTAGGCATGATCTATCAGGTGGCATTTTAAAAGCTTCGAAACACAGTGTTCAAATCTACCTGTAGCTTTCTTTTGGCATATGCCATGCTGGAAATTATTTAATGTGATTATACTTAAAGGTGTAGGTTCATAATTCAGCTCCTCTGAAGTCCAAGCTCATGCTCAATGGATCACTTCCCAATATACCTTCCCTTGCTCATGCTGAGAGTCCCCTTCCGCAGTGCTGTCCCTCCCATAGCCATGCTATCCCACACCTCGAAGAGGTGATTTAGCAAAGCAGGGAAAAGAGCAAGGATTTATTTCTCTAGCCAAATCATGACTTTGCTTTTCCTCCTCCTGCCCTAAACTTCCAACAGAAAAATGTCAGGATAGGCTAGGGAATAAAGTAATATCCCAACCACAGATCTTACCAGGAATAAAGGTCTTTGAGGTGGTTGGTTTGAGGGGGATTTTGTGTTGTGGGGTGGGGACTGGTTTGGGTTATTGGTGTTAGGGTTTGCCCCCCCCCCCATATAAGACGCAGAACACCAGATTAAGGTTTCCCTTTTACAATTTTTTTAAAGCTAAAATATGAGCAAATTGTTTCCCCCTGCAATTTAACTGCCAAGTTGCAAAAGTTCTCAAAACATAGGTATCTAATGGAAATGTTGACACATGCTTACTTAGAACTACTGCAGTCAGTGCTGGTTTGTGCAAGTTCTTTCCATTTAAAGGCCTTCCAATCTTTCATACATGAGAGATTTAACTGTGTAATTCCTTTTTTCTCTCTGTTTAAAAGCACTGATATGTCCTTGCCTTTCAGAGGCTGCTGAAACGGGGACAATTGAGGGGTTTTGGAGGGTTTTTTTATTTCTTTCTTTTAAGCCAAAAAACCTGCATGCATTTTTTTACAGCTAAGAAAAGCCAGGTGTTTGGCATTTAACTGCTTTGCATCCAGTGCATGTAAAACACTGCCAAACCAAAGTGGTAAGTGAAAAGAGCAAGCAGAAACCACTTTGGACATATGTAAAGAGCTACTTGAAGTAATGGAGAAGACAGGTTTGCAAGGCCTATTTGGCCAGCCTAAGCCATCTGATTTATAGATGTGTACAGTTACATTTTAGGTGCCAAAAGCAGTATTGTGTTTTAAATGTCTTTTGGAGAGTTAGCAAGCCATAGAAAGCAAATATCTTTCTGCTTATGTTCTTGACTCTTGCACTAATGCTGTAATATTTGCCTATAATTCACTACTGTAATAATCAAGTCTAGTGGAAAACTAACTTTTGTCTTTCTTTCTGGATAAGTAAAATTGAAGCAAAGAATGCCTAGTTGCCTTTTCAACTTCCATAAATAAAGACCGGCATTCCTCTAACACTACATACATATTCTCATGCATCTTAAGGTGGTCATTTACACTCAGAGTAAGGTAGGTGTTAGTACTTGTCTTACACAAATGACTGAGTAGCTATACAACAAATAGGGAAGTTTCAGAGTTAACCCTCACTAAGCAGTGAACGTGTTGACAATGGAAGTTTCAATCATTGGGTTTACTTTTCATAAAAGCAGAGAGTGTGGACAATGTGAATAAACTGAAAATCTGATGCTTAGAAAGCTCCAGATGGGATGCGATTTTTCAACCAGGTGTAAAGTTTAACAATTAAAAAACCCCAAACACACAACAAATGGAAAAGTGCTTGGAAGCTTTATCTCCCCACTGAAACAAGGTACTGAAAATACTCAGTCCTGCCCAAATATCGTTTCCCACTGTTCTCCCTTCCTGTCCGGAAACAAAACCAAACCAGCAAAACCAAAAGGTTCAACGCTCCATTTCATCTCACCCCACTCCCTTCAACTTACCCATGCACTAAAGTTTACAAGACTCTCTGGTATCTTCATCCCTGAACAGGAATGAAACCATCATCATCATCAGGAGCAGAACCATTTTGCCAAAGAGGTACCAGGTTATCCTACACCACCTGATACAGAAAGCAGCTTTACTCAGCTTTACTTTCATAAAGAGTAATCTCCGGAATATCCGGAGCCAACAATTCCCAATGCATCTGCAGGTTCCAATAGGGGAGGAAACACTTAGAAATATGTGTTTTGTAGGTCCTCATTCCTATAATGAAAATAAAGTAGCAAAGCACTACTGTACATGATGCATACAAGCCCACAAAGGCCTTCTAAATTCCACTCAATCCTAAAACAACGTGTTTCATTTAGCTGCTTTAAAAAAGAAGCATATCACTATCTGTAAATTACATACTGTCAACGAAGCAAGTGGAAACCGTATTGTCTAGATACAAATCAACTAGCATGATGCGTGGCATGTTCCATGGTTAACTACATCACATTCATACTCAAGAAACAGAAAGTTATACTATGAGAGCTAGTTCTGTCAGTATCCTCTGCAGAATAAACAAATGTGGCCCTGCCAGGATCCTTATATTATAAACTAAATGGGGCAACAGGAAAACAAACTGAGTTTACCCAAAGTGGTCTAAGAGACTGATACAAAACTATATGGAGTTTCCATACAGGAACATAGGTTCCAGGCCCTTTCTCTACCCATTGGAAAGCATCAGCTAGGAAAGAAAAAGACAACTGCCCTGCTGTTTGCACCAGGCCACACCACCGGTACTTGCACAGCAATGTAAGAAAGCTGAAGTTCTCACCCTTTCCATATAAGTTTCTCCCCCCCTGCCAAACTGTACCTTCGTTTACGCTATTTTGCTGTGGCAGAAGTAAATGCTCACGCACTTACCCAAGACCCTTCCATAAACGAAGCAACTGCTCTTGGTCTGACTCTAACACAGCATATTGCTCACATAACTTACATCCTTCCCCACCTATTTGCTTCAATAGCTTCAAGCTCTTTAATAACAACTGAGCCTGTTCTTGATAGCTTTACCTGTCATTTTAGATAAATTTTTAAGTTTTGATTTCATGTATTTAAACTGCTCCATGTATTTTCATTTTTCCATCCTACTTAAAAAGCTCAATCTGTTCCAAAACTACAGAATCTTCTTGAAATTCAACATTATTAAGGTAAAGCCTGAAATGGGCAGAGAGCCCAAGCTTGGGTTTGTGGCTTGGCTTGAGCTCAAAGAGAAAGAATTAATGAAATCTGAGGGCAAGGAAACCCACCTATCCAAGTCAGGACCATTACCAAAAGAGCTCTGAAGCTTTTCTGCTCCAGATACCCACTTCCTCTATAGATGCTGAAAAAGTAAGGCCCAGACTCCATTCTGTCCTCAGCATGTACCCCCGTGAAATTAAATGATAAGGACAACAGACCACGAAATGCCCAATATGCTCTTTTCTGTGTTCTGCAGTGGTGTTAGTGAATAATAACCACTAAAACAGGTCTATGGTATCAATGCACAGGTTCTCTTGAGCAAGGGAGGTATGGACTAACACTTGCAAATGCTTTGTCAGATTGTTTCTTATTCAATGATAATGACCACACTCCTTATATACATGAAAACGAAACTTCAACCAAAACATCATAGAGCACTCCTTCAAAGGGACAATTACCCTTCCACATTGCTCAAGTGAAAACTAGCAAAATCAAAGCCAGTTAACTGAGAAGCCACACAAATTACCTGGTTATTATTTTCTGCTACCCTGCCATGCAGCTTGACAGTCACCAAGGAAGGGGAAAGAGAAAAGCAGGGAAAGTATTTATAAGTGACAACTTAAGGACTGTATTTAGCAACCAAGAAGCAGTTAATGAAGGATTTAGTTTCTAGTCCCCTTGGGAATGAAGGCTTGTTCGCAGGCATGAGGAAGGTTTAGCCAGTCTGATAGCATGGGCAGGGCAAAAGATGAGAAGATAACACACACCAAGAAGGGTACTGAGACAAGTTACGCACACAAGATGAAACAGTCCATCAGTTTAATTAAACCCTTTTTGTTCAAACACTTCTGGAAGGAGACATTTTCTATGTCTGTGCCAATATTGTGATCGGTTTTCCCCTAACATTTCAATTATTTTGTTATTATTTATTACTTTCCAGACTCTGTATTGTCTAGAGAGTAAAGCTTCCCTGAATATTTTCTTTCTCTCTGTGTCTCTGTTGTTTTAACTGGTTATTATCTTTTCTAGGAGCTCAGATCATTACTCTATTTCTCCATTCCAGTGCAATGACCATGAAGTCAGACTACACTGTCAGAAATGCCCACAGCTTCAATCACCCAAGTAGCAAAGCTTCTCTCAACACATGGATGAACACCACTTAGCCTTGCACCACCGCAGTGGCTTCACATCCAGAGCTCACACTTCTCACGTACAACATCAGAGCTTCAGTGATTTGTGCCTAACCAGTTTCTGACCATGATTTTTCCTTGTTTGGTATTCATTAAGTACAAAAACATACTTACAAATACTGACAGTATTCATCTTAATGAATGCTTGGAAATACTAAGACCTCAAGAAATCCTACCAATGTACTGTCTCTACAAAACTAGTATTAAGTTGCTCTTCCACAGAAATGGTTAAAACTACCTCTAAATTTCTATGTGTTTTATTTTCCTGTGCATGGTACTTTAAGGTGAAGATCCCTGCTCCTGTTTAAGCCAAATTAGATGAGAAGCTAAATATGAAAGATTGTGCAGAGTATATAATTCCACAGTCTACACTCATCTCATTAAATCTGTGAAGTAATTAATCCAAGTTAGGTTAATTAAGTCCCTTTTGTGACTCCAGTAAAGCTACCAAAGGACCATTGCTACTGCTGAAACACAGATTAAAGCTGCTGGAGCACTACCCTGCCAGCTAATATCAAACACTGGAACTTTACTCTTTTTGCCAAGATGTAACACAACATCAGCTCATAGTTCACATATGTTTATGACTACAGTAGGAGGTTAGAGTGGGGAGGAGAGGCAAAAGAGAAAACACCGAGAAGTCGACGTAGTCATGGCTCGTTTATATTCACTATGCAAAAATATCTATTTCTAATATCACTACTTTACAGAAATGGTATCTTGACATGGCTGAACTTGTGCCTTGCCCACATCTGGTTTGATGTACTTTGTTTTTCCCAAGTAAACCGTTTTATAAACCAACCACACCACAAACATTTTAAAAACCATACCATAAGCACTAATTTTTACATAGAGCACTAAACATTTTATTAGCATTAGAAAGTTTGTTATATGTGTAAATCCTTATTTTGAGATTTTTCCAAGTATTCAGCCAAAATTTGGCTGAGAAAATGAAAGACTTTTCACTTTGATTAAGAAGGAAGCTTTGCAGGACAAGGGAACTCCTGAGAATACTTTACAAAGTTTTGCTTGAAAGGATCAGGGCTTTTTTTTCCATCCAAATGATAAATACAAGCATGAAACCAAAGGAAGATGGGTTGAATCCAAATTTCAATTTTCAACTATAAAACCATATAAACAGCTTCCTGAAGCAACAGTCTGTGTCAGACAATTCACCATCGTTTGACACGTTCTTGAAAGCTGTGTATTTGCCAGCTTTGAGGCATTCAAGACCATAAGAAGTTAATCACAATACTATCATCACTCTTAAAATACCTTATTGTGCATTGACTGTACACTTGGTTTCAATTGTTCTATTTTCCTCCACATCATAGTGCTGAGTGTTTCTACCCCACCTTAAAACAAGTCAAGACAGTAAAAACTATTGGCTACTGGTCACAGGTCCAAAACTATTTTTGTAACAGTTAGGTTATTTCACAATATGTTAAGATCATTATAACACCTCTTGGGTGCTTCACATGCCCACTTTAATAGATGTGCTTTTCTTTCCTACAAAGACCTTGCCTTTTTTCTCCCTACCCCCTGCTTTCTTGATGACACATTTCAAAGCTGATAATGTCAGTCAATCCGTCTGGTCCTGGGAGCCCCTCAGAACCACCACCCACCCCTTTGTTGGTTCAGTAATTCAGATGCTGCATGCAAACAAGCCTCTATCTTTTCTTTCCAATTACTTTATTTCCCTAAAACACTCAAGTCCGTTATTCATGGCAGCAGTAGTAAGCATCTTGTCCCAAGAACACATCCAAGGTCTAGAATTCTTTTTTGCCTACTTCTTATATTATGTTTGACATTTTCATACCTCGGGATGGAGCTTGCTTTTCACTCCAAATTACACCTTTAGATATAGAAGGATGTCAGCTTCATCTCACTTTTGGCTAGAATTAATTTTTGGGGAATGATAAAAAGATTTTAATTGTGATTTTTAAAAACAAACACTGATGAGGAATTCAAAACTTCACCCTTGTAATACACTGGTTAAGAACTTGTGCAAGACAGAGAATGGAGACAGCAAAGGCCATCTAACAAATGGGCCTTATCTCTTCCTTGAGTGCTATGATAATTACTACAATATATCCCATTTTAGAATATGATAGAAATGTGAAAAGCAAGTTATTTCAGCTTTTATTCAAGACATTCAACTCTTTGTGTTCTTTGAAGCTATTTCCCTTCAATTTAAAGTAGTTAACTAGATTTTTTTCTATTAATCCAAATGATAAATCTTTTCTTCCCCTTTATAACTATTTCAAAGATTTATTCATTTGTTACTTTAGCCTCTAAAAGCAAAAACACATTCATTTTGTGACCAGTAAGTAGATACAGAAGAGGAACACTGAAGACTTCTTTGCCTGGCAAATTAAAAGCTAGATCATACGAAAATAGAACCTCCTACACAAACATACTTTAAATACAATTCTTAGAAGATAGCCAGTAAGCTACTAAAGAGCAGACATGATACGTGTGAGAAGCTTCACTTCTCTGGAACTGTGAACGCATTCTCTCTCTGCATGTACCACATTTGTTAGAAACAGTGGAATAAAGCTTCCCTTCTCCCTATTTCGGCACAGTATTTTGAATGAATTTCCCAGATTGATCCTCCCCTCTGATGTTAAAAATTGAGCATACTTCACAATACAGCTCCTAGTAAGACCACTAGAAATAATCAGGAACAGTTGTCTGTGACTGTATTAACATGGATGGAGAGTTGTATCGAGCAGCCATAAAAACTTAACTGTTCAACTGCTCAGGCAGCTCAAAGTTTCCCTTCCAGAAGCAAAAAAATCAGCACTGGGGAAAAGTCAGGTGGAAAACAGACTTTCAAGGGAAACAAAGACACTCCTCAGCAGCCCCACCAGCAGAAAAGATGACTGTCAGTGACTATGCTGTAAGTGCTGTTAGCATACAGACCACAGCAAAGGCAGCTATTATAAAATCAATGCTACACTCTCCCGCAGTCAATTGGCATAGGTAAAGAGCCAGTCCTGTTCTCAGGCAACACAACCACCACTGAATTTCAGAGCAAACTCCTTAGGATTTAGACTACTGTACTAAAGAAATGCAACTTAGAGCAGCTGAAGCACCTTCTGTTTCTCATGCTTCCTTACTTCCATACCCCAGTATTGGGTCCCGTCCTCAGCTCCCCACGTACACCCCAAGTACAAGAGAAACAGAGCTACTGCAGAAAGTCCGGCAAAGGGCTGTGAAAATGATTAACAGACTGGAGAATTTCACACCTGAGATAGCCAGGATTATTTAGTCTGAAGAACAGAAGGCTCAGGGGATCTCATCAATGTGCACAAATACCTGAAGGGAGGGCACAAAGTGGATGGAGCCAGGCTTTTTTCACTGTCTGGACATGGACCTGGGCAACCAGCTATAAGTTGCCCTACTTGACCAGAGGGGTTGGACCACATGATCTCCAGAGGTCCCTTCCAACCTCAACTGTTCTGTAAGTCTACAATTCTTTGATCCTTCTTTATTTTAGAGACTTTATTCAACATATACATTACATAAGGAATCATCCAACTCATTAATTCTAGGAATTAAAGCATCTTTAGTAGTATCACACTCTGACAGTAATCTAACGAAACAGATGCAATACCAAAAAGTTTATCCTCATTTTGATAAGGTACATATACCTATTGGTATTTTAGTTGACCATGTAACTATCCTGGGTTACTGTAAAAAGCAACTGGTGGAAGTATGAATATATATATTAATTTATAATAAGCATTTGAGAGCAGGAGAGGACTAGAGAACAATGCAAAGCAAAGTAAGAGCATGTAGGAACTTTTCACCAGCGTTCACTCTGATTGTCATTTACTATTATAAACTTAACCCCATGGCTGAGTACTCTCAATTAATAGCTCTCTTTGTCCATATATGTCATATGATGGGTATGTCAACTTACACCAATTCTTACTCCCTTTAAACACTAGATTTAGCAAAGCACATCCTTAACTTAAAAAGCAGAACAGAAACATACCTTTTGGAAGTGACTGTTTATATAGAAATTCACCTGGTTTTGTGTCTAATGCCTAGAACATGCTATTCAGGCAAGGACATAAAGATCCTGAGTAGATAATACTCAAGATAAAGTCACAGATTCCAATAATGCTTCTTTATAGACACAGAGAAAACCTAATCAGCTTTACAGACATGGATAACAGCTCTAGCAGTGAAAGGAGGAGCAAAAGGTTAAACTTTCACAGCTTATAAAGTTTTATACTGCTGTTGGCAAGGGTAAAAATACACTTGGAAGTCTTACAGAGGTGTTTCACTAATTAAAGCTTAAAGAGCTCTTTAAAAACCAGTTAGAAACCGATGAAACTTCTCCCCATGCAAGACTTCTGTAACACAACAGCACCCCGAATACCTTGCCATACACTGCAGTCCATTGACTTTTGTCTTGCAGGTCTACTGAGGGAGAGGAAGTTTGCAACCATGGAGGGGCTGCTGCTCAGCACATACTCAGTAACAGCTCAATAAGGGGCTGCCCCTGCCAAGGCAAGATTTAATCACCAGTGTTTGAAATGTAGTCCAGACTGCTGTGCTAGCAGAATTCATCCAAACATCTCGCGGGGAGGAAGCAGACCATGACAAATATTTCTTTTTGCTGGCACTATACATAGAGAGGAACAGCTGTTACAGTGCAGTACAAACCTGCCTACTATTTTCAGCAGAAGCAGGGGGACAGTTATTCTTTAAGCTGTATGACCTCTCTGACAGCAGAAGCTGTTGAACTGACTTGCTCTGTGCTGCTGCTTGGCATAACTTTGGAGTCTATAAAGCTGACTTTCCAGTCCCATGAAAGCTGGCATTCTCTCTAGGCTGAAGGGAGTAACTGTTATGGATTCTATAAACTGACTACATGTCTTTCATAGCCCAAAACATTAATGGCAAACTGTTTGCCATGAATGTGCAATAAAGAGTGAAAATGCATTAAACATGAATGTAAGGTAAATACTGATGGAGAAGATGCTGTGGAGGATGTTAAAATGACACAAAGCCATATCCAGAAGGCACACATAGTCTTCCTGCAATGGTGGGTGATGAACCATCCCTTCAGTTGCAGCACTCCTGCTCCCATAGCCTCTTGCTCCAGAAAGAGCGTGCATGGCACTGACAGATGCAGATCACTCCTCACTGTTTAAATTTACCTTATGTTAAGGCATTAATTCCCTCACAGCCTGCTTGTGAGACCCGTCTGCTCACTGTAGCCTTTGTGGAAAGCCCTCTCTGAAGGCTGCTCTACGAACTATCATGATTGTTCACATGGCTCAGACAGCAAGCAAATTCACTGAAGGAGCTACTGATATAAAAATGCAAAGCGCTCTGGGAGGTGCAGGGGCAATAAAAACTTCCACTTACTGAATCACAGTACGTGGTAACAGAAAGAATACCAACAATAATGATAACAATGGGAAACAAAAGAAATGAAAGCTCAGAAAACACAAGTGAAGCACAATACAATGCTCACCACCCATTAACTGATACCCAGCCCGACCCAAGCAGTGATCAGTCCCATCCAAGTAACTGCCCCCCAGTTTATATAGTGGGCATGATCTGCTGTGGTACAGAATACACCTTTGAATCTATTCTCTCATGGCTTCTTGTGCCTCTCCTTACTGGCAGAGCACAAGAGACTGAAAAGTCCTTGATCAAGGTAAGTGCTACTGAACAACAACTAAACCATCAGTATGTTATCAGCTTTATTCCCAGACTAAAGCTGAAACACAGCACTGCACCAGCTGCTAAGACGAAAAATAACTGTCACAGCTGAAACCAGGACAATAAGACACACAGAGGAAGAGAAGTACCTCAGAAATTCACATCCATATGTGCCTTCCTAAATTTAAAGCCAGCATTTCAGTACCTTGCTGACAAATACACACCTTGTTAACAAACTAGCTAATGTAAATAGCATCACTGAGGTTACGATCTCACTATTCGTAATCTAGTGGACTGCAACCACTTGTTGTCAGCAGGCATAAATAGAGCAGCTCAGGTAGCTAGTCCTCACTGATCACCTTTCCTTGCTGAGGGCTTATATACTTCCCTTCAGAACACAACGTGAGAAACTAAACTCTTGGGAACAAAGATGGCAACACAGGACTGCTCAAGAACATATTCTGAGGTATTCCAGATCAGTAAAAGTACGTATGAACTTGAGGCTTGTTTGACTTCAGGAAAGGCATGTCTTGCACATTCAAGTACATCCCAAGCTTTAAAAAGTCAGTCTCTCACTGCATTATATTTATAGTCTGGCAAATTTATATTCTGCTCTTCCAAGCATAACTAAATCCTGTAGCTTAAAAATCTGCAAGGCTGATGAGTGCTGAAGTACAGCTCTGTAAGGGTCACAGTTATCTTCAACATGGGCTTGCTACTCACAATGAAGGATAGCATCAGTACAGTCAGAGCTCTACTATCTTCAGGCATACCCTTCCACAAAATGTCATAGGATTTCTTCAAGCTTTCTATAACTCTACCTACTCTTACACAGGTCTAAATTATATTAACAATGTTCCCGCTTGAAACACATCTAGCCTAAGGGTTGCATTCATCATTACTCCTATTCAAACTGGTAGCGAGAAAGCTATGTTACTGTATCTCGACAATCTTGCTCTGTCCCTTCATTATGAAAGCCACAGGCTGATTTTAGACTAAGCAGCCCCAATAGTCCATGGTATTGTTAGCTCAGCAACTTTTGCAGCTTTAAGACTGAACAGAAGTCATAGAATCATAGAATAGTTAGGGTTGGAAAGGACCTTAAGATCATCAAGTTCCAACCCCCCTGCCATGGGCAGGGACACCTCACACTAAACCATCTCACCCAAGGCCTCGTCCAACCTGGCCTTGAACCTGCAGGAGAAGCATTCACAACCTCCCTGGGCAACCCATTCCAGTGCCTCACCACCCTAACAGGAAAGAATTTCTTCTTATATCCAATCTAAACTTCCCCTGTTTATTTTAACCCATTACCCCTTGTCCTGTCACTACAGTCCCTAATGAAGAGTCCCTCCCCAGCATCCCTATAGCCCCCCTTCAGATACTGGAAGGCTGCTATGAGGTCTCCACGCAGCTTCTCTTCTCCAGGCTGAACAGCCCCAAGAGCAACAGTCATGCTGCCTGAGCCAATTGCTCATCACCAGCGAACATTTTATTCCCCACAGTCAGTTTTCTCTGTTCAGACATCACTCTTTCCCATAAGACCCATTACCCAAACTCAAGGTTGCTGGGAGGTTTCCTCTCTAAGCCATTTAAAAAAGCCTAAATTTCTGTGTAGTTAGGTGAGCTTTGCCCAGTCCATGTTTTCAGCACTACTATCCTCCAGCTGATATCTATTAAACACATACAGTGGATCATTGCTCAGTGAAGACAGCATCAGATCTCCCACCCCCAAACTCCCCACAGGAGGAAAAAAGGGAGGGGTGGGAGGCTGGTGTAAAGGGACAGGAAATCTCTGTTATCAATAGAGGACATCCTGTTAACTTCACTCACATGAGCCTATGTGATACATACACTCAGTAAGTGTTAAACTGAAACCAGAGCCTATAAAAAAAAAAGTCTTCTATTTGATGCCAGCTGCTACAACATTAAAATAGATAATATTTGGAGGACAGTTATTTATATATAGCTGTGACTGCTCCCTGCAAGAACCAAAATACAAGGCAGGCAATGGGCTTTCCCCTTAACGTGGGAGGAAAACAATTTTGGTTTGTTTTTTTTTCCCCTTTCCTTTTTCTTCCCCCCCTTTCTAGTCCCCAAGCAACTGGCTGCAGTTGGTCCTGCTTGAGCAGGGGGGTTGAACCAGATGATCTCTGGAGGTCCCTTCTCAAGCATTCTCTGATTCCCGGTTACCTCAGCCCTAAGATCAGCATGTCCACTGGAAACGCAAGCACAAGATGTAAAATTAAAGAACTGACTCTCCAATACTAACAACAATTGCTTTTTCAGAAAGAGACTGATTTTCCATTATAGAAAGGTAACTGAATGACTATCAACTCAAAAAGGAGTCAAATGTTAATCTGATTCCTATGAGATTCAATTCATGAGCTGCGTGAACCAAAGCCTGAAACTACTTCCTGTGTATCCCCCACTCTGCCCCAAGGTATTATCTGTTCAGGCTCCACAGTCCAGCTGCGAGCACTTCTCCACTGAAAATGAAGACACTCATAAGGAGAGGCCCTCCCTGTGTCAGCAACAACAGCATTTCTTAGGGCAATACGGGTTTTGAGAACAGCATTTCTTCGTTCAGTAGCGCTGAAGACAAAACCCAGTGAGACCTTTGGAAACAAAAATTACACTAAAAAAGCTTTACAAAAATCAAGACCTCTAAAAAGTTAGCTTTACAACCTCACTCCGCCTTCATAGATATTTGAATACTTGTATGCAAGAGCATAGTAGAGACACAGGTTTAATCCTGAATGAGTCATTAACGCCTACTGCTCAACTTGGCGCCTTTTCCACATGCTGTCAAAAAATTGTTTCTTGCCTTACTACATACAATTAACCCCAAAATGCTCTATTTCCAGTTACTGCAGCAGACATTAAGTTTATTCTCTTGTTTTCAAGCAGTTAAAAACCAAATGCTTACAACTGATTAAACCCACTTGCTCCGTTCAAGAAAAAAGAAATCATAAAAATCCAACTTCTTGTGGAAATTTAGTTATGTATTTAGTTCTACTATTATACATTATATCTACTATGTGTATGCATGATGATGGGTAATCTCTAAAAGAGTTTTTAATTCATCTTGGCAACCACCCATATGAAAAACAAATCTGTCCCAGTAACTATGTTTAATGTGCTAGTTCCTCCAGAAAAGACTGCCCTGATCTTCACAGCAAATCCCTAGATCTGGAAGGGGTTCAATAAAGTCAAGTGTCTTCTGTGTATCACCCCCTTATCAACATATGGAAGCAGCAAAAAACTTTAACATAATACTGTAATACAGAAATCAAAGCAGGAGTCTGAAGGTATGGAGACACTTTTCCATGCACTGCAAGGAGCAAGCCATATAATCCTAGGAAAATTACCTTCACACCTCTCTATCTCCATTTTTAAAATTTCTAGTTGAAGAAAACACCAAAAAGCTTTTAAATTTAAGAATTAAATACTGTATAAAAAGTAGAAATATGGTCAAAATCCTGCTTCTACTTATTTCACACGTAATACTAACAGGTAGACCTTTGTGCAATATATATTAACTACTAGGGGCTTAGGATAGGAGTCAAATGCCTCAGAATCCTTGTCTACATGTTGGACACTAATAGATATGGTCATGTATCAACTTGCAGAAATATAATGCAACGATTAAAAATACCATTTAAAAATAAGCCTGCACATGCATTTATCATCAAGTCTTAGACAGCGACAACACATACGTAACTTTGATACGCATAAACTAATCCTTCATTACACTTACTGAAATGATTACACCAAGTTTAAATGGGAGTTTGAAGGTTTTTAAAAGAATCCAACCAACCAAAGCACCAAAAACTCCTCCTTAATCCTAGAAAATCATTTTGCCAAGTCAAATTTTAAATTTAAAGCAACTGCATCTCCAATAGAAAGCTAAGAAACATAGACCAAGAACTCTACAATGCAGCCATTATGCATACTTGTATTAGCTGAAGTGGTTTCCCCACACCCTCCAATCCAAACCAGTTAAGTGAGGAAAAAAGCAAAAGCTCCATTTCTTTCATTCTTAATATGACCTCAGTCAATACTACAGATGGGGTAGAGCTTTGCTCAATACATTGGGATAATGCCATATTTCACAGGATCATTAATGCTGGAAGGGACCTCTGGAAATCATCTAGTCCAACACCCCTGCCAAGATAGGGCCACCTAGAACATGTTACACAAGAACACGTCCAGGCAGGTTTTGAACATCTCCAGAGAGGGAGGCTCCACAAAGTCCCTGGGCAGCCTGTTTCAGTGCTCTGCCAAAGCGTGCCTTGCCAAATTGTGATGCGTATATTCATCAGATAAGCAACCGAGGTCATCTTTGCACTGAAAAGCAGCCTATTTTATCCTGTAAGCCAGAAAATGCACTGATTTTCAAAAGCATGCCCTAACAACAGCCTTTGGATGGAATGGTGGCAGAAGCAGCAGAGGCAGCAGCTCTGATAGGCAGGAGCTTACAGTTCAGAAGATACCTGGATAACCATTGTCTAGTATTCCCCTTATAACTTTTGGTGTGGAATGCAGAAAATGAAACTGAAGCAGTACAGTGATGCCACTTGATTTGATACACGGATTGACTCCACAACTCGGTAGGGTTGTTAAGTAGGTATGCTTTTATTCAGCGCTGAGGCGCATGGGGGATCGCTCCTCCAAAAGCATGAGCACCTTTCCTTTGTCTCTTAGTTTGTTTATATTACACATAATGATTACCTAAACATGAGAGTGCTTCACGCCTAATACATACACAAAACCTATTCCCGTCTAGTATTATTACTAGTTTTCTGCCATTCATCCCATTGATGCACCTGTGCAGTGCCTCCTGTGGTGGTCATTAGGGGGTCATGAGGATGAAGGCCTGGAGTTCCTCTTCATCACCACGAGTAACCTCTTGCTTTCACACAGACTCAATAGGGTTTCCGCTCCTATCCAAACCTCAGGTTTGGTACAAGCCAGTTTTATGTATCTTAAAGCAGAAACTCGTCAAGTTTGCAAATGTTGTTACTCTGGCTATCTTCTGTTCCTTTTCTTTCTATGGATCCTATTTAAACAAGGATCTCTTCAATGTTAAGTTACGAATCTGATCCACTACAGCTCTGCCTGGCAGCTGTAACTCTTCCAGTTCTGCTTCACCATTGTAGCAACTTTGACTCCTATGGTTCTGCTTCACCAAGCACAGAGACTGCTTAAGCAAGCAGGCACAATGTTAACCCTTTATTTCCCAGTATCACATTTAAGTTAAAAAGAGAACACGTGACAAATTAGAACTGTAGTCGTGGGTACATTAGATTTGAATGGACATTCAGCTGTCTAATACATCTTATTTAGTTCTTCACTCTGTAGAACACTCAAACCTTTCAACTGGCTTTAACTTCACAGAGGTGGATAAACTTTGTTCATTCACTGATTTATCCATAAATTACAACTTAAATAAATACCATAAGCCAAATGGAATCAAATTAAACTGCATGTACTGAAACACTCCTCAGAGAGATACTGAATGTGGATGTTGATTTTTCAGTAACAAAGCACTGAGGTCACATATAGCAAGGGGAAATTAAGACATGTCCAGTCACACAGACAGCATTTTGTGTCCTCCTTCTGAACTCTGTTCATGAATTTGATAAAGTATTCTAAGTGACTGAGCCTCCATAAAAAGAGATTCAGAGAGAAGGGAGTCTAAGGCATTACTTGCTTTTACACAAACTAAAGAACTCGGCGTGGGATACTAAATATATAACCTTAAAACAGAAAGCAGAATAACGCTGTTCCACGTTTACTGTTTTTGCCAGGAAGTCAAAGGCCACAGGGTTATCAGATTAAAGTGTGGGGCAGTCAGGATTTCATATACTTTCCCCTCTATCACTCTTTCCTGCTCTGACACTGACCATACTTAACACCTTCTAAAACTCAAAAAAGCAGCACAAAGCCAAATGCAATATATCCCAAGCCTGCACCAAATTCAGTCCACTTACTTACAGCGAGGTAGAACTAAGCTAGTCTGGTTTTAGCACTCGTCTCCATGACATTGCTTTGTCCCACACTTTACAAATAGATTTTCAAATCAATTTGAAGCTTTTATATCCTATTACTATTTTGTTAGGACCAGAACAGTGAGAAAAGGTTTCTGTTATTTAATCTGGAAAGCACAAATTTAGGCTGCATCAAGTCGTTATCCTCTAGTGGTTCATTTGCAGATTTCTCCTAGCAAATTATACTAGACAGGGCAAATATTGAACTCAGAAGTAAAGCAAAAGTCCCAGCACTATCAAGTGTCTAAGTTAAAAAAGCTAAAGGGCAACTGTTTAAAAATAAAACTCTCTGAACATAAAAATCTATCTACCCTTTGTAACACCACTTGGAAGAGGTAAATAAAACTGCCACTCAAATTAGCATCATCAAAAAGCTTTCTGTGAAGGTCTGGTGAACACTTGCTAGACTAGCAAAATAAAAGTGTATTCTAATTATTTAAAGATGAAAGAATACCTATTTAAATGCATGTGATTGTTTGAATAGCCCCCGACAGGACCGCATTAATACTACCTATTTCTCTCCACTATAACTTAAAAAGTATGTAAAATCTCAACTGCCAGTGTAAAACTACTCTATAACATTGCCGTCACAGGCAGCTGTATTTGCTGACTACATTATTTTTTCCTCCCCAGGGGCCATAACATTAATCTTAAATTCACAGGGCTATCAAGCCTTGTAGAAGAAGAAACCCTGAGGACATTTTAGCAACAGTGTGGTAGGGAGGGAAGGCTAACATAAAAATGAGTCAGAACTATTAGTGTGGAAGCTCCAGGGCATTTAGGACTCATATAGAATCTAAAGTAGTAGCAAAATAAGAAATATGACCAATCCAAAGCTACCTGAACACCCCTTTTTTGTTATCATGACAAGGATGCATTTTACCATGCAGGTAGTTAGACCTGAACGGAGTATGCTGTCATAAAGAGAAAAGTGGTTCTGTAATATAAATCCAGAAAATGTATGGTGCTCATGAAAAATGCCAGAAGGATACACAAAACCTGTACATTATCAACTACAATTTGTTAAACAGAATTAAATCTATATGGCATGGAAATAACTCAAAAGCATCCAGAATCTTGTCAAGCACTCAGATTTGCATATGCACCCATCACTGTTCCAATACTATTAAATGATAACTTGAAAAACACTAAAGGAGGTTACTGAAGTTGCCTCCATCCTTGACACGGAGCATTCAGAGGAAACATGTAAATATGAGCACAGGCATGAAACGGGAATTTAGACATCAGTGCAGTCCTGTGCTAAAAAGACAAACAGAAGCATGAATAACTTCAGTAAACAAACACATTTGGCAGATGAATAAAATCTGGATATGGACTATCTGAGTTCTCCAGTGACAGCTATAACCATCATGGTATTTACTGAAGAATGCAATAGTTACTAACAATCTATGAGTATTTACTGCACTCTAAATTAGAGCTTTACACAACACTTAACACCTTAGTGACCAGCAGACTACACCACAGCCATGCTACTTTCTTGGACTAACATTAAGAGGAACTCAGACTATGCTGATTCATCTAATCAGAAGGGCAGTTGGATTGTGTATGCAAAAATAACATGCCCTGAGCTCTGCTCACCTGATTACATCTGAGTCCAGGTCATCACCCAGATCATTCTTCCCCCTGCAACCTTCACCCACCTGAAAAAGGGGCCAAAAGGGTACACTACTGTTTGCTTCAGGATTTAACCTCACATAGGTGGTTAAGCTCTTCCAAAATCTGAGCTCACAGTTCTCTGCAGTCCAAGTTTCAGGTTCCAGAAGATTCTCTGAATTTTGTAGGTGCAGGGGTTTGGTCCTTTGGTGGGACATGAACAGGGGGTTCAGAACAGAACAGAAACATCTCCCATTATTGTCAATTTGGTAACTCTTTACAATGGGTACCAATATTTCTTGGTGTGTCCTACGGCACGCTTTGCATATTAACTGATATATTGCATATTTAGTTCCTCTCAGGAAGTTCAAGCAAGCCATGACTAGGATTCACTCCATATAAAACAGTAATTAGGAGAATCATCTACCACCTATCTGTATATCCTAACAGGACCCACAGAGCTGTGCAACAGAACTATTTTACAGGCACATCCTGCTCACAGACCTTTCCTATCAGGGGTGCACAGAGGATGCACTCTTTCCAAGGGTGTCAGCTCTCAACTCAGATTTCAAAAGGTGGAAGAAACCTTAATTTGCTTATCTTCAAGCTACAGGCTTGTCTAGTTGGTCTACTGTTGTTCGGGCCGACTTACAAAATCACCTACCATTTAGGCAGAGGTTTTTAGATGACATTGAACCAAACAGGGCTGAAAACATTATTAATTCAAAATAAAACTGCTGTTCAGCAATTATAATCACACCTAGAATAAATCCCAGTCTTATAAATTGACAACATTTTGGTTATGGCATGCAGATTTGAAACTGTACTATCAAGTTACTGTTTAAGCACATAAACTCCATGTTAGAAGTCTGGGTATTTCAAAATCCAATCTCAATTTTACTCCTATGTAGTCACTCCCATACTACCCAACCTGCATGTCCTGCCCCACAGTCTGCTTGAGCAGGGAAGTTAGACTAGATTATCCCTAGTGGTGTCTTCCATTCTGTATGATTCTGTGTAATTATTATAGAAAATATCATCCCTTCTTAGACTGGGCAACAGTCACAAGGCCAAGCACAAGGCCACTTTATTGCACTAAAAACCTAACCCTAACCCAATCCCTCAAAACCAGTGGCATCCAGTATAGCATCATTTCACTTCACGATGAGATACGGCTTCAGAGTTGGAAAAGTAAGAAGAGTCTGTCACAGCACCATGCCTCTACAGATCTTCCACTCCATTTGCAATATGGTACTTTAATTCAGCTTATGTTCACCTGGCAAAAACTCACACTTGAAAGCTACGATGGTTGAGACCACGTGTGAAGCTCCAGCACAGAGACAACTTCCATACACAGGCTAAACCAAAGCTCTTAAAATAGGGAATTATTCTGGAAACGCTGACACATCTTTAACACTATGAGTGGGCGCCAATATAATACACACATTGTGTACGCATATGTTGCTGTCTTCCTGGGAAGCTTAACTGAAAGCCCACATGGTTGATGTGGGACAGCAGGAATGCCTCTTTGAAAGCACTCATCCTGCTTATTCATAATACCTCAAATGAAACCCAAGGCATATGGTAAAATTATGTTGGTTCACAAAACAGCACTCATGACAGTGAGCAATCCCTTCAGACCAAAACTACCCGTGATACTTCAGCAAAAAACCCCTACCTTGTTGACAGAACTTGGACATAATACTAAATGTTTAAATAAAAACAAATCTTAAGAGCTAGAATTTGAAGTAATCAACACAGTTTAATAAATTGAGCTGTATCCATTACAAAAAAGCCATATTTTAGTTGTCTTTTTTTGCTAAAGCATACACCCACAACAAAGGGTCGGGCTCCCCAGAGAATAATGAAACAATAGATGGGCCATCTGCTGCAAACTGCAAATCCAGGAACAGAGTACACGCGAGTCCTCCTAAAGTCACCATTACCTTTCCATTTTCTTTCACACCACATTCTTGTCTTTGCTAAGCTTTTACAAACAAGCACAAACAAAAAAGCTGCCACGCAGGAAAGCTGTAGGAGCTTCCAGGCATGAATGTACAGGGTAAAGTATGACATGACATGTCCTTTGAGAAATCCTGTTCCTCTTGGCAATTCTAATCTATACACCAGATTCCACTGCCAAATATTCTGCCTCCTGTTCAGACAGCAAATGGCTGGCATTTATGGAACTCGTGTTCCACAAGCGTACAGAAGGATGTGACAGGTATCTTAAATATCACCTCCATGGATATCCATAACTTAATGTCTTCACAGCTGTCAGCTGATTTCAGTGTAAGGCGTACTTGTCATTGTCACCCCGCCTTATTTATGCACATCAAGCTTAAGGCAGTCAGAGCTCCCCAGCAGTCTTAAAGCAAGTATGAACCAGTAACTGCCCAAGGAAAAGACTGCCTTGGACAGGCTTCCTGCAGAGCAGAGGATTACCTGAAAAAGCAGCACAAGTAAACAGAGGAATGGTACATTGACCCTTCTTTTTCCTGACAGCTGTTTACAAACTGCTGTAGCAGATAGGATTCTTCTGTTCCATTATATATGAAGGATGTAACCACTAGACACTTTTACCACGTTATGATAGATACTAGGAGAAGGGTGCTGACTTTTTTGACTTGGTTTTTATTGACTGAACATAAGCTAATTCATTTCTCTAATATTTTAGAGACTCATTTCTTCAGTAGCTATCACCTTTTCGGTAGCTGGGTGGGTTGGGCTTAGAGGATTTAAGACAGCACTGATGTCAGACCGCCTTTTGGTCATCCACTCTAATAACAAACGCCATCCCCAGAATCGTGGATTTAATAAAAGACTGGTTTTTAAAACAAATATCTAGATAACATCTAAGTCCATTTAAAATTCATTTTAATATTCTAACAAATTACAAGTATCTTTTATGTTGCCCATTACAATTTAGCATTAGTAATACTAAATTCATACAACAAATGAGAACTCTTAAAAACACTCAGCCCTTTCAGAAGAGCACTTTGTATGAGCCCTTCCTTTAAGCCACTAAAAAAACAGTACTTGGTGCTCAAACATGTCTCTTCCTGGCATGTGGCTTCATTAAAGATAATTTCCAAGTGACTGTCACGATCCATGATCCTCACCTCCACAGCTTCCCTACCCCATTTTCTTCTCCATCCCAACGGAAGCAGGAAAAGGAGACAAAACAAACAACTGTTCCTCAGTGACATTTAATACAATTTCATAAGGGAAGGTTCCTTTAGACAATCATCTGTCAGACAGACAGGCGTGTAGATAATGAAACCACATACGCGTAGACTGAAGAGCAGCTGCGTACCAACTGGGTCACCCGTGACCCACACTACTGAGCACCTCCCAGATGAGCTCTGTCTTTTTACATTACAGTGCTCTGTAAGCGATTTGAGGTCCCTTCCTCATAGGGCATTAATTATGGGGATTACCAGTAAAAGGAAACACATGAACAGGATGTTACATACTTTTTACTTGCTTTGAATCTTTGTCTATTTGCTACAGCTATGAATTAAGGAATAAGAAGGAGATGCAGAGCTCTGAACAAAATAATACAATATAGTCTTCCAAGTGTATGATCCTAAAGAAGCTCATTGAAAAAGCATACAGGGAGAGAGGATTTCAGCCTGCTAACATACGACTTCCTCAGCTAGACAAAACAAATTGACTATATATGCCACATTTTCTGTATTTTCCCAATTGCAGCACAGAACATGTATCATTAAGTTGTAAAAACACTGAAGCATTGGCCACTGGGAATGAGCTGTCAGTAAGCCACACTTATGAAGTGCTTAAAAATTCAGATGAATTTAGAACATACACAAGCTTTTCTTGATGCTCCTGTCATCCACCATTACTCTGCTACTATATAGCCAAAAACCATAATACATCTGTAAATAGTAGCCCTAAATACTACTCTTTATTCTAGGACAACCTAAAGGGGCTGTACTATGCATTTAATGACATAATACTTAGACATAGAGAACTATGATGACTGAGGCAACCAGGAAAAAGGAACCTAGTTAGAAATAAATCACAGGTGTCCAAACTCTGTTCTAAGAAAAACACCAATCCAGCCTACTGATGATGACCCACTCAGTGTTACCGAGATGACCTAGTGACTGAATATGTGCTTCTCCCACTTTAGTGCTTAAAAGCTGAAACTTACAACATCTCATTACAAAAGCACTAGGGTTTGGGTTTGGTTTTCCCCCTAACATTTTAAAAACAAATACTTGGAAATAAGAATAAAAAGAAAGATAACATAGACAACTCCTTTATTGCTGGCATATTAGGCAAGCAGATGTTCTTAACAGAGACTCCCACCACTTTTAATGACCACCTAATCTTCCCTGTTCATTTTGTCATCCTATATTGCCTTCTAAAGTGAAGCAGAGCAATGTAAAAAACCAATGTGTCAGTACAGACACTGCACCACTCATACTGTGTAACCCTAGAGACAGAGCTCTCATGAGGTTTATCACAAAGGAAATGAATATATAAACACATGTAAAGTCTGCAAGACTGATTCACCTAACTCTACTTTTTGAGAGATTTCACACCTACACAGATATAAATGCTACAGCATCTTAATTCGGCATCATCATCATATGCACTTTCTACAGGTATAAATGATTATGCAAAGTGCAACAAGGGAAAGATGAGACCGTGTATTTCCCTTCACAACCAGCTGAACTCTGCTCAGATGTGACTGTCACATTACTTGTAAGAAAAAGCTTGAAAGAGACCTTGCATTACCATAGAAAATGCTGCCCAGTTTTGTAAGAGTTAAATGTAGAAGGCAAATGAAGTGCACCCCTCTTCTACCACACTAGATAAGATTGCAGGATCTAAATCGATTTAACAATTTACAAGCCATTGTTCCTTCATTTAGGATTTGCTGTGGTTTTAAGCTCCTTGTCCTCCTCTGCAATCTGAATCAACACTTGCTTTTCAGTTAGTTTGGCACCAATACTTCCTTTGTTCTCATTTGGTAACACTACCCCCCATCCCAGCAGCGAAGATGATCAAACACATCTAACAAAATTAAAGATCCCTTTGCAGCAGCAGTCACACTGCCTGCTTGCATTCATGTTGAAAACAAGCCACCACATGGAACCATTTGTAACCTCCACATGTTCTCACATGCCCTTTGGAACAAGACTCTTTGTCTGAAAGGTGTGTTTGTATAACATTCCTTGCTTAATTCCAAGGTCTTGCACGTGGCTCAGGGCAATCCCAAGCACAAACACAGACTGAGAGCAGCCCTGAGGAGAAGGACTTGGGGGTGCTGGCTGACAAGAAGCTCAACATGAGCGAGCAGTGTGCACTCACAGCCCAAAACGCAGCAGACTGCTGGGCTGCACCAAAAGGAGCATGGCCAGTGGGTTGAGGGAAGGGATTCTCCCCTTCTACTCTGCCCATGTGAGACCCCCCTGGAGCACTGCATCCAGCTCAGGGGCTCCCAACGTAAGATGTGGCCCTGTTGGTGCAAGTCCAGAGGAGGGTCACACAGATGATGAAAGGGCTGGAGCACCTCTCCTCCATGAAGGCAGGCCAAAGCTATCTTAACCCATCCACATAAAATCAACCTGAATTAACAATTGTCACTTCCTGATCCTTCTCTTGATCAACAGGATCTCCTCTGTCTGGAGACACAAACAAGTGACAAGGCTAGCTAAGTTATAAATTTACTTCCTGGAAACAAAACAGCAAGTTGTGGTATAAGATGAGGTAATTCAAAGTAGGGTAAGTTACTTCTCACCCAACACAGGACAGGAGTACTGCTACTTTATTGCAGCTGACATAACTGAAATCCATCCTGATGCTTACCCTTGTAACTTCTTATCAAGCCTGTACTTTGAGAATAAAGAAGGAATAGGCTGGAAACTTCAACAGTAGAAAGGTCTCTACCAACGATGCTGTGTCCTTCTCATGTGCCAGCTCAGGACTTGATTCAAGAACCATTAACTGATCTCAGCTGTCAACACAGACTTAAGGCAGAGAAATGGCATACATCATAAATCCACTAATCAACATGAACAGTAGCGAAGAAGGACCTGATTTGTCACTTGAACCACAGGTATAATACCTCCATAGAAGACATATAGAACACAAGAATTCCACCCTATCAATACACTAGATCAAGCTGTAAAGTCTATAAACATGCAATTTGAATCAAAGCACCAAATGGCCAGATATGCAAGAAAATTTAGAATGACTTTCTGTACAGCAACAGAATTGGCTTTGTGATCCCCTTGAGAGGCTTCCTTGACTCTGACTTTCCCTACATATACACATCAAGCCCCCAAACACCTCAGCTCTTGCAATCTTCATCCTTTCAGCCCACTACTGAAGAAATACTCATTTCTCACGTTATCTTCCTCTTCCACTTCTGCAATGCCACTCCAACACACACAGCCAACCAATTCTGGCCAAACCAAGCAGCATTTAACCCGTTATCAACAATAAATATACACCCTGGTTTCTCCACACACAAAGAGCACATTGCAGAAGGCAGAGAAAACTGAAACAAACAGTGAACAAGTTCCATCTCAAAAACCTATTCGTCCACAGACACAATTTACAGGCAAGCACAAGAGAACCCTCACATTTGTCTCCACTACTAAGAAAAAGTTGTGTTAGCCCTGAAGATGATGTTCAGCATCTTGAATGAATCTAAATGTACACTCCCCATTGCTACTTTACTCCTTCTCTAGTCTTATTACTGTAACTTAAGTGCTTGGTTTCTACACCTGGCTAACATATTGGTTTGAAAAAAACTATCAGTCTACACGGTTTTGATTTTTTTTTCCTGGATGCATGATTTTGGAATGCAGCAAGAAAAAAGGGAAGTTTGGACTGCACAGAAATGATGTTTTCCAGCTTTAGTCCACTTCCCAATAAACAACAAAGGGGACGGGGAAAAAAAAAGAACCAGAACCAAAATCCCAGACCCTTAAAGACACAGAAAGACTTTTAAGAAAAGCAGATGTACCCGAATCTGAAAATTTAACAAGCCTGTATTAATAACCTTTAACAAGTAAAATGTGTGACCCAAAAAACAGCTTTAAAACACTTCAGATGTAGAAAAACTGAAGCACAGCCTAAATCTAGCACAGTTTATCAAATTCATTAAACATCATCTCTTATTTCACTAAGCAAGAGGACTGTGGGAGGACATAAGTTGATACCAGACACCATACCCTGGAGATAGATGTAATTCATAAACAATAAGCTTGCAAGCCGTATTTTCTCTGCTTAGCAAGACTCATCCCACAGAGTACAGAATGAAAGCACCAGCTACTCTTAAACATCATGTGTGTTTGACATGGAACCCAGGAGAGAGGCAACTCCATCACTGTATAAACTTTTATTTGTTGTATATGCCATTTCTACATAATCTAACTTACACTGCTTCATCCACAGGATCTTTGGGAATTAAAATTCATGATAAATTCTTCACAACAGAGCAATTTTTGTGTCATCATCAGGCAAATAAAAACACTTTTGGCACTGGTTCCTAAATGTACCATCACTATAGAAGTTAAAGACTATTCAATAACCCTAAATAAGGTTAAAAGTATACCAATCAAATACAGAGAGAGAATGCTTTCAAATACAGCCGGAAAATAAGAAAGTCTCTCCTTTTCATGATGACTTTTTATCCAGGAAGCAGAGAGACACTAACACAAAACAGAAGAGAAATGTAAGACTGAAAGCCACAGATAAGGGCCAGGTGTCACCATGAGAGGTTTTTGGTTTGCCTTTTCTGAAAATTGACTGCACCTCAATATGGACATTCATTTTAGAGCCACCTTTAAAAACATTCGTTTAAGCAATTTGCGTCATAACCCTCAATAACATTACTCAGATCTATTTAGAAGCAACAAAGCTAAAAACATTTAACACCTTCTTTTACTAACTTACCAAACAACATGATTCTGTATGTTGCAGCACTGCTGAGCAAACAAACGCCTAGGCATAGGGCTCAGCAAACAAGCACTCTTTCATTGAGCTTCAAACTAGGATACACACGTTGGTGATAAAACACCACCAGTAGATGAAGGATGGTGCACTGAAGTTCAAAGATGTAGACTTCAATTTTCAATGGCATGGCACAAAGTGCTGAAACAATGATCACTCTTTTTGTTTGGTTAAGCACTTTGACAGACAGAAAGCAGATTCTGTAGGAAACACAGCAGTTTTAGCACAGCAGAAACATTTCTATTGTACTCCTTTCCTCAAGCTTCAAAATCCACCTGACAGGCAAAATAAGAGTTGTCACCTTCTGAAATACCAATTTAGAGAGCCTGAAGCAGTTACTGGGATTCAGTGCACTTCATTACTGTGTTTTAAAATCCCTCCTCTCCAATCATCTCACAAGAACAGCCCAAGTAAATGACAGTAAATACACTAACTGCATCTTCTTCAAAACCAGTTTGCTTCACAGAAGACATCCTTATATCACCACTGTTACCTTTATGCAGGATATGAAGTGGGTAATTGCAAAGTAAAAAGCTCTATCAAGTAGATGCAGTTTCTCAGACAGTTTGAATGACTGTACACAGCATATACCAGACTGTTTTGAAAAACTGACACTGAAACTGGCTTTAATTTATTGCTAACTGTAAGCAAAACCATAAGTAAATCTGGGTTTCATACAACATAGGGGAGTCAAAATAAAACCTGTTTACATAATGCAACCGTTTATGTCAAATTTCCCTTACCATAAAAAGCTCTTATTTCCTCTGCAACACAATGACTTCTGCACATACAAGAAATGGGGTAATAAAAGAAGAACCCACAGGCTCAGTGCTGAGCAATTCTTCCAGGGGTTCTGGAAAGAACGCATCTACAGTGAGAAGTGTTCCTTTATATGCTTATGAATCCAAGCAGAAGTCTTTACTTATCACTTAAATAATTCAAACAGTGTATTTTGCTCCTCCTAGGCAAATTGCTCCAAGTATATTTGCAATTGGACAGTCCTTACATAAAGAAAAATCCTTTGACATTAGGCAAGCTTCAGCCACCCCATCAAGCACAGGAGACTACCAGAATACACTGAATAGCTATAATCATGGCTAAAAATCTGTAAGGAACATATGTATAAATCAAACGTAACAGCAGTGACATTTACAAGAATGTAGGCATCTCACTGCTTCTGCCAGCACTTTCACCAGCTGTAAAACTACACTGCAACCCTGCCTCTGAGCTCAGGTGCAGACAGAATGGCAGGGATTCAATCCTCCCTTTGCTTCCTATCTCCACCCTTCACTATCGCCTTTAAAATGGGGAGACTCTGGAAACAGTGTCATTATCTTTTAACGGATTTAAAGCTATACCACACATGACAGAGTCTAATTGCCACAATACTACCGCACCCTTGCTAAAATGAAACTGCAGATTTTGCAGAAGGTTCTTGAAATGTCATTTTTTTAAATGTCAGGCAACAAAATCAAGTATTAAACCCCTCCTCACTCGCCACCAAGAGCACACAAAGCGGATGTTAATCCCTGTTATTAAAACAGAACCACTGCAGATCAGGAACCCATTAGGTTTCTGAAAGGCTTCTCTGCACCAAACTAACATTATCATCACCTTATGCCAACATCACATAATATCTCAGAAACATGGATATTGTTTTGCTCCATTTCATAGCTTGTATAAGCTGCAAGTCAATATTCATCATGGCAACCACAGTTCTAAGCACGAGAGTAGGGAGATCAAGCTCAATCCAACAGTCACTCTCTGCCAGAGGGAAAACTACATATTGGAAGGCACTGTGAATAAGTAATTACAACGAAGTGAATGTTTTATGGAGGAAATGCACTTGGTTTTAAAGGTCACGAAGTGACAGATAAGAGCACACAGTGGAACAAACCCAGCAAATGACTGATTGACCTGCAGGGTCAGTGAATCCAAACAATGAGTATTTCTGCTCTTTAAAGAATTAAAAATGGAAAAACACAATGGCTGCAGATAAACAGTGTTAAGAATGCAGACAAGCCAGACAACCCACTGCATAGTCAAATGTTTCACCTACCTGTCCTGTGACTGCTCCTCATACATTCTTTCCTTCCCTTCTTTGAAGAGCCTTATAGCCCGTTTAGATTTCTTCATGAGGCTGTCGATGTAGATTTTGAAATACTCATTCTCACTGAGCTGTGCCAGTTTCTGGTTGTCATCATATTTGCTCAGGATAAGTCGTAAATGTTGGTAAGTGTCAGGTAAGATGTCAAGTATGTAAGGTGGGCTGTTTTTCAGTTGAAGCTTCGGGTTTTGGCACAATCTTACCTGAAAGAGAGAACAAGAGAATGTAAAAGATATGTTGAGGCAAAAACTGATCTGACATCTTAAAATTAATAGATGTAAGCATCTCTGCTAACCTTCAATCACAAACAATTAAATTCTACTTCATTTATATTGCACAAAGCCTAGTCTCTAATGTCAAAGGCATAGTCTCTAATGTCAAAGGACGTAAAATTTAACTTAATTCTTTCAGATCTACAAAATAAGCTTACACAGTAGGGGGTTCTGCATTTAAAGTAAGATTGTATTTGACTGCCTACTATATGCCAAGGAGCATATTATCAAAATAGAGTATGCAACTACTGCCAAGAACAGTACTTTCATATGGATCTGTTTGCTACAGGTGAACGTCCCCATGGATGTTGAAATGTCTGTTAAGACCTGAGCTTGTCACCTGCTTGCTCTCTCTTTATCCAACAATATAACCTCTTGGAACCTATAGGAATTTTAAATTTGAAAGGTCTACCTATATGAAAATGGTCTGAGCTATGCCACTCATTCAAAAGATGGTAGGGATGACACACAGCACTTAAGTCACTCACAAGCAAGTATTATAAACCAGGAAACAAAACATTATACACCCAGTGTTTTCCAGTTCATGGCTGTAATAAAAGGTAACTTAATGGACTTGGAATCATTATGCTTCTAAACAGCACAGAAATTAATTTAGCAATGTATATTAAAGAATAAGCTTCAGATGAACTGAACACCTTTATTTGAATCTACTCTCCACCATAATGTTGATGGAAGAAGGTGGTACTGTTTCTGTTTCCTGAACAAGGTTAGAGTAATTATCCCCTGGCTACCTAGATCCTCTGGTAGTTTGTTCTTTGATGTTCTGTTCTAGAAAGCAAAAGAGACCAAAACTAATAGGTAGGTTTTGAGTGCTATTCCACTGAACTGTCTATGCTCACCTAAAACACTGCAGAGGGAAACATTCCAGAGGTGTTTGCAGCTGTACATATGCAAATACTTTTGACAAAATTAAGTCCTTATGGTATTAAAAGTTTCACAGGCATCATTTGGGGATTGCCACGTTATATGTTAGTGACTATGACATTATTTTGACATAACTAGGGAGGCTGCAAAAACACCTCAATACTGCTGAAAGCAGATTCCTACTCCTAATAGTGCATCAACTTCAAAAGAGTGCAGTCTCGAGCATCCTGGGGTGGAGGGAGGAAAAGGATAGACACAGACTTGTCTCCTATAACATTCACATCTAAACGCAAAGCTGTATCAATATTGCTGACCCATCCTTCAATTTCTAGATCTAAACAGTTACGAAATGCACTGTCTTAATACAGTTGCCACTAAGAGACCTGCATGTGCCACAATCAGCAAAGCAAACGTTTTATTTCTCCCATCTGAAACAAGCACAAAAACACACCAGGCAATTAGGTTTAGGTTAACGGGGGTCACAACTGGAGAAATAGATAGAGAAGAGTGGACAAAAGCCCTAACAAGTTTCACAAAATAAGAAGTCTAGTCATGACTTTTACAATAGCTCATTTCACTGATCACTTGTCACTTCAGCAATCTGCACTATTCTTTCAACTACTCGCCCAAGTAATGGATCAGGAACACCCTTCTGATGTGCTGTATAACAGACAGACCTTCCCACAGAGAAATTCACCATATCACTAGGAAACAGAAAGCACAGCAGATAGATGACGGCAAATATGCATATATGAGCATAACACAGTTCAACATGCTCAAGTGGCTCAAGGCAGTAGCAGTTAAGCATTTCTAGATCTAAACATCAAAGTTTCAAGGCAAGCTCTAACTCTAAAATAATTCAGTGGCTCATAAAAGAAGTATGCCCAAGCTGAGGAAGAAGCTGGAAGGAAACAACAACAGATAAAATAGTATAGCATAAAGATGTTTGCTCATCTCTTCATCAGGTGACAAAGTCTGGAACTGCACTCTGTAACTGCAAGAGCGAGACAATAAGAGACTGAAAATAACCTCTTTATATTACATGTGATATTCTCTTGACCAAGACAAAGACAACAAGGTTCAAGTTGCGGGTTAGGAGATGCCTGAAGCAGCATTCTCAAAGAACAAAGGTTGGATACGATGGCATTCTTCCAAGGTCAGAAAAACAAGCTGAACCTACTGATACACAAAAATAGCAAGGCCTCAATGAGAGATTTAGGTGAATGGATTGATCTGAAAGATGCAGACACAACTTTTATATGAGCAGCTCAAGTACAGCTGTCTGAGTGAAGGCAGGGTGATGGTGTCACCCCAGAAGACCAAGAAAGGTCCTAACAGAGACTTCAGGAGATTAAACATGTTCTTTTAGGTATGCTGAAGTTCAGCTGACAGATAGAACTGTAGCAGATATCAAAAATACAAGAACTTTTGTTTTCATGTGCAGATATGAAAATCACCCATGCAGAGACGTATGTGAATTTCTTTTTGTAGGAGAGTTATAAGAACACAAATCCCAAGGGCAAAAGGGAAAACCTTTATGGAAAACGCATACTCCTCACCTAATTTTTTGTTCTCTGTAATATCTGATTTAGTGAAAACTTGGAACAAGATGGATATTCTTCCCAAAGCCAACTCTAGCTGACACAAATCCATACCACTGATCAGGCACTGCAGCTTTCTGGACCAACAGGCACAGGGGAAAAGGAAATAAATCTGAAGAGAGGGAAACATTTATTCAGGGGCAAAAAAAGGGTCAGTAATGAGAACAGACTACAAGCAAAGAAGGCTGCAGCCATTTGCATTGCTTATTTAAGTCTCATGAACAAAGAATTAATTCTCTTGCTGAGAGCCTATCTTCTGAATCAGATATGCCAACATGTGGACTATAAGCTTTTCCATATATAAAAAACACCATTAAAGACACAAAAACAACAGGGAAAAGCAAGTTGTTTATGCTGGTTGCTGTATTTTCAACAGATGGCCCATTCAACTACACAAAAAAGAACATCCAGTAATAAGGAATTAGTTTCTCTTACAGATGTTCTACAGTCTTCCTCAGTCCAGCATCACTACATAGTCACACAGACATCAAAACAGGATCCTGTGGTTATTGTGTTTTACCAGACTTCACCTGCTCAGTTTACAGACATAAATACAGCACAGTACTAGAACCTTCACCTTAGAAGAAGCCTCTAAGAAAGTAATACAACATTTCTTCTACAGTACAACTCAAGCTTATGCATTCTGCCTGAAAAAATGCCTAATATGTAGTTCAAGTCAGCAATCCAGTGAAGCAGCACAAGGCTTTCCTCCACTCTACAGAGCACACAAGGGTTGAGTCCAAAGGAAGTAAGTTTGTAAAGAGATGGCTGGTAAGCCATATGGTTTCCAGAGTCAGGATGTCCTGACGCATACCACAGCAGCTCACAATTAAAAGCAAGCAGTGAGAAATGACATCTGCTGACGCAAAAGATTTACCAACACACCAGGAGTGGCACACATACCTTTCTTCAAAAGGAAAAGGGAAAAAAAGAAACCCAACCAAAAATAAAGCCCCCTATACTGCACTTTCCAGAGCAACCCTCAGCAACACTTCAGGAGCGGACATGAATCATATCACTGTGTGATTTGTGTATTGTTATGACTGGAAGTAAGCATGTATATATTTAGCAAGCATTCAGTCTATAAAAAACCCAAATGCAGTCAGTCAGCAAGTTACTAAGAAATCTCTCTCTCATTGAGGTAAACAGAAACAAATCTACGCTCCTTTCACTACCTCACTCAGGGTAAAACTTACTCCGGAATCACAGAAGCAATAGAGTGCAATTCTAACTGTGAAGAGCTAAGGCATTATCCTAACCTACCAGAAACAGATTTTGAAACCCTTAATTTGGTAACTTCCAGACAAGCTTACTGTACTGTCTATGGAGGTAAAACACAACTCCCTTTCCAGCCCCTCAACCCCAAAATAAATACGCTACTAACATCTTTGAAGATAATTCACTTGAATTACATGGCATTAATTCCATGGCCTCTTCAGAGATTAAAGTGATGGATGCCTATTGTATGTAGACAACGAATTTCCCCCAGAAACCTGTATCTTCTATTCACTTTTTAAAGCATACAATTAAGTTGAAAGTCCTGGACTCATTTGACAAAAGAACTTTTGTTCAAGCAACATACAGAAGCCCTAATACAATCTGTTTAAGCACCTAATGCTAGCCAAAGACAATACAAGGAACAGCTGAAACAGTATGTAATGAGTAGGACATCCGCTAAACACTGTTTTCTGCCACAGTGAGCGGACTCCATCACAGCAGCAGTGCTTGCACACTTCGAAATGGTCTATGGACCAAGTATTTTCTGCCAGGCAGGCCAAAAAAGCCAGAATAAACATTTTGATGCAGCACAGGCAGCACAAAGATAGCTCTGCAGTCAGAAACACTCACAATTCTCCAGAAAGCTACAACACACGATGCTACCAACAATGAATTCTGAAGAACTCAATCAGGAAGGGGCTAACAAGGAAAACTGATGAAATCTGAACATCTGATGAAATCTGAAATCTCCTTGATCATATTTCTTCCTGCCAAAAGTTACCTTGTCTGCAATGGTTCTTATTTTCCACAGAAAGATGCAAAGATGGGTTTCTTTCTGAAAGAGCCTTCTCATCAAAACATAGAGGTGATCGATTACTGATCTTTTCAGCTGAGAATATTGTACGTGCTTGTTCAACACCTACCACATTGCAAGTGAGACATATGTTCCCAAACTTGAGGAATAAGCATTAATACTGATACAACATATGCGCAAGTACTGCTGATTTTGTATGGTCATTTATACTTCCTTCTGAATAGAAAGAGAGAGCTTTGAATTCTTTGTTTTAGTGTTTATTCTTTTTCCACAAACAATGTATACAGGACATAAAACTTCCTATCACTTTTGACCAGGTGATGACACTAAAAATACCACAGTTAGAATTGACCATTGTCTTTGGTCTTTTCTAGATCCCTTGTGCAGCAATGACATGCAATTGATGGGGAAGTTCACACATTCATGTCACTGTTACAGAAAGTGTTGCAAAGAATAACCAATGTATTTTGAGCTACTGTGCTCTGTGTACTCACTTAAGATGCTTTTGAGAACTTTGATGTCTGCAAACGTTAATTTAAAGAAAACCACATTACTAAGTCAGTAAAAGCTGTATTACCTCTAAGTCAACAGTATTAGACACACTCTAATTTGCTCTTAGACAGTTATTAAATAGCAAGTCAAACTGCCATCCCCGTTTATATAGTCAGAGTCAAAACAACTGGGTGGGCCATGAGAGAGCGCCCAAACAGTTTGGACAATAGTGTTAAACATCACAGAAGAAAATACAATCACTTCCAGGCCCACTGCATGAGAGTACTGAAGGGTGATTAAAACCTGCTGAAATATTCCTCTTTAAAAAAAAAAATCCTGTTCAGAAAGCATCACGATTTTATCGCCTTGAAACCCATAATAATGAAGTGTGCACAAACAGCACTGCCAACTCTACACAGCCAGAGCAGTAAATTAACTACTCCCATGTAAACATAATAGGCATTCTCTCCCAAAGTTCTGCCTCAAGATAATCATTATTCTCTAATGATAATGCACAGCTAGTTTCCAGGCTTTAAAATCATTAGTTTAGAATCTCTGCAGAAAATAAAAACATCCCATGTAATTTACACAGAGTTTAAAGAAAGACTTGGAGTTGTTTGTTAACAATGGTTTTATTTATTTATTTCTAAGATGTGAACTTTCCAAAACACATGTCATGTTTCAAAACCTGGAGAAGAGAAGGCTGCGTGGAGACCTCACAGCAGCCTTCCAGTATCTGAAGGGGGCCTATAGGGATGCTGGGGAGGGACTCTTCATTAGGGACTGTAGTGACAGGACACAGGGTAATGGGTTAGAACTTAAACAGGGGAAGTTTAGATTGGATATAAGGAGGAAATTCTTCCCTGTTAGGGTAGTGAGGCACTGGAATGGGTTGCCCAAGGAGGTTGTGAATGCTTCATCCCTGGCAGTGTTCAAGGCCAGGTTGGACGAGGCCTTGGGTGAAATGGTTTAGTGTGAGGTGTCCCTGCCCATGGCAGGGGGGTTGGAACTTGATGATCTTAAGGTCCTTTCCAACCCGAACTATTCTATGATTCTGTGAAAACCAGTAATTTGCTTGCTAGAAAATTAGAGAGAGATGGTCAACTTGCTAATATGATGCTAGCACTAGAAAGCAAGCTTGCCTTTGAAACCATAAAAGGAATATTATCCTTTGCACTGCAAAGGAATTTACAAAACTATTTTGGGTGAAGCTACTGTTCAGCCATGAGAAAAGCAGCAGGGAAACTGGACATTGATGCCAAGAGTTTACATTCTTTTAATAATGCATTTGAAATTGTGAATTCGTGTAAAACGAGACACAACAGTAAACCTCGGAAAGCACAGATCCCAGTGGATGAAGTATAAAAGGGAAGATGCAGATAGAGCACATACAGACAGATAACAATCCATATTCCCTGATTATTTAGAAGATTGTGCTTTTTTTAAACATATAATTATTACTAGTCCTTGCAAACAGGACCCTGACCAGAGCTACCACAACTACCCCAGTTCTGTCCTGATAAGGAACTCTTTCAGAACCCTTGATACGCTGGTAACAGAAGTTTAAAGACAAGGCACCTCTTCAGAACTGCAGCCTTCTGCCTATTCTAACAGCTGAAGCACCAGCCCATGGCAAACATACATTACCATGAAATCTGAACAACTCCAAAGCATGACATACAACCAATTCTACAGAAAGAAGTGTGCATAGTACCTAAGTAGCCAGAACTTTTACATACACCATAAAACCATTTTCATATTACAGTTCTTACAGAGTAGGCATATTTATAGAACTGGCTAATCCCTTTTTGTTGAGAACAAATCATTCATGCAGAAAATTTCATTTGCCAAAGAAGGAAGTTACACAAAGAAATGAAGGAAAAGTAAAGAATGATAATTTTAAGAAAGAAAGAAATGTATAAATCAGGAAACTGGAGCTCTGCCCCTAGTTTTTAAGGCCTCTCTTTTCTCACCTTTTGGACAGGATAATAGTTTTGCTTTATTTTCATTCTCCCTTTCCCTAACATCTTTAGGAGAAAACTTCAGCTACCTCACTGCAACAAGAAGATGGTTATCACAGCTGCTAGAGTTAAAGAATAAACAAGGATAATGACTATTATTACAGCAAGGAAAATAGGCCTCAAAGCCACAATGTTACCATGGGTGGCACCCCAGTGACTCTGCAGAGCCTACTGCCTTCACTAGGTATTAATTTGATCAGTGACCCACCAGAGAAATCAGACATAGGACACGCTCCAGAAATGGGATTTGACATGAGAGTTGATCGAGCAGGTTTCTATTTCTGATTTTAATCCCTGGTTTTGATCTAGGCAGAGGAGAAAATGACCTTCCTGTGCCTACTGCCACATGAGGCTAAGAGACTTAGATTTGCTTGCCAACATATTAAATTGTGCTCAAACACATCCTTCCACTCTAAGTACCAAATGCTAAAAACTCAAGCAGCAAGCTACAGCATTCTTCACACTATGACATCATCCTGTCTGGTATACTTTAATATCATTTGGAAATGCAATTTGATTAACTGAGAGCAGCTTAAAGAGGATACATTAAAGATCCAAACTGAGGACACTTATCCACTAAAATGAACAGATCTCACTGGTTGTTCCAACGCTCTGCTGTAACAGAGACAGTTATACAAATAGTACTACAGTTACCCTCTATTAGCTGAATAAAAGCAATTCACAGGTCCAAGCAGTGGGGTAGCCATAAATACAGAAGCCAATCAGTGGACAACCTTGCCATATAGATTTGTAAATGGCCCAACATGGGGTTGGGGGGAGGAATTAAGTAGTACATTCCCCACGTGGTTTCAACAACAAACTGGATTCCTGGTTTCCAAACTGAACACTTCCTTCTACTGAAGAGTGCCTGCTTCCAAGTGTTTATAACAGCAGTTCCTACTACAAGATGCTCACTGTTTACAGCATCCTGATCATTAACACAGAAATGTCAACAAAGCCTTCGTGATAGTACCCATTCCTATCAAAGTCGGTTTCTAAGTTTATAAACATCATCAGAAATGCTGGTGGAAATACAAATGCTACCCTTAAACCATCAGAAAGGAAAGCACTCAAGGACTCAATCAAACACTTCAGAATTACCACCTGTCACAGCATTTTACATGAAATAACCTCCAGTGTCAGTGTAACTACTATGCACTTTAACAAATGTTAAATACCTGCATTTTGCAAGAGCCACAGAAAGCAAACAGCTGCAGCAAAGAGTCACCAGGTTATAACTTTTTTCCTTAAAGTCATAACTTCCTTGCCGTACAGACCCCAGGCTAACAGGTAGCATTCCTCACTCCTCAGCAGCTTCAAGAGGCAGCTCGCAAGCAGCACCTCCTACGCAGAGTGCCTGCCTGAGCCTCCTAAACAGTTTTCCGTGTTACAATTAAACTGTTCCTACCATTGGTAAGAAACTCTCCTAATTTATCTATCACCACACAAGCTGAACACTTTGTACAACACTAAACAAAACTTACTAGGCTGGTGCAGAGAACCATAAGACGTGAAAAAACACTGTCCATCCCGTACCTCCTGAAAAATGAGTTTCAGTACAGTGTATTCCTACTTTCAAAATGAAGAGTAGAAGTACTTAAAAACCATTAAAATGCAGAACACATGCTTAAAAGATAGGCGTGCCATACTAATCTGTTTATTAAACTGACAAGAGTGACATCCCCCAGTCCCCACGCACATTCCTAAAAGCACAAACATATCTGTGTTGCCATCACGGGCATGTCTCACAGGACCATTAGCTGAACTTCAGTTTCATACTTCAGAGGTCTTGCTTGCAGACTAACAATGTGACCCAACATGAAACACACAGAATATGTGATTACAAGTTTAAGTTAAGCAGCTTCTCGTTAGGACAGCTCTTCCAAGTTTGAGTCATTTTAAAGGCTCTGAAAATAACAATAGCCTAAGGCAAACACACACACTTGTTTTCCCTTCACAAACCAAGATTAAAAAAAAGCCAAAAACAAAGTAGCCAGAAACCATAGGGAAAAGAAGAAAAAAAAGAAGACAAATAGTGCTCAAATAACCTAAAACTTAAGTCCCTTTACTTCCCGAGGCACACAGAGCGCAGCAGTTTGAGATGCAGGAAGACACCGTTTCCCTATGTGTGCCTACTTAAATAGCCCCATTCTTCACCGCGCGTACAGAGACACTCACCACTTTGTCCATAAGCTTCCAGGTCTTTTCCACCGTCCTCCGGTCGGCAGCTGCCTGCTTAGGGGGGCCCACAGCATCCTGAATGGCATCAATGAAGCCCAGGATCCGTCCCTTGCGCGGGTTCCGGCCGTTGAGGGAATTGGCCATCTGGGAGCCAAGCTGGCCGCAAGGACAGAGAAACACACACTCACAAGGTGCCCCGAAAGCATCTTCCCATCGAGCCCCCCGCACGCAGCCCGTGAGATAACACTTCCTTCTTCCCGGGCAGGAAAGGGCAAGACCAGGGCATGCTGAGGAGCAAGTTTAACTTTCCACGTCAAACGGCGCAAACCCACCTGGCCCCAGTTTACACTGGCAGGAGCGCCCCCGGGTTCACGGTCAACTCCAACCCGCGGGAGGGGAGAACCCACCCGCCGATACCCGGCCGCGGCTGCCCCGGGGCCCGGCCTGTCCCGCGCCCCTCCGCGAGCTCACCCCGGGACCACACAGCAAAAGCGGAAAAGAGCAGAGGGGTCTTGGGGAGGGGGGAGCAGACAGAGCAGGAGGGGTCCGTAAGGGAGGCGAGCGCCCGGGCAGCGGGAGCAGGGGCAGGCACGGCGCTCGCTCCCGGCACAGCCACACGTACAGATGAGCAGCACCGCGCGGCTCGCCGCAGCAGCCAGAGGAGCCGCCGAGGAAAGCCAGGAGCGGGCGAGGGGGAGTTGGGGTGGGGAAGGCTCCCCAGAGCCCCGCGGAGGCCGCTTACCCCGTCCTCAGCCCGGGGCGGCGGCGGCGGAGCGGCGCGCAGGCGAGGCGTCTGCCGAGCGAGGCTCTCCTCCCTCCGGCGCGCCGGGATTCACCGCCCCGGGAGGCAGGCGGAGCGCGCCCCGCCGCCCGTCCCGAGCGCCCCGCGGGGCTCCGCTCTGCGGCGCTGGTAGCGGTGGCGGGCGGCCGCTGCCCCGCAGGGAAGCACGGGGAGCTACTGCCCCGCCGCCCGCATCCCCCTGCCCGTAGCACAGCCCGGCGGGTGGGGATGTGCGCGCGTACGTGGAAAGAGCCCCACAGGCACATGCAAGAGAGAAGGCAGAGAGAGATGCACACGCACTGGTCCGTCCGCAGCCCGCGGCACGCTGTGGTCCTCCCGCACTCCTAGGAAGTGAGCCCGGCTCGGCGGCGGCTCCGCGCCCGCCCCCTCCCCGCGGCGCTCTGGCGGCCGCTCCTCTCCGCGGAACATGCCCACCCCCGGCCCCACGCTCCGGCAGGAAACGCATGCGCGCAGGGAAAGCGGCGGGAGGAACCGAGCCCCCTTTTCACGGGCGGAGCGGGCACGCGGGAGGGGGAACCGCGTTTAAATGACGTGAGCGGCAGCGAATTAGTGCGGGGATTGGAGCGCGGAGGCGGGGCGGCTGCGGGAGGGCTCGGGAGATGGGGACGGGGCGGGCAGGAGGGGCGGGCGGTGCGGAGAGTGATAGGAGCGGTGACCAGTGCTTGCGCTCCGAGGGTGGGAGGTGGAGCTTCCGGTCCTTCTTCAGGACGGTTGCCCGCCAGCTTAGGGGTGAGAGGTGGTCCATGGCTTTTGGGTGATGTGGGTGGGAGAGCCTAAAAGTGTTTAACGCTATTGAAGGGTTTACGGGGGGTAAAGAGCAGCTTGGGGCTTTGCCAGTGTGTCCCTCGCTCTTGGGTAAGTTGGGGTGTCCCACTCTGCTGGTGGTTCGTGTTAAAAATCAGTACTTCTTGTTGCCCCCTTATTGGGTGTTTTGCCTTTCTCCCCCCTCCGTGCCTTAGGGAGCTTGTTGGTCTTTGTGTGGCCACGAAGAACGGGAGCTTCTTTTCCTTCTGTACATCTGGTCTCTCATTTTTGGAGGAGGAGAGTGAGATTTGTTGTTAAGCAAGTCCTGAGATTTGTAATGTTGGGAAGGGGTTGGAGAACTGTATAAAGGGGTATTGCTGCTCTGAAAAGTACAGGGCAAATACATAAACGCTTCCGAATAGAAAACAAACCTCCCTGTTAATTTCATTCAATAGCACTTTCTGTAGGGTACAGTAAATAAGACGTTACCCTGTTATGTTTTTATTTTAGGCCAAGCTTTCCTCTCAGACTTGTATATTTCCCACGAATGCTGGAAAGGGAGAAGCTTACCTGCATAAGGTACAAGACATTTGACATCAGAGTCTTTTGAAGATGTTCCATGAGCTAATTGTGTTTCACAAGTGTTCTAATTAAGTATCATACAAGGAAACAAAACCGCAGCACTTAAAATCGTTGTGGCTGTTTTCAGAGGACAGTTGTACTGGGGGGCTGGTTTTGAGTTTTGGTTTTCTGAATATCAGTGAGTGTGTTTTCCAGAGCACTTGCCTTTGTAAGATTAAAAAAGCCTAAGGAAAAAAACCTAACAAACCAACCAAACAAAAAGAAACACACACCCCCCAAAAAAAAAAACACCAAAAACCAAACAAAAGCAAAAAAAAAAAACCCAAAAGCACAAAGAACCAAAAAAGAAACCGGAATGAATACCAAACCCCAAACAACAAAAAGTTGTACCTTTTATTTGTATTTTCATTTATCAGTATTGTTGATGCAGGTATCTTCCCATTGATTTAAATTGTGTCAAGTTACTCTTTTGGGCAGAGATAGGACTAGACTACATAAAATCATCTCAATAATGCATTCCTCAAAGGTCATTGTTCCTCTATAGCTTCAGAATTATTCTTTCCCCTGTGTTGTTTTAAATGTTGGTTTTCAACTCTCCTGTGGCAGCTCTCCCTGTGGTTGCTTTGGAGTCCAGCTTGCGTAAGATGACGTTGGTAGTGACTGCTTGCTCTTCTGAAACCTTGTTCTGCTGTGGATAAGCAAAGGATCTGACATTGTTTCTGAACTTGTTAAATCTTTGGTTCTTCTCAGTTGATTTGTTTTCATTGCTGTTATGTCTTCATTGTTGTTATGTCATTCTCTTTGTATTCTGCATGCTGCCAAGAGCTATGATCTGTGAGTTGCACTTGGTAGCTGTCTGGGGCTGAGTCATGTTGTCTTGCAGTTCATCTGAGTGCAGAGCCAGCAGGAGAGAGCGGCTTGGTTTCCTGCATCCCTATGTATGTGTTCTGTTGTTAAGAAATAGCCAGCTCTATGGGGAAGGCGAGTGGTTTTCAGACCCTTTTGCATTGCCTATGCTGTACAATAAGTGCAGATATTCTGGGAATTACAGTCCTCAGAGGGTCATATGACTGTACATTGGAAGCAAGCCTGATGGGCTTTGGTATCCCTACTGGCTTCAGTGTCAGGGGTGTGAAACATGGGTCAAACTCTCGTGTGCTATGCTATGAAAGCACTAGAAGACACTGATTTGGTTTTGTGGTTTCAAGCATGCAGAGTGAAGGGACTGTTTGATAGAAAACAGCTGAGAGGTAAGGCTGAGAGAGGAGGGGCAAACAGCAGCTGTGTGTTGTTAGCAATAGAGAACATAAGGACTTGCGCAGTGGGTCTACAGGTGTGAGGTTAAGAGGTCCTTGAAAGGGCGGAAGGCACTTGCCACCTGGAATGTTTTGGTACAGGCCAGGGGCAGTGTGTTAGTCTAGAGGGACAGGTGAGAGGATATTTCCACTGTCCAACTTCAGGCTCATTAACCTGAATTAAGAAGTTATGGATAGCCTGCTATGTAAAGGTCTGTTGAGAGACCACAAGGTGATTCAAAGGAGAACCCTAAGATACTTTGATTCTCTCTGGGAAAGAGCATCTTTCTAGTCTGTTTCAGCTCTGCATAAAGTGCATAAGGTAAGTTTGATGTCTAATTAAGGCTCCCAAGTTATGTATATACAATTAAAATGGCTCCACAGATCTCTCTTACTCATAAGCTGTGTGATTTAATATTTATTTTACTTGTTGTTGTACTAAAGAACATTAGAGTTTGGATCTGCTGTTTACAAGTGTTTTAATCTTTGTATGAAAACGCTACAGAATGGAAATGAGGTAAATATGAGGTGTCAAATTTGTGTATTCCACATTACATGAGACTGGTTCTCAACCTAGTTAAAGTACTACCCAGTCATGTAATGATCTCTGGATGGCTGTTGGGAGGATTTGGTGGAATCCTGTACTGAAAATTGCAGAGTGAAGGTGGCTGTGAGTCTGGGTAGGATAAGGGCATCAAGGCAGTGTGAAAGACTCCTTGTTTTGAACTCCTGAATCCTTTTGAAACATCAAGAATTCAGATAAAGAGCATTTTACTGAAAGGCAAAATCGTACAGCTTCTTGAAAAACACAGCTGCTTGGTAGACAGGGGAAAAACAGATACAAATGTGTAAAATGAAACTAAGAGATTTATGTATTGCAGTATTTTCCTGCCTGTTAAAAGGTTTTGGTTTTTTGGGTTTTGGGCTTGGTTTTTCTTTTTTGCTTTGCTGGTGGCCCGCATTCTCTGGAGCTGTTAAAGTTGTAAGACAGCCTTGTGAATGAAACTTTATGTTGCTGCTCTTGAATGGATTCCCTCAAAGAGCCATTCACAGTCGTTGGAAGCAAGAGAGATGTTTTGTTTTGGTTTTCTTTGTTTGCTAGAATATTATTGATTTTCTGCAGTCAGTCAATGTATGTGGTTTGGAAGCTGTTTTCATGTGTGGGTTTTTTGTTGTGGTACAAGTGACTTTTTGCCCAGATATGCTGAAGCACAAGAACAATGAAGAGGTCAGATGTAGGTTTTATTTATAGCTATGTAACGACGATAAGGTATTGCCCTCATGTATGGTATAATTTGTAAAGGTTATTACAGTATACAATATGCTGAGTTAAGTGATATGGTAGTGATGCTTGTAAAAGCTTAAGTCAGCTGTTTTGAAAGTTGAATGTGAAGTGCCTTCTTGCTAATTGTAAAGCACTAATAACCTGGTTATCCTAGCATCCTTAAACTTTAAATGTAATCTCTTGGTGTTTTGACTGAATATGTACACTTGGTGCTTAGAGTGGATATGCATAATGTTATGAAAAGGCAATGTGCTGTAGCATTCTGCAGTGCACTCTCAGGCAGAGGTTTAATGGCTGAGCCCTGACAAGGTCACACTCCTCACAGTGTGCAGTGTCTCAGCACAAAGCAGCTGGTCCCTGTTTGCGGGGAAGCTGGGTCTGTAAAGGCCACTAGAACCCACTGCTTTGGTGCCCTACATCCATCTGTTCTGTGAAAATGCCAAGCAAAACAAAACCCACATGGCAACCCAAACAACAAAAAAATACATGATAACTATTGTAGCACCAGCTACCTTTAAGCAAGCAGTCCTGGAACTTAAACACATTTTAATTAGCCCATTGTAGAGCTGCACAATGTCTTGCACATCTCCCTTCTTCCCCCAGGATCCAATTATTACGTAGTCATCTGTAATAGCTGTTAAGAATATTAAAGTGGAGCAAATGGAGAATCCTTTCATGTTGTTATTTTACAGTGCCCTCAAGGATGCTAGGTTCTTCAGAACCACCAAAGAAAAAGAAGGCTATTTAGTTCTGATTTTGATGGTTGTGAAGCTGCAAGCCACCTTTGTGGGTAACTTTTAAAGTAGATTGCAACATATTTAGCTGTTTTCTTGTAGCCAACTTGGAGACAGAAAGCAAAAGCAATCACCCCAGGCACTCAGAATTTTACTACTGATAATTTAAGTTTTTGTAATAATAGATGCTTTCTCTGCCTTAGTGGGTAATTACTTAGAGAAAATTGGTGATAACAGTGGTGGTTTGGTGTTATATTATTATCTAGTTAATTCACTTGCCTCTTAACTTTTCCTCTGTTTATTTAGATTGTTTCTGATGGTCATTGAGTAAGAAAGAAAGGCTGCTTTTCAAAGTTTCTGTGCACTGTAGCAATCCATCATTAATCCAGTAGGCTGTTGCAGTACAACTGATGGTAATAGTGTTGCTGTTGAGGTCTCTCAGCTGAGGATTTAAGTCCTCTTTTTTATCCTTGATTTGGAAAGACAAGCTAAATTTGGGTCTGTATCTGTAAATAGAATGGGCTAGGCACTGTTCTCAGGCCCTGAGGCATGTAACCATGGCAAGATAGGGCTGGTTGCCACTGTCCTTAGTAAAACTGCAGCAGTACCACCATCCCCACACCCAAAATACCTGCAGGTGTGGAGTGATCCCTGACCTGTGCTAACCCTGAACCTCCCAGGGATTTGTTTGGGAAAACACAAGCTGCCATGGGCCAAAATACTAGGCAGTATCCTAATAATTTACCACCACAGATAGTCATTCACCTACGTCATTGTGTCTGTGGTAACTGCATATGGATAGAGCTTGAGTGTGTGTGTGCATGCATACAAAGACACATGTGTGCACACACATACATTGTTAATATGGGGCCTTTCATCTTTGTTAATTTTGGTTGGAGTTCCCATAATGAAATTAGGTTCAGCTGGCTCCTTGAAGGGTAAACCCCTTAAAAGGCACATTGGAAATACATTGGCAAGACTTTTACTGACTGTTGCTCTTAGGTTTATCTTTTCAAATCTTTCATTTGCACTAGGGAAACCAACTGTGAACTATGAGATTGTTTCCCATGCAGAATACAGCAGAACCCTTTGCTTGACTATGAGCAATTAGAAAATACATTGTCTGTTTGCAGAATTAATGTGAGAATTAATTGCGGAGCCAGGCCTGTGTTTGTCTGTACACCTCGCTAATAAGTTCCCTTTTGCTGTAAACTTGACAGCCTGCTTCAAAACACGTCTCCACCCTAATATATTGGATGAAAAAAGGGTGTCAGCTTAATTTTAAAACAACCTAACCCTCGGGGAGCAATTTTACTTGAGTTCTTCTGGTTCTTTTCTGTTCTTAATTGCATCCATCTGCCAGAGCAGGTGCAAAGGCTTTAACTAAGTCCTGTCGTTTCAGCCCTACCTTCTGAATTTGCTCCATCTGTGTGACAGCCTTAAAATAATCAATGTCAATATCTTCCTCTCTTTTTTCCTTTTCCCTGCTAAGTGCCATGATCTTAATTCTTCTTAAGCTCGTTCTGATAAAACAATAGCAGCAGTATTTAACTCCAGCATCCTATTTAATATCCTGCCCAAATACAACTGAGGTTTCTTGTTTGACTTGAGAATTAGCAGCTTTTGTTCTTTTTCCATTCAGGTATCTCTGCTTTCGCCAGAATTTCTAAGATCTTCAAATTGTGGTAAGTGGTTGTAAAATACGCCTAGGGACTTCCACTGCCATCTTTGTCGGGAGTAGCAGTTGCACTTTGACAGGAAACAAGCCTGTGTCTATTGAACACACTTTAGCATAGAATACTTCCTCTGTGCTTCTGCAAGTTGAAATGACCTCACTTAGTCGGGATTTGAGTTATACTACTAGAAGCTTTAATGAAATACTCAAATGAGACACTGTCATGTAGACTTGTTTTCAGTTTAGTAAGGTAGTCTGGTAGGTAAATAGAAATCATGCAGTGCTAGGAAATCATAACTTAAGCGTTACAATTTATTTGCTTAAATTTCTTCTGTGCCACTCGATGTTGTAGCTTCTCATGTTCTGCCCATTCTTCTAAAAGAGGACAGCTTTTTGTGCTATAATCTGCTTGACATCTTGACACTATGCATTTGTGGTGTATCTTGTGTTCCTGTATGCTCCAAGTTCTGTTCGTATTTTCATTTGTGAGCAAAGACAGGAACCTTTTGTCTTTGTATTAAACACATTGGATTTTTTTTTCTTCCCCCCCCCCTTACTTATCTTCATTTAAAATAAGTTGAGATTTTTGGTTGTTTTGGGTTTTTTTTAATTGAAAGTAAACCATATGTTTATAGAATCAGAGTGATTTGGGTTGGAAAGGGTCTTAAAGGTCATCTAGTTCCAACCCCCTTGTCATGGGCTGGGGCAATTTCCACTAGACGAGGTTGCTCAAAACCCCATCAAAGCAAGTCACTGCTGTAACAGAACTGAGTAATTTTTGACCTTTTGCATGGGTTGTTTGCAAACACAAACTGAATGCATTTGATATTTGTAATTATTGGCTGAATGCTTCAGAGCATTCAGTTGTCCCCAGACTGAGTTTACAAGATTTTTTTGCATCAGTCGCTCATTCTACATAATGCAATTGGTGATTGTGTTTTTCTACTTCATTACAAGACTACTTCATTATAAGAAGAAAACGAAAAATAATGAATCAGATGTCTATGGAGAGGAATAAGTGATTTTTGCCTTTCTGAAATGTTCATTTTACACATTAGGGAGTTATATTTTGAATAGCAGTGAATACTACATCAAAATGTGCTTTTTAAATTATTTTTTTCTATTGTATGGAAGAATATAGTGCTTGTTTCCATTAATTTTCAGATTAAGGCATATTGTGTCAAATGAAATATGAAGAGGTCAAAGTAAAGCTAATAATGAAGTGAAGCTTGAATTAACCTTTTCTGCCGAGTTTCTGTCATTTTCCTGTCTAGTTTTCAATGTATCCAGTTCTACATGGATGCCCTCATTGTTTAGGCAGTCAGAAAGCGTCCGGCAGAACATTGTCACCCTTGTATCAAACAGCACAAAAGTGGCTTTAATTGCTGAGAATGTGGGTTTATTTCGTTTGTGGTTTTGTTGTTGTTTGCTCCATGGTGCCTCCCCCCCATCCCATATCTCCACCCAGCCTGTTTCCTAGTGTATTACTTTTGTTTAGCTACCAGTCACTTGATAGTAAATGTAAATCCAGCTATACTGGCTTATAAGCCTGTTGTGCTAGTATGTAGTTTCCTCCTTTCTGTTATTCTGTTTGGGTTTTGTTGTTTTGTTTTTTTTTTTTGATATCTGATATTTTACAATTTTAAATACCAAAAATCTCATCAAAATAAATATGATAGGAAGGAAACATGCACTCTTCACTGTTTATGCAAATAGCCTTGATTTGTTCCCAGTTACTTGCACAGCTTATCTGTCAGTTTATAGTTTTACTTCTTCTGCAAGAAACTTGACTCTTATGCTCACTGATGTTTGCAAGATGTGCATGACTTATACAGGAGATTCTCCATTGTTTGGGCTCCCTCTCCCTCTCTATATGCACGTGTGTGTGAGGACTAAAGAAATAAACCTAGGCAACTTATAAAACCATACTCATACAGGCAGAACTTTATCCTGAGCAAAGTGGGTATGTTTTGCTTCTGAGTTTTTCCATAGATCAGCTTGCTTAAAGCAACTTTAATTGTTGATTGCTTGGTTGTAATTTTCAAAGGACTTTTGTTAAAGTGGACGCCAGGGGCTGCCTGAGAAGAAAACTGCCTCAATTTCTTTGGGTTTTTTCTCTTTGTGAGTTAAAACTTAACTCTCAAGAGAGTCAGTTTATCTTCTCCATGTACAGCTGATGTGATGGGAAAAAGTGGTCTTTTTAAGTAGTTGTGACAGTCATAGTTATTGCAAAAGGGGGAATGGGGGTGGAAGATGAAAGAAATTACTTGGTAAAAAGTCTAGGCCAGTGATGATTAGTAGTGTGATAACTTGCAGTAAAGAGAAAATTATTTCAACCATGACACAAAAGCCATATATTTATGAGAAACTCATAGTGGCAGTGCCCTACATCCTGACCTAGCTCTACCTGATACGTGCATGATGACTGGGATAACTCGAGTCTATGAATTCACCATTAAAATGAAATTAAAAAACACCCACACCCTTATCAGGTGTAACACCAAATCATTGCAACCTTTTGAAATGCTGAGAGATGAGTAAATTTGTTTTATAAATACACAAATCATGCAAGAATGGAAATCATCACTGTGCAAAGGTTTACCGTTTGTTTTTAAGGTGAGGAGGCTGACTTGTATCCCAAGGATGCTGTGTTTTCCTGGGCTTCTCCATAATGACTTCGTCGATTACAGGATCATGCCTTATTTTGTTAAAAATTTAGTTAGGTTCACCAATAAAATGTTTAGCTATTAGAAGAGATCTTCAATAACATTGTAAATCCACTTTGAAGTATTGGAAATGGCATGGGGGGAAGGTCTGCCCTTTGTTTCTGTCACTGTTTGTACTTTTTTCTTCTATGCCCTTTTCTTCTCAGCTCCCCAGAGGCCTTTGCTTACAGTGTGTTACTGACGTGTGTATCATGAAAAAGCAAATACAGCAGTTGTAATCCTGGCTCCTCCTGCCCACACGGATTCATGAACTCTCTTCTCTTAAACCATGCGTATTGGGAGCTGGGAAGCTTGGAAGGACAAATAAAATAGAAATGTATGTACCCTTTTTGAGCTTCTGTTATTCCCTGTGTTTCAAGGGTGACAAAAAGAACAATTATCCCAAAAAAAAACAGGTTCGAGAGTTGAAAGGGTCCCTGCCAGGTTCCCACTGATGTGTTCTGCAGAAATGGTCTGGGTAAGGTTTTGCTTCTACTCGCTCTGTCGTCTTCCTGCCTAGTCCTTCCCATCTCTCATGTCAGTCACAGGCAGGAGTGGGAGCTTTCTGTTCCCGGAACCAAGATTATGCAGTTATACACCTGCTGAATTCATATAGCTGAAAAGGAACTGTATTCATATAGTAGAAGAGGAAGTAAGAGACTGAAATATGACTGAGGGAATTTCTGTGGATGGACTTGGCTCTGTATCTTCATATGACTTTGGATTTCATGGCAGTATGTGTAATGGAAAGAAGAATAAACAGTAGAACTGAGCTCACTTTTCTACAGAGCATTCATCTGGAGCACATTTCTTGGGCATAGCACTGCTGTGGGCTTGCAGCTGCTAGAATGTGTGCTGGTAGTGGACTGTCAAGCAGTGATGCTCAGCTATGGTGTGAGAACTTTGCTGTGCAAAAACTTGCCATCTCTGATTGTTTCAGATCAGTTTGGTATTTGACAACTGGCTATACAGGCAACTCTGATGGAAATCTAACCTGTAAATGCTTCAGCTTCAGAGGCATCAGGAGTCCTCTTTCACCTCTGTGGAAGATACTTCTATAGAATTGAATGTGCAGAGCTGAGGTGTTTCATCATCCAGAAGTATCTGGAACCGTGGGAGTCTGCTGGAGGGCATGATAGAGCATGGCCACTCTGGGTTGTGATGAGGCAGTTCCTTGTTATTGTGTGAGACTGGAGGTACCACTCTCTGGCTTTGAGCCTGTTTACTAGGCACTTCGGTATTGGAAAAAAGACGCTATAAACATGAATCCAAACTGTTACAGCAAAACATCTGGTGGAGTCCAGAAAATGAATTAACTAATTACCTTCATGTTGAAGGCAAGGCCTATTGAAATTCATCTAGTGTAACCATATTAACACATGTAGTTATTAATAGAAATGTACAGTCTGCTATTTCTGAGGTGTTTTCAAACAGGTCTGTCTCCATTTCCTGGCTGCATGACTTTGAAAGAGCTTGTAAATAGGTTGCCTGAGCTGGGCTGCTTGTCTGTTATTATTCTTGTTGACGTCACTGGGCAGTTTGGTTGTAACCCTACGAATAGTTGAAAGACAGCAGCAGAAAAGGGCTCTCACATTTGTTTGTACCTGCACTGTGTCCCCCTCCAAGGCCAGCACAGCCTTGTCTGTTGAGAAATGCTCTGGGGAACTGTGCCTCTAAAACTCTTTGTGATCCGTCACCAGTATGAGTTCAGTATTTCCTGGAACAAAGCTGCTTTGCTCAGTTCAAAATTCATCTGTTTGTTTTATGGGTGATGGATTTTTGACCAAACGATAGCTTATACCGAAAATGTAGAAAGGCATGGTACTTCAGTGTCCTATTGATAGTCTGCTGTGTTTCTGTGCCTGCATCTTTGAAATGCATTAGTGCCTTCTAGTCACTTAGCTGTGACAAAGTTCACTTCCAAGAGAGCCTTTGCTGGCTTCCTTCTGGCTAACAAGTGGTTTCTGAAGTTACTCTCCTCAGCTCTGCTGCTGTGTAACAAAGGCAGGTGCATGGGTGGCTTACTTCTGTGCCCAGAAAGGCAGACCCTGGATTGGTAACTGCAGTGGTGTGCTTTCAACTGGATGCCCCTGGAAAGCATCTGTGGGAGCTGCTATCCCTGATGGGGAGTTGGCACCAAATACAGGCAGACAGCAGGGAAGGAGGGAGATGCTCAGTTTTGGTTTTTAGCAGCATTGTCTCTGCCAGTTGATGCAGGAATAGAGCAAAGAATGGTCCTGAGAGAGATCTGCTTCTTCTTGCAAATTAAACTGTGTTTGATTTCAGTTATCTTCTTGTTCTTTTTTTATGACACCTATAGGATGAAGTCACTGCCGAATTAGAGGAATTCTGCAGTTCTTGTTCCAGAGCAGTAAACATTCTTAAATGCTCTGGGGCACGTACCTCATCAAATCTCAACTTCAGTAAAAGCTGAATGCAGGAGCTAACCCAAATTCCTTTCTTCAGTTGCTTTTGCTCTCTTTACTTGCTCCTTCAGATATTGCATGTTGGATAATATCTGTTTAGCTTTTAACCTGCATCGGGTATGCTAGAGTTTAAACTGCCTAACTTGCTTAACAGGAAGGCAAGAGAGCAGAAAGGAGAGTAAGTGTGAACAGCAGCACAGGCATTAAGAAAACGAACTTAGTTGACTTCTGGAATGGGAGCTGGAATGTTATGGAATTTGATACAGATTGAAAATAGAAGTTGAAAAGCATAAAATTTCCAGTGTTGGTGCCATTTTGGGTAGGCTCTGTGGGTGGAGGATGGTGCTAAATGCCAAGCAGGAAAGTAGAATCGAGCTTCTTTCCAACTAGTGACAGACAGCTAGCAATGAGGAGCGGGGGGGAAAGGTAGCTTAAATGTCCCAATGCAGCTGTTTTGTAATAAATCACCAATAGTTACTGGTAAATCCCAGCTCATCAGCATTTACTGTTTTCTTGTCTGTAGAGTTCTTTTCCACAGTATGATTTTTATGGTATCCTTATTTTATGTCTTATTGTATGTAGCCAGGTGGTTCACATGGCTCTGAAGTCTTTTTTTGGTCAGACTATGTGACTTACAGTAGGTAAAAAGTGCTTTTGAGTGTTCAGGTTAACCTGTCATTCTTCAGCACGAAAGTAACATCACTTCTAAGAATGAAGTGCTGCTTCTTATAGGGTGAGCATACTAGGGTTATGGACATCTCTGTTCCTTCTTTGTTCTTAAATCCTCGGTTCAAGTTCTGGTGTTGTGTTTTGTTTTGGCATCAGGCCCAGTTGCAGGAGCAGATCCTTTCTCTTCATTTGCTCCAGATGCATTTCCTGTGTGCTCTTGTGAGTCTCCTTCAAAAAAAAAACACCAAAACAATGAGCATGCAGGAAACAATTCATAATTAGGAAAAAAACCCCAAAACAACCCAAAAAAACCCCAAACAACCCAATTTCCCCCCTCCCTCCCAAATATCATCAAAGGAAAAGGTGGCTTTCCCTTTAGGAAACAGCTCCAGAAACTTTTAAGAGGCAGCTCCCTACTTCAACAGTACATGGCAATACTTCGGTTGTCTCATATGTTATCATACAGGAGAAAAGAGGAAGGTCAAAGTTATTCTGCTCAACAGTCACAAAGCATCGAGAATGTCCTTGGCCACTTGTCAAGCAAAGATAAATCCCAAATGACCAGAAAGAATCTGATATTCAAGATACACTTGTGCCCCTTTGATGGCAGAAATCCTTTGTAATGATTGGCCCCAAACTTTTTTCCTTGTGAGGCTTTAGAAGACGCTGTAAAAGGTTTTTAGTGTATAATACTTCTGGGTCAAATTGGAACTACTTGGAGGTCATTAGTAACAAGAAAGCATTCCTTAATTTTTCAGGAGGATCTGACTATTAAAATGTTGAGCATCTCTATTGTAGTGTGAACAGTTTAACTCTGTGTGTGTGTAGTAAATGGGGTGTAAGGATTGTAATCACTTGGCTTTTACTGTTGTAGTAGAACTTCTTTGTTAGTCTCCAAAGAGCTTCAGAGATGAAGGTGTAGTTCTTGAAATCCTGTTCTCTACGAAAAACTACAAGAATCCCTCACAGTAATATTTAAAGCTCCCCTTTCAGGTACAGCCAGAAGATAAGGCTGTGCTATAGGTAGTGCATACAAGGAATGGAAATGACTCGGTTCAACAAGTTTCCCAAAATTATAGGTGGTTTCCTTCAGAGAGAACTGACACTGCAATGCATGTGGATTTAATTACCTCTATGAAAGAAGCACACTCTGCTCTTTTGACTGAAATTTAGAATCTAAGAGATCTGTTGGGTGTGAAGCAGTAATTGGGAAGTCATTTGAGATGCAAAAGCAGTGAAAATGGGGTGGGTTTGCTTTACAACTGGAAACTATGACCATGGGTTGTTGTGCATAAATAATGTTACCATCAGGTTTTCCTTCCACTGAATTTTAAATGGTAAATACAGGGCTTGGAGGAAGGACTTTGTTTATCCTTCTATCCTACACTTTTGTAAAGTATTTGGAATGCAGTCCTGGTGCTTCCTGCTGCAGCTGGGGGAGAGGCACTGGAATGCTGATGTCTGTTCACAACTGGCTGTGTTTTGAAATCATAGCCCCAGCAAAGGGAAATGCATAATTTTACCACCTCTCCCAGCTGTCGTCACAAGAAGCACTGACTCAGACACACCTGTGACTCAGAATTCCTCTTGTTTCCTTCCTGCTGCCTACTAGTAGTAATTTGCCTCATATTCCAACTGGAACCTCTACTGCTGTTCTCAATCTCTGTGTAGTCTCACTTGATCTGTGCAGGCAATAGAAATGAAATAAAGCTGTTTCTTACTGTCCTCTTCCAATCCATCTACTCTGAGAAGAGGGCAAACAGAAAAGTCTTCTGTTCCTCAGTGCTTGAGCACAAAATTTGGGTAAACAGTAAAAAAATGAAAGAATTATAAAGGGACTTCTTTACTGCCCTGATAAGTAACCAAGTCACAAGCTACATCAACAGGAACTGGGCTGAGGAAAATCAAAGGTCATGATGTTTCTCAGGTGCAGTGCAGACTTTTACACAACCTGCTTCTCTGGGGGACAGCTGTGTGGTTTATTTAAATCAGTTTTCTTTCCCCTTGTTTCACAGGCATTCGGGCTGCTTACTGGGTTGTTCGTTAAACTTTTACTTTCCAGAGCATAATTCGCTATTGATTTTCATCTCCTCTTAGAGCTACCTACCCTTTCTGTTCATTTTTTTTCCCAACATGATCCATTTGTTTTGGTGCTTCACTTCTTGGTTGTCTGCCTTGGTTCCTCTGAAGGGTCTGACAGAAGTTATGAATTACCTCTTTTGGTGAGGCATTTCATGTCAATTATCTGAAATAAGAGACAATTTAGGAAGAAAAAATAAATGTTTTCATTGATAATTGTAATGGTAAGAGACCTCCTTAGACATGCAGACAGCAATTTCTAACAAGAAAAAAAAACCCAAACCCACCCTACAATATATTAAGACATGAGTAAGAAAGGAGTTAACAACAGGAGAAACAAATGGTCTGTGGTTAACTCGATCCCTTCCTTTGCTACAAACAAGCAATTGTCAAGTTTTAGAAGGCTTATTCAAATGTGACGGGGACAGCCCCGAAGCAGCAGTAGGAGGAACATCCACTGCTCATCATTTTCTTCTGCCACTTTTCATTCCAGCCGTGCAACTGTTCTACTCACAGAAAGTAAATATGGCAAAGATGATTTTGTTTGAACAATGACAGACTTAAATGTTCAAAAGTGCAGCTGCTGAGACTTCTTAGAGATTTACGTTTTCATTAAATGTACTTCTAACAAAGCATAGCATACATAACATGGCTAACAAACCTTGTGCAGAAGTTCTGCTTCACTTTCCTTTTATTAAGCCCAACCTGTTTCAAGCAGGGGAATACTGGGGCAAGAAGTACAGGTGTTAAGATGCTAAGCACCTATTGCTTTATGAGAACACTGGAGCAGAATCAGAGAATCCTATACAAGTTTTGGTTCCTTAAAATTCAGCATGGGTTGGATTGTAAACGGTACACACACATCTAAATTTGAGATGGAGCCAGAATTAAGAGGTGTTTATTATGGATCTGGTTTTTGGGTCAGGTTAAGAGAGCAGAAAGCTTTAAAAATAAAATATAAAAAAAAAGTAAAAAAATAATTTGATCAAATCACCCAGTCTGTAGTAATGACAGTGTAAGAGCTTGGCCATGGCAGATCTGAACCAACTCTGATCCTGTTTCAGAATCAAACCTGAATTTGGCTGCTGTTCAAAATACAGATTAAGAGAATACTTCCGTGGCAGGTTTTTCCTTTTGAACAGCTTATTCATTGTTTGATAAGCAGTCACTATTTCCCCTTCACCCCACATCCCAGTGCTTCCATATGAAACCCTATCACTGTTTCATTGCACATTAACTTTTTGCATATGAAGACATCCTGTTTAAATTTGCAGATTCAGGATATGGGAACTGCTCTTCCCCTTTATAAGTAGTTGAATATCCGTGCAAGCATTTAGTAATAAAACCTGCAGCAGTTATTCTTTGTAAACACTTAACTCTTAGAGTCAACTCTTTCTTGTTGAAAGGTTTGGTATTGCTTGGCAAACAATCCTTTGGGGTGTTCTGCTAGGTTGAGAGATGGTCTGCCTGAATTCAGCATTCATTCAGGACTTCTCACCTTCAAGGCTCGTCTTCCTGAGCAGTTGTTAGACCTTTACTTGGCATCAGCATCAGCATGCAAGAAACTGTGCACTAAGTAGATACAGCCTGCTCACCAGTGACCCACACTGAAGTGGCTCAGAAGTAGGTGGCAGTTACCAAGTTCTTAAGGTACAGAGACCAAAAGAGATAGCTATTAGAAATCACAGAGCAAAAGTAGCTTCTGTAAATGCAATACAATGTCTACATATATAGAGCTCTGTTTTGTACAGGTGTCACATCTGTATGGCATTTAATGAAAGCTTTCAAAGCAGCAGCCTTTTAATCTGATTGCTAACAAAAGATCAGCACTTCTGCTGATGGTAACAGGCTTTCAGTGCCTGTTGCCTTCTTTACACTGTGTTCATCAGTTGTCTCTGTTACATACAATTTCCTGCCTTTCCATCTTGGAACAGACTGACCTTCATTTTGTTTAAGATACTTGTGTATATACCTCTTGGAGGATCCAGGACCTGATTTTTGCTGTTTGGTTTTGGTTTTTTTTTATTGTACTGTTTTGTTTTGGGTTTCTGTTATTGGGGGGGAAGGTTTGGTTTGTCTTGGGGTTTTGTTGTTGTGGATTTTGTGTAGTTGATGTTGTTCATGCAGGTAAGCATCGATGTGTTTGCAGGATTGACATCTAGAGGAAACAAGAGAATTGGGAACATGTGGTGAATATAGTTCTACCTCTTTGCTGGGTAGCTCCTGTTAAAGATGTATGTGTCAAGGTGAGTGTTGCTAGTCTCTCTTGGTCATTCAGTAAAACAAAGCATGTCTGTCTTTGTTATGATGAGAGGTGAGTGAAGGAACTTTGCAGCCTGTCCCACCAAACCCAGTCCAACTGCAGCATTGCAATAGTCATTTCTGTTGCCAAGGCTTTGCTTCTTTCAAGGAGTATTTATTGCTCCAGTGTCACCTTCAGCATAATAGGACCTGGAAAACAAAGCTGATCCCTTTGCAGCAAAATTGTCTTTGTCTCTTCTTTGGGAATGCTCTAAGGAAGCATGCTGTGTATAAAATGACTTCCTTCCAAATTTAAGCAGGAAGAGACATACATGTTTGTATACATGAAGAGAATTAACTGCAAAACCTTCTTTTCCTCCTTCACCTCCCTTTGTTCTTTTTTAATTCTGTAGCTGGCATCAAAATGACAGCAGGAGAGAACTCGTTTCCTCCATGTTCACACAAAGGGGATGGGAACTTGAAGCATCAGTGCATGTCCTTTTTAAGCTAGCAAGCCAAACATCAAGGCATTTTAAGATCTGTGTTCAGTCTTTAGTGCCTTCATGAAGCTGCTTATAAAGGGCTTCCTTTTGTTTTGCTGCAGTATAATTTTTAATGCTGCTGACAGACTTGGGTGCTGAAATTCAACCTCTGGTTACTCACAGAGCTGATACAAGAGACAGCTGAGATGCATTCTCTTGAGACTGGTCACAAGTAAGACTTCTCCCCGACCTTTGGGGACCACTTATTTGGGAAAGTGGAGAACTTGGTGTCAGTATTTATTCAATCCTTGGACTCTTCTCTAAGGCTCATGCAAACTGTTGTGGCAGCATTGTCATAGCAACCATCACTCACTTGAAACCAAGCACTGACCACCGCTGTAACATACAGCAGCTTTTTCTTTCAGACTCATCCAGGTTTGAGCTAGTGACCTGTGTGTAGAAATGCTTGGTGTGCTGGTATTGACGTGCTTAGCTAAAAGCTAATTTTATTAGAGTATAATTGGTGGTGGCAGTGTAGGGAGGTAATTTCATGCTTAATTTTGACAGTCAAATTAGGTGTCTATTTCCCTCAAGTGAGGGGGGGAGTTGGGCTCATAGATTTAGTTTTCTGAATTGTAACAAGGAAGTAGAAAGTAGGTTAATCCTCCTAAATATATGCACTGTGCAAGTCTCTTCCTTGTGAATGAAGAGACAGCAGAAAGAAGGCACTCATTACATATCTGTACCTACTTATCAATCAGCACTTTAACTCCTTCAGTCAGTAAAGATAGTAACTTTGGCTGTAAGCTATTGAGGACTGGGAGATATTTAAACATTTGTATAGATATTGGCTTATTTTAATACACTTTAAGCCATACTATTTCATTTTCACTGAAGTGCAGTATCTTAGTCAGAATCTGGTCCTAAATAGATAGTGAAGTGGTATATATAGCCTGTCTTCATAGGAAAGCTGCTCTGGCCCTCCTCTGGACTTGCTCTAACAGGTCCATGTCCTTCTTATGTTGGGAGCCCCTGAGCTGGAAGCAGTGCTCCAGGTGAGGGTCTTGTGGGAGCAGAGTAGGAGAAAATCCCCTACGTTGACCTGCTGGCCATGTTCCTTTTGATGCAGGCCAGCAATCTGTTGGCTTTTGGGCAGCAAATGCACCCTGTTGGGTCACATTTTTATATTTGTACAGCCTCCTGTCCTCCCTCCCCCTCTCAATTGAGAGAAACATGAAGTTTGTTGGGTTTTACTTATTCTTTTACAATTTCTTTATTTCATTTTATTTTAACATAATCAAGGGGTTTTCCTCCTGGCATGTGATTCAAGAGAGCAGTTAACCATTTCTCTAGCTTTAAAGTTGTTAAAAAGGACTGTGGGATAAAAACTAGCTCCCAGTTTGCCTCTATCAGTTCGCTTCAGGCTAAAACCTGAGTTTCCTTTTGTGAAGGAGCTTGGGGGATCCTTCTTGTGGCCAGATGTGTTACATGATTATCTAGCGAGACTCACCCTCCTTGCTTCTCAGTTGAGTTCAGTGCTGCCTGGTCTTAAGACTTTCAGTACTGTACCATAGGCTGTCATGTTTAGAGTGTGACTGTGTTTCCCTTAAATGATCTGGAGATTCCGTTTTGCTGTCACAGGGCTGAATGGTGTCAGGCATTTAAATTGTTGTAGACTGGGTACTTCTGTCAGTTGCCCTCTTAATCATCTTCTTCCTTGTAAATCATAGAAATAAAAAAACCTGTTTTATTTTGATATACATATTTGGTCAAGTGAATTGGCCTTGAAGTGGTTGTTAAAGCATCTGTGATAGCAGCAAATGACCTAAGTGTAACTTTGGGAAGTTCTTGCATGAGTTCCAGGAGATGTAGGGCAACTGAAGTAATAAGTGATGATGACTCATAAAGAATAAAGGGATCTGAAGGAGAATTTACAGGAAAGAGCATAAGCTATGGCTTTGCTTTTCTGTGATTTCAGAGTTACTTTTATTAGAGGCAAGGGAAACTTTGCATGCCTAGAGAGAAGGCAAAATGACGGGGGAAACAGATAGTCTTAGAGAACCAGAAAGGTGCAGGAGCTAAGGTACTAATCATCCCCAAATTTTGGTGCTGGATGAACCAAAAACTATTCTTTTTTATCCACAGTAATGGTATCTACCGAGGTTAAGATGCATCTGTGCTTCCTTCAGGGACTCAGCAGTTGAAGTTATTGGGTAGTTCACAACCCAATTCTTCAAATTAGAGCCACTGAAGTAGTTTTCTATCCTCAATATGACCGGACTGTGAAAGCCCCTATACTACTTTATATTTTACTGTGAATGGAGTGGAGGTTGCAGAAAGTTATGACCAGCATCTTCTTGAGCCCTGTCAAAGGCTTGGGTGTGAAGAAAGCCTTCTTAAAATTAGGATTAAAAAAAAAAAAAAGATGTTACTGCTTTCAACAAACCCAGAAAAACAAGAAAAGCAAATTTGATATAATTTCTCAATACAACATCCTCCCCTTCCAGTGCCTGACAGGATTTCAGAAAGCTCTTCTTGAGATGGACAGAACTGCTCTGTGTAGCTGGCTGGGTTCAAGGTGGGTGCTTGTGCTTTTGTACCTGTGAAGGTGTAACAGGCAAGAAAGGTTTGGTCATTTGGAAGACAAAAAAGGAAAGTATCTTAAGGGACATTATGAGATAAATTTTTGAGTTACAGAAAGTCTCTTCCTACCCCTCACTGTGAACACAGCTAGGAAACATCTGCCTACAGCTGCTCTGTGCTTAGTCTGTGATAGCGTAATTCATTCACACCCACATGGGCATACAAAACTATTTCCAAAGCTTCTGCTTTGTGCTGTCATAGTGCCATCCAGGAGTAACAGCCGAAAGGAAAAATTCCTTTCAGTGACATTCCTTGCCCTAAGCCAGAAACAACATAGAAAGGTATGCCTCTCTCTTCCATGCTTGCTAATTTAGAGACATTGCCAGTATGAACCATGACTGAGGGTCTGAAATGACCCAAGTCCATGTCCCTACTTCAAATTCAGTGATGCAACCTGAGTGTACATTGACTAACTCACTTTTAAGAATTCACATCATTTAAAGCTTTTGAGCAATGAGAATTACTTGAAAACATTCCTATTGGTTTATTTTCCTCATTTACATGTTTGCTACCTGCATCTCATTCAAAGCAGGGAGGCATCACTTGCTTCTGTTTGCTCTCTAAATGTGCATTAAAAAGGACTGTTAGAATCAGCATTCTGATCTAAGGCTCTAATGAACCATATTGCATTCTCACGGAGGAAATGGAGAGGGAAATATTGATATATACAAGGAAAAAAAAAAGCTATAAACCTATGTTGTCTTTGGGGAGAATGTACTGTTCTGTATCTTGGTTCTATGCTGCTCAAACTTGTCAGTCATCCAACCAACCATTCATTGTGTTGTGTGTTCTCCCAAAACCAGGTGAAGTACTGAACACCAGACCAGCTAAATAATGCTACTATGTCATATTAACTTGTAAATATGTATTTTCTTTTCTTGCCTGTTTTCTATGCACTTTATGGGCTCTGCTGTACTTTGGTGTTAGGAATGTCTTCCAGCCTAAACTGGAAGACCAGTCCAGGTGTACCTCTGCAGCAGCATCTTTTGTTGCAGTACCTTATGGACACTGAAAGGAATCGCATATCTGTAAAACTTAGGTAGTAGAAAGGTTCCTTCTCTTAGTGTTTTTATTCTTCTCCCACTATCCCCTTCCTTTTTTGCCATACAGTCTCCAAATGAAGGTCACATTTTTCTGGCCTCTGGCAGATTGCAGGGTATTGTGGGCAATTGGATATGGAGAGCATACTGGAACATTTCATATTATTTGTATTATAGTGGTTTGAAGTTATACCTTCATACCTATAGTATGCTGCAGGCTCAGAAGTAGCCTGTGCCTCAGGTACTGTGTTTTATGCCTTTTGCTTTTTTTATTACTTTCTTGTAAAGCTTCAAAAGGGAAATGGAATTATACTATGTAGAAGGAATGATGCTTACCTCTGGTTGATAGGGTCTGTATTTGTCACTGAAACCAAAGGCAGGAGTTCTTACTGACTTGAAGGAAAGGGCTTTAATTTATCCTGGCTCGCTTACCAGTGAAGAAATGTGAAAGATGCATGGCCTTGTATCTGAGGAGAAGGAGAAAGAACAGCTAGTGTGAGGACAGAAAAAACAGTTTGAGCAGACTAATATAAAGCTGTATCTGAACTTGGAGACCCTGAGCACCTCAACTTTCTGATGTAGAGGGGCAAGAAACAGTTTGGCTGCAGTCTAAGAGCCAGGTGCACACAAGCTCCCCCAAGCCAGCCAATCTAACCTGGTAAAACAGAAATGCATGCACATAATTAAATTAAAGCCATAACTTTTAGCCAAGTTCTTGACCTGAGTGAAGAGTGGATCAGGACCCAGGGATTTATGTCTTTATGTGTGTATATTTTATATGCAACCTAAATATATAGTGTAGTAAGAGGTTGTAGGCCAGATTTTGAAAGGTCCCTGACACAGTTCATCAGAGGTGTTCATTCACCTCACTCCCTTGGAAAGTGGTGCACAGATACCACAGAGAATCTGGACACAGATGCTCGCCTTCACCTTTAAAAACCAAAGAGCTAAGCTTTACTTTACCACACATTAGGGACATTTGGTTGGGAATGCTGATGTAAGGCAAACACTTGAGTGGCATTGGCAGTCATTATCACAAAATAGTAACAAAAAAACATTAAGCAGATTTCAGGAAGGAATGTGAAAATATTTGACTTCATACATTTGGAAATTTAAAGTAGAACACTTCACAGTGAAAACCAGTAATTGTACCAAACCAGTACATTGTGTTACTGCACATACGGAGTAGGAACTGCTATGTTCGCTTCCCAAGTGGAACACTAAGAGATCAGAATTTGACATATCTGTGGATCTAAAATTTAGCTTTTAGGAGTCATTGAACTCCTTCTCTGTTGATTTTCAGGTCAAATTAATTTTGCCTGCCAATAGAAAATGAAATGCTGAGACAGATGATGATTCTGGAACATAGACTCAGTGTGTTTATGTACCAAAAGGGTAGTCAAAGAAGAGATAGTCAAACCTCAAATAATTTAGTTCACCATGCAGTCTGATTGGATGCTAGAAAAAATATGAACCTTTGTAGAAAGCAGTGAGCATACAGTAGGCTAAAAGCAGTATAAAGTGTTTTGTACATTAATGTACCAAATTTGATTACTCAGCATGGAAAGCGGTGTTAGATAGTAGAACATTGAATCTGTGTTATTAAAATTAAAACAATTCAATATATCCTTTCTAAATACACAAGGCAGTGAAGTTCACCAAAACTATAGCAGAATGGATTTTTTCACCTTTTTAATGAGTGTTTAAGAGTCAAATTACTGGAAGGCAAGAAAATGCATTTCTGTTAGGCAGGCTTAAAGTTAGTTTTGTCTCAAACAACAGTTATTACTCACTAACATCCTTTTATTGATTACTATATGGAGGAAACTTAGGTAAACCTGTTGTTTTGCTCAGAAGTTGAATATCTCCAAGTTTTCTGCGTGTGGCACCATTTTAAGAAGTCTGTGCAGACAGTATTGGCAACACAGTCTCTTAAGTAAAAAGTAGGCTAATATGTCTGTGATTTATGTAAGGCTTACTAAAAAGAATTGGTCTCGCCTCACAAAATCAAAGCTGCCTCCTTTTTCCTTGCAGAGCTGTTCACTTTTTGTCTAACTTCATTAAAGACAAAAGCCAAGAAACTTAAAAGTATTGTATTCATTCTCCAAGTAGTCATTAAATCAGTAAGGAGAATGAAACTGCAGATGCCTTTGTTCATTACTATGCAAAAGCTTTAAAAATTCAAATCAGCTCGAGACCTTTATGCTGTTTCTGATTTCCTTGATATTCTTCTCTGAAAAAACCCACAAACCGAAACAACAGCAAAAAAGATTGACTTTTTAATAGCATTTTTCCATCTCTTATGCTTTGGTTTCTTGGCTAATGTTGATGCTGCGTTTTTCCAAGACCTACATCATGTTTGATAATTTGTAAAAACATCCATAGTTCAACATCAGTGAATGAAGCCTCTATAATCAGCGTGTCAGCTGAAAATCTCGCCTCTCCTTTCCGAACCAGAAACAGCATCTACCATATCACAGCATATTTCTATATGTACTCTGTCAGCTTGTTAGAAGCAGTATTTGTGGTTTTGTTGTGGTTGGTGTGTTTTGTGGGGTGGGGGTGTTGTTTTTTCTTTTTGCTCTGGATTGCTGTTCTGTAAAGTACATAGGCAAAGTACTTACTGTGCAACCTCTTTTAGGTAATGTAATATAATAACAACAAAATCATCCCATACATTCTGGCCAGAAGGCAGAGAGGAAGGCTTACAGAGAGGGCTGCACTGGAGAAGTTCTTGAAGTCCCTCCTCCTAGTCATATATTTTCATCGTCTCTTGTATTTGAGACTGTTCAGAAGCAGTATGAATGCTTGTCAAATTCATGCAAATATTAATTCTTCTCTTGGAAGAAAATCCAAAATAAGGCTTATTGGTGCAGAGCATGTAACCAAATTTTACATTTTGGAGGTATAGATCACCCCTTGGCTCCATCTTTTGCCAAGGGAATTCTGGTGAAAGAATATTCAAACTACCATCTGTCTTTTCAGGTATTTCAGTAGCAAGGTGGATTTTAATATGTTTAATGATATGCTCCCCTAGTCAGAAGAACTGCAAAACACTTAAGCAGGGTGCTGTATTGAGGCAAGAGTCATTATTCTTTTGCACAATTGGCCTAGAATGAGTGACGTTTGCTGTAACCTGCCACTTCTGTATTCCTCAGGTGAACCTACCCCGTGCTCAAGCTTAGTAATTTATGTAAATAGATTTGTATCGTATTTCTAGAGAATAACTATTTGATCTTGCAGGCCTTTTTCATTGCTGACTGAAGTGAAACGCTTTTCCTAAAACCTTCTTAATTGTGCCCTGCTGCTTTATTTTACTTGCAAGTAGATCTCTAGTTCTGCAAATGCCAAGAATATTCCAAGTCTCAGGGCAGAGATCTGCAAAAAGCAAATCTAAACACCACTAATGTCAAGAAAAGTATTTCTGATTGCTGTCTTCTTTATCTGTATTACTAGACAAAGAAAAGTCCATTATGAAAATGTTGCCTTTAAGGTCACTTATTCACCACAAAGTTCAGGCTCAATGCAAATCTTCCTCATAGGATGACTAACAGAAATATGACTCTTGTACCTTTTTGGAGCTAATTAATTAGGTCTAACTCTAACCCCCAAGTACCTTCTCAGGGTTATTGCTGTTGGTGGCAGAAAGCAATCAATCAGCCTTGGATACACTGAAACCAAGTTGATGAATCTATTCCACAAGGTCTCTTGGCTCTCCCCTTGTTAAATGAAATCTACTGGGCCTGGGTCAACTGACCTTTGCCACGTAGGAAGCTATATAGGAAATGTGAGAATGTGTGGATTCTTGTTAATACCAACAGAATTTGAGGCTCAAGTTACTTGTCTTGTGGGTTGCTTTCCTACTCCAGTGAAATGGACTCAGTACTCTGGTGGTCTGCCCTTTCCTCAAGCTTTCTATAGCTTTTCTGTGCAATAGCCTTAGAGTTACATTATGCGTGAAATATCGGTGCCTTCCAAATGCAGCAGGACCCTGCTGGTGCTACTTCACTGTATAAACTGAGAACTTGTTGGGAGTGACTGAAGTTTGGAAGCTGACAGGTAAGTATTCCTGTGTTCTGCAGTTGTTGGTGAAGAGTACAGGCTTCCTTCACCTTCTCTATTTTCATTGAAATGATTTAGATTGATTCTGAGCTCCCTTTTATTTCTTTTTACCTCATAAAAACACTTAAGTGCCTATGGGTAGGCTTGATCCAGGAGAACACCCTCAAGTGTTTGTTAAGATTTAACACAACAGCTTGTGTGAAGAGCGTACCTTAATGTGAATACAAGTTTTTCCTTTTGGCTGAATCAAGTATTTGGACTTGTCCTTGAGTTTGAATGCATTTTTAGAGTAATACCTTCTTATTTATGTGAGGCATGCCTATCAACTTGTGCAAATAAATCGCTGTAGGGAATGAAGAGAAAAACAGCAATGCTGGGTTGGAGGAGGGGAGCTCGAGTGAGCAGGTGAAAATGTCGAGCAAAGTCAGCAGTTTACAAAATGCTGATTATGTTTTTTCTCACGTTCTTTTGTCATTTGTTTTCTGAGCTCAGTGGTTGCTATTTTCATAATGTCATTGAAAAGCTCTCCCTCGTGAAGGAAGAAGAATTGGTACATTTCTGTCTTCCCTGTCTCTCTCTTTGTACGTATGCACTAGTTAAGGCTTACAAAGTACTTCATTATTTGGAGCAGTGCCAAGCAGGATTATCACCTTTCCATTTAGGTTTTGGCAATTCTAAAATACTCCTCTTTGAAATCATACAGGGAGTGTAGAACATATGGCCAAAAAAAAGGTGGCCATTGGAAGTAATACCTTGAAAAGTGACAGATGTGTCGGTTTTAAAGATTTTTATCTTTAAACATCTTCATTCTTAAATTATCCAGGCTTTAAATGCTCCTCTGTTGGTTTTCTTGTCCCTTGCCAATTCTGGAATGAGCTAGTTTTAAGTTACGAATTTGGAATTTATGTTAAAAAACTTTATTTCAAAATTCTAGCACAAAATTGTGTTGAAAGAAGTCCCTGTCACTGCTGGTGATGCTCTTTGCAATTTTTTCAATAGTAGAATGTAGAAGAGAGAGCATACTAGAATTTATCCTTAGTTTGTAAGTAATAGATAGCTTTATGTGTACCAGGGTGAATTTCTCACACCACAACAGTTTCTTCATTAGTAGCCAAACTGGTTTCATTGTCCTTATAAGCTGTTCTCACAGATTTGAGGGTAGGAGGGGATTCAGCATTGTTAAATATCATAAAGGCAAGCAAGAATGTCACCAAGTACAATTTGAGCTGTGAACAGCAGTGCTCCTAGAACATGAGGTAGCTTTTACCTGGCTACTTAATTTCTGTTCTGATGGAAGGTCCAGTCTGTGTTTGTAAAAAAAAACAAAACCCAAACTTGCCCCTGAAAAACCCCAAACGCTAAGCAAACGGATAGTAACCGGAGCGATGTGAAAATGACTGACTACCAAGGGGTTTCAGAGAAAGGTTTTGTCGCTGTATGAATGAATACACACTTTGGGAAAAATACAGCGGTTTTGTTATATTAGACTGTGAGAATGCATATTGGCTTGAGTTAATGTTGCTTAATTAACATAATTTTAATTTAATAATCAGTGCCTTCCGTGTTTAGCTTGATCTGTTGTGTCAATGCATATTCTAGGCATTGAAAGGTTTCTTTTTTAGAGTCCTTTACTTTGAGAGTACTCAGCCTCAAGGAGTGCTCATGCATAAAGAATTTGTGGTTAATTTCTAAAGGGGTTCTTAGGAATTACTATGTATGTGCAAATCCTTGCAAGTAGAAATGAATTTGTTCTTGTGTTTTGTTTAATTTTATATTCTTGAGGACACAATTTAGTAACAAGTTTCTGAGTGAGTCTATGAGTGTGTGACCTTAGCTAAGATTTACTCTTCTTGATAAGCATAGTCCCAGGGGTCTTGTCAAACAGAAAGGGAGGAAGGAGTCTGGTAGAAATGTGGCATTTAAAGGGATACCTTTTCTTTCTTTGCTGAAAATGAGCCTTGTCAAACAGAAAGGGAGGAAGGAGTCTGGTAGAAAGGTGCCATTTAAAGGGATACCTTTTCTTTCTTTGCTGAAAATGAGCCAGTAATATCAGTGCTTGTTGTGTTGAACATCAGCTACAACCTATTTTCATTTATTGACTTTGGTGTGGTTTACTACAGCAGAAGCAGATCTGAGGTCCTAAGCAGAGGGAATAAATCAGGATGTGCATCCTTTAAAACACTTTTTCTTTAGTCTGGAAAAACTATCAGTAGTAAATTCAAGCAGGATTGCAGACCCATAATACACTCTGTAATGCACTATTCTGTGCTTCCAGCACATGGGTGCATTAGTCCCAGGGTATCACATGTTTCAAAACATTGGCTAGCCAAAACGGGGTGATAGATTCGTATAATTACTGTTAGTGGCAGGAGCAGAATTCGGAACCTGTTCTTGGGCACTTATAAGGGCTGTGCTTGGGGCAGCTGAACACAACCACCTACTTAAGACTGTGATAAGTACATCAACTGTGCTTCAAAAACACCTCCAGCAGCTTCTGCTTGCCACCACTGCTGTTCTGTCAAAAACCACTACTCTGATGTAGACCATGCTTTCCATATTATCTTGTTCCCAATCTGTTAAAATTCAGATATAGCAACCTTTGCTTTTGAAACTGGTTGTGGTAATAGTGTGTAGTAATAGTGTGTAGTGTTAGTATTGATTTAAAAGTACGTTTGGTACTAGGGAACAAGATTATCTCTAATAAGATGCTTTGTTTTTTTGTTTATTTCCTTGAAGAAAATGAAAGGAAAAAAACCTCATCCAAACAAAGCTCCCACAAATGAATACCAAGTTTAGTGGAACAGCTTTTCAGTTTAAGAAAATAATGGATATAGGAAATATGGTTGCATACTTAATCCTGACGTGGGATCTTTCCCGTCACAGGGGTGTAAACCTGTTCCCTGCACTTCGTCTTTGCTGCTGAGCACATACTCCCAGTCCCAATTGTAAACTATAATTGAACCAGTGGTCTTAGAATATGCATATCTGATGGTGAGTTCACCAGAACTACCAGGTGAACCTGAAATTTCTAGGCTAATTAGATGCATTTCTAATCATTCTCTTTTGATTTACATTAGTTTTAAGCCTGGAAGGTGAGCTGTCCTTTAGAGCTAGTAATTGATTTGTGAGGATTTTGTGAAGTGTGTCTGGAGATTATTCTCCCATAGAAAATTCTGTCAGCCAGTGAACTTGTACCTAGCACTTGATACAGATGGGTGGGTTTATTATGAAACTGAAAGGGGCATTATTTCTGCATGTGTATACATATGTGTGCATGTTGCAGAGGGGATGGGGGGTTTTATTGTTCATATTCCTATTGTTTCTGATGGCTTTGACAAAATTGCAGCTGGTTCTACTAATGAATGTTTAACATGTCCATTTTCCTCTCCAGTCTCATGTGTGCTGCAGGAAAATGCATTCTAAAGGGAACATTTCATGACAAGTATTCATGAAATGACAGTATAGTTCCCAAAGCATATTCCCTGCTTTATTTCCTTGACAGAGCTCTGCCATTGTTTCCTTCTCCTGTGGTCAGCCTCATGAAAAATAGGGATGACTAGTCATGGGCATCAAATCGCCTTGAGCTTTGGGCATCTCGACATCTGAACGGGAATAGTATAGTTTTCTGAATGCAGAGGAGGTCTCTCTGCATTCCTGTGTTTGAAGGAGTGTCCAAGGGCTTTTAAGGTATTTGCAGAAATCATTTGCTATTCCTCAAAGCTTACCCCTGGGAAAGTCAGTGGTAAAACTCTTGGACTTTTAGGGCAACCTGGCTAGGTCAATATTTAACCTTAGTTATTCGTGTTTCTTTTGAAGTCATCGTCTTGAAACTATAACTTCTACTAATTTAGAGGCTTTTGATTTATATACTGGGAAAGCAGTAGTAACTTACCAACAGTACATTCTCACCCAGTTTCACTTGTTTGAATGAAAATAACACAAAAGCCCTACTGCAATAATTATATAGGGTAGATCACTGCTTTAAACCCTGCAGTAAACTTCACAAGTTCACAAAACGTAGGTTAAAAAAGAAGCAGGTCAATAAACAATGGCTTTTGACTGCCTTTTTGCCTGTATTACATTTATGATATCAAGTTTTTCCCCAGAGGGCCTAGAATTCCTTCTACTTTATTTGTAAGTGTACTGAAATGTTCATTTTAGCTGTGTGATTTGAAGATTTGCTGAATATTATGTTACTTCTAATAAAAGGTAGACTAGCCTTATACTTATTTCTTCCATTACAAATTCATGCAGTATCTTTTGAACTTTTGTCCTGCTTGCTCTTATGAGTCATGCTATGATAGCACCTATATTTTCTATTGGAAATAAAGTACGTAAGAGAATGTCCTCTCTGAAACTGCCTGCTGATGGGGTGTGTGTGTGGGGGGGTGCTTTCTCCTTGTTCTCTTTCTCCTGGTTGCCATCAAGAGCTAAGGATTTATGTGTTGTCTCCTTACCTTCAGTGAAACCTGTCTTCCACTTCAACCAAGTGTCAATTCACTTCTCAGCTTGAGGCTTCAAATCTGCAAGGCTCACTTCCAAAGAGGATTCCTGAGCTGGATTTTTATGGGCTGTGAAGGCTTTTGCTCTTTCTTAGGGAAGTCTTTAGGTGGAAGACCTCAAAGGTTTGGGCCAGAGCTTGACTTGCATTTACCTAGGGTGTGAAGGAAAGGAAGAAATCATGTTCAAATTTACAGTGTGGAATAATATAGGCAACATACCAGGTCAGTTAGTCAGACACAGATTTACTGGTAATGAGGTATGTACTGCGAAGGTGGGGAGGCACTGGAACAGGCTGCGAATGCCCCATCCCTGACAATGTTCAAGGGTGAGCTGGACAGGGCTTAGGGCAAGCAGATGTCCCTGACCGTGGCAGGGGATTAGAACCAGATGAACCTTAAGGGCCCTTCCAACCCAAACCATTTTATGGTTCTATGACACTTCCTGCTGTGCCATATATCTTGCAACAAAGCAATGGGTGAAAGCAATGACACTGCCACCCTCAACTGTCTATTTCTTGGATGTATCTGGTGTTCATATAAACTTTGAAACAGACATTACTGGCTGACAAGCTCCTGAAAAATGCTTATGAACAATTGCAGGTGACAAAAACAATGTATTTTGTTTGAATGAGTGTCCTTGGCTTTTAAGGCATTTGTTCACCTCTAATTGCCTATAGTCTGTCCCACTTCACCCATTTTAGGCTGCCCTGGTAAAACCAAAAGAGCTAGAGGGTATGATTGCAAGGTTTCTCCTGGACAGACAGTAGTAGTTGAAACAGCATTATCCAGCTCTTAGCACTTGGAAGCATTGGCTCTGGGTTTTGTTTCCTTTCCTCCTGTCCTCCTACTGTCTTTTTAAAGGATAAGGTATCAAACCAGGTTATGCTCTTTTAAGTTATTTCACTGATGGGATATAGCAGCAATACAGATCTTCCATGCCCCTTTTTCTCTACCTGAAATGAAGAAGTAAGAGGCCATGAGATTCCATCGCCTATAGTAAATCAGCAGGATCAGCAGGGATCTGTTCTGGTTTTATGAACAGATGTGCAATCACAAACTATATACACCTGAAATTAGAGTGAGTTATTTAGTAATACACTGCTGTGCAAATGCCTCTCTCCTATGTCGTTTTCAGAGCACGTACAAACACTACATGTAGCTATAATGATGAGTGGGAATTTTACCTAGCCCTTTATTTTGCAGCGTGGGCATGGATTTACCTATTTTATTGATCAATAAACTGAAGCCAAAAGAGAATAAAGCCCAAGTTATCTCTACTAAAGCCAATGGGGGAGGGTCTGTACTGCTTTTAGAATGAATTGGATCGGATTACCAGCATTTTGCCTGAGGCTATTTAATAAACAGATTACACAGGTAGGAGTGGAACAAAGGCACTGTACATTCTATAATAAATGTGTTCTAAATTGTGCTCAGAAATCAAAGCATAGCATCAAATGTGTCTTTTGTTAATGTCCTTTTAGTAGCAACACTATCAGCTGTGTATTTTTTTCATGGGGCAAACTGTATTTTAGTGTTTTCTTACGTTGAGGAGATTTGTAAAGATACATGGCCAAATTCTGTTCTTTGTGCAGTTGGAATTCAATGTATCTATCAATGGGGTAATGTGTCATGAATATTCACTGGTATATCAGAGAGCAAAATTTGGCCCTTTTAATGTCAAAAAAGAAACAAGTGCTTTAAATGGATAAAACCTAAGGGTTGTCTGTTTATTAGCAGTTTTAATGCTCAGCTGTAGATTGGGATGAAGAGTAAATTATGCCCGATTTCCATATTGCCATAAAGCAGATAATTAAGGAAAGAATTTAAAAAACCCCAGACATGGTCTTGTTTTGTGCGTTTTTTTTGTCTGCCTGTACTTTACAAAGTGAAGAACTTTGGGTGATAAGGATGATACTGTGTTTGCTTCTGACAGTCAAAGTTGGTTGAGCATTTGATTCCACCTTTAGACTCGAGTGAGGTGCCTAAGGCAGCATGACTAGAAGATGGAAAAAGAATCTCTTCAAAAAGATTTAGAAATCATTTTGATAACTCTGTATTTCCTTGCTTGACTTGACAGTTTTATTTCTTTGTAGTGCCACTGGCTATTGCTGCCTTTGATTGTCCTAACTCAACATACTGCAGTATAGCACTTAATACCTTACAGAATCTGAAATTGGTTTTACTAAGGCAAGGAGGAGGGGTAGGGTGGCAAGAAACAACAAAGATGGTGGTTTTAGTAACAGCTGCAACTAGGTCATTACAGGGGTTTGCATTTTGGTTCCTGTTGGGATACCTGTCGTAATTCAGCTTTAAGCAACAGAAGTCTTGAGAGATGGTGACATGAAAGCCTCAAGGAAGAACAGGAAAACAAGCTAAAGCAGCTTAGGCAGTAAGAAGATACATAGGCATCAGGCAGAGAAAAGTGTGATAATCCTTGCATACATCAATATACTTGTTGAGTGGTGGGTTTTTTCCAAAGCCACACATAGTTATTTCAGGTATGCTGTGTGGCTTTTGCTGCCACGTGGAGCTCTTTGTTTTCTAATTGCATGCTGCTCAGTACGTGCACAATAGTGTGGGAAGCTGTGTATCAGAGCTGCCAGGTTATGTCCGTCTCTTAAAGTATTTGGGAAGTATGTGTAATGTCCTGGGTTGTGCAGCGCAGAGGGGTGGAATGGAAAACAGCACTTTCATCATTAGCTTCAGGATCTGTGTCTTCTGAATTGCTTGTAAAAAAAAACAAAAAACCAAACCACCAAAAAAAAAAAACCAAACCCAAAACCGTGTTGGGTTTGCCTGGCAAGGTTTTGGTAGCAGGGGACTCACGGGTGCTTCTGTGAGAAGCTGTTAGAAGCTTCCCCTGTGTCTTACAGAGCCGATGCCAGCTGGCTTAAAGATGGACCTGCCCCTGCCCAAGGCTGAGCCCATCAGTGACAGTGGTAGCACCCCTGGGATAATGTATTTTAAAAGGGTGTAGGAAAAAAACCTTTTCAACAGCAGCTGGGAAGAGGAGTGAAAATGTGTGAGACAAACAGCCCTGCAGGCACCATGGGCAGTGAAGAAGGAGGGGAGGATGTGCTCCAGGCATCAAAGCAGAGATTACCCTGCAGCCCATGGGGATCCATAGAGGAGCAGATCCCCACCTGCAGCCCATGGAGGACACCATGTGGAGTGGGGGGATGCCCAAAGGAAGCTGTGATCCCATGGGAAGCCCACACTGGAGCAGTTCCTGGCAGGACCTATGGCCATCTACAGTGCTGACCATAACTGGAATGGGAAAGGTGGGGAGCACTCGTGTTGTCCTCATGCAGCACTAGGCTGGTGGGGTATCACTGATGTAATGGACACAGGAATGCAATACCAGAGCATCTGAATTTTCTCGCTCTCTGAGGAGAGAAATACTGGGTATGTCCAAAGCTTTATGAGGAGCTACTACTGGTTCTGACCTTGCTGTCTGATTCGCATACTGTTTTAAGAGCTCTGGCAGAGCTGTTAACAAGGCATCTGACAGGGTGATGGAGGGAAGAAAGTGCAATTCATGCAACAGCGGAGAAGAAAAGGTAGAGAGGGAAAGCCTGAGGGGAAGAGGGAAGACAAATATGCCATTTGAGGACGTTTGAGAGAAACTGTGCTCTGAGGGAGGCTGTGCTCAACACGTGCCTAGCTGAGTTACTCAAAACTGAGAGCAGCTTTGAAATTACAAGCCTTTGTCATGCGATTGTGCATATAGCACATCTGCCCTGCCACACTTGCATCTCCTTTGGGCTCCCTACCACTATGATTTCTTCCTAACTAAGAAAAGCACATGAGAATAATGTAGCTGGTTATCACTGCCAAATAAGCATCGAACATCTCTATGATCTCTGCAGAGTTAAGTTTTTTTACCCCTCTTCCATGGAGGAATATGTACTTGTGACGATGCTAGAAATCAAGATTACACAAACTTGCAGCGGATGCTTGTTGTGTGGCCTCTTTTGATATACTATCCACAGACAGCCAAAATCCTGACTATTATTAAGCTGAGACTTAAAAAAGTGTTATTCCTGTAGTTATTCCACATCATTAGGTACCTTAAATGCATGTAATAGCCAAACTTTAGGTATCAGGGAGTTAAAATTCATGCTGTTATTTATTGCTGCCATTGTATGTATATGACACAGGATATGACTGAATAGCTAGCACAAGATAATGAATTCTGGAAAGTTCTAGAGTAAAGCAGTGGGTGCTTGCCTGGTATCATACAAGCGATTGTTAACATCTGCCAGGAAAGCAAACTTGTCTTTTAGAGTGTATCTCTGCTGTAAGAAGTAAGTAAGTACTGTACTCAGCAGTAAGAAGAGAGAATATATAAACTCTATAACAGCCCAGGGGCTTAATATTCAGTTTTGCTACAACAGTTTGGTAAGGATGGGGGAGCGGCTGGCGGGAATATTCTGCTCCCTTTGCTCTTGCAGAGTTATAACTTTGGAAAATGAAAGACTTTATTCCCTTTGCTGCAATACTCCTGATATTGGCAGTGCTAGGCAAGAGTAATCTTGGTTTGCTCACTCCATGCACCACTGAAGTCTTTCATGGCAGTGCCTGTGCAGTTAGGTAATACTGCTGAGATTTTCAGTGTCCAGTGCTGGGATGCAAGTGAGAACTGGTGAGCTTAGAGTGTAGTAAAGGGTAGCACTCGAGTAGGTGATAACGTGAATTAGAGAACCAGTTTGACATTCAGATTGAATGAAATAAGCAGGCAGTGGAATTGAAAAGTTTTTCCTCCAAGGCACCCAAGTGAATGAAACCTAATTTGAATCTGTTAAAGTAACGATTTAAGGATGTTATTCAACCTTCTAGTCGGTGCAAGGCTTGACATAAAATCAAGCCATGTGTGATTCTGAAGGGGTTGAGCAAAGAAGGGTCCTGCCCTCAGGAAACTGAAGAAGGCTTCAAGGTATTCAGAGGTGGTGGTTGTCCTGCAGGCTCTGCTGTTAAAAGGGGAACAAGACACAGCAGAAAGTGAATGAATGCTTTGTAGCCTAGAGCAGGGGGGAGGAGAGAAAGGATGGGAACAGACTGATACTGAAGTTTCGAGAGGTGTTGATGCAACCTCTGCTGCAGACGCTTGTTTCTAAGATGCATGCCTTAGAAAGCTAGTGGGAACTCACAAGAAGGTGGGTGGAGGAAGGAAAGCTATTGGTATCCGTGGACAATGTGTCAATCCACATTCCTCATGGTCTCCCCACTCCCTTGTCCTGTCACTTCTTTTTAGCCAATATGACAGTTACCCAACTGCTTCAGAAGCGAAATAAAGCTAGAGCCAGGGGAGGAAAGTATGATAGTGGCACACTCCTACGTCTGTTCATCTGGCAGAAGACACCGACAGCCAGTCTCTCGGCTGCTCCAAAGCAGCAGGTGTCCTAGGGTGTTCATAAAGGCGGACTATTAGAGACTTTGAAAAAGCCATGAATATAGATTAACCTAAGTTAACATCTTTAACATACCTTAAAGATTCATTATGAGAAATACAATTTTCTTTGTACAAGTTATTTTCCCCACCCACGGTGGGACAGCTTCTGCTGTTTAAAAATGAAAGTGAGAGCAGCAGGTGAGGTGACATACATGTCACCTAGTTAATTTTTCACACCTTCAAGTCATGTACATATTTCGAGCGCTGTATTCATTGAAAGGTTATCATCAGCAAGGCTAGTTCAATAGCTGCTTCCCACTATGTATGCAGTCCTCTCCCTCCCTGCCATGATTTCTACTCGGTGTACTTACAGATTAGTTACTTGAAGATACTCTTTGTGCTCTGCCCAAAGTCTGAATACTAACAGTTGGAAATGCCTGTATAAGGCATCATCTTGAGCAACCTTGCTTTGGATTGCTCTGCTTTGACCAAGGGGGAAGTCTCATGGAAATGATACTAAATTATAATGTTTTAACTTGAAATTAGAAGTACAACTAAGTGGTGAGTTTTCCATGCTCTTACGAATGAATGAGCATCCATTTCTTTTAACTTGAAATTAGAAATACAACTAAGTGATGGGTTTTCCATACTTTTACGAATGAATGAGCATCCAGTTCTTTCTGTCAGTAGCTGAGTTCCAGTGCCTGGCTGTGGGTAGACCATGAACAGCAGTTGCAGAGTGGCCAGCGTTGCAACCAGTTTAAAGAAAAGACGTAAAAACTCCCACCTCATCAGAGACATCGTGCCTACATCAGAGAGACTTTTAATCTAACTGGTAGCTACAAGTAGAAATCCTCAATATAGGTTCTTTGAAGATAGTAAGAGAAAAAAATTGGAAATGGTTAAAACAATGTATAGCACTGTGGGCAATAAAATAACGTAAAAAGTTAAGCACTTGACTTCTTTTTAAATACAGGCATATTTTGTGCATGTCATGGACTAAGAACTGTCAAGTTAGGCATGCTAATATCGACTGACATGCTAATATTTCAGTCAGCATAATCAAGCTAGTAATGCTTGTCTTGGTCTAGTCCCTGGGTGCATATAGTTTTCCTTCTAGGTAGTAGGAAATGGTTACTTGGGCAGCTAGCCCATACTACTGGGTTTTATGTGCTTGGCCACATGTAGACAGAGACATTTCTGTATCAGTGGGGGTCAGGAGCAGGAAAGGAAGTGCTATTGGAGGCAGACCTCTTCTGTATAAGTCCATGAAAACATTGTCTGCCAAGTATCAAAATGAGACTCTGCCCTTGTCTGCTGGACCCCTTTAACAGTGGGACTCTTCTGTGTTTGAGCAGGGCCCACTGGTTTGTTTGTTTGTTGTTTGGTTTTTTCAAACATCTGGAAATGGTAATATCTATGTTTCGGATTGGGCTTTAGATACGTGAGAGTATGCACTAAGAAATTTAGGATGTTCATATTTGCTTTCTTCTAATGCAGAATTTCAGCTTCACATCTTCCACCTCTCAAAAATATGATCTCTTATATTCCCTTCCTGTACATCTTCCTAATTTGAAACTTCCTATAGATCTGAGGTAAAAGGGGGAAAAAGAGCAGTGTATGCCTCATAAGAAGGGTTCTACACTTTTCCTCTATGCCTCTAACACTGTCACCAATACGTTGGCTGTAAGCAATTTCATCCCCAACATCAAGTTCAAGTGTTAATGCAAACTTGTTTTTCCTTGTTATTGACTCATCTGGCTACTGATTTGATTAATTCTTGCTATTTGTTGTTCTGGCAACTGGAAGGGCAAAACATGTTTGAGGCTGAGGGGACAGCTATCCTGCCCACATCTTGTTTTACAGAACTGCTATGTAGTAGAGTGGACTTGTATATTTAGTAACACTGTGTGCCAAATGCATGGTTGTGTATAGTAAATTCCTAGTTATCAAAACCTTAATTTATAAACTGTCTCTGCAGTTCCTTCTTTTGACTGCTGATCATTTGAACTCCACATTAGCCAAATACACTGGATAAACCAAATGTGGTTTGGCAACGAAACTCCTATTATATTTAAGCTTGATTCATAATGTAGCAATAGTCTGGTAATGATGCATACCCACTTTTCTGTAACATTCTCAAAAACCCATGGATAAAACATGGCTGCATAAATGCTAAGACTGTTTTGCTTCAAATTACTGTGGTGGGAGAAGAGGATGTATTTTTTTAAGAGCACACAATAAAGTTTCCTGCTTACTCGGTTACAAAAGACTTTAAGGAGCAGTGTGAATGCCTTTATAGTGCTTTCTGTGATGCTTTCCTTGCCTGTCCTGCAAATGTTCTGGAACATCTTACTGGGTATGAATAAAGCCATGTGGATCTGACCCTTTTAAGTATATTGCTACAAGCTATACCAGTTTCAAGAAATGGGTAGCATGGTGCTCAGCACCCACCTATGCCTATTACCTGTATTTTGGCATAGTAAAACCGTCTCCACTTTTCTTTTACTCGAGGAATTGTTTCTTCCCTACTGGTGGCCTAAATGTGACTCCAGCCACACACCTCTTTGTATTTCCTGCTTTAGGACAGATTATAATGCAAATCTCCCGAGGCTTGTGCCATACCTGAGGGAGGTACAGCTTGTGTGATTGGAACTCTTTACTGTGCAGGCTTAGGCTTCTTCTGCTGAGAGGGGTATGACAGCCTAGTTCTTGTTCAGTAACCCATCCAAAGGAGGTAGAGTCCACTCTTTGTGGCTCTTTGCCTGCTCATCACCCTCCTATACAAACAGTCTCACAACTGCTTCAGCTCTCTGGTACTTCCTCCGGTACCTGTTGCTGGAGGAGTTCCTCTGTGTTTCCCTGGCAGCCAGAGAATGCTCTCATGCCTGTAGTCAGAAGTATCTGTTCTGGAAGAACCTGTAGGCAGCACTGTGCTAAGCACTCTTATCTTTAATTATCTTAGGTTAACCTGGACATGGGATTTATATACACCATGTATGGTTGCATGAAGCCTGACCTCAGTCTATAGCAAAGTAAAGAGATGCCTAGCAGAAACAATTGACAGGATTAAAGTCTTTGTTTCTCATTCTGGCAGAGGGGGTATGGTTTGTTTACCAGTGATCATACACTGCTAAGCCACGTTTTCTTTTAAATAAAAGATGGCACTGCCGGGCAACACTGTAGTGAGGTTGTATGTGAGGCCCCTTTGCTTTGCTGTGGCTATTCCTTTGGGATTGGGTGACATATCCTGTAAGGAAGGGAGATGTCTCATTCCCTAGGGTCCATCAAGCCTTTTGGGGAAAGAAATGCACCTTTAGGGCATGAGAAGCCAAACAAAAGAGATAGGAAAGGTGTGCCTGTCTCTCACACATATATACCCAGCTCAGAGCTGGCATCAGGAGCAGGGAGGCTGATGGAAGAACAGCAAGGGGAGTAAAAATCAGGCCTCAGAGGTTAAAGAAAGGTATTTTTCACAGTCACGGAGAGGAATTTGCAGTTTGTTGCAGCATGGAAAACCAATCAAAAATAAAGGATCCCTCCTACCAGCAGGCAGGTGTATTTGGTTAAAGTAATTCTGTACTGAGATCTTATGTCTATTTTTATAATGTATTTTGAACATGTCATTCTAATAAACCCTCTTCTCCAGGTTTCAAAACCTTTTTTGGTATATTTTGATGAATTCAACTCGCAAACAAAGTTTAGGAAGATTCAGCTGAGAGTTCTCACCAATTCTAGGCATCTTTAAGTAGTTTTACAAAAAGTCTTCCCTGAGGACAGTAGAACTTCAAAAGTGTGGGGATTGCTTTAGAATTGATTTTTCTCTTACCTAAAGCAGAGATGCAAAGTTTTGTGAGTATTTGAAATTTGAATATTTTAAACCAAAAAAAAAACACCCTCTGGAACTTCGTTTGCAGCCTGGATGAAATTTCCACAAACATTTAAATAAATGATTGGGAACCTACTGGAAGTACCATTTTTCTATGGAATACCACCATTGTCTCACTTAATGGGAAGATCCCACTTTTCTGAAAGTTGTCAGTTTACTGGATTCATTTTTTTTCTGGCTGCTAAAGAAATTCCTGCTGATGACAAACTGTCTTTGTATGAAGTGTGAACCAGAATCCTTCTGACTGGTTGTGCTTACTAAAGTTCCCACACTATTGTTGCAATAACAGTGGAACTGTCCTGGTTTGCCAAACTATTCAGTCCAAAATTCTATTAACATTAGATATACTTTGCCTCATGAACCCATTCTCCTACTTCCCCCATGTCCTCAGTGCAGTTTTTAATGGAGTCCAATATCATTCATTTTTGTCTTGTCTAAGGCCTTTTCTTTAAAGTAAAACACACACAATTTAGAAAGCTCATACTCAAATTATAGCTTCACTGCAAGTCTATGTAGCTGTGACACTTTGCATCACTTAATCATATGGGGCCTCAAGTGTTTCTGGATTTTGAGTACTTGGAATAGATGGACCTGAGCCTTTCTTAGCCCTGCAGTTGAGAATGGGTACTTTGGTTAGGATTTAATGTCAAGATTCCTGCTGAATTCGGGAGAGAATAGATTAATACCTGGAAATGACTGTTTGACCTTTGGTCTGTTGAAGATGTGGTTGAAGAAGTCTCTCGTTGCCTCACACAATTAGTGTGTGACCTTCGGTAAGTCCTTCCACCACTTCTTTCTCCATTTGCTGTAGGTAAAGGATGATAATGGTTACTAAATCTCTTAGGTTTATTGTAAGAATTAATTGACTAATAATTTTAAAGCCCTCTAGCTCATCAAAAGGTAGTTCAGACTATTATTTTTCCCCCTCTTATTAATGAACGAAGAGAGGCTTGAACTAATGAATAAGAGGTGAAAATATGTATCCCATTATTAGTTCCAAAAGAGGTGAAAATATATATCCCATTATTAGTTCCAAGAAACATCCACCACTTCTAAATCATATAAAGGAAGCACAGATTGTTTGGCAGGGTTTCCAACCCTGGCCACGAATGACTCTTATTGAAATTGCTGAATCATTCTGCACAGTGGTTTATGTTCTTTAAAACCCCACATGTTCACTAAATCACCCTGCAACTCCAATCTTACTTAAATTAACGAATGAATTTTATCAGGCCATTAATTCAGGCTTTTAAAAATTTTATACAGCTGCTATAGATTAGTGTAAAATATTCAATATGCTTGATCATTCTGCATTGATTTTAAAATTCAGCAGCATCGGCCTGAGCTTTAACAGCACCTCGTTGGTCTGAACCTCCTTTAGCTTAATGGCTTTAATTTGCTTTAACTGATACATGTTCAGTGCAGGAAATTTAAGGACTCAAGCAAAAGTGGTGAAAGGCAGCTATGTTACAGAACAGCTTTAGGAAACAAAGAATGTGGGATAAAAGAAGATAAAGTGGATTTGGGCACAGTCCAGCTGGAAGAGAAGAAGATTAAAAGAAACAAGTATATATGATGCTCCCAAAAGCCAGAGGTGGCGTGGACGTCTTGCTGCCATGTTCACCTTTGGAAATCTCCTAAAGCCTTGATTCTTCAATTCAATAGCAAATCTGATTACTTTGTTGGAGCAAAATCAAGCTTTAAACCATTTGAAGTATCCCACAAAGAGGTCAAGGAGCAGTTGTTTCAAAGGGTATGGGAACAATTAATAAACATGTATAGGCTGTACTTGAAGAACAGATGGGGTATTTGCTCCTTTTTACAGCACTGACAGAGAAAGCGGGGTGTTTGGAATAGAACTGATAGATGCTTCTAGGATGTGGAACAGTGAAATCACTTTTCTTGGGAGAACTTTTGGCTCTTTGTTTTCTCCATCTGCTTTGATCTTTCTAGTAGCAGTCCAGAACGGACTCCTTTTTGTACATGATTGTCCTGTTACCAACTGGATACTTGTCCACATGCAAATCTTACCCTAATGTGGTCATTTACTAAATTTGGTAAATACTAAAAGGTTTAATTATACTGTTGACTTTTTTGGTTGAAAGGCATGCCATTTCTGGGGATGAATGAACAGATACTGCAAGATTTAATAGCAGTAGAGTTGTCATAGAGTTGAAATCATAATCAGGACACCTGTTGAAGTTGACATTTCTACCCTCTTCATCCATTGGCAGAACTAAACTTGGGGAAGTATAATGTTTTTTAAGATATTAATTCATAGTGATTGCTGAAGCCTTAGGACATCTTTCTCCTAGGAATAGGTGGCAGAACAGTAGTAAAAGCCTGGCCAGTAAATTTGTCTGACCCCAGTTGCCATCCACCACATCTATTACAATCCAGCTGATTAAAGACTTTGTGACCAGCAGCCATGAGGATCCTATCACTTGGTCCTGTATAATATTCTGCTGTTTTAAAAGATTATACAGGACCAAGTGAACTATTCTAGCAGCAGTTCTTCATGCCTGACTGTCTGATTCAGATTTCTGACCCCATACCGTTTGGAAATAACAATGCTGTTGCTCAGCTATTTCTGAATCCAATCAGTAGTATTTTTGCATTGTTGCTCAGTTTCCTCAGTCACTGTTGTATGTTCCAGCTTACTGAGCTTCTAGGGGAGAAATATAAAAGTGGATTTTATAGATGCCCCACTCTGAAAGCACCTGAGAGTGATTATTACTTCTTCCAATAGAATCATAGAATAGTTAGGTTTGGAAAGGACCTTAAGATCATCTAGTTCCAACCCCCCTGTCATGAGCAGGGACACCACATGCTAGGCTGTGTCACCCAGGGCTCTGTCCAACCTGTCCTTGAACACTGCCAGAGATGGAGTATTTAATACTTTCCTTCTGTCAGTATTTGTGGATGTTTTCACAGGGGTGAAAATCATTTCTCTGCAGGCAAACCATTCAGTCTCCTGTTGAACCTTTAAGTGTCATTAACTTAGGGTAGGGAGAAGGATGGTGTTCAAGAAATGCAGTAGCTGTGTGCTGGCTTTTAGGGGGAAAGATTATTTTTTTTTTTAATTAACTGGATGTTGAATGTTCCTCTTGATCTTTCTATAGTTCTAGCTCTAAATGATACTCTAATCTGTGGTAGGTGCGAGACTCAACATGGCAAGGGTGAAGTTTGACCTGCAGGCTTACATGGACTGGTTTTGAATAACACTTGGAAGAAACACCATGGCAACAGACTGGCATGTTTTTCATAGCTGAGATCTTTTGAGCTATGGCCTTTAAGTCAAGTCTCTTGCTGTTAGGCTGTAATTGTTGAAATTTGTGAGCAGCTTCTCAGGTGACCTGTGATAGGTTGCTGTTTCTGGCCTGTTGGAGAGTAACAGTGGGAGCTGCTTTGTATTTAGATCTGCAACACTGATGATTCAGTAAGTTCAGCCTGCTTCCCAGGGTGAAGTTGGGAGGGTCATAGACCATCTCCAGTACTTTGGTCCCTATTATTCAAATGTCTATACAGAAAATCTTTATAGCTCTTTCTCCCTCAGGTGTCCAAATCCTTTTCCCTCTTATCAGCAGAATATGAACAAAAACTTCAAAGTGCTGAAGAAAGGAAGAAATGGGATTTGTGCCTGGATAGGTCTAGACTAGCTTAGAAGAACTGATGGAAATTGCCTGTTAGGGGAGAAAAGGTCAGTTGCTTGGAGGTAATATTTCTGTCATGTGCACTAGGAGAGAATTGCTTCTTATCTATTGCCTTTTGTATTCAATGTGCTACAGAATGCTCTGCAATAATGAATTTGAACTGCAACACATATGTAAGCAAATGTAGCTGCAGTTATATATTGGCCAGAAACTTGCATCCTATCTAGAATAAGTTGAAGGTGTTATAAAACAAAGATATTTGGTTCAGGATTAGAGCGTATTGTCTTGTTCTGTAGTCTTAAACTTCCATCTAGAGCCAGTGGCTGAATCTGAACCCATAGAAGCCCATACTTATTTTGTCCTGGATTTTTCCAAAAATGTTAATCATTTAATATGTACTTTTAAGTACAAATACCCAAAGAAACTAATGCAAAACTATTGAGAGAATATTACTGATGGACTACCAGGAAATAGGTGATGTAACATTTACTCACATTAATGTTGAATCAGCCTCAAAACTATCCATGTACTAATGAGGGTTTCCCTAAAATTGTCAGAGGTTTTTTTGTCATGTCATGGTTATAATAGAGCCTGAGGGTGGGATGGGAGGGAGAGAATCACAAAAACCAGAAAGCTTGGTTTGAGTGATTATGGGCCTTTACGTGTAGATGAAGTAGCGAGGTACTTATGACAGCCAACTCTTGGCTCCAGTACAATCATAGCCTTAAGGAAGAGTACCAGTTTTCTTCCCCTCAAGAATGAGGCTGTTACAAGGTTTGTCCTTACCTCTGAAGGTGAGAGAGTTCCATTTTGCAGTCACAGAAAGGTTGTTCCTCAAGGCAGGCACCCTGTTGTTGTATGGCTGATGATACAAGCTCACCCCCTCAAAGATACAGGACAAGAGATTGAAATTGTCTTTTTTTTTTTTAATGGCAGCATAGGTAGGTACTGATCCTGTATATTCGTTGTGGCTCTGTCCTTCCTGTGCCTCCACACTGTACCCTCCCCATGATCCTGCTGCCATTACTCAGGGGTGCTGGTCCGGAAGGAGCTCTGAGGGGAGCTGTTTTCTGATTGGTGGTTGTGATTCCCTCCCTCCCCCCCTCCCTCCCGGCTGGCCGAGCCCAGTGCAGAGGGGGCTATGGCTTCCCTTACACGTGGGAGGTAAAATGCAGCTTGTCTGTAGTGTGGACTAGCTTGTGCTAGTCCTAATCTTGACTGTCAGCATGGAAAACACTTCTTCCTGGGCCATTGTATTAACAGCTAAATCTCTGTGCATAAGCTCAGCTGTTACTCTTGAGCGCTTGGCAGAAATGCATTAGTTAATTACTAACTATTATTACTGCCAGCTGGTACCTGGTTAAGTTTGGAGTTGATTTTGCTGCAGCCTGCTGTGAAATAGCTTTTCTGCTCCATGGTATGCAGGTGTTTTCCTTGAATCTGAGAAACTGGAGGTATACACACTAGCTGTTCTTAATGGGCAGCTCTTTTATGAACCCTGTTTCTCAGATAATCTGTTCCCATCTAATCTGGTACCTACCTGTACTCCCACTGTCTACAAATTTAGTGCTAGGTTCTGTAACCTACGGATGGCATAACATAAGATTCTGCAGCCTACAGATGGCATAACATAAGCACCAGAAGTTGCTTCATACATACAATTTGCAGAGGTGACACCTGTGGGAACATCTCCATTTAATGGCCCCCGACACGTTAATTCATTCTTGCAGCAGTAAATGCTAAACATGCAAACCCTGATTGTTTGCTATGCCTCTAGCACAGAGCAGCTCTGGTTTACTTATTTTGGTAACTATAACAACATCCATGCCTTTCATCTGGAGGCTATCAGTGTGATAACAAACCTGTATGAATAATACGTTACCCAGTTCAGTGGCCAAATTGGTTTGGAAGAAAATAGTTTCAAGTCAACCAAAGCATACTATTTACCTCAAACTAAAATGTTGTGGGGTTGTGGGGTTGCCCCCCCCCCCCCCCCAGTTGTGTAATATATATATATATATTTCTTCCCATTCTTTCTTTATTAGAGATCCTGGTTCAGTTTTTAGAACACAGCATTTAGACGTGTAGAAGTCTCTCTTTTTTCTCTGTTGGAATTATCGTCTAAATTGTGTGAATTGCTGTGGCAAACTTCAGATTGACAACTTCCAGTGACAGTTTTACTTATTTCTGTAATATATCAAATATAGCACTTACTTGGCTTTATTATTCTGTCTTGTTGCAAGTGTTCAGACACTCGCCATCACAGGCATATTTATGAACTCTTTAGAAATCACTTGGTCCCAATAGAGGCTGCATTCTGCTAAATGGATGCAGTGTAACAGAGGCTCTTCTCAATTTCAGAGCTGTTTTTCACCTTTCTGCTGAGAGAACCTCATAAAAGTACAGTTTGTCATACCACATCCTCCTCTTACCTTAGAGAAGCTTATGCACCCTATTTTTACTTATTGAAATGAATGTTTCATAATGCAAGTTTGTTAAATGATGATGTCTAGTGACATAATGCATTTGCAATGGCAATTTAAATAGTTGTAAATACATTTAATACAACAGACGAGGGGGGAATGAAGGCAAAATAGGGTTTAGAATGAAGAGATTTTTACTTTTAACCTTTACATGAAGTATGAAAAAGCGGGACCAAGGACTGGTTTAAGTATTTCCTTTCTCTGCCTACTCCCATTCATCAACCCTCAAAGCATTAAATTGCTCTCTAGTTTTGAGTAAACAAATACTTAATATATTACAGAGGGGATCCAGTGAAGCTTTAGGTTTAGACAAAAACAAGCAAGCAAACAAACCAAAAAACCCAACAAACAAAAAACCCAAAAGAAACAAGTGAATCTTGTCTCTATGGCTTTACGGGTTTGTGTGTATTAGGGGGTTCTGTATTGATACTGGTTTGCTAAATGGTTCATAATTGAACATTTATGAACATTTGGTATAGACTGAGTTTCTGATTTATGAAATGTGCCTAGTGGTCAAAAGATTTATGATTCATATCAGTAATTTATGTGTCTGGTGGCATCTGATTTATTAATCAAGAAAATGATTTCCCAGTCAGGCAACTGCTTTGTGAATATGTCTGATTTATAAGTGTAGGAATAATGGATAGTTCATGTACCTGATTTATAAGTAGCATTACTGTCATACAGATGGTTTGAAACTCAATACTTTATCCTCTGGATGTAAATATCTATTTTATTAGTAAAAATGTACTGATTTATATGACTGATTTGTAATTCTTGATTCTAGATTTTAACAGCAGTCATGCTCTGATGTACTTTATTTCTCAAGCAGGTTATTTTCCAAGGTCCAGATTTTGTGATCACAGTTTATGGATATTTATTTTACATTCTTCTTGCTTCATGTTTTTACCAAGATGAATTGCTTTCTTTGTCCTTTTTAGGGCACTGCCTTGATGAATGTTGTATATGAATGCTTTTCTATCACTTCACACCTCTCATGGCGATGCTTTATACACAGCCTTCATATATACCAGTAATTTCTAACCTCTGTTTTTGTCTGGATGCCACTTCCAGAGCATCTAGTGCTTTTTTGTAGGAGCTGCATACAAGTTGCCACAGCAAACAAACTAATGAATGGATAGAAACAGTAGCCAAGGTTGATAATACTTCACGAATCTGTTAGAGGCTTGGGAATTTGGGCTATAAAACAAATACTTTGAGATGGTAAGCTTTCAGCTACATAATTAAATAGATTTGTTCCATTTGAGATCAAAAGGAAAAGAAGGTACCCATAAGGTGGATCCTTCTTGCTGTTTTCAGTTAGCTTTGGATCGTTTCTGAAACTGATATTGCAATATTCAGTCATACTAGTTTTTCTCTCCATACTGTTTCTCTGTTGAAGACTTGTATTCAGTTTTACTGAAATCTGTATCCCACAACATACTCTTTTCCACAGTGGAACTCTTGAACAAAGAGCAAAAACCTTGAGCTTTTTATTTATTGCTTTTAACTGCAAACAGTACAGGAGATGTAAGTCCGTTTTCTGGTATAGTTTCTGAAATACTAGCAATTTGGTAGCATACAACCATTACTTCATATGAACACTTTCTGATTGAGCTGTTCATAGTGGAAATTCAGTTCTCTATTGAAGTGCTTGGGTTTGGTCATCTGGTTTTGTTTCCTGATTTAATGGTTTAATCTTCATACAGTGTCTGTAAATTGTTGCTAAAGATGTTGTGATTACAGTCACTACAAACATATGCAGAACAACTCAAGGTTGCTAGTTTCTGGAGGAATACTGTAGGTGGGTCAGGAAGATGGGGTGAGGAAGAACTTGCAGCACTAGTTATATGTGACATTACAGCAGTATTTTGAGGCCCTAACTTAAGTTTAATGCCCCTTGTTTTGCAAGGCAACTGTCAAGGAGAATAAAGATCGCTTCATGGATATGAATAACCCAGATTGCTTTCACATTTAAGTGACGGACTGGTTCCATTGGACTACAAATGGTACCTGGGGACTTGCAACATGCCATTTAAAAGAGAATCAGAGCTATGAAGCCTTCTTCCAACAGTTAAATCCTTGACTGTTTCAGTAGACATCTCAGTTAGTATGCCAGCTTACTGAAGATTTATATCACAGTGAAGGTGAGGCATGATCAAGTGAGATTACCATGGAGTAAAGCCAAATGGAAGGAACACAAAGCCTTGCAGGAGCTGTTAAATGTCATACAATCACATCCTGACTGCTGGTTATATCCCTGTCTATGTATGAGCTTTACGTTGATGAGTACATTGACGGGGATGAAAAGGAATTCTGGCAGTCCAGAGCAATGAAGTAATTAGCCCAAGGCCAGAGATGGTGAGATTGAATGCAAATATCCCAGTCCTGTGATAAATAGACTCTCACAGATGTCATGTTCTCCCTTTTCTGGTCTTCAGTCACTCTATTTAAAATGGCATCAACTGCAATAAACTCTAAAGGGTTTTGCATGGCAGAAACTTCAACAAGATCTTATGTTAATTAGAATAAGCTTGAGTAGCTTCAGATTTTGTGAAAAGCATCATTTTTATGATCAGATTCATGTTGAAGAGATTCACTAACAGCCCATTAACTCACTGCAAAAGATCTGGTAAAGCTTAGATGAGCTATAACATTGTCTGTATTTCTTGCAACATTAATTATAATTTAAACTTTAATATTTGTACAACTGTTGCTTTTAGAATAGAAGTACAATTTTTATGGATTCCACTTCATTTACGCTACCATTTTTTAAGTTATTGTGGATTAAATACTGTAGCTTCAATTTATAGTTGGCTGGAAAAATTCTGACAGTTGTTGTATAATGAAAATTTGCAGCTGGAGAAAATATTTAGTAATCATTTTCTCTAATTTGATGCTATGAAAACTGAAAAGAAATGTATTGGTCTGGCTGAAGCTTGAGCATTTAGCTTCACAAATCACGGCAAAGCAGAGTTTGGTACCAAACCGGTCTCCAGATTGAGAGCTTTAGAGCTGTCTGCAGTACACAGAGAAGAATTTTATTACCTTGAAAGTCCTGCTAACCTCACAGTTTGGGCTTTCTCTCTGAAATACTGTATGTGTGATGCATTTTGTCCTACCTTTGCCTTGTTCCCACCTGCACTTCCATGGATACACCAAAGCCCTGTGTAGTCCTTGTCTACTGACTCTGAGTCAGACAGAAGGAGGGGGCATGTAGTGTCAAACTAGTTTCCAGACCTACCGCTGTAGGTTTGGAGGAGAGAGTTTTGTGTTGTGAGTTCAAAACAGATGTTTTCTGATTGATTTCCAGAATTGTGGCAGTCAATTTGGAAATGTTAGGATATTTTAATGTGTTTCCAGAAATAGGAATTTCCACTTTTTCTTTTATCAATACTTCAGGTTTATATTCTGGTTAATAAAAGAATCTTACAGTTTCAAATGGGACAAAAGCAAGGAGCTGCAGTGGGTTTCACCTCTAGCTGTTTCACTAGAGTTTGAGCAAGTACAAGGCATTGGATTCATGCATTCAATTACAGCACTAGTGGCTATGTGATAAATCTTGAGGGTCTTAAGAATACCCATAGTAGGTTTCCAGCCTTGAAAGGACCACAAATAGGATTCTCAGCCAGTGCTGATTGGAGTCTTCCAACATTTACATCAATCCTTTGTTAGCTTCTCTCTTGTTGACTTTTTCATTCACCCTTTCCATACACCAACACTTTGATGGTATTATGCGACTGCCCAAGCATTTTTGTTAGTTTCTCACTTTCTGTTTTTAAACATTTCTAGAAACACATATACACACAGTAATGTGACTACATGTGACTGTCTTGTCTCCTGTCCCTTTCCTTAAAAGGGTACTTACACTTCCCATCATCAGGTTATGAATATAGCCTATGAATTTATCATGAGCTTCAGGATGTTCCTCACAGCTGAAACTCTCGTATTCCGTTTTCTCATGAGCTGTTTTTAAGATTGAATTAATGAGAAACATCACTGGATGAATTGCTCAGTTCTGAGTGTGCGTGTCCATATGCGTCTGGTACTCGGGAGGAGAGACCTTTTGGGAATGTCTGTTGCTGGCAAGCCATGAAATCTCCTCCTAACGCAAGGAATCTTACAAATGTGACTAAGAAGTGAGTGTAATGTTATTTGTATCGTGCGTCATGAAGAGATGTACACTCATTTTATGTGAACTTGCTTCCTATGTCAGACAAACAGAGTGACTGTATCATTAACTCTTCTTCTGATGGCTAAATCTTTCTGCAGCTAGGCTTCTGGGTTTAGGCTCTCTTTTTAAAGTACTGCAATAAAACTCTTAGTCATGATCTCTTGGTATATTAAGGTAGGTATTGCAGAGTCTGTGGAAGCAAACATACCAGCTTGGGTAAAGAGTGCAGAACCACTGGAAAGAGTCGGAGCAGGCAGAGTGGCAACTGGGGCATAATCCCATATGTGCAGATTCTCTCTTTGGGAGGTTTCACTTCCTTCCCCCCCTTGCATCAGCAGGTACAGAGAGTAAAAGTAAGCCATGGATGCTGGGACAGAGATGATGAACAAAATGTACTTGAACCTCCAAGGTTTGGTTGCTGTCTAAGGCCAAACACAAACCCCAGAGTTACTTCTGTGTTTTGCCTAAGCAGCTGTGCTCATTTTTCCTCTATGCATTCGCTTGTATTTTGAACATCAAGCTGAGCACATAAGCAGCAGGATACATTGCATTATTAAACTGTCTCAGTTACTTGGATCCAAGCACCTAGCTCTGCAGTTGCCACCTAGGAAGTGCATGTTGCTGAAAGAGCATAATGACAGATGGACTTAAAATAACATGTTTTTTTGGAGTATAGTATTACAATGGGGTATACAGTTCCAAACTGTTTAATGACAAAACTGAGTCCCAAACAGTGTCGAAATACTGAATTTTTATAGGCCAGTGTGTTGAGCTGCAAAGGAAAGCATGTATTTAAATATTCAGAAAAGCATTATCTGTAAGAGCTTTCTTGGGAAATTCAGTGACTATAGCAGGTAAACTGCTGGGTTTAGCTGTGAAAGATGAAATCTTACTGCAATACTTCCCTTTGAAGGAATTTGATGTGCAGTAATGGTGCTAATTATTCTCTGATCAGTAATACCCAAATATTTTACTGGAGAATGCAGCAATAACTAAGACCCAGCTGAAGTTTGGGGTGACAAATTTCTCATTTAATGAGTTAAGTTTGTGTGCAAGTTTCTTATAATGACTTATTCATGCTGAACATGCAGGGTGGCAGCAGCACAAACAAGGAGAGGATAGATCAGCAGTGAGGCGAAATCACATTTACTTTCTGGCTGAGAACCACTCCTGTGATGATAATGTCAGAGGCTGGTGGCTTGCTCCTGTTTCACTTAAACCATTGAGATGCATACACATGTTCCTTCCTCTTGGTCGTCTAAGGATGGAAGGATGGGTGAGCTGCTGGGTAAAACAAGGTTATAAAGTGCAACAGCATGATTTGCTAGAGCTTATCTGTTAAATCCATCCTTAGTTTCGTTTTAGTTAACAACTCCCTGGTGCTCTTCAGAACAGAGTCTGGCCTTAATAATTGACAGCAGGTTGGATGCTAAGCCTGTAAGCTCAAAAAAGATGTTTTCTTGTCTTTAAGTATTCCAGTTTATATTTATGTGCTTGTGCTGTTTCTACAAGCAAAGATGCTTTTTACTGGTGGTGGTGGTGGTGGTCAGAAGATAAAAGGACTGACTTGTTAGCATCATGTGTAGAAAGGCTGTGGGCCTTTTAATGACTTCAGCTCCAGGTTTGAGTGACTTGGTGTTATATTACTATGAATTTACTTCAGATGCCAGTTTCTTGGCTAGAATAAGCTCCCAGAATTTATCTGATTAGAGGCAAATTATAGCATTTTTTGATAGCTGAAGCTCTGGTTGTGTTGTGTTTCTTTGCATGTGCCAGTCAGTGGAATAAGGGTTATGTCCATTTTTCAACAGGTCTATTTGGGTCCAAATGTTGTGCCTGCTGCTGCTTCTCTTAAAATAGCCCTAGGACTTGAAATCACAGAAGGGCTGGGGCCCCTACCTAAAGAGTTTCTAGTGATGTCTATGATGCTGTTAAACACCATTGTCCTGGGGAAATCGGCTTTTCCCTCCCTACTTTGTAATATTAAAATCAGTGAAAGTCAAATAGCTGGCTTGCATTATAGCTTTTACTATTTGACTAGACTAATGTCTGTAATAAAATTCAGCTTAAAGCATGAGTCATAGTTTGTAGAAGAGCGATGAACTTTAGTAACCATTATAATAAACCTCGCCTTCTTTTTTGCCCACGGGTGTCCACGTATAGGTTATACTCCTTGTCCCTAGATAGCCAGAAACATGAGCTTGGATAAGCACGTGTAGCTGCTGCAATCCTGAAAAGACGTAAGCATTTGCTCACCTTTAATTGCGTGATTTTGTTGAATTTATTTAGATATCTGCATTTCCTTCATACAAGGATCTATTCCCTGGAATAAAAATGTGGTTCATCTGAGGTGGTGTAAGCCCAAAGCAATATCCCAGAATAGCGGAATACCTTCAGCTTTTGGAACAACAGATTATTTTGACTTCACTGTCTAACCTTTCAAAGCTGGTAACACAGTTTTGCGATTCCCAGTTATCCATTTGTGCCTGTGCCAAAACCCGAGAGCAGACGTTCTGCATCACCGAAGCTGGCAGAAAATGGGGAGTAGTGGTTGACCGGTGCCAAGATAAAACATCTGCAGGACAAAACCCCACCACTGAAATCTGTGCTTTTTGGAGAGCAGTTTGCTTAAACAGGTCATATTTATGTTGGCAAAACCCTCAAGAATGTTCATTGTCAATTGCACCAACATAAATGTTAATCGTGACGGCTTCAGGAAACATTTAGAGAGATGACAGTGTTCTCTAAGTAAATTATTAAACATTGCATTACTTTCACATATGAATCCCAATGAGCTTCTGTACTAATGTGCCTAGGAATTGCTTGGCACCGATTACAGGAAGAATAATTCTTTGTGAGGAGTGATAAGTGTGATTTTGAAATCCAGCCTTCTGAAAAGATATTGACTCTATTTCCTGGCATTTGCTTAAGGGGAAAACGAAGCAAAAATAGTGCTGCTGGAGATGTTTTACAGTAGAGTGAACTGATACAAAGACAGCAGGTTACCAGTGCTGTAATAATGGAGGAGGATGGTGGGTCTGGACCTGAGTGGGGAAAAGGAAAACATCGCATTCATTCCATAGGCCCCATTGTGCCCTGCCACAGGGGTGAGGCAATACACCTTAAAGTCTCCTTGTCAGTCCACAGTAGCTGTAAATAAAAGGAGAGAGAGAGAGGAAATTAAAATGTCTGCTGATTAATGCTTCATATTTTACCAGCTCATCTTTCCAAGAACAAGGTTTAAGACGTGCTTGAGGAATGAGCTGTTTTTCTGGGAGCAAGCAGGGAGAGAGGGAGTGTTCAAGTTCATCCTTAGTATGCTACATGGTGCTGAAGTATGGGAGCAGGGGAAAGATGACATCTGGTACTGATCTCAAACTCCCACACAATTAGATGAACAGATCATCGCTCCATCCTTAATTCCCGTTTACTAGGAATCCCACTTCTTTGCTGGAATTGTGTCAACATACAAAATAAATCAGTATGCAAATCAGGTTGCTTTACTTGCGATATATTTCTTTAATACAGAAAGTGATAAGCAAAATTGCTAGTAATTTTGATTGTTTTAAACACAGTTGGAAGGAAAAACTAATGGATGAAACACTGTCCTTACGTAGCACCTCATCTTTTTGTCACGTGCCTAGCCATATCCGTAGGTCCAGATCCAGAAGAGAAGTCTACCCTGGCCATTGTTTCCTTATTCCTCCTACATATCTTAGAACTTTCTCTTTCATTGTGGCACCTGTGAGGATTGGAGATGAATTGCTCTTTGAAGCTTTGATCATCACTAGCAAAGGTTTTTGCACTGTATTCCTGGAGAAATCAGGAACAATCGTGTTTTAATCTCTGAATATTTCAGAACCAAGGCCTGTAACTTCAGGGATTTCACATGCCTTGACAGCCTAATGCTTCAAAGTGTAACCGAGCAGGTAGGGATGACTACTGATCTACCCTGTGTTGCTTGCTTGGAGGTTTAGCTTGTTTCTGACAGCTTACGGCGTTATAGGAGAGTGTGTTAGGAGTTCTGACCCATCTGGAGCTTGAGATCCTTTTGCTCAGGAATTTATATATCAGTGCCCTTTTTACCCATTTATTCCCACTCAGCATTTGTCTAGAACCTTTGCCTCAGTGTGCTAGTTGGATTTTTACTGCATTTTGCTGGTTGAATTGCTTGCTTCATTTTTTTCAGACCTCTCTTTCACTTTTTGTCAGGCTCATTTTGAATTCCCTTTGTATCCTCCAGCATATTGGCAATCACTCCCAGCTTCAGGTACCTGCAAAATTAATCTTGGTGCCTTTTCCATCAGCCAGTTTATTAAGGAAAGCATCAAATAGTCCTATACTTAGGATAGGCTTTTGTGGAACCTTGTGGCATGTAATCCAAAGATGGTCTCAAAATCATTTCCCACAATGAAGTATATATATTGGCTAATAAACCTTTTGAAATGACTTTTTATAATGCGTTGGGAACTCTGATGTGTGGTTTCCTCATGAATTTTGCAGCATAACATACTGCCTTAACGATTTGTTCTTGAGTTTGCTTGTGTGAAGAAGTTTACTTTGGTTTGCTTTTGCTAAGAACTCAAACAGCTTTAAGGTTATTAGCAAGTGTTTTGGTTTTTAGAGCACTGTAAGCGAAGGGAGCACTTGAAGACGCATGCTGCTATCTGCAACTGTGGCAATAAAATCAGAAAATCCCCTAATATCTGCAGTTCTACATGCTGCATTCCAGATGGTAAGAAAACTAGGCTGATTTATGCTCATCTGGTCCCAGGGGCTGCTCCTGATAGAAATGTTCATGACCCTGCTTCAGTGGCATAGATCTGCTCTGACCTCGGAATAGTTGTTTTACAGAGGGATCTTCCTCTTGTCTTAGTAGGGGTCTTGATGTTAATTGCTATTTTTCAGTAAGTTCCTGTAATTGTTATGGATCAAATAGATGCCATTTTCCATTTTCTTACTGTTGTGCTTAGAGAAACTCTCAGGGATGTATTGTCAGGGGCCTCAGGGATGTGGATATGGAATAATCCCCCCTGCAGAACGTATGCAAGGAGCCAAGGTATTGTACGAGGGCTGCCAGGAGTCATGCAGATGCTGTACAAGGAGGCATAGCATATTCCTCAAGACAGGACATCTCATCTAGTCAGCCCCCCCCAGTATTGTGCCAGAGCTACCAGTTAGGGTCTGAAAGCACCGCTGCAAATTTCATCTGTTATGCTGGGCTTAGTGCCATATGACTAGCAATATCTGGACCCAGTTAGAATGTGTTAGAATGAGTACACTGTGCTTTATTCATGCTTCCATCTCCAGGGTTAACAACACTCTGGTTGGCCTGTAACCAGCAGTATACACATCTGCATATACCTTATACATGCTGACACTCCTGCATCAGCAGGCTTCAGAGTTTTCCTTTTCTTGCTGCTAACATCTCACTTTTTAACAGAAAGCTGATATTTTGGTACATTCAGAAGTCTGGTACCCAAGATGATGTCTGGGTATAAATCTGAAGAGATGCTGGAAAAGCAGAGACTTCCTGTTTTACCTTCTAGGTATTTATGAGTATGGTGTCAGGGTGCAGAACAAGCTGTATGAGTGGATTCAGCCATGTAAGAGTCTCAGCCTCAAAACGTATGGGAAATTAATTAGAAAGGGGTTATTCTGCATTTTGTTAAATGGCCTGTAACTGCTGTTAATGAATACTGAGTTGTGCATCTGCAAGTGTATCCTCATGAAGAAGTGAGCTTTCATTAGCCTCACCCAAGCTGCAACAAGACCCACTTGCATAGGTTTGGATGGATTGAGAGAAAGAAGGGTCACGTGCTATAAGCAGATAGTGAACCTTCTGAGCATATGAAGTCCTGCAGCTCACAACCCTGTGTTGTGCTTACAGGCTGACACACTTTGCACTTCATGGATCACTGTCCTTAGTGGGCAGTGGTATGCTGAGCGGGCATCAGTTGACTTTATAGGCCCTCTCCTGATGATGAAATTCCCTGTTACCTTTAGAATCTAAAGAGGAGCTAGCTGTCAAACGGGTTACAGGGTATCAAACAAGCCCCTTACTGTTCTGTGAATGTCTTCTGTTATAGACCTGTGTTTCTATCACGTTTTTGATTAATAACTGCCTTAACAAGTAAATATTTGATAGCAAGATCTTTCCAACAAGAAACATCTCTGGCAGTGGAAAAGCACCTGTACAGATACAGCAATACCTTCCTGTGTTTGAAAAATTATGTGCCCTATGCATTTTTAGCCTGACACTTCCTGAACGTAGTTTTCATAGCTGTAGACCATCGTGGTTATAAGGGAAATTTAGTACCTCCAATTAGAGAAAATACTGCCTTTCTCTGCAAACCTGTCCTTAGTAATTGAAGAATAATGTGTTAAACCATTATGATCATTAAATATGTGAAGGAGAGGGTACACTTATTACAGTTTGCCTTTTAAAAAATGGCTCATTAATAATTTAAAACTCTCTGCTTCAAGGTTTTTTAAACACCTAACTAAAAATTAGACTCCTAATTACATGTTAATAATACAGTGGCAAAATGGGAGGGAAGAGGACACTGGTAATTACTTATTCTCACTGGCCTTATTTCAGCACATCATTTAAACACGTGGCTTAAATCCTTCAGAAGTTAGAGAAGGAAAAGGCTACAGGCACTAGTGCAGCCACAGGGAAAATGAAACTGCAGCATGGAAGTGTTGTTCTGTAGTGGTCACACATTAGAAACGTGTGAAGGGTGGCAGTTCCATTGCAAGAGAGGTTTTGAGTCGGGAATGAAACCAACATTGGAGTGAACTATGTTTTCCAAGGCAAAATACAAATAAGCATCCTATTCTGTATGAGCACAGAGATTTATTTTCAACACAGCTACAGTAATTCATTTCAAGAGGTGATGGGAAAAAGCTCTTTGGTGCACTGGGTTATTTACATCATAGGTATCCATGTGTGCTTTTTGGGAAAGGGGATGACTTGTGTTCCAAAGGGGGACTTCCTCCTGAATAAGAGTATGTACTGAACTGTTGAAGATGTGATGGTTGCAGATACTCACAGAATGCACTATTCTTTTCTATGAAATAATGCCAGTTTTGCTGTTTTTAATGTTTCTAATGAATGATGCATGCACTAACTACTGGTGGAGGAGTTTACTTCTTTGACTCGCTGCTGGTCCAAAATACTACATTTTAGTAGCTTGTAAAGAGCAAGAGAAGATTTTTATTTGACTTAGACAGATCTGCTAAATATCATCCAGCATTGCCAGCTTTCCTTCTGTCATTAATGCTCAGGTTTCTGCTCAGTTTTCTTCTTTGTGTCCAGATGGCCAGAAGAAAAGTAAAGTACCAGGTCAAAGGTAGTCAAAAATAAGAGCACACCCAGTTTCATTTTAAGTCATCCTCTGGCATGTTTGGTTTCATTTATTTAAGTACCAGGTCATCTTAGTGATAGATGATAATACAGACCTGTGACATGTCTGTATACTGCTGGTATCTTGATGACTATTAACTGACCAGTTCGCCTTATAGCTGCTGAAAAATATTGCCAGCTTCTGCAGGCTTTATAGTTCACATTGATGAATCTGTGATTGAATCAGGGTTACCCCTCTCTTTTAGTTCAGAAAGTAGCAACTCTCAGGTCCCTACCTTCGGGAAGATTTTTTCTTACCCCATTGTTCAGTGAACTTAGATGGATTGAATGTTCTTCATCTTATTTCCCAGACATTCTGTGGCTAGTTTCAGGAAGTTAAATCTTCTGCTTTCTCATGGACTTGTCACTGTAGAAGTGAAATGGTGATATAGTCTGTATTGTGCTGCAGCGTTTGGAGGCTTGTGCACTTCTTGATGTGAAAGAGAGGACCTACCAGTAGATTCTCCTCCTGCCTGATTCCTTTGTTAATGCTAGGTCCTTCGGTCTGCACGGGGTTGGAATTTTTCCCTGGCTCATGAAGTTTGTGAGTGACCTTGTTCCACCTCTGTGGCATGTTCTTTTTTAACAACATTCAAAGCAGAATACCATCACTGTGTGTAATTCACAAAGGTATTAACAGATGGCTTAAAGCTTCCAGCCATATAGGCAACATTTAATTTCACTGCCACAAAGGTAAAGCTGCTCTTGCTATAGAAAGGATTGGTAAGCAAGAAATAGAATAGCTGGAACAGAGAGGAAGGCTTGCTATTGCCTTGAAGGTGGTATGGTGAAGCTATTAAGTAGTGCTAGAGGGAGAAGAGCATTTTCCATTGGCTCACATACAGACTGTTCTTGGTGGATGCCAGCCACAAGTTTGGTGTTTTATACAAGTAAAGGCCATGGAAGCCTGACCACATTTCAGCATACAATGTTTTATGAACCTGGGCTACAGCCTAGTCCATGAATTCTAGGGCTAATCTTGCTTGTAAATGAAATGAATGCCTCTGTCAGTAGTGATGTTAGGACTAAGGCAATACTAAAATCGAGATCCTTTTTCTTTGTCCATATTGCATTGGTTTTCTTCTAGGCCTCCAACAGATACTGTTGTCAGTGAAGCCCAAGTCAGCTTTGTAGACAGTGATGCATCCTCACTGACTTTTATGGGTGGGACTTACATCAGCTGTGATGTGTTTTAAGTGGGACCAAAGGCACTGTGTCCGAACAGTCAGTAATATAGAGGTATCCTCTTTGCCAACTGTTCTCTATGTGCTGCAGGTCTGAATGAGCATGGCTGTGCAATATGCCACATTCTCCCCTCAAGGAGAAAGCATGCTGTTTATGCTGTGTGCCTTCCAGTCTTGTTTAAGCAATACTTTGCACAGGATAGCAGTAAGGCAGTGACTGGGAAGCCATTGGTAAGTAACTCGGAGAGCTGTGAAGTAACTGGACTGGATTCTAAGACTTACTTAGTGGATGCACAGCACAACAATTCAAAAGATCTGTAAACAGGTACGTGGTTAATCATGATGTCCTCTTCAGGTTTTTCCTGCTTACAGTAAATAACATTTAAAACGTGCTTTGCTGGGGGGACCCAAGGCATGTTTTATCTGTATTGAATTCAGTCAAGTGCTTGCAGAACCTGTATTTTAATATCTTGGACAAAGCAGGAAGTTCCTTTCTGATCATGCCTAGGGAGAGGACCAATGGGGAGAGTTAATTATTACTGAAGGGGAAGTTACTGCTTTCCTTCAGCTTTCTTCCATTCGTATTTCAGTTGCCCAGACTGTGAGCTGAGACCTTCTTACGGACTACATGTGTTTCATAACAAAAAAGGAGAAAAATGAATGAGCTCTGCTGTAATTTGGGGAAGTAAGTGAAATAACTGTTTATGGAAAAATGTCCTCAACAGGTCAAGATATCCTTGCACAAAGAAAAGAGTAGCCTAATGTTATACATGCATTTATCTATACATTCTTAGTGGCCACTCTTTACAAAGGCCTTGGTCTTGTCAATACATGCTGAATACTTGCCTTTATTGTCATGAAGACTGCAGAAGTAAATTGGAGTCAAAAGGACACAATCTTTCTTCTTGGGATTCAAAGGAGCTTTGGCTTTCACTAAAATGACAGAGGGGCCTGATTGTATTTTTCCCTGTCATTTCTAGAATATAATTTTTTGTACCTCTGTGTTTTTGAAAGCCCTTTCCAAAGGTAAATAAGAATGAAGAAAGAAGCCTCAGAAATGAGGAAGGTGGGAACACAGGCATATACTGATGAGGAATTGCATACCCGAGGATGTTAGTGAATCAATAGCAGAGCTGAGAACTGAGCCCAGGTGTCCTGATTTCCCATCTGGTCCTTGCCTTACAGTGCACCACACTGTGGTAAAACTGTTCAACTCATCTGTAGCTTTGCTAACAGAATGCATAGCTGTTTCATTTGTGGCTGCCTTCCTATAAATGGCCGAGGTGAGAAGGAATTCTTGCCATGAGGAATTTAAAGATGGACAGGATTATGGGAAGAGATCCAGGTAATGGATGTAACTTGTTTTAGGATTTGGGAACATGGGGAGGTTTTATAGGAATTGGAACTGTAGTGCACTTGTATTTGCAGCAGGATTTACAAACCACTTCAAGGACCCTGTAGAAGTGATATGGGGAGCTGTGAGTTGAAAGTGAGGACAGGCAGCTGCACAAAGTCTCTAGAGCTTCTTCAAGGTGAACTGGCCTTCATCTTTTTAATCTCAACATTAGAATTGGAATTAGAGACACAGACAACCTGTTTTCAATTAGTTCCAATTATTTCTATATCTCTGATCATCCTTTATTGTAATAATTATTTATGTCTTCAGGATTGTATGATCTCAGCAGAAAAGCTAAGTGATTAACATCAAATTTTACTGCAGGTTATAGTTTCTGTAGTCAAACCTAATTCATAGCACAGTGCTGTCTCCTTCATCCTATATTGGTTATGCAATGTGGTATTGAGCCTAGTAAATCTCGGAAGAGAGCACTCCTGAAAAGAGAAGCTATCCAATGTCATACAGCAGGCTGCAGGCAAATTGTGGCTGAAAAAGCAGCGTGAGCAACGTGTGTGTGCTAGAACAGCCAACAGGCTACTCTTGGGAGAAACTGGGTTGGAATGGAAGCCCTTCTAGTTGTGTGGATGAACATAGCAACTGCTGGGCAGTGCTGCCCAAGCCCAGGGAAGAGTAAGATGAAGGCCGTTGGCATACTGAGGGACTATGTATGAAAATGGACGAAACGGAAGCTATTAGAGAGGAGGGAGGGAATTTGGGCAATGAAACCCAAACAGAAAAACAAGCTCAGTTACTTCCTCACCCAGAGGATGTAATTATCTGTCACTTACATGTCCTAGAACTTTTCTGTAACTTTAAGCTGCTACTCCAGAGTTCTCTTGACTGTTTAGGATTTCAGACAAAAGAAGCTGGGTCAAGTGAGTGTATCACAAAGGCTTCCCCAGAGCCTTGTCTTCATCTTGGGACACTGCTTTCCTGAGCTGTTTCGTGGACTTGTTTTCCACTACTGCATATTGGTTTATCACCACATACCATATGCACCAGTGGAATGTCACACACATGCTACATGAAGGCTAACAGAAACAGACCTTTACTCTCTCCTTTTATCTGCCACCTGAGAGTGAAAGAGCTGCTCAGTAGGTGTTACTTTAATTTGCAGTCAAGGATGTGATCGATACCACAGAGTTTGACATCTAAAAACAATCAGGTTACTTAATGTGTGGAATTATTCTTTCTTCTAGGAGCTGGCTTCTTTCAGCACAGTACTGACAGGGTATAACCGTGGGTCCTAAGTAACATTAAAAGTAGGTATGCCCTCTATTTCTGCTTTCCAGGTCAAGTGCTTCTTATGTGCTAGATGTTTGTCTTGGCTCTCCATTTTTACCCACAAGATCTCCATGTAGCATCCTCAACATGTTGGCAATCAAGTTAGCCTTGACTGTCCCCTTACTTGACACATCAAGCTGTTAACCCCTCTCCACGTTTATTTTCTCTCTGGATTATGTCACTACAATGAGAATGGCCCAGACCATAGGTGCATTAAAACATTATTCCTGCTGAAAGGATGCAATTCACTGAATGTACAGTTTACATGCTACCAGGTGATGGATACAAAAGTGTGATACGGACTTGTTTTGCCTAGCTGACAGCCTAGACATAACTTGCCTCTGAGCTGTAATGGGAGACATTCACTGTAAACTGCCTGCATCATAGTGATGACAAATGCAAGGCAGCCTCATTCTCAGCACGTTTGAGTTGGGTTTTTCCATCTCATTTGAACACATAAAGAATGTTTGGAGTTGTTTTAAGAAGTAGGGCAACTTAATAATAGAGGAGAAAACACCTACAAAGATGCTCATACAGCAAAACCTGAGATATTTTGTTTTCCATTTATTTCTCTCTCCTGTTTCTGAAATAACTTAAGCCTTCCCTTCCCCCAAAACAACCAGCCCCCCCAAAAGAAGTCTGTCTTGGGCACAGAAGAGCAGGGCCTTTGCACTCTTCATGACTATGTCCCTATGGAAGCTACCAGTGCCTCTGCTGAAGGCTAGTTAATAGACATTGTGCAGCACCCTTTAGCTGTGTGAAGCAGAAGTATTTTCAGGTCTTCAGATTTTTGTGGTGGTTTGCATGAAGCCTCAGCTCTCCAAACTGTTGTTACAATCCAGGAACCTTTCATCTTCTTTCAGATACTGATATTCCAGTCCACGCGGGAGCTGGAGACAAAGGTTTCCTCCATTCCCCAGAATCCAAAACCTAAAAAGAAAGTAAGAATGTCAAAGTCATGGCTTGTTGCTGTGTATTACTCTTTGGTTTTCCTGGAGGAAACACCTACTCGCAGATCACCCCAGGACTATGTCAGTTGTTTGAAAAGAAGCCATTTCCAGAGCTGACTGCTCTGAGAACAGGCAGTTTGCTTGAAGGGCATGGAAAGAATATACCCGCTGCCTCCTTAATGTCATGACATCCAAGTGACTTTGGATGAGATGATAGTCCTCTGAAAGCCCTGCCTGAGTTCAGTGGGACAAAGGTTGCCTTGCCAAAGCTTTCTTTAGGCTTCAGGCTGTTAAAATGCAACCACTGAGGTCTCCTGTTGTGGTTGAGCAGGGAGGTCAGCCTCTTTTGCCTCAGGTAGTAAGTCTGTGCAGGAAAGCCAGGGATAGGGTCTGCACCGTGTAAAGTTAAAGCACTGTAAAGTTAATTCCTACCTTGCAGAGCCCCCATTCATAAAGACTGCAAGACCCCACAGGGGTTAGTTAGCACAGAGCTGCAAGTGCAGGAGAGATGGGCTCATCTTTGCATAACTTAGTATCGTAGTGATCTTAACTGGGACAAGGGAGACACTGATCAAATCAGTGCCAACAGGCAATAATCCATCAGCATCAGAGTGGCTGTAGGTGTGCTTGGTTCATCTGTGGCAGGGTGCAGACACAGCAACTGCTCTGCCAGTGCAAAGCCATAGGAAGAAGAATAGTGATTCCTGCTCAGACTCCCTTTTCTTCCTTGCTTCCCCACTTCCTTTTCCTTCTCTCTTGCTCCTCTTGCAGATGCAGTCTTGGACAGAAAGCTGGTCCTCTTACAGATGGAAAATTCCTGTTGGTCTGTGTCTGAGGGAGAGGTCACGGCCAGCTGCCACATCAGGCAGCCCAGTTCCAGCTCATTTTTAAGCTTTCTTGCCTGTCTCTTCAGGCAGAGCACCCCTCCACGCAGGCAGCTTCCCGGAGGCATCAGACTCCATAAGGGCTCTTGCTCTAATGACCTAAACTAGCTCTGCCCATTAAGTTCACTAAATTGCAGAAAAAGCAGGCAAACTGACTGGCTCCTTATGGCTTCTCCACATGCCCGGATTTCAGAGGGACTTTGGTGTGGCTGAGGACTTTCAGCTTCTCCAGGTGCTTCACTCTTCCATTTCTCTGCTACACTTTATTCTGCCTGACTGCAGTCCATGTTTCCAGGTTTGGAGGAGAGAGCTTTTCAAGCAGACACTTAAATCCTTCTGGGTAGTTGGAGAGGGGCCCGATAAAGCAGTAAGTCAGACATAGTTATGGCCTGAAGTCCAGTTTCTGGCATAACTCTTGTTATAATAACTTCTGTGGGCTGGCTCTCCTGAGAGACTCTGGGGAAATACTGTTTGCCCAGCACTTAACGCAAAGGATTCTAATTCCAGTACCAAGGCGTTGCCATAGTAATAGAGGAAAGAATTCCTTCCTTCCTTTCAGGGGTGGAGAGAAGCAGTGAAGGACAGGTAGATGCTGAGGCACGTGGCCAGGCAGGAAAACAAAGTGCAATGGCTTGTGAGGAAGAGATTTTAAAAGAAAATAACACAAATCAATCAAAATGAGGTGCACTTGAAAATGCTCACTGCAGAGCTGCCTTCTGCTAAAACCTAGTGTCAGGCACTGTTGGGTTCAGGAGAAAGCTGGAGTCAGTGCAGGGTGTTAGTGCTTCACTACCCATTCACTAGGGGATCCTTCTTATGGGTTCGTTGCCTGCTTAGACAGCCAAACCCTACTGCTCCTTCCTTCAACAAAGGAAGCCTTTTTTGTTTTTTTTTTTAATTATTATTTTTATTTTATTTATTAACTGGAAGCTGAATAGATCAACCTGAAAATAAACCCCTAAGCAAGTTCTCCTTACAGCTTGCAGGTTTTGGTAACCATTTCCTCCCTCTTCTTGGTTTCATGGCCCCCATTCCCCGTCCTCCTTCAAACACCTCTAAAAACCGTTGACAGAGGAGGTAAGAATTGATTTGAGCCCACTCGTGTAGAAAGTCAAATTTTCCCATTTTGATTTTTCTCCTGCTTTGGCCAAGTAGTGGAAAATTGCTTTTTTTGCTCATAGCAAAGGCTCAGAACTACACTGCTCTTCCTAGATTTTAAAGTTTTATGAGTTTGTGCTCATTGGAGGAGCCACAGCGCTGTTAGCTATGTTGTTGCTGTAGCTTCCATTTGTAGGCTTTACTTCAAAGCTTTATACTCGTGGGCTTGAAGGATTCCTCCAGTCAGGACCATCTGAATTGAATTGACTCATAGGCTTGATTGATAATGTAAGTTTTGGGTGTGTATCCTGTCAATAGGGATTTCCTATCCCTGTTTGTGATCTTTCTGCATATGGCTTGTGTATTAAGCCTGTTTTTGGGTACTGTTCCTACCATTGCATTTAAACACTGGTCAGAAGCAAGAGGGGTTCTCCAAATCTGAGCTGAAACAGTTTGCCAATTTTATCAGTTGTTTTCATGGGGAATTTAAATCTTGGGTCCTAAGAATTTTACCAGTTTTTACATCATGAGGTCCTGGTCGAACCCAATGACTTAACCTAGCCTGTGCATATGCCTTGCTGACCCTATAGGCATCTTATGCCACTGCATTTCAAGGTGTGTTTCTCACAGTTTCTTCTCCTGTTATAATGTTTCTTTGAGGAGTCAAATACCTACAGCACCACCCACCCCCCCCCGAAGGGGGGCTGAATTTCACTTGTTCAACAGGACAATAGGATAAACTCAGAATATTTGATACACTTGGGCTAGTGGGTTTGGTGCGAGATGTGTGCCTATGAAGAGAACCCTATGGAAGCACCAGAGAGGCTTGAGGAGCAGGTGTATAGAGAACACAGGACAGAATAAACTTAGGTGCTGTGATGAGGGGTACAAACACAAAGTACAAGCAGATCAGAGACTCCTCTGGGGTCTAGCCTGAAGGAAAAAGAAGGGGACAATTACTGCTTAAACTGAAAGAGTTCTCAGTTCAATGACATTTCAAAAGGTGTCTGTATTGTAAGGTACAGATGCAGAGCAATTTCTTCCAGGGCTGAGAGGTGATTTTTGTCACTTTTCACTGTATTGAAGAACCCACATGAACTTTTGTACATATGTTTTTGGTCTCCGTTTCCTGAAAAGAAATCTCATACAATGTGGAGCTCACACTAAACGCAGGTCAGCTAAAAGGATGTTTCAAGAGTATGACCCAGGGTGGACTTCATCCCCACCATTCTGTAACGTTTAATGAGGACAATAAAGATTGACATTTAACAAAAAAGGGTGGAAAACAGTATAAATTACTAATTGACATGTATGTTGGCAGCTTGAGTATAGGGATAATAAGAAGAGGAATTAATAGAGCATTTTCTGAGTGTAGGTGAGCTACGTTTTTAAGGTAAGAGTGTTTTTGTTTGCCACGTATGTAATACCTGGCATGGAGATAATGAAGAAACCCTTCCTTAGGTGCGTCAATTAGACCCTTTTAGAAATTAAAGCATGTACTTTGAATGTGATCCCTTTATATTTAGAAGCTGTTATAAAGGCTTGGAGATGGAGAGCAGCAGCACATTTGAAAAAGTCATTTGTAAGAATTGTTAAGGGAAGTTTAAGTAAATAAGCAAGAATTGGAGCTGGCATCTACCTCTGCTCTGAGGACAATGAACCTTACTTGGTTTTTCCCATCATTTTCACCTTTGTATAAACTACCACACCACCCAGCAATCATTAGAAGATACAGACGTACTCTCTTGGACCTCTGTCAGCTATCTTAGATAAAAAAGAATGTAAGCATATGAATTTATGATCCTTTGTTTCCTGGGTTTTCTATGAAAACCGAATACTGCTGTACATTTGTATGTGCATAGGAAAGGTGAGTAGGTGGATGTTGGTGATTTGTGGGGGTTTTCTGCCCAGCTGCAAGCATGAGAAGAAGGAACAGTGCTATGGGCAGACTTTGCATGCAAATCTCAGTTCCACAGCTCAGTCCACACATCTGTATTACGTGTGACATCTACTTTTGAGGGAGGTCTGACCTGTTTGAGAAACCAGATATGGAAATGAACTAAGCGCCCACATTTGACAGCTCAAAAGTCCAAACTGCGTTGATTTTACTGCAAAGGAAATGTGTGGTCTGATTGGGTTGTTGGGCATGCCTTTATAAAAAGCAGAGCTTATTTTGTAATGCACAGGATCAAAACCAACGTTCTGACCCAAATTAGTTGAAGTTATGGGAGTTTGGTCTTGAACATTGTAGAAACATAAACGCTATGATTTCAAATTCTCTGTCAGGATTCATAATCTCCATTCTAATGGGCTAATTGAGTAGCAGCAGGCTTATAGGAAGCTCATCTTTAATGACTGGTTGATCATTCAGTTCACCATCCATCTCTTTAGCATAAAGATGCAGATGTAGAACGCTGCGCACTGCTTCGGAAGGTGGAGCTCTGTCTGGGGAAGCACAGTCTCAGAAAGCCCTACCATGCAGTTGTAATCAAAGACAGATGGGGTGTACACAGCTTGTGAGTCTGGCTGGGAGTGTTCCTGAGTGTCACCTCCTTTGTGAGCTGCAATGTGACCATCCCCAAGCTCCTGAGAGATTTTACAGTGCCAGCCTGTGTGTCCCCTCATCTGTTACAAGCAGTGATTTTACTGTGAGGGTGGTGAGGCACTGGAATGGGTTGCCCAGGGAGGTTGTGAATGCTCCGTCCCTGGCGGTGTTCAAGGCCAGGTTGAACAGAGCCATGGGTGAGATGGTTTAGTGTGAGGTGTCCCTGCCCATGGCAGGGGGGTTGGAACTGGATGATCCTAAGGTCCTTTCCAACCCTGACTATTCTATGATTCTATGTCACCTAGACTTACATACTGTGCACCAATGTAAGTGAGGCTCTAGAGATGCATTTTTATGTCTGTTTTAAAGTTGTTTTGCAATCAGCTGGTCTTGTTGTTTGTATTCTAAACACACAGATCTGTAGGTAATTAACTCACTGTAAAAAGACAGTTGTTATGGAAAAGCTGGAGGGTGCATTCCCCCCTCAGGGTAGGTCTGACATGGGGTCTGCTGAAGTTGCATCAGGCCATCATGTAATTCATTTTTAATGTACTTAATATGCTGCCTTGGGGTCATGTTATTGCTAGGAAATCTGAGGTGATTGATGTCACGCCTGTGCAATATCCACACACAAACTTGCTGCAGACACATTGCCATGTTACGGTCATCACTAAGAAAGAGGGTGTCCCCTCATAAAGCAGTGCTGCTCTCAGGCTTCCTGTGCTGAGTGATGAATTACAGGAGCACAGAAGAATGTAGTATTATCTTCAAATAGTTAATATAGGTTATCCCTTCAAAGCTATCTCCTGAAATGTCAGACACTAAACCTTGCCTTATTGACAGGAGTGCTGCCAATTTTCCTGAGCCCTAGGGCTCTCGGGCACTGTGAATGACAACGGGGGGGGGTATGGATGATAAAACCAGGTGGGTTGAATACATGGGGTGGAGCTCAGCCTGGTGGAACCTGGAGTGTAGCACTGCCCAGAGCACAGCCCTAGCTTCAGTGACTCAAGTCTCACTTAGGGGATGCTCTGTGATCCCGAGCACCAAGTGTTGGGGGTAGATGCTGCCCTGGAGAAACCTCCCCTCATTTGTTTCAGCAATAGACTTAAAAAAAGTCAAAAGCGAAACAAAACCAAAAAACCTCACCCCTGTCAAAATGAAAGGAAACATCCCCAAAATGTCTTGGGGATGTTTAAGGAGAAGAACGTGTCTTGGGAATTAGGAATTTGCAAGAAGTGTTTAACAAAGAGTACGGAGGTGAACACAGCAGGTCCTGATGAAGACCCTCTTGAATCAGGAAGGCCTCAATGGCCAAATAGGAAGACTGTTAATCAAAGATAGTGCTGCGCTGAAAAGACTTTGTATGAGTTGGGAGCAACAGGGAACTTGTGTCGAAGTTTGCATCAGAACTGAATTTGTGTGAGGAAATGAGGACAGACGAAGTTCTGCTACCCTAATTGCAGGTCCAGTCATTGAGTTTGTCAGAAACATCCTTCCCCTTCCTTCTTTGCTGGTTCATCTCTTTTTGTACCTTTTGACTAAAAGGGGAAGGTCCTCAATGGCAGCAGGCAGCCAGCTGCCCCTTCTCATTTTCCATTCCTTTGCTGCATTATGAACAACTGTAACCAGATCAGAAATACCGATAATCTCTTCCTGGAACGTCCCGAGGGTTAACAAACAGACACTGTGGTCTGCTAGGAGATTCCTATGAACGCAAGGCCTTCCGGATGGCTTTCCTTGGAAAAGAAACATGGTGAGGGAAGTGGCTTGTGCATGATTCCCATTACATTAAAGACCATTTAAAAAATATCTGGAAATAGCCTCTTTTGAGTTGTGTTTTGAGGGTTTTGTCCCTCATCTGTAGCAAAGCCCACTCAGTTGGGCGGTTATGACAGGAAGGATGTATAGCAGTCTTTGAGCAAGGAGTGTTTAATGTTAGCATCTGCCTTGTTTCAGCATCACTCTGACACTTGATCTCTAAAAGGAATACTGGCTTTACAAGGATCTAGAGTTAGAATGCCCTGAGAATTCTATTTTTCAGTTTCAACAAGCCACAGCATCCGTAGTTCAAAGTTTTTGTGTGTCAGGAGGGCAAGAAAGTAGCCAGAAAATACTTTCAGCATTGACAAAACCCAGCAGATAAGTACATTATTCCTATTATGTTTTTTCTGGCAGACTTTCATGGTAATAGTTCTCAGTGTACAGACAAGAGCAGGGTCACTGCATGGTCATGTTTCTGTGGAGTAGAGGTGCCTGTGATGCACTGCCTTCAACCCTGCTTTATTAGATTTCTCCTCCTGAGTCAGATCCTCAGATGGTGAAGATAATCGTAGCCTTGGCAGAGCATCTGTCCCTTGTTATGGTATTTCTTAAGTCAGACAAGAAAATCAGAGCTCATTGGATGCAGCCACGTGTGTATTCCTTGATAGAAATTACTGACTTGAGCACTCTTCTACTTTGCCCCTTTGGACAACTGTTACGGTGTTTGACAATTTGCAACCATACTTGATAAGAGTCAGGCATGGTCCAGTCTGAGGGCAGAACCATGTACATATGTAAAGGATTGTTGCTCAGAAAGATACCAGTCTAAGCATCACCAAGGAAGCAATGAAAGATGATACTACTGTAACTAATTAGCAGTGTAGAACTAAGCAAGTTACCACTATATCGCTCCACCTGGCTGGGGATTTATCACCTTGTTGTCACAGAAATTCTCAGGGAATAAAACACGGATGTAGAAGACTTAATTCTTGCGAAGATATTTTGGTGGGACTTGTATGATGGGTATAGACATGATGTCCATATCAGGATAGATGATTTTCTTTTCTGACTAGCTGAAATAATTGCATTTGTTTGTGCCAAGGTAGTAGTAGTTTGCATTCCGTGCTCCAGTTCGGAAGTGTTACATGATGATAGAAAAGTGCCAGTGCGTGTATATGGCAGAGGAAGGGTTCAGGCCTGGCCCACTGAAGGCAATGGTGGGTTCTCAAGGACACTGGTGAGACAGGATGTGCAGTCATTTGATGAGCCACAGGCTGAGAAGTCTGGACTAGAGCCTAGGTCGCTTCACTCTCCCCCACCCCATGCTTCCTGTCAGGAGAGAGTGCTTGTCACCAAGGGCGCAGATCGCAGATGCCTCAGTTGAAGCGTGTGTTGTCGCAGGCGAGTTTTCAAACAGGTCAGGCACTGTGACCTAGGCTGTTGTTTAGCTGTGCTTCAGTGTGATCAAAAGGATGAGTAGGAGGGGATGCAGCTAATGTGCTGGGTGACCTTCACTGGGTGAATTAACGTCATCGCGCCTCCCATTTCCCGTAATGTGAAATGAGGATTGCTACGCAGGTCTCTAAAAACTGCTGTCTAAGTTTCTGGATATGATCCATTATTTAAATCTAGATGATAACTCGATGTTTCTGACTTTCTGAGATGGCGTGTCAGATATGTGCTACACATCTAGTCTGGAGAAAGGCAGTCAAAGCACGCTTAGTAAAACGGTACCCCTGTTCTGATGCAAAGTAAGAAATTCCATTCAGTATTGAAAGAACACTTAAATCCTCTACTCTTAGCGCTGATTGAGCACTTATTTTTAACTGCATACTTCAGACAACAAAATTGGGTTTTGCAGTTTTGTGTATAGTGAATTTCAATGAGTTTATTCACACTGTTGGGAGTGGAAAACACATGCAAGGGTATCTCAGTTTCTTCTTCATCATAAGGTGAGATTCAAAATGACTGGACCAAGGATGATTAAATCTTTCTTGACCCTCAGCTGCTGCCCCCAAGTATGTTTTGGTTAAATTGACAGAGTTTTCCTCATGCTTTTATTCATGTAAAGCACATCATTAAGGTGGATAGTGCTGTAGGAAGGGGGAAGATCTTGGTCAGCGGTACAGTACAGGTATAGACTTGAGCATATCTTGGTTTATTTCAGTTTTCAGGTGGCATTTACCACTCTAGAAGCAGATGATGGATTCTGGAAGCCAGTAGTAGCAGAGCAGGCAGTATCATGGAGGAGAGGTGTGTGAAATGAAGCTCAGGACTGTGGAAGCCCAGCTGTCTTGAATAGGTTATTGGCTTTGAAAACTCTTTGAAAAGGGGTGGCTTTTTAAGTGCCTGGCTTAGCGGAGCAGGATGCGTTCAGTTATACTGGCTGCTCTTCTAGTATGTTAGGGTATTGCTTGTGGTGGATTTTGAAGATGAATTACTGCCTATAGTTTCTCTCCTTTTCTTCTTTACAGCTTTTGTCTAATTCTGCATAAATTTATGCTTACTGGAGTTCTACCTCTGGATCTGAGCCCTGCTGTGCTGGGTGCTGCACTTTGCACAAAAGCTTTGCTAGCTCTGTATATGAGAGCTCGCAATCTAAATAACTGCTCTAGGAGGATCTCCATTTGCTGCAGCCTTGTGTAGCTGTCGATTGCATGGAGAAGATACAAAATTCAACCAAATGACAATGAGAAAATCTAATGTTTTAGTGAGCCTTTCCATGTAAATAATAAGGGAACGTGCAGGGCATTTGGGGAGCAATGTTCCATACTTGAAGGGTAGGGTGAGATTTTAGTTCTGCAGCATGCTTACAGCACAGGAAACAAGAAATGTGAGGTTGCAGTCATACCATGTTATCCTGCTATTCAGTTACTTAGTGCCTTTGCAGCCTTACTGCTGCAGGCTGTGATTTTTGTCAGCTGTTAAACTGAATTTAACTTCATCTGTTTCAGATGACAGGTCACCCAGGGGAGACAGTAACGAGCCCCTTGGTAGATGTTCTTTTCTCTCGGGACTGACCCAGCTGGGTGACACTAGTGACAAAATGCTGTTTAACACAAGGCATGGGGTCTGGAGTGGAGGATGAGCTGTATGTGACTTGCAGTGCTTTGATTGCAAGAGGCTGGCCCCTGCCTGGCTGTGAGGAGAGCATCTGGGACTCTTGTCAGTTGGTATTCCCAAGAGCCTTCAGGGAATCCTACAGGGACCCCAGTCCCTACCCACGCTCTGGGCTTTCCATTTCCCCCAGGACCATTATGGTAGAGATAGGGCTGTCTGCTGCAGGACAGCTTCCACCCAACTTTAGCATCGGCTTTTCTCTCACCCCCTGTAAAGGAATTCTGCTCATGCCCAGAGTCCAGATACTTCCCAGTTAATCACTGCCCTCCAGCAGAACCACAGGTGATGGAAGGAGTTCTGTGTATGGGATTTCCCATTAGGTAAACCCCCCTTACCACTCGCTAAAAGCTTCACTCTAATAGTGTGGTGCTGACTGCCCTTTGAGAAACTGCTCTGTGCCTTTGAAGCACTGAGGCCTGAAGCTCAAGTGTAAATGAAGCAAAGGCAAGGGACTGTGGGTGAAAGCAGTGCTTTCTGCTTTTAAAGTAATTAGGATAGACAGGGAGGCTCTTTACTAACTATTTGCCACTGAAATAGTCCATGTGCTATTCTGATTTTCAGAGTAAATGTCAATCAGAAAGCATTTTTCAGGAGGACCTAACCTTGTATGAATGGCTAGTGTATGATGGAGAGGTCCCTTAGGTTGCATGCCTCTGCTCTTTCAGTATGTACACAGGTTCTGGTGTGTCATTGAACTTGTGTTACCAGGTATCCTGTTTTTTCTTAACACAGCTTTGTCCCAGACTCTTTCTTCAGAGCATAGAGCACAGTCATCAGGGTTTGTTTTCATCAGGATAGGACTCATTTATGTGAAGGAATAGTCCCATGGGGTACTCGCTCATTGTACAACATTCTCACACTGTCCTGATAAATTCATCCCTAAATTAGGTATGTGTGGTTAGAAAGGATCAGAATGTAAATGGGGGGAAAAATACACATTGGCCATTCCTTCCTAATGTACCGTGGGCATATTCATTATTGCTGCAGGTTGTGTTTGCCACTCATGCCCTGGTAAAAGCATCCATTTAAATGTAAGACCTGCAAGCTCATTTTCAGGAATTAACATTAAACTTTGTCTTGTGCATTGTGCAGCAGCATTTTACTTAACAGCACATTTTGCCTTGGGCTGTGGGGGATTGTCTACTAACCCGTGCATTTCTACTGTGTTCATAGCCTTGTTCATAGGTCTATTAGAAGTGGATGTCTAAGGCAGTAAAAATGAAAAGGCCAAGCCAGATGTTGGAAATGGCCTGTGTTGCAGACCTGCACTTACATGTGCATGGACTTCATAAATGTGTGTTTGAGAGGCATGAGATAGATTCGAGAAGAAGAAAAAGTAGTATTATCCATGTTCTATATGAACACATAGTCAGAATGCCAAAAGTATGGATGCAGTTTCTATCGTGGCCTCCACGTTTACCTTCTGGCTGGAGGTCAGCTGCTGGGTTACAGCATTGGTCAGCTTGGATGACAGATGAAATCCATATGCTACCAAAGGGGTGGAAAGGGGAAAGCATGACTACTTAGTTTCCTAAGTGGTGAGGATGCAGAAACTGTTTCCAGCTCTGTCACTGACTCAGCACAGACTCTTAGTGCAGTTATAAGGTTAATGCTTCAAAGAAGGACCATTCGTTTTGAAGTTCTCAACATCTGAGACCAAGATCTGGTCTTTTTTCCTTTGAAGTGCTGTGAGCTTTTAAAACTGTTATTTGAGCAAAGGTAGCCAAGCACCTGGTACTTCACTTATGGAGAGATTGGCAGTTAGAATGCCCTTAAATCCCCAAGGTTTCCAAAATTAATAGACATTCTTGAGAATGTTGCCTGTATCTTCTCTGGGTCTGGTTTTCATCCTGTACAATGAACATAGTCGTGCCTTACAGTTTACAGAGCTGCTGCAATGTATGGTTAGGGTACGGGAATGCTTTGTGATCCCTGAATGTCAGAGCTGCCAGAGGAAACAAGCAAACATCCATCCATCCATCCCAAACCAGACCCACCAAACCTAACCAGGTTTTGTTTACTCTATCAAAACCTTGTATGAATTGGTTCTTCAGGGACTGCCCCAGTCTCCACTCCCACGAGTAACCATGGAACTGTGTTTTTCAAGGAAGCTCTATGTGTTAAGAGGGGCTTAGACCAGGACACTGCCCCTGCCTCATCCTCATTGTCATGTGGAGATGAACTGCAAGTTAGGGCTTCACAGAGTTACACTGAACAGCATTGCCTTGCTCTGCCCTGACAGTGAGTGTGGCTTAAGTCCCTCAAACACTGGGCCAATCCCATGAGCTCCTGTTCCCTGTGTGCTTTGTGGAACCTATTTGCTGTGGGTGAGTCGTATTGTGCTCCAATGGTGGCATCACAGGTGTTGGTATCCCAAATCCAGAGTTGGAGACAAAGAAGATAATTATCTTAGCATTGTTTTCCAGTCTGTTTCAATGGGATTTCTCCCATTTGCAGTATCAGCAGTGAACATTTTCTGCAGGAATGTATTAATAATAAGAATGTATTATATCTGTTGAGAGGCCTTAAAAAAAATCTTATTTCTTTACTTGCAACTTTAAGCATAGTCTTGAGTACGTGGGTAGCTGCCAGTTTGTCAAATTAGTGGCATAAGCCACAGAGCATAAGAGTCAGAAAGGAAGATGTCCAGTCAGACTCTGGTTTTGCACTGGAGCAACACCACTGGGTTTATTAATATCTTACAGAATACCAGCATTTGTAAGATCAAAATCAGGCTTACTTTTCCATCTGAAGTTTATTTTCCCCAGGATAATGCCTGTGGCTGGAATCTGACATGTGCAAAAGGAGGGTGTTTGTGTGAATGGAAACGCAGATACAATTGCAGAAACGGAAGGCAGAGAAAGACCAGCATTACATTTAGCAAATGCTTGCGTCTGCTAAGGTGTCAGCATTCATGCAAGTTGTAATTACTTTCTGCTTCATGTTTTCTTGAAGCTGTAGTGGAAACACGTGGTGTCTTGGGTCATTCCAGGGTTTGTCACCGTCAGATCAAAGGGCGCAGAATGAGGTTGGTGTTTTCACAGCGGAGATGGATGCTGACACACAGCTGTCCTTTCCTCCTCCTGAGCACATCAGGACTGAAAGCTTGCAGATTGCAAGTGTGGCTCTGGTTGAGGAGTCTGAAATGAAACTTGCATTGTCTTGAGTGTTTTAGTGAAATCGTCAACCTTGGCTGTTTAGTTTTTCTCTTGCAGGAAAGGAGGGGTAGGGTAGTCATCCATGCATCTGTTTGCAATCCTAGCCTTAAATGTCTGAAGGTAAACAGTCCTACAGTCCACCTGAAAGCTGTGCTTGGTGGCACTCTGCAACAAGGGACAATGTACACTTCAGATTCAGTTTGTCTCCAAAAATTGTACAGACTGGGGGGGAATCATAAAATAATAAAAAAATATATTTTTGACATCCGCACAACCTAAAAATGCTCATTTCTGACAGGCCAGAACACTGCTGTTTAAATTCCCCTTTGTAATCCACCTTTTCTTTCATCTCTTGTTCTGATCCTTCAGAGGATTGAGTTGGATGTGAGAATCCACTGAAAGGCTTCTGTGCTGCTACGGAAGGTTAAAGAAGGTTATCTCAGAGACAGGGTGTGCGCTTAGGGTGTTTTTGCACGCAAGGTGAAATTAGCTTAAAGCATGACAAACCTTTTGGAGGTCAACCCAATGAGCTGTGATCTATGGATTATATCAGTTAAGGTTTCTACCATGAGGTCTACATGGAAATACCCATAGCTAAGGGTGAATGGTAGACATGGCTTGAGAACACACTAGAACACACATCTGTGACCCTAGAACTATTGCTAACCTACAGCATTGCTGTTGTGATTTATGTAGTGACAGCAACAGCAGAGACCAGTGATGCAGTGGGGGTGGGTGTATGCGTTTGTCTGTGGCCCCCTTTGAATTTCCAGGGATTTAATTCTATTTCCTCTGGTGCCCAGAGGTATTTACGCAGCCATAAAGACAACCAGTATTAAGACCTGAGGCAGGCAGCTGTAGCACATGAATAGAGGCTTGTTTGCATGTATTTATGTATGTGCATATTCATAAAATAAACACAGTGTTGTACTCATAATTAAATTAGAGAGATATTCAGTGTCAAGATTCCTGCAGTGTCCATTTGTAGGCATGGAAAAGCTCATTTTCTCAGGTCTGTTCATCTCCTTTTCCTTCAGTTTTCTCTCTTTTAGTCCCTTTGAAGCTTCCTAGTGCAGGAGCATCCAAATCCGAAGCATAAAAATCATTGCCTGGCTGGAAAGGTCATAGCATTTTTACTTCTGGTTAGTTTGGTTTTGGTGGAAGAGCTGCTCACAGAGTTGTATTGGTACTGGGAGTTGGTTCTGCGTCTGTGGGTGGGGATCCCTGTCCAAACCACGTAGGCGGCAAGGTCTCTCAAGTCTTCTGTGTTATGATGCTTAGAGATGCAGTGGTCTCTTGTAGAGAACAGATGCTCCCATCTTCTCCAAAGGCAGGAGCTGTTTTAGTTGAAGAAAGCAGTAAGAGGCCCATGTGAAGACAGGGAGAGCTTTAAACTCTGGAGGGGAGGGAAGGCCCCTCAGGTGTCTTTGTGAACTCGTGAATTGCGTTAGTTTTGGGGAGTTCTGGTTCATTTAAATCCTTGTCTCTCCATCTCGGGATAGTTTCTTCCCTCTGTTGCTGGTGAGCTACGCACAAGGTCAGATGATTACTCAGAACTTCCTGGAAAGCCTCTTGTTTGTTTTAGGCAGAAGTACTCAGGAAGTTCCTCAGCTCTTCCAGCCCTGGCAGCAGCATTCCCATCCTCTAACTCTGCTCACTGCATTTTTTGCAGGACAAACTAAAACCATTTTTAGTCCAACGCTGAACCCAGAGTACGTCAGCATTGTTCTGTGTGTTTAAGATGCTGACGCTGGTTTTGAGCTCTCCCACACCTCAGCTATAGAAGAGCATCTCCTCGCTCAATGGCAATGTGTTCCCCACTATCTTGCCATCTTCAGCCTAGCACATTCCAGCTCCAGACACAAATTAGATGCCCCTGCAGTTCATCTTCCCCTTCCACACACAGGCTTCATGCCACTTCAGGCACTTTCTGCAAGGCACAGTCTCAAGCAATTAAACATAAAGAACATAAAAGGAGAGGGAAAAGCCCCAACCAAACACAAACTCAAATGGCTTGGCACTTGGATTCTTTTTAGCCTCACAGCCCCTGGTGGCACATTTCAAAGCACTTGAATCTATACAATTAGGCTGAATGTTTCCTGTGATGTTGGGTGATGGAGCAATCGTTTTAATGTATTTACATCTTGATGCTATATATTGCTGCTTTTGCAGACCTCTGTGAGCAGAAGTGTGCTATACAAGTACGGGAGCAGTGAGACTGTTGTGTGCAGTCTGTGTGTGTCGTTCTGCCATAGCCATCACGCAGTGGTATTGAAAGCTCCTTCCTGCCTTTGCACCTCTGAGTCCTCCACACCTACACGGTGAGATTTTCGTGGGAGGGAGGCTTACAAGCTGTTGAATTCAGCTGTTGCTTTAGAAGTGATAATGTGTAGACAAGGCCAGCCACTACCCATGTGTAAGTGCTACTGATGTGGCCAAATTGGTTTAGAGACTGTTGGTGCTGGAGAGCACTTGTAAGGCTGTCTTCAATCAATGTAAGTTCTGTTGGCATCTTAGCTTCAGCCACCATCAATTGTAGGACACTAAAAATTGATTACGAGGGCTCCACAGGAGGGCCCTGAACTGTCTTGGTTTCTATGAGCTTGTCAAATATTGTTGTAGACTAAATCATTTTGCAAAGAGCTCTTCAGCGTGCAGCCTGTGTCTGCATTCCCTCTCCAGGGAAAAAAGGCATGAGGGGAGGAAGCTGTTGGTGCTGGGACCTGTGCTCAGCAGGACTTGGAGGTGAGATGGACTCAGAGCTCTTAACCTTTCTTGCAGCCCTGAACCTCATCTCAGCATGTCAGGGTGCAGGGTATGAGCTTCAAAATGGACTCTAATGATTTCCCTGAGGAAAACAAAGTGAAATAAAACCACAACCCCCCCCCCCCAGCACCCTGAAGCACCCATGCCTCTGCTACAGGAACCGTTCCTCTTCAACCAGGTGCCTCTCACTGTTGAACAACCTCTGGTGGAACACAATCCAGATGCTTTGGGGCTGAATTGCTCTCTAACTACATTGTTCACACATGTTTAGGTACGTCACTGATTTGCTTGGGGTCTTTTCCTCCACAGAAAGGGTGGTCCTGAGAGAAGACAAAGCAAGTAAAACTAACTGTGTTCAGTTCAGTGGCTTCAGTTCAGCTGGCACTGGAACAGTGAGGTTTGTTTCTGTTTGTCCTCCCAGCATGCCAAGAAAGCCCACTTTGCAGACAGGTGGGACTAAGCAGAATGCAAGGGCAGTTTGTCATTCCTGTTGTTTTGTTTCAGCCTTGGGAACCTTGGTATTGCAAGTGGTTGCTGCTAATTCTGCATCCCCATCTTCTCTCTTTGAAAGCAGATCTTGATGTTTTGCTCCAAAATGTCAAGAAAAACTGAGTTATATCGAAACTATAGTTTACTGCCTCTGCCTTAGTCAAGGCTGAAGTGACGAGGGCTGGTAGCACTAAGCGTGCTCTGCTCTTTAGTGCTCGAAGGACATCAAAACCAGGTCATACCTCATGTAGAGCTTTTCTGGCTCACAGCACCTGTGAAGGTGAATTCAGACTGTACTTGGCAGGTGACTTTAATATCAGACCTATAGGGTTTAGATTATAGGTGCTATTTAAGTAAGATAATCTTGACTGTTGCAGCAAATAAAATTCCTACATATCCTCTGTCTTTATGAAATATTGGTGCCAAATTATAGTGATTTATAGCTATTTCAAAACTGAATCCAAGCCCCACAAATATGTTCATGAAGCTCATGAAAACTGTAGCCAGTTAACACTTTATTGGCTTGAAGGGGGAAAAAAAACCTTATTTCAATCTGTTAGTACAAAAAATTATAACATTCTTTCTGTTGGACAAATTCTAGATCTTTCTTATTATAACTTAATTGTTATGCATGGGAGAACATAAAATCTTTCTCTAGTTCAGCTTTTTAGCTTTAAGGCATCTGAAATTGAGAGATTATTATTATTTTGGATCTCTAATCAGAAACTGGCCAGCTGTTAGCATTCAAAGCATGACAGCAACTCTAGTAACAGAAAAACAATGGTCAGACCATGCAAGACAATTCTGTAGCAAGAAACAGATTACATCCTTGAGGAAAATACACAATGGTTGTGGATGCTTATACCTCACTGTCATGCTTCTGCTTCTTGCATTCATGTTGTCTAAGAGCTCAGAAGTCAATTATGTACAGGCACTCGCAAGCTTCACTCTATCTTAATGATTGCCAATGCTATCTGGTTTTGAGAAGGGTGTGCATGTATGTGCAAAAGAGGAGGAGAGGAGGAAGTTGCCAAGCGTTACATTTAGCAGGACAGGATAAAGTCTGCCAACTCATTTCACATGGGCCAGTTCACAGTCAGACACCGGAAGGTTACAACTTCATGTGTACTAATATGGATTGGATTCAAAACAGCAGACCAGAGCCAAAGCGATTTGCTTTCCTAGTTCCCTTCATTCTTTCAACTCTTGCATTCTCTCTTTCCTAGACTTAGATCTGTCATGCAGGGTGTTTGTGCCTGAATGAATATGTATGAAGTAGACACTACTTGTTTAGCAACTGAGCAATTGGGTATGAAAATTGTCTGCTGGAAACATTTTCTACGTAGGCATCTCTGCTAAAAACCAGGGCTTTTTTGGTTTTCCCTCTCTACACCCAGCCCCCTTCTGATTTAATTCTCAGTAAGTGATCCTGCTGATTGGAATCTGCTGCATTTGGAAGCAGCAATTTATTTATTGTACCTGTGAATCAGTAAGGATGGATTGTTTGTTCAATAAACCTTGTGGTCACCCACACTCAAGTCTGGTTGCCCAGCAAACACCAGACTGAACCTGGAGGTACATTTAGTATGTTTAATAGCACATTGTCTTCCTTAGGCACAACTTCTTTCCACACACAGTCTGTGAGTATTTCTGCAAATAACAGAAGCTCAGTGTTTCCATGAGTAGTAACCACTCATCTTCAAGTTCCTGGAAAAACAGTGAGAGGGGAATAAAGGAGGCCAGAATAAATTACATCTGGGAATGCATGAGTCTGTCCATGGATATTATTTTCCCGTTGTTCTGCTATTCTTAGAATTTCATGTAGTTTTATGTTACAGAACAAACTTAGTGAGACAGGAGGACAATGGTAAATACCTAACAGCTTTGGTGATAGAAGCATGATATTCTTTAGTTCAGGTTTCAAGTGATTTGTTTGGCTTATATTTGAGCTATCATTTAATTTGATCCTTTAGAAGACTAAGGTTACTAAAGAGGAATTGCTGAACGCTTCGCTTGTAATGGATAGGCTAAAGCTTCCCAGAAAGTCTTGGAGATCAGCAGTTCAGTAGTAGTAGCGACAGCCATGTGCTCCATAATCTTTCCTAGGCAGTACGTCAGTCTAGGGTGAATGGAATTCACTACAGTGGATCTCAAGGAATGGCAATTGAAGTCTTGCTTTTCCAGCAGAGACTCTGTAGTATTTCCTTAATAGCAGTTCACCTCGGGAGACTCCATTTTGTATATCTGAACTTCAGGCTTGTGAAACTTGCTATATCAATAACCTTCAGAGTAAGCACAAATTAGCATTTCTCTTCCTGTTCTTTTCTGCTTCTCGTGGATGAACTCTGCCAGTAGTGCAAAAGGGTAGTTAAGACCCGGTGGCTCAGCTAACACGTACCATTTGTGATGAGTGTGTCAGGTCTTGAGCACCAGACTGAATTATTTCGTACTCGCTATGAAAACACTCTGTCAGAAAGAGGTTATTTTGAACTGCCACCAATCGGGGCTGAACGGTTGATTAAAGATGGTGAGGTTTTGTATGCCGTATTTAAAATTAGGAATGTGTCACTTCTAAGCAAGGGGAGCGCTTGCTCCTGATATGCATGCAAAAGTTGCAAAGATCCTCAGCACTGAACCTTATTCAGAGGGGAGGAGGGCAGAGATATGTGAATAATTGTAAGAGCTAAGCTCACTTTCCTTCCAGATTTGCATTTTTTGTGCTTTACTCTGCCAGATAAAGTGCAAGGATGAGCTTTTTCAAAGCCATGGGTGAGCTGCAAGGGATGGACCCTGCCGTCCTTTTCTGTGTGCAGCAGAGGTCTGGAAATCTAGCAGCTGCTTAATACTCCCTAAAATAAAGATTTACTGCTTCCTCTGGTTATTCAGCTGTATCTTCATTTTTGTCCTGTGAATCTCCAGATCTCATGGAAATGTATCCGAGGGCAGTTCTTTCTTCTTGGACTATTCTGGCACAGATATTACGCTGTCAAGGAGCCGATTTCATTAGTAGGGGGAAAGAGCAGATCTGAATTTTACTGCGTGGGTTTTTTAACAGAGACTTGCCAGCCTACTCTTTTGCAACTAAAACATTTGATTCATTCTGTCATTCAGTGGATCTGCCTCATCTTTACTGTATCTGACATTAACAGTTCATTTAAATTTGCTCAGAGAAGGGGGAGAGGGAACTAAAATGGGTTTTCTTGCTAAATGAAAACACAGTTTTGAGGTGGAACAAGTCATTGCCAAGATACAGCAGCCACTACTACTTGCGCTGCTAAGGAGAGTAAGCAGCAGGACCATGGATGTCATCAAGGTAAAGAAAGAGAGGTGGCGTGGCCTGTTGCCCTTGCTGGGGGTTTTAGTACTGCTGTGTTGGAGTCATTGGGTATGACAGGAGAAGCTGAGAGAGCTGCACTGAGCTGAAGTCAGATCCTTGCAGTGAAGCCACCTCTCAGCCAGAGGTACGGGTGTATGCTCTCCTGGCTTGCAGTTCTGACACCAGAGGTGCTACTGGAGCAAATAGGGATATTAATGTAATTTAATGATCTGTTCATCGATCCTAAGAATAAGGAGTACCATCCTTAGAGGAAGCATAACCTGGCAGTAAGCCAACGTGCCTTAAAGAATGAAGTCTACCGGAGGGTTGGGCAGTGTCCCAAGAGGCCTCAGTAATTTTGTGTAATGTGCTATACCAACACTACCACCTACAGGAGTTCAGCCAAAGGGATACAGCACCTTACAAAATGTAAACTAGAGCAGAAATCAAAGCTTTCTGTGGTCCAACCTTCTTCAATATCCAGCATTTTGGGGTAAATCCTCAGCTATGCCAGGGAATGTTAGGACATAGTTTTTGCCTCATGAATCCGAACATTGCCATGGGGAGCCATCTGTTGTTGCATTGTAACCCACTGTGCCAGAAGTTTCCACTCTCTTCTTCTTTAGGTTTTAAGTATGATTTAAATCAAAACCTCATCAACATCCATTGATCAGAGGCACATCTATGTAAAGATTTGGATTAGGGTAGTGTGCACATTCCTGTTTTTGGTTTATGTACATGTATACAACAGTACTAGTATTTTAGCCTGTGTGGTAGTTGTATTACTTGCACAGATGTTGCATATATCTCATTGCTTTTTAGTAAGCTGTTGGCAAGCCAACACAAACAGAAGTGTCTGAAAATAGATGAGTGGATTTAGCAGAAAATATGTCATCACTTGTGGTATCTTTGAGTTGTCCTGGACTTTGAGGGTTTCTGTTTCCAGTCACCCACTATGACTGCTTACGCCGTTTCAGATTATTTACCCAAGGAAAGGAAATGGTGAAGCTGTAGCTTTGCAAAGTGTTTACACTGAATGAAGAGCAAGTTAAATTTCCTCACTTCATCACTTTCTTGCTGGTCATTTGCAAGCTGAGGGAGATAATCCATAAACAGCAGACAAGTACAAATTTGCATCTCTTAAAGAAAGGAATGCTAAACATTCTTGTCCTGGGCAGCAGTGCACTTAAGGCTGTGTTCAAGCTCAGTGGATTTCAGTGAAGCTTAGTTAGAGAAAAGTGCTAGGCATGATATCTAAAAGCCGGAGTTGCTTAGCATATTGTGGAACCCACTTTTCAGTAAAATGCACTAAAATGGCAATCCCCATCAAAATTATCAGCAAGAAATAAATGTATTGAGAGTTGCTGTGGTGGCTTCTATTCTGTGTTGCCTCATGTCCTCTTGGCATTTGAATTTTCTCTGCTGGCTAGCAAGATCTCAAGTTTCTGGGGTGATGCCTATGAGATTTGTTCTAAATGCTCTGTGTTTGTGTATTTGTGTGCCCCAGACTTGCTAGGAGTTTCAATCTTGTTTCTACAAGAAAATCCCAGGGTCAGTCCATTGGTAGTGTCATCCCTGGAGGTAGTAGTGTCGTATCTGCAAAGCTGACCTGCAAGCATTTGGCCTAAGTAAGAGAACACATAGGACAGGGTTCCTGGTTAGCATGGTGACCGTGGGCGGAGAGGACAACCCTCAGAGCTTTCCTTGCTGGGTGACTGGTGTAGTAGGTGGCTGGGGACATTTCAGTGTGAGTGCTGCTCAGAAGTAACATTCTCCATTCAGTAAAAGGAAGTTAAGGTCATGCATAGAAACAGGGCAAGAAGGCAGTCGATTTGAATATTTAATCCACCACTTCACCTCTTCGTTTTCTTTAGCTCTTCTAGGCCAACTGTGCTGCTTTCAGGTGTGTCTTCTAGTTAGGGAGCTAAAATCATGACAACTTTATAACAGCAAGTGAACTTTGGAAGGAGGCAGTAAAAAATCTGCTTGTGGAGAAGTTGAGCAGCAAGACCTGGGGCTGAGCTGAGATACATAAGCAAAACCCATAGGAAAACATTAAAATAGAGAAGTAAAACTGACTTGCCGAGCACCGTTAAGCAATACATCCTGTCAGCTCTGAGAAGAGCATTGGTACTAAGTGGTAGAATACAAGGTTACTGATGGCCATCATATCTATCAAGGAGTCTTGAATCGCCGCAGTTGGATGCAGAATGTCCCTGGCAGTATTCAAGACCAGGTTGGCCAAAGCCTTGGGTGAGATGGTTTAGTGTGAGGTGTCCCTGCCCATGGCAGGGGATTGGAACTGGATGATCTTAAGGTCCTTTCCAACCCTAACTATTCTGTGGTTCTGTGTTGTATATGCCTGCTTTCATGTAGTGCATAAAACTATTACTGTGCGATACGTGAAGTGTTCTCGAGGGGCTCTCCTGCGAGCTCCAAGCAATAGCATTTGGGAACCTTGTCTTAATTAGAATTTCAGACAGAGTAGACAAAAAAACCCCAAACCACCAAACCAAAATCACCCAAACGCAACCCCACAGCTAAAAACTGAAGGCGTGAAAGAGAGAAAAACCCAACAGTGAAACAATTGTGTCTGCAAAGTCAGACATCCCGAAGGTCACTGTCTTGGTTCTTCCCCAGTGTCCCTTGGGTGTTTAGCCCTAATGCTGTCACAACCTTTCCTGTATTGAACTTTGTAAACTTCTTATGACACTTCAAATCAACAGTGCCAGTGTTAATTTATCTGCCTCTGGTGTTGGAGGTTAAGCTTCAGGTTGACACATGACCTTAGAATATGGATTGAAAAGTTTTGATATGGAAAAGATAAAAATCAATAGTTTTACTCAAAAGTATTAAAACTGAGCAGTAGAATAATAATTACAACCTTGGAAAGTCATCATGGCTGTTCTCTGAAAATTATCTATCTCCTTCTCTGCTTTTCCCATGCTAGACAAAGTTTGGCTTTTTAGGCAGGGGGATAACTAACTCCTCCTCTTGGGTCTTTGGCCAAATAGCGTGTTGTGAGTCTGAAATACCCACATGCAGGCATCACACACAGCATGATGTTACTGAAGTGTTTGCTCTACCTTATTTTTGAGAGGGCTTGGCTGGGGCAAGTATTTTTATTTGTATTTTACAGGTTTGCAAAGCACACAAGGATCCTTCTGTAACTATGGACACAAAGGCAAGGGTCCTTTCCAACCCTAACTATTCTATGATTCTATCTGTGCCTTTGTGTCCATACTCACAGAAATAGCATGGTTTGCTTTGGGGAAGGCAGCTGACACGTTCTGTTTCTGGTCAGATCTTTGCAGAAGCAGGGTTCAGAAAACTTTTTTGTTTTCTTTGTTTGTGTCTTACCATGATGGCAGTAGGTGAAGGCGTGGGATAGCAGCCCTATGCATGCTTCATCTTTTCATTGACAAAAAGGACTGAAATACAGTTGTCAGTTGTTCTACAGCTAGCTCTGTTTAGATGGTAAGAATGAGTTAATAAAATACACGGTTTCATTGAGGTCTCTAAAACTGGCTTTAAAATCAAATATCAAACCACCACCGTTCATCTACATGCTGTGTGCTATTTAGTCTATTTGAAAATGTAAATGCACTCTATTTATTACACTGGCCTCTAAATTTGCTTTAAGCTTTGTTGATGGGACCTTACAAAGTATAGTTTTCTTTCTGTTCTGATGAAGAACTCATCTCTTGGCCACCCTTACTGCCCCAGACTGATTTTGCTGGTGAATCTCAGCAACCAGGCAGGGACTGCACAAGGGCTCAGAACTGATCTGACAGACTGTCTGCCTGAGGGAAAGCCAGTGCCACTCTTAAGACCCATTACACTGAAGTAATCCTAAATGTCACAGTGTTGTTTCTTCTTGTACCACTTTGTTTTCAGGCCTAAGCAATGCCAGAGCTTTGAGTTGGCTTCCTAATGATGGACAAAATCATTAAGGGAGAGTCTGAGTGATACTTCTATTTTTTCTTATATATAAATACTAAGGAAGTATTCTTGGAAGAAGGATAGTCACAAAAAATGCAGGCACTTTCTCAGGAACATGAGCTCCAAGTTGTTCATAGGGGACAAGTGTGGTTCAAGAACTGCCTGTGAACTGTGAATGTAGAGGGTAACATAAGTCTCTAGCAGCTTGCACAACTTCACCACCGAGACTCACTGTTTCTGAGTAAAGTTTGCATAATATAGGTGAACAGCAAAGTATCAGCTTTTCCTAAGTTTTCCCACCAGGAGCACCTTCCATACCACCAGTTGGCATTGGCATTAAGTAAGTAATGTGACACATGACCCATTGAGCACAGGGTAAGACCTTGTCATGCATCATCAACTCAGAGGAAGCAGTCTGTGTACGTGCCCTGATTCTCAACAACCATCAGTAAGTGAAAGAGAGTTGGGCCACTCTGGCCCTGCCTGGGCAGAAGTTAGGGGACTCTTGACTTGCTACAGCTAAAAGCCTTTATGTGGTTGGTTACTAACCAGCTGCTGGTGTATGGTACCTTGCACACATGGCAGGGATCTAATGAACCTGTAACCTGAATTTTGTGTGTGAGAATACAAGTGGCTCAAGTGCTGGAGGAACACTTAAAACATTGGATGTTAGGAACAACTTCTTTACTGAAAGGGTGCTCAGGCATTGGAACAGGCTGCCTAGGGAAATGGTGGAATCACAGTGTTTAAAACTTGTGGCGATGATGCCCTCGGATATATGGTTTAATGGTGGTCTTGGCAGTGCTGGGGTAATGTTTGGGCTTGATGGTCTTAAGGGTATTTTCCAAACTAGTTGGTTCTGTGATTCTATGATTATCAGTGAAAGTGAAAGCTCTTCTTAAATCCAAGCGTCTAGCTCTCTGCTGCACCCACCACAGCAAACTGCTCTTAACAGCAGCTGAATTCCTTTAGTTGAGTCTTCCAGAAGACCGGCTCCAGGCAGACAGCAGGGGGAAAATACACAGCATCAGTGGTCTCACTGAAGTTGACTTCACTGGAGCAAAAGAGTTGGATTGGACTAAATAGACTTATGAGTGTTTGGGGGAAAAATAATAATCCCCCAAACTAGGAGTGAAACTATTCAGGCAATCTTAGCTGTAATTATCACCCTGTTCTTAGCTATAATGATGTTGGGATTTATGTAACACTTTTCATATGCAAATTGCTCATCACACTGCTAATTATCTCATAACAGACAGTTCCTTGCCTGAATGTGGCTGCAAAAGAGCAGGAGGATCTTTCCAAGAATCACATATACAGGCAGCTATTGCAGTGTTCTTTTTATACTGCGTCCTTAAGAGGTGATGCTTCTGTGACCATGCTGTGCATGCCTGTCTGTAATGTCAGAGCATTTGAGGTCCAAAGGACTCTAATTTCTTTAAATTTTGAGGGAAATAGAAGACTAAATACAGGAAAGAGGCTCAATTACTGTTTCAACTAAGGGAGACGCTGCAATGTTTCCCGATTGCTATGAGATGCCAGGGAGTTTACATGATAGAGACAGGGAAACAGCAGGAAACTCTTCAGTTTTCACCTCCTTAGTTACACGAGAATACAACCACAAGAAGAAGAGTGATAGGAAACCAGATTTCATTTCTTGTGATGTGGTGGAGGAAGAGTTAATTCTGGCTTCTTCTAAAAACACTGTGATTCTGAAGCAGCTCCCCTCCTGCGAGCAGGCAGAGACAGAGAGGCAAGAAGACAGAATTCAACCTCCCCTTTTTCAAACTTGCAGTAAATTACTTTCCTTGTCATCCAAGATGGGTATCATGAAAGGAACTGAGACTCTGGAAAATTAACTGAAAAGACATTTCCTCTTGGGAAATGCTATTTCACTGAAACACAGATATTTGTACTGGAACATGGCATTTTCAGTGGAGATGCACGTAAAGAAATTGAAAATCAAGTATCAGTAAGATTGTTTACCTAGACATTTGGCTTTGTTTTACATATGTTTTGCATTGTATTATAAAATAAGAAAAAATAATATGAAAAAACTTCTGAATTTGAGCAAAGAACTTTTTGAAAAGCCCAGAGGGGTTCAAGTTAGATTTCATGAGAAAATCTGGTTTTCTTTCAGATACAGCAGAAAAATGAATTTCAGAAAGTTGGAATTTCCTGTAGACCACAATTTTAATTTCTAATTGCTACCACAGTTAACAGTTATAGCCATGCAGGGCCTCCTTGTTCAGTGCTCCATCTAGAAGCATGTCTAATTCCTTCCACTTGCAGCCAGGAATGCCCATTGTATCTTTGGCTGCATTCAAAGGAGTAGGTCCAGCAGGTTGAGGGAGGTGATTCTGCTCCTCTACTCCGCTCTTATGAAACCCCACCTGGAGCACTGCATCCAGCTCTGGAGTCCTCAGTATGGGAAAGACATAGACCTGTTGGAGTGGGTCCAGAAGAGGCCACAAAAATGATGAGAGGGATGGAGCACCTCCTGTATGATGGCAGGCTGAGAGAGTTGGGGTTGTTCAGCCTGGAGAAGGCTCTGGGGAGACCTTATCGTGGCCTTTTAGTTCTGGAAGGGGCCTGTAAGAAAGATGGGGAGAGACTTTTCAGCAGGGCCTGTTGCAATAGGACAAGGAGTAGTGGTTTTAGCCTTTTACCCAACTAAAAGAGGGGAGATTCAGGCTAGATGTGAGGAAGAAAGTTTCTACAATGAAGGAGGGTAAAGCACTGTCCCGGCTTGCCCAGAGAGGTGGTGGATGCACCATCCCATTCAAGGCCAGGCTGGATGTGGTTCTGAGCAACTTGATCTAGTCAAAGATGTCCCTGCTCATTGCAGGGGGTTGGACCAGAAGACCTCTGAAGGTCCCTTCCAATCCAAACCATTCCATGATTCTATTCTTCATTAGTCACCCAGAGCTGGTTGCTCGTGCGAGCCTTGTGCAGTGGTAGATTGGAGCTGTTTCGTGATGCACGCTGAGCTGATCCTGAAAGGTACCTAGTGTTGTGGCCTTAACCCACCCTAACGCATCAGCATGTGTATGAAGTTAAATTTACAACTCGACTCACTGCCGGAGGAGGAGGTTAAGGGCTTTGTCCACTACATAAAACTTCAATAGCTGCACCTGTAAATGCAGAGGCAAAGTGGAATTTTGCTCTTTAGGCATCTGAGATGAGCTGGACTCCTAGGTGTCTTTCTGAGCCAGAAGCCTAGAGTAATGAAATGTATTGCACCAGCGCATTTCCCTTTGCTTCCAGCACCTTCACCTTTTTCATCTCACTTTTCTCACCTTCCCTGGCATTTCTCATCAAACAAGAAGCGTGATTCTGTTGCAGCTCCCTACCCTAGCCACAAGCGTGAAAGAAGCCTGAGTTTTACATGTGAGAACACATTGCACCCATGGTAGGACAAGTGTGAGTGTTGGTCATGCAAGAGAGAGAAGAAGTAAAGCAGTTCATTGCAGAGGTGGACAGCTTGTGAAGTGTTATCAGAGGTTCATTCCCCGACTCCTAGCATTAGACAGGCATGCTCAGTGCAGATCGCCGGCCATAAATAATGATTAATAGTCATCCACTGTAACTACAGGGTTCACATGTCAATAGTAATGAAGTGAAACTAGCAGCAGCTTTCTGTGTGAATTAAGTGTTGACCATGGCAGTTGATGTTAATCAGTTGTGAATACCAGTGAGGTCAGATGCATGCAAATGAAAAAGATCTTTCTCAAGCTATTGCTTACAGCTTTGCCAGCTGTCTCATTTCTTTCTACTGTTTACCTTATATCACCATTCAGTTGGTAGGTAGAGTGGTATGGAGGGGTCTGCATAAGAGCTCTCATGCTGTTAATAGCTACTTCTGCTCTTGGAAAACGATCAGTATAACCAAGACTATGCTGTGGAGTGAGGGAAGAGTGCAGGGTGGCATACTGGTGAGGCAGAAATTGTATATAAATTAGTTGAAGCGAGTTATCTTCTGGGAAGTTTGGACTTGTGAAAATGTAGATCTTGGTTCAAGAAGCATACAGAATTCCTGTAATAAAAAGAGAAATGGTCTAACCCATTTTGAGCTAGGCAGTTTGTCAAAATCCACAGCAAGGTGGAATAAGAAGAATTTATGCTAGAAGTCAGGCATTTCCTTGCATGCTTACTAAGAAAGAATGTTCATAGTGGCTTTGCTCCATCAGAAGTGCCGGGAGGGGGGTTATCTGTTTGGGTTTTTTTTCCCTTCCCATCAGATGCTGTCAGGGACACATTCCTGAGTGTGTGCTGGCTGTCTTCCTGAGGACCAGAAACAGTCACAGCTTGGATCAGGCTAGCAGCAAGGAGCAGCTCTTCTAATTTCTATTTTAAGGATCAGTTGAGCTTTTGAGACTTTGGCCCTTATATATATATAGTCTATACTATTCAAGTATAGACTTGAAGCCAAACCTCATGGCTTATGAAGCATGGCACTAGAGCTGGTGTAGTCCAGAAGGGAGGTATCTTTCTGTTCTCTTCCTGGGACAGCACTGAGATGCATCAGTTCTTGGCATATTTTAGAGAATCCAAAGGGTAAGCTTTAGCTTGCATCAGCTGGCACAGCTCCGTGTGCTCTGCTGTCAAATCTGCCATGTGTTCTAACTGTTCTCCATCTCCTACTACAGCCTGTGAGAAGTGTACTGCTCTTAGGTAGGACCTTTGTTCTTTTTGTACTGCTTGAGGATCCCAGTGCTGCAGGAAAACTCCACCCTTGCTCTAAGACACACAAGTAGCATAGAGGAGAAGCTGTGTGGGGTTTGGGTCTGGCTCTGCAGGTACAGTTATAGTCTGTAGTTCTTCTCCAAGTAGTTGTCTCAACCTTCATGTGGTACATTGAAATCAAGGACAGGTTCATGTAAATAGAGACTTCTGCCCCCATTCCTCTTCCTAACTTTTAACATGTTCTTCATTTGGTTGTTTTAACTTTATAGCTTTCTTTTTTCAGTGAAAATAATGGTGATCTAACCAGATAATGGTTGTGTTTTGAGCGCTTGCTTCATGGCTGGCGTAGGCCTTTGGCTTTGCTTAAAGCATATTTTTCCAAGGTGTTTTGAATTGGACTATTTCCTAGGAGCTGTAAGAACTCAGGATTCAGCCAATTGGTTCCCCCTGCCTTAATCTTGTTCCTGAACGTTTCAATTAATGCTTGTCTGAGGTGGTTTTTCATGGTGAATTGTTTCAAATGAGTCTGCCGAGTCCCACAGCCTTGAAAATCGCTTTCATTTAGAACCACGATTTTATAAGAGCTTGCCCAGAGAGCACGAGAGCAAACAAGTGTGTGTGGGGGACCCTTTGCTTCTGAGCTTTCCCAGGTTGAGCTGGGTGTTAGCTGCCAAAGCGTGTAATCTGAAGAAACTACAGGAACAATCAAAGCCTAGCTTAACTCTCCAGTTAGATCCCAGCCTTGCTAACAGCTGACTCAGGCATGAATGCCCCACGTTGTTATGCTAAAGAGTTTGCTCAGGAGCTGTATTTTCAGGCACTGACCCCTACAAAATTCACTAGAGCTCACATCTGCTTCCTGCTGTGACAACATAGCATCGTCTGAGGGAGCGAGGAGGTGAGCTTACATGTGGAGACATATACACGCCCTATCTTGTAGTTCTATTCTGGACCAATAAAGGTCTTTATATACGTGGAAGAGCTTGATAAAACCCCACCATTAAATTATTAACTGAGATTTCCCTTTGCAGCTACATAAAAGGAGTGCTTGGGTTCCGTGTGACCTCCTTAGATACTCAATTAAATAATAAATAGTATGCTCTCCAGTCTTATTCAAGGACCGTGTGCTTGGGAACAATTAAGGCTAGTCCAGAATATGTCTGATCCATGCTAGTAAGTTTGGGAGTACTGTAGATCTACTCAAAATAGCTTTCTGTTACCATGCTATGCATATTTGATGTGGTGGCATGGAACACTGCCTAGGTTAATTGAACTTGGATTTTAAGCCTTTGGCTCGCTCTGCCATGGCTACAGTGCTAAGGTCCTGAGCTAATTACTCTAAAGTTAGCAACATCTTGTTACTGCAATCACTGAAGTGCAGGCTCACCTTGTGAAAAGCTTTGCCAGAGGATATGTAATCAAGAATTTATCAAGCAAGTTTGTGTCCCTCTGGTTACAAACTCTAATAGCTGTAATGTGGAGAAAGAAGGCTCATTACAGACTGATTTCATTTAGGATACAAGAAAGTGGGAGATCTGAGGTCTTACAGTTCCAAGACAGCGTGTTCCTGTGAAGGCAGAAACATGATCATCTGTTGTGCCCTGCTTTGCTCCTTACTAATCTCTCAAGCTCAAAAAAGAGAAGGGACATTTTTAATCATACCAAGTATGTAATTTGTAAGCATTTCACTAAGCCTTATTAATAGAAATGATTTAACAAAATACATTATTACAAATGTTCCTATGCAGCAGATATTTACTGGTGCTAATCTTGCCTCTGCAACTATGTGTTTACATTACTGTAGGCATGCTGGTAATCCTAAGAATAGGAGTTTTGGTCTGTTGTGCAGTGCTCTGCATGCTGATGGATAGTTACAATTGATTGACATACTCTGCTTCTCTACATAAGAAAAGACAAATGACAAAAACAACCTTTTAATACATGGATAAATAAATAAAACCTCCTTTCTTTTGCAGCCTTCTATAAGAGAAGATGATAAGCTCTTTTCTATCCAGGCCTCTAGAGAGAAGACAGAGCCAAAGGGTGGTTGACTTTGCAGTGGAATAATGAACCCAAAGAGTGAAATGTGAAGTTGCTTTACCAAAATTTGCTAGTAGCATTGTAATCCACAAAAAACTTAACTAGGAAAGAAAAGTAGGTACTAGGAGCACTGCCTTTCCTGTTCCAAATAGACTTATAGGAGATGTGATGTTAGGTATATTAACTGTTCCTTTTTGCTGGGCTTTTGCATGTCAAGCGAGTGCTGCCAACCACAAATACCATGTGGTGCCTGGGAAATGTAAGTGCTTATACCAGGCCGAAAGTCACTTCATGAGCCCTGAACATCTTCCATTTTGGGGTCTTACTGACTGTTAGAGAGCCCAAAGTGTGTTTTTAAGTGCAGCTACCAACTCAGTGATAGCTTTTTCATAATCCAAGCATTGTAACTTCAGGTATTCTTTAAGCCACAGGAGCAGCTGGTTTCATTCAAGTAAAACCTTGGGATTTTTCGTGGCAGAGAAGAAAAAGAAGAGAAACCCAGGAAAAATATAGAACTGTAATTGTTCTAAACCAGAATATTTTCCAAGAGGCATCAGAGTCCCTTTGAGGCATGCCCAAGCTTAGCAGAACCCTTTGGAATGTGCTTCATGGTGAGATCGCAGTTTTGTTGGAGTCTTGTCCAAAAAATAAGATAAGCCAGAAGGATTTTTTTTCTTTTAGTTTCCAAACTAAATCTTTTAGATTAGTTTCCAGTATTCTTCATCCAGATCGCTTCTTTAGGCAGGTTCCTTTAGCAGAAGCACTTGCTCCTGGAGGACTCCAGCAACAAAGTGGGAGCTTCCTGCAGGAATAGGTGAAGTCAGTGTTTTCTCTTTGCTCTGTCTTGTGTCCATAACAGAAGGAGCAATTCAGAAGTACAAGTTTAAGACATCACTTAAAAGGTAATCAACCAGTAACTGTACCTTACTAAACTAAAAGGCATTGTAAAACCTTATAGCTAGGCACCTCTGTGTAATTTCTGCATCTAAATATTATGGGTATGTTAGTTTCCACAAGGAGAAAGCATACAGTAGCCACCCAGTATGGCTCTAAGAGAAAGAAGGAGATGTTTCTGATGATTGCCATGAGAAGGTGAAGGTGCACAGTTACCCCCACTGCTGCTCTAATGGATTGAGTTTATACATGGCAACCTACTGGAGCTGGAGAGATGAACAATGTACTTGCTAGCAGGCTGATGGAAACACATGCGGTCACCAACTAATTTAAGCGGGGAATAGTAGAATTGTACTTTGGTTAGTTGAAGAGCTGCTTTTAGGGTTATCAGTATACTTGTGTTGTTGTCCAGTCAATGAAGTGTAGGACATCCCTCTAAAGAACAGAATGTTACCCTGACATAAGCCAGGAAAATCACTGCGGTCTAGAAGTAAATGAGAAGGGTGAAGTTTATGGGTCTAGTGAAGTCAGCAGTGGAAGTTCCTTAGGAGAAGAACTTCACTTTGCGTGCTTACTGCGTCAGAGCTCCCCTTTTGTTTATCAGCCATAGCAGGTAAACAGGATTTAATGCCAGAAGTAAATAACTTTGTGGCTTTCTTAATGTTGCTTTGCAATGTTACCTAAATATGTTCAGATGCTATTTGTTTATAAGTAGTTTATTTCAAGCCTTATGGAAACTCTTGAGAAGCCACCTTCCTTTTATCTCAGCTTCAAAAGTTGGGATTGTGATGTATCAGAAAATCATGAGAGATTCTGCTGTCCTCCCTTCAGTTAAAATAAAATTGCAAGGGACTTAAGGTGATATGTATAGGTAGGAAACTGTGCCTCCTTTACTTTTAAAGTGTTAAATGTATCCGACATATAAAGTGGAGAAGTTTTGGGGTTTCTTTAATTCCTCAGTGTCACTGTAGCCTGTTGAAGGAATGGTGTACATGTATATACACACATACAAGCATGCCCAATTATCCTGTACCTTTTGCTTTGCTCTAAAATTTCCAAGTATACAGGCCAGGCTATGGACCACTTCAATGATAATGATGGAAACTTTGAACTTGGCATGGCTCCATAGAGCAGAACGTTGGAGGTTTGATGTGCTCTTGGCAGCAGTATTCCTGGAGAGGCATGGGATGATCCCTTCTTGGGTGGAGTTTCTCAAGGGCTGTGGATTCATGCCAGATCACTGTGTGAGAATTGAGATAAGTGACAAAGCCAGATCAGCATTATCCAGGATAGGGTTGAGTCTCCAGCCAATTGGAATTGAGAAGGTATCATTCATGGGTGCTGCCAAGATCAAACTTCTTATTTTCTGAAGAATCCAGGACTACTTCTAAACTGGAGATTGATGTAGTATTGGTATTTTCATGCTGTGAAGCTCTAAAAGCTCTTGCTTTTTCCATATTGTAGAGTTCCTGCTATCTGATATGTAATCAAGTCAAGCCGTAACATGGCTATGCTTAGTCACTGGGATAGAAAGATGCCAAATTTAGCAGACTGAGCCAGTCTAAAAACTTTACTTCTATTTTGGAAACTGAATTATTGATAAAAGCAAGAAATCTGTTGATAAGTGCTCATTCTGAAGATGTCTTTACAGACAAAAGATGAAGAGTAACTAATTCAACCATGTACTCGCTGATGGAGGCTTTATATTCCCATGTGGATGATGAGTCTTGCTGATGGTTCCAGTCATTTGCTAATTTTGTTGAAAGCAATTATGCTTGCTAACTAGACAGGTGTTTAGCTAAAGCATTTCCAACTGTCAGGTGTCCAACAATTGATACTTTCCAACACCTTTTCTGCTTGGAGAAATCACCTATGTTTGAAAGAGTTTGAAAGAATGGAGTAATTTAGTCTAGGATTAAAAATACTGTGTCAAGAAGAATGGGGGCAAAGTAGCTTTTCATATATGCTGCTGTGAAGTGAAAAGGAAGATTTTTGTCCTGTAGGTCACTCCAGGTAGAGCAGGATATAACAGGCTTCAATTGCAGTATGAGAAATTAAGGATAGCTGTGGAGAAAGACTTCTAACAAGTGAATCGCCAGAATAAATCATCTGCAAATGTTATGAAGTTGCTGTTTTTGGAGGCTTTTAAGAACAGGTCAGGCAAGCATAAGAGAAAAGTGAAGTTAAGCTGCATTTGGGACTAATCACTTGTCTTTAAGTTCACTTGTACTGTTATTCTCATAAACGACTGTAGCAATTGCTTGTTGCTTGGCATGGCAACAAGGGGGAAAAAAAGTCTTCTTTGTTACATCAAAGCAATTTTTCACCATAAAATTACCATGAGATATACTATCTGAATCTAATTAGTGCTATTTAATAAACAGTTAAGCTGGGCAAAAATACATTGAAGGGAGCAGGAAGAAGAGAGGAGTGGAGAGGCATGTTGGAAGGAGAGAGAATGGAGCCTGTAATGTGGTTAGCCCATGGTTCCAATTTAGAGAAATGTTGCATCCTGTCTGGCTTTCCCCTTAAGTTATAGGAGGGGAAAAGACCACCACCAGAAACCCATGCAATCTACCAAGCTGACAGTCCTGCTCCCTGATAAAACCAGAGCAAAAGTGAGTGACAGAGCTTTGCTCCATAGCAAACTGGCCAGAAGGAAACAGATCTGCTGTGTCCACAAAAGATGCCACAAAGAACTCACATGTTAATCTGGAGAATGATTGAACTGATGCTGTTCACATCCCATCTGCTCTGGCAGTCCCACAGACAGGCCTGGGGACCAGAATTATCCTAGCTTCTACAGTTTATAGAATGGGCTTTGTGTAGCCATAATTGCCATGTCACTGCTTCAGCCATGTCCATGCAAAACATACAAGGGAGTGTTCAGAACAAAGCCCTTTAGTCTTCATCCATGTTGCTAGTGTGAAAGGCTAAGTTTTGCAATAGGGATGGGGGCTTTTGGGGACCCTTTTGGGTTAGGGAGAACAGAGTGGGATCTCTTTCTTCTGAAACATTCCTATTGATCCTTTTCCACACCCTTTCCTGAAATACAGAGTTTTAAATGTAGAATATCCAGCATTGACATTATGCTTATTTGCCTTTAAAGCTTTCTCTGAAAGTATCTCACTGGCGTTTACCCCCAAAGGGTGTTAAGATATCGTTGAGGAAATGAGTTGAAAGCTTACTGGAAAAGAGTTATACAGTTAATCTGATCTCTTTTGTTTATTTTTGGTGTATGCCTAAATAAGCATAATCTGTTGGTTGCAAGATTAAAATACATCCACAGAAAACTATCTTCACTAAAACATGTAAAGTGCATCATAACCAACCCAATACTTGAGCTCATATTTTCCTGCTGATGTTGAGGAAACCCTATTGGGAAAATAGGAAGAAAACAAAAATGTGTTGGTATTTCTGGTGGCAAAATGCACTATTGCATTTTGGTTTTGTCTTGAAATTTCTCTTAGGAGCAACCACATCTCCTAACGGCTGCAGTAAGGGCCCCATGCTGGAAGTGATCCTGACAGTAAACAGATGGTGTGATCTTATCACATGTATTTATGTAACAAAAAGACAATACCTCCCTTGATACTCATATTGATATTCCCATTGACTTCCACTGCCTCCCAAGAGCAGCCCATGCAGCCATGATGTGCCTTTAACATATAAAATATGCAGTAAACCAAAAATTGCTCCCATGATTAACTATTTGGCTAATAAAAAGTAAACTCATTAGTTTACATTTACATCTGAGGGAAGAGCTGTATAGCTATATAAATTGAACCACGGTGTCTTCAGATCAGGGGGCTGTAATGTGACCTTTCTTTTGCATGCAGGGGCTTTGGGACAGCATCTGCTGAGGGAGGTCTGGCATCTGGACCTGCTATTGTTTCCACTGCCTGAGAGCTTTCCTCTTATAGACTGTGTAACCTCAGTCTTGAACTTTGTTTATACCACAGGAGTCATGTTCCCTATGACTCACAGAGCCTTTGGCAAGCAAAATATTTAGCCTTTTTTAAAGGGTGAAGAGGCTTTGGAGCAATGCTGAATTGAGAAGACTGTTAGCTGTGCTGAGGAGAAAGCCTCGGGAGAAAGCTGCTCACCTCTGGTTGAAGACAAGGGGATCTTGGTTATCACTGGGCACTGGTATGAGGTGAAGGAAAACAGAAGGAAAGCTCTGTGTGTGTGTGTGAAAAATCAGAAATGAGACTCTCTCTGACAGTGCTAAAGAGAGAACCCAAGGGGCTGAACTCTGAAAGCACAGCATCCACGCCAGGCATCAGGGCTCTTGGTCTGGCCTACCCTCAGAGGCCACAGAAGGATGCTGAAGTCCCCTCAGGCTGTCTTTCCACTTCTCAGTCTCTTCCCTGTTAGTCAGGCCCCACTGAATAACACAGGGCAAAGTTTAAACCTCACCACTAGTCAAAAATTACTTATTCTCTACCCCCTCTTCCCCAGAATAGTAGAAAACCTAGACAATTCATAGGAAAGCTAACATAATGTGTATTTTCTGCTCTTAAAATCACTCTTAAAATCATTCTACATGATCCAAATCATAAATTCATTGTAAAGCTGGTAATGTGCTGTAATCAGGCTATCCTGTAAACAGAGAGAAGAAAGGGTGAAAGATAAGTCCTGAGAAGAGTGCAGATAAAAAATGCTGGGAAAACAAAGCAGAATGGGAAGCAATCAGAAAGCACTACTGTATCATCTCAGGCCCCAAAGGTTATTGCCATCTCATGTGGCAGGAGAAGGCAGGGCACGTGGAAAGAGGTAGGTGGTGAGGGGCAGCCTGTGGTTTCCTTGGATGAGGTGTGTCTGTATGAATCAGAGCCCATGTGGTTTGTGGCTGCTCACCCACCGGACAACTTGGGGAAGGTCCTCTTCCACCTTCCCAGGCCTGGGCAGTGCCAGGAAGCGTTCACAGAGCCATGCCCTGGACCCTTAACACAACCACTGCAGATCCGAGGGATGCTCCTCTACAGTACAGAGGGAGAGCTTTCCCCAAGGGAGGACCACCAGCAGGAAAAGCTTTCCATGGAAAAGGTGTTGTAGTTCTTGGTAGTTATCTTCTCCTTGGGAGCAGAGGGGCAGGAAGAGGTGCCTTCTCTGCTTGCTGTGTCTGCAATATCCACACTTCCTTCCTAGGCTGGCAAGTATCATTTTGCCTGTGTAGAGTGTAAAGCACACAGAGGACTGTAATCTTGCTGGGGGGGGAAATGGGGGACAAAGGAGGAGGCAAAAAGAGGCTGATGAAGATCATGTTAAGAAGACTAAGTTAAAGAGCTTTTGGAGGTGTATGCTGAAGGTACTGTGGTTCTCTGAAAGAAATGGTGAGGTGGGTCAGCTTTCCATTGTATCTTGGCTATCATGGAGCTGGTAGGAGATGTTTCCATTGGGTGCTGCCCCTATGACAGTCTAGCAGGCCCTGCATAAAGTTCACTTCCCTTTTCTTCTGAGAAAAATGCAATAAATGGCATTACAGTTGCATGAAAAAATGCTGTAGTATCAGAATATGTTGAAACAGAGTAGCTCTCAGGTAAGACTACTGCAGAATAGATCAGAACTGGTGTTAACTGTGAAGTTCACATGATCATGCAGCCAGTGAAAAGAATATGACATTGGCGATAGTACTGTAAGATGAGTTCCAGTCTAGCTTATTGCTTGATCCCTTCTCTGGTGGTAAAGCAGTTCCAGCCAGAGCTGTACAAACCTGGTGTTCCTTGTCATACCATTGAATAATAAGCACTAAGTGGCTGACGTCCATTCGTGTAATTACAGTGCTTCGTGCTGATAAGCTTCTTCCACAGGTAGGGAGAATAAAACCTCATGTTAACCAGGGCCTCAGTGAGGCTCTGTGCAGAGCCCTGTAAGGCATAATAGAAAGTTGTTTACTGTCAGAGACAGAGGCCTATTCTCAGACACAGCAGTTGGTTGAAGTGTTAGTTTATATTCACCGAGGATCTGGCTGTGAGACCTGGTTTGGCACTGTTATCCCATATTTACACTAGCATAAGCCAGTTGGAAATCAGCAAGGATTCGGGGTGTGGTCCCTCGCAGGGAGCACTGACACCCATTTTGGTTTAGTGCTTTCTCGTTGGGAAAAGGGAACACATTTACAAGTGTAATAGAACAGAAAATTAAGAGCCACCTTTTGGCAAGAAAGCTGCTATTACCATAAAGCAACATGATTTATATGCCAGTTCTTTTTTTATTGGCATCTCTGAGCTGCAGTTTCATTATTCAAGCTGAGCGTTTCCTGAGGACAGCATGTAAATGCTCACAACTACAAGATTCTTCTCCTTTTGTGTTCAATTTAAGCAGGTTTTTAAAACTAATTTTCAGTCTTGAGATGGGGAAAGCATTCTCATTGTACGTGCATGTCTTCCATCATACACCAGCTAAGGCGCTCATTCGTTCTCAGTAACGCAGTGACGTAGTTTCAGAGTTGTTAACTAATGTAATTATTTGTCTTCAAATAGCATCTAAAAAAGAGGCTGGAGAGATAGGGTTCACTGATGGGAGAGGATTCAGTCTTCTTCTTCTCAGCTGCGACCTTTAGAGAATGAGGCATGCTTTTGCAGTAGGAGAGTTCCTTCGCCCTGCCTTCTATCTAAGATGTACTGGAAGCAACACTTAAAGGAGAGATGGTAGCCTGTTTGCAGTGCTCTATCTCTTACAGGGTGGAGAGAGAGATATCTAAATTAGCTTTCAATTCATTTAGAAGTCCAGCTCAAAGGGCTGTAAAACTCAATATGGATTGCATCCTTTTTCGTACAGCTCACTGCTGGTGGTAGTTCAACAGCTGAGATCTGTTGATGTGTCAGAGCTTTCAGATTAAAGACCACATCAAGGAGGTCTTGGCTCTGGTTTTTACTGGTAAAAATGATACCCTGAGCATATGGTATCTGTTGCATTGCCCACTTCTTTCCTCAGCTCTTCTCTGAAAGGTAGAGCGTGTTGTGGAATGGAATTGCAAGGACTTTGAATGCAGCTCTTGGGGTAACTGGCTACTTGGAATTTAAATTGCATCTTCCCTTGTTCCATACTTTGCCCAAGTGCAGTTCAAAACTCGCGTAAGATTATGAAGCAGTTCCAGATACTGTTTCTGAATGCTCCTGGTGCTCAGATACAGGCAAATCAGAGGAAATTCTGCACAGAGCAACCCAGATGATTACAGGGGCTGGCATGATTGCTTACAAGGAAAGACTGAAAATGTGTAATGCGCCTAACTTGGCTAAGCAGCGGCCGATGTTGCACAGGATCATCCTCTAGATGGTTCAAGTGCCAGACGAAGACAAATGAGAGGAATCAGTGTGGGCATGTGAAATGGGAGAAACCCGGAGGTAGGAAGCAGTTAGGCTGAACAGCAGCCAGTGTTATAAAGGGAAAGTCCTTAGTAATCAACAAGTCTCAGCCTTTTTCATACTGGGAATTCCCAGCATCTCAGACTCCTCTCGTGGGAGGAACAGCCTGGAAAAAGACAGCAGACCAAATAAGAAGGGCAGACAGGTCGCAACCAGCCTTTTCCAGGTGGAATAATGAATGTATTAGATGTAGCATGGTTTTCAAAAGAAATGTTGGAAACCCCATGGAACATAAACACAGACAGGCCAGTGTACCCAGTGAATGCTCCACAGGGGTCTATTAGGAAACCGTAGAAGGATGTATTAGAGGGCCTATTAAGAGTTGTTCCATCTCTAAGCTGTAAGATTTATGCCAAATGCACTCAGCAAACAAAGAGAAGCTAAAAATAAAATCACAAGGCATAATGATTTCCAGTTGTATTTACTTCCCATCTCATTCCAGTGATCAGACAGTAAAGTTGGCAGTTTTTATCCCTCTTAATCCAGGGTCACTGAATGCACCATTCTCAAATTGCAGTGCTCCGTTTGTGCCACGTGGATTTCTCTCTGGTGAGCAGTTTCTATGACAAAAGTTTGCAACTTTTCTAACCTTCCTTTCTGATTTTTCAATTTCTTTTGTGCATGTGCAGGCAATACCTTTTTCCAAGGTAATCAAATCAGTATTGTATGGAAGTCATAGGAAAAGAGGAAAGAATGATATCAATCCAAAGAACACCATGGGTACCCACTCTCACCTCACTCTAGCTCAATACCTGTTCTCAATGCACACAGGTCACGCAACACAGTGATTGTGTAAAAATATGTCCTATTGCCAGTTACCATGCCTTTTACCTTTGGTCTAGCACCGAGAGATATTGCCAGCCTAGCAATGTCCATGCTTACTCTTTCCAGACTTTCTGAAGTAAGTTCATCCTAGTGAAAGGCACAGCTAATTTACAAACCACTTGAACAGCTATATAGAAGCCTAATGCAGAATTCTTACTGTGCTTGTCAAGTTGTGATTATGTGATTATGTGCCCAAGAAATAGCGACCTAGACACATTTGTGTCCTTTGTACAGTATAAAATCTGGTACTGCTTACTTAACTAATACATTTTGCTCCTTAAAATCCCAGGAAAATTAGAAGAGGTGTGCTCTCTTTCCTTTTTTTCTGCTCCTGCAGTGCTTTTTGGGAAACCCTGCTATAGTAATGATTCACAGTGACTAACAGATGAGCAATTTCTGATGAGTTTCAGAAGGCACTTGTTTCTTTTCCTGGAATTATATGGATTCTGTTCATGCGGTCACTGAAAAGTTAAACAAATAACTTTAGCAGCAGGAACTTTAGGACTCTGGCTAGCATCAGTCACACAAACCTGGAGAGAACCTGCCAAGGGCAAAGCGAAGGGTTAAATTCTGTTGATAGTTTGTGTGGTTTTCCTATTGAAAACAGTAGCTATATGGGAGTAATAGAGCAATACTTGGCCTTCAGCCTTTCTGAACAGTGCTGCATTATCTGGATGCTCTTTTCCAGACTTCCTCCCTCCAGGAGAAAACTGTATGTATGGGATGTTCTCAAATAAATGAATAATGCTGTAAACATACAGCCTTATAATTAACCCAGCTTGCCTGAAATGAATGAACCTTCCTGGGATGATGGTCTTTGAAACCCAGATGTGGTAGATGGGATTTGTCAGAGGAGACCTGTGAGATTAAAGGACATGTGATAGATGAGAGAGTGGGTGGAAGCTACAATCAAAATAAGACTTTTTCCTTTTTCCTTCTTTTTCCTTTTTCCTTCTTTTTCCTTTTTCCTTCTTTAAGTAAAAAAGTAAGGCGTTGGGGGGAGGGGGAACAACCTCCCCAGAAGGGCCCAATTGGAAGTCTTAAATCCCTAAATAAATGTCTTAGGAAATAGGTATTGATCCTTGCCTTGGGAATAGTGCCAAAGACATTCATCAAAGGGTCAGGTGAAAAGATGGGGAGGGGGTGGTGTTAGTTGGTTTTGTTCCATTTGTTTGTTGGTTTTTTAACATCCTATGAACACAAGCAGTTTGAGAGAGGCGTTTATTAGTAGTATTTTGCACCTCATCCCATGCCCTTTACACATGCTTTAAAATAAGGAAGATGAAGTAAAATTGGTTTAATCTTTTCCTTTCCTGCAGTCTCTTTAGATGAAGGAGTGTGCAGTAACTGCCATTAGGCATCTGGTTTCCTCCCAGAGTGGGCACATGCCTGATTTTTCTTATTCCCCATCAGTGTTCTTGGATTTTTCCATTTGCCTTTAAAGATGTTAAACTTAGGGCACTGTGCCTCAAGCTCTCTTTATTGGATTTCATGTTAGGACGAGTAAGAGTGGGTTAATAAACTCCTGCTTGGTGTTTCTCTCTCTATATATGTGCTTTTCCCTGACCTTGGGTCTGCTTGGTACATCTTGCACAGCTGCTGGGGCTCATTCATGTGTCTGGCAGGGTAAGTGGAAACAGGTATTCCTGGTGAACACTGACTGCTCCCTTCTTGCATTGTAACTCTGTTCCCAACAGCTAACAAAGAGGAATGATGCAAGGGTCAGTTACAAGTTGGAATGTAAAGGGCCTGTTTTACAGCAGGGGAAGGGGCAAGTTCTGCTCTCTTTTCTATAGGTGTGTGTGCAGGGAGAACTTAAGCCAGTGTTAAAAGGAGGACACACCATGGATTTAGTTTTTGCCAGGTAATTTTCGGTGTGGAAGTCCTCTTTGCCCAAGCGTGAGCTCTTTTGCCTGAACCTTGTCCTGTATAAATCTAAAACTCTGATGAGGATGCTGAAGGACCTTTGCCCTGGTTTATTTTTCCCTTTCAGTTGTTTAGTTTTGAATGTGTTAGGAAATTAAGAGCAAGTTAATAATGGTGACTTCTGTGGCCTGTGTGATTCCACATTGCTGGCTCTTAATCCAACTGTACAGACTAGCCATGGCTTGGACTTGAAATGTTCAGGCTGTGCTTAGGAGGAGCTTATGATAGAATAAAACCACCTTGGTCCTGGATATGTAATATTTACGCCCATCACCAGGAGTAGAGGTCAACCTGTATTATCTTGCTGTCAGTGTTCAGGCTCCACCTCAGGGTGTTCCTGAGACTGCTTGTCCTCAGTCTGTACCTGGCTGTATGTTTGTATAGAAGCAACAAAGAGAGGGAGCAGGTTTGACCCGGAGAACAACTTCAAACTTGGGCTTGACTTGCAGTTAAACATACTCTTAGAGGCCATTAGGATGCCTTGAGAAACTGCAAAGACATGTACCAACCTTAGATACAAACTTAACAAATAATGGCTTAATACTTTCAAAGTCATTGACAGGAAGAGTGTGGTATGCAAGGATGAGTTTCAGTTGAGGTTAGACTGATTAAGAATGATTTGAAAGCAGCAGTTATCTGTTCAAGTTGCTATTCCATAGACTATTTAGGGCTGGATAGGAACAGACTGAAGTGCCTGAATGAGCAAATCTATATTCATTTAGACAAATAAAATACTCTAAAAAAAACCTCTAAAACCAAACAAAACCCTAACTCCCTATCTCCATCTATAGGGGTTTAAGTGTCTTTGTAAATGTGGGTATTTAGATTTTCAGATATTCCTCACATATTCTATAAATGAGAGATGTATAAAAGTCCTGCAAACTGACTGCTACTAGGTGAGCAAAGATTGGAGAATTAGAGGAAACTTGACACAACCCAGTAGTGAAATTGTAGTCATAAATATCTGCCATCACTGTGTTCTCCTTAGCAAGCCAGTGATGTAGCAAGATGTCCTAGCAGGTGACCAGTGACAGAAGATGGTGTTATGAGAGCTGTACTAAAAGTATTAAAATCTGCTTGGGTGAAAACTAAAATGCAGAAGAGACAAAAGATGAGGGAGAATCTCTTGAAAGTGCTTCTTTTCCTCTCATTTTGAAAGTTGTCTTTTTTTATCTCAAGACTATCGTGTCTTGAATGCAAAGCTACCGATTTCTTATCGACGTGTTCTTTTTCTTTAGGAGTGTTCTAGAGCACCACAGCTAGCATACATGATACTGGGGCGGGGGGGGGAAAACAAACAATAGACTGCCAGAGAATTCAATAAAAGTGCCTGTATTTTAATTTCTTTAAAGTGAGGAAAGTTACTGCATTGATTTATCTCTTGTGTAAGAAGCCAGCATAAGAGCAGGGACAGAAATGGTGGTATTTTTATGTTGGAATATATCCAGTCATGTTTGTTCAAAGGTGAAAGAATACTGAAGTCTCATTTAGACTTCATTTAACTAATAATATTTTATTAAGTGCTATAAAAATTGGGATTGCCAAAAAGACAGCGACTGCAGCAGTAGAAGAAGGTTCTTAGGCATCTTCTAAAGACACTTCCCACTAAGGCAAAGACAAAAGAAGGATAAACTCTTTCTACTTCAGTTTTGGTAAGCATGTGCCCCTCTTCTTGAGCACATAGGTTGACTGTTGACAGCAAATAACTCCCAGACAGCAAAGATGGAAATACCAACATCCAGCAGCTATGATGTTAGAAACCAGTGTGGAATATTCATCTTCATTTTCAGTACTGTGTATGTAGAGCAGTAGCTAGGTAATTCGCTTTACAAAGATGTGAAATGATCTGCCTTCTCTACTCATCTGTATGTATAAGCAGATCACAGCCGTTTCATCACTTGTTCAGTTTTTGTATGAGGTAGTCATTACAGCAGTCAGGTAGGATGGTTTTGTGAGGGCAGGGATGTATCTATATGAAGAGATTTAAGTGCTTGTGTGCGGTTTTGCACATATGCAGGGTTTAATATGTCTCGATTCCACTTGGAGCTGCAGAGCAGTTCATGAGATGTTCACAAGTGCAGATGACTCAACCCAACTGGCAACCTTTTCTGATTTCTTTTTGTTCATGTTCCATTGCATTGTGTGCAAGTGCTGCTGAAGGAGCATGGTGTAGGTGGAATTACTTAGATGTTAGTAAGGGTGATGTCACCTAATGGAACTATTTGTTTGGACACAGCAGGATAGCTAAGCAGTAAAGTATGTCTGATTTCTTCCTTCAAGCCAAACTGATGTGCAAAAGCTCCCAAATAAAGAATAGTTCACGCAACACATGGAGATTAACAAAGATAAGGAAACAGTCCTGAGAGGAGAGACCCCATTTTACATACATACAAAACAAGCCCCAAAGCATTTTGTTTATCCACCCTTCCTCAATTCAATCATTGTTTGCTCTCAGAAATGTTAAGGTGTTTGGTTGTTTTTTTTTTCCCATGTCGTGGTTTAACCAATGCCAGACAGCTTGTTACCCACTCCCCCCCTTCTTGCCCTCCCCCTACTTCTGGGGGAACGGAGAGGAGAATCAAAAAGAAATGCGACTCCCACAGGTTGAGACAAGAACAGTTTAGTAACTAAGGTATAACACAAATCTCTACTGCTACCACCAATAATAGTAATGATAAAGGAAATAACAAGGGAAGAGAATACAACACCTCATCACCAGCCGACCGATAACTCGCCCCCCCCAGCCTGACCAAGCACCGACCGATACCTCCTCCAACCCTGCCGTCCACCTAGTCCTTCCGGCTAACTCCCAGTTACATCCTGGGCATGACGTGCTGTGGTATGGAATACCTCTTTGGTCAGTTTGGGTCAGGTGTCCTGTCTCTGCTTCCTCCCGGCTCCCCTCCTCCCTGGCAGAGCATGAGGCCCACAAAGTCCTTGGCCAAACCAAAACATCATTGTTTTTCAGCTCTGTTCCCAGCTGAAAGTCAAAACACAGCACTGCACCAGCTACCAAGAAAGAGAAAAATGACTGCCACTGCTAAACCCAGGACATCCCATAATAACAGGGATTAAGATGTTTCCAGTTCGTTGGTGCCCTAACTCACTGGTAAAAAAGTGAGCAGATGGTGATTCTCTGAGAAAGACCTTCAGAGAGTATTTGATCTTTCCTTGCAAGTTTGTAACTGCTTTGCTGCTATAGGCATTGCTCTTTTTAGGTGTCAGTATGAATTTTAAGAGAGACGTCCATGAATCAAGTCCCAAACAAATGTCTGTTTGGGGACATACACACAAATAATGGAGATAGGTTCTCTTCTTTTTACTGAAGGGTCAAGTACAAGGGGACAGAGGAAGGACATAAAGATTGAAGAGAATAAAGGAGACAGCTGGGTTGGAAAAAGAGGCAGGGGAGAGGTAGATAAGAAAGAAAATATGAGTATGACGGAAGGAAAATGGTCTGAGAAGAAAGAGCTAAGAAGCCTCAAGGGAAGTAATCTTTGACACTGGGGAAGTTGTCATTTTCAGTATGATTGTTCTGAGACTGGTGTCTGAGGCTTAAAGCGTCCCAAAGCGTGAGCCAAGATGTGCCCGTGGTTGGGTTTCTCATGAGGGGTGCGTATCGGGTGCAAGGTACTGCCCTCAGCTGGGTAATGTCAGAGATGTATGAGTTGTACCAAATGTGCATCTCGAACTCCTGGAAATGACTCATCACCACACTTCCTTAATGGTCTGAAAATGATTGACTGAAATAAAGAAGGCATTCTGATATAGAATTGAGTAAAACCCCTCTTTAAAAGTAATCTCACTGATAGGCTGTGGAAATGAGGTGAGGAAGGAAAGAAGCCTCCTGAACTAGCTTCAGTTAAGAAAATGCAGGTTTTCTTTTTCCAAATTCAAATACAAGTTTTCTTTATTCTGTTGAATACTGCTGAATTCTGTTCCCAGAAAGCACGCTGTTAAGGTGAGCTGACATTACACCAGCTATTGCTTCCCTCCATGTCAAAGGTTTAAGCCTCTGAGGTACTTTGACAGCAGCCTGGGGCTTTTACATGGGACTGAAATGGTAGATTACAACTTTGTTACCTGAACCCAAGCAGAGAAATAAAATACGAATGCATTTATGCAGAGTTACACAAAACCTGTAAGCTATTAGCAGTCCAATGGATGAACGCTTTTTGACAGGACAAGGGGAGAGTGTTTTGGCATGATTCTGTTTGGGATGTGTGACTTTTCACCAAGGCTTAATCATCAGATTGGTCAAGATATATCTGCTGCTTTCCTCACTGCGTTGTCACGCCAAGGTTTTGTGATTCAGCACAGAAAATCTAAAAGGTATTGACATAAGGCTGCTGTTTGCAGAATCATTTCCTTAGGTACAATCAATCACGCACTCATGCTCACACTTGCAGTTCACACAAGGTGACTGAGGTGCAGGAGGAACAGAGAAGGTGAAGTAAATGAAGTTTGATCTTTTTCCACTATTTGCTTTCCATTTTTCAGTTAGCCATGTCGGTCCGTTGTTTCGCTTGGCTGCTGGCATCTACCTGTGTCTTGGAGTGGGAGCGACAGTGCAAATCTGCACACTTCTCTGGAGAAAAGAGATGGGAGGTTGCATTTCAGGAGACCAGAACCATTTTGCTGGCCTGGGGTGAAATCAAATCACGTCCAGTTTGCTCCATCCCTGTGATGTGCTCTTCCCAGCAGGGCTGCTCAGTATTGTGGTGAACCTCTAAGTGGTAATTTCCCCTGGCTCATGGTTTTTGCATGTACCTACTTCTGTGTGACCATACTCATTTTTGGTTTTCCCAAGACGCCTATATGCTACTGAAGTAATGTGTAAGATTGTTTGCTTTAGAAGCTGGTGAGTGTTTTTCCTGTAAGGTCATAGTTTTCCAGGCACCTAAAATGGTGCATTGAAAAGAAGTTAAAAAGGAAAACAGCTTCCCTCTTTTTCTCTTAACTGTGCAGATTTTCAGCCTTAACTTTTTGTTTTGTTTCAGGGTTTGGGGGTTTTTCTTTGTACTCCTGGGAATCTGAGGTTTATGTGGCATGGGTAAATGGGAGTTAGATGTCCTAGTAACCAGTGGAGAAGGTGTCCAGTCTTTTCTATTTGTTTGTTTCTGACAGTGCTGGTGGGAATTCTCTCTTGCTTGTCATAAAAAGTCTTTTGTGCAGTTTCCCTCTTTCCTTAGGCTTTAATCCAGCAAAACACTTTCAGCACACAAGTGCTCTCATTTGCTTTCAGTGACAATATTCAGACTTAACATAAAGCATGTGTTGGAGTGCTTTGCTGGGTCAGGGCCTGCTTTACTTGAGCTGCATATTAAGTCTCCATGTGTGCTATTCTAGAAGTTTCATAACTGCACCATATCAGTTCTTCACTGCACTTAATATTTTCATACAATACGGGTTTGTGGAAGAGCACAGATTAACCAAAACATGTGTGGGTAGAAGCACAGATGTGCACCTAGCTGTGCTCATTAGAGCTGGACTATTCAGGGTAGTCATTTCCTATACAGCTCTGTTTGCAAAGAACAAGCTTTGCATTTTTTTCCCCCAATTCATGGTCTTTCATTCTGAGATTTCAGAATGTTGACTTGAGGAAATAATCGATAAAGTAATTAAAATAGCCAAGCTTTGCTCACGTGTGTTCAGGCCAGACATAGTGGCTAACAGTGTCTTCCCTGCTGAAAGCACCAGTGCATACTAACATTGCTTGAAACTGATCCCTGGCTATTCAGGTCTCACCATCTGTCCATTTGAAACCAACTTTTTTAGTTTCTTTCTGTTTTTTACCTTCACAGTGTCAGGAAAATAACTTTTAGACAAAAAGACAGGTTTGGGCAGCCCTCCCTTTTTATCAGTAGTAAGCTAAGGGCATCCCTCATGTAACTCTCCCTTCCTGCAACCTTTGGAGCTTTGCCTGTGAAGGGCAGAGTTAATGTGAGCTGGCTTTCAGCAGCCACAGCAACCCAGCCTCCCATCAGGTTTCTGCACTGCAAAGACCTAGGAGTGTTACAGCCTCGTCAGTCCTATCGCTTATCCATCTGTACACACCTGAGGGTGTAGCCCAGGGTTGTTGCTGCTGAGACATGCTAAAAGTATGTCTACACTTTGCTTTGTGCTTTAAGGTAAAGTAAATATAGCAGAGGTATTGGGAGCCGCCTACCAAGAAGTGATAGACTGATAGCGCCTTCCGCTTGGTATAAGCTGGTTAGCTGAAAGCTGTCTTATGTATGTCTTTGCCACACTGCAATCACAAAAGCGATTTCCCTAAATACCAGGAACAAACCAGAGACTTATCCTGTGCTTAGAAGATACAAAAGTAAGGGTCCATGTGACACAAATAGGGAATTAGTCTGAAAGCCACGTGTCCCCAGAGTCATTTGAAACAGCAACCTATGCTGATTTGACCTCTTACTTTTGCCATTCAGTCCTTTGTAAGTGATCTTCTGCCCAGAACTGACAGCTTTGGCATGACAACTGGGAGATCTCAGATATGAAAAGAGTTACCTAGGAATAGCTAACCCTGAGAAAAAGGCTTGAGCAAACACAGTCTCAACTGTCCCCAAAATCCTGGACACAGGAGTGGATTTTGCTCCTGTGCTTTTTGTGCTGGCTGCATTTTGATGCGATGCATAGAAAAAATATTTTCCCATTTGGAAACAAAATCCCCTCACCCAAACCAAAACCTTGTAAGCAGTGAGACAGCAATTGTCCTAAAAGGTTTAGATTTCTGTTTAGTTTTCTGTTTTCTGTTTAGTTTTCTGTTTAGTTTACCTGCAAACATTTTTTCCTACAGAATTTTTTATTTCAGTTGAGAGCTTTTCTGCAGCTCAAACCTGGAAATTCTGTTCCAGTTCTTAGTGCTGTATGTGCTTTGATTTTGCTAGTGCTTGTTTCAGTGCTCTCCTGGGCTCAGCAGTAGCAGTCGTTTTGGTCCTTCTTAGTAGCTGGTACAGTGCTGTGTTCTGAGTTACCGGCTGGGCTTAAACCAGGACATCTGGGCACAGGTTCTGAGCAGGGAAGGCTTCCTCCCTCTTTCGCCCATTTGAGTAAATGCTTTGACTTCACAATATCCAAAATAGAAAATTCAGTTTTAAAGCAGGTTTTCTTTTCCTGACATTTCCTATACTAGATGAGGTGGAATTAAAGAAATAATAATAATGATTTAACTGAAAGTCTTATTTAAAGCTGGGACCATACCCTTTGTAATGACAGTGCAGCTGTGGTGGATTATTCTGTAGGAAACTGAAATAGAATTGGCCTCTTCTTCCCACAAAACCTTCTGTGTTCTCCAGGGCAGCGTAATCAGGAGTCTTTTCTCAGCAACCTTCACCAACCACTAAACCAGCTCTAGTTCTCATCTTAATATAGAAGGGATGATGATATTACATACTGCTAGGCAAGGTCCTGGTGACCCAGGAGACGGTGGTGTGCTACTGCCTTCTATTGAGGCAGACACCAAAGTTTGGACAATTTGTGTCAACTGAGGTAACAGGGGAGACAGTTTCAGGATGTGTTACTGTGGCTAAAATTCTAACTTTAGGAAGTTTATTCTTTCTTGTTCCATGTTTCAGTAATTGCAGATATTTATGTACGTTTCATAGCTTGTGGTGGTAAAAGCAGTGTCTGGGTGATCCAAGACAGGATCTTTCTAGTCCTCTCTCCTTGTTTTGTAATGTTGTTGTTTTCAGTAAAAAGATCAATGTCTTATTTCTTCATGGGGGACAAGATGTGACTATAAAAGAAGTAGTTTCAAATGTGGTTTGCAAGGACCTTTAGCATCTTTCTGAATTGGGGATATCTGTGTTTTCCTTTTAAGCCACAGTAACAAATCCATTCCACGAACTTGTTTCTACTGGTATCTCTTGGAAAGGGGAAAACCTTGTGAGGGTGGAAGGACCATAATAAGACTGAGATAACCTCTGCATTTAATGTGATCAATGCATCGTGTGCTCAGCCAAAGTAGTGTGAAGAATGATGGAAGGCGCTAGTGTAAGATTCAGCTGGGGAGGGTGTGTGGGACCCTGGGATTTGGTGGAGAAGGCAGTCTTGACCTTTGACAAGATAAAGAAGGTGGTATGTTAGCCTATGCGTTTTAATCAATGACTTTTGATGGGGTTTGATGTTTTCACATTAGAATGTAGCTGACTGTGGTCTGCTAAATGTGTCTCAAAGATGTTAAACCTTATATCTGCTTTAAGACAGGAGTAAAAATATACCTCTTTTCAGTTCCAGCCCAGCTAGCTGGATATGGTTTTTGCCTCAGGCTTCTCATCATTACCCACAAAATGAGGAATTACTGCCTCTAGCGCAGTGATTAGTGTAGGCACTCCCTAAACCACCCATTAGGGAACATTATCCAGGTTGGCTCAAACCACCCAATTAAAAATTTAAACTAACCTGCTGTTTTATTCTGAAGTGTATGAGGGAGAGCTCCTGTGGAGCACTGCACCCAGCAGAACAGCGTGTGTTTGTGTGACATTCACTTCCCGGCTCGGGGGAAGTGGTTTCCAACAGAGGGTAATAACCGATGGAAGATAGCAGGGAAGAGGAGAGATGGCTTTCAATCAGTGTTGCTACCTAAAGGGTGATCAAATACCCGCAGTCCGCAGGCCCCAGCTTGCTTTGTGGGAAAAGGGAGATAGGAGCTGCTATGGGGAGATAGGAATGGGATGCGTAGAAGGGCATCATATTTATTTGTAAAGGTATTTTTCTGTGGTCTCTGTCTTGAACCCACTGAAGTGTGCCATTTTCCACAGGCTTTTGTCTCGAAGCACGAATCCTGTCTCTTCATTTACTGCCCCTTGTAACTGTAGCTAACTGAAGCAGCAGCTTGTTCTAGCTGATGCTCCCCATGATTTGCTGCCTTCTCTAAATCAGGCCCAGAAGCTGTTATGAGAATTTTGCTTCTGCTGTTCTTCCTCTTTCCGCTATACATCATCCCCAGCTATAACTGCATTGGGAGTCTAATGATCTAAAGCCAGATGTTTGGAGCATAGATAATAGGACAGAAGGATGTTTATGCACAGGGAAAATATGGATATATCTTTTTTTAGTATATATATATTTTCCTCTTACTCCTACAACTCCTGCCACTTTAAAGTGGGAAGTGTATTCACTTTTTAAGAGAATAGCATGGGATGTACTGGGACAAAACAAAAAAATCCCACAATTTAAGGAGGATCTGAGAGGATGCAGTGCCAGTTGTTGCAGCATAGCCCCTGGTTGTCTGAAAGTATATGAGAGAGGCTGAATGGAGAGACAAATACAGGGGAAGAAAGAAAGCCCCCTATACCTGATTTTCACTTTCCCTGAGTCACATAGACGAAAACTATCCTCACGACATGCCTGTATCATACCTGATCTAGTTAAAGCTTTGAAGAGTTGATACTGGAGTGTTAATGTTAACCTGACTGGCAGAATAATCCTTGGAGTTGATGTGGCCAAGTGTATCAAGAAGAAGATAAATCATGCACTCTGGTGAGGTCCATTAGTACCAGCATGGGGAAAAACGGGACTGCGTCTCCCATGCTAACCAGGAATCCTTTATACCACTGCCATGAAGAGCTGTGCCTGAGGGAGGGAAGAATGGGTAAGAATGAATAAAGTGGATGTGGGGTGCTGAAAACTGTTGCTATGACTTGAATTCAGAAGGGAATAATTAATGGGACAGATGATAGAATCCTCTGTTCTGGAAATAAAGTGCATTTGCTCTGTGAATTCACCAAAGAGCATGACACTAAGGTTCTTGCAGATCACGTAACATTTCACCTAAGAGGTCGGGATAACCTTGTGAGATCCTCCGGAAGCAATGGAATGTCATGGAAGGAGTTTGAGGCCAGAACTTTTCTCAAGCTGTCTGTGTAGACCTGGTCACTGCTGTATTTGCAGAGTACCCACAGCAAAATCACTCTTTCCTGTAAAGCACCACTGGTTGATACATCAGTCTGCATTTTGATATAGATTTTGCACTCCACCTAAAACAGATAAAGAAGTCAGAAAGAATAACACCAGATAAGTTGTATGGCTTCTAGAGATTGTGTGGCTTCTAGAGAAGACCTATCTGGTGCTTTCTACCCAAAGCATTTCACAAAGGTACAGCTCTACTTGCCTTATTAAAAGGGGTCCTAAAACATAGAAGTTCAGAGGGTGGCTTTGGGGCTGGAAAGCAAGTTAATGGCAGGCTGAAAAGAGGTAATCTTGTTTCCTAATACCCTGGGTAGTCAGTCACTGGTCTGCTGGGCTTGGCACACCAACCTTCTTCTCTTCCCCTATGTGCTATGGCACATTGCTCTGTAGCCTCTAGAAGGCAGCGTTCCATGGTGGTGGGTAGTAATGGAGGTTTCACTGCAGTACAGGCTTTGTTTCTCGTTTGTTTCAACATCCTAGTGAAATGCATTCCCATTAGTTTGGCTCTGTGGTTACCTCATCAGCAACATCTTCTGAATCTCCCTTATTCTGAGGGAAATGTTGTTATTAAATCCACAAATAAAGCACATGCTGGGTCACTGGGCACTTAGAGGAGAAAGTGGAGACCAGCCTATTACATATGGGAGGGATAACAAACTAATAGAGACTGTAGCATGGGCAGCAGTAGATGTACTGCTGCAGGAGCTACACGTGCAAGAACAGTGAAAGATGACTACTCTCTAGAAAAGCAGAAGCAGACACATAGGAGCCATTTACCAAACAGTAGGAAGCGGGATTCATGAACTGTCATGCCTTTTAGCCTTAATGCCAGTTTTAGAGCTTTGTTGGGAGGGTAAGAAGAAGCTGTAAATTGAGATGAATCAGATCACCAGTCAAAATGTTTATGTGAAGAAAAATATACAGGGATCTGCCTCAATCATCAGGAAAATATAAAGGACTGGGTTTTCCTAAGGAAAACTAAGGAGCTGTAACTCATGACTGCCAAGTGAGAAACGGCATATTGTTCTTTGTTGAAAACTGGAAACAGAAAGATAACCACATGTCTTAACCTTTTTGTGTTCTTGGGATATTAATGCCTAATATCATTTATTAGTTAAGCTGCTCAGGGCTCTCAGGGCCTGCTGACCTTTTTAGCTTACAGAATGAGTTGATCTAATTATCAATATCGAGAAAGGTCTTATCCAAAACAGTGTGGAGATTTCAGGGCAGAAACACATACCCAGCACACAGCTGTGCAATCCTGTCTGTCTTTAGATTAGCTGAAAAGGCCCCAGTTTGTTCCAGGTGCAGCATCTTTTAAACTCCCAAATCTGAACTTTTCATTCTCACACTCTGTTTCTAGGTGTAGAAGCATTTATAGAAAAGGTTACTGAAGGACTATGTGAAGGCAACATTCATGAGAGTAGTGAGGTAGGACAAGATGGAAGAATTTAAAGGAGGAGACATCTTGCTAACTACTACAGAGAGATCAGACTCCTGACTTTACATGGTGCAAATATCACAGAGCAATAAAATGCTCCAGAAATGTGGGACAAGACCTTTTCTGGGTGGCTGGGCTTGAACCTGCCTGACTTGCTTGGATGTTGATACTGTCTGCCAACAAACTGAGGTGGTTGGCAAACACAGGGTACAGTGAAGGAAGAATTATAGCAAATGAAAAAGGTTTGCCTTTATGAAGTAGCCAGAGATGCATGAGGAAATTAAAGCTGGGAAATACTGCCAGGAATACTCGAATAGCAGATATTTGGTGTTCATTTGTACTGAAATTTAAAAATGATGATACTGGGGTTTGGGTTCTCTTTCACCATCAGTTAGTACCTCTCCTCCCTGCCTTCCCATGTTTTTAATGCTAAAAAGGTTTTCTTCTTTTATATCCCCACTCAGTGTTTACAGAAGGGAGAGCAGTATCTGCTTATGGTGGCTAGGGAAGCTGTTTACATTTTCCTGCATTCCTGATCTTAGTTAATATTTAGAGGAGCTGTTCTTGAGGCTATAGGGGAGCCTGCATTTGAACACAGAGCTCTGTGACAAATACATCTGGCAGAAAGGTTACCAATACCTTTGGGTTTGAAGGCAAGCACTTGCTTGAGGCTGAAACACTGACATGTGGTGTCTTTCTGTGTGATGTGCTTACAGCTCTGTTGTATGGTGCATACATGTTATGCTGATAAATATTTCTTCACTTGCTGTCCTGGAGACTAGAACTGTTTAGCTGTAGCACAAGGAGGGTTAGCAATAGCAGGCAGTTCTCTGTTCTAGCAGTGATAAACATTTGACTGTCATTATGTTCAGTTTGGACTATTGTGTAAATATTCTGAGCTCTCTATGTGCGGGGTTGTCATCACTGTATCTACCTTCACCTTGCAAACTTTTTGCCCTAAAATTAAACCAACAGGCCTTAATGGGACAAACTAGGCAAGGAAAGGGTACTGGTAGATGTAGCTGAAGAAATGGGCACTTAGAGAATGTTGTAGTATTGAGAGTCTGAGATAATAAAGTATAGACCAGCATAAATATCTCACTAATAGATAGTAATGTGTTATGAAATGTAAAGAGACAATCTTGCACTACTGGGCTACGTGATACGGAGTTGCTGCAATGTACACTGGCAACAAGCATATGCTTTTCAGGCGCAGTCAGACTACGTTTTGACAAACTTTAAGTATTTCAGTTGTCACAGTTTTCCCTTAAAATTGTATGTCAGGCAATGAGTATGAAGCAGCTGTCATATTCCTGATGGGAATAAAATCTCTTCCATTTGTATTCAAAGCTTACAGTGCCTATCCTGGTACTATGAGAAGATACAAACACATCAGTCAAAAACATCTGTTACTTGTAATGGATTAAAAAGCACCAGGTCTAAATGCACACCTTTTACAAGGTTGTTTCAGCCTAATTTGAGAGTTTTTAAGACTTTCAAAGCTGAGGGTTTTACTGAGGCTTAGGTTCATCCCTTACAAAAGGTATATAACTGATGCTACGTTTGAACAGCTAAACTCTAAAGCATCAGAACTTCATAGATCAGAGTAGATTTGTTAGCCACCAAAACCAGCTGAACGATAGACTTATTCACAGATTTGATCCTACTCATTCTACATTTCAAGGCTCAGAAGTGTCTAAGTTGACTCAATTGTTTTACCACAAATAATTCAGCCACTTGCACCAGGGGCCAGGGGTAGTGGGTCTCTGTAGTGAGGCCTCATCTGCAGAGTGCCTTCGCTGAGGACATCCATCAGATCCCACAGGAGCTGGGCTCAGACTGATAAGTTGCTCCATCCTGGGCCTTGCCATTGTTAGTCCTGGGTCATTTCAGCTGTCCTTCTGCACAGATGGGCGCAAGACTTATTGGGGAGCTCGGGGAGCAGGATGGGAATGGTGGTGCCCATGTGCTGGACGCAGATCATTAAAGTCAGCATTGGCAGATTACGTAGGGCTCAGGTGTCTTCTTGGCGGGGTACACCCAGTAAATTATTTGTCTAAATAAAGGGTTATCCAAGACAATTAGCAGCCATACAGTGAAGCGTGCTGTATGCTGGGGTGTCTCCCTCCCTAGGTTACAGAGCCAAACTCTTGTAAACAAGGGGTGTAAGTGGGTCAGTTGCTTATTAGCCCTGCCAAATCAGAAATTGTACTTTCAGCTCAGTAGGAACAAATTGGTTGTGACTGCAATTATCCTGGCCACCTCTGCTCTGGTGTGTTCCCTTGCATACTGATCCTGAGATGATGTAAATTAACACGGCTTCTCTGACAGCAATGCCTGTGCCTCTTCAGCTGTGCCGTTTAGCATGGATACGCATGGATTAATGGCATCTGCATGTCTCCTGTGTGGTTGTCATTGTGTATGGCAAGGGGCAACAAGGATATCCTGGATTACGGAAGCTTTGATATTCTTGTTTCTGATTGAAGAGGGGCTCGTGTAAACCAACCTTGGTGTCTTTGTATTGCTCAGTGTGCTCCTGTCTGGAAAGGTTTACAAGCACAAAAGCCTGGAGGTAGCTTGCATCCTTGAGCAGGATAGTTATGCAGAGCACATGTGGTAAGCAGCTCTGTGTGTGCTGAGGAGCTCTGGAGAGTGTGTTGTATGACCAGCTGTATGGAATCAGCTCAGGATCAGAGCTGGCTCCAGGCAGAGCAGTGTAGCATGTCTGCTCTGTGCTCCATGTGTTCAGAGGTGCATTGCCATGTGAACGTAACCGTACTGCTTCCACACCTGCACCAGCCCTGCGTGCAGTTAGGGCCACACAGACACAGCCTGGCGCCTGAAGCAATAAGCCATGTTGGACATAAATTGCCTCAGTGGTCTCTGCATCCTCTGCACAGTACCCATTTCCATATGCATCGGGGCCTGTTACATGCCTTTGAAGCGCTAAATCTGTGTCTGCAATAGATAATTGCACAAGTACAATCATATCAGTTAACGTGTGACTATGTAACCACAGTCTGTTCAGCTTTCAAATGTGCAATAGGCCTTTAAATACATGTATTTTGTTTTAGTTTTGCTGCTGTGCTCTCTGATGTCCTGGTCAAGATGTAGGCTGAAAGTAGAAGGCTGTTGTGTATGGGAGAGGGAAGGGGATAAAGAGCAGCTGCTTCCAAGAGCCGCTTTCACAAGTTCAATTTACAGCAGAACTCTTCCAAACCATTCTTCAGCATTTTTTTTTTGCTGTGAGAAGAGTGCTTTGTCCCCTGTGCATCATGCGGGAGCAAAACGGGTGTATTTTTTCCTGGCAGAAAGGTAATTGTTTTCTTCGAGGTTTTTGTATCCTGTGTGCATTTAACCGCCATGCAGAATAACGTGAAAAGGGTTTTTTTTCCGCGTCTCCCTGTTTTCTCAGTCAAAGGGCTGCTGGAGTTTTAGGCTGCCTGTATTATTATCTTAGCAGTGATTTTATGTTGCTAAATAACAAGCTGTTAGCACAACCTTGCCACTGGGGTTTGTCACGCTTTGTGTGTCAGTGTGTACATGTGCTTTTTCTGCTAAGTCTCATCTCTCGCAGCCTATAGTCTGGCCATTTGAAGCAACGTTCGCAAACAGCATAATAATGCTGGAAGTCACAAAAGAGGGAGCTAATGGCTGCAGCTGCCATTGTAAACCTGATTTCCACAGCCTCAGCAGGGCTTGGCATATCACAGGCAAGTTCAGTAAAAGGGGCCCTTCTGCCGCAGCTGTGCCTGAGCAGTTGGATTTTGTTGTCAGCCTCACATAGAAGCTGGGCTATGGAAGCTCCTGATGGCCTCCTGCAGCACACTGAGTGGCCTCAGCTCCAGTGGGAGCCTTATGTGCTCCAGCTTCCCCGAATTAAACAGAGGGTGTCAGTATGCAGGAGGTCACTGTAAGCTCAGGCTCCGGGTGAGCACTGGGGATGCTTCGATGGGAGATACTCTGGTTTGCCCTCTAACAGAGAACATCACAGGCCCAAAGTAGAGGAGATGGAGGCATTAACTTAATGCATAGCTCTGTGCATCTATGAGAGCTGAAGCAATCCTCCTTGCTATGGAGAGATAGCCAATGCCAGCTCAAAATTGATAGTGTCTTCCTTATGGCTTCTTTCAAGCCTGTGAGTTTCCTAATGAGGGAAGAACATAAGGTCTTGTACTCCGTATGTTTTCTGTTCTTAAAGATGTTCTGAGTACATTCTGTTGGTGTCCAACCAGTAATTCTCCTTTTTGCATGTAATCTCTCTTGATGCTTCCTGTTTGCATTTAGGGCCAGGGCTGGGTTCTAGCTGTCAGTACCTTCTAGGAAGATACAGAGTGGACCATGGAAGGACTAAGCAGCTTTACTTTAACCTCTCCCATCCCTCTTCTCTCATGTTATTCCCATGCAGCCCATGTCATGCGAGTGAGGAGAATATGTACCGTCCCAATGTATCTTCCCTAAATGAGTGTTTAAGGTGTTTGGAAGCACCTGTGACACTGAGACTGAAAATGGAGGCTCAAGTAATCTCCAGTAATGTCTTGGGTTTCTGTGCAAATACAGTGCCTTATTCTTGTAGAGATGCTGGCTGTGCCATGACATTGTGCGTGCTGAAGATGCAGATTTCATTGAGACATTTTGGCATCTGGAAACCAACATTCTGTGGCATTCTGTTTATGTGAATTGGGCAGTGCAGGTGGCTTTCCTACTTTCTAGCCTACATGGCTTTCCAAATGTAATGCAGTGTGTTTGCATATCAGACATACCAATGGGTGCCATCTAGCATCCCTTGATAAATGATTTAGGCCTGCAGTGTTGTAGTCTACCTATACATATATATAGGTATATACATATATATATATGCAGTTGTTTTGTGTGTCTTGTAAGTTTAGAGCATTCACCCCCCATTCCAGGCATATTTGAAATTAGCTTAAGTGCTTTTAAACTGGCATCAGGGGAAGAAAAAATCTATCCAAGTGCTGCCCATACTGTGGGAAATGAGATGAAAACTGGACAGTTGCATAAGCTAGCTAATAAATTAGCACATACACTCTGCTCTCCCAATATGTATGCATGTATCTACAGATAAGCCAGAGCATATGGGATTTCTTGCCTGGTGGCTATGATACGGGGTACATGTGAGGCTCAGGTTGGAGAAGGAGCCCCAGACAGAAGGTGCAAACCTGTAGGAAGTAGGTAAGGATGCTTAGGTATTTAAAAGATCATTTCTTATGAAAATGCTATGGTTGTTCTCTAAGGAGGATGTGAATTACACTTCTGAACCTGTGTGTGGTTGTTACGGCCCATGTAGTGTATTACTTGGACACCTTACAACTCGTATGCAGCTTGGTCACACATTCCTTTCGTTACTGGTGTAAGCATCATACTCCTAACACATCGATAACTATGAGCCCAGTCTGTATGGTTCAGAAACATTAAAATGGAAATACTTAGGTATTTTTAAAACCCTGTCCTTATGTGACTTTCTCAGGGTCTCACAGAAAGTCTTCTGTGGGGGAGGAACCGAAGCTGTTTCTGCTGAGTTGCAGGGGAACATTTACATATGCCAAAGGCATGGGCTGCGTTTGCCAGCACAGAGCCAAGGGAGCTGGCAGGGGTTTGCTTCACTTGGTGGCTGAGCTCTACCGGATCGGTCTTGCATAACAAAAACTGCCCCGTTGCCCAGTTCCTGCCAGATCCTCCCTAATGGCATTGCTCCTCATGCAGAAAATGAAGAGTTACCCGGTGCTGGTAGTGATATATCCGCCTGCCTGCAGGTAGCAAGCTGGAATAAAGGCATCGCTGCACTCCACATCCTAAGGACTTACACTGTGAGACATTGACTCATTTCCACAGAGAACTGAGTGCTTTCACCTATCGTTTAAAGTCAAGTCAGCCACCACTGAATCAGACTCTTAGTCCTTTTAGTAAGAGGACAACTTGAAGTAAGGCAGTGTGTGGTGATGGGGAAGGGAGTGGACAGTTGTATTTAATCTATGAAGTGTATTTGAACTTTTACTGGGAACACTGGTGGGGATTTTTGGAGGGGAGCAGAATGCCTTTGTAGAAAGCACTTTTTTCCCCTCTAAAATACTAAAATAACTTTTTTTTTCCTTTTTCCTTGTGAAAATTGGGAGATATTTAAAGGAAACCAAACATCTTTTGAAAATACACCTGTAATGACAAGTAAAAAGAAAGTGCCGATAAAAACCTTTTACCAGCTCCTACTCACTAATTGCATTTAACATTCATTCTTAATTTAAAATACCATTGTTTAAACACTTGAAAAAGTTTTAAAATTTCTCCTGATTTTATTTTTATTTTTATTTTTTTAATTTTTTTGTGTGTGTCTGATGCCAGTGATGTGATTGCATTCAGTTGAGAACATGAATGTACAGGGACTCCCATCAAGGCTGTCAGTAGCATGGGGTTATATGAGCCTGCCATTTAGCTCTGTGTTTGCTCTCAGTGAGGCTGATAATTTCATCAACCTCCCTGAAGTTGCGTTTCATTCTCCATAAATTCTTTAGTGCCTTTTTAAGCCTCTCGTATTGGAGCACTTTGTCTTCTGAAATGTCCTAGTTTGATCTGTCATTATGGTGGCATGTCACATTCAGTTACTGTATGTGTCTCACTAGGTGCAGTGCAATGCTGGCTGCCAACATAACTAATTGTGAGCCAGTCTTGCTCAAGAGGCAGTGTGCTGAAAAATGCAGCTGAGAATACCATTTTCAGAGTATCTGCTCTTTGAACTGCCTTGGCATCAGTGAAACACTTCATTATAGAGACACACAATAGAACCATGGGCTGTTCAGGCTGGGAAACTTCTGCCCAAACTCCTCGCTGTTGCTACCCTTGATTCGGCTCTGCCAGCGATAGCAGCTGAGGGGATAAATGAATAAACTGCTGTTTCCCAAAGCTTTCAGAATGACACTCACAGTTGTGCCTGCCACAGCCTTCTGCTCTGTTCAGGTTTGCCCTCTTCAAGCCAGTGTCCCCATGATGCTGCCAGTGCTTTTTCTCCCACTCTGCTGCTGGCCCTGGCCAGTGCTACTGCTGGGACTAAGTGAGCAAGCCCAGCAGAGCATGTTCAGCTTGATTTGATGCCTTGCCCACAGCTCTAGTGTGCTTCGTCAGCTGGGAGCTGATGATGTGAGCACAGCTCCACTTGCAGCTTCCAGCACAGACATTTCACCCGGTGCCAGGCATGTCAGTGTGGCACCCAAATTTAGCATAGCAGTCCTTGATACAGCTAGGGCAGAGAGAGTGGGAAATTGTGGCAAAAATACTCTATTATGTTCAAAGAGAAGTTAATAGTGCCATTAATAAAGCTATTGCTAGCAAATAGCACCTCTGTACATAGACAGACTAGCTTTGCCCTTTACAACCATCTGTCCCTTCTTTGCCTCTCTCCCAAGCTATCTCTGTCCTCTTTTCTGTAACATCTATTTGCAATACTTTTGCCTTATTGGTTCCCCAGGCTTTTGAAAGTTGAGTTCCCTGTCCAAAGAGAAGGAATTATACCTTGCTGCAACCCTGCTGTATAGCTTAAGAGGTTTGTAGTTTTAAATATTAGCTTTCTGTGCCACCTTTGGCAGTCTGAACCACTGTGAATGATGTACAGGTGGTTTGAATGACAGAAACAATGCCTGATATAAACCTTGCTCATGTGATCAGCCCTTTTTTCTGCCCAGGAGTGGCATCATAAGCAGCGTCACCAGCTGAAGTATCTTTAGCATCTGAAGCAGCATTAGGTTGCTGTTTGTAGGTGGTCTTCAAAGTCAGGTCATACTGTGCTAACTCCATTACTTCTGACACCAAGAATGCTTACTCCTCCGCTCCCAGCCCCATACCTTGGGTTTATTTATGGTAATACACTTTTGATTCCCTTCCTTTCCAGTTTCTCAGCCTGTAGAGTGCTTCTGAATTACATTTGTGAATGCATTTTCTCTGCAACTGTGGATGATAAGAAGAAACTATTTCTAATGAAAATGGAAAATCTTGCGTTATCATTCCCCTATCCTCTCAGGATCTGCAGCCTAAGGAGGAACATTAAATATGCAATGCTGTGAGAAAAGTGGGAGAGCTACGGTTATGTAGTTTGCTTCATATTTTAAGGATATTCTCTACTCTTTTAACAGCTAGATATGAGGTTGGTAATAAACAAACAAGCCCAGGAGAAGCTGAGGTTTAGAGAAAACTAAGACCTATCATGAACTTTGGCTAAATATACCCCTGTGCTTCCTATGGATGCATGTCTTCCTTTCCCTTCACTGTCTTCCTCCTAGAATGCAAGAGTACTTTTACTTGTTCAGGCTTAATTTTTATCATGTTCTTTGGCCCAGAGCACATAGAATTGGAGTTGAAAGGAAGGAATAAAGCTTTTGAAAGGGCTTCCTTGAATCTCTGCTGTACTAGCTACTAGAGTGGCTGAGCACGGACTTGCCTGAGAATTGAGGCTTCCATTTATGTTAGAGTGTATGTGGACTACTGTGCTCAGTATTGTACGTCTGTTTGTGGTTTTACGTGGCTATCATTGTCATTTCTGAGCCCTTTCTATGTAGCAGAAAACCAGGAAAGTCACCAAGTACTTGCAAGAGAGGAGACCCATTATCTGGAAAGAGATTCAAGCAAGAACATTTTGACCCTGAAGCCATACAGTTTCAAAAATAGCCCTTCTCAAGTCTTCCAGGAGATGCAACAATAGCTGTGAGCATCTGACTCGAGTGCTTTGGCTTCCTGTATGTGTCTACACGCCTATAAGCTGCTTGTTATATCAGCAGTGATAATTCTCAAGGTCATGGGCATTTGCTGCTCTAATCTTAGTCCGCTTTCACTATCAGAGTGGGATGACAGCTGCGTGCGTGTGTGCTGTGTGTGCAAACTGAATTCAAAGCGTGCTGTAAAACATTACCTGGTTTTCAAGGGCAGAGCTCAAGCTAGATCCCCTCCCAGTTTTGCTTTGCACTTAGAACTAAAAAGCAAGAAATAGTGTGTGTGTGTGTGTGTGTGTGTGTGCTGGTGGGGTGTGTGTGTATGTGTGTGTGTAAATCAGCAGTTGAGTTTTGTTACTGCATTATTAATTTTCATTAAAACCATAATACTAACTGTAAATAGCCTTGGAAATGTTTAATTACCTCTTTTGTCAAAGGCGTTTGACACACAAAGGAAGAACCAAATGTGATGTGAAACACAATAACTGTTATAAATAAATAGGCTCTGGGCTTGGGGGCCTTGGGGGTGGCCTCAGCTTTTAACATCACTATGGTCTTAGGTCAGCACAGGCCTCTTCTGGTATTACAGCCTTTTAGGTTTAATAGATTAGCTTGTTCTGTTTGTTTAGGCTTTATGATTTGTTTCAGGATTGGTTTGAGAGTTATTAGGTGGAAAAGCCTTGGGAGTGACAGATGTGATGGAGAGGCACACGATAGGGAGGAGATTTTGCTGTATTTTTTTTTCTGTTTTAGGTGGAATGGCTGTGATTAAAGTGAGCAAGTATCATTTAAGAAAGGTTTCCAAATATCCATCCACATGCATTTACTTTACAGAATGCCTGACCTCTTTTCCCTTCCCACCACAGATTTATTTCCTAAAAAGCTTTAGTTCTCGGGAAGGGAAGTGTTATAGATACTCCTGCCAACATATATCCATCTGTGAATGCTGGTGTGAATATTTATATGTTTGAATCAGAACATGGGGAGGGCTGCTTGTGGCCTGGGAGTCATTCGGTCAGGAAGCAGATGGCTTGGTGGCTGCAATGAGCACATGATGTGAATTACTGGGACCAGTTGTGAATGCTTTCTGAGCAATACTCATGATAAATAGTGAATACATTGTGCAGTCTGGAGGAATGAGTTTGCCAGTATCTCTGCATTTGTAAATTATACTGTTTCATTGCATCAGTTGCACTGTTGACATGTAAATGGAAAGGCAACCAGGTTTTTTGAATACCTAGCCAGGTATCATTTAAGTCTGCAGCAATATAACTGAAAGTGTGTCATTCTTGTTGAGCACTAGGTACTACATGCTTCAGAATTACAAGAAAATAAGAAAATTGGTTTGGCCTGTACTTAATAATGATGATAGAACTTCCAGTCATTTCACTAGTTGACTTTCATGTGTTGTGGCTTTAGGAACCAGGTATTCAATTTTCATTGAGGAATGCTGCTTCATATGTGGGACTTGTTCTGTTCTAGTATGTCTTGGTTACCAGTTATGGCAGGCTTGACTTTATTGTTATCAAAGCTTCACTTGCATTAAATATTTTGCATCATTCACCTGCATTTTATGTTATGCTTTAACCTCCCTGGCTTCACAATCTCATACATATTTCCAGGAACTTTTTAGCTCTGTAATAATAGATTATTTATCATTAAAATATTATTTGTGTATGCTTATGCTTTTGCTAGAAACTAAGCATAGCATTTTTTAATGTAATAACAGACTAAAGTAGACAAAGGAAAAGTTCCTTTTGTTTGAATGCATTTGCAGGAGCAAATCAGCTCCCTCTTCTGCTGGATCAGCAGTGGTTTTCCCGGATCTTAAAATGCAAGCATGTCCTTCAAATAAAATACTGTTTTCTTTGTAGATGGTCAAGAAAATCAATGAATCTTTTACAAATTGAAATTGCATAAACATAGAATTACTGTAAAGGCAGAATTGGGCTGAAGGTGGCATTTTTAGTGAGTATTTTGACTGCCGTGATTGCGATTTCTCGTATAGTAATAATGATGGCGATTGGAACTCACATCCCTTAAGCTGATCTCCATCGTTCATTCATTCATTTGTAAATTGAGTTTGAATGCAGATTGAGTTCTAGGTGGAGAATTATATCACACAGCTTTTCCCCTTTTGATCTTTTATTCAGTTGAGCTAGTGGGATGCCCTGCTTCCATTTCCAGGGGTTTTCATTCATCTTTGTCTTTGAATAAAGCACTGAAAAATGCTTTGATAGCTTCATCCAACCTAAAAATGGTTTTCTTAACCTTTATAATTCCTGTTAAGATTGAGGAAACCAAAAGGTCAAAGGAGATGATTCTCCCCCTCTACTCTACTTTCACGAGATCCCACCTGGAGTACTGTGTTCAACTCTGTCCTCAACATAAGAAGGATGTGGAACTTGTTGGATCATGTCCAATGCAGTGCTGTGAATCTGATCAGAAGCTGGAGCCCCTCTCCTATGAAGACAGGCTGAGAGAGTTGGGCTTGTTCAGCCTGGAGAAGAGAAGGCTCCAAGGAAAACCTTGTATCAGCCTTGCAGTACCTAAAGGGGACCTACAAGAAAGCTGGAGAGGAACTTTTAACAAGGGCATGTAGTGACAGGATCAGGGGGAATGGCTTTAAACTGAAACAGGGGAGATTGAGATGAGATGTAAGGAAGAAATTCTTCCCTGTGAGGGTGCCCAGAGAAGCTGTGGCTGCCCCATCCCTGGCAGTGCTCAAGACCAGGTTGGACACAGGGGCTTGGAGCAACCTGCTCTAGTGGAAGGGGTCCCTGCCCATGGCAGGGGTTGGAACTGGAGGAGCTTTAAGGTTCTTTCCAACCCAAACCATCCTATGATTTTATGAACTACTCCATTTGCAATCTCGTACATACGGGGAGCAAAACCTTGTTTGCTAGAAACAGGCTCAGAGGCCGTGTTGCTGAGCTGGGAGCAGATGAAAGAACATACTTGCAAGGCCACAGACAGAGCATTGAATTAGGCTCCTCCTTTCCTATCAATGTCATCATCACTTCTAGAAAAACAGCTGCACCTGCAGTTTGCCCAGTGTGTTCTCTGTATCTACCTGGGATTTATGGTGTATCCCTGAGGATGCCTGCTATATGTCATGCACAGAAAAGACTGGAATATTCTCCCAGTTACTCTGGACATAACACAGGCCTCAAGTCCTTCAGTGAATCGTACCCTAGTGTCAAGCAGAGCAATGGACTCCATTGTCAAATGCTGTGTCAAGAGCATTCATGTTAATGTTATCTTTCCACCTCCTGCTCAGGAGAGGGGCAAGAACTGCCACCATGAGGAGGCTCGCTCCTGCTGGGGAAGAATGCCACAAAGTACTTAATGATGGCTTTTGTGAGTTATAAATCTGTGCAGATTACAAAATCCCCTGAACTACCTGGGAAGGGCTTTGTAACTTTGATTTTGCCCTCTGATCATTTGGCCAGGGTTATAACTATAACAGACGTGAGACTAGAAAACTGGATACCTGAGTTCTCCCCAGGTGATGCAGAAGGGACCTCAATATCTTCCTTCTGGGCAGCTGTAATGATGCTTTTGTGTTGGCCTGAGCTGGCGGTGCTGTAACAGAAAGGTTGTTTTTACTGTCAGATCCTTCCTATCAGAAAGTCCTTGGTTTATCATCTACCAGTGACTTGTCTGTCATGTTTAGTTTTCTGGTGTCTGGTCTCATCTTCCCGGTCCTGTGATGACTTTAAGATATGTATCACACTGGAATTATATACCTTATTATATATATGAAGACATTTTGTATTTCTTCACCCAGTACCTGTGGCCATGATCTTGCACCACTGAGCAATCTACAGAACAGGAGCTCCTTGTCTGCACTTTTAATTATCCTGCCTGATGAAACAGAATTCCATGATTTAATGACTTTCCCCCTCCCTTTTGGTTGACTGCAGTCACCAGTATTTTATGAGGCACCCTTCTTTCCCTTTTAGGTGTCCCCTTTCTTGATCTGAAGAGCTGTAATTCCACAATCGTAAGTACTTTATTTTAGCAGTTTTTATATTGGTGTCTTAAGGAGTTTGGTTAATAAGCAACAACTGGTATAAAACACAGAAGACCAACTTCCATGGTACAGTGCTGTGCAATTTGTCATAGGAATAGATCTGAAGTCACTGTACTTACTGGCAAGTGATGCTGCTTTGTCTCAGGAGAGGCATAATCCAGAGGTCTGAATGCCAAACCAGACTTCCTGCATTCTAGATGTCATATTTTACACGACCATCCATAAGAATTACATTGGTTAGGAATACATTGACAGTCCTTGATTGTGTCCCCATAGAGTGAGTGACTTTGTTCTTGAGGGCACAGCTTCAGGCTTTCTGAATCAGTTATTTACAGCATACTCCTATCTGATCCCAAGCTCAGACTTTTGTTGGTAACCATAAAGCCTACCTTAAATAAAGTTATGATTTCTTAATGCAGTGAGGAAATGATGGATTAGCACTTCAATATGCTGTGCCAGCCATCTGATGAATTTTAAGGTGATATCATTCCCAAATTGCCTGTTTGCTTGGGACACAGCTTTAGTCACTGGCTTACCAAGGAAGACATCACTTTTTCCCTTTAATTCAAGCTGAAAGTTAAGAGGAGTGTTGGGGTGTTGGGTTTCTTTTCTTTGCCTGAGTTGATGTGTTTGGTTTGTCTGGTGCTGTGTTTAGGGCTTGTGGCTAAACCAGTGTTGATAACCCACCAGTGTTTTGGCTACTGCTGAGCAGTGTAGTGTCTCAGCTTTCTTTTTCCCCACTCTAACCCCCTTGCCAGTGAGTGGGCTGGGGGTTAGGAGAGGACACAGCAGGACAGCTGACCTGGATTGACCAAAGGGATATCCCTTACCATATAACATTATGCTCAGCAATAAGAGCTGGGTAAAACAAGAAGATGAGGGGTTTTTCTTTCATTGCTCAAAGCCTGGCTGGGCATCAGGCTGCTTCTGGGAGCTGGTGAGTGATTGCCTTTGCATAGCTTCTTTGTTTCTCCTTCCCTTCAGCTATAAAAGTATCCCAGCCCATGAGTTTTTGGCTTTTGCTCTTCCTGTTTTTCCCCGCATCCCAAAGAGTAGGGGGGGGTGAGTTAGAGGTGTCCTGGGTGCTTGGCTTCTGGCCAGGGTTAATCCACCACAGTTGAAAACTTCAGTATTCACCTACATAAGAAACTGACAGCATCGCTCTCCAAGATGCTCAGCCTGGTTCTTGGGCCAGGCCTGTTCCTTATCCTCCTTTTCCCACTACAGGCCAGACCAATGCTTGTCCTATCCCTTCGTCTTTCTGATGGCAAAATCTTGTTGTGTTTCCAGCTTTAAGAGCTGAATGAGCCCTCTGTTTACCAGCTACGATGAAACTAGTGTTTGCCTAGCTGAATTGGTTGTGGAGCCCTTGAACAAAAGATTTTATGGAACAGAATGGGATTTGGGATAGTCTAAAAAAAAATGATTATTGAGTACTGTGGGGGCATGGTGGTTCCTGCTTGGCGTGTTAGAAGGGCTGTAGGCTAGAACCTGATAGCAGTACTCCAGCTATATACCATCTGCATTTCTTTTAATGACAAAAGCAATCACTGGTTTTCTGCAGTGCTGTCAAAATGCTGAGCCAACATGCCGATCTGGGAGTGTGGTCTGGAGTTCTGGTCTGGCTTCTTCAGCTGGGCTTTTCAGCCAATTCCAGCAGCAGATTCTGTAATACTGGAGAGGTCTGATCCAGGAAAAGTGCAGATGTTGCAGTGCTTTTAAATACTTTGGCAGTTTGAAAGGCTCAGTCCAGTCCTTAGGCCCTTTTCTATTTGTCTTACGTGACACTTGTGGCACAGAGCAGAAGCAAAAGTAGGCAGTCACATGAAAGCAGGAATTTTCCCAATAGAAGCACCCATGCAGTTGGTCAGAGGCATTAGTAGCTCTTAATACTTACTCTTCTAACATTTGCACTACCAGAGAGAAAGGATACTCAGCTGCAACAGTGGATCCTTGAACTCAGAGACAACTGGTTATAGTGTTACAGTGGAGGTTAGGGTTGTTAAGGGTAACAGATATTTATCAGCATCCTCTTTGTTCACTATTGTCTCACAAATGTACTGACAAGCCACTTCTAGTCCTCACCGACTGGGGTGACCTGATCTGATTTGATCTGACAGCCATTACAATAGTAAACTGAGAATACTATGTTGCTCTTTTGGGATAAGATTATAGATTTTACTTTTCAAGGAGGAGATCAGTCAGTTGGAGAGGATACCTCCAGTTGACTTGGGTCATTCTTACCCTGTGTTTGTGGTTTTCTTTACTGAGCATCAACAGTTATACGTAGATGACTAAAATGCCATTTTATCAGAACTGCTGTAGGCGGTGAAGCTGATGGAGTTGTTCCATCACCTAGCCAAACCAGTCGGGTAACTGCATTCCACAAGCTTTGCATTAACACTGGAAAGTTCACTGTTGTCCTTTCTTAGAAGACATGCATATGGGCATAGAAGAATGATTAGCGTCCACAGCCATAAGTCCACCTATTGCTCTAGTCTTAGTGGTACTGAACCAGAGACAGCATCCTGCAGTTTTTTTGTGCTGGGCCATGTTGGTATGTGGTACCCCTTTTATACGGATAATCCATGCAATGTTTCACAGCAGTACAAGAGGCATAAGTTTTGGATCATGCAGGATAATAAGGAGCATCGTAAAAGATGTGTGGTATAAGGTGGTACTGAACAATGAGGTTGATACAAGTATTCTGTCATGAAAATAGCATGCAAAATTCTGCTGTAGCAAATCTTTCTGAAGTCGGTGCTGAGCAAAGCACCTCTTGCCATTCGGACCTGACCTCCAGCAGTTACAAGGTACACTTCATAATTTCTGCTTGTGTTGCTCTGTGGAATGCGTGTGCGTTGATCTTGACCTTGGATTTGCTGTTAAACTTGAGAATGGTCAACATACGTAGTGCACAAAAATGGGAAATTCTTTTGGTGATGCCCTTCTTCAGATGGGTGCATGATTTAAAACACAAAATCAGAACTTTACCTGTGTTACAGGCAGAGATGATTCTCATGAGTCTTTTGCAATAAACTGAGATCCACAGGAGATAATTTGTGTTACTTCTGTTCCTTTGTAGCACTCTGCTGAAACATGGGGGGGATGCTTCTATGAAGAGACAGCACTGTTGTTGTTTTTGACAGTTAAATGTAGAAAAACAATCCAGTTGTGTCACTTGCATCAGCCTGTGACTGTGCAGCTTTCTGCACCAACACTGATGCTGGTGATACCATCTCCCTCCATTAATAGTGCCACCACTTATCTTGGTCTCTAGTGACTCCTCAGCACTCTCGAAAACATGGCCACTGAATACAGAGAAAAATAGACATTACCATAACCAAATATGTAATTTCTCATGCACACCTTCCATAAAATCACAACTTGGGGCTTCTCTTTTTCTTCTTCCTCTTGCATCCTAATTCTTGAGTGTTTTAGGAAATAGCTTCAGCATTCTTCTGTGATCCTAACATTCCTTCAAGTTGTCTCAAGTATTCCCAAGTCTTGTCTAGTGCAGTCTATAATAGCTTGGGTTTAGCTTGGGTTTTGTTAATGTTGTACAGAATGGTGTGTCAGCAAAGCACTACAGGAGAGCTCTCTAATTACTTCAGGGATCGGTGAAGGATGACCAAGTGCATTGATACATGCACTGTGCTTCCTCTTCAGCAATAAGAGGATCAGAAAATTGTAGGTACCACCCTGTGTGCTTAAAGCAACAGCCACACTCCACTGAAACAGTATTCACTGTGACTTAAGAAGGTGACATGCAGAGACTTAAGAAGGTGATGTAGCAGACTGGAAATCTGTCATGTTATTTTGCTGCATTTTCAGCAGTTTCTCAATTTGTGCTTTTACTGGACTCTAAATTCAGTAGATTTACATCCTGACCTGTGCTTTTTTAAAGTAAACTCTATGGATGAGTAAGGTTCAGGAATACTTGATGCAGCTGCCAGAAGCAGGGAAGAAGGTTCCTTTAAAACCACCGTGCATAAGACTCAGCCACTTCTGCTCCATATATAAGGTATACTTCATTATGCTACCTTTTCTAACAAATAATGATATATACATTACAACAACACTGCACACAACTTTATAAAGCCAATGAAGATGAGCTGACCATTTATATCACTGTATTAATATTTCATTAGCTTAATATACTGATGGAAACCCTTTCCTTGCTACAGAAACAGAGAAGAAGCAGTGACTGGAGCACACCCAAGAGAGCAGGTGCCTGAGTCTGTATTAGCTCATCTGCGGGCATGCTTGCACAGGCTGTGCACATACAGGCAGGACACCGAGCTTGCAATGCCCACAAGCTGTTGTGAGCTTTCTCTGTGCTCAAGGTGTAGACATGCTGCCTCTGCTTTTTTGCCAAGGACACCAGGAGAGGGTCAACAAAGGAAAAGGTCTTGGAGTATTGTGGATCAGCATTCCCAGTGCAGAGAGCACAGGATAGCATCTTTCATTTGACCTGGTCCTGGTTCTGGGAATGCTAGGCTTCAGCTTCTTTAAGGTGCCACATCTCGTCTATGCCACTCTACCAAATCTCAGAAGTCAGATAACAAGAATGTCCAGTGAGCTGAAGATTCCCTTGGGGCTACTGCACATAGTGGGGAGCAGACCAAAGTAGAACCATTTCTAGGGTGGAGGAATCGTAAAGAGCTGCCTTGTGTTCTCCCAAACAGATCTGAAGCCAGAGTGTATTAACCACAGCTGGAAAACTAGTTCAGAATAGTAACATGTCCTTTAGTAAAAGTGTATGATATCTGTATTAAAACCAGGTCTTATCCTTCTCTTTTAATGTTCTCCAGACTGTTATTAGTTCAAAGTACATTATCCCATAGACATTGGTCTCCCTGGGTCTACATGAAGATGCATCTTTTTTAATAGTTCTAATTGTTCTTATTACACATCCCCCATAGCACTGAATCTTGTAGGCATTCTTTCAGCTTCAGAGGTTGCTTCTTCAGCCTCCCAAACTGTCCATAGCTTGCTGGTTGGTGGTTTTCACCTAGGTACACCTGCTGAGGGCAACAGGATAGTACGCTAAGGGAACAGGCTTAGCAGAAGAAACATCCACACAGTTAGGATGTAAAATATGACAGATCTGTAATAATCATCAGACCTGGCCTTGTCCCTAGGTTGGTTTAAATACCTAGGAAAAATGAAGTCTCTCCATGTTGGCCTCTGGCAATAAATGGACTCCTTTTGACTGAAGAATTCCCCTTTGTTAAACCATCTTTGTCACTCTTTGGTCCTGTTTTAACTGGTATTATCTCAGCCTAAATATTTAAGCCCTCGCTCTCAGCATGTTATTGCAGAGCATATCCAAAGCCAGGCACATTCTCTTGGCTGATGGCCCACTGCTCACTTCAGCAGTGCAGGTGAGGGATTCCTGAGTGCTTGAGCTCACATTCCTAGACAACCCTGCCAGTGTCTAGGTCTTCCTACCAAATGGATGGTGTAATTCCCCAAGAATACAGGGTTCAGATAGCATTCACAGGGACACATGAAACTCATAGTGACTGTACAAAGACATTTCTGCAAGCTGCTGCAGTCTGCAAGTGAAATTCTTACTGTACTTTAGTTGCTGAAGGCTCATTTGATGGACTGGTCGCTCTGCTGGGGATGTAAAGCAGCTTTGCTTTTGCCATCTAATGTTACGGTGACAGAAATGAGACTGCTTCTGCAGGCTTCTGCCCTAGAACCCCAGCCCATTTCACCTGTTCACCCTGAACATGTCTGTATTCAATCCTGAGACTTCAGAGATGCACCTGGTGCTTCCTCTGCCATGCTCGGCTATAGCTTGCTGGAAGGTACTGAGAGAACTTGCTCAAATGTCTTGGGCACAAACCTTCAGGATGATACTGCAGCTCTGGTCATAGGCAACTGGGTGCTGCCTGTATTCCTTCCTGTATGGTGTTTGGCTTGGTAGCACTTGAGTTTTGACCCCTGGCTTCTTTGCTGCCATCAACTTGGCTTTGGAGCATTGTCAGGCTTTAGGAAAGAGGCTGTTCATTTGGATGGGATCCATTCCTGGAACAACAGTTCAGTTATGTTGACTTTGCTGTGATGACAGGCCCAAATAGGTAAATGCTTCCTGTTTCCCTTAAGGTCTTTTTAATCAGAGCTTGACTGTCCTCTTAAGGAATAAAACTGGAGAGATAGTGTTAAAAAGCACTCATGCTAGAAATGAAAGGTCTGGAGGAGTGATCTCAAATGAGAAATGCAAGGGTCTGTGTGTGATGTGGAGGAGAGGGTAAAGATACACTGGCATTCTGTCTGTGAAGATTGTTTCCATTGCAGATTTGATTAAATTGTACATCTTTGTGTTGTGGTAGATGGATTCTGCAGACTATTTCCACCATGTCTGATGGGGTAATGGATTGCTTTAAAATCACAGTTTTCTTTGGAAACACAACCCTGATTATACTATTTTCTCTGTAGCTATCAAGAGCTTAAGACACTGATTTGTCTGCTCAGGCTGATTACCAGAACTAAAATTAAGCCTAAATCCTCAGTGGTTCTGCCTAAACAAAAGTAGCCTGACTTAATAACATGTTTCCTCCTTTGTCTACATGCTGACTCTAGAATTACATTGGTTTTCTGTGCTTAGGCCCAGGATGTAAAAATTGCCTCCCTTCCTATGTGTTTACTTGAGCAAAATACAACTTGACAGATTTCCTCCTTGTTTAGGAATTCAAAGAACTGAAGTTTTAAATATATTTCCCAAGAGGATGGTTTCTTGTGCCTTCCTTTCTACTGCCTGTCTGCCTGTCCCTTCCCTGCCCTCAGTTTTAAAAGGAGCTGATGCGTTTTAATGTCTTCCAAGCTGTGCAGAGCTAAAAAGGGGGAAGAACATGCAGCCATGGCAAACCTCATGCAGCTGAAGTTGGGTGAAAGTCAAGCTGAAAGGCACTAGGCCCCAGGGAAGCTGGAGAGACACACAGGAGAGGGCTATGGTGTTTGCTTCTGATGTGCCTGTCCAGGGTGGGTCAAGGTCTCCAGGAAGCATTCATCTGCCTAACGTTCCCATGAGGTGGAGCAGTGCTATCTCTGTTATACAGATGACAACTTGAAAACAAGCAGAGGTCTACACAAAGCTAACTGTGGTCACTGAAGACCAAAAAAACTGGGCTTCTTTGTCTAGAGGAGCCTCTCAGCTTCCACAAGCTATAGGAAAAACAAAGGTTTGCTTAATTGGAGCCAACCTGTTGTGAATCTCCCCCAAAGAGTGACTTTTCTAGGTCATGCAGAAGTGATTAAATAATACCTTGGAGCAAGGAGTGCCTTCCACTTGTTGTAATTGCCAGGCAGCCATGCTGGCCACTTGACCATCTTTGCTGACTACCGTTCAGTGCATGTAGCCGTTAAATAAAGTTTCCCTGTGGATATTTATGTAGAGTGCCTATGCTACCTCACCAGAAGCCACTGGCAGCAAAGTCTCTCTCAAATCGCTCTGTTACCACTGACTCCAGACTTCTTTAGATAATAGCTGATAAAGTTCAAAACATTAATTTCCACCCATAAACAGGAACTGGAAGCCTAGGGAGTTAATAAGGCTTTTTCATCTCAGCCTAACTCTCTGATCTAATTTCAGATAGCAGAAAATATGCCAACTTTAGCTGCTAATTAGAGTTACTCTTTGGAGATTATTTGTAGCAGACCTCCAAGCTGCTTCTAACAAAAATGCACTGACAGCCCTGCCAGCATAAATATGTTAGGTATTGGTAGTGTAGAGGCCATTTGAATTACACACTGAATTGTTACACAGAGCTTTAAAATATATCAGACTTCACAAACAGTAATCTTATCTGGAAACCATGGTTCTGTATTACCCCAGAAACCCCAGCATTGCCAGTTCTGTCTCTTCTTGCAGGTGCCAAAAGTTTTTAAATCATGAAAACCGGTGGTATTAGTGATTCCATTTGATTTTTCATTTGTTATTTGATCCTGGTTTTGAAAGTGCTCTTGGTACCTTATTCTGCTGCAGTCTGGTTATGTTCACTTGGGATGAGGCTTCTGCTCTACTCTAGAGTAACTTTTGCTCTCAGAGAAAATAAGGTGCTCTTTCATCATGACAAACAAGTTTGTCTCACCCTCACAGTGGGCTTCAGCTGTCTCAGGAAGTCATGCTTCCCAATGTAGCTGTATTTACTATTCAGCAGAAGTAAGACATATAGAATCTGACCCAGAGAAGTGGAGAATAAGTGTATGGCGGCAGCCATGTGATTGGAAGATTCCTTTTATAAATGTTTTTTCCTCTTGTAGCACTCGTATTTTATGCTTCTACCTCACCTTTCATTCAAGGTTGAGCTCTTTTACGTTCAGTTTCTGCAACATCCAGGTACTAGGGGCTATAAAGCAGTTTATGAAATTAACCAAGCCTCACATTACCCCTTTGAGAAATTCCCTGAGCTTTATAACAGACACAAAGTGATGAGTCAGTGAGGACAATGCTGAGAATAGAACCGTGTCTGTATTTCAGAAGATGGGAAATGGGCCGTTACTGATTGCAGCTCCTCCTTCCATGCTTTCTGAAGAGCACTACTGAGGGATACATAGTGCTTCCAAGGCAGTGGAGAAAACAGTAACCCACAGGAGAAAGCCAACACTCAGGTCCTAGACCTTTGTGGGTTTAAGGTACTTTTTCCATCTCGGTTTAAAAACTGTGTCAGAATGCTTGGGTGCTGTATTCCTGGGTACCGCCTCCTCTAAACCAAATTCCCTGGCCAGTCGAAAGCTTCCAGGATGATTTTCACATCACTGAAGCTGAGACATACAGTGCATCACAGTTCAATAGGGAAAATGAAGATATGGGCTAACTGAACTACAATATGCTTGAGATACCAGGAAGCATTTTCAAAGCAAAATGTTTTGGTTTTCAGGCTTTTGACTGTGGAAATATGTAATTGCGTTGAAAATGCAGTTTTCCAGGAAAGGCAGTCTGGGGAAAAATGTTGTCCAGCCCAGGCCCGGGCCCTGTTTATTTTCTTTCTTTAAATGATATCTAAAGAATTTATAGTAGTCTTTTCTCTATGTGCATCTTGTGTTTGAAATTCATGTGTTGTTTAACCTCAAAGTCTGTGGATGACTGGAGAACCCGAAGAATGACAGAGGAATCACACAAGCAAAACCAAATTAATTTGAGAGGGTGAAACGGGTTTTATTTTGATTCTCTATTGCCACTCAGCCTTATGGCCATTTACACTTAGCAGCATGATACGCTAGTACTGATATAAGATGGGAGGAGTGATTCAGAGCAGGTAGTGTTTCCTTGCTCTGCCCAGTAAATTTAATGGCAGATTTAGAAGAGGTAGGTTGTGTCACTGTGGAGGAACAGTTCATAGGCACAGCTCCCTTCCTCAGTGAAATGAATTTACAGCAGCTACGAAGCCCAAAAGTTGAAACCCACTGCTGAGCTCAGATGCCTTCTTCCTCTGCACTGTTTCAGTGACCAGGCTGCCTGCCAAAACCTTTGCATCAATCTTGAAATATTTAAGCTCTGCTTCAGTAGTTGTTTTCTCCATCCTACTCTATATTAATACAGTGTAATGGTCCATACTGGAAGGTGGTGGAAGAGCTGTGAATCCATCACACTGGGTTGTTAATGGATCCAGGTCTGCAAATGACCGTGCAAAACAGAAGGCAGTGGAGTATTTGGCCCTTTGTCTTTTTAAATTAACCTCTATAGGAAGAAATACCTAAGAGAGACTGATTCCAACACTGACCTTTAATGCAAAGATAGAAGAGCTGCCAATCTAAGGGGAACTGCGGAAGCATAAGAAAGATGAATACTTGCATCCTTGGATTGTCAAAAATAAAACCAAAAATAAAGGCAGGCCGAAGACTGTAACTTTGGTTTGGTGTAATTCTGATAAGGGACATGGCTTGCACTTCTTTAGACCATTTTAAGGCAGATATGCACATTTGTTTGAGTAAAAGACAACAAGAATGGAAAACTTTCCTTTTCTCTTACATGTAAAGACAGCAGGAAATGTCACTGTGGCCATGTGTAGGGAAGTGACCCCAGCCTGCAGTGCTCCAAGGTGCAGAGCCACTTGCTGATGCTGTCCCCCAACGTGACTGTTGGCCTGCAGCATGCTCAGGAGGGAGTGGGATGTATGCATGGGTTGGATTATGTCCTAGCGTAAAAGGCAGCTATGTACAACAGAGGATGCCATGGTGCTCTCAAGGGAGCCACACTTAGGTAATTTAAACAAGCAGTTGCCTGGTCACTTCAGAGAAGACATCAGTGAAAACATTTACTTTGAAAAAAGGGTATGTGGGTGGCTTGGCCAGCAGCAATATTTTGGTTCTTTCTACTGGAGGGAATTAATTTTTTCCCAAACTCAGTCAGCCAGTTTAATTTAGAGCAGATTTAAGTTACACTCGGGGTAATGTTGGTATTAAATGAGTGCCAGGACTGTGGAGGTGAACTTCAGCAGTGCTGTGTATTGGGTATTGCTGAGAGTTTGGATCCTGGCAGTAATTCATTAGAAGGCTGGTGTAAGGAGCCATAATTTTCATAGTGTGGAATGGAAAAGCAGGGAGAAGGTGAAAAGCAGGACAATGTAAAATAGCATGTAACAGTTTTATCTTCTTTTAGCTGTCTTCTCTGATGTCCCTCCCTGTTTGCATGTAAACTTGCACCTACCTCTTTTCTGACTTTTATTCCCTGGAATATACAGCACTACTCATGATCTGTTTGACCTGTTCAGCTGCCTCCCTGAACTGCTATAAGCGTAGGTGTAGTGATGGGTAGATGCCCTGGGATCATTGAAAGGTGTTGCCTAATGTTAGGATTAGTGTATTTTAATCAATAGTATGTATTGGATTTACTTCCAAGTGTCTGGACAGCCTAGTATTTCAAAACCAATCACCGCTGAAGCAGGCTTTGTTTGCTACAGGATATTTAACACACTTTAGTTCTCAGAAAGTGCAGAGCCCAGTGGGTAGGATTCAGAAAGAGAGAGTTTTAAAAGGGGTATGGGAGGAACTCAGCTTTGCAGTCCCTTTAATTTTCAGAGGCCAGGCTATGGGCATGGAATGCCAAAGTGTGAGTCGAGCCCTACTGCCTCCCCTAATGTCCCCGGGAGAAGCAGAAACCCCAGATCAGATCCAAAACTGCCACCAGACTGGATCCAAAACTGCCACTAGTTGAAAAGCCATCTGGAGATGCATAGTGTCCAGAAATGCGGGGGGTACGGAAGCGCTCCACAAGCACTCCTATGTAAAAAAGCAATTATATGAAACAGTGATTTTAACATGCAGGTGTGGATTTGGGTATTAATGATGTGAGATGGAGAAAAGGTAGTTTTCAATATTGCATACGTGCTTGGGATTTTATCTAAAACTCACTTTTGGTGCCTTGGTCTTGTGTCCTTTTGCACACAGTCCCTGAAATTCAACCCTGCTTTGTTGTCTTGCTTGAGCACAGGAAACCAGACATTTCCAAATGTGTTTCTGAAACTTGAGCTGGGGAAATGGGTTGCTCTTCAGACCTGCTCAAGGTCTTTAAAGGGGTGTTAGCTTAACTTTGCTCCCCGGGCCAAGGTGTCAGGTCAACAGTCCAGTCTGGGTTAACACTAATACCAGTGAGGAGAGAAAGGCTTCTCCTTAGGCATTTAGTTAGGTTCCTGCTCCCAAGAGCCCTGAGGGGCTTTTTGCCTCTCTCACCTCATTGCAGAGCAGGCTAGGGAGCTGAGTCCTGGCATTCACTGCTGACCTCTTTTTCCCACTGCCTGACATGACTCTAGCAAAGCCTCCTGTCAAGGCTAGGTCCTCTGAACCAACCTCACAGGTCTGCTCTGGGGCAGCTGCCCAACTTCTTTAGCCCGGTCCAGGGCAACTGGATGCCTGAAAGTGGCACTTGGCTGCAGCTCAGTGTCTGGGCTCCTGAATTCAGTTCAGGAGATGCACCACTGCAGTAGATGTGATGTTATGCTGCTGAACACAATGAGGCTGTCATCAAGGCAGTGTTGTGCTTTCACAGACCTTAGGACCTGAACGGCAGCAGCTAAACGCGACAGCTTGTGGGGAATGATAAGCTAAAGCCCTCATTTATTACAGTTTCCTCTGAAATTGGCTGTGCCCCTGCCTGGTGCTCAAGCTGTACTTCTGCATTATCTGCCTCTCCAGACAGGAGAATGTGGCACATGCAAAATCCCTGCTCCATTAAGATCTTTGTCAGGCTCACACATTTGAAAGATACAGAAGAGACAATCTCAGGCTTCAATGTTTTGTGTCAGTGCTTAACAGCAGGGCCCTGAAGGCTGTTGTTACCCCTGGGGTTCAAACCAAAGGGGAACAGATTGGATAAATTGAGATCATTCAAGAAAGCTCTTGAGTTGTTTAAACTGTGGGCACCAGCCCGTACTGTCCAAATACACGGTGTTAATGGTCCTTGGAGAAGAAAAATCAGAAGTTAATGAAAATGTTTAATTTTCAATACAGATTGCCAGTACTCATGCTAAGGCTTGGGATTTTGAAAGCATCTAACTCCTCGCATCCAGACAGACACATTTGAATTCTGACTAATGTTTTAATCACTGTGGTTTCATTATCACTTAATTGCTACCGATAGAGTTCTTTGTTTCAACTGCGTGCTACTCAAATTTTACATCAAAGAAAGAAATGTGAGCACGTCTTTTAACAATAAAGAATGTTTTATCCCTTGGGCAGCAGTTAAACTTTTACCAGTTGCAGATTGGACTCAAAATAGACTCAAAATCTTCCGCTATCCCATGCATTGTTCATTGATGGGGCTTTTTGCCAGCCTTCTGCTGCCTGATAGGTAGCTAAATCACAAAAGATATAGATGCTGCTTCCAAAGCACTGTGAGGAATGGTTGCCTGGCCTCCTGGTCAGAGAACAATACAACAAATACAATCAACCAATGTATTTGTCCGTACAAGAGGGGAAGCAAAGGGATTGACACTGAACCGCCGATAGTAAGGTACAAGCTCTGCATCTGACTCAGAACATGACCTTTTGAAGTAATTTTGAGCCAGCTTCTAAAGGTATGAAGTTGTCAGCAAGTTCTACCTACTCAGGTAATGTGGTCCTTGAACCCTGTTACATGTTTCCTGAGTAAACCCAGCCTTATCTGCAAAATCCTTGTCTACCTATGTAGCTGTATTTCTGTCAGTGCTCTTCTTGACCTGGGAGCATGGGTTGCAAATGAAGGGCAAGCAGAAACAAAGGCACAGCACTTAACTTACTCTGCAAGAATTTCATAGGTAGAGCCAACTGAAGGGTGCAGATATACCAGCCTAAAGCCCATGTAATGCATTGGAAGCCTGTCTGTCACTTGTGTTTTTCCTGGCTTCAGTAGTCTGTATTTTTCACCGCTACCAAGCAGAAAGCACTTCTATGCAGGGGATGGTTGTAGCTTTATGAGATGGTGTAATTTCTGTCTAGGGAGAAACAAAAGAACTCTGTCTATGGCTCCATCTCTGGTACAGCAATACACTGTGGCTGGGGGCTTAAGGTTTCAAAGTTCACAGAAATAAGGGCTTTCCCTTTCTAGTGCTTAGTTCTTCCGCACCTGTACATGTGTGCAAGTTAGTGGGCACACACATAAACACGTATATGTATTACACACTTATTTTCCTTGCTGTCTGCTCAAAATGGACAGTGGGGTTTGAGGCAAGGGATTTGTTTTAGTCATCTGAAAATCAGACGTGAGCTAAACTGTATGTGTATAGTCAGGGCTTCTGTACTCAGTCGGGAGAGACGGTCACCTCCAGGAGATTGTTCATCACTCTAAGATTCGTTTCAGGGGATGATTAACTTGTATTGAATATGTGTCTTTGATCATTAAAACTGGATGGAGTAAATCCCATCCCAAGAGGCTAAGGCATCTACCCTGTGAAGTTGTCTAAATACCTTTAATTCTTACCACAGTTCCTTAAAATCTGATGATAGGCAGCATTTCAGAGTATATAAAATATAAAATGGAAGCATACCAGAACTGGAAGCAGGAACAGATGACATTGAGGGCAATACAGAGGCATTGTCCAAATATGCAGAGATTAGGTAAGGACTGTCAAAGCCCACCTGAAGCTGAATCTGGTGATGTACAATGTGCCAACAGCATTGTGGCCTGCATTAGGAAATCTGTCACCAGCAGGATGAAGGATGTGATCCTTTCCCTCTACTGAGCCCTGGTGAGAACACATCTGGAGTGATGTGCCCATTGTGGGTTCCCCTTTACAGAGAGACATGGACATACTGGAGCGAGTCCACTAAGATGATTAAGGGACTGCAGTATCTGCTGTGTGAAGAGAAGCTGTAGAAGTTGACATTGTTTAACCTTGTATATCTTACCAGTGTTCATAAATACCTCTTGGGAGGGAGTAAAGAAGATGAAGCCAGGCTCTGTGAGTGGTTCACAGAGAAAGGACAAAGAGTGATGGGTCATGAACTGAAATACAAGAAATTCCATTTAAACATAAGAAAAAAGCTTTTTCTCTGGTGTTGTGGAGCAGATTCTCCAGAGAGTTTGTGGAGTTTCCGTTCTTGGAGATACTCAAAACTCAACTAGACATGGCCTTGGTCAGCCTGCTCCAGCTGATACTTATTGTGACAGGAGAGTCAGCCTAGACAATCTCCTGATGTCCCTGCTAGCTTCAGTTGCTCTGTGATTCTGTGGTCACAGAGAGGTTTGGGAGTTTGCAGAACTGCAGCCAAACCTTTCTTTGTCTCTTTTTATCATTAACACACCTGTAAGAGCTCTCTCCTCTGCAGCCAGCCTGCCTCTGAAAGCAGTAAGATGTCAAATACTGTAGAAATGCAAAATATGTAACTGTTGTCTTTTTACTATTAACATGTCGTTAATTTGATTTTGTTTAATGGCAAAGGAATAATTAGCTCCTGAATGTATAGTTAATGCACAAAGAAAACTATCAAAACTGTTACAGGATAGTAGCTTCACAAAAGAACATCTGTTAAAGGAAATGACCTGCACAAAGTCATTGAAAGTCCATTATTCACTAACTGGCTACCTATTGAGAACTAAATGACGCAAATGACTTACACTCATTGGCTTTTCATCTCCATCGAAGTGGGCTCAAATCCCTAATAGGGCACCAGGTGAAAATAAGTCTCTAAGGCCTCCATTCCAAATCCCGTGTTATGCACCATATAAATTAGCACATTAGCAGGCTTACCTCAAGGGAAAAGCAGGACTAGGACAGCAGGTGTGTCACACAGCATAATTGAGATGCAGCAGCAGAGCAGGCTGGTGCTTTTGCACAGTGCCAGGCTGCTCCATGCCACTTCTATTGATCTGTAACTTTCATGAGCTCTAGACTGGCTCCTCATTTTAAAAGCCCCAGCTTCTGTTACATCAAAGAATCTCTCCAAGGGGGGGAAAGAAATTGCTGAAGTTTTTGATTGAATAGGCCAACCAATACGGAATCCCCAGATGTGAGAACGTTTGTCAATATTAATTTGGTGTACAGAGACGGTTCAGAAAACAAATTAAGGGCAATCTGTTTGCACTTCTTTTCTCTCTTCAAGGGCCACTCAGGCTGTTATGAAGACAGTGCTGTGGGTGAGAGGAGGAAGAGAAGCCATCAGACATTACCATGCTGTTGTGTACAGGGTGGTCTTTTTCACTGCTGGTGTAGATGTGTCAGTGGGGAGAAAAAAGTGGAATAAGTCTAAGACAGGTCTGGTAGGGAAGGACTTTTGTTAACAGTATCAATAGGGAAAGGAAGAGTAAACTTAACAGAATACAGTGGAAAAAATAGGCTTGATACTGTCAAAATGTGGAGAGTCATTCCCCTATTACTATGGATTAATGCCATGGTACTGAATATCCTGTGTATTATAGGCCATCTGTACCTGCTGCAAAACAGTGGTGAGGAACAGGGTCAGAGGAATACCTGCAAGCCACTAGCCTGGCAGCCTGCCTTTCCCAACCTGCCATTCTAATGCAACATGTCATCAACCCACAGGGGCAGCAGCAGATACCTGTTTGATTCAAAGTTCAAGGCTCTCATATCGTATGTATTTACCTGACAGAGCACCAGAACAATATGGTTACTGTCATAAAGCACTGGGAGAGGGTTTCTTTGTAGAGCTCTATGCATTCAGAGCCACATTTCCAAGGCTCAGCTGAATTATTCCTGTTGACAAAGCAATGCTGATGTGTTGAAGCACTGATGAAGAGCAGTAAACCCACTTTGTTTGTTCTCATCAGGAGCTATTTGCAAACCTGCCAAACTAGAGAACAACTAGAAAGCCCCATCTTTTGCTTAGTGATTATAAAATTCTTATTAGTGCATAACCCTTCTTCCTGGTTGATGATTAAGAGACTGTCTTGCAAAATTCTGGATTAAATGGATGTGTTCATTGCTTTAATCTTGGGGAATCAAATTAATCTCTCCTGACATTCTGATGGCTTTACCAGGATGACATAAAGAATTATATTGGCAGAAGGATGCAGGTGAAGTCCAAAAGCAGAGATCCCAGTTAGCTGTTGCGGAATAAATCCCAGCTTCCCTTCAACCCTTCAAATATGATACATTGGATTCTGTATATTCTATCTAGCTTTGGATCTCAAAAAGCAAAATTAAAGAGGCATTTAAAAGTTATCTCTGTAACTAAAGCATTGGTGAATATTCATGAGTATGATCCTAAATTAAAATCTGAAATTGCCTTGAGTTCATGAAAACAAGAATTCTCTTTCATAGGAAATGTCAATGTGTAGCTCTTTTTCTCTTGAGGTAGAACCAAAAGGACACCCTCTGAAGTTACTCACATAAAGAGTTATGACAAAGGAGAAGAGATATGTGATATCTGGGAATTGGGAAATGTAGATTAATACAGAATAATAAACCGGCTAGCAGTTAGGCACATGTTATAGAAAGAAGCACAGATCTCACTAACTGATTTCAGTTTTATCTTGAATTACAGTCTCCTAAATGCCCTAGCCATCACACATGATGGATTCAACCTTTGTACTCCACTTGAGCTTAAATATAGCTGGACCAGAGAAGAAGAGATCCCTCATTTTCTCTGTTAACTACCCTGATGTGCCATGCTCTCATCTTTTTCCTTTATTGACTTGGGAAGCCCTACCCAATGGAAGGTTCCAGGACCCCAAGATCCCGTCTGCAAGGAAAGGGTGAGGCACTGACCAAACTCTTCTACTGAAGGTCCAGATGTGACTTCTACAGACATCCTTGTTCAGAGTCTTTTGTGCCTAACTCTGAGAGTTTTCAGCAGATGAATATTGTCTGATCAGCAGAATTTAAATGCATAAATCATTACTACCAGACCCACATAACTTTGATCATTTTAAGATAACAGACTCTGAATAACTTCAGGCACTATGATTGAAAGGATTGTTGTTGGGGCCTTGTTTGTTTGGTGTACAGAGAATATCCTTCCATGTACACAGAGTTACCCAGAAACTTCCTACAACTCTGACCTTTTACATAGTTGTTAGAGGTTGAAAAAGAAACTAGAGATCTCTCCTGTAAAAGTGTATGAGTGCTTGGCACAAATATCTGAGTCTATTTCTGCTTGCAGTGGAAATTTCAGATAAGAAATCTTGCTATCTAAACCAAGGTCTTTTTATTTTCCTCGCACGAAATGATAGTGTGGCATTTTATTGGTAAAGAAGCAGCAAACCCATATTGCATAGCATGTGTGTATGACATAAATAACATTGTACCATGTTTTCTTAGCTTTTTTGTCATATGACAAAAACTCAACATGGTTGCATGCATAATTTCACGTGCAACAAGCCAACAGCTCCGTGAATCACATCCCTCTATTGGTATTTTGCCTTGAAGCAAGTAGGGAATTTGAAGATGGAATCTCAGCTTTTCACTGCTGTATTTAAGAGTGGTTTCATTTCTCAATGACCATGTGGTAATATTTTGTAATAGCAACAACTGATTATGATAATATGGTTGCTATGGGAAGGCTATTATTTAATTTGTATACATTACATGAATTGTGTGGCATCATATAGCATCAACATTCTATTATAAAATAATAATTACTCTCCACATAAGATTCTTACCTTGCAGATGATCTCCATACAGGTTATATGCCACCAGTCCCATGCAAGTCTTTTGAAGGAGGCGTCTGGCTTGGTGGGCTGCCAACACAGAAGGAAATCACATCATCAGGGGAAAGTCTTGAGACACTTATAATCCCATTTGAGCCCTTTAGCAGACCTTTAAATAGGGCTGAGATGGCTCGTTCACTTTGAGCAGAGGATCATTTCAGCCTTATGCAGCTGTTGTTATCAAAGTTAACTCTTATAAAACAATGCTTCACTGATGTAACCAAGGTATTAGTGTTATCTGTAGCGTGGTAAAGGGAACTGCTGCAATATCTTAGAGTTCAGAAACTTAATGCTTTGATCCGAAAAACATGAGATTACTCATTTCATAAATCCTTAGGTGATGTAGGTACAAAAATCCCATTGACGGTCATAGCATGACAGAAAATCATATAGTCTGTTTTGCCTTAAGGCAGGATAAGCAGTACATAAACTGTTTCTGGCAGATACTGTCTAATCTGTTTTTAAAGGCCTCTGATGATGGAGACCCAACACCTCCCTAGGCAATCTGCTGTAGCACTTCACTGTCCTTGTGGTGGGACTTCAGCAGGGGTGGGAGGGTACTTAAAAATATGTGAGGATTGAGGCACCACAAGAGAGAGCAAGGGTTACACTCATAAACCAGTCTGAGGGAGGTTTGCACAAATAAGGTATTTTTTCATGTGCATCATTACATACAGGATACCTGAGGATAGTGGGATGGTGTGGGATCTAGGGATAAAATGGTTCCTGAGAAAAACAGAAAGGGAGAGGTGGGGTTGGTGGGTGTTTTTTTCCATCCCACAAACACTGGCATTCTCCACTATTGGAAAAGCCTGGGAATGCAAAAGAAATTGTATTCTTTGATCGCAGGCGTAACACTAAACCAAATCTAAGAGGGAGTTGGAATTGTAGATGCATTAGGAAGACTTATACTGATGGCTAGATTAAAGTAGAAGATCTTGAATAATGTCCTCCTTCACTTCAGAGAAAAAAACCTTATCTCCCAGAAAAATCAAAACAAGGCAAAACCCACTCATCTCAACTGCTTCCTATCTAACTCTGTGTTATAGGCCAAGTTGTAAGGAGTGTGTTTACAACAACGAGGCACTAATGTATTCATTGGAACCCAAGGTGTTCCCTGCAAAACACTGAAGTACAAAAGCAATTACCATTAATCATTATATACAATGAAAGTAACATAATCATCAAGTGATAGCACCTTCTGAAATAATACATTGCAACCTAGGATAAAAGAGCACTTTTGGTGTTGCTGTTATCTCATGAATGTTTATGCTTTTGCTTTTTTCCCTTCTTCTTTTTATGTTTTGCTCTCCAGGCAGGGTTTGACCCTACTAAAGAGCACGGTTTCCCCATGATTTGCTCTTTACAGAGAAAATGAATTTTCTTTAATAATTATGAGCATAACCATTGCAACCTTTGGAAGTGCAAACTGGAAATATTTGCCTGAAGCCCTCAAAGAGGGTTTTGCAGAGGGAGGTGATGGCTTCTGCCCAAGTGAAATTCAGCTACTGTGCAGAAAAGCAGTGCCAGCTCTCTGTATCGTGATACTCTGCCAATTAAACAGACCACAGGCCAAGTTCTTTTGCATCAAGCACATGGAATTGTCTGACTGCAACTTGCAGTCAATTCTAGCACAAAGAAGGCAGGCGGGGGGCAACCTGGGGCAGCAGAATTCAGTGAAGGTTCAGTCAAGGAAGCAGGGGCCTTTATCTGGTGATTAGGCAATGTGATGGTGATGAAGGAAGTTTCTGTGTATGATGAGGTCTGGTATGTTCTTGACTGCCACTTCTGTTTTACATACATGCCTGGCACCTCTAAATTGAGAGAATATGTTCTTGCATGATATGAAGAACTGCTTGTATGACAAGTATAAAAACCTCTAGAGGTTTTTTTGACTAGCTTTAAGTAAATTGAGAATTCAGAAAAAGTATGGATGCCAGTTAGAACCTTTTCAGCACATTCTCCTGTACTTACTATAATAGATCCAAGAAGTTTGTTTCTTTTTTGATCTAATGATAAAGATGTTTGCCCTTACATCTTCAGCCTTTGATAATGTCCATGACTTCGCATCACACTGCATGGTGCTGCCCTTTGTTTTGGCTCCTACTGGCTCAGATGTAGCATGTAGAAGTTGGAGTTTGGACTGAAGGGATAGCCCAAGGTCTCACAGTAAATGGATGCCTGAAACATTCAGAGCAGGTTCAGTAGGAATAGCTGCGGTTAAAGGGAAACTGGCTAATAGCCAGTGCATACTGGTAAGGCAATGAGCTGAAAGGGAAACTGGGCTGAAATGGTTGAGAACCTTTGTGGAGGGGGAGGAGGCAATAGCAGGAGGATCTGTGCTTTGCTTTGAGTCCATCTACTAAATAGTTTGATAGGGAAGTCTTATTTAACCAGGAAGCTTTTAAATAAGTCACAGCTTCAGCTGATGGCTTCAGGTACAAGTCAGGTTGTGGAGATTTTTGTCCTCACATTGTTTCTTTTACAAGATCCATGAGTACTACAGGAAGAATGGTTTATACGATACCAGTACAAACGCTGCAGAAAGTCTCTTGATTTACTGGGAATAGTGAGGATGCAGTTATATGCAGTATGGTATTAGCTGCTATCCAAATACATCAATGGTTCATTCTCTAAGTGGTGTTCTGGGCAAACGTGTTGATTTTTCTTTTGACATTTTCCTGCCTCCTCTGGAGTATCCTACGTGAGGATTCTCTGTTCTGCAGTTCTTTTGGTTTTAAGTTGGTCAGATCTAGGGAAACCAGTGGGGAGAAGAGAGGCCAAATCGTGCTGAAGTAAAAATGCACAGGAAACGTGGTATTAGATCACCTTGTGGATTCCTTCCTGTATCACATCTAATAGTGTCTGCTCCAGGTTAAGGGGAGGTTAGTGTGAATTGTCACAGGGGAGGTTAGTGTGAATTGTCACAGCTAATAAAGTGGTGGAATTACCAAGGAGAGCAGACACATACTGAAGATGCATTTGACTGCAGTTTGGTGTATTTGTGTCATTAAACCATGGTTCTCTGCTGAGTTGTCTTCAAGAAGACAGTTTTCAGAATTCTCCATGGGATTGCTTGGCTGGATAAAGCATCCTGTCAAGCTGTGACAGCAGTGATGTTGCACTGCTTTTTGTGCTGATGTACTGATGAAGCTTGATTCATGTGTTCTGACAGAGGCTGAACAGTACGATGGAGTTGCTTAGAAAGGATAGTTCACAGGACAAATGCAGCTTTCACAACAAAGAGCTTTTGTGTTTGATTTGTATGTAAATATGCCTGGATTACATGCGTAAAGAATGAGAATCCGTGAGCACTTTGGGCATGATGATGGCGTTGGAGGGTAGGATCATACCGCCATATTCACAGGTCAAGGGTGCAAGAGAACAGAACCTATGGGTGGTTCTTACCACTGGGTTAGGATAAGGGATTTACAGCATTTTTAGTCCTAAAGCAGATTAGAGATTGATGATAGAAGGCCTTTAGATGGCTCTGTGAATCTTTGGGTTACCTGGGTGCAAATCTGGGGTGACCCATGTGAAATCCCCTGTAACTAGGTGAAAGAATTCCCATTTTTTTGTAGAATGTGATTACTAATGCTGCAAGACTGCTTGCTTGTTTGATATTGGCAAAATGTCTAGCAGCGTTATTGTGATGTAAGTGCACTATCAGTAAGAGTCCCAAATATATGCAGCATCAAAGCTATTTTAGCAGTGAAAGAGGGACTGGAGCTGTCACAATTTCACATTGATAACACTGTCCCCTCTGGGTGGTAGCGTTATTGTTTGTTGGGGAATGGAGGTATCCCACTACTTCCCTTTGGAAGAGAGAGGCAAGGCTGTTAGAGGAGAGTGTCAAACCTGAGAGCCAAACATGCGAACAGCCAGAGGCTTAGAGCTGCAAGCTGTTGTGTCGACATGAGAAGGCCTGGAGGCATGTCAGCGTGGCACGTGTAAGCCAGCATCCAAATGTCTCTTGCTGTGCCTGTGCCCAGCCGGGTGTTTGCATACATGGCCTCTCACCATGTCTGTAAGCCCTTGAGATGCAGATGCTTCAACACCTTACTTCCGAACCTTTTAGTGGCAGGCAGCCTGCATATGGAGGACATAAATTACAGATAAGAGTCAGCTGGTATTAGTTCTGCTATTTGTTTTTTGAAACCATCGAAGCCAAACAGTGCAACCCCCTTCATTCTTAATAGAGCAAGAGTGGTGGGCACTGTGCTGGAGGAAACTCCTCTTGTTTGCACATCATGTTTACCAGTAACCTAAAGGCTTTCTTGTAAGTTTGTCAGTACATGGTATACAGTGCTGGTTTTGCAGTCTGTGGCATCTGTTGTAATGTATCTTGTTACTTCTAGCCCGAATAAGAGGAGCAGTCATTTCCAGAAACGAGAGAGCTCATTATATCTGTGGGGAATGAGTTATACATAATACATACCTACTTCAAAAACAAAGATTATGTGCTCTGTGGCTGTCCACACAGTATTAACTGGCTGAATGTAGGAATCTGTCCAGTGACAAGCAAGCAGGAATTAACGCTAAAGGTGAGGATGCTGTATTGAAGAATGGAAAAGAGCTGTCAAAAAAGAAATGAAGTGATAAAACTCTCGACTGCTAGCAAGTTATTGGAAGTGAAAGCTTACAAATGGGCATAAAGAAGCCAGCACTTAGAAAGAGGGATGCCAGGCTGGGGGGGAAGGAGAGGAAGAAAGATCTGCCCAAGGAGCGTCAGAGTTGAGTGGTACATAAAAAAGAAATGCAAGGAGACTTCATTTGCTCCACCTGGCAAAAATATCAGGTGAGAGATGGGAGGAGAAAGAAGTACATGTAAAGATGAAGAGAAATGTCATTTCCTCTCATATTTTGAAGGCAGTAGCCAGCCTCTTGTGCAGTGGCAGGAGATCAGAAGACAGAAGCCCTGCCTCAAACCCTGTTACACATCCTGCTGTCGCGGCTGCATGCCTCATGAGGACAGCTGGCACTCACAGTATGTTCTCCAGGACAGCATATATGCTGATTTATGTAACAGACATACCACTAGCATTAGATCATATGGCCTGATGCAGAGGGATTGTGTAAAACACATGGTAAAGCTCCTCCCACAGATTGATTTTTATGGGTGTTTTTTTCCTAGAGAACGTATTTTAGAGACTCTTTATGCTAACTTTGTGCACTAGGTGCTATGTACTTGGGTTTTAATGATGGTATTGAAGGGATAAATAATGCTTTGTTAAGATGAAGTTTCTGTTTGAATTGCTTTAGATATTTATGCTTGCCACTAGATCCTAAAAGAAAAAGACTGCTATTGAATTCCAGCGTCATCCAGCCCTGTTGCTTTCCAACACCTCAGAAACAGGGTGATGCTCAGAGGTCTTGTCCAGAGCGCCTGAACTGTGTGGTTTTACTCAGAATGTGGTCAAAGTCAGGCTAGGTCTCCTGGGGAAGGACTGAAGTGAGCCTAAGCTTGGCAGCAGTGTGTGAGTCTTTACCTGAAGGTACTGTGGGTAGGGCTGGTTCTTGTTTGGAGTTAAGGTGTATTGTATTTGTTCTCAGTCCTAATTATTGTCAGTCATTATCCTCCCTCCTTCCCTTAGGTGGAGTGGCTTTCTTCTGCTTTATGCTTATAAAGCAGTTAGAATGTAGTTAGTACTGAACCTCTAGTTATTTTTAAGTCATTTCCTTTTCTTTCTAAGTGCTCTTAGTATTTGAGTTACAATGTGGCTATAGCACTTGCAGTGTGTGACTTCTGCCTTTCTGCCTTTCTTCCCTTCTGTGCAAAATTGTCGATAGCGGCCTCTTCAGATTTTAAATCATGTCAGTTCCATTTACATCTCGGCATGGGGAGTCCCATGGAAGTCAATGGGGTTTATTCTGCAAGTGTTTCGGTCACACTGGTAAATGATCACAGTATCACAGTATGTTAGAGATTGGAAGGGACCTCAAAAGATCATCTAGTCCAATCCCCCTGCCGGAGCAGGAACACCTAGATAAGGTTACACAGGAACGTGTCCAGGCGGGTTTTGAATGTCTCCAGAGAAGGAGATTCCACAACCTCCCTGGGCAGCCTGTTCCAGTGTTCTGTCACCCTCACTGAGAAGAAGTTTCTTCTCAAGTTTAAGTGGAACCTCTTGTGTTCCAGTTTGTACCCATTGTCCCTTGTCCTATCATTGTTTGCCACTGAGAAGAGGCTGGCTCCATCCTCGTGACATTCCCCCTTTATATATTTATATACACTAATAAGGTCACCCCGCAGTCTCCTCCAAACTATAGAGACCCAGCTCCCTCAGTCTTTCCTCATAAGGGAGATGCTCCACTCCCTTAATCATCTTAGTTGCCCTGCGCTGGACTCTCCAGCAGGTCCCTGTCCTTCTTAAACTGAGGGGCCCAGAACTGGACACAATATTCCAGATGAGGTCTCACCAGGGCAGAGTAGAGGGGAAGGAGGACCTCTCTCGACCTACTAACCACCCCCCTTCTAATACAGCCCAGGATGCCATTGGCCTTCTAGGGCACAAGGGCACAGTGTCAGCTCATGGTCACCCTGTCGTCCACCAGGACCCCCACGTCCCTCTCCCCTACACTGCTCTCTAACAGGTCGTTGCCCAACCTATACTGGAACCTGGGGTTGTTCCTGCCCAGATGCAGGACTCTACACTTTCCCTTGTTATATTTCATCAAGTTATCCCCCGCCCAACTCTCCAGCCTGTCCAGGTCTCTCTGGATGGCAGCACAGCCTTCTGGCGTGTCGGCCACCCCTCCCAGCTTAGTGTCATCAGCAAACTTGCTGATAGTACACTCAATTCCCTCATCTAAATCGTTGATGAATATATTAAATAATACTGGTCCCAGTACCGACCCTTGAGGCACTCCACTAGATACAGGCCTCCAACTAGACTCCGCCCCATAGACTACAACTCTCTGGCTTCTCTCCTTCAGCCAGTTCACAGTCCACCTCACTACCCGATCATCCAGACCACACTTCCTCAATTTAGCTGCAAGGATGCTGTGGGAGACCGTGTCAAACGCTTTGCTGAAGTCAAGGTAGACCACATCCACCGCTCTGCCATCATCCATCCACCATGTTATTTCCTCATAAAAGGCTATGAGATTGGTGAAGCCATGTTGATTGCCCTTCATTAACCCTCTTATCCCTCTGTTCCTTTCAGAATGGAATCACCTACTACAATGACCGTTCTTTCTTTCTTACCAGAGGCAGTCTTGAGGTGTGAAGTCGACCGCTTTTTCCTGTGTGGCCTTGTAGGCGGGCCTTGCACCACATCCTCGCCTACCTCTCCTTCAAGATCCGGGGCCTCAAACCTATTACGGAGGGACACCTGGGGAAGCAGGGCAGGAAGGGAGGAGGGCTGCCCACGACGCCAAACTGGAACTCGCTTCCAACCCTCGTTGTCTTTTTGGTCCCCTACCTCCGTGTGACAGGTACAGGGCAGGGGCTGTCTCATCTGAGAGGGCAGGGGGTCCATCCCCTTTTGGGGGGGTATCTCCCTGGAGCCGTTCCAACTGGCCAGCCAGGGAGTTACTCCAGCAGTCGATCTCCCTTTCACACTCCCTGATGCTCCTCAGCGTCTCAACCTCCTCCTTAAGTTCAGCCACCAAGCTAAGCAGATCTTCTACCTGCTCACACCTCACACAGGTGGAATGCTGTCCTCCCTCCGCCGGCAGCAGCAGGCTCTGGCACTCCCTGCATCCAGAGACCTGAACAGCCACGGTTTGGGACGGGGTCTCCGTCTGAGTTGCTACAGTCTTCTTACTGCAAGCTCTCTTTCTGGAGGCGACCATATTGGTCGGCAGTTTGGGACGCCAGCAACGCGACCTGCTTGTTCCTCCCTGCGCCCGGCGGACATGTCGCTGCCCTCTCAGAAGCACTTTCAAGGCAAGGGGCGGGGGGGGGGGGGGGTGGTCGCCGTCACCATGGGAACGCCCCCGCCATGTCAGGCGCTCTCTCGCAAGGGCTGCTGGGATGCCTGAGGTGTTGAGGTGTTGAGCTCTTGCAGGTTTCACCAGCAATTGCTCCGAGATAATTTGAGGAAGTGCTTAAGGTCCAGGCCCTCAGTGTTTTGCTTATGTGTGTTTCCAGTTGCTACTGAAGAAACCAGTTTACATTGCTGCTGGGAAATACTGCTGGCGTCTCTGGCTCTCTGGGAAATGAGATCCGTGTACACTCTGTGAAGACCAGCCACCCCTGGAAGACTGTTGCGCTGAGACACCCTCCCAGCAAAGGCCTTCTAAATGCAGTGGAGAGTTCAAGTAAGAGCTTTCAATAAACTTGTCCTTCTTCCCTGCTAACCTAGCTGAACACCACTTAGCTCTCCTAGTCTTTCTAAGACAATTGCACCACCTCTTTAATGATCTTTTCCCTTTCTTCTGAGTACCTTCTGGTCTGCTAATAGCTTGTTGGTAATGGCAATGTTGGCACAGGGTGCAGTATTCCAGGTGTGATTGCATCAGCACTGTATTTTCATTCGACTATATCATTAGTCATCAGTGTCTGCAACACAGAGGGCAGAGAGTGACTTTTCCAGTCCAAACAGTTTTAGTCCTACACTGAGGCTGGCATGTAGAAATGTGAACCCCGTAAAGGACCAGATTCATAACTTCATTATCAAAACTAGCTCCTGCTTCCAGCCAAACACTCTTGGATAAACAGAATCCTGTGCTTTGCCATTTTGATGCTGCATATTAATATAGACTCATCTAAATCTATGTGAATGTAGTTAAAGCACTTTAACCATGATTATGAGAAGGGCCTCATGAGGTCACAGGAAAGCAAGCTGCACGCACAGTGCATTTTCTGCAATTTGTATTAGAATTATAAATATCTGCAGAAAACCAGGGGTTTGGGAGATTAAAACGGTGCATTATTTCCTTTACAGCATCGCTGCTTCTGAGCTGGCAGTAGCATTGCATTTATTCTCTGCAGGACATCAAGCAGAGGTTGAGAAAGTGGATATCTACTCCCTAAAGCACTTTGATTTAGCAGTACTGTTGAAACACAGCTCAGAATTATGTTTAATATGAGTGAGAAGCTGGAACCACTTGAGAAGGCAGATGGAGGATTTTCCAGACCTTTTAACCTGCCTCCTCCATGTTTTGTTTGTACATCCATCCAGTTTTCTGCTCCAGGCAGCTTAAGCTGGTCATGCCACAAGTAGGTTTTCACCTGGACCATGCTAGGAATGGCTGCCTCAGTATAAGGACCTATTTTGCTCTCCCTGTTGTTATATGAGTTTCAGTTCAAACTCCACAGGGCTGTTCCTGTCTCATCCCTCACTGGCTTTGAGCTTGCATAGAAGAGTGGCATCTTGAACAGGGCTGAATAACCCAAGGGTAGTCTGTGTCCAGGCAAGTCACCTCCCATGAAGGGTTGGAGCCCTTTCTCTGGTCATCTGAATAGAGCAAGCCCAAGTTCCCAAGAAAGCAGTAGGAAGTCATGTCTGATGAGCCTTTTGATGGCACAGAGAAGTGTAGTCATACTGAATGGCACTGTGTTTTTCCTCGTTTTGGCCTTGATTTTGATACCAGGATATAGAATTCATGATTGCTGGTCCACAGCATGGCTCTGCTGTGTCTTGTATAGTTTCTTTCAAAGTGCTCTGTCATGGCTGGCTGAGTTAGGTAAGTTACAGGCTGAAGCTCAATTCAAGCTGTAGAAAGACCCCTCTTGAAGATCAAAGGACCTATGTTTAAACATTGGTAAAAGTATACATAGGATGTGATGCCTATAATTACAGGTAATATAATCTATTTTTTCTCAGCTTTATATGTTTGAGAAGCTTAATTAACAAAATGATAACAACAGTCCTTATACAGTTATACTTTTCCCTCAGTAGAGGTACAATTATTTGTTATATTCAGTATTTTGGGTGGTTTGCTTATCATGTTTGAACAGGTCTGAGATCTTACGGTACTGTGCGTTAGACCTACACAGCCTTGTAGCTGTGAAGGTGGCTAAAATACCCTTTGTCTCTTGTCCTAAAGCACTGAATGAATGCATACACAGAGGATGTGAGCATCAGTCAGGTTTTCTTAGAAATGGGGAAGATATGAGAGGGTTTTACTTGGCACATGGTTTATGCTTTAAAAATTAGGGTTTTGTGAAAATCCTGATGAGCATGTTTGTCATGTCTCTTCAAATCGTACAAATGCTTTTATACCCTCTGGGCTTTCAAGCTTTTCTCTTTTAAATACTCTGTAGTACTGAAGTAATGTCCAACACTAGGATTTTGACTATAGAGAAAAGAATTGCTTCTCACATGATCCTGACTTGTAACTGCATATAAAATTATACAGCGCTACTGATTTTTTTCCTTCACCTTTTATATCCCTCCTTCCATTTTATTGCTTCAGTTATCTGCATCCACCTTGCAGTGCGTATCAGAGCTACAGGTCTTACTTTAGATTGGTTATCACTCCTGATAATTGAGAATTCCAGCCCTAATGGACAGTGGCCAGTCAGCTTTTTCTCTCTTTTTGTTGTGTCTAACCACAACATTTGAGCTAAGAAGAAATGAAAAGATGGAGAAGTGGTTAGATGTCGAGTCCTGTAAAACCTTGCTTTTGTTTATTGTCTCCTTAGGCTGTTCAGAGTAAAAACTGTATGAGTAAGAGTTGAATTAATAGCTTACACTTTGCATTATTTTGTATGTGAGCGTTACAGGATGTCCCTGGGACATGTACCCATATTTGATAAATTAATAACAGCACTCTGGAATGACTCATCCTTTCAGAGAGCTGTGGAAGTGTACAACTGTTGATCTTCAAAACACTGCAGGCAGAGGACAGGGCTAGCTTTCTTCAACACAAGGAAAACCTTGTCTTGCTAGCCCCCTCACTGACTAATCTGGCAGTGTTTCTTGAATGACACAGGAAGGTAGCTGAAAGGCAGCAGGTATCCAAGGAAATGGCTATAAAACCTCCTTTAAATCGGTATCCGTGTGCGTGACTCAACCCTGTTGCCTTTCCAGCTGGCATCTTTACTACCTGAGCACCTATAGAAGGTGCAAGGAGAGCAAGGCATTGCAGGGTCAGGTCTGGAGAAACTCCAGCTGATTCTCCTGGCTTTTACTGTCTTGTTCCCATACTGATTGCCTGGGTTGCTGTCCCACCTCACTGCCAGTGATCTCTTTCCTGCTCCTGCTTGCTGGCAACACTCCACCCTCCCAGCTCTTTTTCATTTGCCCTGTTCCTGCTGCTGCTCCCTAGCACGCGCCCCCCTGAGGGTCTGAAAGTTAACCCTGCCTCATTCACATCAGCTGTTCTCATTTCAGGAGTCTGTGTGAGGGCAGCCAGCATTGCCTGCTTTAGAGAAAAGTGCTTTAATCATCGTGAGTGCGGGGGAATAAAAGTAGTTTCTTCTTCTCCTCCTCCTCGTGATGGGGAGGGTTGCTCTGCAATGTCTCTTAGTTTCTAAAACAGTATTTTTGTCTCTTGCATGCCTGTGTATGTGTGCTAATAGATCCATGTGAATATGCATTCATGTTAGCTCAACTGTTAATTCTAGTTATTTGTTGACCATTTATTAATAACACTTCCAAATATCTCTCCCACTGCTTGCTTATCTGTCAAAAATCGCTGTCATTCTGTCACTCAAAAACTACTCAGACTCCATTTGCTGTCTGCCTGTGAATACGTAACGACAGAGGCTGGCTCAGAAAACCTGCTGGAATAAAATTACATAAAAAATACAAGTTCTAATGAAAATGGATAAATTTGCTGAGTTGGGTACCACAATTCAGTGTTCTCATAATAAGGACTCTGTTCAGATTTTCCCCAGAAACTACTTTGGAATTTGTATTCTATTTCTGGGTCATACTACAACCTAACAATGTAGAAATCAATTGACTCTGACTGTTTTAATCTTTGAGCATTTTCTTGCGTGTTAATGAATCCTGATCCTGCGGGCTTGATTCAAGTCCTCTCGTTTCAGTGAGCTCCCATGAAATCCAAGATATCATGTTCTCATGAAGTACAAACAGATGGGTGAACCAGCACTGATTTGTAACATGAATCTTTAGCCACCAGCCATGGAGGAAAAGTGATTTTCATAGCGTGTGGAACGGTTGCATGTTCTTCTTTGCAAGTCACAGTAGTTGAAAGCTATTGAGCCCTTTCACTAGTGTTTGAGACATGGTTTTTTTCCAGTGCTGAACTTATGTCTGGCTGGAACTCTTCTGTTTTGTTTCTGGTGTTCGACGATTTTAACTGATGGATTCTGGATACTTGAAGAATGGAATTCCATGCATGAAGCTGTCCAAAATGGCTGAGTACCTGTCTAGCAGAGAAACTCATCTTGACTGATTGTCTCAGAGTCTGGCCCTGACTGGAGGTATTCTCGCTGAATTTACACTGCCCACTGAAAAAAACAGCAGCCCTGCTTTCACCATCAGACTAAAACCAATTAGAGACTGGTTTAAGCTAATGGCTTTAACATGAAAGAAATGAACACGATCTTCTTTCGGCTACTTCTGACTGATATTCTGTCAGCTAGGCATTTTAATTAATCTTAATCCACATAAGAGCAAAAAGGCATTTTTTCAGTACTGCAGTCTTTCTACAATCTCTCTGCTTAAATAATCGAGTCTTAACCTCTGCAGAATGAGTCTGTGGTGTTCAGTGCCATTATAACTGCATCGGAGGGTGTAATTTATTGCCCTGCTGGCTCCTTTTCTTTCCCAAATAAGGGTTTAACATTTAAATACATCACTCATTGAGGCTACCTGAAGGAAAAAAACAGGTAAGAAAATCAGAAGCAGGCAAATTTTAAATCTCTGTTCGTTCTTCTGCCACCATAGTACAAATATTGGCAGGTTTAGGTGGAGCAATTTCTTAATGGCAAGTTCTCCTCTTGAAGGTTGCAGCTTGTACACAGGCATCTCATATGCTACAGCATATGATACATTCAACAGTGTATCTCTAGGGCTATGAACGGTGTTAAAAATTGATGGGTATTGTCTTACTGAAACATCAGAAAAACTCAGTGAATCAATTTGCTGTCCCTAGAACATAATTTTAATAGCACTTTTCCTTTTGGAAAAGGTCATTGGACTGTAACTTCAGTGCCCTACTTCCAGCTCAGACAAGTGTCCCTGGCCCTCCTTCCACTCTCCTTCTCAAGGCATCAGATCTACCCTGTACGTAGGCACGGGGAGTTTTCTTTCTCAAATTAAGAGTTTTCTCTTTTTAGCTTTATCTCTTTTTGTTCCGTGTCACTGGACATAGTTGACTGAATAAAGAAATAGCTGTTATAACAATGTTCATGTTGAGATTTCACGCTGAATCTCTTTGGTTTACTGTTAGTGCAGCTATGTGCCAAGGCTGCAGAAAAAGCTGATAGTTTGCAAAGAAAGTGTGCCTGCTTTCTGTATAAGTTTGCAAGCTTGCAATTAGCACAGAATAGACCTATCTCATGGGATTCATCAGGAAAATTCAGGCTTAAATCTGATACAGGAAAAGATGAAGCCATTTCCCTGGGGTACAGGAGCAAGGAGCACAGGCTGTATACCAGGAACTGGTTTGCTCATTCTGGATTTCTAGTACGGCTGATGCTGAAGCTGGAGTCCCATGATCATTAATAGTTGGGCCCTTCATGTGGTAGTGAAGCTCAATGCTTAGGTTTTCTTAGTTTTCTTCATGAAATTTAAGACAAAAATGTGTGTTGGGATTTGTGGCTGCTCAGGACAATGCTACTTGCATTTCATATTTTTCCAGGATCCAAGAAGACATATAAAGTATACCTAAATTCTATCAATCCTAGAGGTGATGCAGTAGTATTATAAAAGTATGGATATTCTGATTATCTTCTCCTAGAACTTTTGAGTAAATAGATTATTAAAGTAGTGGTAGCTTTATAACTTTTTTCTCCGTAATGTTGTCAGCAGAAGAGGCTGGACTAACTCATAAGATACTTGCAGGTTTATTCTCTCTTGCTATATCTAAACTGCACATACAGGAATACTTTCTGACCCTGAGAAAACATCATTGTCCTTGCTCCATCCAAGGTTTATGTCAATAATTAAGAGCCAGGGACATAATTCCTTTATTTTCCCCAAGCGTGCATCAAGCCCAGTTGCAGATGTTAGAGAAAAGATAGCCTTTAAATGTGTGCAGAGAATTCATTCTTCCTTCTCCTTGTAAGTTGTTCAGTTGCTCATTTACAGTAGTTTTTGACCTCCTACACAGGATCAGGTAAACATCAAGGGAAACACTACACAGTTTATTCATCCTGGATGGTGCATTTCTAAAGAAGTGATGTTCAGAAAGTCTGCTGCACATATGTACACCTGATGAATACATGACACTTGATGCTTCTGTTTCTACCAAAAATATGCTTCTCTGCTTAGCTATAATACCTTCCTTACCTCCTCAAAGCCTGGGAAGAAAGATATGCCTCTGATGTAAGTTGTCATTGACAAAAGCTGAGGAGCAGGTACTGGAATCCATTTTGCATTTTTTGGCAGTTCATGGAAGGAAAATAGACTTACATTTCACTGCAAGCTATTTGGCTGTCTGACAGTTAAAGAAGACCAGTTAAGCAAACAGAAAAGGTGATGAAAAACTGAGTTCAGAGATGGTATGTTCAAAGTGAAAGGAAGGAAAGGGCAGTACATTAGTTACTAAGGCAACTGTTTGTTTAATGCTAAATCATTTCCTCACTGAAGGGAGCAGCTTCTGTTTCAAATTAATTTCCTAAGCTGTTGTTGCACTGCTCACTCTTTCCTCTTACCATGTTTCATGCCCAGCACAACTTCTTTCCAGCATCTTACTTTCCAGCTCCCATCTAATCATTGAACTATGTTTCTCAGTAAGTGGTCAGGGTACAGTTATGAGGCAGAGATTCCGCTATTCACAGCTTTGGTTCTGATGTATCAGCAACTGCACAACTCAAGGTACCTAAGACAGAAATGACTGTCACTGATTTGTTGCAAAGGTGCATCAAGATACAGTCGCCATAGAGAGGAAAAAAGGCTTGGGTTAGTTCAGTGTTCATTCCCCTAACCATTTTTGAAGCATAGATGATGATGATGATCAGAAAAAGTAGGTCTTGTTAGACTGGATGCTTTACCACTTCCTGAATCAGTGTGTTCGCTAATATATTTCAAACTCTTTGGTTTTGCTTACTCTCTTTCCTGGCCCATTTTATCATTTAAGGGCTTAATTCAAGTTCATTACCTATGCTGTAAGTAGCTCAAATGTGTTCCAGTTCCTTATTTCTACTTTGGAAACTTTGTATTTTATACTAATCATGCAATGCATGGTTGAAAATCCTTATTAGATGTAATTGTGGGGTTTTGTTTGGGTTTTTTTTACTTCAAGGTATGGTAACTGAACTTCAGAATGCACTTCTGGAAATAGAAGGATTTTGATTATCAAGAATAAATACGATTTTATCTATTTTTCATTTAAAATATTGATATTTCTTAATGTTTTAAGAATCAGAGGCATTCTTATTTATTGATCAGCATATGTTTCTCAGTATCAAATAACACGGTTTCATAAATAGTAATGATCTGAATGTGTGGTTTTATTTGTTAAAATATTCATGGCTTCTTCTGTGGAGTTTTAGAATTCAATCAGTTTTAGTGTCTTTTAGGGAGGGATTTTAGATGAGGAATTACCCATATGTAAGAACATAGTGAGAACATATGTCAGAACTAGTGATAAAGCTGCTTCTGGGAGGTCAGGAAGTGCAGGGGTAAAATGATAACTGCCAAAAGTCAAGCTGAGACAGATCTTGTAAAGGAAATTCAAGCAACTTGTGAAAGATTTTTCAACCATGCAAATAAAAAGAACAAGAAACAACAAATGGCTGTGAGCACATCGTTCACCGAGGAGGGGGATAGAATTAAAGACAATCTCACTTCCCAGTTTGGTTTCTTTTCCCCCTTTTTATTTGCAGTTGAATTTGGGGGAGGGCAGAAGAAGAACAGGATAAAGGGAATGGAAATTTCCACAAATAAGATACAAAAAATGAACTATAATCTCTGTTCAATCCAGCTGACAAGGACAATGCCTTAAATACCTGAAGGTACTGATAATACAAAACCAAATGTCCAGCACAAGGATTTTCTACAGTGGAATAAAGTCATAGTGGGCTTTTATGAACAGAGAACAGCAAATTTACTGCCAATATTTGGGCATTGAGTGGCAAGGGAAAAGCAATCCAAAAAGTCGCAGACCTGTTTAACTGAGTGCATTTGTGCATATGGCTCTGTACGCATTTTGAAGGGAAGAATAATGGAGTACACCCAGGTAAATGAAAACAGGATCAAATGTAATTTAAGTTTATCAAAGGAAGATCATAGTGTAAAAATATATGTTTATGTTCTTTTTATAGTTGTTTTTTATTTTTGTAAAGAAACCCTTGTTTTTTAAGCAAAGCAAATTCCGGAAGAGTTGCTTAACCCACAGCAGAGCATTTGATGAGGTACAGAATATGAAATGAAGTATTCAACTGAGGAAGATTTTTGACTTGTGTAGGAACTGTACAGTGGTAAAGTGTCTGGCCTAGTGGGAGATGACACAGATTATTAAGGGGAGCATTCAAGCTGGAAGGATGCTATTAAAAGTGTTCTTTCAGGATGGGTCTCAAAAGCAATCCTAAAGTATTTCCTTAAATAAAGCTGGCACAAAATGAGGAAGGAGCAAATACACTGCAGAGATGACGCAACCTGAGAGGGGCCATCAATACAGTGTAGGACTCTGAGGATTGTGTGACCTTAAGGGCAAGAAAAGAAACAAGATGAGGATTAAGACTCTGTCCAAGGTAGCGTGTAGGGTTAGACACACTCAGATTCAGAACAAACCCTTCTGCTGTAAACAGGATTGCCATCAGCTGGGGAAAGAGCATCAGGAGGAGAAACAGGCAGTTTGATCACAGGATGACTATGTAGCACTACCAGAGGGAGGGGGAAGATGGTGAAAGAAGATGCAATTTCAGGTGAGATACTGTCAGCAGTGGGGAAATAGTAATTTCACTGTGAGAGACTCGGCTGAGGCCTCATCTAAGAATACCGCGTACAGAGCAGTGAACTGCAGTAGCTGGGTGAGATTAAATAAACCTTGACCGAGTGGGAGCTACCTGAATAATGTAGGGATGGAAATCTATGAGTATTGACCTGGCTAATCTAATGAAGGATGAGAGGAGATTGATTACCCTAAGTAAATACAGTACTACATAAGATGGGGAGAAGCAGCATGTATAAATCACATGTAATTACATTGTTAAAAGTGAAGGAGAGTTACCTAACCATCAGAGTCCTTAAACAGCCTTTCAATAGGAATGGCAGAAGTAAAGTATCCATCTCGTTTTGTGGAAGGTTTTTGTGTTGTGATGCTTGTACAGAGAGGGACTGTATTTTAAGACCCAGGACAAAGTACCTCCAGTTGAGTCTACAGCACTGATGCAACCTCACACTTGAACCCCCTGTACCCACATGGATGATTCTTATCGTGCAAAGAGGAGCTGGTGGGCTCTGGGTTTGTCTTTCAGCCCCAGCAATTCCTGTAGGAGTTATCTTTGGTGACAGAGAGAGCACTCTGCAGAAGGGGTATTTATGCCCCAGTATCCAGGTTTCTTGAAGGTCATCTTTTGACTACATCTTCATGTAGTTTTTACCTTCTGTTCCCCTCTTCCTTCATTTTGCCCCTTTTTCTATCTATATTGGTTCATTTTACTCGCAGTCTCCACACGTGGTTTCTTTTCTCTAGGGCTTCCAACAACATTTTGCAATATTGTAAGTGAATAATCATAAAGGCAGCCCTTTGCTTCTAAGCAGAATAGTCATGCATAAAGAATGTTGGTCTCCAAAGGCATCCTTTCCTTTTAAAATAAAAGTCTGTGTTATGTGGTTTAGACCTAGGTTAAAACAGCTAAAAAGATAATGTCAGTCTATTGCATTATTTTCCCCAAAGGTAAAGTGTCCATGCTTAATGAGACATTGAGGAGAGGCAGTTCAGAGGCACATCGTGGCCTTGGTTGTCTGAGTCGCTGTCAAGACACCTTTGTGCAACTCTCTTTTTCTGTCAGCATCTCTCCAATGCACAGAAGGATTTGAAGTAAGAGTCATGAAATAGGAAGGTTGTGGCTTTACTGCAGGGCTACCAGCTGGAGGCTTGTGCAGATGAAAGTAAATGAGTCCCTCAAAGACTAGATTTTAAGAGATGCCTTGGAGGTGAAACAAACATTCACAGTAAAATGGTATGTTACCTACTGTGCTGTATTTTGTGAGCTGTGTGTTGGGTACCACCCAAATGAGGGAACTCTCTGGGGAAATGTTCTTTTGAATCACAAACCTGGCTAAACTAACTTAAATATCTGGTTCTGTGGTGAGATTTCAGCTTGTGAAGCTTTCAGCCACATCTTTCTGTCTTCACTTCGCTTAAAGAAAGGAAATAGGTTGGGTTTTGATTGGTAGATGGAAATTTAAGATTTTGTCTGATTTGTGTGGACAGCAGATAGATTTATGGCAACTTACGTGAGAATTAACAGTGTACCCCAAGGTTTCCTTTCTCGTTGGCATTCTGCAAAACTTTGTATGTTAACTGATCTCCTCAGTGGCATTCACCAGTAAGAGCTTGCATAGTCTTAGATTGTAAATGGATTCTTGTCTTTTTCTGTTGTTGTTAAGTGCTCTTGATTATATTACTGAAATGCCTACCAAAAAACTCCAGTCAACTGATGTCTACTAAAATGCAACTACACACAAGTAATTTGCTACCCTAAAGCAAAAGCCTAACAGGGTGATTTTCATCAGTGTCTCCTATTGACTTCATTTGGAAACATGCACCCAAGCTTCAGATGAGATATGTCAAGAAGTCCTGTATGCTGGAGCAATATAGATTGTGAAGTGCATTGATTTTGCACTTCTTGGCAGCTCATCCTCTGGGCTCATAGGTGCAAGGCACTCTCTGAGAGTCACACTGTCATCACTAAGCGTTGTCCACTGCTGCTGAGTACAGTGGAAACACCAGCATGGCCCGGCCAAGTTAGCAACTGCCTGATTCTGAGCTCCTCCTACACACAGGTTGATTCTACATCACGCCATTCAGAGTGACACCAGAGCAGGCCATTTGTGAGCTAAGAAATGTATCGTGTTATTGTGTGCATATACTTCTATCAAGAGTCTGCTGAAAAACAGCTTGTGTTTGGGGTTGGAATATTTATGGAGCATCTTGCAAATCATTTTCAGATTCTGCCGTTTAGCACCTTCTTTATGCCATATGTTCTGCCATATCTTTCTGAGCTGCTTTTTCTAACTGAGATGTTAAATCTTGGTATACTAAACCTCACAATTCTGGGAAAAGAGCGTGGGGGTAATGATGGGTTCTTTTCATTTGTTTTAATTTACAGATAGTGAGCTAACATATTTGATGCTCCTCTTACCCCCACCCCTAAAATGAAATCTAGTTATACACTTCAAAGCTGTGCAGCACATTTAGATAAAGCATAACTAGTTATGGCTAGCCTGTTGCATTTTATGGGGCAGAAGGGGAGGTGTAGTTAAATCTACACTCCCAAGTTTCAGCCTCATCCTAGACTAGCATAGAAGCTGATGGAGCTGTGAGTACCTGGCAGGCTGGTGACTCAAATGCCTGTTAAGCCCTGGTTTTGGCTCTCCTGAAAGCTGTCTTAAAGTGGAGCAGCTTAAAAGGAATCAGAGCTTCTAGGACTGTTGTCAAGAAAGTTGTTGCTTATCTCTGTTTTGGTGAGGGGTAATCTGCCTTGAATTGCCTTGCATTTGTCATAAAGCAAGAGCACTATCTCGGTGTAACTTCCTTCCGAAGCTCAGCTCAGCATCTCATCAGGCTAGCTGTTCTTGATGTAACTTTGTTATATACTCCAAGTATGTAATATTGAACTTGTGGTTTAAGAAAGCTCAGCTTTTAACAGCTCTACCCTGTCATTTGCATTATTTAGTGCTAATAAACAGGATACAATTAAGGGATGCAAAGTAGGAAGTGGAGAAGTCAGCAAGTTTTTCAAACTGTATCCAAGCTTAAGCTTTTCAAATGTTGTGAATTGGGTTCACTTGGTCTGGATTTGGAATGTATTTATGAGTTTATATACTTGGAGGTGTAGGCTATGAAGTCATCTCTGTGTTGTTCCTACACTGTTTCAAATATATATAGTCATACTGGAAAGTGAATGACCAAAACACAAAAAGACAACAGGCAGTTTTCATATAAACATCACATTTTTTCCATAGAAACCTTTATGAATAACTGAGGACCTGATCAGTGTAGCTCCTTAAGGGCAAAAAGGTTGATTTCTCACTACCAAATGCTTGGTGATTTCATTACAAGTCATTTATCCGTAGGGTCTTGGGGCTTCGGGTGCTCCTGAATTTCTAGCTTCCCATCTAGGCCTAGGTCTGTTCCTAGGTGCCTAATCTGATGCACCTGTGCTTTGAAAAGTTCTGCCAAAGTTTCCAGCAAGTCTGTCTGTCTCCAGCCACTTCAAAGTGATAGTTTTATTCTGGATGACGGATAGGAGATGTCTTGGCTCTATATCCAAACCATAACACTGTAAATCACTGGTTTTCATTTGTAAGGAGTAAAATTACATTCACCTCTTGGCATCATTTATCATTCTGAGGCCAGGCTTGATATGTGTTCTTGGTTAAGCTCTGAGAAATCAGGGCACGTATCTTACAAAGACTCTACATGGCACCCTTTTACACTTGTATATGTGTCAATAGAGGAAACAGGCTTATATTTCCTCAGATGCTTTTTGCATGTTAATATACTCCAGCATATGACTGCATAAGCCTGTGCTCAGAAGGTTACCAAGGGGAAGTTTTTGCTTTTACAAGTAAAGCACATCTAATCATATTTGCATCTTTGGCTTCTTATCTCCTTAGGGATATGAAAAAGTCTGTGTATCTAAAATTTCTTCTGTGAGCTAACGAAGGGACTAGCAGCTGTATTTGTCTACATCATTTTGTCCTGTGGGAAACTGTTTCTTCATATTTCCAAAGGTCTTGGTCTAAACCAGCTCTCCTGAGGCACCTTAGAAGACAAACCAGGTTATTAGAGATGTCTCTCTGCTTACAGATTTTTCTCAAAACCTCTCATTTCATACGTTTTTATTCATTTGAAGTTTTCCAAACAGGATAGAGACTGCAAGCACAATATCTGTTCAGGGTTGCTCTCTCAAATGAGAGTCTCTATGTCTCTCTATGTCAAGTCTGAAGCAAATGGTATTAACCCCTTTTTGTTTGACACTAGTGATGGGGTACAAAACAACTCCAGAGGAACAGGTTCCACAGCTGAAACTCCAGTAAACTAAAGGGGCTTACAGACTGTAGCTCTGAAGTTATCATAGACTGAAATGCTGTCTTTCCTGGAGGAAACTACCCTCCCTTAAGAATGACCCAGCAGTTTCATTTTGTGTGGATACAGTACAGAAGAGCCGGGAAAACTCCAGACTAGAAAATGAAGGAGCAATTCCAGGTCCTTGTATCAGATGCACACTTTATCAGGATAGTACAAAGTCAGATCTGTAGCTTTCCATATGCAATAGCTTTCCACAATATATAGTCAGAAGCAGCACAGAGATAACTTGTATTGTCATAAAATTAGTTAAGAATATCAGCGATTCATCCTCTGTTTCATGTATGTGGGAAGAATTGGGGTTAAGAATAGCAAAGGGCTTTGCGTTTGCTTTTTGCTCCATTGCTGCCTCTGTGTATTATTGATGACCTTAAGCCCACATGCAGAAATAAGAGTTTCTTCTTACAATAAAATACATAAAACATCAGAAAAATCCTTTTTTTTTTCTGCCCTGTGGAATGAAAGATGCAAAACCTGCAGTAAATCCAACATGAACTTCATTATGGGAGTGCAAACTCTTGCCACAGTCCACACACGCTCATATATCAGCCTGTAGACCAACATCTACAGGTTGATTTATCATGATGCAGATGAACAGATACCATCAACAGTGTAGATCTGTCCCTGCTCTATTTAATCATTAGTGCTGCTCCAGAATGTGCTTTTTGGTTTGTTGGGGTTTTGTAATAGAAATCAGGCCATGTGTTTTTCTAAGTAGTTTCTTGATCTGAGTAAATGGGAAAGGGACTTCCAGCCAAAGCTATAAATCTGGATGGAGGTAAAGCCTTAGCAGAGTCTTTTACATTAGAGGTTCATAGCTGTGTTTTTTATTAGCTTTATTTTGGGGGTGTACCTACTTCTGAGAAAAGAAAAACATAAAGATCCAAGCTAGATGAAAGTAAATAAATAAATGAGCAAAACATTTCCCAGTGACAGAGGGAGGAAAGTCAGGGCAGAATAAGAAAGTGCACACATGTCATAAACAGATTATGTATAAAGGTCAGCTAGCTATGTAAAAGACACCACATTTTTTCATGTATAAAGCTGACAAATTCAGGTTCACAAAAAGCAGGTCAGAGCAGAGCCTCATTTAATTGCATCCCATGTAACTGCATTTTGTTTTGCACAATGGGAGCACTGAGCACAGCACTGGGTACCAGCTATTTCTCTGCTTGTTTCCTTGGTTCCTCTGTTCGCTTGGCTTCTCACCCCTGGACTCACTAAGCACTGGCTAATTGGGAGTGCTGTCAGACTTGGTTTGCTTATATTTACACAACTGAGCCCTGCATGTGCTTGTGCCTACCTGGATGAACTTTGTTCAGACTGACTGTTTCTCGGTGATACGTGAAAAGTGAAACGCGTAAGAAGGATGAAGCATAATTTCACATTTTTACTGTTTCTAAATGAACAGTTTGCTTTGTTGCTGAATTTCCCCTGTCTTCCAGGAGCCCTGTCTGAGGCTGTTTTCCACAAGTGCCCTCATGCTGTGGCTCTGGTGCATAAAATGCCCTTTGCTTCATCAGGCTACGAAACAGGCAGGTGTCTGATTTTAGAGGGGAAAATAATTTTCTTTCAATCTTCACTATCTATGGGATGCACACAGTCTGCCTGCTTGGTTCTAACATCAGCGGCTTCCCCATCTTTTACATCCACATGTGGATACAGTCCCGGTTACTTTGAATTATGGAGGAGGCTGGACCCTGTGGTGCTGTGCATTGCTGTTGCAAGAGGGGGTAGGTATGCTGCACAGAAAGCTGCAGGTGAGGGACAGCAGGGCTTCAGCAGTGGCTGGGTACGTGCAAAGGCTGGAGGAGGAAGAAGGGATGGCTGGCCCTCCCTGCTGTGCCAGTAGCTGACCCACAGGGCTGCCGTGGTTGTCCCTAAGGGCTGTAGTCAAGTGGCTCAGCCTCTCTGTGCTTCCTGTGCAAGCGAGATAATATGTCTTTCTCTTGTTGGGTGCCAGAAGGAAAATATATTCACGCTGATGAGGGGTCACATGCCACAGTTGCATGGGATGTGATTACTTTAGCTATTAATTACAGTATTAGTTTGGATGTTTTCCAGCGTGCTGAGGGAGATTGCCTTTCCATGGAGCAGGAAATATTGGCAGCATACTTTTAAATTCAGGCAGTGTGTTTTCTCCCTTTCCTGAGCGTTGTCTGAGTTTCACAAGAAAATAAAGAAGTGAAAGGGGCTGAGTTTTTACAGAGCGTTGGGAAGAAGCAGCTTCCAACAGGCTGAGGAAGTAGGTAACATTTGACCTTTCCAGTCATGTATTTTCAGAGAGCATGAGGGGAGGATGAGAGAGGACAGGAAGGGGAGGACCTGGAGGGAAACCCAGAACAAACACAGGAGGAGCACGCATGGTGTGTCTCTCTCTTGCCCTTCATTATTTACTATTTGAGAGGCATAAGGTGAAGCTGGAACTAAGGAGGAATTCTGAGGCTCAGCTGAGGCTCATAAACTAGATGCTGGGACAACAAGCTTTTCATGTGTCCCTACGATCTTTTCACCTGCAAACTCACGTTGGCAGAGACGGTGGGAACGATGCTCAAGCTAAGTATAGCAGGAGTTTCACAAGCATTGGGACCACGTATTCCTAACCGCACAGTGTTGCATGTCAGTAGACATCTGTGAAGCGCACCAAAGCTTCTCCTTGGCTGTAGTTTGCACGTTGATGCAGTTGTGTCTGGTCTAAAAATTTGTCTCACTGAAAGCAAATGGGTCCATAAAGCAACTGTGAAACGTGTGTGTCACTCAGCTGCTGGCGAGAACCGTTACAACTGTGCTGCAGTCCAGAAACACCAGGCTTCAAAAAGGACGCAGGTCATCGTATGGATAGGGTGAAAACGCAGTGTGTATTCTTAGGCCAATCTTCTGCAGTTTTCTTTGTACCCAATACAGTCAATTTTCCATGAAGTCAGGACAAATGTAACTCAAAAATCAGAGATAGTGGCAGGGGAGGGTAAGAAGACTTGGCAGAGCTCTGCTTTTCACGTCAGGTGCCAGTGGGACCCATCTAATGCTCATATCTAAATTTGCATACTTTATTATCTCTAGAAAATTAACACAAGCATAATATTTGCTAAGAGGCAAATGCTTGTTGCGTTGTACCTGCTTGCAGCAGGTAGCGATTTGCTGAATAGAACAACTTGGTACTCAATATCATTAACAAGAAAAACTCAGTTATTCTTCCAGTACGCTTCTTTCTAAACTCTCCCACATGGGTATGGATGGGGCTGTTCCCTGTTGCTTCCCTCTGACTTCTGTTATTTCCCACTTTCTGTAGTGATACACCCATTTGAAATGGAAAAAAACATTCATTTGACATAGAGATTAGCAGATATCCTGAGAGGATATTTCTTTAATCATTAAATAGAGAGGGATCAATCTGTTTTTATGAAGGAGCAGTCCTACTAGTTTTGAAAATAAACAAAGCATCTGTAGCACTTTAAATGGAACATTCTATTTGCTCAAGCTTCTCTTTTTTTATCTGGGTGTCAAAATACCATAATAGCACGAGTGAGCTATTTGTCCACAAATCCATCAGAACCTTGAAGAGATGTGGTCCCAAAACTACAGGTTTGGCATTGCAAGACAGGAATAACAACTTTATAACAGCTAAAAATGTTTCTCCAGTTTCCCACTGCCTCCTGCGTTTCTGTCACTGGTTTATTTGAGATCAGTTTTGGTTTCTTTCTATTAAGGGAGATATGCTCCCAGAGGTCAGAAAGAAAGGCCTGTTTGTCAACTGCCTGGGCACTGAAGTTAGGATGTATCATGTGCATTTTCTCCCCCTGCTTGCAGCAATACGGATGTTATTTCAGTGCGGTAGAACCTTTTCATGACTAATACGAGCACAGTGGAAGGGACTAGAAAGGCATATTCTGCCACCTACTCTACACAGGAGCTGAGTAATTTACCCTAGAAGGCACACTAACAGCAGTCTGCGGCCACTTCCAAGAGCAAAAATCTACAGCTAATTTCTCCTATGATGTATCAAATGTCATTATTTTCCTTTAACATCACTGGCAGGCTCATAGGAAGAATAAGAGGCCATTTAATTAAGAACAAATAGATGTTCTGATTTCCACTCCTGCCCACCATTCCACTCCTCCCTCCTTTAATATGACTCAGCTGAGATAATCACCCAGGCAGCTATAAAGCAAAGAACAGCTGCCCCTTGTCCTTTGCTCTAACAGCTAAACTATACTCCTTGGCACTTGCTAATGATTCTTACGGTTGCAGGAGGAGAATAATAGCAATCCTTCATTACTTCTACGTGATGATCTGATATAATCCCTTAGGCACCAACTGAACACTCTGTGTCCCATCATGCAGTCTCAAAAGGGGACAAGATAAATGACTAACAAGAAATCAGCTGTCCTCTCCATACATCTTCTGATCACCTCAGTGCTGCTGGCAGTTGCTCTGTTGTCGAGAGTTGAGTGAAGAATAGTTGGAGGGGTTTTTAGCCAAAGTATTAATAACTTTCCATCCCTTTGTATGGCAGAAGCCCGCTTAAATGACAATGAAACATCACCGACAAGGAAAAGCATGTCCTCTTAGCGATCAAAGTCCCTAAATGAAAATGGCATAGAGCCTTGTCCATAACTCTTGCTAAGTATTTAATCTCATCTCCTTCAGATGTTGCTCAAAAGATGTTTAGTGCTGCTGAGGATGCCTTTTCCACAGTAAGGTATCTGTGAGGGGCTTTCTATTGAAAGAAAATAGAGCAGTCAATACTGCTAATGGTGCTGCAGAGAGACATTGGGGTGTTTTTATCTAGAAGATGCTACTGAAAATGGTATAGCTACTGACACCTATTGTGATAAATGGGATTTAATATTGGCTCAAGATGAAAAGTTATAATAGAGTGAAAAGGAATTGCCTGAACACAGTCCCATGGTACAATATCATTTAAGGTACCCTGACATTTCTGACTGGAGGTGATTGATTAACTGGTGTACGTATGCCTGTAAATTTATGTACATAATGCAACACAGCCAAAAAACATTGCTATAGTTTGTGCATCCTTCTGCCTGTCCTGCTTCTGGGCTGAATGGGTTTTCTTTCAGCTTGGTTCAACAAAGCCCCAGAAGCTGTAGTTTAGAGAACTGTTTACAGAAAGCTCTGCTGGAAGGTGCGTGAAGTTATTGAATACTGGGAATAGAGGTGGAACATTTATGCAGATTTTAATGGAAGATGCCCTTCTGCACCACTTGGAATCATTGGCAAAATTCCCAGTGCTATAGGAACAGCAGGTGATATAGGGCTGCAAGCATTGTAGGGAAAATATTCTAGTTACTGGAATCTTGATGTAGTTGTAGCCACTGGGAGAAGCATCCACTCATTGAGCATCTAGAGATGTAAATAAACATTATCATTAAGATAAACGTATCTAGGACCAGAGCTCGAGTTGAATATCTATTGGGTGCAGGAAGAGATAAATGACTATTTTTCATGAAGTTATTTCTTAGATAAACTAATTTAGCATTTCCTTCTTTTTGTAGAATATTGAGAAACAGGTCAGTTTTCTCAAATTATGCTATTTCCTTGCCATAGATTTTCAAGGTTTTTCTTTTTAAGCTCTTGGCTGTTTGTGATTCTGTGCCTGTTGTCTGACTTACACAGTGACTTCTTAACTAAACCTTAGAAATGTTTTGCTTTCATAATAATTTTTCATTTGAAAAGTTGCATGAATTCATTTTGTAGTCTCGGGGAGCTTGGAAAGCACCTGCTGCTTTGTAACCTCAGGTTAGAAAGGATATCTCCGTTTAAGTGAGGGAGGAAAATAAGCGTGATAAAGATATAAGAGAAAGCATTTTTTCTTTCTCTCATCTCTGGGCCACAAGCCAATTTGAAAACATCCTCAGCAGCAACTATGAGAATAATCATAGTGCACAATACGCGAGATAAATCCTGATCCCTGCTTTTGCTGTTTCCTTTAAAGAATTTGGCATTTGCTCTGTATCAGTAGATGATTAAGGGGAGAATTAACCCCCCAAAATTGGATAACCCCTATTGATAACCCCTACAGAGAATGGATAACCCCTGTAATTGAATGCACGTAAAGCACGAACTAAACCTCATGCCTCCTGTGATGAAGCTGGGCTGAAGTGCAGAGTCAGACATTGTTAACCTTGGGAAACACAGCATCTTTTTTCTGTGGCACATTTTTTATGTACTGCTCTGACAATTCCTCGGTTTTTTCCTCTCTCCCCACTTCCTTTCTTTTTCCCTCTCAATTCTTTCTATTCAGAAGCAATTCCTCCATCTGCTTTCACTCTGCTTCCATGGGTAGGTTTTCTTTTACATCTCTGCAGCTGCTGTTGGTAACCTGCAGTACCTTGAACATTCATGTGCTAAACTGGAAGCAGTCCTGTGAGCAGCAGTAACTCTGACTCCAGCCTCTCTGAGGAGATGTGAATTCTCCTTGTCAAATCTTTCCTGGCTTTATCCTCACATTTACAGTAGTTAATCAGTGGCCAAACACTCGCATTCAGAGAAATTCCACCTTCCAGAGCAATAATCAAAGTACGACCCTGGCTGAGCTGTTTTGCAGGGAGTAGTGCTATTGAAATCCCTGCCTGCCAGGAGAAGCCTGTTTTACTATGACTGTTGAGCTTTGCAGGCAATCTCCACTGCTTCTCTCTCTGTAAACATCATCAAAGCTACTTGAGCTAATTAATTACAGGCTGAGGAATTTTAATGCTTTCAGATATATGTGCCAAACACAAAGAGTCTCCCAGTGAGGATATGAAACTTTTGACTCCATATTTGAGCTAGATATTTGAAGATATACATCATCACATTCAGGATTCAGCATTTCTTTAGTGTTACAAGAAACATGTTTCATTTTTCCCTTGAGATATGATTTATCATCTTCTGACCAGAAGTTCACACGCAGAATGGCTCTGACCAGACCTGTTATCGGTCTGGCTCATGCCACCTTTGCTGTCTGGAAAACTGGTAGGTGTGGGGTTTTTGTTGGCATAGTGAGGAACAGGGGTTGAAGGTGGCAAGTTCCTTCAACACCCATCAGCTTTGCAGCTGCCAAGGGCAGGATGCAGCGTTCAGTGTCACCATATGGAAAGCAGACTGAGAGAAGTGAAACTGTATTCCTCCCAGGAAGTGTAGCTGCCCCTAGCAAAACTCAGAGGTGAGGAAATGGCGAGAAAAGTGTGAAGTTCATGTTCATCATCTGGGGTACATTAACATGCTCAAAAACTCCTCCATGGCTTTGCATGAAGTTTATGTTCTCAGTGATGATTTTGTCCACTTCACTTGTAAGCTTAGCCCACAAAGTAGCTTCAGGGTTTTTCTCCCTCGCAGTTCAGTGGCTAGACTGTGAGTTTCAAAGGTACTGAATCCAACCCTAAACAAGCCCTAACATGAGCAAAAGGAAATTAGCTCAGGTAAAAACAAAAGAGCACTCTCCTCAAGGAGGAATTTCTTTAATGCTCCTCTCCTTGAGCTGCACTCAGACTTCAGAGTCGTTTCACACAATGGACAGCAAGTGTATGGGGGAGTCTTGTGCTTTGAAAGAGAACCTTATAGGGCTGTGGGAAGGAAATTCTTGAGACACCACCGTCATCTCAGAGGAAGCAGGATGCAAATACCATAGCAAAAATAATATATGGGAGAACTTCAGAGTGTGGGATAATATCCTAATCCCTGTTAACAGGCTTCTTGTTACAGCCATTTGAATGGTTTTAATGAGTGAGTCAGTACAGAATACGCTATTGCCTTTCACTGTATTGCCATCGCAGTTATGCTTGGAGACTCCAAACAAGACTGATACCTGCCATGTTAGGCAGTGTGTAAGTTCAGCAAGATAAATGATCCCTATATTTATTTACCTTTATACCTAAGAGAAACAGACTTAATATTGTTGTACAGGGAGCGATCAGAAACATGGATGGTTTGACTCATGGAGACAGAATAGGAAAAAGCTGAGATGTAAATCCCTGTCTCCTAAGATCCACTCCCTGCATTACCCATGAGTCTGTTTGCCACTTCAGTATCTCGTACAACAGATGAAGGCAGTCGATATCAATAATTTTTTTAGCATCATATAAACATAGATTGTATTGCTGAGAGCTGGGGTGAAAAGGAATGGGGTAGACCTCAGTGTTTTATAGCCTACTGCGCAATTATCATGCTGAAGAAACTGAGCAATATCGCTGCTTTAAGTTTAACTTGTAGAATTGAATCACAAATGACCATGGGCAGAAGAATGAGTTGCATTATAGCAGCAGACAGGATGTATATGAAATCTGGGAATGTGCAAGCAGGCACATCAATTACATCTGAACTATTGACAGGCTTTGCTGATCTCCAATACCTCTACTCAGATGAAAAAATATTATTAACCTTTGGTGTGACACACGCAAATAAAATATGATGATTCCACAGCAAACTCAAGTATCTACGCATCACACTTTGAAGATAAGCAAATTTATTTTAGGCATTGGATGAGTATATTAGCTTGGTTTGGAAATCAAGCATTTTTGCAAGTCACAATATTAGCTGACATCATAAAAATGTCAATGATTCTGCTATCATTTGTAACCGAACGTTCCGTGATGGAGGTGCTGAGTTGCAAAATGCCTCAAAATATTATCATTCATTAATATGTGCTGCCTCAGGGTTCCAAGGAGCCAGTGAAGCAGTGGCAGATGCACAATTAGAAACTGGAGTGTTACAACCTAAAGCTCAGGTGAGAAGTTAGGGTAGTGAATGATCTCATCCAGCCTGCTGTTCTTTAGCTGCAACCTTGCAGTTGCCAAAGGTTGGCTATCGAAAATAGTGCGCTAAGCCCTCCTCCTGTGCCCTGCCAGGTGCTTCCAAAGGCAAGCCTCCACGGTACTGCCATAGCACAAGGAAGGGTCCCAAAGTGGCTGTCAGTTTTCAGTTTGAAGATCTTGGATCACACTGGATTTTGAGAAACCCATTTTAAGACACCTGCCTGCTTTTAAATAGTTTTTCCTTTGCCTCCTCTCTGTTCATTTCTTTCCTGATTTTTTTCCCCAAATGCACTAAATGTCTTCTATTCCATTTTTTTAATTGTGAATCTTTCCTTAGTTTCTTTGCTTTCTACCCAATTGTTATATTCCACTGGGGAGAGGGGAGCAAAAGGGAAGTGGATGCTGCTGGCCTTCAGCCTCTGAAATGATGAGTATTCCTTGCTCAGAATAATAGCAGAAGGTATTTTCCCATCCTGTTTTACCCTCCTTGTAGGTGTCCACAAGTATGGAGTTCTTCTGAGGCTAGAGAGAAAGGGATTCCTTATTTTGCCTTTGTAGCAAGGAGTGTTACTGGATTTAATTCCTGTAAAGCCTGGAATGTAAGCTCTGGCAGATGCAAAAATATTATTAGGGTGTAATTCAGTTTTTAGCAGAAATGTCTGCTAAATTTGTCTATATCTGTAGTACCTTATGTTGTACAGTCTAGAGCTGGAGTAGTATGTGACTCATGGCTCAGATACGCCAGTCCTGGAGGATTCTGTAAGCAGGGAACGTTGCACAGTGAATGGCAATACATGATTTTTCCACTATACATTTCAGTTTTAGTGCAGATTTGAATGATACTTCCATTACATGTTTGTGAGCCATATTCTGATTGGTTCAGTGTTCTGCCTGGTTAGATGACCTTGCATCTTTCCAGAATTCAGTATTGTTAGCCTAGGCATCTTAAGAAACAATAACTTCTCCTGTGCTCTTCCAATGTTTATCTGCATCTCTTTCTCTTCAGACTAATATGAAAGGGGCCAGCAGCTTGTACAATCTTCTATTGTTTCATGTTTCTTGTCAGGGATTTTCAGTGGTCAGACAAAATGCAGTGAAAATATGTATTGGTGAAGCTACTTTGGGAAAGCAGCAATTTCTCACCTGGTTCCACAGAGAGGTTTGGCTGGAAAGCTGTAACGACTGCCTCTTTTTATGATAAACCTATAATTTTATTTATCACTAGCATTTTTTGCAAACCTGCAATTTTACTCATCTCGGCTATTATATGCAGGGGTCTGACAATGAACGTTCCTTTATCTGTAATTTCAGGAGAGATACTGTTTGAATCAGCAAGGGCTGTGGAAATGCTGTTTGTACTCTATGTTCTCAGAAATGAATCAGAAGCAGAGAAGGTGAAGACTTCTCATGTGTTAGATGAAACTGAGTCACCTTCTTTTGAGAAGGGCTGCTGCAGATGTGTGATGTGCTGAGAATTCTCATGCAGGAGCTACATTAATCCTCTAGCAGTAATGCACCATTTCACAATTACCAACCAGTTACAAACAAAGTAGCCGAGGGATTAAGGTATCATTCCAGCTGCCTAAGAATACAAAGAAAGCTGCCTCATCTCTCAGACAGGCACTTCCATCCTATGATTACCTAAAAGATTGCAGATATTAGAAAGTGAGTCCAGAAATCTGTTTTGAGGAAGGCTTATTTAGTACATACTAGCAACATTTCTGTGTTTTGCCAGGTGATTTTGCTAATGCCATTAGTGTTTTGTCTGTTAATGGCCTGGTTTTAGTCACTCAACAGATCAGAAATAGCAGTGGTTTGGAGTGAACTTTAAAATCCAGCTCCATTTGTGTGGTTGATAATGTGGTATTTTACTTGCAAAATCAAAATCAAATTCTCCCTTCATTATAAGGCTGTCAATCCAGATTAATTCCACTGAGGAAGAGCAATAGATTTCATGATCAGAAATGACCTTTATTATCATCTAACATGACTTCTTACAAAACACGGGCTCTTTTTCAGAAATTCTATTAGAAAGTCCATGGTTTTTTACTGGAGTTGCAGCAAATCATGGGAAAGACTTCCAGATTTGATTTAAAGACCCCAAGTGATGGAGAAATGGCCATATTCCTATGTAACTTATGACAGTGCTTAAATATCTCTCTCTGTTAGACACCTGAAGATATGTCTGCAATTTGCTAGGTAAAAATAACAAATCCCATTTGGAATGGGCTGAGAGGGGAAAGCTGGTGTGCAGGCTGGACCAGTAGTCTGTATTTTGTGTTTTGTTGTGCTGTTACATCCTAAAAAGGCAATGTAGAAAGCCAATGTTTTATAGGCTGATGACTCTAATATTTCATGGATACATCAGAACTTCAGCTTTTATTTCAAAATTGTTATTCCCATTCACACGTGCCAGGAAGGATCTGAAAACAGAAGGAGGTTAGCTGCAGTGCTTCTATTTGGGTTTACTGACAATGCGAAACAGCAGAATGGAAATACTGAAAGTAGCCTGTGGGGATTTGGGTCTCTATCTTCCCCTTGGTATGAAGCAGAACTCCCCAAATACTACTCTCTGGTAAGCCTGCAGGTACAGCAAGAGTAAATTACGACCTGTGTGTGATAATTGGGGTAGTTGTTTATTATCCCCATCCTTCTTTCTCCAGGACCTCTTACACTGCTTCTCCTCATCTTCTAACACTTCCCATGTGAAGGGAAGTACTTTGTTCATATTCATCTCCTGTAGAGCATTTTATGTGTTAGAGTGAGTGATGAAAAGTGGTGCACTAGTAGAAGTCAGTGAATGAATGTGTGTGGCTAGCTGTACTATTGAAATAGCCCCCAAACCATGACTGTAGTTCAAACTGACAGTGTAAGAGTAGGGCTTTCACCTCTGCGAACTATTGCCTTTCCCATAGGATATAAAAAACTGGTCATCTTCAATTGTAAGAACAAATACCAGGTGAAAGGCCTTTAGTATGCCAGCTTCAGGGGTAGGTAAACAGAAACATTTGCCCTGCTTTTTTTCTGTTTGCTGCTGCAGATTAAGTTGCCACATGCTTAGGTCACAGGCGTTGTTGAAGAGGTAGCCAAGAAAGTGCTGTAGCAAGGGTGAATATACATTGCAATATAGTATGATAATGTAATAGCACCTTTATTTTGATTCATTCTAAATTTTAACGCAATCACTTCTTTAGGAAATGGGAAGAGGGTTAAGAAGGTGTAGGGAGCATCATTCTAGCCTCACAGTTCTTAAGCAGGGTACTGAAGTTTTATCAACGAGACAGGAAATTAATAGTTTTGAGGCTGTGTCAGCCTTGTTTCACAATGTAGTTTGGACTGAAGGACATAGCTGTAGCTGTTCCTCAGCAGCACGTATGTTCTCATTTAGCTGCCCTTTGAACAATGCAGCCCCTACCCTTCTCCCAGTTCTTCTGGATTAGCTTTGTGACTAACTGTGGTAAAGTTTAGGGTGACGTGCAGTGGGCTGTTCATCCGATAAGCCAAGGGGACACATCAGCAGCACTGAATGACGCTGATTTCCGAAGGAATCCAGATTTTGGAATTTCTCATCCCCTCCCACAAGTGCGCTGCTGAGAAGGCAAGATCAGGACATATGCTTTAAAACCCAAGGGATGGCCTTATGTCAGACACAACAACGGATGCAGCGCCCAGAAGTGTAGGAGTTGGGAGGCTGATTTATGACCGTGCTAGGGGAGAGAGTATTCCAAAAGGCCTCTTGCCATTTCCTCCTAACACAGTGGCTGTGCAGGCCAGCCTTGCAGCAGGAGAGGGGTCAGCAGAACAGGATTACATAAGGCTGCTTGCTATGCAGAAATACGCAGATGGCCTAAAAAGTGTTTCATTTTTCAGATGAAGTCACATGCCCAAGAGCTGCAGTTTGGGGCAGGAGAGGAGTCTCCAAAGAGCAAGTACAGCAAGAGTTGTTTTATTTTCATTTTAACTGAAAATAAGCCTGGAATCTCTCCAGGAAATAAGTTTTGAAGGGAGGAGTTGGCTCATTCACAGTGCAAGCAATGTAGAATCACCTCCCATTATTTGTATTTCATCTTCAAGCACTTTGGAGACATACTCAGATCCTTGCACAGATAGTCATCTAGAAGGAGCTGGTTCCAAGTTCGTACGGGATCATGTAGTTGGCCTGAATTCCACATGGTGCAGCAAAACAGAGGACCAGCAATTCTTTCCTTCTTGATAAACACTCCTTTACCACTATGTGGTTTGAAATGCACTGCTGCTGCTCCTTTATGCCCCTAATATTATTCTATCACATCTTAATCCAGAATTACATTTTGTGCTTGCAACAGGACAAATCTCAGTATGCAAATTATAACCAGTGGTATATGAATTTACAAAATGAAATTTCATCTCTTACTGATCTTTATTCATTTTTATTGCATGTTTGCATTTTTTGATGTTTGTAGTAATTCAAAACTCTCACTTCTTTTCATCTCTTATGGGTAGAGAGCCATGATTTTCTAACTTACAGAGGACATTTTTGTCCTCTAATTCATTATTGCTTATAATAAACCTTTTATTTTAAAATACAACAGAATCAAGCAAAGCTGAAAGAGAAGTTATTATGGACCTCTAGCCATATCTGTCAAGGTGAAAATCAATTTCAGACACAGGTGTGAAAGCAGTAGTATTTCAGCAAGTTCATTAATAGATTGAGGGAATTACTGTGCTAGACATTAAATATTTAAGCAAACTCAGTGTTCCTGATAAGTACTAGAATAACTGTTGTAAATTGAATTCTTCTCTTTAGTGTGACAATAGCACTATTTACACAGAGCTTCCCTCCCTTTTTGCCAAAGACATTGCCTTCTTTGCCTTGCCTCTTCCTGGACACAGCATATAGAGGCCTTGCAATTTTCCTAGGCATCATTCTGAACCTAAAGCAGAGTGCAGGAACTCTCAATCCTGACAAATTTGTGTGTAGTCTGCTTTGAAATAAGGCAGAGGGTGGGGAATCTGTAGTCTTTCTGAGTGAGCTGTTGTTTTCCTACCCATAACTATTAGTAAGCTTTTCAGAATGTCTAGCCTAAATCTGCTTTATTGCTGTGAAGTAGGTTCTTCTTCACCAGGGACATGGAGAACAGATTGTTTTCCTCCTCTTTGCAGCAAGATGGACACAGGCTTAAAACTAAGTGGGAGAGCAGATAGCATAGTAGGGTAACAGTATGTACAAGGAGAGAAAGAGTGGATTGTCTCCTGAACATCTTCAGTGTCTCTGTGTTAATGTGTACATAATAAAAGGAGCTTGGGAATAAGGTAGAGGATCTGGGAGTCCTTTATGAGATCAATATTGTGTCTGAATCATGAGTGGTGGCCTGAGTCAGTGCTCTGGAATACGTGTTTAGAAAGGTTTAGCCTGTGAAGGGCAGTCCTCAGTTGGAAGTTTGCTCCTCCTTGGATCAAAACCACCCAGTTCATCAAACACTTCTTTGCAGATCTTGTCTTTTGAACCTTTCTAGCTTCTTTGGAGGTCTGGGTTTTTTCTGCTCTCCTGAGGACTCTCTTCAGGTGTGAAAAGATGCTGAACAGATAATCCTGGGGTTGTCTACGAAATGAGTCCAAAACTTGGTCTCTTGAGCCTTAAATGGATGCTTCTTTATAACTGAGAAGTGTCTTCATTTGCCACATGAAAATACTGCAGCTGCACCCCTGAAGTACAACAAGGCCAGGTTAGCCGCGGCACTTTTCCATGGTTGCTAACAGAAGTGCCCATTAGCACAGCTATCATGTGTACATCTGTTCAACAAGAACAGGGTTGAGCTCACATCTTCATTTTAATGAGACACTCACACAGACAGTCAGGAGCTTTTAAGTATCCCCTTACAATCAGAGGACCTCTTCAAGTACATGTCTAAGGAAGCAAAAGAAAGGGTAGTGAAGTAATTAAGAAGAGCATGTAGTCCCTCAGTCCTCCACAAACTAGCCCCTGATAGTTTAAAACAGGGAAGTGTCTTCAGGTGTTTCAGAGAAATGGAACACGAGCATGCTGTGCCTGGTTGTGTGAAGAGCATCACCAAGCCAGGAGCCCAGCCAGCGATGCCACACCAGGAGGTAGCAAAAGGATGTGCTTGCACGCACCAAGCTTTGAGGCATGGAGCCTCTGCTAAATGTCATCTTCCTAGCTGAAGTTTAGCCTCTCTGTAGTGGGACCCCATCTGCCTGTGTGAGCACAGCTAAGGAATAATAAATCAGGGCAACCAGCTGTGCCCATCAGGAAAGGTCAGGCAGCAGGAGAAAGGCTGAGGGGGAATAAAGGGGACAATGATGCAAATGCAGGCTTGGTTGCAAGAAAGGAGCCTGAGGCAGGAGTCAGCTTTGTGAGTTGTGAGAGGCTGTGCTTGGAAGGCAGCTACCTCTTCAGTGGAGAAGACAGGGAAGAAAAATGGTGTGCTCATATGGCATCAAATGAGTGAGGAGATGGGATCAGGGAGAGAACCCAGATTACTGTGGAATAGGAAATACTGTTTAGCAAAGGGGGAAAAAAAGGTGTCAGTTAAAGATGCAGTCACTTAGCTCACATCTGCATGGTTTTTATAGAGACCCAACAGGAAATTGTCTGCACCACCTGGTGAGCAGCATGTTCGACCTCTCGCATAGAACCAAACGCATTAAGCTTACTGAAAATAGAAGGGCTTGTTCCCGAGGCCTCGTTGGGTGTGTGCACAAGTATTTCTGTGGTGGGTTTTGGGGAGGGGGTGGAGAAAAGAAGGGTTTGTTGCAGAACTGAAGGTTTAATAGCGAGCTGATAAATTCGGTAAATGCTTCATTTCTGCAGCCGGGTAGGCTTGGAAACGATCCAAGGATGCCTCTGATCTCCAGTTGCTAATGAAATCGTATTGAGCTATTACTTTGCTATTTAAAAGGTACCCTGCAGTATTTGGATGGTAGACTTCCTGCGTTCGTGCCAGGTTTAGGTCTGGCCGGCCGGTTTCATCGGGGAGCTCATTAATTCCGCTGAGAGCGCGACAGACCTGCAGTAGGGTGAGGGTGAGGGAGAGGGAAGGACGCTCACCTTGTTCTCCCCCACGTTCCCTTATTGCTGCTTGGCCGTAGCCGGGCTCCCGCCGGTGCCGCGCTGGGGCCGCGGCGTGCTCGGAGCTCCCCCCGCTGGTCAGCTGCGGCCGGGGATGCAGGAGAGAGGAGAGCGGGGATGAGGGTGAGGATGAGGACGGGGAGGGGGCGCCTCACGATCTTCCTGCAAGGATAATGATTGCTATCATGGAGCCCAGGAAAAGTGCGTGCACCTTACATGGTGAATGGCTGTGTCGAATAGAAATATGTTCCAGGAGGAAAAGAAGGGAATGTCAGGTTTTGTTGATTATTATTTTTTTCTTTTATTTTTTTTCCTTTTTTCTTTAAGATTCTTTTTTTCCTGCAGGACAGGTAAAGCTGAATGTTGTAGGGCTTTCACACAGGAAGTTATTTGTGATGCCTCAAGCTGTGCCAGGGGAGGTTTAGACTGGGTATTAGGAAGAATTTCTTCACAGAGAGGGTGATCAGGTATTGGAAGAGGCTGCCCAGGGAAGTGGTGGAATCATCATCCATGGAAGCATTCAGAACTTGTGTAGATGATGCCCTCGGTGACAGGGTTTAGTAGGGGACTTGGCAGTCCTGCAGTGAAGGTTGGAACTGATGACCTTAAAAGTCTTTTCTAAGCTAGTTGGTTCTGTGGTTCTATCAAAGGGACTCATTAGGTCACATGAATTTATTCCATGGCATCACTCTCATTTACTGATCCCATCTCCAACACAAACACACACATGACCCATGGATTATCACCAGCATGCTTTAGTCAGGGGACACACCAGGTTAATGAACAGGTTTGTTTGCTGTGTCACCTTGCCAATTCAACTGACCTACCGGTAGACAGAATTGCCTGCTGGGGTCAGGGATGCAGGGAAACAGAGTCAGGGACGATGGGAACCTCTTTAGGAGTCAGAAGTTAAGTTTTATCATAGATTTTACCAAGCAGTGCAAACAGTGTGCTGAGTTTGTTGCAGCAGCAACTCCACTCTCTGCATCACTGAGAAGCTGCATCTTTATGCAGAGAAGCTGCACTGCCCAGGCAGTTTGTTGGCATCAGCTGTACAGTAAGAGCCTCTCAGCGAGGTTGTTTTCACCTTTCACAGGGGCTGTGGTCTGTTTATCTCTTGCTTCTGTTGAGGTTTTCCATTCTTCAGCCAAAGCAGTTTCACAGAATTCTTCCCTTATCTGCTAATTAACCCTTTTCCTCATCAGGCAGCAGTAGGACTCTTACAGTAGGTTGCAGCTCGTTTTCCCCTGAAATCCATTTTTTTTCCCTTTGCACTTTGAGTGTTCTATTTTGTGCTGCCAAATTGGTTTCCTCCGTTTCCATCCTCCTCATGCTTTCACTGTTTCCATTAGTCCCATGTTCTCCAAACCCTTACTCGCAGTTACATTATCAATTGGGGAAAGGGGAAATAAAGTAGCCAACAGCTGAACATTGTCCTTTCTGTCAACTCTGCCAAGAAACTGCTTAGAGCCTCCTGGCTCCATTCAGAGACTACTGTTGAGCAACCTTTCCAAGGGTCAAGTACTAACAGGTATTGGTATTCATATACAGAATGCTTTCATCCACTGCATCTTGAAACGTGAATTGCAACCTTTTGTATTCCAAGATACAGCTTACAAGGTTTTCCTTGTCAAAGTACAGGGCCTCAACTCACTTGAGGCAAAGCATTTCATTCTGAGGATGTGCTTTATCAAAATGTCCTCCTCCTCTGTGGCACAGAAACCTGCAGTGAAGCTGCCAAGGACTGAATGCTCTCCCTCTCCCCAGTTCGCGCTGTGTCTGATATTGTCTTGGCTGTGATTTCATCAGAAACCGTGAGCAAAACGGTGTGGGAAGACAGTGAGTAGAAGACCTTCACGGGCAAATGAAATGACACCAGAAGCAGCATTAGAGATTTGTAATGAGGGGGCTGCTGAGAGAGCGCTGGCAGCATAAATGTCAGGGAGCAAGCATGCTGTGAGAGGTGTGATTGCTCAGATGAGCCTTGAATGTTCATGGTTATGAAAGGCCCCTGTGCCATTTTCCATAAAAGTAGCGACATTAAAATCCAATGATCCACCAAACTCTTTCATTCTTCTCATGACATAATGTTCCTTATCTAGTTGCGATTTGATATGCAAGTCTCCCTTCTTTGTATTTTACGCACAAAAGCGTTCTCATCTCAGCACTGCAGAGACAGCAAATTTGTTCCTGTGTGTTGTGAACAAAGCCTGATTAGATTTCCTAAACAAAACATAGCGTGGACAATAGCGGTGACTTGAGAAGAAGCTGAGTTTTAATATGCTCTTCCACAAGCTCGTTTAAAAAAATGGGAAAGGTGATGTAGTCTAAAGCCTAAAGGATAGAAATGAGAATTTGGGACTCCAGAAGAGTTAGCTGTCATCTCAATGAAGTGATTTGGAAAACAGGTTCACTTTCAGTGCAGGGTGAATTCAGTGGCTTTGCAGCCTCACTCCTCGGTTTTAGATCCTCTCTAAATTCAGACTATGGGAACTGGAAGAAAGGCACCTTTAAAACATTGCATTCTTAGCATATACAACGAATTTTATGCCAATGACAGCTTTCAGTAAGCCCTGCCATCAGCAACCACTTGTGGTTGTATTCCCATGCTTCCAGTGCAAGTTTGCCTGACCTTTACAGGCCTTTTCTGCTCGGTGACTGATCTTGCTGGTCCACAGAGCAGTTCAGCAAAGTACCACTGAAAAGTAAAAGTCTTTGTTTCATCTTCTGTAGGTGCCATACTGAACATGTTTGTTTGGGTTGTGAACTGGCTGCTCCCTATCCAAAAGAGCCAGCCATGGATGTGCTTGCACCACCCAGTGCAGTCCCTCCTCACTCCCTCTGTCCTGGAGAAGGCAAGCCTGATGAAGGACTCTTGCAAGAGGCAGGCAAAACATTCCCTCCTGTTCTCTCAGAAGCGGAGAGATTTACATGGGCAGATAAATGGGGGCTCAAGCTAGGAGCTAGCAGCCGCTTTGCTTCTATTTTGCTGTGGCAAAAATGGATCCCGTTCCTCCCCCCTGTCCGCCTGCTGTCCCTCACCCCACCAAATCTGGCACAAGAGGGAATCTGCCAGTGTCCTGGGGGAAGAGGAAGGGCTACCCAGGGCCAGGCAGGCTGGCAAAGGCAACTAGGCAGTGCCTAGGGCAGGGGCACACTCAGGTAGTGTTGGTTGAATAATAGGAGGATTGGTTTGGCACTGCAGCTAACACATGAAGCAAGGCAGCTGGAGAGAAGAAAATCAGATATCACTTTGGCCCGGTGTGATGGGTTGATCATGGCTGGATGCTGCCAAAGCTGCTCAAATCACTTTCCCTCCTCAGCTGTACAGGAGAGAGACAATATAGCAAAAAGCTTGTGGGTCAAGATAAGGACAGTTTGCTGTTTGAAACCACCAGATTCCTAAGGCATTATGTGACAAACATAAAACATGTTTTGAATTTGCCACCTGCTAGTTCTCTTTGACATCCTGTAGTTCATTTTTGGAAGAGAGGATGAATGGATCTTTGTTGTTCATCTTTACTTAGTTTCTGCTGGGTGAGCAACCTTACCCTGCCTTACCTGTTTAATGTTCCTTGAATATACATTAAAATAGGTAGCAGGAGGAGTTATGTGTCGAGCAGTGGTGCTTTCTGTAAGTAATGTGTGGAAAGAAGGGAAATAGCCTGGAGTTTTTCCACTCCTGCTAATGGCCTTCTTTCTTCACCAGCTTCCTGCAACTTGTCCCACACCCTGCAGTTTGCATTCATGCTGCTGTAGAAGTGAACCAGCAGCATTTCGGTGTAAAAGGCCTTCCAGTGCATGGTAAAGCTTTATTATTTTCCCTGCCTTTTGGAAGATAAAGCTTCTAACTAGCTTCCTTTATTTTTATTCTGCAGCTGTGATAGCCTTTAGCTGCCTTTCAGCCCATTAGTCAGTTTTCCAATCCAGAAGCAGGGCACAGATGTAGAGAGTTTTCTGTCCTGAACTCATGGATTCCTCAGCTGTAACCACCAAATTAAAGCCATCAGTTCCAAATTAGAAATGCTTTCTTAAGTTTGGCTGTCTGGTAGCAGTCCTTTTATTTAGTGATGAGCTTAAAGCCCAATTGCTCCTTTCTAGCTTTGTCTTTGTGTACCTTTGCAATCAGGTAACTTACTTGCTCTTATGTTTCTGCCATAGACTCAAACTGGTTCTGGTCACATCCAACAAGGGGATGGTGGCATTTCTGCTTCTGTTTATAGGGGTGCAGCTTCAGTAGTTTTGCTTGGCAAACAGTAAAGGAGAGCACAGTCATGGATGGTTTTGTATTTCAGTCAAGACTGCTCTGGTTTGTCTATGTATTTGTTTAATAAGAATTATACAACTTCTTATAAGAAAGGGGAGTTTGAATGTTGTAATGCAGTCTTTCAGGTTCTTCCAGAGGCTTTAGTTAGTATGTGTAGAAAAAGATGTGCAAAATCAATAATGGTATTGTTCTGACTTTTTTTTAGGATGGACGTGTACTCAGGACTCACCCTATCCCGAAGAACCTTCTGTTCACCCTCCCCCAAAACAAGGTAAGTCCTATGGAGAAACTGGAGTAGATCCTTCACTTTGTTCTACATACCTCACATAAGCTTGCATATGTATCTTGGTCATTTGTTAAACAGAGAGCAGCAATTCAACCCTTAACTAGTGTTTTCATTTTAAAACTTTTTGGTAGTATCTTTAAAAATTCTTAATCCTTCTTTTTCAGTGTGCAGAATAGAAGTATTAATATTAATCAAGCTTTTTATTATTGCTGTTTCAGTGTATAAGCAAGTTTTCAGTGGTTGTAGGTGATCCATTATGACACATTGTACTGCATGACAAATTCTGTGTTAGTTGCCAGTTTCCAAATGTTATCCTCGATGCCTACTTTATCCCCACCCTGTTGGTGTGATCAATATGTATGAAAGGAAGCATGTGGAATTTGAGGAATGGAAGGGTAAGTTATTTGGCCTTTAGGAAACCAAGTCTGTGCATGCTACCCTTGCTCCATCCAGACAGCTGAAGTAAGAAATAAGTGCTCGAAAAGTATTAGCCATGGAGAAAAGAATCTGAAGTGAGGAGAAAGTATTTGATAAGGAGGGGACTGTAAGTTGCAAGAGTACATTAAATGAAGCAGTAGTGCTAGTATATCAGGTTTGGGTGGCAAGGTTTTGGTAGCAGGGCAGGCTACAGAGTGGCTTCTCTGAGAAGCTGCTGTAAGCTTCACCTGTGTTTGATACAGCTAGTGGGGTCCAGGATGGACGTGCCCCTAGCCAAGGCTCAGCCCATCAGTGACAGTGGTAGCACCTCTGGGGTAATGTAATTAAAAAGGATGTAGAAAAAAGCCCTTTTCAACAGCAGCTGGGAAGAGGAGTGAGAATGTGTGAGACAAAGAGCCCTGCAGGCACCATGGGCAGTTGAGGAAGGAGGGGAGGATGTGCTCCAGGCATCAAAGCAGAGATTCCCCTGCAGCCCATGGTGCAGCCCATGGTGAGTTAGGCTGTGCCCCTGCAGCCCGTGGAGGTCCATAGAGGAGCAGATCTCCACCTGCAGCCTATGGAGAACCCCATGCTAGAGCAGGGGGATGCCTGAAAAAGGCTGTGACCCTGTGGGAAGCCTGCAGTGGAGCAGTTCCTGACAGGACCTGTGGTCCTGTGGAGAGAGGAGCCCACACTGGAGCAGGTTTGCTGCAGACCAGTGACCCCACAGGGACCCACACTGGAGCAGTTCATGGAGAACTGCAGCCTGTGGGAAGGGCTCATGGTGGAGAAGTTTGTGGTGGATGCAAGGGAGCCCACGCTGCAGCAAAGGAAGAGTGAGGGGGAGTCCTCCTGTGGAGGAAGGAGCAGCAGAAATAATGTGATGGACTGACCACAACCCCCATTCCCTGTTCCCATGTGCCACTGCAGGGGAGGAGACAGAGAAAAATGGGAGGAAAGTTAAGCCTGGCAAGAAGAGAGGAGTTGGGAGGAAGGGTTTTTAAAAGTGGTTTCATTTCTCATTACCCTGCTCTGATTTGACTGTTAATAAATGACACTAATTTTCCCCAAGTTGAGCCTGTTTTCCCCATGATGGTAATTGCTGGGTGATCTCTCCCTGTCCTTATCTCAGCCCATGAACCTTTCATTGTGTTTTCTCTCCCCTGCCCGGCTGAAGTGGGGGAGTGATAGAGCAGCTTTGGTGGGCACCTGGCACCCAGCCAGGGTCAACCCAGCACAGCTAGAAATCCCTGTTGGAGCCAGCAGGGCTGAATTTGAGGATAAAACCCAGTAAAATGCTCTACTGAAATCCTTTTATTTTCCCTCTTGCTGCATCCAGCATCCTCCGCAGGCATCTCTGCAGCCACTCCCCTCTCTGTGAGCACCATATGTCTGATGTTTTGTACAAGCTGTATTTTGTGCTACATTTTGGTTAACGAACCGGGAAGATTAGAAACTACAGGGGAAAAAAAAAAATATCAAAACCTGTACTTGTAAAAAAAATCAGGGCACTTTTGTCTTCTGTTTCTGTGAGAACAAGAAATAGCCTAAAGTCTTTAAATACCTAGGTTTCTCAGAGGTAATGTGTTATTCACGTCTTCCTCTTCCTCTCAGTGTAGAGGGCGTTGCTAGAAGAAAGTGTCATATGTCTGTATTGTAGCTCCTGAAATAGCTGGTGCTGCTGGCAGCTGGGCATGAGTTTGAATAACTTTAATGTGTGCTGGGGTTTAAACCTTCCTTTGCTGTCTCTATAATAAAAGAAACTGAAGAGAGAAAAAAGAACATAAAAAAGAGAAAGCTCTTCGCCATAGAGCCATACTAAGCACAGAGCAGGATGATTTACAGTCACTAGAAAGTGCAATGCACAAACATGAATACCAGCATCAACATGGTTTTCAGCCTCCTTGTATGAGATGTGAGGTCCTACGTGCTTTGTTAGCTTCCAGAGTGTGGATTCAGGACCAAAACACTGTTTGCACCATAATAGGTGATGATGTGATGAGATCAAACAGACTGTAACTGGACTCTTATTGAGATACCAACCCAAAGGCTAATGGTTTTACATAACAGAGAATGGGCTCTTTGCTGGGTTGGTTCTGTTACTCGTGCGGGTTGCTAACACACCTGACCACGACTGCGAACGTGGGTTGGTGGGCAGTGGCAGTACTAAGGCCTTGTTCCTAGTGCCTTGGAGTCCTGTGGTAAGATTCCTCATGTCACTGTTCATAAAGATTCGAGTACAGATGGAAGCGTCTCTCATGTTGGGACTCGAGGCACCTCTCTATTCTCCATAAATTCCCTGAGGAGGCTTAGTATGAACTGAGGTCACAGTAAACATAGTCAGTGCGGGCAGTGTGTGGGCTTTCATCTCTACCTAGCTACCTGTTTCCAGTCATTTTGTACAAAATTTGACATCCAGAATGTTGAGACCTACTTCAAAGACCTCTATTCACTGTCCAATGTTGCCGAAATTGGCTTAAAAGTTATTTAGTCGGATGAGAGAGGCAGATAAAAGCATACACATACTTACAAGCAGAAGCTGAGCTTGATCAAACTAGGCTAAAAGCAAACACCAGTCTGAGCTTCTTCTTGTCAATGTGTACTTAGAATTTTGTGAACTCTTAGATTATGAAGCACAACTTTCTAACATAAATTAGAGGTTTTCAGTTTTGAAAAGTGATCCTACGGACTACATGGAATACCTGGGTTTTATGCTCCACTGATTACCAAAGCAATGTGATAATATTGAAGCCTTCAGCTGTCATAAAGATTTTGCAGCCTGAATAGGCAGGTTCTGCAGGAAAACCTCAGAAATGCAAGGTTGTGCTTGTGTGCTTGCACTGGTACACGATCAAACAATTTACTGTTCTCGCTGTTGACCGTGTTGGGGATAGCTTGACACAGTTATATTCACAGTCAAATAAAACTTGGACTAAATTTTAAATAGTCATCCAGCACCTGTAATTCCCCTCCTTTAAAATCCTTTCCTTGATTTAATAGATAGGAATATCCCACTCCCAGCAATTTAAAGCACTTTCTGGTGTTTCCCAAATTGCAGGTAGTTTGCATACTGCAGGTTGAGATCCTCTGCTTTAGAGGCCAGGCTCTGGATTCCAGGCTGCATTCATTCTTCAGCATTAACAAGAGTAAAGGTGAAAACTCACTCTGTCAAAGATGGCCTCCAACACTTGGTAGAGGCAGATCTGAGCTAGAAAAGGGTTGTCTGATACATTAAAGCATAGTTGAAAATCAGAAGGGAAGAGGACAATGTGGTTAACACACTAGTTGTAAGATTATTCTTATTAGGCTTGTAAATAGAAGAACTATATAAACCATTATTCCTAGAGCATTGCTGTTTGGCAATTAATAGGGAAAGCAATACGTAGTAATCTTCCAAATCACCCCTGTAAAGATATTGCATTAAGAAAGCTCTTTCCATGTGTCATCGTATGAATAGACATTCTCAGATTAAAATCTAAGCGAGTTTTTAGAAATCAACTTGACTGTATTTTTGGTCAAGACTATTTGAAGTTTCATCTTCCTGTTTAAAAAAACAATGAAAACCAGGCAACAAAAAGTAACTCTACTCTTACCCCTCTATTTTTCTTTTTAATTTTAGCTATTATCAGGAATTGGAAATTTGAAACAAATCTTGATTTCATGTTAAGTCCAGCACACAGCAGGAAATGTGGGTAACTTATTTTGTATGTCTTCTCATAAATGACTAGCCTGAAGAGATTCTGAGTGCCTTAGGCAGTCTGGTGCAATCCTGATAGCCTATTTTGAGAAGATGGATAGAAAAGAAAGCTTGCTTAATCTTTGTTCATTGCAGCTCATTCAGGGGCTCCGGTGGCAGTCTGGACCAAACCCTAGATGCTTTGGCTAACAACACTGTAAAAAGAAATGAGACTTCAAGAGTATACCAACTATAGAGCAGAGAGTTATCTCAAGTCCATTTTAAGAGCCACAAAACTGTACCTGACCTTGGGTGTAGATCTAAAGGGAAAGGATATTCCTATGAACCAGAATCCAGTCAAAGCAGCTGAGACAAGGCTCAATTTGCTGTCAAACAAAATCCTTACACCTTTTTGTACCTGTCTCTTTCGCTGTGCTGTGCATTAGTTGTGCTTGCAAAATCTCATCTAAAAAGTATGTCCAGCCTTTCAAGGAATAGGATACATAGTGCCAGTGGGGATTAGTGCTCCGTGCTAATCTAACTGTCCCTGTTAACATGGAGTAAAGTCAGAGGCTTTCTGAAAGGACAGTTGTTCATTCACATCAAACACCCATCTTAGTTTCATTCTGGAGATGAGAACTCCCAAACAATTTGACAAGTGCTTCTCCAGTGCTTCCCTGAGCATATTGATTTCTACTGCTACAGATTCTGGAATGATAAAGAAAAACAAAACTTGTCCTGGAAACGTTTATGTCACATAGGGGAAAACTATAGTGTGAGCTGGAACAAAGTACTTGGAAACCAAGCTCCAGTTCAGCTTGCTGTGTTATTGAGGCCCTAGAAGCTATCTAGTTTGGGTTAAACTGCAGCCAGGTGGCCAGGTGTCACTGGAGCCCGTGAATCTCTCCACCAGCATAAAGCATTATAGGCAGCAGCAGCCAGCACCTTTTTGAGTGGTGGACTTAATGCTTCCAGTGCCACTCTTGCTCTGTGGGAGTCTTGCCCCTGTATCTGCCCCACTTTCCCACACCTCTTAATTTCATCTGGATGCTCCATAGCCCCTTTCTGTAAAGGGGAATAGGAGTTAAATTATTGTGAGCCACAGAAGTACAAGGTGGGAGTCCTCCTTTAATCCCCTTCTGTATTTGTGTACCAGTATCTTGCCAACCATAGTTCTCCACATACAACTATTTCCCTAGAGCGTATAAAAGTGCTCATGTATTTGTTGCTCAGGTACAGCTGTCCGTAGGTAAAGTATCTTGTTCTGAGCAGAGTACTTGTCTGCTGTCAGATCAAATGATGCTGATGGCTCTGATCAGGGAGCCCTCTGGGAGACAAATGTGATTACAAGAATGTATTGTAGTCAGGAGTGTCAAGTGCTCCTACACAGTAGTATCCAAGATAGCACAGGCTTTTACTTGAACTGTGAAGAGAATAACTCTGTAGAAAGCGTTGGAAGATGGTAGCATTCTAATAGCCATCAGTGTGCATAGTAACTGGCAGTGTGGAAATCCACCAGTCTGGGCTTTCTTCCTTCCTTCCGTTCCAAACAGCCCATTCTTGCTTTGAGGTAACAGGACAAAGACCAGGGGTCACAGTCACACAGATTTACTTGGGTTTATTAAAAAAATCACAGATTTTCATTTGCTTCTCTTCTGATAAGCTAGTGGTTATCTGAGAGAAGGCAGCTATAATCCATGTTCTGACATTCAAGCTGAAGATACAGGACTTGTGTATGAAGTGTTTGATGTGGTTGTGGGAACAAAACAGGTAATACAACCAGGAGTCAAATGTTTCAGTGTAGTTTAATGCTATGGAAATTAATTCAATATTCATCATTATCCACAGAGCATCTCCAGAGGTTTGTACAGTAATGTCACAGCAAATCCATTCAGCTCTTAAGAAAAGAGAGACCATGCTCACAGCTGAGCTAATTTATATTAATACCCAGCATAACAGAAGTTATTTCACAAGATCTTTAGGCATTACATCTACAATTAGTTAAAAAGTACATACTTTATTACCTTATCTCTTTTACTAAGGTTTGGTTCTCATCTATTTGCAAATTTTTCAGGCTTACAAAGCTTCAAGGACTGTTTTCAAAATAGCACATCTTGCTAAACCGGGCCTCTACAAAAGATTAATTATTTCAAGGTTTTTACCATGCAAACCAGGAAAACTTCAATACTGGTAGGCTGGGGATTTTTGCTGCTGAAATTTACATATGTAAATTTCCCTAGGTAGCAAAAATCTGTTCAAGTTTAAAATTCTCAGTGCTAATGCTAACAATAGATACATTCATCATGGCATGATGACAACCGGGTAGGCTTAACATCTAAAAAAGCCGCTTGGGTCTATTATGCAGTTTCATAAATACAAATTACTTGTGATGGAATTCGTCAATGAATTGTACAATAGAACTAACTTCAGAATCAGCACCAGGATTGCATTGCACTCCTTGCTCTTGTACTCTCCAAATGTCACCATGCTGCAACTCAGAACCTCTAAGTACTAATCTCTCAAATATCAGAGAACATTAAAACATGTAAGAACATAAGAATGGCTATCCTGTGTCTGACTGAATAGCCATTTAGCCTAACACCTTGCCTTCAGCAAAGACAATGTAAAATGCTGTTTGTGATATCTGTTTTGAAAATGAGAAGTGATCCAAATGAATTACTGTTAACTCTCCTTGCAATAGTGACATCCTTTAGGGTGGGAAGCCTGTAACCTTGATCAGCATTTTGCCTAAACATAACAGTAAGGTACCTCAGGCTCTGAGGATGGAGCTGATAAATTGCATGGTGAGAACTACAAAGTAAAGCTTCTCAGATACAGGTCATAAGCTGGAGGAATTCTGCTGTAATAATAGGTTTGTATTGCTAATATTCTTATCAACAGAAGGATACGGAAGGAGATCAGAGTCAAGAGGGCTTCTTTCTTATACAAAGCCTACTTTCTAGAAGCATGCTTGCAGCTTCTTAACATGGACCCAGGTTTTTAATGTATCAAGAAGAGTGTAGCTGTTACCAGTGCAGGGTGCATTGTGGCTGCAGATCCCCAAGGAAGTGTTTGTGCAGTTAGCCAGGGCTATGCCTCTGTGGCCCCACTAACTAGTGTCCTACCTGCCTCATTTGACATGCTCATGACCTCATGAGCAGGTGTCTGCATGAGTTTTAGTCATAACTAATGTCACAATCCTGTGTCAAAGGACTTTGGGAGCTATAAATTGTTTATCCTCAAGGTGTCTTTGCACAACCAGACCAAGGAAGAAATGTGTTCTGTTCAAATGTTAGGGAAACATGGGAAAGCAGTTTCCCAACATCCTTAAATGTCACATTTTGCAACAGTTTATTCCAGCACCCATGAGATGAGATGCTGGACTTCATTTCACCCTTCAGGAAATGGCACAGCAGAGTAGTCTGTAGGAGGTGGGCCACGCAGGAAGGAAGTACTGTACCAGGAGAAGTGTATAGGAAACAAACACTGCAATAACTAGGGGTTTTTATTATTCTTTTTTTTCAGAGGAAGCTACAATCTGTTATTCTTAATAAAATTAATTACTGGCCTCTAACTAGGTGCTTTACATGTTATAGTAACAACAAATTGTTTGCTATTTGAAGTGGGTGCCTATCAATTTTGTTCAGTTGCTTTAGAAAGAACATGTGATGAAGATACATTTACAGACAGATAATGATGTTAGTATCAAACCTTATCGGAAGTGATTGCATTCCAACAATTAAATTAGATTTCCCTGAAGCAGGGTAATTGAACTACAATGCAGTGTTTTGCCAAGATTCATCCTCTTCTGTAAATCTACTCGTGGCAGCTCTGTAGCCTTTCAGGTGATTCTGAAAGATTTAGGAATCTCTGAAGATGTAAGTTTGGGTGTATTTGTAGCTTAACTCAGATGGCTGTGGTGGTGTTACTTAGAAATGCCTTATAATAATGCTCCTGTTATACACATTGGACTGGTTGGGGCCTGGATACTTAGTTCAGCATTATGATTTCCAGGTACTAAAGTCCATTGTGGATAGTCTTTTGTTTTCCAGCTGCTTCTTCTGTGAGGTTTTTGTATCTGTCAATAAGAAAAGTATCACTCCTCTAACCTATAGTCCCCCACCAAGTGAAGAGAAGTACTGGTACCAGTAAGGATAAAAATACTGTCATATTGTCAGTTTTAGATGTTTCAGTGAGGACTACAGAAGCAGGACACTTAGTAGAATCCAGAGCTGCTTATACTCTGGGAGTCTGAGCATTCTCAGACTCCATGTGCGTTTCTTGAATAGCCATGTATTGTATCGTATGTAGCTCCCAAGCCCTTCAAGAATACCTCCTCTACTGGAGTTAGCAGCAGTGCTCTACTGATACAGGGCTGACAGGGGTGTTTGGACTGCTCTGTGTGTTAGGAAGTGAGGGGGCTGCTGAGGCCAAGACTAGAGGGGCAGTGACATGTTCAGCCCAACTCCATACTGCAGTGGGGACAAGGGGACCTCTGGGAGACCATTGCCTCCTCACTGTGACCCACTGGCTCCTTAATAGCCATCATCTTCAGCTCATTTTGGTATGAACTGAGTGTCTGATATTTCACAGTCAAATTAACATTTTGGGTTGCTGATCAGGAATCTTGGGATACCCTAGTTTTATTTTTAACCCCGAGTCTTCTGATAAACTGAGCTGAAACAATAATGTGTGCTTCAGTCTCCTGTTCTATACCGTAAAATATTGAATATGCTACATTTAGGAGTCGGTTTTTTGTATTTGAGGTCTGTAAGGAAGAATTGGTATATTTGGTTAAAAAAAGTACTTGGTAAAGTTGCCCTTTGCAGTGCCGTAATAGTTTCTTCTGGTCACTGAAAGCAAACGTATCACAGCTGGGACTGCCTCTGGTGCACGATACATGCAGTTATCAAGCAAGCAGTCACCTAAGAGCACCCTTTCAGTTTTTAGCTTGACCCCAGCCACAAGCAGAGTGTCTGAGTGCAACCAAAAAAAAGTATATTGAATTCACTAAGTTAACCTTAAGAAGAATATTAGAAGAGTTAAGAGTGAAATAGTGCATGCAAAGGTGAATAGTTCAGAGAACAATCCCTACTTGAGAAACAGCTTCTAAATAGCAGGCGGAGAACGAAGCACATAAATTACCTGTGTGCCAAACTACCTGAAAATAATCTGGATACTCACTGAAGCAAAGTATTGTATCCAATGGTTCACTGCTAGGGCAGATCCATCTGCTTTCGTTTCACTTTATTTCTATCCCCTGTAAGAAAATTAACATAGTTTTGCTACCCTACTCTACAGTCCATAAAATCAGAACTATCAAAATTCCTTCTGTCTTGAATGGAGGTCTGAATGCTTACTGGTTTTATTAAAGTGCTTTATTTTTATGTGATTATTTCATCTGAAGGAAAGTAGGAATAAGTTACTCAGGCTTAGGGTTACAAGATCAGAACCATTGACTTAACCTTTTGCTTTCAGTTCGCTGTAAGATGCCAAAGTGTAAAGCTGGCATAGAGTGTGTATTTAACTGGAAGAGTTTATGGGATGTCTGCTGTTAGAGCTGAAACAGTGTGAGAGAGCTGTGAGATTTTTAACCGCACCTGGAACTTTAGTCTAAAGGCAGATTTGCAAACTGCTGTCTCCATATAGCAAATACACATCTGTCTTTTCAAGTGGTGATAGGTGGATACCAAACAAAAACGGGGGAACAGCTGCAGGTTTGGATGTGGGGACAAGGGTACCAGCAGGTGAGAAAGAAAACAAGAAAGGACAGAAGGGGCCAGGGTGTGTAGAGAAAATCACTGCTTCATTAGGCTTTTCCTCAGGTTCTCTTACAGCATTGATTCAATCTATAATGTGCGATAAGATCAACATCCTGTTTACTTTTGGTAATTGCTGATCGCATTGGCCTCTTTGCATGAACAAGGTGCTATATAATGGCTTTATGGGCATGATCTTGGGAACAGAGATAAGCTTGATTAACAAGAAGCTTCTTTAAAATTTTACAATAAAAACAGAGATCTTTAAAAAAAAAAAAAAGCAACAAAACCATACCAGAAGAGCTAAAATCCCTGAGCCTTCACTGCAGGGTTCTTGGCCTTGTTCTTCCTGGTTCAGAACAGGGATTTGTGGTTGGATCTCTCATATACAAGCTAAGAATTATAAGTGCCAGAGTTGACACATTCTCTTTCTATTACCGTGTATTCTGCATATTCTGGTAAAGTTGTCATCAGCTGTCTATGGCATAGTCTGTTAGCCATAATGATATTTTAAAGTAACCTAAGTAATTGAAGGTTGCTTAAAAACCATTATCCTTTCTGTATTAAACAAATTAGGAAGTTTTACATAGAAGTATAAATGCCACGTTGGCTAAATTCTGTTCCTCTGAAATTGTATCTCTGCTTTCAGCAGGAACAGGGGAAAAATGTCTCACAATGAGTTTCTTAGACAGATATGTAGATAGGTGCTGTGTGTTGGCAGATTGTTAAAGCCAGTCTTCACAATCTATCAAAGGCAATTTTATGCATTGGATTTAGGCTTCAATAGCTGCAATAGGCACAGCACATGAATCTGAAAACCCTATCTGCATTGTTTGATGCCTAGCTGCCTTTGACAATCTAGCCTCGCAAGCCAAAGTAGAATAAAATCCTGACTACAAGCAGAACAAAGCCCTGTTTTGATGCGACCCCCACAACCTTTTCTATGTGACAACGTCACAGTGGTAAATGTCAGTATTTCAGTATTTCCTTGGTTAGGGTTGAGGTGCAAACATCGTAAATCCAGACTAAGTCCAGGAACCTCGTTTTTTCAGCTTCTGTTTCCAGTCAATGGTGAATTTTAAAATCCTGCTCTTAAAAGTATTGTTTTTCTGGAGTTAATATTGTCAAGCTAAGGTCTGTATAATTATATGACAGTTGGAAATGACAGGTTTGGAAGAAAGGGGGTAGTACTTACTGGGCAGGTAGCTTTATACATAGTTGACAGCTGTCTGAGTCGCTGAGATGCTAATAATGATTGGGTTGCAGGTGATCTCTGCTGGGATGGATTATTGAGCATCACATAGCTAAGATGACTGGAATCTCATTGCAAAGATGATTTGTGTCACAGTTATTGCCATGTTGTGTGTGGTAGTAGAGTAGAGAGCATTATGCGTGCCTCTAATTCAGTGAGAGTCACAATAGATAAATTGGAGGTCAAAAAGGCCTTTTGGGAGAGCTCTTGCTGAAAAGGGTTATATAAATGTAAAGTAGTATTATTATTATTTATGAGCAGATTGAGTCAAATGTCATGTCGGATGCATTTCATCAATCTGAGATTGGACTTGGGCCTGTAGCTCAGCAGCAGCTCAGTGATACAAACTGATAGGGGGATGTTTTAGCAGGCTAAACAGAATACAAACAAAATAGCAAGCATCTCTTTACAACAGCCCTCCCTCCCGTTCAGTGATGTATGTGAGGTCTGGCTTTTGAAATAGCAGACCCGTGGCACAGAGCTTTTCCACCAGGGCTAGAAACAACATGCAGTCTCCAGCCCATTGCAGAAGTGTGTAATTCAGATCACATAAAGATTTTTGCTGCATGATAGAACTGTGGAAACAGATATTGGTATTTTAGTAAATCCATTAATTGGATTTAGGAATTGTATGGTTTCTATTAAATTGTATTATTTATATAATCGTATAGGAGCGTTAGGAACACTGACAAGATTTTTTGACAACGTGTGTGACGTATTCTCTCCTTGGGAAAACGTTTGTGATTCAGTGAGCTCTTGCCTCCCAGGAAAGGGGAAATGTCCACTCATTGTCCCTGCTCCCTATGAGTGCGTGCGTGCACGTGTACAGGTATAGGAAAATGAAATGTGAAGTTAAGCTTTCTCCCTCTAAGTCTCCCACGAAGACTAGGGAGACATCCCTGTAGCCCACAGAACTGCATGGTTTAAAATGTTTAATTTCTGAAATCAAAACACCAACTTTCCCCTTTTGCATTTTCTCTTCATTGGCTTTAATTAAGTTTACCCTAAGAAGCTCGTGAGGCCAGATAACCTTGTGACGTGAAAGGAAAAGATTACACACGATGAGGTGGTTCCTGCTAGCTTGGCCATCACTTTATAGAGCCAGGATTTAATATCCTTTAAGCTTTTCTGTTTGCAGACTCATTTTATTTATCCCGCATTTAGATAAACTGCTCAGCAGATTAGAGGAGCAGCTCTATAGCCTTAATTTCAGTGTCACTTTCCAGCTGTTTTGGTCAGGCTTCCTGCCTGGTTTTAATGTATTTGTGCACTAAAATGAAAATATATCTCAATGATAAATCCTGTCCAAAGCAGAGGGAAATAGCAGCCAATAACATCTGTTGAAATCGAATGAAAATAAAAACAAAAGCCCAGAGGAAAAGCAGATACAGTAGGGAGCTTGAAATCAAACTGAATATAGAGTTCAGGCTTAAAAGGAGTGATCTAAATCCTCAGAATTATCCATAGATAGGGGATGGGGAATTTGTGACCTGCTGCTTGTTCAGATTTGTCAGTTCCAGATGTACAGGGGATCACTTATTAAAAGGTATGATTCGCTTTTCGGTCTGATCCAAGGCTGCTTGAATTCATGCAGGGGATCTGTAAGTTCATTACAGATATTCATGACAGTCACTGATTATCCCAGAAATAAATGCATGCAATGATATGCTCTTGAAATTGGAACAACAGGGAAAGGCAAAGAGATCTCCCTTTCAGCCATCTCTTAAAAGAATAAATCCAGGCGTCCCAGCTGCTCCATTTTGGTCATCTTTACATGCCCAGAGCTAAGCACCTAAATATCTGTTCTGTTCTGCCTTTTTCTTTATTTATTTATTCCATTCCTCTGGAGGCTCCGATACCCTTCTACCCAAGATTAAAGGCAAGCGCAATCAGAAAGCAGCTATGAAATGAGGTATAAATCTTTTTATGAGGCTAGCCATTGTGATCTGCACTTGAAAAATTGTGGTTTAGTTCACTGTGTTAAAGCCATAAGCTCTGTATAGGCTTGAATATATGTTCCTATTCACCCAGTGCTTCTGGTTTTGCAGGGCTGGATGCTAGACAGTCTGATCATGTCAGTCCCACAGTGCTTACAGGACTACAGCAGGCTTGTGATGTAGCAGAAATGACAAGGAAGGATTTGGCCCCATGTCCTCCCAAGAAACATTTTGACTTTTCTCTCTTATATATCAGACAATGCAGATGAGAGCCAGAGAAATAGCCTAACTTCTGTAATTTTACACTGGCTTTACCTTCAAATGCGGATATTTTTTACTCAGGCAAATGAGAGAAACACTTGAAGTCTGCCCTTTCCTGGTGTCTAACATTACTTCCACACTTAAGGTAGCATAAAAGTGACTTCCTTCAAGTATATGCGACAGGAATATTTCATAGCTCTTGTTTCACTGGGATTTATAGTAAGAGACGGAAGGAAATAGCATCCTCACAGTTGAATTTGATGGGCAGATGCTGTGGCAATATTGCAGTATGGGGTTTTCCTTGTGAAAACTTCAAACTAGTGTAGTTTCTCTGAGGAGGAGCAGTGAGGAGCAGTAGCGAACTCAGACAAGCATGTAACTCATCACAGCTCAGAAAAAGTATCTGTGCATTCACACAACTTTGGGAAATCACAGAAATGTGAAACAAGGTGTAAATGTTAGAAAACATCTGATACACACTACTTAAAATCTGGAGAATACCCACTTCAAAGAGGATGCTTATTTAAAGCAAATATGGCTTAAACCGTAACAAAGGTAGTATATAGTGCCTTTGAACACATTGCAGAAACGCAGTGAACTGTAATTTCAGTGAAACCATTGAAGAATGCATTCCCTCCAAGAAGTGATTTTCTGTGGGGTTTTGGTTGGGTTTTGGTTTGGGAATTTGTATGTGTGTGTGATTTTGTTGTTGTTTGGTTTAGTTTTGTTGTATGGGTTTGGGTTGGTTTCTTTTTTTTTTTTGGGGGGGGGGAGTGGTGTTAATAAAAGCTGTTCCTTCCTTGTTTACACCAAGGTAGAGGTGAGATGGGAAAGGAATCAAAGCTGCCTGCAGTGACCTATCGTGTCTACTGAATCCCAGCGCAGTCCCTGAAAAAATCTCATTTGCTCTTGACTCTGTAATTTGTAGTGTTTTGTTTCAGCAGTTCTATATGTTGCAAGCAAAGTCATTTCCACCACCTCCCCAGGAGACTGTTCCATAGCCTAACAAACCTCATTCTAGGATGCTGAGATTTTCTTTTTCAAACTTTATTTCAATTGATCTCTTAGAATAGCTTGTACTATCTCAGCTAAACAGAAAAGAACTGAAGAAGTCTCTAAGCAAAAGTCTGTTCAAGAAACAAAGCAAGTCCTTGACTGGAGACGTGTCAGTACGGACATACTGTTTGCAAAGGAAAGACAGGGATGAAAATAATGATGCCTTCATAAATATTGTTCATTGAGAGGGGAAAAGCAGTCTAACAGAGAATTCCAGTGTTATTCCCTTTGATGTGCTGTTCTTTACACCGCACCCAGAGACACTGTCTGCAAGTCTTGGGTGCCTCGCACTGACCCAAGAAAGGTGTTTGTGGCAAACCTGTGCAGCTCTCCCATGCTTGTCCTTGCCATTTGCTCTGACAGGAGGAACCAGATCAGTGTGAAACCCATCATACAGAGGTGTTTGTGGCTCATGCGTCAAATGCCTTCTAAAGGAGTATGATTGATCTGAGATTGGTTCTTCTTTATATTTCCTCTTGCTTTGCTTTCTCCCCAAAGAACAATTCGCACATGAACTGCATAAAGGTGACAAACTACCCGTTTGGGGTGTATTCACTGCTGGAGAGGCAAAGGTAAAATGAAAAGCACAGTTAACAGGAAGACATTTCTTCTGAGATCAGTAACTCTTCTTTAACAGTCTGCCAGCCCAAATGAATACAAAAGCATCAGGAGCAAGGAGATTTTTAAAGAGATTATAAAATTGTTACTCCACAGAAAAATCACTCAAACAAGTAATTTCAGCAATGGCTCCCAGAAACTATGCAAAATGTCCAAAGCCACGGGGCAAAGGCAACCCCCACATCCCAACAGCTTTGAAGGAAAGCTGTGGAAATGTCTGTATCCCAGTGGTGAGAAGTCTTTCTGGATGACCAAGACTGGAGATTGTTTTAGCAGAGGCTAAACAGGGACAACAGCTGAGTAATACTAAACCCAAGTTTCCATTAATACTTATGGTAACTTCTTAGAGCCATTCTTTTCTACTTTTGCTGAGGAAACTTAGTGAGGAATCTCACGCTTCTGGACTTTGGTCCTTGCTTAGAATTGCAAGAGGAGGAAAGCTGGAATTAAAGTAATTATATTCTCAATACCACTTTCTGTTCAATAACAAATATGTGAGAAACCTAAAGCCAGGCTTCCAGACTTCTCTAAATGCATTGTGTACTAATGCTATGAAATGCCTGCATCTCCTGTTTGTGTTGCAGTGCTGACTCAGCATTTCTGGAATCTAAATGGCAAATCTGAAGATTCAGCAAATCAAGCTAGAGATCAGGAATTAGAAGTCCAGGGAAACATTAAGCAGCACCGGCCGTGTGTTTAAATCGAGTTTTTAAAAACATTTTTTTCATGTCATCATCTTTTTTCATTTCCCCCCCCTTTTCCCCCCTTTTCCCCCCTTTTCCCCCCTTTTCCCCCCTTTTCCCCCCTTTTCCCCCCTTTCCCCCCCCTTTTCCCCCTTTTCCCCCCTTTCCCCCTTTCCCCCCTTTCCCCTCCTTTTCCCTCCCTTTTCCCCCTTTTCCCTTTTTCCCCCCTTTTTCCCCCCTTTTTCCCCCCTTTTTCCCCCCTTCCCCCCCCCTTTCCCTTTCCCCCCTTTCCCCCCCCTCTTTTTCCCCCCTTTTTTCCCCCCTTTTTCCCCCCCCTTTTTCCTCCCTTTTTTCCCCCCTTTTTTCCCCCCCCTTTTTCCCCCCTTTTTTCCCCCCTTTTTTCCCCTTTTCCCCTTTTCCCTTTCCCCTGGAAACATGCATTTCTGCTGTGATTACGGTGATGCTCTGCCCTTTCAAAGTCTGACAGGGTCCATCTGCAGGTCTCGTACCTTGCTGTGACAGGAAGCATAGCTTTGATTGTCCCTGTCCTGCTGTGGCCCTGGGCTGCATCACCTTACACATTGCCTGTGCTTCTGCATTCAAAGCAGGGCCAGGCAGCAAATGAAATGCAGAAAGGAGAGGGGAGAGGTGGAAAGCATAAATAAAGATCTTAAAGGGATCTGGACTGACCTAAGGCTGGATCCTAGGCATTGTACCAGTTTGGAAGCAAACCAGTGTATAACATATTTCTTAATGGAGGAAACTCTTCACATAATGTTTGATTGCTCTGATGTGTTTGTGGATTGAGGAGGAAACCTGGGAGGTGATCAGCTGCTGTAAGTGCTGGAGTCTGTGCCACTTACTAGCTAACTTCTGTCTCTGTAGTAAAAGAATAGCTTACACCTGAGTGACACAGAATCACAGAATTGTTTAGGTTGGAAGGGACCTTGAAGATCATCTAATTCCAACCCCCCCCCCCCCCGCCATGGACAGGGCCACCTTCCATTAATGGTCCAAGCCCCATCCAATCTGGCCTTGAACCTTTCCAGGAGTGGGGCATGTGTTTGTATGTCCTTCTTTGACTTCCCTGTAACCTCTAGAGAGATGCAGGGTGCAGATCTTTGCATGCTGCTCCCTCGTCCTTCAGAGATACCTGTTCATTAGCAGCTAATCCATACTGATCCATATGCTGCCAAGGTCGTTGAAGCTCCAGGTAGGCTGGTTAGCAGGGTTCTGAAATACCTGGGGAGGATGAGGAAGCTGGGTGCCTTCTCAACTTGTGAGAAACCCTGTGGCACAGCATAACTTCCACATTATCACTTGGGAGAGATGGGAGCTGTCTTTCCAGCTGTGTAATGGAGCATGATGAAGGGACCTTGAGCTCTCTGAGCAAGCTGGTACCTTTGTGCAGGGCAAAGCAGGGTGCAGATTGCTGGTTGGATGCAGGAGCAGCACAGCTGGGTTTAGCACAGCAACATGCCAGGTAGATTAGCCCAACTCAACAGAGCTTCTGCATTTTCCAGTTTCAGGAGTTAATTTGCTTGGTATGAATTCGGGAACAGCTCACCATATCCACTGCACTCATTAGGAATTCCCCTTGATCAATGACCAAGGGATGGTATGCTTTTATTTCTTCTGAAATGCACAATACAGGTGTATTACATTTGAATGTTTTTTCAGCAAACTAGGGAAGCTCATATAGGGAAACATGATTACTGGTACTTATTCACAACAGATTAATAGCTTCCCAATATTAACTCCTGTGTTTATACTTTCATTGTTATTTGTTTTCATTAAGTATTTGCTTTGGCAGGGATGCATTTACACAAGCATTTTCTTCCCTTGCTGATTATCCCCAGCTCCACCTTCTGTTATTGCTAACACAGTGTTTGTAGGGCTAGCCTATGAACTGTGTTACGAAAATCATCCAGGCTTTAAGAAGAACTGAAAGACAAAGAATGAGGAAACTAGTGCGTCCCCCAAAATACTGTACACAAGAGGGCAGTAAGCCTCTGCTGCAGGTGGGTAGCATCTCCCACCAGCAGGAAGGTTGTGGTCCTTTCACCCTGAAAGGAAGTGTACACAGCAGCTCATCCCAGAGCTCTGGATCCTCCAGTATAAGCGTGAGTTAAACTAGGGTATAAGAAGTTGAAGACTGCAACAGTGTTCCACAGCTTCCCCTGTTACTCATGTCACTCACCCCAGCTAATGAGGAGCAAGTGTGAGTAACTTCCTACTCCTCAGAGTCCTGTTTCCTTAGCCCGATCAGTTTGCCTGCATCAGCATGAATCAAACTGATCCAAATTTCCTGGATAGGGAAAGACTGCCATGTGGTTGTTTTATCTTCATAGTTCCAAAACAGTTTGGACTTTGCATGGCAGGAGAAGCTTTGCTATTTACAGTGTGTATTTGAGGTCTCCTGTTGTAGACTGGGACTAGGAGGAAATACGATGATTAATGTGTAATCGTTTCTTGTATCCTCCTTGCTCTGCTTTAAATGTCTGTTAAGTACATACAGCATACTCTTATGTTAAACAACCCAATAACTAAGTCATTTATACAGTAAATATCAATTACTGCAGAGCAGACCCTTGAGATGAAAGTATAATTCAAGATTAGCACATGGAAGGCACGGAACCCAGTATCCTGTCAAGCACAGGAAATGACATGTAGAATTTGCTTTGCTCCTGACATAGGAGACGTACCTGAAGAGACAGAGAGTGACAGCAGGCAGGATGATAGTGCAGCAGTTCTGCCATATGCACTGAGACCAGATATGCCTAACAGCTCCCCAGCAATTTCCTATAAGATGAGAAGAATAAACATAAAGCCCAAGTGGATCCTATTCCCTGTGGGCACCTGAACTGACACTGTAATTGTTCCGGATATTGGGCATTAATAATTCTTTTTACATCCCAATCAAAGAAAGCAAATACAGGAATTATATATTAACAGCTACTGGACTTCATGACAAGCTGCCGGCAATGTCTAGCTAGCCCCTCACCTTCCTTTACATAGGTCCAGGCATGTGGAATTTCTTACAGAGAGCTGAAAATGAACGCTACGAGTAGTATAGAGCAGTCCTTCCAAAGATATAAAACAGCTTTGCATCTATGTCTGTCTGTATTCAAATATGATTAATTTATTCCATTATTTTTTAATTAAAGTCTCCCTGGATATCTTTACTGACATCTTCAAAGCAGCAAGCTGTGTGCTGGCTGCAGGTCTCATTGGCAAGGAAGACGTGCACATGGCCATAATAGCTAAAGGAGTAAGATAAGGAATAGGGAACCTCCTGTAGAAGTGCATCTGGCTTGGGTCAGGGCCATATGACCTGGATTTATGGCATATGTCTGTGTTAAGAAAAGGACTCATGTTGTTTAAACATGAGTTTTGTGTTGCTTTTTCACCCATAGACTCCACAATTCATTTATTTAAGTATGTATTTCTTTAATTTCCCAGGTCTGCACATTCTCTAGTTCCTTGCCGTGAGAGCTGAAGTGTTTTGAATCTCCTATCCTGATTCATTTTGTCTTACTGAAAAAGCTGTTTTGCTGGGGAAAAAAAAGCAACCAAGGGAAAGAATCCGAAGATAAAAGTCAGAATTATACAGAAAAGCAGTCTTGCTGAAAAATAACATAAGGTGGGTTGGGAGATGTGTAATAGCTTCATGGATTGTCGCTCTTACCACAGAACAGCTTTTCCTATAGCACAGCTTAAAAAGCCATCTGCCTTGCCCGGGTTTCATTAAGGATTAATTATGAAGAAAATATTCCTTAAACCAAACTGTTGACACATGTGGCACAGGTTAGAGGGCTCCAGAGCCCCAAATTTCCAATTTAGTTGCCAAGCATCTCATCATCTTTCATATCTCCAATTCCATCACACATTCAGTACCCTTTCCAACTTCCTTCTCCAATGCTTCATTTTATGTCTATTTCTCCCTTTTTGTCTACTCTCTGACTGCTTTGAAGAAATATAGGATCTTTGAAATGGTATTGTTCATTTTATTCTGGCATAGCATCCTTCTTAACCTCCTGTCCTTACCTACTGATTAGTGCTGCTGGGAACTATTAAACACTTGCAGCAGCCTGCCTCTGAGCTGGCTGCATTTCAGGGCTGAGAGAAGTTGTGTTTTAACGCAGATCTCTGGGTAAAGAGGAAAAAGATCCAACGGGATGCTCTCCTGGTTTAGAGGCTCTTCATACCATTTCTTTTGTCATGTGAGAGAGTGTGTTTTTGAATGATGGGATGCACACTGAGGAGGATGGGGACAAGAAGAAGAGATTGATTTTGGAGGTATTCACAACTCCAAAGAATATTATTTGGTAGTCACAGTAAGTCAGTGTTAGCACTTATAACTACAATGAGTCTTTAATATAACAACTGTTACCTTACCAAACTGTAGAGGAAAGAACAAGAGATGGAGAGAAGGAGAAAAAGAATTAGAAGTAAAGGGGCTGGTTGGTTGGTTTCCTGATTACATTTATCTGTTATTGGAACAACCAATTCTAGAATGCACCAGGACATCCTAGGAGATGCTCCCCTCTGCCAGACCTGTGGTGCATCCTGCTTGGGGTTCTTTCTCTGACAGTGTCGATAGAGTGGTGATTTTTGGGAAGGTCAAGACACTGCTCACACCCTACAGTCATTCTCTTGCCCCCAGCCTCTGGGACTGGTCTGTGTGTTAGAAGGTACATCCCCGCCTAGGCCTTTTTTTATGTGTTCATAGACCTCTGGTCTGTGTTTTGTCTGAGCCCCCCCGAACCTGCTTCTGCAGCCTGCTTTGACAGGAGGCCCTAGAAGTTCACTCCCTGCTGCATAAGAATTACCTTTTTTGTCTGTTTTAATCCAGTCTCTAGGTCTTGCCTGAGTGCTCCCTGCTCCTAGTATTGCAGGATCTCATGAACAGCAGTTCTGCATTCAGCTTATCCACTGCCTGCATGATTTAATCAACATTAATCATATTCCTTTATTATTATTATTCAGACTGAAGGGTTTCCACCTTTCTAGTGTTCTGTCCTAAAGCAGCTTCTTCATCTCCTCAGTTATTTTAGTTGGCTTTCCCTGTACCTAGAAGAACACACTGTGACCCAGAATCAAAAATGTTTTGGGGTTTGCTTTGTTTTGGGGTTTTTTCTTAATAAGTAAATGAATCCATACAACCTTTGTGTGTCTCTAGGTATTTTCTGCCACATTATCAGACTGTTGGGTTTTGTTGAACCTTTGCTCTATTGAAAGCCATAGACAAAGTATTCGGTATCATCCTGGTTTGCAAGTGTGTTTTCTATCACTAAACCATTGAGCAGCACCTGAAAAAAAGCCTCACATAAATTAGAAAGGTGTCTACTGTTCTTTGTTTGCAAATGACACTAAAACTTTGATCTGTGTTGTCTGTACTTCTCTCATGTGTCCAAGTATTTAATGGTTTTTATGCCTTCAGATGTAGATTGAAAGACTTTCTCCTTACAGTTATCAGTTCTAGGCAAGGTTCTGGGTACATTTGACTTGTCTGCCAGGAGAAATATACCTCAAAGTAAAGGTAGGACCTGATAGCTCACTTAAAGGTATTTCTTGAAGGTTCTCTCTGGCACTTTTTGATTACCCCTTTATCCATTGTTTGATGTTTTCCTACTCCTTCACATTACCATTCATTTCTCCTGCATTAGCAGTTTCGGCAGCCAGTCCAGATACAGACTTTTCCACCCACCCAGTTTGCAGTTCCCATAAATCTTCATATACTTCCTTCCTCTGGAGATGGAGATAGGCTGACTTGTAACTCATGGGGATCTGTCTGCATTCTTTCTTCAGTCACTTTTCCTCCGAGTGGGTTATGTTTTTATATTTATGTTTCTATCCAGGGAGCTTTAAACTGCACATCATCTTTTTGCAATCTCTCTGTGTTCTCCTATTGCTTGTTCCAGTCTCGGGATATAATCTATATGAACTCTGATGGCTTTGCTGTCAGCAAAAATTTATTCTCTCTTGTTTTGAAATGCTGCAGCACAAGGTGTGAGCCAAAGGATATTTTGGGAAAACAGAGTCTTAAAAGTCCACAGACATCAATTATTTTTTTTTTGTGGGAAAAATGCCTGCTTTTTCCCCTCTCCCCAGTGTAATGTGTCCAGAAAGTGTTCCCTTTCAACCACCTAGCTGGACTTTTAGCAGGCCCTATGCAGTGCACCTGCAACACTTGTGTGAGTCTTTGTGTGTAGGGCACGGTGGTCCTGGTCTCTGCTTGTCTAAACTCTCTACTCTCGTAGGGTTTCCTTGGAGTAGACAGTCTGAACTGTTGTAACAGCAAGCCACAGCAGAAAACCCAGATCTTTCATTTAAGGTACCAAGTGCAACCCTCAGTGTGTTGTAGAAACTGTAAAGATGCTTCCAAAGAATAAATGGTATATGATGTGTGTGTCTTACAGGGTAACTTTTTTACTCTTATGTCCTGTTAGGAGGAAAAGGGGACACCAATGATAAACCTGCTTAAAGTGGGGAGGATATAGGCTGGAGATGCTCAATAGCCATATCTCTTCCACCATCAGACAGTGGTGCTCTACGGGTTGATGCCAGGAAGGTGCAGTCACTCTGAAGCATGTCTGGCTTTTGTCCTGGTGCTAGCACCCATTGTAGTGTCTCCCATCAGCAGATTGGGCTGAACAGAGACTAAAACCATCTTAGTAATAAAGGAGGGGTTGTCAATTGCATGTGCACACCAAGATGCATGCACAGCCCCTCACAAACATGCACCCATGCATTCATGTGCTTTGACCCCTGCGTATGGCTGAACACACAGCAGCTCACAGCAGTGCGCAGTTTGAGCCCATTTGTCTGAGCTCTCAGACCTAGCCTGACAAAAACAAAACCGGAACACCTTCAAACAAGCAACCAAAAAAAAACCCAAACCCAAACCCCAAGAAACAAAATAAACCACCAGAAACAGTAACAAACCCCTTTCTGTTTATTGTGACAGTACTGTTTTGGGTTGGTTTGTGGGTTTAATAGCATTCATAGCTTAGTGGAGGCTTTGGAAAGACAAGGTTTTCAAAGGGTTTCTCGTGAGAAATCCTGCCCTCATCCCGCAGCTTTTTCACTGGCAGAGAGCACCTGCAACACGGTGTAAGAAAAGATAACAGCATACAGAGACTCATTAAAGCACCTTGTTGATAATCCAGTCTGGCTGATGCAGTGCGGCACGCTGGCCTGCACAGCAGCAGAGAACCCACCTCCTCCCTGGCACACTGCTACAAGTGCCTGGACATGCAGAAAGGTAGACGGGGGGCTGAGGTTAAAATGAGAAAGAGGAGAAAATGAACTCCTGTATAAATGAAGAACACTTCTATTTCTTTTCCTTCCCCTAACATTTCTCTGGCAAAATTAATGCTTTGTTTTTTCCTTTGGTAATTCCATACCTGGCTCCTCTGTATCTCATAAACCTGGTCCCTGGATGCTTTTATACAGGCACTTGGAAAACGTGGCCATTCTTGGTGCTGTAGGTAATTGTTGAGCATTTGCTCCTTTGCAGCTGTAATATTCTCAGGTGTTCTCTGAGCCTATGGAAAATAGTTGTTACTGTAATCTGTAGGCAATTTCCCCTCTAATGCCCTAGGCATGTGTTTCTCCTTTTGTGGCTGTTTACCAGTTCTCCGATGGATTAATAGGAGAATAGTTCACTCAGTGACAATCTGAAACTTTAAAACACCCTCAAATGCCTCATTACAGACCAAATAAAAGAGTTTGGGTTTTGTGACTGATTAGCCCCTCTCTTACCTTCCTTGCTCCATTGCTTTCAAAATGCTAATCTCAGGGTGCATTTATTTTCTTGTGCCAGCCTGTTTATAGCTACTGTATCCCGTTGCTGGAAGCTGAGTGTATCTTCCTCATTTGCAGTAATCAGTGAATTTCCATGATCTATAATCATAGTAATAAGTCAGTTGAGGCATGTTTTTCAGGAAACTAATTTCAGTTTCTAGGGCTGGGCTGTCATCTCCACTTCCATCCCCTTATGTAAGATGAAGAAAAATGAATCATGATGCTGGACAGAGAAGTGTTTGAGAGAGCAGGGCTAAAGGGAGAAGAATCTTTCACAGCACATTTCTGGAGAGCAGAGCTACTCAGCTGTGCTGCAGCACGTTTGGTCTTTATAATGGTTTACGTGCTTTTTATTAAATGGCTGTAGCATCATCATTCTCAGGCCTTTTCAGGCCTTGTAGGTTGCCATAAAGCAGCTTTAGGACCAGCATAGCTCACTTGGGCGAACCTCGAAGCATGATACCCAGCTACAAGAGGTACGCAGCAGAGCCTCCTTAACAGCCAGAAACACAAGGGGCAGGAGAAAGTAAGGTAGGAGTGGGTCACAACAGATGTGTAGCCAGGAATTCACGCTCCTTCACCTCCCTGCCTCAGTCATAGGATTTACACAAGAATACCACCTATAAAAGAAGCATGGAGAGGGATTTCTCCCTTTTCTGTCCCCTCATGTACAGGGTCTAGGGAAAATATCAAAGGGCTTTCCACCGTAGGGAAGAATGCTCTTGCTAGCTGACACCCAACAGAGTAAATGTACCCAAAAGGGGATGGTGGGAAGGGCATGTAATAACACCTATGGTCAGTTTTGGCCAGGGCACCAGTATTAAATCATTTGCACTTGAGGTTTTGAGGTGCTGCCTGGTGACAGGACAGACATATGCAATATTTTTGGTGCCCCCTTCTTTGGTATCGAGATTTGGCATCTTTCACTGTGTGGCTTGTTGCTGAAGAAAAACAGAAGTGCTGCATCTAACCCTGTGGCAGTTTCCCAGCAGTTGTCAGTTCAAGTATTGATCGACTCTGGTGCTATAACTGAGCATACCCTTAGGTAGCATGGATATACATTTTCTTTAGCCTCTACCAAAAGAATTAGTAAGAGAATAGAACAAGCCAGCCAAATTTTTACCAATCTTGTAAATAATCCTTATTTAAGTAATGACAGAATGTTGTGGACAAATAGTGGCTATGCACAGGTACAAAAGCATCACAAATTTAGGTTATTTCTGCAATATATAGCATAATTTATATGAACAAATGTAACACAGAAACTTAGAATCATGGAAAATTCTGGGCTGTTACAGACCTCTGGAGGTCATTTGATCCAGCCCCCAGCACAGTCTGGGTTGTTGTGATGTTGGACTGTTGTATGCTAAAACCTGTTCTGATTCCATTACCACTGCACTTGTCCGGTTTCATCGAAGTTCATTCTTTGCTAATGTGGCAATCAAAAGGAAATTGAGTTCAGATCCCCACATCCAGATCAGTGGTGAATAGGTGCAGTGATGGGCATATGGCTGCTATAGAAATCACAGTATAATATAGCAGTTAACATCATACAATGTTAATTCATTGGCTATTCTTAACCAATATCAAACCCCCTGGAGGTACATACCGTACTTCCCCATCCTCCCACGTTACCCACCAAGTGCACCTCATTCCTTCAGCAAAAGCAATCCCATGAATGGGTTTGCTTTTACCTGAAGCAGGAATAACCCAGACTGTTTTTCCCAGCAGACTCTTCATGGTGCACCAGGTTAGCTTTATCTCCCCCTGTATGGTACATAGGATTTCTGACTGGGCAGGGCCAGCCCTGTTGGCAGATCCCCCGGTGCTGAATTTCACCTCTGAAAAGAGGAGTGATACCGGTAGTTTTCTCTGTAAAGAGGTGATAATGATCTCAGAACCCATACATTGTGATGTTTTCAAACTGGCTAGCTGCATTCTCACGGTTAGGGAATGCTGGCAGACAGACAGAGCTTGGAAAGAGTTAGAAATAAGGTGACCTTTTGCACGAAGAATCTTGATTTGCAGATGTGCTGTGGGACTATGGATCAATGTTTTCTGTCCATTCGCTGTTTCCTTTGATTCACAACAGAATTTGGAAGATGAATTTCAGGGTCTCAGAGTTGTGAGTTTTCTGGTATTGTGTCTAAATGAAGGATAGCCTGTGTGAACTCACCAAGCACCCGATGGTTTGGGCTTTTGCAGAAATGTGCAAAGGAAGAAAACACAGTGGAAAGGTTTGGTATCAAGTAAAATTGCTCACCTGCATGCTTAGAGAGCCAATATCTCAGGGAAACTTCCAGCTTGATTAGATGAGGAGGCAGAGACAGACCTTTAGGTGTGTCACTGGGCAGTCACTTTCATGTTAAAGGAAATTAACTCTTCCAGTAGGGATTTGCAAAGAGTGCCTGAAGTTGTTTCTCAGCCCTACACCTCTTCTAACAGCACATCTCATCTCTAAAATATGAGGTTAGGATCAGGTTAGCACCAGGCTCTCAGCAGCAGGAGCAGGGACCGTGCTGGGTCTGCGTGGTCTCTGTGAGGTAGGAGCAAAACAAAGCACCCCATGGAGGGGTTGCTGCTTGTCATGTGGGGAAGAACACTGTGCTCAAATTGCCATTGCTAAGAAAGGTTTCACAGGTTGAAACTGGTACTGCTGTGCAAGTGCTTTGACTGAAAAAAAAGCAACTTTTAGCACGTTTATGGTGGAAAAGGCTCAATTATCTTATGTTCTTTAGATTAAACCCTCTTCCATCTCTGAATTATCATGTTGTTGGGGGTTTTATCTAGAACTCAGAGCAAGGAGTCAATCTAAAACCAGGGTGGTATCTTCGTCTCAGAGCTTGCTTACTTGGTGATAGTTCCTGTTCCTTGTTGGTGCTTTGATTCCCTTGGCCACAACCGAATGACTTCTTTTGTACAAATTCTAAGCTGTGCCTCGGTTTGCTTCAACGCATGACATCCAAGGAAAGCCATTTCCTTTTCCTTTTATTGCTACTTTGTTCTGGTTTGTTTTCTTGAATTTGTGAGCAAGTAAACATACTGACAAGAAACCTTTAGGGAGTTTCTAAAGTCGGTTTATGGGAGGATAATTTGTGATGCTGCTAACCCTTGTGTGGTGTTAACACTTTCAAATATGTCTAATTACACTTTAAGATAAGGATATTAATGCCATCAATCAGCGTTGATAGCTCACGATCACAGAATCCAGCCCTTTGGCAACTCTCACATGTAATGTAACAGCATAATTAATGGTTATGAAGACACCATTATGCGCAACACAGTATTTCTATCAGTTGGCTTGTAATCATTAAATACCATGAAAGTGAGGTTAACAAGGTAACAACCCAGTCAGGCAGCGCTGAGAGAGAAAGGGAGGGTCAGGCATGCCTCCTTCAGCCCTAGTAATACGCAAAAGGTGGTTTATGTTTTAATCCCTGGCTCATAAACTACTGAGAGAAATACTTGAGTTGTTTTCCACCGCATTCTTGCTTGCTGGAAGCCGAGATGTGTGAGCGGATGCATCTTCGGAAACAGAAAGGCAGATGAAAACGTGTGTGAAAACCACCATTGCCACCTAGTGTCGCTCGGGCGTGGGGAGATCGAATGTTTCCATCTAAACTCCACGGCCTTGCAGACAGGCAGAAGCTGACTCTGTTTTACCACCCCGAATGGGGCAGGATAGTGTTGCTTCTGTATCGTCCTGTTTGCTGGAGTCTTACGAAGGGCTCCTGATAATCCGTAAGGCGTTTTATTACACACTCCTGTGCTTGTTTTGCTGGTAGGTTAGCAGGTTGGCAAATGTTGAAGCATCTGTCTGTGTTTTCATGGAAACGTTTAAAGTTGGGATTAGCAGTGATTGTGTATGTGAACAGCATCTGAGCAAGACTGAGCAAGTGACTGTAGGGACAGCTAGCTTGTAGCAGGAGAACTGACTGCATATAAAATGGTAACTAAAAACCTCTCCTCTGTTTTATATGCCCTCACCCTAACTTGTTATTTTTTCCTCCTACAACCTTGTGCATGTTCTCTGAATAAATGTGACTCTCTCATACAGACTTTCAACCTTGAGCCTGCTCCTTCCCTTTTATTTGAGAAAATAAACAATCAGGATATTTATTGTCGTGTTTAGGGAGAAGGTCTTTTGCGCACATTAAATCGGAAAGAGCAGACGTATTTACTTGTTGAGAGCTTCACATATGGACTAGTGTCAAGGAATAACAGATCCTGTCCGTAAGAATTATACAAGTTCAGTCGAATACACGAGCACTGGATTTATGAGCTGTCAGGGTGTTGCTTCATTTCAGTGTCTCCTCTGTAGAAGCACGCTCCTTTTGCACTGCTGTGCTCTGGCTTTACCTACTGCTGGCATCTGGCTATGGCAGCAAGAAAAGACTGAGGCCACTACAAGGACCCCATCCCATGCAGCTTCCCTCTTGCCCTTGCAACCGTGCCATGCCTCAGTGCTTATTCCTACCTGCTGAAGGTCTGTGTTTCAAGCCCAGCCCTTCTCTCTGTCCCTGCTGGGGAATAGTGCTGCAAAGAGGGGGGTGAAGCTTGGGACTAAGGAAGCTTTGTGCCCTTCTTCTAGCACTGGCTGCGCTGTGCAATTTATCCTGCCCATGGTGGTACATTTACTCTGCAAACATGTGTGCATGCTGCTGAATACAAGGAGGAATTATTATTAGTGCCCTCAGATCAAGTGGCAAACTGCATTACCCTGCAGTGAGACAGGGCTTGGTATCCTGGATGCAAGGCTGTCTTAGTGAGGCTCTGTGGCTTGGGGAGCTTGAACTAGCATTTCGGAGCAGCACTACGCTTTTATCTTGTAGACATGCCAATGTATCTGATGCTAGTGCTGTTACCTGAAATAAGGTTCTTCAGGAAAGTATAGTGAGCTGTCTTTAAACAAGAAAGCTATTTGGTCACTGCAGCACAAGGCTCAAAGCAGGGCAATTCACCTGCTGCTCAGCATTTGCTTGGAATTCAAGTGAGGTGGGTTCAGTATTCAGTTGTGCCTGATTTATGCACAAATCATTTTAAGTCTGTGTTTAAGCTGAGAGTTCCTACATCACCGTATTGCAGCCTTTTACTTCTGTTCAGAAGCCTTCAAGTAAATACCTGGAAATATTGGGTTCAAGCTGACTTCTTGGACTAGACCTGGTTTTCAGTCAACCTGGAGAAACTTGGACCCCTTTTGAAGTATCACAGGTCTTAAGGTAGTAGCTGGAGAGAGGTGTTGAGACTGTGTCATCTAACTTAAAGCTCCAGTTGCCAGAGGGAGGTTTTGAGACTATGACATTTAAATTGAAGCTCTGGAGCTTCAAAAACTATGCACCTGAAAAGCTGGGTGGTTTCTGAAGTACCTTTGAACATACAGCTTCTAGCCACCTGTGTCTCAGATGCTATATGCTGGGAGTGCTGTAAGAAGAAATGTTAGACATCAGTGCTCAGAGCCTGCAGTAAAGAGGGCTATGTCTTTATCTGCCTTAATGTACTCGTTTTATCAGGGCTTTGATAAGCAGCTTAAATCCAAACCCAACGCTGTGTAGTGTGGGCAGGTCAGTCAAGCTCTCAGGGTTTGCAGAATGAGCAGAGTAAGACTCTATCACACATGTGTCTCAGCACCTTGAATGCAGGAGGTGCTTTGCAGTATCCATTACTTTCTGATTGTCCTGGCCAAGGGTAGCCTGTTTCTGTTTGAAAGGGAAGGTCTTTACCTTGGATCTCCACTGGTGCCTCCGTAGAGCTATGAGTTTGCAGGAATTGTTTGCTAAACTATATTCAACCCTCAAGGGAGATTCTCAGGTGGTTTCTTGGGCAGCAGCACTTCCTAGAGCAGCAGTGCTCTACATACACATGGAGACATCTCTATATGATGTTGCTGATAGAGAGCATGTGCCATACACCTCTTCCTATCAGCTCCTGCACGGTGCTGTAACTGTCATCTCAACCCATTTCCCAATACTCCACCTTTTGAGTATGAAACTTCTTACATCTCTTTTCCTTTTGACTTTACCTAGTTCACACACTGCCAGCCTTCCTCTTAAGCCGTGTGTCTCTGTGATCATTAATATCAGGTGTGTGCATGGATGTATCACTCAGCAGTACAGTTTTTTGATCCAGATCCAGTGTTGCATTTCTGTCAAATTAGCGAGAGCTTATGTGAGCTTTAAGCTTTATGCCAGCTTTATGCTGGCTGTGGAAGGACAGACGATGCCTAATGTGAATGAAGTTAAGCAGGTGAGGACAACAGGCGATACTTGATCTGTCACAGAGCTTGTTGGTGCAAAATTAACCCATCCCAGTGATTTCTTAAAGAAACCCAAATAGACAGATTCATTTCTTGCCAGGTCAGAGTTCTGGCCAAGCAGCATTTCTGATGTGGTACAGGATGCCCTAAAGCGCATGTTCTGCCTGATTAAGTTACGGCCTTCAATGCGCATAGCACTTTTCAGGAAAAGCCTTGTTCTTATTGTCATCTTAGAAACTCAGCAGGGAAATCAGGTGCTTTTCCAAGTGTTTTTAAACAAAAGCAAAACTGAAGTTTACTGATCAATAGATCAGTGCTCTGTTCATCTCTCAGGAGTGGATAGTGATTCTTGCTTCCCCTCATGCAAAGGTTGGGCGAAAGCATCTTTGTATCTTTTGCTTCGTTCATTTTTTGAGAGGTTTTAACTTTCTGTTGCTGATATTTGGAATTAACCAAATGATACTTCAGAGCAGCATAAAGAAATCAGATTTTATTGTTCTTTTAAATCAATGTTTTTAAAGAGTACTAGAATAAATTGTTTTAAAAGCACTAGTAGTCCTGCATGGCATTGCCATTTTTAGTCAAAGTTGTGATTTATTTGATAATAACAAAAACAATGGAAAACATCCTTCAGCAAGATGAAATACAAATGATAGTACATCCTCCCATCACACTTTGGCATTTCTAGCTGGAGCTGGAACCACAGAGGTCTGTGGAAATGAAAGATGCTGAGGACAAGCACTTCAAAGTGGACCCAGTTTCAGTCTGGGGAAAAAGATAACCAGAATCAGTTTTTCTTGGCTAGATTGCGAAAGTTTCTAGGCAGAAAACTAAGCCTAGAGGTAGGTGTTAGTGAAAAGAAACACACTACTTTTCTGATTAAATGCTTCCTGAGAATTGTTGAAGTTTGCAATGTCCTTTTCTCAAGAGCATCTGAATTTCTGTGCTTCACTTGCGCTCACCTGGACCATCCCCTGGCTCAGAGCAGATGTTATTGCTTTTCCAAAAGCAGAGACAGAATATTGTGGTCCCAGTCCTTCTCCCATTCTGCACAGAATTCTGATTTACCCACTCCAAAGTCAAAACAGACAAGAGCAGCACTGATGCCTGTAATCCTGACCTGGTGGAAGTGAAAACTCCCAAATTCTTGCCCACATAACTGTTTTATCAAGGCCTACATCATTGAAATACTTTTTAAACTTGATTTTCTTTCAAAGGAGCCTAACTTCAGACATCACTCTTTTAAGGAAACTCTGGCAAGGACTCTTTTCTATCATGAATCTAGAATCACAGAGGTAGAAGGCTGGAAAGGCCCCTGAGAAATGATCTTCTCCATACTTTGCAGAGAGACAAGATCCTGGTATGCCATGACCTTCTCTCAAGAGATGTTTGTCTCATCGATTGCTCAAAGCATTCAGTAAAAGTTGTTTCACATCCTCTTTGGGTAGTCAGTTCCTTCTGTCACCTTTCCAGTGTTCACCTTGCATGTCACCTGTCTTTTCTTTGCTGGAAGCTAAACCATGTTCTCCCAGTCATTTAGCATTGACAGCCATTAGTGCATTAAAGTACATAGCAGCATCGCAAATGGCTTTCTGTGTTTTATGTATTTTGAATGTGTCAATAGGAAATATATCATTTTATTGATTGATTTAATTTTCTTTTCTTGTTTGTTTGTTTTTGGTTTTTTTTTTTCTCTTTACAGCAGCCTCCCATATTCACTTTGTGGTCCATAAAATCCAAGCTCCTTTTTAGCGTCCTGGTCAGTTATTCCCTGCTTTTATTCAAGCATCTGGTTTCCCTTTCCTAAGTACAATGCTCTTCTTGTCTTTATGGTGTTTGTCTTGATGATTTCAGGCATTTGTTCACTGTACAAAGATCCCTTTGCATTCCAGTCCTGTCATCCCTCTAGCCTGATGCCTTCCACAAATCCTGTTCTTTGAGCTGGAATTAGAATAATGCATAGGGCCAGATTTAAGATGTTATTTACAAGAGTCACCCTAGTAAGGTCACCCCTATTCTGCCCCCACTTTTACTATTAAGTTTGGAGAACAATTCTCTGAGCTATTTTTCTTTTCTTAGTATCGCCCATTCACACTTGGACCATGTTTTCCTGGTTCATTCATCATAATGGCACTGAGGATGCTGTTAAAAATCCTACTGATACCAAGATTTCCAAATCACAGGTGTTTTCCTCATCTGTCTGGCCAAATGTCCTGGTAAAGCAAAACAAAATCCAAAGAAAAAACTAAAACAAAACGCAGGGAAAGGGTTTCCTAAGATTTGCTTTCTTTTGAGCACTCCATTGGAAAGTTTCTCAGCCCTTAACAAAACTTAGTTTCTGAAATAAGTGTTCAGCTTTTTGTTTCAGAATTCCAAAAGAACAAAGGCATTCTGACTATTCCGTAGTTTTCCGAGGCTTTTCTACCCTTCCCTCCCTCTCGCATTTTTCCTTTATAAAGTAAGTACTTTACTTTTCCTCCTTCAGTCCCTTGGGATCTTTCTGCCCTTCATCACTTTTTTGATGCTAACTGCTTTAACTGTTTTTCAAATATTGGTGGGTTTCATCGTACATCACTCATGCCAGTCTGTCTAATTCATCTAAATGTTGTTCACCTTTTGCCTTAGGATGGAACAAAAGGCAATCTCAAACCAGCCTGCTTCACAGCAGCTGTTGATTGCTCTCCTTTCCTAGCAGGCATTGGTTTATATGCTCCTTTGCCTCCCTGTGCTTCTCATGAATTTTGCTTATTTAATTCTGTCTTCTCCTAGCTTTATCTTGTGCAGTATTCTTATTTTACATCAATATAAATGTATATTTTCATGCTCGTGCTATTCCTTTACAGCTGTGTGTCTTGTTTCCACTTCTTTTTTCACAATGCCTTTCTGACATTCAGATCTGCAGCGAGCTTCTGATACTGTTGTAATATTCAGTGCTTCTTATATTTTATCTGCATTGAGACACTTTGTCATTGTTTCTTTAATAAAGTCTTTCTCAGTTGTGCCAACTCTTAAGCAATGCACCTTTATCCCTTGGATTATATTCCTAACAAAATCTGCCTGACAGTGAGTTTATTTTTGTTGAAGTCCATTCATCTTTACTTTCCTGCTTTCTTACCATCCTTTTCTAAGCAAAGTCTTCTTTTGTGATACTTTAATAATGATGTTCAGGCTTTCCAGCCAGTTCTCCCTACTCTGAAGCAGTGGGTAGGGGGGTGAGAATAGTTCTTTCCCCTAATAGTTAGTTTCCCCAAAATGTGTTGTTTCCATCTTAGCTTTTAGCTTGAGTGCATCCCAAAAGCCAGCTTGGCCTTATAGTTTGCTAATTTGGCATAAGCACTTTTTGTGAACACTGTTTTGGGGAATCGTGTATGCATTTAATCTTGCAACAGGGACATAGGTTCAGAAAAGCTTCTAACCCATGTAAGTGTATGGCAGTGCTACAAGGGTTGCTGCTCCTCTTCTGTACTGCTGTGCACTCTGATGTTAGGTAATTTGGGAACTAATTTGGGAACCAGGGCACCCCCAAATGCAGAAGCTTCGTTGATGAGCTAAACTGACTTTGGCAGAGGTGGGTGGCACTAAACGTTCCTTTGGTTGACAGGATAAATATGACTAATCGGAGAGCTGTGTATGCGTATATAAACATGCATCCCAACAAAGTTACGGATTGTTCTTCTTTCAATAGCATCCTTGAAAATAGCATGTGGTTACTGCCATTTTCCTGTTATTACCAGCTCTGTGCTTTGTATGTTTTTATCCATTCCCAAGTACAGCTGCATTCATTCTCTGCTTCTAGCTAAGAAACTGTAATAGGTGCTGTTGAGAAATCCCCCTTTTTTTCCTCCTTCAGATCTTCATGGAACTCTGACTCTTCTCTCCTATCTGAACTTAGGTTAAGCACATACTATTTCCTCCTATGTTTTGCAGCCTTTTCTTCCATTTTTTCCCTTTCCTGTCATTCTAGTCATGCTTGATACCAACATACCAGTGCTAAAGATTGCCCCATCATGTTCCTTAGTGCTGGCAGTTTCATCCATGTACTAAGATTTCAAATTCTTTTTGTTTTATTCACCACATTCCTTACATTGGGAATAGACAGCTCAGTAGGGTGCCTTATTCCTCACCACGGTTTTCCTTGTTCTGTCAGCACCAGCTGCATACTTACAAGAATAATAGTTTTTATGTCAAATCTTACCACTACTCTCCTTTACAGGCATCTGTTCCACATTCAGTAGGTGCTCAATATTGCACAGGTATCCTTGTTTCCCACATGCTCCAGATCCATGCTTTGGAAATCCACTCTGTGCACTCAGTGTTGTACACCAGTATGCACTAGTAGACCTGATTAAAGCAGCCCTGCAAATCTGACAGGGAGATGGGTTAGCCCAAGTGCCAACTATGCTTGTTCACCATTTATACTTGTAATTAAAAACTAATGATAGTTGCACATCTGCCAAGAAACAAACTCCCTTGGTTGAATGGGTGAGAAGAATTTTGCAAGGCAAGATTAAAAGATGCTTCCTTCTCTGCTGGGATCCAAGTGTCAACCTTTTGTTTGTGAACTGAGAAATTAATTGCTCTACAATGGAATCAGACCTTAAATTAGTGCAAGAGTGTGTTGTCACTTCACTTTCAGTGGCTCCGATGGCAGAACTATGTCCCTGATTAGCTAGACAGCAACTATCCTGCAGAATTCCATCATTCTCCCCAATTACATTTTTCATTCTCACATAACATTCTATTAGCCGTGTTTTACAAACTGGAATGATTTGCACCTGTCATCAGAGAGAACTGGAATCTTCATCTCCAGACAGGCCTTGGGTGCCCTTGTGTGACATCCAGTATTTCTCTGGAGACTCTGATTTTCTGCGCCATGCATATCTCTTCGCTTGAAATTTGACTAAGACCACTGAGTTAATGCCATAGAATCATAGACTGGTTTGGTTTGGAAGATCAGCCTTAAAGGTTGACTAGTTCCAACCTCCCTGCCATTGGCAGGGGCACCTCCTATTAGACCTGGTTGCTTCATCCAGCCTGGCCTTGAACACTGCCAGGGATGGGGCATCCACAGCTTCTCTCAGGAACCTGTTCCAGTGTCTCACTGCTCTCGCAGTAAAGAACTTCCTAATATCTCTTCTAAGTCTACCTCTTTCAGTTTAAAGCCTTTCCCCCCTTGTCCTGTCACTACCTGCCATTATAAAAAGTCCCTCTCCAGGTTTCTTGTAGGCTCCCTATAGCACTGGAAAGGCTGCTATGGGGTCTCCATGCAGCCTTCACTGCTGAACAAGCCCAGCTTTCTCAGCCTGTCTTCGCAGGAGAGGGGCTCCAGCTTCTGATCATCTTTGTGGTCCTCCTCTGGACTCAGTTGAGCAGATCCATGTCCCTCTTTTGTTGGGGGGCACCAGAGCTGGATGCAGTCCTGCACGTGGGGGCTTACGAGAGAAGCTTAGAGGGGGAGAATCACGACCCTTGACAGAGTGTCGTCTCAGCTTTGGCTCCTCTTCACTTGCATACTATTCCAGTGAGCTTTGGAGACCAGAGATCATCTAAGCTGTCAACTGCATAGCACCTCAAGCTCCAAAAGAAGTACAATAAAATGTCCACTGCATGCATTTCTAGATTTATTGGTATTCTGTTGTTCTTGCTTAGGCACCAGCAGAGCTTGGCAGAATCTTCTGAAAGAGGTCCTGATTATTTATTTGATGCCCTTTGGAACTAGTGAACTCAGAATAAGTAATAAATGTAAACAAGTACTCTTCTGATTTCTCTGCATCCATTTGGAATTGCCAGCAACCTGTATTTATCCTGAAACGGCCTGTGTAACCTATTTTTGGTTTTGTTTTCCTTCTGTTGTTGCCATGGCTATGCTGCCTTCATAGGTGGCTCCTCTCTGACCTCTTCTCCTCGCCACACCTTTCCCTTGCCATCAGAGCTGAACAAATGTAGTAAATACAGTAATGGCTGCAGAAAGGGAAGAAGAGGGAAGTGTAGACACTTTCTATCTTTTCTTCCCCTATTCCATGCTGTGTGACCTCCATGGATCTTCCTTCTTAGCAAGAAACACAGTACTGTGGAAACTGGCAAGCTTGCTGAGATGCAGCATCTTGAGCTCAAGGGAAGAGTGGTCCACATCAGTGACGGAGAGTATTGGACGTTGTACTTATAGGGGAGAGGTTCATATGAATAACAAATTACCTATGAGACTATTCAGAAGAACCTCTGGGGGCAAAGACCAAACTCACAGGGACACCTTTGTGTCATGGCATGTTTTGAAGCACCAGTTCTGCAATGCAGTGCACTGGCTGGGTCTCCTTAATCTTCTTTATAATCTGGAAGATCTGTCTACAATCTCTCTAACAATTACCAGAGAGCAAACACCCTTTTGTGTGAATAAGGATCTGGAAGTCAAAAGAACCTTTAATGATTTGCTTTCATTTTAAAAGATTTAATGGGGTCCCTTTTGCTCAGGGACCTAGTTGATCACAAGTTTCAGGAGCTGCAAAGCACAAATCCTGAAGGCGTTAGATACCCAACTGCTCAAAACAGGCGTGTACCTTTGAAAGGGTAAAAGTCACTGGACTAGTCTTAAAGGAAGAAGCAGAATCTTGCCAGTCTGTCTAATGCTTTTAACCTTTATCAGATAGCTTTTGTGATTTATGGTACAATTACAAGAAAGGATTAATATTCAAATAATTAAATAAGATTTATGGTGTTCCTTTGCATTCAACCCATTCCTCTTTTCAGACAGTGAAAATATTAGAACTGTCAAGTAAAACCAGGCCTACCGCTCCATTTTGCTAGAGATTGCATCTCCCCATTAAAAACGAGATTTACCACTATTTACAAATGCCTCTCTGTTCTCAGTTCAGCAGTCAGCTATATATGCAGGTTATTGCTTTGACTTTTAGTCCAGAAACAGGCCTGTTCTGCTCAATTTCCCATAAAAAATGCTGTCAAAAGACTTTCTGGATTCTAGGTTATATTACATCAGACTGGCTCCTGTCCTGATGTCCTCGTCAATGCACTCTGTCATATTTTCTGACAGGACTCCTTTTTTAGTGAACTCATGCTGATAATTTCATTTTTAATGAGCCAATTTCTCCATCTCTTTATAAGAAGATACCCAAATCTCTCTTTGGGAGAATAGAGTAACAAATCTCTTAAATGAGATACTTACCGTTGAAATGTTTCTAAGTCATCCCATCATCTCTGTTTCCATGCTAGACCATAGAGAGAGAAGCATGCAGTTGGCAAAATATTTGAGAGGGGATTATTTCCTTTGGTTACACTATAACCCTCATGTCTCTGGGCAACTTTTATTTGACCCCCTTTGGCAAGGCTCGGAGATTTGGAAGCAGGGTAATGTGCTTATGAGACACAATGACAACAATTACCTAGTAATTACATATTTGTTGTTAATACTCCTGGTAATGAGCTAAGATGAACTTACTGTTAGGCTGAGCATTAGTGTATTTGCCACTCGCAGGGCTGTCATGCAGAGTCTTGCCTGGTCAGGCACTTGTCACATGCGAAAATGTCAGTAGACATTGTAGAAATAGGCCCTAGATGAGAGTGTCCTGGGAACATGTCTATGTATTGGCTCATATAGAAGGGTGAGTGATGGAAAAGTAGTCCTGTGTCTTCTGTAGCCAGACTCTGTACGGAAAGGGCTGCAGAAAAGATGGTAACCCTAGAAACATCTTGAAATGTGAGCTCAGTTTGTCAAATTTATTATACTGACCCAGAGGTGTAGGTTATGGTCAGTACCAATAGGTCAATTCAGTGATGTACATGTGAGAAGGAGGAAAGGAGAAAACAGAACTTTGATACTTTTGGATGGAATCTGACTTTAAAATGCAAATCCTTGTGAATGTTCACTGCTAAGATGAGGGTGCTCAGTTTTGACTTCTTTTGTGTGTTGCAGTTATAGCTGTAAACTGTAGTGTAAGAAAATCTCTCTATGTAGATCAAAGGAAACTTACCTGTGAGGTTCTCTTGCCCACTCTTCTTGTTCCTCTGGCCAGATGAGATAGACTTCCAGCTCTCTTAAGTGGCAGTGCAGTGGTTCCTGAGTAGACCCTCCAGTGTCTAAGGTGTTCCAGACTTCCTGATGTCTGGCCCAACATACGTTATTGTGCACTAAAGTTACAGAAACAGTATTGGCAAAACTGCCTATATTAAATAGTTTGCTACACGTACAGTGTATTTAGAAAATTATTACTTAGCCTGTATGTTACAAACAAAAATCAGTGATAGCTGAACAGGACTGAAGATCTTAAATCACTGTTTTCTGCTAAATAATCACATATTTCATTGTTCTGTTTAGCCTTCTAAATTGCACATTTCATTTTTTAATTTGATGAAACTGGTATATTGCCTATTAGCTGTGAATCCAAGAACAGTCAGCACATTCTAAGTGAATATGCTGATTAAATAGGAAAGAATAACTGGGTCCTCCTACACAGACCAGAAAAGAGGAATGTTTTCTTGCAGTGAAAGCCCATTCAGCTTCCTACAAGCCATCTATGTGAATCCCCTGTGTAGATGAATATTCTGTTTCTTGGTTCAAAAGGGGGCATGTGGGTTGACTGTAAGAACTGCAAGTTTTTAGAGTTTGAAACTTACCTGCCCATTGCCTTTTATTTTGAGTTGTCATTTCCACAGTTTTCATTATATTTATGCCTTAAAAATAAAAGAAAAAAGGAAACCAAACCTCTTTCCATTTTTTGCTTCTCTCATCTTTTCCATATACAAGTCAGGAGGTTGGCAGCTTTCCATGGAAAGCTATTCCTGCTTCTGCAAAGCTCTGATTCTGCTGCATAATGATTTTGTAAAAGAAAACCTCAAAATATAATTTAAAGGGACTGGTCAAGAATTTCCAGCAATTTATAGAAACTCGGTACCATTCCTAGAGGCATGGCAACCAACAAATGCATTTATGCCAGTTCCTTACAAGGAAAGAAGATCCTGAGCATGTTTTAAACATTGATGGAAGATGGATGCTTCAGCTCCATTGCAGGTCAGTGGGAGCAAAGTGCCTATTTCCCTTGAGTGCCTAAGCCACTTGGTCTCCTTGAAAACCCCAGCCTGTAAAGAAGTTGCCTCTAAGATGCTTTTCAGGGATAACCCTATTGAAGGTGAGGAGGTGTAGTCCTCTCTAAGATCTGTCTCCATATAAAGTAATGAGAGGCTGGAAATCTGTCCCTCAGCTCTGCTAATCCTGTTAGGATCAATTTGTTGGATGTAAATGGCTGCTTTTCCTTGGCTGTTTAATACTGAGGCCCCACAGTCCCTCTCATTAATAAGGATGCTCAAAGAAAACATGCTGTGCTTTTATTTGTACATCTTCATCTTCTTACTCATTATAAGTAACAGTTTTACTGAGTGTTTCAATGCCTAATCATGTTGTTGTGTTGTGGTTTTTTTTTCTCTCCAATCCATAGTTGTGGTTTAATATACCATTACAATTTAAAGCCCCTGTAAAGAAAAAGTGGTTCTTATCTGCTGCAGAAATGACTTTCATTAAGCATGTTCTGACAGTGTATGGGAGCGTGGAGGTACTCAAGGAAAAGCTGTAAATTGTGGTGCTGTTAACTGCAAGCATACTGGATGGCACAGAAGCTTCAACAGCTTCAGGAATAATGAATCAAAATTATGGGGTTTTGCATTAAAGCTGATTGCAGATAAAGGCAGCAGTGTTTTCAGATTGGCACTTGACTCCTGCTAAGATTTGATCAGAGCTCTCAATAGGTGTGCGGTCTGAGGGACAGCAGGGCTCTTCCCCAAGGAGAGCATGTCCCAAAGCTAGCTAAGTACACATGCACCATGACAGCATACACCTTGGAGACTGCAACCTGATTTCCTAGGGATATTGCATAGTTTGTCACCTTCTGTTCCAACCCAGTCACTGTTGTATGGAGATCTTAGCTGACTTATGCTCTCAGAGAAAGAAGTCAACAGATTTACATTTACTCTCAGTTGTGATAGTCTATTATCAAATTCAGCAGCAACGTGGTGACTGCAAACGCAGTATAGATTATGAAGCTACTAGATGCTACAGTGAGCAGTCAGTGAAATTTCCATCCAACAAAAGAAAGCCCGTATGCCCCTATTCTTTCACTTCCCCGTTTTCCTATCTGCAGAATTGGTCTAAATAGGGGAGCGGTCCTCTCTGCAGAAGATCTAACAGAGCTCACTGTTAGGAAACTGAAGTGGTATTCAGTCTGGAGGTCCTGAATTCTCTACCTTGCTTTCTCTTCTGTTTTTGCCTTTGTGGAAATTACAGTGGGAGAGTCACCATTTATTTAGTATTGATAATACACACTATTCATTAAATGCAGAGGAATCTAAATCAAGGCAGAATCCAGTTTACCAGATTCTTTGTAGCTTTAAGATCACCTTTCCAGAGTTGATTGCAGACACTCAATTCCTGAGCCTTCTTAATTCATGGAAAAAGTAACATTTCTATGTGGTATTACCTTCCCAAGTAGCCCAAGCAGCACCAAGCCTGACCAAGGAAATGCATGGGTCTGGTGAGCTTGTCACTTGTGAAAGGCAAAATCCCTGCCAGAAGCAAAAGCAGTAAAGGTTAACCAGAAGATGAAAATAAAGCCATGACCATGGGTACAGAGATGGTTAGCTCAGGACTCATGCAGTGTCTCCAAGGCTCCAGGACCAGACGTCCTGAGCAGCATCGCGCAAGTTAATTCCTGAGAATTTATTTTCTCTGAATTGAGCATAAAAGCAGTTTCCTATTTCACAGAAGTGTTTGAGACTGCGTACTTAACAGATCATCCTTTGATTCATAGGGTTGAAGGTGCCACAGGAGTGTGAAGCACTCTTGTAATTTAAAACAGAATCATCTCCAGCTTAAGAAATGCACTCCGTGGACTACAGAGAGAGAGGAATCTAATGGAGGAACCCACTGAAGAATCTTCTGGTGCTAATAGGTAGCTGCTGGGGGAGTTGAGGAGTGGCACAGATTCCTAGTGATCCCTAGTGATCCTCAGCTTCACGCCAGAGGAGGATGTGGACCATTACTTTCCAAACGTTAAGACGAACCATTTGAAAGGGCATACTTAATTGACATAGGTCCAGTCTCAATGACTATTTACAAGTATTGAATAAGGCTTAAGCATGGCAGAGATAAGTAGTTATATATTTTTTCATAAATATATATGAATGGATGTGTATATATTTGTGGAGCCATTGATTTTGAGGAAGAAGGTACCAATGCACTAAATGAATTACTGAACAAGTTGAGTGAAATTCACCAGCCAATGCCAGATATAAATTAGATGATGACCGGTTTTGACTACATCCTCTGCTATGTGTTTTAGCAATTCTAAGCACCACCTTCCACGTAACAGCCCAGGGGTAATTTAACATCGTTATGTCCCCTTGATTCTACAAAAAGAAATCAGTAGTCATTAGAGTTATATTCAAGAAGAATCCCAGAGGCTAATAAGCATGCAGTTGTTTTATACCCATGGGCCTATTAACCTATCCTTTCTTGCAGGATTTATGCACAAAACTCAGTGGGAGTTTTCTGGGAAGATTTGCGTGTCTAGTTTCCATTAGAGTTAATAGGAGACGTGCATGTAAATGCCTTTTACACAGACAGGCAATAACCTTTCTTTGAAGACTCTGAAGAAAATTTCTAGTTCACTCTTAGTCTGGTGTATTAAACCCAACAGACAGTCCAGAGATTTATCCTATTCTTTATCTGTTGCACTGAAGTCTTCAGCTCAGAAAACCATCTTCCCATCTCTTTTTTTCTTTTTCCTCTTACCACGTACTACAAATAGTTTCCCCCTTCTTTCTTTTCTCCAGCTATTTATGTGGCCACTGTTGGGGACAGGATACTGATCTGAAGCAGTCTGCCTGGTTTTATATGATGTTAGATGCTCCAGTATTAGTCCATGTCTTTATTTCACTGTATGCTGGCCCTGCACTTCAGTTTAGTAGGGTAAATCTTCAGGGCTGCAATGCTGATGAGGAAGGGAAGGAACTCCCTGACTGTTGCTGCACTTTGTGCGTGGGGGAGCACATGTTATACTGAGGGGTGTTTCCCCAGTACCCCTAACTTTCCCTGCTTGTTCTGAAGCCTGAAGGAGAGAAACGGCACCAGGCTGACCCTAAGAAATGAAGGGAGAGATAAACAGATTCCGTGGAGGACTTTGTAGGGGGTGGGCAGGAGAATGGGGGCTGACACAGGGAAAGCAACTGTGAAATAAAGATGTTGTTGAGTGTTTGTGCTTTTGTTACATGTCAGTGAGGCTCAGCCCTGCAAACTGCTAAAATCAAAGACTAGGAGACTGTTGGAAAGTGGTAGTCTTCTGATGGGGAGCTTGTCACAGATCTCAAGTACCACATCTTGTCCAGCCTGTTGCTGGTAATTCCTTAAGCAGCGAGCACAGCTGGAATATACTAGTTACAGATCCACTGGACTCCGTTGAGCCAAGTCACATTTCACTCAAGGTCCTGGAAGTGTTTCAATGCTAGATTTCCATTCTCCATTTTTTGGCAAGGCAATGAAAGATTCCAGCTATGGAGGTGAGATTCTTCCTGACTTGGTTCTTTCTGGGCATGGAGCTACTGCTGTGCCTCCTGTTGCTGAACTGTGGGGCGAGGTTGCTGTGTGAAGCTGAGCAGATGCTGTGTGGCATCCTAAATATACCATATGTTTCAATGCGGGGGATGTTGATTCTTAAATGTATAATTTGCAGAGCAATTTAGAAACCTCTTGTGACAAATGATTCAGCTCTTCAGAGCTCCTCTCTCTTAATCTGTGTTTGTATAGCAACTAGCACATAGTGCTCTAGTTCGTATTTGGACGTTTTTGCATGCAGTTGTGTTGTTCACACTTGATTTATTTGATTTAGTTAATTTCTTTGTCACTTTACAGCATAGTGCATGAATCCTCAAAGCAGGGCTACAAGTTCTTCATATAGTAGTCCAATGCAGTATGCAGTGAGAATGCATGCTTCATTTATTTTGTCAGGAAGTGGTCAATGACTATATCACAGGTTCACTGTGGATTTTATAGTGTGTACTTGTATCTTCCTTCTTCCCCCTTGAAACTCTGTCCCTCTTTTTTCTTCAGAATAACATTAAAGAAACAGATGCTTTCATTTGGATGCTCCCTGTAGCATTGCAAAGAGAATGTGTCTCTCCTAAGGCAATGCTTAAGGTTGTTCCAGCAATTGCAGCTTTGAAAAGATTGCTGTCTTAAAAAAGAAAACGAAACAACCAAAACCAAACAACCCTCTCCCCCCAAATCAACTTTGTGTTATATTTTTGGCTCCAAAAATGGCTATGTAATTCATTGCACCTGTGCTTAGTTATCCATTCAAAACAATTGCTGTTTCACAGTGATTAGCTGATTTGCCAATATGAGAAGCAGCTGGGTTTTCCATGGCCAAGTAGTAAAGCAGGAAGCAATGAAATCATCTGAGCTTAGATTCTTCTCTTTTTGTAAGGCACACAGAGGAATAATCTTTCTCCTTCAAAATAAGACCTCCTTCTAAAATCAAAATAACATGATGATCTTAAGGTCCTTTCCAACCTTAACTGTTCTATGATTGTATGATTCTATGACTTCAGGTTTTAAATGGAAAGTCAGGAGTAGCTGTTTTAGAGCTTTCTATGTAAGATAACTCCAGTGGTCAGATAGATGTTCTCCATGCAGAATAGTTGCTGTACTCTTTCTAAGGGACAGTGTTAAAACATTTGGGATACTGTGTGTCCTGAGCTGCTGTGGCAGCCTCCTGGTCCCTGGCATCTGTAACCTTATTTATGCTGCTGTGCTTTTCACACCTTTGGCTTCTTCTCCCAGCTACTGAGGCTGAATGCTGTTGAAATATGAGGAACCATTTGCCATCTCTTGTGTATTTTATGCATCATATCAAATCTATGGTGAAAAATACAAGTTTAAGGAAATAACCTGGCCCTGCTTCCCCCCTTACCCATACTGATACGTAACTTCACTAAGTCAACAGCATTACACAGAAGTAAAATAGGAGAAAATAACTTGGAGAGAACATGCAAGGGACAGGCTATAGTGTTTAGATATTGACTTCTATTTTCTTAAGAGGTATAGAGTAATTCACTATAGATAAGTGTTTGATGGAGTTTCAGCTCATAAAAGTGTTTCTCCTCTATCTACTCCATCTGTATTCATTCTCTGCATGGGATCCACTCTTATTAAAGCTGAGCAATGAGGCCGTAAAGGACAGTTAATGGAGGGAAAGCAGCTTCTCCCTCTGTTTGCTTTAACACACTGGTGCAGTTGTAAGCATGAATTGTACTTATGAGAAAGCTCTCCAGGAATAGTCACGACTTTCCAGGCAAAAGTAAAGCTTTAATCTCTCATATTTTTTCAGAGGTTGATGATCCTAAATCAGATTAAGCTGGTATAATGGAAGATGTCACCTCCATGGGAACAACCCTGTGTGCTGTTGCAGTGGGTAGGGCTACAGAACTCTTTGGCTGTTAAGTTTGGAAGAAAACTAATTGTTGTCTGATACTTAGGCCTCAATTCAGTTACCTGAGCATAGACATCTTGTGCTGTCTGAGTCACCATAAGGTGTCCAAGACACCCAACAGGTTTGATTAACAAACCCACAAAGCAACAAAACAAAAGCCAACACAGGATACTCATAGCTTTCTGTAGCATCAACTAGAGATCAGTGCGGGCACCGAAGGGCATGAGAAGTGCGCTGAATCGAGCCCATGATATTGTGAGATCTCTCACATGCCTGAACAGTGAATTCCCAGTCAGAGAGCTAAGGAAAGATTGGAGCTGGCCAAGCGGCAAAAGAAGAACTAATTTGATGTCAATCACATTAACTTCAGAACTCTTGTCAAGAGGTATTAAAACAAAAAGGAAGATCTAGGCATCAGTGAAGTACATAGAATTGAGTGATCTGTGATTCAATACGCAAAGTCTGACACCACATGAATAACTAAAACTGATGGTACTTTTCAGACCCTGGTAATCAGGAGTTAAATCTAGTTTTCTGTGCTTGATTGAATTCTCCCCTGAGAATTTCTCTCCTATTGCTTTTTAAATAGTATAGAGAGCAGATCATTACTAGCTATGGGTAGACTTCAAAGGCTGCTAAAACTGAGCACACCTGGCAGGTTTTTTGGAGGCTTATTGGAGCTTTCAAAGTTAGTGTGGTAGTCTTTCAAGGACAAAAAGAGAAGAGGTGCTTCGTGAAGGACTAATTTCCTTCTAGAAGGAAATGCGAGAGAATTTCTGTTTATGATGATTTTTTTTTTCTTCTCAAGAAGTAGGAAGTATAGTGACATTAAAGCATAATAATATAAAATATAATTAAACTCAATTAAAAAAATATACCATAGATTGGGGTTCAAATTTGGTTTCCATTTAGTGCAATGTGATTACTGTTCTAGAACAGTTTCCCTCCGTTTGCAGATCATGCAGTCAGTCAGCTTTTAAAGGCAATATAAGTTCTTGTCTGCATAGGAAAGATGTAATCAACATTTGAGTCTCAGCATGGTAGCGTCAGTGGGAAGAAAACTCCTTGCCATAGCAAGCACAGAATCTTCAGGGCTTGAACAGTTTAAACGCAGGAAGTTGCAGTAGAACTCTTTCATCTGTGCTGAGTCCTCACCACTAACAAACACAACAAACTTAAAAGGATGTCTTACTTTGCTTTTTTTACCTCCTCAACCACCTATTTGCTTGTTTCTCTGATCTACATCTGAAAGAAGATGCTTGTTCAAAATCACTTTAAGATATGACAAGATAGCAGCAGATCTACACCTGAAGCATTATATTTAGTGGATGCATTTTCTGTTTCCTTATAAAGCCAACAACAGAAAAATTGCTCAAAAAGTTTTGCAGTGATTATAGGACAAAAAGTTCCCACCTTTCATTTTCTATAGCAAAACTGACAAGAACAGTTTCAGTAGCTAAACCCCATGTTACAATAGTGCTTTATTCTTTGACATGTCCCTCCTACATTTCAACGTGAAATTTGAACTACTGAAATTCTGATGCAGGGATCAGCGTGAGTGTTCTCAAGGATTCATAATCACAAATCAAGCTCAGAAATAGGGTTGAGCTAGAATGCGCATGCATGCACTTATATATACGCTGATCACATTATAGGAGCAATAAGTAGTGGGGACATAGGAGGGAATTACTTGGCCTTCTAGTTTTAGAACTTTCAGAATCCACTCATTTCATAGGTTTAAGCTTTTCTGATCAACTATGGAGGGTAGAAATTTTCTTCTAAAATAAAATCAAATCAATATTCTCGTGGTTTTAGCTGTTAGACCCAACCTCAATACAGTAATAATGCCAAGAGCTATGATAAAGCTGGGAACCCCACTTCTTTTGAGCAAAGCTCTCCATGTCTTAATGTGGTGAACTCTAATAATTGATGATAATAATTCAGGAAAGCTGCTTTACTGAAAAAAATAGATAATTAAACTAAATCATGTAGCAAGATATTTTGCTACTCAGCTGATGTTTACAAATATGTGTATGCTTACGTGTATGCACATAATATGTTATGTGTATACACATCCACATACATGTCGATGAACATGATGAGGCATATAGATACATATGAGATAGCAGTAAGGTGTTTTGCATTGAAGATCTTCCCTGCTTGAGAAGAGGTAATGAGTATGTATTTCCTGGACGTATCAGAATGTAATGAATGGATGTCATAAGGAAGTGCTTATCCTTCTCTTGGGCAAGGAGAGGTAAAAGTCCCATTCTAATATTTTTCAAAGTCAGGATTTAAAATAAAGAACTAAAAATTAAAAAAGATGATGGTAACAAAAGGATATTGGGTAAGAAGAATGAAAGGAATCTTATGCATGTGGCCCTTGGGAAGTACAGGAGACATTATTGCACAGTACGGCTCAGGTTTTGACTTGTTTTGTAGAGGTTCTTGGATTCTGCTAGAGAGAAAGGATGATCCTGCTTTGGAAAGAAATCGAATGTATTTGTTCTTCCTCAGTCAAAATTCCTCCATTGATATCCCTGAGGCACCGGAAGCCTCAGTCCTGTGATTCCCATCACAGCTGGGAACAGGGAAACACCTGTACCATTTTTGTTTGCATTCCCTTTCAGGAAATAAAGAGTGGGTTTTGTCTGCATGAGTATCTCAGGAAACTGTTCTGTAGATTATTTCCTTCAGTAGTAATCTACCATTCTCTGTCCCTGCTACAAGACAATGCAGGAGAAAATCCTAGCTCGGGTCATCCTCTCTTCCTGTTAGACTACCTTTTCTTACTACAATGACTGGGCTTTGACCTCTTGTCCATTTAAAATGCAGCTGCTGCATTCTTCTCTTGTGCCTGCTACTCTGATTCTCTGAGCATACAACTCCTTTTTCTTCTGTTTTTAAATTCCCCTTACCATTTCACTTCCTGCTCTCTGTTTTCCTGTTCCTCACTGCACAATCTGTTTTACCCTGAAGGTCGTTCACAGCACTCTCTTCCTCCTTGTCTAGTCAGGTCTCTTATCTCGGATCATTAATTTAGCTTGACTACAGTGAGTGAAAGTAATAAAAAATAATTGGTTATTTGCAGTACTCCTAATCAAGGTTGTATTCATGTGTCTTTTTAGAGCTATAAGGCAGTAAACCTTCCCCCTCTTGCTTTCTGTGAAATGTATTAGAATCCATTGAATCCGTCACTAGATAAATATTATACACAAAGATATTTGCTTTTCTTGCACTGAAAGTGCAGATATGCTAAACCTTAACTATTCCAGGAATATTAGGATGTTCACTTACTAAAGACAAGCTCCAATTTAGTTCTTGCTTCTCTCACAGCAGTTGTCTGAGATCAGCATTTGTCATTAAAATGGACATTTAAGAGTATGAATAGTACTACTTTTGTTTAGGTTGGTGAAGTCATGACTACTATGAAATGTCTACATTTTAATTTCTTGCATTTGTACCCATTTAAATTATGATCAGGACACAGCAATAAGAATGATACTGTGTTTTGATGCTGTCTTTCTAGACAATGACTTCACTGTCCTTCCAGAGCTTCATGGTCAAAATTATGGCTAGCTATTACACTAGAATTCCTGGTCTTCTACTGAATTATTCCAACTGAAGAAGAAACTGGGGAATGAGTTTGTTGTCTTACAGCTGAGTTTCTGTTATTTCGGGTAGATGGTTTCTTTCTTTTTAGAGGCCATGATTGCATGTCCTTGACATAGGAGGAGTCAAAAAGACAGCACACAGCTCCAAGTCTTTCAGTCAACAAACTGGCCTACATTTCCTGCTTTCTCTGAAAGCTGGACTGGTGTCATTGGTGTCTAGGCAGTAATAGGCTTTCATTTCAGTCTCCTCTTTTTCACTTCTCACACTTTCCTTTACATAAAAGAATAGTCTGAAATGCTCTCCTTACTGTCAGTCCTTTGTTTTCCCCAGCAGCCTTACATTAACCTTTAAGTGGAAAAATGTACCTACCTTTTCATACCCTAAGTAAATGCAACAGTTTCAATTAGGTTTAAGCCAGTACATAACAGAAATCTAATGCCAATGCAACACTATTCTTACATGTCTACAATATTTTTTAGTCCTAAGAATTTAAGTGTAAAATAATGGACATTTTCTGTTGATCACAAAGTCAGTGTTACAACTGTAGACTCATACAACTTCCTCTTCCTTTCCCTGCTCCACCTTTCATTAGCTTTGAGATTTCTCCTCAGTTATATAGAAGCAGTTATATAGAAGGGATAATTTTGCAATTGTAGTTGTATCTGAGTAATCTTCGGGGGAAAACAAATCACTTTTTTAAGCAATTGGAAACTTTTTTACTTTCCTAGAAATCAAAATTGGTGAGCAGATTTTAGTCTATTTTACTGAGAAAAATAATCGTTTTAGGACTGAGAGCAAACATGGAGAATTCATCTGGGAGAAGTGTTGGTTTTCAGGAAGGTAAAAGAAAATGAACAGCAGAAAGAAGCCTTGAAATAGTCTTGTCTACAGAAGGATGCAAATTAGTGTCTTCTTGAGTCCTCTTTGAGCTATAGCTGTGCTTATGAAGCATGAAGCAAACCATAACGTGTTACTTTTAACCTTGTGTTGTTCTCTGTGCACTGTTAACTTCTCAGAAGCTTCAGGTACGTTCATGTTTAATGTCACTATCAAGCCTCCCATTCAGTTCGTTAGGAGCAGCTCTTCAGCCTGGCTCTTCAAATTCCATGAGTTTTGTTGCGCTGAGCAGGAGCTGGACGCTGCACATCTTTATTACCAGCACATATAATTTTCTTGCTGATTCCATTAGTATGTGCTATTGAACAAGGGATAAGGTAGTGCCGTTTGGTCCTATAGTTGAAGCAAAGCCAGACCCAAGATGACAACCACGTGAGAAAACTCAATAGCACTGTGTGAAATGTTAGATTCTGAAATTATGCCAAGTGAATGGACTTCACCGTGATGTGGTTGGTTTTGCAGACTAGTTTTGCACTGTGACCTAACCATGATATGATAATGAACCATGTTTATCCACTTCAGGATTAGCTAATTCTGTTCTGACATTTTAAAATCACTGCCACCCTGAAAACTACCAACCACATTTTGTCCCTTGCATCAGGTACTGCAGGAGAGGAGGGACACACAAAGCTACACCTAAGTAAACACAGGCTCAGCAGGTGGATCTTGAGCTGTTTCTTCTGCCATTGATCCATGTACAGAATCATAGAATTGTTTAGGTTGGAAAAGACCTTTGAGTCCAACTGTTAACCTAACATTGCCAAGTCCACCATTAAACCATGTTCTTCAATGCCACATCTACACATCTTTCAAATACCTTCAGGGATGGTGACTTAACCTCTTCCCTGGGCAGCCTGTTCCAGTGATTGACAACCCTTTTGGTAAAGAAATTTACCCTAATATCTAATGCAAACCTCCCATAGCACAACTTGAGAACAGGAGAATTTCCTAATGCTGCCACTGAAATCCTATTTGCACAAGGTAACATTTTCCTTTTGTTTTAGGTATAAAGGACATAAAACTTAAGGTAGCAAAAGTAACATTTACAGGGTTCTTTGTTTTTTTAAACCCCAGAGAAAAAGAATATCAGAGTTAAGGTTTCCTTTCTTTTTCTTTAAGCTATATTGTTAGTCATAAGAAAAATATGATGGCAACATGTGATCTTTTGTAACTCTTTCTGTAACACCTACAGAGGACAATGTAAAGCAAGGATGCAGTGACATGCCTTGAATTAGATCTCACTTTAGCAAGCTTCAAGAGGATATTTTATGGTAGCACAGTTTCACAAAGCAATACATTCCATGGAGTTTTTAATAATAAATCACAATTTCTGTGGCTGGCAATTCCCAGTATCCCCTCTGCTATTATTTCAGCAGCAGTGCATCTTTGAATAAAATATTTCCTTCCCTCAGATTCTGCTTGCAGTCTGGTCACAAACTGGACTTGAAATTGCAGTCTTCTGAATTGAGCCAGGAAACAGCATCATGAGTGGTTGTTCTCAGCCGCACTCTGCTGTCAACATACCTTCTGTTGATTGGTATTAAAGTGGTCTTTATCCAGCAAATACAGAACAAAAGAGTATAAAGTTTGTTTCCCATACAGCTTTGATACTGATGAACACTTTAACATGCTTAGTGCAAACAATATTCACAAACCATTAGTGAGATGAGGAGGAACAAAGATGCAGCCAAAATCCAAAATACATCATTCTGTTACGGAATTTCCAACTTCTGTTTAGCAAAGGGTAATGTAGTAGCACAAGCACCATATTTCCCATTGTCAGTTCTTTTGCTGAGTTACACATTAACATTCCAGTCCCAAATGAGAGAAGGCTAACTTCTTGTTACTTTTTACTGGTGGATGCAAATGACTTAGATTCAGCAAGTTACTTGAGCACACAATTGGCCATTGAATTAAATGGGACTTACCCACTTAAAATCAAACGTGCCCTGCAGGCTGAGCACTATAGCACTGAGATATTAAAAATAGATTAGGGTACAGCAGTACAAAAATTGAGACCATCCACCATCTGAAGTACAGAAAGAACTGAGATGCAAAGGAACAAATCCAGCAGATGATGTTTAATACCTTTAGGCATGATGGGATAATAAGTAAGTTATTGTTTTCTCAGCCATTAAAGGAATGCATTGCTTTTAGAGACGTTCTTATTTCTAGTGAAATTTTAGTTTTCACAGGAAATACAGACAGATTCTTCCTATGGCTTGCAATGTGTTTGCTAGAAACAGCCATCTGCTTCTTCTGCGTTCTCCTAAGGGGAATAAATTCCTTACATCTGGCCTGTATAATAGGACTTACTGCCAGATCCAAGACCCAATGAAGTTAAATGATGTCTTTCCCTTAGTCAGGAAAAAATCAGGATTGTATTGCTTTTATAGCTAACATCTCCTGCTGCTTTTGCTGTGTTTTTGGTTTGAGTCTTATCCTATTCCAGATAATGGGCAGATGTTGCTGCCTATATATCCTTATTTCTAGATTTATGCACAGGAACTCTCTTACCTTGCTGACATAGATGCTCAGTGCTATCCATTTTCCAAATAACTTTTGGAAACTTTTAATTGCTTAATCTTAGAAACAGGATTGCTTAGGAAATCCAGAAATTGACAACCAGGTGGTAACTTAAGGCTTTCTAATTTTGCCAGTTTCTGTACTTATTTTCTATTTAGATACTTATTTCTAATTTATTTTATACTGTTGATCTAATTCTCTGTGTGCTTTACCTCCTGCTCCGCTCTAGAAGTGCAGGAGCCTTGCATTGTCATTCATTCAGGACCAAAGTTACTTCTCTGCTGAAGACCTAGGTTTTGCAGACAATTGCAGGGCACATGTAGGACAGAAATACTCCCTAGGGAGAGAAGTCCCTAGGATTTTCCTCTCTGCTGTAATACCTTCTGTGGGCAAGACCAGGTATGTCACTATATGCTAGCACAGTGACAGATCTGTGGCAGTGTTAAACTGCTCCTTACTGTTCTGTTTGTAGCAGTTGATAAGGGATACAGAGACATATGTCTCTCTTAACACAGACCAAAAAACCCAGTCTTACGTATCTAAGGTGATTTTACTGTTTAATTGATGGCAGAAGTAGGTGGGGAAAGAAAATCAACCAAAGAGTCACTGAAGTGTAGCAAAGTCCAGTGTAATGCTGTTGCCATGGAAAATACTCTGGATGCTTCTGTTATGCACCTATTTATACATATTCAACAAGCAGTGACTTTGATGGACACCTTGCTGATTACAGATATGTTTTCCAAAGAAAAAAGATGAATGTTATTAAAGTATGGACTGGTTTCTTCATATTACAGAGATGAAAATGCTTCCAAAAAACCCAGAACACTGAGGGGAGCTATGGCAAAAGGTGATAGTACCATGGGTGGCTGGGGAAGGAAAAGGAGAGAATGACTGCTTACCCAAGAGCAAATAGAACTGGCTTGAGGCAGTCTAAGGCAAACAGAAAGTCTTTCTCACTATGTGTAGGTCAGCTATCGATCTCATACTCATGGGATGTTAGGGACTCTGAAGGCTTACATTGGTTCAACACCAGGTTATTCATGGAAGAAAAATCTGTTGGGGGTATTAAGCACAAAGTCAGTGGTCTCTAAAGCAGGAATTTCTTGAGCCAATTTTTTTCCAGAAACTGAAGAAATAACAGTGAAATGTCATGGTTAGGGTTAGGGTTAGGGTATTCCTAAATATCTACTTGCTTAAGTATCTACTGTTGTTCACTGTTGGAGGAATAGTACTGGTCCAGATGTATCTTTAGCCTGACCTGTTTCAGTTGGGTTTATGTTCTTATATAAAGTGGATGCTGAAAGTGCTTGATTTGATTGATTTTAAATGGATTCATGGTTTCCCTGATGCAGAATTTGTGCTTTTAAAGGGACCCTGGGAACTCAGCTTTAAGCCAGGTGATTTAACAAAGCAGGTAGAAGATGATACTTCAAAACATTATTGGGGATTTTAGAGGGGTTACATATGATTGGAATGTGAATTAGAAATGTGTAGTAAATAAAACAGTCCAGAGGACTTGAAATCAGAAAAACATTTTTCTATTACGTCTAGCCTGTAAAATCCACAGCAGACATCATAATGTAATGCAATGCTGTGTTTCCTAAGCAGTAAGGATCTTGTATCTGGCTTTAGGATTGGAAACAATTGCTGACAGTGTATTATATTGTTAACACTTGTCACTATTTGTCCTCTTTCTAGGACCTTCTGATTACTTAGTACGTAATAAGTTCCCATTATCTAAGGAAATCACCTGGAAATTGTTTATTGAATTCAGTAGATTCAGCCTTAAGTGCTTTGGTCATTCTTCTCAAAGAATCAGTGGTAATTTGTTGTCAGTTCAGATCTAATATGCATCTCTGAATGTCCCTTGCAGTTGTCATCCTGATCCTTCAAGGCAATCTTCATGGGCAGAGAATGCAGTTATTAACATTTAAATGGTAAACAGCAATAAGCATCCTCCACAAGAACACTCATTATTGCCTTTCTTCCCATGCATGAATGTAACCATAAAAGCCTCATACACTTTTACTTGTGCTTTTGCTACTATTGTGTATTTCTCCTCTTTAAAATAGTGATTTGTTACATGTGTGACACATATTCAAAGAATATATCTTTGTTTGGGTTTCAAAAGTGGTGTGTGGATATTGATATTAAATATGTATGTGTGCTGCTGCTGCCTCCTGCATGGAGCTTACTGTTTCTGATTTTGCATAGTCTTAGCAGTATTGCCAGAACTGATTGTGTGTGTATTTGCTTAGGAGACTGCTGTTGAGCCTGGTGGTCTGGTTTAGAGCAGTTACATAAGCCATGGGATGTGAAAGTGGACATCAGGGCAGTATACGATATAAAAGTGTTTTTCAGTACTCTCTGCCAGCAAATGCATGAGATACGTTCCAAAATTGCACCTCTCCTCCATTCAGTTCTACTTCAGGTACTTCATAAACTCCTCCTCATGCTTTCTTTAATGTGTACTTGAATGCAACCAGTTCCTCCATCCTCTGCATTTAAAACACTGATCTCTGCTTATTCAAATGTCATCTCAAGGTGCTTTGATTTTGGAGAGCTTTTAATAACCCATAAATAGGGAAAGGTTGTGAAGAATGGCACATTCCACATTTTGTAGGGAGTGCCAGTGAGTAAAAGAATTACCCAGTGTTGTAGTATTTCCCTCAAAATACCTTTTCCAGCAAAACATCTCAGTCTTCCAACCTGGAAAAGTCTTGTAAGAAAGCATTATTCATATAAAACCCATGTTGGTGACAGTATTTTATGGAACTGAGTCGATTACTGTGAGTGCACAGGCCATTTTTTTTAAAACCTGATAAAAGTTTACATTATCACAACTGCATTTCTGAATACAAAGGGACAAGGAATATGGCAGTGATGCAGGCACAGAGCTTGAATTAGAGAAGAAAATGGTATTTCTTAAGAGAAAATTGTATTGCTTTCTGTTTTCAGTAATACATAATAGACATTTGGGGTCACAGGATCACAGAATATGCTGACTTGGAAGGGACCCATGAGGATCAAGTCCATCTCCTGACTCCACACAGGGCAACCCAGAAGTTAAACCTTACATCTAAGAGTGTTGACCAAACACTTCTTGAACACAGACAGGTTTGGAGCCTTGAACACTTCTTAGGGGACCTTGTTGCAGTGCTTGACCACCCCTTTCAGTGCAGAACTTTTTCCTAATATCCCATCTGAACTTCCCCTGACACAGCTTTAAGCCTTTGTGTCCTTAATTCCTTTGTGTCCTATCACTGCACACCATGGAGAAGAGATGAGCTCCTTGCTCTCTACTTCCTCTCATGAGGATGATACAGGCAACAAGGAGGTCACCCCTGTCTTCTCTTCTCTACACTGAACAAACCTAATATCCTCTAGATATTAGGGTCAGATTCATTTGTGCTGTAACTCTATTAGTTTCCAGAGCTTACAAGAATGTGTTTTGCCTTCATATTTAGTATTTCACTAATTAAAAAACAATAAAAATTGGAGTTTTTTTCAATTAAATGGATAAATAATATTAATACCATAAAATAAATTTGCATTTATATAGCAGTTCTCATTGACAAAGGATCTCAAAGCGATTTGCTGATGGCCATATAAATTTCTAATTAAGAATTCCTTTTCTGATTATTTCTGCTTAAATGTGTGTCTTGTTAATCACCAAAACTTGAGGCTACAGTACATTAATCGTGACATACTCCAGTCTACAGCCTTACAAATTATGAACTGGATTTGTAAGCACCAACAGCTAGCTGTACTCAAAGGGGTAATCCCACTGAAATCAATGAAGCTATAATTGTTCAGTAGTGGTTTTAAATATGGTATAGCTTAGACCTATGGATGTCTGAGACAATTCCGGCCTTAAAACTTAATAAACTAGAACGTACACACCAGGATAATAGTAGCTCATTTCTCATATGGAACCTGACAGAAAAATCCTGAAAAGGGGAAAATGCTTCTTAAAATCTTGTGTCAGTCTTCATGTTCCATTGTTTGTTATTGGGCAGTGCTGGGGGTGGCAGAAGTGGTGTTTCTGACCTGGTGCACAGAGACATGAATTATTTTACAGGCTCTCTTGTCCCCAAGGAATGACCCAAGTCTGCTGTAAACTGTTATTGCAAAGTATCTTGTATTACAACTTTTTACTTGCAGTTTCTAGTTTGCAGGTGTAGGTGGTGAAGGAGTTAGATGCTTTAATTTGCTTTTGTGAAAGTTTCTCCTCAAGGTTTGTGCACAGATCTAAAGCATGAGAGAGGCAGTTCCAGGGGGAATACATGGATGAGCAAGAGCCTTCCTTGTTCCCCATCAGCTAGAAAAACTTCATGTAAAAGCAAAGTGCTAAAATCTAAATGGGGTGGAAGAATTGTCAGTAGCTCATTAAAACGGAAGCACAAAATGTGACTTCTGGCTTTCTGTAACGGTCTTTTAAAACCAAAGTGAATATTTAACTTTGCACTTGAAGCATTCTGCATGTTTTAATCTCTGTGAAGTTTTTCAGTGTGTTCAGAAGAAACATGAGTACCTCACCACAAAGGCACTGTGGCAGGAAAGAACCAGAAGTATTTACACAATCAAGGGCTATTACTGTCACCTTTCAGAGCTTTTTATCACTTTTCTCCTGGATCTATCTATCAATTCTGCATTTTCAGATAGCATTGTCACTTTTATCTCATCCCACCTACTGAAGAGCTGTTACGGAGCCCCTCATCCATATGGCCACCTCTTCAAGCAGATTGCATTCTGACTTCAAACACCCTGATCTTCATTCTTCTGCTCTCCCTCCTGGAACCAGTTTAATCTCTTATTCACATGCCTCAGGTTTGCTGAATTCAGAAGGAAGACGGATTTGCCATCAGAGCAACATTTCATACATTTATTTTGCGAGGGAAATTGCATGCAGTAGGAGTAGGTTTTACACTTCCATGTGTCCTACAAGCCTAAGCATTGTCAGGGATGCGCCTTTGTAATGGATACCAAAGGAACTGGTGTTGATGTGTGGAGGATCCTGTTTTGAATCAAAATCAGTGAGAATGCTTGTTTGAGGTGTCATCTTATGTTAGACATGTGGAAACAGGTGACTTTGTAATGGAGAGACTCTCCCAAACAGATAATGAGAGCAAGGTTGGAAGGGAATTAGTACTTTAAGAACCCTTAAGAACTAAAGTAGTCACTACCAATACTCCTTTTACATTTGATTTTAGCTTAACATACAAATCAAAACATTAGATTCTACTCTCTTGTCTTGTTTAGACCCAGCTGGTAACTTAGCACCACACAGCTGCCCACTCCCCCCTGCCTTTCCCCCTGCCTATGGGCAGGATGGGGAGGAGAATCAGAAGAATGTAAACCCCATGGGTTGCGATAACAACAGTCCAATAACTAAAATAAAATGCAGTGATAACAGAAAGACTATAGATTATAATAATAATAATAATAGGAAACAACAAGAGAAAAAAGGAAAACTAAGAAAACACGAGTGATGCACAATGTAATTGCTCACCACCTGCCAAGTGATACCCAGCCTGACCTGAGCAGTGATTGGTCCCTTTTGGGTAACTCCAGTTTATATAGTGGGCATGATGTGCTGTGGTATGGAATACCCCTTTGTCTAGTTTGGGTCAGGTGTCCTGTCTCTGCTTCCTGCTGGCTTCTTGTGCCCCTCCTCACTGGCAGAGCATGAGACTGAAAAGCCCTTGATAAGAGTAAGCATTACTTAGCAACAACTAAACCATCGGTGTGTTATCAGTCTTGTTCTTAGACTAAAGCCAAAACACAGCCATGCACAAGGTACTGGGAAGGGGAAAAATAACCGTTCCAGCTGAAAGCAGGACACCTCTCCAAGAGCTACTTAGAGATACTAAACTCCTCCTCTTCTTCAGGTAGATTGCTCTTTTCTTCAAGTCCTACCTCTGCACCACTTCTTTCTCCTGAGGCAGGCTGCAGAAACCAGAAGCCCTTTATGTCTTTAATATGCAGGTAAGGTGCTGTAAGAAGGCATCAAATTACTAATGCAGAGCTAAGAACAAGATATGATTCATTCATTCTTAGTCTTTCTAGTCCTGCACAACTGTCTGATCAAGGTGATATTCAAGGAGGGTAGTTTTACAGTGTAACAATATTTTTTATGGGTTTTTTTTTCCAAACATCTTGCATTTTAATATTGATGCTAATTTCTGCAGGACAAAGAATATATACTTTAAAAACCAAAGTGGTGAAAACAAATCATTTCCCAAGTCTCCTTCATCTATTATAAGGATCAGAATAGCTTGTCAAAGCTTCCAAGTTGGAAACAAGTTTGTGGCATCGGTACATTAAGGTATATATAAGTACAGCTAATGGGGGGACACTGCAGGGACCCCTGAGCTAATACCCAAAAAGTTGTCTCCAAAACTGTGAGCAGGCCTCAGCAGATGGATGTGTGCCTCCATCTGATGATGCTCCTAGAATCATAGAATAGTTAGGATTGGGAAGGACCTTAAAATCATCCAGTTCTAACCCCCCTGCCATGGGCAGGGGTGGCTCACCCTAGGCTCCATCCAACCTGGCCTTGAACACTGCCAGGGATGGAGCATTTACCACTTCTTTGGGCAATACCAAGTTCAGTATGTCATTGTGTGTGAGCTGTGCAGCTGTACAAAGCCTATACTGATGGTTCATCATAATTCTGATATGCTTTTATATAAAAAAAAAAAAAGAAAGAAAAAAAGATGCCAGTGTTTGGAACTGACAAAAAGTTCTCTTAAATAGCAACCACTTGCTTTTAAAAGCATTATTTGCGTTGATTGGTTTTCTGTCTGTAGAAGACTAGGTAAATAATTTGGGATTTTGTTGCATGCTATTCTCATTTCTACTTCTAATTTGATAAAGTTCATATTAACTGGGTGAGAAGTATAAGGCAGGCAGGATCTAGATATATCCACCATAGAGAAGCCCATAGAAACCATGACTCAATCTGTAGAACTGAAGTGAACTTTGACTCCCCAAGTTTCTGAATGGCAAAAGCCTGAATGCAAAATGTTCAGAGGATTTTGAACTGGTAGTAGTAAACCAGATATAACTGGGGGTTGTTCCTGACATGGAATATACATCTGATTTGGTCCAGATTAAGGCTGGTTGCACATGTTGAAGGATGACACTGGAATGGTTATGGATCAGATCAAAGCTATTCTACAGCGTCTGAGTAGTGGTCAAAGTTATTTTTAAGAAGGATTATTCTGTCTTTAAAATCCATAAATTCTGTTTATGGTTTTGATTTTTATTTCTCTCTAGTTAAAGACATAGTTTCCTTTTCCTTTCCCCCCCCTTCTCAAACCCGTTTCATCTTGTTACGCTTAATGAAATTACAATCCTTTTTACTCCACGCACTTCAGATGCATGCATTTTCATGCTAATAGCCTGTGCAATGCTAAATAATCCATGCCAGACCTAGTACAGTTAATCTTTTCCTGTTTCTGACAGAATTAATGGTAAGAATCGTTTTGCTACAGTTGAGTACAGTTTCCTATCTGGGGATATAATTATTGTCTGACAAGATATTAAGCAAATATTGAATATTGCATTGAGAGTGAAGCCTTCTAAACAGTTCCTCAATTTCCATAAATCATATTAATTAATGAATTTTCTGCTAACAATGCATGTGCAGCTGTGTTCAGTGTAGAACTTTCCAGTCTGGCAGCGTCTTGGAAAGAACATAGTGGGAACTCTTGGAATACAGCAAACAAATCCAAGACCCTCATTCAACTGCAGCAAACTGGATCAGAGAGCAGGAGCTCTCCCTGCCCTCATGTCCATTCCAGCCAGATACCTGGCTCTTCGGCCTGAGCTGGCAGAGAGCAGGAGCATTGGGAATCTTGGGCATTATTTTATAATCCCCAGGGATTTCAGAGTCCCTGTGATGGATTTGTAGCACGGTGGTTCTTGCTTAATAGTGAGCATAAGAGTAGGATTTCCTTTGCAAACATTTAGCATTTCTGTTGCAGTTGTATGCATGAGGACCCTTAAAGGTGCTAAACTCCCTTCATTCCCAGGAAGAGGTATGCAAGCCATATCAGGTTAGGGAAAGCAGCACAAGTAAAGCCTCTAAATATTTGCTAGGATACCACTGCACAGCTCTCATTGGTGCTATGGTGTAGCCACACGACTGTGTCCCTACAGCCCACTTTAGAATTTAGGAACATCTAGATAGATGATCAAAAGACAAACTGAGCAGAGGAAGTTTGCTTCTTTTTTATCTGTATGTGCTGTAGCGTAGAGGGAAACAAAGACTGGAGGTTTTATTATCACAGTGGCCCAAAAGTTTCTCAAAGCTTCCACCCTCCTTACCTTTAGCATCTTTCCGTGCTGCCAGACCAGCTCTCATCTCATTCTTTAAACAGAGGCTGTCTTTGGAAAAAGGAGGTGCATCTGCCCAATCCACTCTGCTTCAGTGACCCCCAGCTTCCCAGAGCCAACAGGCACTATGAGGAACATAGCACTACTTAGATCAGAGCTTCTTTGAACTATAAGCCTTCAGTATAAACCAGCACACTTAGGGCAGATGATACCTTTGTTTAGAGCAATTCTTTGTGCCATAACGTGGAGCATGGCAGTAATGTCCCAGGGGTTTTTCGCAGTTATGTGCTCCCAACTTAGAGTTTTTGACATAGTATCTACCCATCTATGTCAGTAACCTTTCTTCTTGGGGAGTTCTTTTTACCCGACCTATATCCCTTTTGTTTCAGGATCAGCTTTTAATTCTCTGCTTTCAGTTTCTAATTGATGCCTCTCCTCTATGTCTCTGATCTTTCGAGTACGTGGGTACTCCCTTCTTACTCTGAGACCCAGTGTAATAATATCATTCGCTTGTCATCTGATACTGTCCTGTGTTTCAGGATTTGTGCTTAATGAGTTGTGGACTGGACCCATTTTCCTGGGGGCTAGTTGCATGTGATTGAGCTTAAAAGGCAGTTTAAAAGCCTTTGTCCATTCTTATGCTCCTAACAGTATACACAACACTCTCCTGCAATCTGGATTGTATGGATTCTTATGTTTGCGTGTTTATAACCGGCTGACAGGCAGGAGGATTTGGTTCAGAAGGGTTTTCTGGTGCGGTTACTGATAACGCTTGTGGAACCAGAACAGTTCTGAGCTTTCAGAAAGCATTTTCTCTGGTTCTTTTTTTTGCTTCCTTGAAGTTCTGAAAGAACAAGAAACCAATTAACAAAAAAAAAAACCAAACCCTTGCCTCCTTTTAATCAAAAGCGCTGTGATCTGGAACTGCTTCTGAGAAGGAGGAAGGAGACTCATTTAACTTTTATAGAATCATTGTTTTCCAGTGATCTGTCTCTGTACGACGAGGTGAAAGAGTAGAGTCAATTCCACACAAAAGATACAGGCATCAAACACGGCTCTTCAAATACGTTCTTCTCTTTAAAACACTTCATTGATGCCCAAATCGGCATGCAGCTGAAAAGCTTATATTCACACAAGTGTGTGTTGGCGTTACTTCTCTGTATTGGACTTTTCCCGAGGCTGGTTTTTGTGGGTGTTTTTGGGGTGTTTTTTCATTATGCACTGAAGCATCCGGTACTTTGGAGCCCTTTGACTGAGCATGAATAAAGAGATGGCAGGCAATAAAAATACCACTTGTTTTGATAATTGGACAAAAAAATCAACCCCCCAAAAAACCTCAATAAAATCCAAACCCAAACAAATGAACAAGAACCAACAGGATGAGGTAGCTCCCAATCTGTGGCAGTTCCTTAAGTGAGTTCTGATTCAGGCTTGTGTCATAGAAAGAGGGATTCACTCTAATAAACCAGCCTGATGCTGGTTTTGGACTCTGAACTATCAAGTAGAGTTGGATGCCATCAAGTTGGATGGGAAGACTGAGAAAGAAGAAAATCGAATAATAAGGTAATTAATGTCTATGTCCTGGTGTCATCTTGGCAGCACAATGTTTCTAAAGCATGACCTGTGGAACTCCTCTGCAAAAGATCAATGGATTACCTTTTTTTGTCATCCTGCTTCAGGAACGAGTATGTTATCTGTCCGCTTGGAAAGACAGAACAGTACTTTCTCCTTGCACAGCATATGCTTAGCTGGAAGTGGATAGTGACTGCCACTGACTACAGGGACTGTGGTGACACTTCATCCTCCTGTCAAACAAATGCATCCATTTGTTCAGTAGGAGAGAAAGGTTAAATGGGTGCCTGGAAACACCTGTAAGAAAAGGATGGACCCATCAAAAGTGAACTGGCCTGAGCTCAGGTCATCTGGAGATTAAGAAGAGTAGAAAAGGGATTACCATCACTACATTTCAAGCTGATATAAACCCCAACTACTTCAAAATTACTCTGAAAGGGGTATGTCAGCCAGAGCTGGTATGAAAATTTTGAGCATATTGGAAGCAAAAATGCTTTCTCTGGTGCCTCCCTGAAATTTATCCAATACCATTTGAAGAAACATTGAAGCCTAGATGCAGCAAAACTAGTTGTAAAACGTTTAAGGGACTTCATTATTAGCCTTATAACTGCATGGTCTTCACTTCCCCTTCTCTTGTTTCCTCCTTTTGCCTCATAACATTGATGTATCATTCCTGTAAAGTCATTCTCTGTCTGGTAGAAGGTTTGGAGATGAAAAATATGCCTGCCTGCTAGAAAGTTTTCTATGGGAAAAGATGAACTTCAGGATTTTCAGTTAGAAGAATGGAAAGAAGCAGTTCCACAGAATCCCATTGCTCCAGATAGCAGAGCAATTACAGGAAAAAACCAAGGTGTGCTGGTGCACACCTCAACTGCAAAGGGACAGCAAGGGGGCTCTGGAAACAGAGTGGAAAGGTGAAGGAACTTCACTGTCTAGTTCTTCCAGTTGACACAGTTCATAACATTTTATTCTCTCAAAGGCATTGCCACTTGTGTTTTCTGTGTGATTTAGGATAAGAACTAGGGATGAAATAAAGTTTCTGAAGGCAAGATCTCTGGTTTTCTGCAGTCTCCAATTCTGATGGTCTTAAATGACAGTCCCACATTTACTTATTGTCTGGTGTCCTGGCTCATTTGGTGCAGAAAAGCAGTAGCGGATGAAACAAGATAGTCCTGTTGAATGCCTGCCATTCATTGAAAAAATGGAATTGAGAAACATTTGCAGACACCAGTGTTATTTATGATCACCTGTAGAAACCCATGTTATGTATTTCTAATGAATATGATCTATTTTTCTCTCTGATCATTTCTTTACTAGTAGACCTGGCAGTTTTAAACAACTTTAAATTAAAACAGATTAAGAAATAGATAGAATAAATAGAATGTCTTGCCTACAAATGCTGATCCTGCTCCTACTCCTTTTACTAAAGCAAAAGACCTTCATAATTCATTCATGCCTGCGTAGTCATGACTTATGGAGCTTTTACACTCATGAGAGAAACATAATACTCACCCTTCATGGGTGAAATATTCTGTACGGATTTGGGATTTTTTCTCTATTGGTCTCTCTTGAAATACTCATCATAAAGGTTTGACAAAAAGTTTGTTCAAGGGTTAGGTTTCTTTACAGAAATTAGAATAGTTAATTCCAGACCACTGACAAAATCTGATGAGTTTTTCTCTCACTATTTTGGTTTCTCCTGACTTTACAGCTTTATTCCAGTTTTCTTTGTGTTCAGATTGTACATGATGTGCCAAGACAGGATACTGTACATAGCTGTTTCTAAACTGTTAGTATGGTATTCACAGGTAGACGTGACATACAGCAGATCTCTAGGCAACCTGAGGGAGAGACTCTTATTAATAGTATGGACCAGCAAGTAGGTGTCAGCACCTCAGGACAGATTCCACCAAGTTAAACAGTCTGCACTGTGTGGGTGATTTAAAGAGTTTCAGAAAGGATTTTGAATAGACTATTCAAGAGCAGCAATTATGCTAGAAATAAAGCAAATGAAGCAGTCAGAAATCTCATCCAGGACTTTACAAAAGTACCACTAAAATGCATTTATGTGTAGTAAAGTTCATTACCTTACAGCTGGATGCACATGTGTGTATTCAGGCCCACGCACATGTGAGCAGGGTTCCAGTGTCAGTATGTGGCCCATATCCTCTGCTTTCACTGAGACTCCAGTCCTGCCATCGCAGTCACATGCACTGTGAGATTCCCTTCATGCATTATGTTAGGTATGCATATGGGTATTTTAAAGGATTAAGTCTAAGGGCCAAATACACAGAATTGTATTAACACGGGAATGTAAAGATGCAAATACAGAGCTGGCAGGATTCGCAAATGCACATAAAAGCTGGGGAGCAAAAGTGTCATTAGGTGCATAAAAATCCTTAAAACTCTGGCCTGAACTGCATGACCTTGTGCAAGATGTGTTAGCATTTCCTTACGTTTCAAAATACCGGGGAAGATCTCGGTTCTCCTGAAACCCTGGCTCTGTGTGAGTGTGCTGGGACTTTTATGAGATCTGGACATCAGGTCAGAATATTGATTTTGTCCATGCATTACTGAAAGCGATAGATGCTCTTCAGAACTTAAAGAACCTGGGCAACTTCTTTGTGTGTCGGTTTATCCTTATGTAGCCCAATGTATTACTGGCATTTTCAGGCAGGTATTTTGAGGCCGACTTAATGTTCATATCCCATTCAGACAAGCTCAGATGAAATTTGATGTACAAAAGTACGTGTACAAATAGGGAGACAAGCATGTTATGACTCTTAGCTAAAACATGAGCCTGAAACATGAAGTAGGCATTGTCATAATTCTGATCTTGTAGAGTTGAAGCATTGTCTTGCTTTGGAGAAAGGGGTTTTTTATGCGTTTTAGTTCTGTTTCTCACTCTACTGCTGACAAAAATGTATTGTGTAACACATCATTAGATAATTACTTGATTACAATTTAATTTCTTCCGCAGAATCTTCTAGAAGTAATGCACTAAAACTTTATGTGGGTGGTATTATTAAGTTATTGTATTTTAAACAGATTGCATGATTATGATTATTTTATTCAAATACCAATTGTTCTTGTGTGTATGCTTGCTGGCAAGGAAATAATCAGATAATGGATACTAAGGCCACAATGTGAATTGCACACTATCAGCTATCTAACCTGTAATTCCAACGCAACGTTTTTCCCTTCATTAACACATACTGCAGTTATATTTAAATTATGGCTAAATTGCACAAAAATCAGAAATTCTGAAATGAGGTGTTAGGTAACACTGGCAATTCTTTCCATGCATATGGTTAAGTATTTAATGTCAGAGGAGTGCTACAGAACAAGAGGGAAGAGGTGAGGAAGAATGAGCTCTTTATTTTCTTGTGCATCATCAGCAAGAAGACTTACTAATTCCTCTGTAGCGATACCTCTGTGGTGTCACCATTGACTGGTTAAGGTGCTACAGATGTTGAAAAGTCCTGTTTCTGGAGAGCCTGGAGTTTCACAGGTGGGAATGGTAATTGTTCAGCCTCTGGAGCCTTTATTTTCAGAAGAGGCTTGCTGGGTGAATCCTTGGTCCTTTTGTAGGGGTTTCTAGCTGATTTTGATCCAGTTTTTAGGGCAGATGGCTGGTATCTGAAGAACGTGTTCTCAGGCACAGCCTCATTATGTACTGCAGAAAGGAGACTGTAGTTATGATTCAATATATGCCTGCATAGCAGTGAGGAAGGGATGTGCCTTGGGGAGGACATTCTGTCCGTCTCTCTCCCTAATCCATGATCTTATGGTGTGGCATAGGTGAAATGCTTCAAGACTGCTCTTAGTGTTCCCAGCACAACAACAGTGAACTCAGACTGGAGTAGGAGGACAAAAAATAAAGGAAGGGTAGAAAGATAAGGAAAAAGGGTGACAAGGTAGGATATGACTCCTGAAAGTGTGAAAAACAACAGCAGGGTCCTTTTGCTTTGTTCCCCCTCACGGTTTGAAAATGTCTCTAAACTAGTGTAGGAATGATTGTGTAAAAGGATGACATGGAGAAAGCATTAAAAATAGGGTATAGGGCAAACACTGACAACAACTAAGGTTGGCCTTTAACTAAGAAGCCACAGGACAAAGCTATAAAGAGGGATAAATAAGTTAGTATCAGGGTTCTTTTGGTGAATAGTTAAGAGTTTTTGTTCAGCAAAGGTATTTTGCCTCAAGAGAGCCAAGATATAAGCAAGGGTGAAGGCTGAGGAGGGCTCCAACCCTCTAGATAACAGTCAAAGCAAATTAGGGAGGTGGAGGGAGGAGTAGGGGGGCAGGACAGTGAACCAGGACTGTCACTTCTGTTCTCTCTTTCTCTTAGCTTTCTTTTATATCTGTTCCTATGTAAGCAAGCTGTAGATAAGTTGAGCATATTGTACTACAGTCTGTCATTTGACAGTAGTCATACAGTCTTCCATTTCTTAAAAAACAGAAACAAGAGCAGCCTATGGATATGATTACATCTGAGTCTTCTTTCAACCGCTCTCTGATTTTTTTTCCTTTAAAATGTGCATCCCTTTAACTTCAGTTATTGCTGAAGGCAGGGAATGAAGAAAACATGAGCTGGTGACAGCTGGTTACACTTTGGTTCACATAAAGTGCTCTTAATCCTCGCAACAGTGGTGAGAAGTATGCATTAAAGAAATGGACTGTATCATATGCAGGACTGGTAGCTAAGATTGTAGCTGAGATTGCTTAGTGCTTCCTTTTATTATAATAATAGCTTTTATTTCCCTAATTGCCTATAACTTTGCTCAAATGTAATCCTGTGGATTAACACTTGTCATGATAAGCATATACCTCAGCTGGAGTTACTGAGTTGAACTTTTCAATAACAATTGATCCACTTCCAAGAATAAGATTGGGGAGAAAATTTGTTCAGTGCCATTTGAAAGTTTTATGGCAGCTCCTTTCCAAAATGAGCATATACCTATAAAGGAATCCAACTGAGGCTGCCCTTGTAACCCTTATTTTGGCTTTTTCCGGCTGCTGAGCGTTTGACTTTCAACCTTGATGTTGTTGCCTAGTACTTCATGTTGGTCATGCCATGTAATTTCACAGTGAGCTCCTGCACAAATACAGATATACAGAACACAAATTGCAGAGAAATAAAACCATCCAGTGCTTTTAAAGGGAACCTTGGTTTTATTTCTGCACTTCTGCTTTCTTTCTAATGAATACGAATCTATTTCTTAACACTTCTATCTTTGCATTAAAATCTGGGGTTTTTTTTGCTGTAATGAAGTGTCTATGCAACTGTTCCTGCTGTTTCTTGTCCCACGTTGGCTGACATCTGTATATTAGATCTTTGGGGAAAGAGCAAAATAAATTGATTAAGGCTGCTTTTAAATACTAGATTACCTCTGGAAAGTGTTTTTTCTCTTCTCTTACCATTCATGCCTGTCTCTTCCATGAGCTTAATAATCATTTTGTTTCTTTGTAAGAATGTAGTTTCCTCTGTTCCTGCTATTTCAGGTAGCAGTTTCTTCTGACATCTGCCCTTGACAGTGCAAAGGGAGTGGTACCTAAACACAAACTTTCCTCTGTTCTGTGCCAAGAATACTGGCAAGCTTTTCCAGAGCAACCTCCTGGAAATCAGACAACAGATCATATTAAACCACCAAAATTTCATTAGCTTGGAAGTGTTGGTTAGCAGAAGAATCCGTCTCTGCTTTAAGACTGAAACAAGCTTTAGGTAGCTACAGGATGGACAGTGTATATCTTTTAGCAGTGCAGGTAGGTCAGAGCCCAATTACTACATCTCCTGACTACTGGTGCTGTAATGTAGTTGTTAAAAATACTCTACATACACCATAGACAAACTATATCTCTAAATATAATCATTGAAGAGTCATATTGATTCAATCTGTTCACAGTTTGGCTGATCAGGCACTTTCTGAGGTTGTTTTGAAAGATGAGAGAATACTTATCAGGTCAGACTGAGGCAGAGCTGCGGCTGAACACCTGCGAGTGTATAAGCATGGAATGCACACCCCGCAGATCTTCCAAGCTCTCTGCCATTGACTGCAACACTCTAAACTGATGCCATTTTCCTGGATAAAAGGCTGAGGTATATTTTTTGCACAAGCTGTATTTCATGGTCTCCATGAGAAACTCTGGGAAAAATAGGTTTGCCTAGTATTGCTTATAATCCCTTGCCTGTTTTGCCAATGGATATATTGTGGAACACAGAATGCAGAGCAAAGTAGCAGAAGGATGTAAATCCTTGAAAAGATGAAATTGAAGAAAGAAGTTTTCAAGTGGCTTTTAAACTCAGGTCTCCAAAACTCATAGAATCATAGAATAGTGAGGGTTGGGAAGGACCTTAAGATCATCCAGTTCCAACCCCCTTGCCAGGGGCAGGGACACCTCACAATAGACCATGGCACCCAAGGCGTCATGAGTAATGGGCAATAGTCTGTCAGCAGGGCGTGCGTGTATGCTGAGAATAGAAGAACCAGCAGTTTCTCAGAAGAGAGAATACAAAATATCTCAGGAAGGAGATCACCAAACCTCCTACCAGAGTTTGCATGATCAGACTGTAAAGACAAAGCTAGACCTGTTAAAGTCAATAAGAGCATTATCCTTGGGATTTCATCATTAGCATTTATTCCCCTCTCGAGACTCTGGTTTTAGGAAGGGAGCAGTAGTGGGTTTTATAGAAGGAAAATGTGAAAACATGGAGAGTTCAAGATATGCTGCCTACAGGGGTTAGAGCAGTAATGCACTAAAGTAACTACAGAAGGAAACAAACATCTAGAAGCAAAATGACATAAAAGCAGAACTGGAAAAGAGGTAATAAAATGAAGGGGTTGCAGTTCTGGATTTGGGTATTCCCTTGTCAGTTTCCTTCTTACTAAATGCATAATTGCCATCCCTACAGACTGAATTGTGTTAATCAAAAAGAGGTGGTGGTTAGCAGCAGCTCGGCAGTTTTTATAAATAGAGTTTTAGATATTAAATGGCAATTAAAGGCTCTTAAAAAGTAAATTTCCAAGTGATGAACTCAGCCTCATGAGGCCTGGAGGGAAAATAGTAAAGCTGGATTCAGCCACAAACCACTAACTATAAACAAACTACTGGCAGCATGTCTGCTTCCTAAAATACCTTATTAACACCCTGCCTTTAACTCCCATCATGGAACAAACTCACCAAGAGCTACAAAAAATACTGAGAACTCTCTCTCAGCTTCTGAAACCGGCAAGTCTGGAAAATGCCTTATGTTAATGGGGCTATAGCTAGCAGTCTAAAACCTGGGTTATTCTCTTAAGTTTCATTACTACCTTTATATCCTTAAACTTAAGCTTCACTTCAGCGATCTTGACAAGTTTTGAGTCATGATCTATTAAAAATCTAGGCTAATGTGTGGCTGATAGCAGTGACTGACAACCAAGAAGAGGGAGAACTAGCCCTTCCAGAACAGCTAAGCCCAAACGAGAGTCCTGGATGTCCCAGAGTGACTGTAGATGCCTTTATGGTGTGACATTTATGGCTTCTTAGTGCTTGTCTCACTCACTTTTGCAGACTGAGTGAGATAGAGTGGCCGTGGCTGGTTGCTGGTCAGGACCCCTCAATTAGAGGAGCCTGTGTGACTGTCCTGTAGTATTGCAGAGTCTTTTTCTCCCAGGGGCAGAAGGAAGAAGTGAAGCTGTGGTTCTCTGATGGGGCAGTGATGCTCCGTGCTTATCTCAGGTCCTGGCTTCATCCCACCTTCCCTCTGTCTCATAGCTGAATTTCCTATACTGAAACCTCATTTTTCTATCACCACAGAGTACCCTGGGGTCTCAAAATGTTCATCCTTTATACAATTTGTGCATACATATTCACTACCTGTTTGGAAAGGGAGAGAAATAAGCATTCTGATATTGTTGGTGGTCTTAGAAAGGGCTACTCACATGGCCCTGAAAATAGAAGACCTCTATTGCAGCACTGAGTCAGGAAGGGGGAGAAAATATTTCAGTGCTCTTGTACCATCCCCTGCACACTTTGCAGAGGTGCTATTTTATTTTCTGTTGTAGAGAAACTGTATTAGAAGATGATGATTTTATATGAAGGCGAGCTTTGTCCTTTAGGGTATGGATTAAGATCACCAATTCATTTCTATGTTGGGCATTCAACAAATCTTGGAATCAGAGTGTAATGATTTCATCCTATCTGAACTTCCCTGTGCCACCCGATCACCCTCCTCATCTCCGTAGAACACACCTCATTTAAATTTCATCTATTTTCTTCTTACTGCAGACTTTTATTATCTTACTCTTTATCTGCCCTGAAGTGTGAAATGGTAATAGCGTTGCTTATATAGCTCCATTCATTTGCAAAGCATTTTACAAACATTAACTAATTAATGGAGAAGGCAGAGCATCAAATAATGATTTTTTTTTCAGTCTGTTGTGCACTGATAGAGATGTAATATGATTTCTTCACTACCTGAGGAGTTCAGAGGTGGGCTCTCATTTAACATGCTGACCGGTTTGATTGTCACTGGTGATGAGAGGGAGAAAAGAAATCAGTTTGTTTCTCCTACACGAGGCATGTTTTTTCAATTGAATTCATGCTTCAATCCTCCATTTAAAATTAGTTCTCTTGAATGGGATGCCAGAAGCACAATGTACTGATTTTCACGGAAATGGAGAAATTAGGATCCACACAGTTTATTTCCAAATCATCAAAATCTATGGATTTGACATTTCAGCTGAAAAAATAATTTCATACAATTTTGAAAGCCACTTTTGTGCAATTTCATGCTCTACAAAAAAAAAAATCCATTTGGATACAGAACTGTGATGCTTTGTGCAAACATCTCACGTATTGGTTAATAATGATGGCTCAGTCTGGGATTTTCCATCTTCATTTTAATTGACCACCTACCATCGTTTTCTGCTGAGGAGAAACTGCCAATTTACAACCAAAGTTAGAGACACATGATCCAAGTGAACTAAACTGGGGATGGGGGGGAACTATTAGTGCTGTGATACAGCAGCAAAAGAGTGTTCTCTAAACTTCCCCTTTAAAATATTTATTCTCTGATTTGTGATGTAGTAGGAGGAAGACTGAAGATTATCAAGCTGTGTTTCTTGTAGTGGATGTGGGAAAACTGAAGGACATGGGATATCAGCAACTAGAATGTGCAACCTTTTGTCTCCCAGAGTCACAGCGTGTCTGTCCTGGTTAACCAAGGTGCAAGGGCTGGTCAGCGGTGAAGTCTTGCTCTTAGCCCAGAGGTAGTTCTACTGGAGATAAGTGTGCACCCTATTCAAATGTGTATCCAGAACAGCCAAAGTCTGAGCAGATCATGGAAAAGAGATGAATCATTCTGATAGTATACGAATAATGAGAAAGAACCACTTAGTAAGTCTATAAGAAAAACCAAACCCCAAACCACATTTGGTTTGGACTGGGGTGTGGGTTCCCATCACTCATGACTGCTGGCAACTGTTGGCAATGTCTAAACTGCAAAAGTAGGGGGGGAGTTAGCATAAATTATTCCTTATTCAAGTGCAGTTACTCTCTGAACAGCATTCTTTTCAGAAAGTGGCAGTAGGTATGGGCAACGTGAGCTTCTGCTTGGGGCAGCAGTGAGTCAGAGCCACACTGCCTGCTTTACCTAACACTGAGAGCACTGGAAAGCCAAGATCAGGCTTTGTGAGATGGCAGCTACTGCTAAGGAAGGGGCTTCTCCCCAGAGTAGTGGTTGCAGGTCCTTGTTCACTCACCCTCTTCCTTGGCCATCCCAGGAGCTATGTATTTTGAGGGACGTTCTTCCCCTTTTTCTCTCCCAGCTCTATCCTTTCTCCCTTTTGTATCCTTCCTGTGAATGGAGCAGCATGGTTCTGGCCTTCATCCTCAGGGTTGTAAACCCCTATCTTGCCAGAGAATATCTTTGAAGGTATGGTTCTTGTTAACAATTCATCATCAATAAAAGGACCCTGATTTATAATGACTTGTCTCCAGGTAAGCTCCGAAGAGCAGTCCTTCTTTTGTCTCTGTTGCCTATCAATAGATTTCATTCTTTATGACAGTTTATCCACCATATTACCAGGAGACTGTAGCTGCAGGCAAAGCCAGGTTTAGGAATAAAGCCTTCTACTGCCTCAGAATTGCTGTGGTAATGGACAGAAGTTTGAAACAAGGACAAGTTTGAGTCAGAGAGATTATTTCCAAAACCTACCCAGAAAATGTCTCTAAATTCTGTTGAATCCAGACAGGGAAAGAGGAGAGGGAAGGGGAGAAGGAAGACGCTTCTGGATTTAATTTGGTTCTAGATTGATTTGCAAATTGCTTGGCAAACAAGTTCATGCGTATTAATTACATTTCTAATGAAAAATATTTGCAGATGCACCTGTTTGCATGGCAAAGTACAGACTGGGCTTGCAAGGCTAATATAAAACACGTAGTAACTGTTAACCGTTCTGATAGGATACGTATTGCTGGGGGAGCAGACGCTGTCACATAGTTGTTTTGCTGCTGTCAGGCTGTACAAGACACAGTGGCTAGAGCTGGTTGTTGGTGGGGACCTCAAGATTGAAGAGGCCTGTGTGAGTGTAGATAAGAGTGGAAACATTCCATAGTAACACAGTAGAGTCATGTGAGGGACTAACTGAAAGACAGATGTTGATAGAAGTCTGAAGTTTATGTATTCAAAGACTTACCAGGTGTATTTGCTTGCTGTTTTATGGGGGTTTACCATGAGAACAGTGTTCTGAAATATGTTGTCACTGGTTTACCATGAGAAGAGTGTTCTGAAATACGTTGTCACTGTTGATTCAGCTAATACTGGACTTGTTCTTTTATTTGCAAAATGGTCCATGTGATCCCCACAGAGGAGCTGACAGTTTGAACCATATTGGTCAAATCCTGAGCCTAGGCACAATGTAGATGATGGGTAGGGCATTGTGCAGCTAGTGTTTGTTCCTCCGGGTATCTCCGAGCCATATACGTGTTTTTTACTGGTATAGTATGCTTTGAGTTTTGTTGTTTAAGAGAAATTTTGAAGTAAAATGCTTAAATTAAAGTTCACTGTTTATTTCTGCTTCATTATTTAAAGTGTTTATTCAGTACCACAATTTAGTCTTCACTGAGCTTGTAATGCATCTTGTATGGAATTGCCAGAACTAAAATATAACATTAGCAAATCTAATGCTAAATGGTGCTTGGTAGTGGTTGAAATTATAGTTTAGATCCTGTGAGTATAAAAGCATCACGAGATCCTTTGCACTTGGATATGGGGTTTGGAATTCATATTAACATTGATGGAATTTATGCTCAGGGATCTGGGAGAAAATAACGCGCCACACAAACTGAATGTCTCATAGCTGCGCTTCACCACAATGTGTAGTGCTGAAATGGTCCCTCCCTGGTGCAAGGCTCACTAAGGCACAGTAATCATAGTAATTAATAGTATTGTAAAGCACTACTTATGTTTAGTAGGTGTAATTGCCAAGGATGCTCCTTTTTAAAATGCTTTGAACTGCATTCTCTGACTGGAAGCACAGAGGGTGTCAGGTATTTTTATCTCATTGAGGAAAAGGAATGAGTTGGATATCCAAGTCAAAACCCTTAGGAATAGTGGAGCCATAGTTCATGCTGAGTAGGGACTTGCTCCCTCAGGAGTGACACTGATTGGTTTTCAGCGTGTCTGCTTGTGAAGGTACTGTTTTAACACCTGAACAAGGCTGTGACAAGCAGTGGTGAAAAGTGATGTACAAAGCTCAGATTGTGCTTACAGGGGTAGCCTGCTCTTTCTAAGTATCAGTCTCTGACAAGTAAGCATCCTGTTTCCTTGGTGGCAGGCTTGTATGCTTCCTACAGGAATGCACTGCAAGAAACTGGCCATTTTTCTGCAGTTTAATGGGTAACATTGAATAAATACAAGAAAAACAAAGGAAATATCTAGGAATGAGAAAGACTTTTGGTTGAACAAATGGATTTCACCTCTGCAAAATCAGAAGCATCGTGATTTTCTGTAACATTCAAATTACTAAATAACACACAGAAAAAGAAGTAAAACCAGCTTTGTGAGCAATATATGAAATTATTTATGGAAGATATCCCAAAACCCAGGGGCTTATGAGGAGAGAAGCAGTGAACTAATCTGAGAAGCACAAAACCCCCTTTCTTATGTAGTTACAAGACAGCTGATCTTGAAAGATAGGACAGAAGGTCAGGGTGCAACAAAACATAATTCAGTAACATAGTACAGATGTTAACTAAAGAAAGGAGTTGTTAAAAGGAAATTAAAAATGAAAATGGTAAAATCCTAGTAATACATACTCCTGGGGTCTGGATGCAAAGCATCGAAATGCACCCTAACATTTCTTGACATTTGAAGTCTGTTATCTGTAGCAGAGTACTAATAGCATCACTGCTCATTTTTACAGGTACTGAAGGCTAAGCCCTCAGCATGGAGTCAAAGCACCAGAACCTGACTGACTTGCAAGAAGGCAGCTCTGTCCTAACTGGCTGAAGACTCAGCTTTAAGCAGGTAGGTTTAGTTAAGAGCTAAATTATTAAATTAACCCTATAAGACATAAAGAGATTAGCATCACACAGGTTTTATACCAGAGATACTCATCCAACTTCGGACAAAAGACTCCTAGTTTTCATGTGATTGTAACTGGTTAAAAGAGAAACTGTTGTATGGTGGTGAAGAGACCAGACTGTAGAGCACAGATGAAGAATCCAGCTGCTTGTGCTATCAGAAAAGCCAGCCTTCCGTAGCTGCAGGTCTGTGTGGAAGCAGTGATTTGCTACCTGTTGCTCTGCAGAGGATGGCTGTCAGATTAGAAGGACTGACTGCTGCAAATGAAGTCATTAGATGTGTTCAGTGCAGTCACCCCTGACACCATTCTCTGCAAGGTTTATCAAACATTCATTGCCACAGTGGTGTATATATTCAGCTGTGCTGGAAGGAGCCAGCAGCCCATTCAGTCTTTAGTTTCAGTGTGCCCTGAGTCTGAAGTTACTGTATTTCGTAGCTTGTTTTGGGGTGGGTTTGGTACTGGGGATTTGTGTGTGTGATGGTGGTTCCTCAGAGGACAAAATCTGTTTCAGCTAATGTGGGTGTTAATATGTGGAAAGAGTTAGTCTGAAAATCGCCATGTAGGCTGACACACTAGGATCCCTCTTGTTGTTCTGCTCTGCCTCTGGTTTAATATCTGCATCTCACTGGAAACCCACATACAAATAACGAGGAGGGAAATGGCAAACCCACTTGTGTCAATATTTCCATTTTCTGATGGTTTCTCAAGCAGGACTTTCCGTGGCTGTTTTTGCAGTTCCAATAAAAACATAGGAAATAATGCAAGTATACAGAAGTGCTAAAAAGTGATGGTCAACAAATAAGGGCTCAACATGTGTGCATTTTAATGCGGTGTTAATTGAGAGCTGGGTGATGGCAAACAGAGAGCTAGAAACTGGAACCGTTTAAATGCTGGGCTCTCTAATACAGAATAAGAACAAGTTTAATTCTAGTTTTTTCTACTTCAGGCCGTGTTACAGTTGTGTGGCTGGAACATTTGTAATTTATTTCCTAAGAGCTATCAATCCAAGTTCAAAAACCCCAGCTGGGTGGTATCTAACTGCTGAAGCAGGATTGCTCACGTGCTTACATATAGAAAATGAAGGAAGGCAGATATTCATTCTGACCATGTCCCTTCGTTAAGCCTCCAGTTAAACTGAAAGTTTGCCTAGTGCTGTGTTCCTGAATCACATCACAAAACACTGCAGTGATTTCCTATGAAAGGCTCTCAAAAGTGCTACTTTATCTCCATATTCACTATTCAGGCTTGAAAGTGAACCCTTTTTTGGCTGCTTCACAAATGGAATATTTGAAGACATGCCTTTGATTTCCTCCTTTAAATAGAAAACAGAAGCAGTGTTTCTAGAGCTAAATCACTTTTAACTCTGATACTTCATTAAGCTCTCAGAGACTTGTGTCTATCTCAGTTTTCAAAACGCTGCAAGAGGTTTTAGTTTTGTGATTCCTGTGTTACTGAATCCCTTATTCCCTGCTTGGAAATGTCGTAAAGCTGGAATGTCAGTCCTATGATAGCTGGGAATATTCTTGTGCCTTTTTTTTCCTGCAAAACTAGCACGCATGTAACTAATGGGCATATTTTTAAAGTGCCTTTCATCTACATCTGGAACTTGAAGGGAAGCATTAGGGCTTTCTGCAGGGGGTAGTTATTTTTACCAAAGTGTAACTCTCTATCACATCTGCTCATCTGGTGACAAAACTGACCCATAGGATGTGCAGCTGTTAAAGGACTGCATGAATGGGCACTTGCCCTGTGATTAAATGAAGGGGGATCCCTGAGTGGCAGAAAGCCAGCATCAGTATTTTACCTACACATGCTCCTGGGCGATAATACCCTGCAGAAGAAACCATAGCCAAAGTAAGCATATAAGTCTTTGCAGAATTATTGTCTGCCCATACTAACTTACTAGAGCAATTCAAAACTCTTCCGTTTATAGGAAAGCCAAGCTGCCCTTCTACATGGCCATTAATTAGACAGAGCGCAATATGGCATGTGATGTTAGGATCAGCTGTGTCCTGTTATTCTGTCCTAAGCATGAGCAGGTCAAAAAACAACTACTTTCAGCCTGAACAAAAGTGCCGCAGTGCCACTGGACAGGCTGCATTTCATGTAAGCCTGGAAGACATGCAAGACCCACAGCATTTACTGCTCAGATGGCTACTCAGTATGGTTTGGCTCTCTTCAAACCACGTCTCTCCAATAGAGCACCTGCATTTCCTTCATCTGCCATCCTGCTCAGGGGCAAACCTCCTATGGAGCACCACAATAGGTTGGTGATCTAGTATCTTGATAACACGTGGTCTGGGGACCTTTGTTTTCAGTCTGGATTAAATCAATTGCATTAAACGCAGTGTGGCTCAGTACAGATTTCTCCAAGTGCTTACAGAATTTAATAGAATAGTAAAAAATATATTCTTATTTATAACCATTTTTGACCCCTGCCTGCAGAGTCCTCTTGCAGAAATGTTTTCCCTGTTAAATTTCACCAGATAGTTTCAAGAACTCGTTTTGAGGTTACTATTTTCTAGAAGCATTGGTGGCACTTTTTCATAACCACAAGGGTAAGGATCTAGAAACATAAGAATATGGGTAGTTACTCCATCAGGACAAAAGTCAGGCAAAATGAGGAATGGTTCATATGTCCTTTTGTCTCTTGAGTTACTCCTGCAGCTAATTCATCTAAACCTTACCGTGCATCACAGGTGCATCCAAATGTATTGCGGTGTTAAAGAGTTGGTGTGGAAGCAAACTGAATTCATTTCTCTGCATAGTCCATAGCTTACACTCTTTAAACAGACAGCTTTCTTTTTATGTACTTCTTGTAATCTGAAATCTCAGTATTAAAAGGTCAGGGAACCTCAAGGTTCAACATAATACAGAGCAGCTACAGATACTCTGTACATTGAACTTTTCACATCCATTTCCATGAAAACCCATTAACATTTCACCTACAACATGCAAAAACCTAGCGTGCTCTGGGGAAGAAAGGGATGACCAATAATAGATTTCACCTTTCAAAAATGGGGAAAAAAAATTCCATGAAACATGGTAAAATAATAATTACATGGAAGTGGTGTGTGAATGATAATGTCTGATTGAATACCTTCTTTAAGGGGATTCTACTACTATGGTAACAGACAAAAAGCCTAATATATTCTGACTAATCAGGATTGATGTTAATTAAAGAAGAGTTCAAGATAATGACTTCTCATTACTATGTGATAGCTAGAAATAGATTGTTCTACCTCTAGGTAAAATAAGCAATTAGATAACTTCTGTTTTTAAGGACTTCTTTTTCAAAACCTCTTATCTCATTCTCTGTTCTTTTTCTGTTGTCAAAATATTAGTATGTACATGTTGGGGTTTTATCGCTGCTCATCTCGATGGACCTTTTTTTAGTGCTTCTCAGATTGCATTTATTCTTTCCCTTTAGTGAATTTATTTTTCCCTGTTTCTGTAAGGATAGCACATCTTATTGGTTAAAAAAATTAAACCCAGAGACACTAAGAATAAGCCCTTGGGTTATACGTTGGAAAATACAGACAATATGAAACAGAGGCAGAGTTGAATCCTTCGCTGAAGTGATAGAGTTTTCTTTAGAAGAGGAAAATAACCCTTCCATTTTGTATTCTTAGTCATTTAGCTTCCCTGGTAGAATCCTGGGGTGCTAAAACCTCCATTAGGAAGGTGTTTCTTGTTTCTGCAGGGAGCAAAAAGCAAGGTGACAAAAAGCCCTCTGAAAAATCACTGGCTTTCCAATCCTTTCTTAAACCCGCTATGAGCGGTGGTTTCAGTATCATCACTTCCACTTCTCACTCCTGAGTGTATAAGGAAACAGCCACTCCAGACCCTAGGTGCTTATGACCTGGCCCTGACTTCCTCAGAAGCCCAGTTTAGCCCAATTCAGACCTGTCCAGATCAATTTAGCACAGTTCAGTAGGGATTAGCTCAATTCAGACCAGTCCAGCACAGCTTAGCCCTGTTGAGCCCAATTTAGCCCAGTTGAGCCCAGTTTAGCCCAGTTCAGACCAGCCAAGCCCAGTTTAGCCCAATTCAGACCTGTCCAGACCAATTTAGCACAGTTCAGCAGGGTTTAGCCCAATTCAGACCAGTCCAGCACAGCTTAGCCCTGTTGAGCCCAGTTTAGCCCAATTTAGCCCAATTCAGACCAGCCAAGCCCAGTTTAGCCCAATTCAGACCTGTCCAGACCAATTTAGCACAGGTCAGTAGGGTTTAGCGTAATTCAGTCCAGTCCAGCACAGTTTAGCCCTCTTCAGCTCAGTTTAGCCCATTTCTGCCTACTTTATCCCAATTCAGCCCAGTTTATCCCTGTTCAGACCAACGTAGCCCAGCCCAGCCCAGTTTAACCCAGTTCTGCCTGGTTTAGCCCAGTTCAGACCAGTCCAGCCCAGTTTAGCCCAATTCAGACCTGCCCAGACCAATTTAGCACAGTTCAGCAGGGTTTAGCCTAATTCAGGCCAGTCCATCACAGCTTAGCCCTGTTGAGCCAAATTTAGCCCAGTTTAGCCCAATTTAGCCCAATTCAGACCAGCCAAGCCCAGTTTAGCCCAATTCAGACCTGTCCAGACCAATTTAGCACAGTTCAGTAGGGTTTAGCCCAATTCAGACCAGTCCAGCCCAGTTTAGCCCAATTCAGACCTGTCCAGACTAATTTAGCACATTTCAGCAGGGTTTAGCCCAATTCGGACCAGTCCAACACACCTTAGCCTTCTTGATCCCAGTTTAGCCCACTTCAGCCCAGTTTAGCCCAGCCCAGCCCAGTTTAGACCAGTTCAGCCTACTTTAGCGCAATTCACATCTGTCCAGACCAGTTTAGCACAGTGAAGCCCAATTTAGCCCACTCCAGCCCAGTTTAACCCAACACAGCCCAGCCCAGTACACTTCAGCTCACTTTAGCCCTTCCCAGCCCAACATAGCACAGTTTAGGCCAGCCCAGTTTAGCCCAGTCCAGTTTATCCCAGCCCAATTTAACCCATTTCAGCCCAGTTTAGCCCTTCCCAGACCAACCCAGCTCATTTTAGCCCAGCCCAGTCTATCTTAGCCCAGCCAACTTTAGCCAATTCAGCACATTTTAGCCCAGCCCAGCCCAGTTTAGCCTAGTTCAGCCCTGTTTAGACCAGTTTAACCCAGTTTACCCCAGTCCAGCCCAGTTTAGCCCACCCAAGCAAAGCCCAGCTCAGTTTAACCCAGTCCAGCCCTGTTCAGACCAGTCCAACCCAGTTTAGCCAAGTTCAGCCTAGTTAGCCCAGTTCAGACCTGTCCAACCCAGTTTAGCCTGGTCCAGCCCAACTAAGCCCAGCCAAGAACAGTTCAGCCCACTTTAGCACAGATTAGCCCAGTCCAGCCCAGCTCAGTCCAGCCCAGTTTAACCCACTTAAGGACAGTCCATTTAGCCCAGTTCAGCTCATTTTAGACTTGTCCAGCCAGGCTCAGAGAGGTCCCACCCAGTTCAGACCAACATAGCCAAGGCCAGCCCAGTTTAGTCCAGTCCAGCCCAGTTCAGTCCAGTATAATGACAAGGAGGTGGCAGATGACATAGGTAGAGTGCCCAGGAAAGGACTAATGAGTTTGCCTATTTCTACCTGCTTGTATTCATATAAAACTGTTCCTTATGGTATATCCTTCACTGTTTTCTTTTGCCTTGCTGTAAGTTCCCTTACAGAAAAGCTCGAATAAGCAGGACCTCATGAAGCCCATGCTGTTACAAATGGTTGGAGAGAAATTGGCTTAGGAGCTGTTAATTTGTTTCAGGATGAAATCAAGTGAAGCACTAGACGCTAATGGAAATGTAGTTTGTATTAGGTGTAGCATTGTAGTGGTCTCAGGGTACAGTATATAGACTAGAAACAGAAGCACTCCCAAAGGGGAGAACGTGTCTATGCTATCTGTAAAGGAAGAGTAAGGAAACGTTTGCATCAGAGAAATTAATGAGTTCACATTGTATCACTGGATTCACAGTGTTCCATGGTACTGCTTGGAACGGAATAGCAAGTACACCGTTCCCTAGAAGTGGAGTTTGTTGCCATCTGAAGTAAATTCTCACTAACTACTATCAACAGAAGGCCGATGGCACACAGCTGAGACATTAATCACACAGGGATTCTCCAGCCAAATCTCTATAACATGTTATGAAATCGGTCCAAGCTCTATAGGACCCTTTCAAACTAACCTCTGTGCTCCTGTCTCATAAGGATGTATGTGAAGAGCGTTCTAAATTGGATGATTTGATAGCTGTTTAAGTTTTGTGACTTTAACTCCTTTAAAGAGTGTAGAAACTAGCATGCAAGAAGCATTTGGTGACACATAGGGATTCCCAAAGCACTTGAGAGGCTTGAAAATAATTTAATTATCCTTGTATCACAGTGATTTTCCTCCTGAGCTCCTGGGAACTGTGTAGTTGCCATCTGTGTTCATCCTAGAATATTGGAGGCCCCTAGCCAGGAAATCCTTGGTTTATGGTGAGATTTTTGTTTTATCACATGTATCATTATCATAGATTGAAGATCTAATGGATGTCTTTTCAGCTTTCACCAGTACAACCAAGGAACGTTTACCATCTCTGATGAGGAAGGGGCAAGTATAAATGCTAGGTTACAGTCATTATGACTGGGAGAAAAATAATTAATGCCATAGTCTGTACTGAGGGAGCTTTAGATCAAACAAGAGCTAGTTGGCTTTAATGAAGAAGCTGAAACAAGAGAAGGATGCTTAGCAAAAAGGTGAATTAAGGTGCTGTTGGATATCTCATTAGTGAAAAACAGTCAGACAATAAAATGGAAATAACAGTCCACTAATAACTTGGCTTAAGTTACTTAGGTGAGAGAGAAAATTATCTCCAATGTATTTCTTTATGAAAGGACAGATCAAGCAATATCCTCATTTCAAAACAGCCTGTTTGCTTCATAATATGCTTTTCTGATTCCAGATCAGGCTTTTCAGGAGACAAAAGCAATAAGCACCCTGCTGCTCCTGTGTTACCACTTCTCACCAGAAACAGCATATTAATAAGGACACTCAGCCTCATAAGAGCCATAATGAGGAAGGAACTATGGCTGCTTCATGTAAAGTAAACCAAGTTAGAAGTGATTTATCCCAGTGCTGGTGGCAATCCCAGCAATAACCAGTAAAAAACTGAGGATAAGCAGACTGAGCCATGGTTTCCAAGGAGTTCCCTGCAGTCAGATTTGCTGCATGGGGTTGTACCTGGATGAATACCCTGAGTGATGGCTTCACGCCCAGACTGCTCATGTCATTCTGTTCAACCATAGGTTTTAGTTTATTTTTCTAAAGCTTAAGAGCTTAGCAATTTCTTCTGGTTTGTTCGGTTTGTTTTGTTTTGAGCACCTTTCTCTTTCTTATTATTGTCATTTTGAGGTACAAAGAATGGTTCATCTCCCTTCTTCTTTGTGACTTTCTACCTCAGGTGAACAAAGATATGGAATGCCAGTTTCTAAACAGAAGGGTTTTGATGGAGGTTTATGAAATTGGTCTTTTCTTTTCAACATCCTTTTGTCTCTGTTGCAGTTTCCTAGAAGCAAGCCTATTCTTTACAATATTGTCACAAACAAACCTTGTAATTTCCCTGTTCACCTATTGATTCCAGTCATTCCTTGGATACATCTTTAGGCATTGGTTAAAGCACTGCAGTCTATAGCAAGGTTGGGCAGTAGAGCAGACTGCAGGCAAATAGCATTATAAAGGATTGTAAATGAACTCTGATGCTGGTCTTACAGATCAAGAAATAGGACTCAGCTACAGCTATTATCTCTATTTTATCTTTCCATATGGCAAGAAAGCTTGGTAGATCTGAAAGCAGTTAATGAAAACAGTATAAAACTAAATCTACCGTAGCTTGTGGTCAGCCAAATATGCACTAATACGCTTATTAAATATATAACAATATGTTTAACAATAACTACTTGGAATTGGCCAAGAAGCACACTACTCTGGGAGGACTTGAAGCTCATATGTAGAAAAGGAAGAAGACCTAAATATTACATTGCAGGGGAAATGCAATGTGGAAGGAGAAGCAGCAGGGCTTCAACTATGATTTTTAGCTCTGATTTTTGTTTTATGTAGCAATTAGACTGGGAGTCAGAAAATATCCCTGTAATCACTGACATGAACATTTACCATCTGGAGTTTTAGTGCTCCTACCTGTAAAATCTGAGAAACACCTGGAAATTCACAAGGGAGAGGTGTTATATTTAACATCTAGATTATGCTGTTCAGAAAGGCCCTACCTATGGGCACTGTGTGGTTCTTCACTCATTGGCCCAGTTCCTTCTGAGATTAAACTAGAGCCATCAGCTCAGATTTTAGTCCCTCAAAGTTGTAAGGGCTAGGAAGCTTTATATTTGAACGTGCAACTGTGTTTAGAGCTGGAGGGAACCTAAAGGACAAAGAAATCCTTTGTATTAGCAAGTAATGGAGATGTCCTATGGCTGTGATTTTGGCCTGCTGTTTAAGTTATGCAGGGTACACTGACTACTATCTGCTCTCCTAGGAAATAGCTGTCAAACTAATTAGGAGGTACTCTACAACATCGTATGATGGAAAGATTTGCCAAACTTCTCTCTGCCTTTCATGCTCTTCAACAACTTTCAGGTTTTAGATCAGGAAAGACATTTGGAAGTGTTGGTACTTGTCTCTGCCAAAACCTTGCAGCGCTGAGCAGGAGTAGCATCACAGAGCTCTTCCCTTGCCCTCTCTGTTGTACTTTCCAGCTCTTGAGGTGCAGGGGCAGGGGCTGACCAGCTGCTTGTACCTACTGTCCCCTATTAAGGGGGTCCACCACTATGCTGCAGATATGAGGGAAATTGAGATGCAGGATCCAGCAGGGTCCTGAGTTATACCTTGCTCTAGTCCTGGGCCAGCCACGCTCCAGAGCTGATGACTGCCAGTGCCTGAAAGACACTGGAAGGGTTTATCACACCCTTGCCACGCAGGGAAAGTGTGTGAAATGTAGGAGAGAAGTGCTTCTGAGTCCCACTGGTGTGCTGCAGCAAGGCCTTTCACAGAGCCTGAAAGAAAAGCAAGTGATTCTGGCTGGTGCTGACCAGAATCCAGTATGGAGCAAACTCCATGGGAAGTTTCTTAGGGATGCTGAGAAGAAGATTTGGGATGAGCTTATTGTTTTGCTGCTGTTGCTGAAGCGATCAGAAACCCCTTAGTCTCTGGGTGTGCTTTGGGGATCCAGCAGCCTGTTTATCCAGCTGAACTGAACTTGGTGAAGCTCTGCTGATTTCAGGAAAATCGATGAAGATGCGACAGTTTGCCTTGGTGGATGAGATGGTTTGGGGTACCACCTTCAGTGCCAAGTGGGAACTCAGTCTGCTGACAAAGAGCTGTCAGCATGTCGTAGTGGTTGTAGGATTCATTGCATAATGTCACTTAAAGAGATAGTAAGGGGAAAGGGAGACACCAAAAAGTAGCGGCTGTTGGCAGAAGACCAGAAGCAGTCATTTCACTGCCATACCCATTAAAAGAAAAGGGGGAAAAAACATCTGTGGCAGCTAAATTGGGATAATAAAGTCAGCAGATGAAAGCACAAAGATCAGAAGAAAAGAAACAGAAAACGCAGAAAAATGAAACTGGAGAAGTTTGAACGTGCATTTTATTTCCGTAAGTTTGCAATGGAATAGGATGTAGAGGAAAATGTTTTATTAGAAAAACATGGAGACTTGAGACTGTTTCCTTCTCATGTGAGGAAATCACTCGCAGAAGGAAGCCGGGGTTGTAGCACAGACCTGCTCTCCCAGCCGGGAGGGAAAGATCCTGTCACAAGTGAGACCAGGTCATGGTTGGTGCTGGAAGACCTCCAAGGAGGTGCTGTGATTTCCAGCAGTTCTGTTTCTTTTGCCTTTAGCTTGAGACTTCTTTAAAATGAGCTTCTGACTGCTTTACACAAGTGGCTTCATGGCACATTTCACAAACGTCTTGATCCCCCTGTGCTGGCAAAACTCCAGTTTGGGTAATTGCATCTGCATTGGGTAATGACATCTGCATAAACTCAGTCAGAGACAGCATCCAGAGCACAGGAAGAATCCTGCACACAAGCTGCTGACCTCAACTTTGAAAAGAGACCCTGAAGTCTGTGCATTGTTGAATGGTATTGTGATTTTTAACCCCAGGGTGGTGAAGTCAGTGTGGCTGTTGCTGCCTGCTTACAGTGTGCTCATCAGTTGAAGTTTGCACAGTACTTTTGCATCCTTCAGGGTAAAAAGAGTCGCGTAAATGTGTGCTGCTTCACAATGACTAAAGTAGGGTGCTTATATTAGGGAAAGCAAAGCAAAGAGAAGTAGGAAAGATTAAAGCTATGGAAAAGAGAGAGAGAGACTGAAACAAAAATGGTAAGGAAGGAAAATTCATTTCTCACATTCAGTGTCACATCCAAGCCACTACAAATAGAATCATAGAATAGTCAGGGTTGGAAAGGACCTTAAGATCATCCAGTTCCAACCCCCTGCCGTGGGCAGGGACACCTCACACTAAACTGTGGCACCCTAGGCTCTGTCCAACCTGGCCTTGAACACTGGCAGGGATGGAGCATTCACAACCTCCCTGGGTAACCTATTCCAGTGCCTAACAGTAAAGAACTTCCTCCTTGTATCCAATCTAACCTTTCCCTGCTTAAGTTTTAACCCATTACCCCTTCTCCTGTCACTACAGTCCCTAATGAAGAGTCCCTCCCCAGCATCCCTATAGCCCCCCTTCAGATACTGGAATAGTCTGTAATATTATTATTACAAGAAAATCTTAAAAAATGACTGAAGACTCACATAAAATTTAGTTTTCCTATTTTATTTTAAGGCTATAAATATGCTGTTATACCCTGCATATAAAATACAGAAGCAGAACTTTGCTTGCTATTATTCAAATACAAGTAATGCTTGATGGCTGTTGTGAAGTTCCAGTATGTATCCTTGCATAGGTGCCATTTGAATGCACAGGACCTCACCGAAGTTCAGTCCAGCTGCCACTGAGATTTTCTCAAAGTATGTGTAAATATACCAGGCTTGTGAACATGTTTATTCATACTGTGGTGAAGGAGATGTGCTTACTTATGAAACACTGGGGCTTTGCTTATAAATAGCTAATTGTATATTCACAACTGACAGCATCAATAGAAAAGGTACATATTGGCCAGTAGGACTGGTACTGCTCTGATAGCTGTCAATTTGATTGATGGATCACTGACATGCTAATGTACAATTGTGTTAGCAAAGGGAGCTTAGGAAATGCAGAAGCAATGAATTCTGAAAGAAATTTGTTTTCTAAAAAAGGCATTTATTGTCTAAACCACGTTTTTGGGATGACTGCTGAAGAACAGGACTGTGGAAAGAGCATAACTTGGTAAAACACATTTTTGATGCATGATTATTTGCCAGTTATTGCAATGTCAGAACCAGGTATCTCCTGTTGTAGCGAAATACATAACAAAAGCCTCCGAATACAAATAGACTATTTGCACTTTATTCATTTAAGTTTAGCCTACTTGGGTGCATCCAGTTCCAGAAAATGGAATCAGCCACCCAGAGTAGTCCCATGTTTTCTGTAAGGCGGCTTTAGCCACTAATCTACTGTTTAAAAGAAAGAAGGAGCAGAACAACTTGTATTTCTCCTCTTTTATGGGTGTGCTGTAAAATGAAAGTGATGGCTGTGGTTTTCTTTTCCATTACTACAATGAGTCACATTCAGAGCAGCCCTAACCTCCTAAGGTGGGTAAAAATCTGCTTTGTGGGTCCTGTTGCGCCACACTGGCCAGAAGCAGGTTCTGAGTACGTTAGCATTGCCAAGACTGAGAAAGTATTGGAGATGTGTGGAAGGTGACTTTCAGATGCCCCAAAATGCTGCCAGGCAGGATTGCATGTACCTGGGAACATCAGGTACCGAGATCCTTTTGAAGGTTTAGCATCCTGATTTTTTTTTGATGTCAGACTAATTAGTCAGCAGTCCATGCTATTGCTCATAAATAGCAGAGGTATAGAAAGGGTCCTAATGCAGTAGATTGAGCAGAGCTTAATTAAGATCAAGCCTTTGATTTACTATGCGTAGTCATATGCAAACGCATTCTGCTTGATTGTAAATAATTTAAGGCTGCAGTCTCTGTTCTATAGAGAATGGTAAATAGGCAGTCTCAAAGATCATTCATGACTTAATGGGGCTCAGTCATGTTCTGGAGGTGCCTGTGGCCTTGGGCAATAGGTGATTATATACTTGGAGCACTTGAGTTAGGTGAGGCTTTTAAGCCATAGTTTTAAAGCCAGAATGAATTCAGCCAGTGGACCTCCAGTGCAGCGTAAGCCTCAGAATTTCACCCAGCATCATCGCTTGTGTGCCAAGCCTGCCACTCGAACTGGAGCATCTCTCTTGAAGAGATCAGCTGGAGAAACTGCCTGTTTAAAAGCAGGATGTTCAGTTTTATTATTATGGTTCCAGCATATTTCCTAAAATTGTTGGAATGCCAGATGCCACTTTGGTGAACTCCAGATGGTGGAACTTGAATTTGTACTGAGATGTGATTTACTAGAAATGCTCCTTTACAGACAAAGTAGGTCTCAGGCTTCTTCTTTTTTGCAGTATTTTGGTTTGCTCTTCAGACCAGGCTCATAAAGTTTCTTCACTGTACAGGTTTATGATAAGAATCATTACTGTACGAAAGTACCACAGCACTAAATATTGCTTGCAATGCAGGATGCTGAGAAGTACAATTCTTTATTAGAAGGGTTACCCAAGAACCCAGAAGATCAGACTATCTCTTTTTTTCAGGCTGAAAGCCTACTTTTGTTTAGTGTTCACGGTATGCCTTCAAATACCTCCCTCCACTTCTCAACCTCAGGATGCTGTTTTGTATGGTAACAGCATGCATAGTTCTAAATATTTGCATAAGGACCAGGTTAGCTGGTCTGTTTTTTGTGCTGCCTGTAGCTTCCCAGCTGGGGTTCCTGCATTGATGAGAGAGCATAAAATCAAAGATAGCTCTCTTCATCTTCTCCTTTTCCAGCCCACTCACAGGAGCAAAGCAGTGGGCAGCAGCCAGAACATGATACACTCCTATCCCCATCCATCCTGTATTCTCTGTGATCACATCGATCATCTTTATTTAAGGAGACTGAGCTGCCGGAAGGAATGCAAAAGATCTGACTGCATATTTGTGTTCTGGAAGCCTTTTATGCTCTCTCTTTCAGCTGGAAGAGCACCTGATAATATGTCCAATTTCCTATGTGGAATAACATGACACTACAGTGTCGTATAGTAAGAGTGGAAGAGTGCAGAGATCTGATGTGATTCCCTGATTATGCCTCCATAGACCCTGTTTGCTTAATCAAAATTGATCTTTTTTTAACTTTTAACTCTATGTGTTTATAGTTCAGAAGGCACAAGAGATTACTGGTGTGAATTTTAGCTATTATAACCTGTGAGAATAGCTAGAAATAATTTGGGGCTGGGGAAATAACTCACACCAAAGAAATCATACTCTACATCTTGAAATAGCATAGATATGCAAAGCTGTGTGAAAAGCATAGATATTACAGCATGTATAACTTTAAGTGCCCTGGAGTTACTCCCACCTGAATTCCAGTGCACATACTCTTGCTTTCATAGGCTGCATCTACTGTGTAGTGCTGCTTTAATGTGACTCATTCAGATTTCATGTCCATTAAGCAGGGGACATGTGGGCTGATACGAAGCCCAGGTGCCTAAATACCTGCTGGTTTTCAGGTTGGTCCTGAGCTCTGTGTTGCTACAGTTGCCCAGGGTATCAGCAATAACAGCTTTAATGCAGGATTAGGTAAGGCTACAGAACAGTTCACTATCAGAAGTAGCTGTAGTACCAGCTGTGTATGTCTGACATAGATTTATGGGGGAGCTAGGAGGGCATCACATAAGAGGCTTGCTGTCCTGTTAGCCTCATTCGCCCTCCAGGCACACTGAAGCTGTGTCCACACCTGATGGCATACCTCTGAAACCAGCTAGGTTGCAGGTATAGGCGAGGTCAACACTTCAGATGGGTTAAAAGCAATTGATCTCAGTTCTACTTCTCTTCATTTCTCTCGGTAAATAATAAGTCCTGTTACAGGGAGAAATCCAACGTATTGATTTGGTCTTACCCAATTTGTGTTTTCCCTCACCCTCAGTTATAGGGGTCAATGAGAACATATGTTGAAAGAAGCAGCAGTGCAGCACAGAGTGGTCAGGTCAGATGATCACTATTTGAAGTGAACTCTGAGCCTCTGCCTCTCTACCAGCAAAATCATATGATGACTTTCATCCTCAAATATCTCATTGCTGAGTGCCTTGTAAAACTTGACCTGCCTCTCTAAGAATGACTTCATGCTGTGCTGAAACACAGCTCCTCTGGGACTGCTGAGTGCTGCCTGTTAAGGGGCACACTGTAACATGAATGAAGCTGAAATTATTACTGGGTTGTCTGATGTGTTCCAGGAGGCATTTGGGTCAAGATTTTGGGGCTGAATCTCCATTCAAGCCAAAGGGTTGATGGGATAATTAAGGACAAGAAGTATTCATGAGGTCAGTTTTACACCTCATCTGAAGTGTGCCATCCTTTCCCAGGGTATGATGAAGTCATTAGTTCAGTACTCACTAATAATGGCTGCTCACATAATTCTGCCAGGACCTGCAACTTTTCAGGTTTTCCTTGGAAGTTATTCTGACACTGGCCCTGCTCTGGTTACCCTTTGAACACGGGTAAAATCTCAGTTTTCAGTAACAGTGCAGTAAAAGCACACTGTCTTTGTGTGTGTATCTTCTGCTGCTACATCAGTAACCAGCCATTCATCATATAATCAGATCCTTGCTGAACTATATGGCATCTGTGATCAAATGAATGATGAATAAATTCAGAATGCAATTTTAGCTAGCCTACTTTTTGTTCATATTTCCTTCTTAGTAGAATTTGAGTCTTTTTGACCTTGTGAAAAATGGCTGCATTTGAAATAAAAATGTGTTTTATTTCTAGATAATGGACTATGCCAACTTCCATTTCTTTTGGAATTCAATAGAAACTGTTTGGTGTATCAGGACATTTTTTACATCCTTATTTACTTATTCTTCCATTCAGACTATACTCTTTGATATAGCTAAAACTCCAGTCTTTATTCATATCTTCTGGCTCCAGCAATTCTTTTGTTGATTTCCATTGTTTTCTGTGTGGCAGGAACTCTTGCTATCAAGCATTACATTTAGTTTTCCACTCATGTAGCTATGAGCTAACAAATTACACCAATTTCTTGAGGCCTTCTGAGCTAAGCGAATTTGGCTCAATCTTTCTTAGCTATCAGACCTTCCATTATTGTTAGGCAATGCTTCAGTGATATTTATTTGTCATTCTGGTAATGCAAGTTCTTTTGCTTTGATGCTAAGACTTGGAAACCTGGATGTCTGACAACACAGTACTTCCTTCGGAAAGAGTGATTAAAATGTGCTAATGCAGTGACACTTGGTCACTTGCGATCCCTGAAGACATCTCCTATGGATATCTGGGTTCGTTGTATGTCAGCTTTCAGGAAAGCTGAAAAGGGTTGTATTTATTCACAGTATTGTGCAAGGGGCAGTGTGGGACTTCACACAATTCAACAACCATCCCTTCTAAAGCTGCTTGGGAGCAGTGTGATCTCCGTGGCCCCTGGGAGAGGTGCAGGCTGCTCCTTCCTTCTGATGTGGCCTCTGAGCTTTGGGCAGCAGCTTATCAGACATTTTCTGCAGCTTCTTTAATAATCTGATTTGCATGTTTACCTATACTGTGTTCACAGCCATAAACACTGCCTTTGCTAACCAGCGTTTTGGCAGAAATGATCAGCATCAGATGGAGACTTGAAATGCTTGACAGAATTCCCTGGAGCAGAAACAGCAGATGTGGGGAGGCAGAAATCGCAGCAACCCTCATAAAAATACTGGGCAAAGGCCTTTGGGAAGGCAGAAGCAGCATGGGCTAACCAGGGGAGCCTGGGATGGATACGGTTGCTCAGCGGAGGGGAACCCTCCTGTGACTTTCATGCAGATTGTCATTAGCTTCAGTAACTCTTGGCTTTCCTGTTGGGTCCTGTCATCCCATTCTGTTTCCTCATTAAGTCCTCAACTGCTTCTGGTTTTCTCCAGCTCTTCCCATCAATGTTTTCATCTCTGTTTTTCCTCAGGATAGACTCACCACATTTCCCCTTTCCACCTCCAGTTCTCCCCACTGATGCTGTTTCTCTCACTTTCTTCTTGCATGGTTCCTCTTCTTCTCTCTCAATTCCTCACCACAATTTTTGCCCTGCTGCTGTGAAGTAGTGACACTGTCCATGACAGGCTGTCTCGGCCCACGGAGCCCTTGAGTACCTGGTTTGAGCTTCAGTCCAAATACACACACTTGGTGGAAGCCCAGTCAGATAAGCAGTATATACAGAGTAGTTAAAAGGTGTCAGACAGAAGAGAAGAGGAGTAATCATGTGCTTGTATACCAACCACAAGGTGCATAAATGATTGTGATGTCTTCATCGGGCTTTAAACATAGGACTCCAGGTAGCTGTAGCTTCAGCCAGACTCTATTCATTGGTAAAGGTGCACAGGCAGCTCCATCACAGTTGTATCATACAAAAGATGTAGAGATGACAGAACCTGGCATGCTGAAGCAATTCTTCTGACACAAAATAGCAGGACAGATGCTGTACCACCCTCTTTCTTCTTGAACATGGAGGAGAGAAACATCTTTATATGAGTTAAGGTGCCAAGACACCCATGGGAATTTAAAGGACTGGTTAGAGTAATCCATAGACCGTTTGTACTTCATGAAGGTGAGCCTCAGGCGTGGGGTTTTGCAAGCATTAAAGGTGACTCACTGAAGAGGCTGCTAGTACAAGCTGTGCCAAAGCAAGAGAGCTGAACCCAAGCCAGAAGATAAGGACATACACTGTCTGATCAGTTAGTGTAACATATGGTATTGAGACTCTCTTGAGACGTTCCCCCACAGACTTCTCTTGAAGAGGCCGTTCTCTGCCATTGCGTGGTGCTTTGCACTACAACATGTCTAAGTTGTGACTCCTGCAGTTTTCCCTCATCATACTTCTTGTATAGTGAGTTTCTGCCTTCAAACTGCACCTTAGAAGAGATATATTCACCAGTGTGAGCTCTCCAGCTTTACTCAGATCTACCTACCTCATAGCAAAACATGCTCAACAGGCAAATTAGGAGGGTAACCTGCTGCCACACACGTTGGCCAGATAGCTAGACTGAAAGGTGGTGCCCCCTTCGACTCCCCTGTGCCTGGAATGTTTTAGGTAGAACATTTGGCTCTACTTCTGCACCATCATAGAAAAGTGTAGAAAGGAGCCAAAGGGTTTCTATTCCATCCTGTGGCCACAAAGAAGGATGAACTGTGTTTAATCAATCGAATGGGTAGGGGTTTTCTTTCTGCTTCTAGTCTAGAAGAGGTTAGAAGTTACTGGTTTGGTAGTTGGAATTTTAAAGGATATATGTTTGGTTTTTCTGATAAGGAGTGGTTGGTAGTGGTTGCTAGTGTAGGATGATGTATTGATCATTTTACACAGAGCAATATTTTAAACAAAAGGGAAAAGTATAAGGCAGCTTCACAATATAAAAAGCCTTGTCTAAAACTAAGGTAGCTGCTTAAAATGTTGCGGTTGTGTTAAGTTCCCTGTATCTGAGTGAATCCTATAATGCAAAATGCAGTCAGAAAATTTGCTCTTTTTAATGTCAGTCTTTAACCATTTTGATGTTTTTGAAAGCAGTCATTGATAGAAACTATTCATCCCAGTACTTGTTTTATCAGGGGTAAGGCTGAAAGAACTAACACACTTCTAAGAAATAGTAGCATCTGAGAAAGTTTGTGTTTGCTTTACTATGCATTAACAGTAAAAGTAGTCAATAAAACTCGTTTTGGCTGGAATCTTCAAGCCATCTGTAAGCTTTACCTGTGACCTTTGTGACTGGGCTCCAAGTTCAGCCTTACTGATAGACTCTGGTCTACCATCACATGTCCAAAATTAAGACACGCAAGTTTTGTTTTAAGGTTCCTTCTGCCTGTCTCTTAGTAGAGGTGAGAAGTGGTCTCAGTACATTGTAGGTTGCTGGATGTTTGGATCTAGCAGAAGTACTCCTGGGAACAGCACTTTTAATTCAGTCTTGAAAGGAATGGATCTCTTTGTTGCCAGAGGAATTACTGCAGTGACAAAACAGGGCTATAGATCAAATGGTTAGGTTGAACAATAAGTAAGATGATGTATTTTAAATGCCTCAATGGTATAATAGCGGGGAGGTACCAAGCGCTCTTTGGAAAGTGGTTTCAGATGTTTCCTACCCAGAACAATACCGATTTTGGAGACTTTGTTTAAAAGCAATCACAAGGCAAAAGGTCACCATGCAAGCTGACTAATTGGTTGCTGGCCAGATGGAAACCTGTACTTAGTTCATTTCAAGGACAAGTTGCTGCTGGCTAATGCATGGCAGATGGGGAACCAGGGGAGTTTATTTTCATGAGTCACACTGATGTGAGGGCTATATAACTCTTTGTACTGGGGGTTAAGCTAGATCTTGTTTTTCTCATCTGAAGGATAGCCTGTGCGTGCCCCATGTTAAAACAAAGAAGATGTGTATGAATCAAAGTAGAGATCTCGCTGAGAGATCCTATTTCACTGTGACCTCAGACTGCAGTATCGCATGCTAACTTAGTCAAAGTACCGTATAGGTCTAACCCTTTTCATTCTCCTGTGTCATTTAGGATGCTTTCTGGATTACCTGATGTTTATCTTCATCCACCATTTTGTCACTGTCTCCATAATACAGTACATAAATGCAAACATCTTTCCAGAACAAATCTACAAGATGATATCCCAAAGACCCACTTCTACAAGGAAATTTTCTGGGAGGAATAAACCTCTCTAACCTAGATGATTATCACTTGTATGAAGTATTAATCAGAATAGCTTGTAGATAATTCAAATAATACTTTTAAAACAAAGATTATTTTGTCATCTGATACTTCTATGAAGATCCACCCATTCCCACCTTGAACATGGTCTCTTTTGTTACATATCCTTCCGCATTCATTGTACATCCTTCAGCTTAGTCTACATTTCTATTTGGTAAGATCTTTAGAGTATCTCCCTTTTTCTGTTTTTGATGTGGAAGTAGATTCTTTAGCTTCAGGCTAAACATACAATCCAGTCCTTGGCTTTCAGAGCCTTGTGAAGTTGCCTTTCAGTTCTGTTCAGGTTTCCAGTACGCTAGGAGCAAAGAAACATTCATGTTTGAAACATCAAAATCCGTTAGTCTTGCCTAAAAAGCAGAAGTCTAAGATTCACCAAGAAAAGAACAGCCAAGATTCCCTGTAAAGTTTTTTGTAGGTTTTGTTGCCTTTATTTTGTATTACGTAGATAAATGATGGAGTTAAAGGCCAGCTTTACTCAAGTACAGGATTGTCGAACATGTGCATGTCCAAAAAGCTCTCTCATAAGTTGCATTCTGATTTGGCAACCCTTCCCCATAATATGAATCCTTATTTTGTTTTATTCTTACTGCCTGTCTTTTCTTATACAACAGGTCCTCCAAAACTTTACCAAGCTAAAGAGAATGCTCGATGCTATGTGTACCCTGTGCAGATGACAGCTCTGGGCATACCATCATATGTTTGCATTGTAGAATATGACTTTCATAGTTTTCTCTAGTGACTTAGGTTGTAAATATACTGATATGTAACTTGGTGTCAAGCTGTCAATATGGGTTGCTATGTATATAATATTTGGACTGTGCTTTCAGAATAGACATAGACCACACTGAAAGCCAGGTGAGGTTGTGACTTAACTAATCTCTGCAGTTATGAAAAAAGCTGCTTACTGTTTAGACTTCGATGTAGTGCATGAAAAGAAAATGAACTTACAGTGAGAAGCATTAAATTTTGCCATTTTTCTGAAAAATGTTACTCTGAAAATTAAAATCTTACATTTGCAAAAAAAAAAAAAAAGGAAAACCTAGAAAAGCCTCAGTTGTTCTATATGGGTTTTTTCCCAAATAAAAATAAGTATTTTTTTAAATTTCAATGGAAATGTACATTTTTTAAAGTTACCTGTTTTTAAAGAGGTCCTTGACCATTGCTCTGAAATCACAGCAATGGATTAAATTTGCAATGAATTCTACCAGCAGTCAGGATCTCTACTTGCAAGTGTAAACTCTCAAGCTCTAAAGACTTTAATTACTCTAAAAGGCACAGTATGCCTAAATAAGGCATTTCATTCAGCAGCAGCAGTTTGGTGTTTGTCTTTTTCTTATTTGCTTACTCACAAAGGTATTGAAAAATGTCCTTAAGAAGTCAAGAATAAATAACCTCCAAAGCCTAATACCAGCCTAGCCAGCCTGTAAATGCCAAGCTAAACCCAGGGGAAAGCAATTCAATTCTTGGGTAGTTAGAGGAAGAGGGAGAGCAGAAATAATTAAACCAAACCAGGAAGAGATAAAGCTAGATAGGCAAGCTGAAACAAAGGAAACTGTTTTCACTCTGATCATTTCTATACTGTCTTGATCCCTGCAGTTATAAAATCGTCCTTACAGTTGTGAGTTGAAGGGATTTAAAACTGTGCACAATGAATTCTTTTTATGATGTTACCTTGTTCCTGGGCTTTCAGGAGTGACAGAGGTCAGAAGTTTACTTTGAGGAGAAAGATGCATTAGAACTTACCCTGTAATCCCATGACTCCAAGAGATAGGCATTTAGGTAAAATGCCAGATTCTGGCACTCTTGGATATTAAAGAGCGTTAATGGCACTTATGCCCAAAACTTTCTCCCTGCTGGTGTTTGTGACTTTGTACCTCTTGATTCTGCAGCCAGAGGGAGGCCCAAAGAGGTTGCAGAGTGACCACAGCACACAGCCCGATTTCTTTGGAGCATGACATGGCAAAAGAAAGGCCTTGCAGTGGGCAGAGAAGTGTAGAGCAAACACCTCTGAAGCAGCTGGTACCTGTGTGTGACCACAGGTCTCCTGTTGGCAGTGTTTGTGTTGGTGCTGAGCTCTGCACACGAGAATCTGACCATAGTTTGCAACATGAAACACAGCTAAAACCACTGTAACCTCTTCCTACACAGCACATAAACCCTTTGCTCATCTGTCTTCTTTGGCAAGATCAGCCACATCACTGGTCTCATGGGGAACTTTCCATGTTGGACTCTGCAGGAGGGTCAGTGGCCTCAGCTTGTCCCGTATCAGAGCTTAGCAGGAAAAGGAAATTGATGGACTGAGCAGGAAAACAGATTTGTAGTATTTTAAAAGCCAGCTTTCATCGTGTGAGGGGCTCCTTTGGCTCCATATTGATTTGATTGGGTTATCTTCAGCAAAGCATCTGTTTTAATTTACAGCTAATGCTCCAAAGGCTTGAATCCCGAGTCAGAAATTCTCCTCCACCCCCTCAAAATGAACAAAGGTAATATTTATTTCAAACACAGAAGGCAAATGAGTGAATGGAAAAAAAACATGGGCATGCAACTACTCTGTGATTTAAACATACATCATATGAAGTCCAAAACTGTTTCTCTGCTGTCACCCTTAGGTTTTTGCTGTCTCACTGTTGTTTTACCAAAAGCAAGCATTTGATCAGATTTTGGAGGAAGTTGTCTGGGGTTTAATCCAAAATTTACCAGGAAATTCAATTTTGTAGGGGCCAAATTCATTTGAATCTGGTAAAGAACAATTTTGGCCAGAAACATTGAGGGGAGAATCAAGAACAAACCAAACCAACCAAGCAAAGAAGTGCTCTTGTTTTGTAACAGATCTCTTTGTTCAAAACAAAAAGAGAAGATATCAACAACAGTAAAACAGATTACACCCCCAAAATGAACAACACAGTAAGTCAAAGAAAGTGTTTTATTCAACCCAAGAGAGTATTTCCAGGTTGTTTGTGGTTGCTGTTGTTGTTGAAGAAAGTAATCATCATTTCTGATTTAGGTCAACCCGAATAAAAATTGATGTAAGACTCTTCAGGTTAGCAGCAAACCCAGCAAAACCATTATTCATATGGAGATGTTTTTCTTGACATTTGTTATAGTAATATATCTGTGCAGTATGCAAGCTGTTATTCTAATAACTGCTGTTATGCCTGAAAACATCTTGCACATCCTGATCCTGAAATTTTCCTATGCCTAGGAAATTGTTATTTACGTAGCTCAGGTTTGTTTCGTGATGTGACCTACCCTCTGCTGCTGACTGGCTTTAGATTTTCAGGGTAATTTCACTTGTGACTTTGAGGGTATTGGGCCCAGGCAGAGAAATGCAAGGCAAAGGTCTGAATTCACAACAGCCTCTGTGAGTGCATTGCTGCCCCTTGGCACAGACTGTTCAGCTGCACTTCAAACTGCAAAGCCGTAGTAAACCCAAAGGGTGGTTTCAGGAAATGGTCTCCCAATACTCAGATAGGTCATTGGCCCTCCAAGTTGTCTGCAGTCTGTGAAAGATGAGCACAGGGAAGCTGCCAGAGGAAGATAAAGGCAAAATATAAGCCATGTGTGTGACACTGAGGCAAGGTCAATGCCCCCAAAAGGGTCACTCTGAGCTAATTTAGAGCATGTGAGTTGACCCAGAGCATGGCAGGATCCAAGACTTCACTTCCTCAAAATCAAGACTCAGCATGAGGTAAGAGGGAGCAGGATAGGAAACGTCTGCCAGCTAGCTGCCACTGGCTTGTCTTACCGAGCAGCAAAGTCATCTCAGTGGCTGGCGTGCTCTCTCGTCTTCCAAAGTGTCAAACTGATGAAGAAAATAACCTGATTTTCTCTCCTGCTGCTGCTGGAATTGCAAAGGTTTTTGGAAGTGCTGATACAGAATATTTGCAATTGGGTATAGCTGTTGACAGCTCCTTTCCCAAGTAATGAAGTCTAACAAAGGCAGTGTCTGCTGCTGCCCAGAACTGCCACTTAGCGTGGCAGCAGCTGAAATCTGTGCAGCAGCTTCTCTTGCGACACACCAAACAAGCCCCGGCACTTTCAGCTGGGGAACAAGGGATAAAATATTGAGCTAGGTATGGCGAAATAGCAAGAGAAGGCAGGCTGCATCCCCCTTCAAACTGCCAATCTGCCATCTGCTACCCTTTCATTTTCCCTCGCACCACTGACGCAAGGAGTGTCCAGACTTCAGCACATGTTTTGCAAACAGCAGTGCCCAGTGGGCTGTTGCTGTAGGTCTGCCATCACCGTCAGGCCCGTTCCAGCCTACTTAACCATTTAATTTGGTAAATGTCAATATGGCCTTTCTGTTCTTCTCGTCACCATATGCTATCCGATTAAAAGTCAATCGGGTTTCTCTCAGCTCCTCTTTCTTTCGGGAAGATCACAGGCAGCTGACAGCCCCATTGGGACTTTTAGGTAAAGGTGAGCTGTGTGCTGTGAAAGTGCTGCTGCTATTGTAGGCATTGCAGTTCTGCTTCAGAAACACTGCCATGAAGTGGGGCATCACTGCGCAACTCATGCTACAAACACTGCTTGGAAACTCATGTGAGCCCTTAAAAGGGAGGGCAAGGGGAAGATTCATAGATAAGGTATAAAGTATGCAGATGGGTATGAAGCTGTGGAGTTCTACTAATAAATCAGTTAATAAGAAGTGCACTAAACTTCTTGACGGAGTTTTATTTATTTCCCTTAATACTTGATTCAAAGAGTGACACAAAGAATTGCATTGGACAAAAGTCAAAGGTTGATGAAGATGAGAGGTGGAAAGGGGCAACAAAAGAAGAAGAAAAGAGCAGAAAGTTCTTTCCTTAGAGACACTGCTCACAAACATTTGAGATAGAAATCTCTTTCACAAGTTTTGCTCTGCTTTCTCCTCTCTCTCATACGAATGCTCTGTGCACACACTTCTTGTTCTTTGAGGGCCATTAATTTATCTTCTCTTCTTCATGGTCCTCTGGATCATGATTTTGTTTTTTTAGATGGGAAGAGGCAGGAGTACATACAAGGCAGAGGGAAAGGCAGGGTTTATTTGCAGAATTGGCAGACTGATTTAGTCAAAAAGAGCATTAACCTTGGAGAGGACAAAGGCAGCCTTAAGTCTTATTTCTGGCACAGCTCCTGACCTCCTGCATAATGTTAGCTGAACAGCACCTTTCTGGTTAGTCTCTAATTCCTACAACCCCATCAGAGGAGTCCCATGAGCGCTGGCTCACTCACATTCACTCTCCAGCTGCACGTTTGCCTGATCTAGGATTCAGCCCTCATGGCAGAGTTCACCTTGGCGTCTTCTTCCCCTCACATTGGAAGAGAAAAACTTCTCTTTCTCCCTAAGGGGTTTCCCTTTGCAGGGAGGAATGTGTGGGGTGTGCAGGGGGATTGTATATGACAGAGGGCAGTCCTCCAGCCTTTCAGCTATCATGCTTTGGGGCAGACCATAGGTGCACTGCCTGCAAGAGATGGAGAGAGGAATGGTGGTGGGAGCAGGGGAGAGATCTGCCCCCAGCTTACCCATCAGTGTGCTCCAGCACCACTTTAAACTTCAGCCACCACAGGACCCAGCCCAAGGTCAGGCTTACAGCCAGCACATGCTATGGCTTGAGCAAAGACAAAAGACCTAGGGCTGTAGTTGCATTTGGAGAGTGCCTTTGCATTGGTTTTGTAATATGAGCGGGGGGAGACTGGTTATGAAGATCTAGTTTTTCCTTTCCTCATGTATTGCATTTGCTGGCTCTCAGTGGTTTTTTCTTTGTAACTTTCCAGCTTGGAAAACGCATTTCAGCTGTGTGTCATCACAACTGGCCTGCCAGCTCCTGTCTGAAAACAGGGGGCTGAGCTCCTGCTTCAGGAGCTGGGTCTTACACCCCAAGATGAATCATGGAGTGATAGGCAGCATGTTGTGAGCACCCTGATGACTGCAACAGCTGCTGGGTTTTACTCTGTGGATTAAAATAGGTGTCGCTTTTTAAACCTCTCCTTTAAGTTTGATTCCTTATGCAGCACTAGGCAGCTTTTGTCTGTCTGTTGGAGGGAAGGTGGAGATTCAGCTTCTGTAGAGGCAGTTTCATTGAGAGTTGTTACTTGGAGATACATATTTTTTGTCATTCCTACTGCTGTGGAAGGATCTATATATCCTGGTATTTGCTATCCTGTTTTTTTCCATTCTCTTCTTTATATATTTCATCTTTTTATTGTGCTTTTCAAGCAAAGACTATGTTGTCAAATGTCTATACATTAAAATACTTAGCATTTAAAAGGACTGATCATGTTGCAGCTCTTTGGATGCCATCACTATGATCTGTTTCCCATTGATTATTAGTAAATAACTGGTTACTAAAGCTTATCTTCAAAATACAAAGCAGAATTCTAACTTTATTAATTAATTGGTTACTTATATTAAACATTATGTGTAAATTTAACAATCATTGTATAGGACAGGATTTGGAAGTTGCTAGATAGCCCATGTCATGCCATTAGTCTAAAATATATGATATTCTTTTTCTACCCAGCTTTTTAACTCATACGAGTCCCTAAAATCATTGTCCAGATACAGCATCAGATTCTCTTACTTACAGAAGAAAAAAGGGCTACATACACAAAAAGGGCTCACAATGATGGAACAGCAAACAGAGCGACGAGGTGTTCCATTCACCTGATGGAGATGAAGGGCATTGCTTTCTGCTTCCTGCAAGGACTTCGTTGGCCTTGACTAGCATTTGCACTTGCTCACTTGGTAGTTAGTGTAAACTGAGGAGCTATGGGGAGCAGAGTGGCTAAAAGGGCCAGGAGGCAGGATTAAGAAGTGTGTTTGCTCTGTGAATGGGTTGCGTGTGAAATTAGTACTCCAGCTAACCTGTTGGAGCAGAACACCGATGCAGCACACACGGAGCTGCTCTTCCCTTCCTCAAAATTAAGTGCTTGCTACTGACCAGCCACAATTAAACTCTGTGGCCTTTGATGAAGAGACATGCTGTGGTTTGTGCTAAAAATACTGGGCTTTGGCTGAAATAAGAGGATGAGACTAGATAATCACAGAATGCAACATTAACCAGCGGGACAAAAATGGATAGTCAATTTAATCCAAAGCTTACTGGTTCATTATTTCATATCACCGGGCTCTTCAAAAGAAATTACAGCATTTACTCAGTGGAAACCAGGGCTTGTCTGGTTGCAGCAGTCTCCTAGATACTCTTTAGCTCAAGCAGTGTGTTGAGATCTGCATTTTGCTTTAACAAATGAGGCAAATTGAATTCCCTAAAGGATCAATAGGTTTTGCTGCTTTCCACATACTTTTTAAATACATTCAGTAGCTAACAGAGAAGACTGCCTTAGGGACTTGCTTGAGTTGAGGCTGAATTAAAGATATTTATTCATAATGTGAGCATACTACCTGAAGCTAACCCAAGAGAGGAGTGCATAGAGCTGAGGGACAAGGACTGAGTTCTGTCTCAGCCTATGCAGGGCAGTCTGAGCTAAAGGAGAAATGGTGGCTGGAGACCCAGTCTAAATTAGGGCAGTGTCTAGCTCTAGCCACAGCCTTTGATTAAGGTGCTGAATCAATATGAGGAGACGGAGACCATGAATCTGTTTCTGCCTCTTTCAGCAGTCAGAACAAGGCTTAGTTGGTTATTTTCCGTATTAGCTCAGTAATGCTCTGGTGTCACTGTGAAAACCCTGGCTAAATGACTGCCCTTTCACTGAGGGATTTACGGCTAAACCAGAAGTGGGCAAGCCATGAGAGAGGGAAGCGAGGAAGGAAGGCAGGGAGGGAGACAGGGATAAGGAAAAGAGGGAGAGAGGGGGGAAGAAAAGGAGGGAGGAGGGGAGGAAGGACAAAAGGAAGGAAGGAAGGGAAAAATGGAGGGAGGGGGGGATGAGAAAGGGAGGGAAAAAGAAAGGGAAGGAGGGAGGCAGGAAGGATGGAAGGAAGGTCTTGCTTATGTAAATGTGGGGTGACCAGCACACAGATCACATTTGAGTGATGAAAGACACTAAGTTTGCTGCTTACCCAGCTGATGTGTGTGTATTTAAAAGGGAGGAAATGTCCCCCCATCACATGACTCTTTCTTTTGGTTGCCTGAACCTGGCCCCATGGCTCAGCCTGACTCCTGAAGGCTGGCAAGCTGTTGCTCTGCTGAACTTCCCTCAGCAGCAGACTACTTTTTGCTGGAACTATCCCAGCAGTGCATCTATGGACTTCAATTAGAAAGCCCAAGTTCAAACCACCCGTACTTAGCTCGGTCTGTGTACCATCTGCTCTGTACAGAAGATGTGATGGCAGTGCCTGTGCTGAGACTGATGGGTAGCCTGATGAGGCAGGAGGGGCTTCAAGGAGAAAGCCTCTGCAGCAGTGGGGAGAAGAGATAAGTGATGCCAAGAAGCACACAGCGAAGGACACTATGTGTGCCTGCACTTACTGGCACTGAAATCAGCCTCTTAGGAGAGCCACATACTGCAGCGTTTTACTCTGGCCTTAACTGTAGGCTTTCCTTGATGCTTCTGCTTACCGTCCAGTAATGCTGATGGATGACTTGTGCTTGTCTATGAGCATGGCTATGCACTTTTCAGGACCTTGGCAGTTCATTTTATCCTCCTCAACTTGCTGCTGAAATTTTATCCCTTTTTCATCCACTTACTGAGCAACTTGAGTCACAGGTCTCCAGCAAGGTGGCAGTGTGTCAGGAGGCAAGGAATTAGATTACAGTTTTGTGCCTTTTTCCTTCCACTTGAATTACTCTTGCTGCTTTTTTACTACTCTTACAAATATTTCTATGCCAGTGTTTGCAAAGCATCAGCATTTTTTGCTGTTTCTCTGACCCCTGGGTGTTACATGATATATGATGAACTATTCACTCCATATTCTTTGTGATCTTATTGGGATATATAACTCCTTACTATGCACAGGCTATTTACACTTTTCTCGGGTTATAAAAGGGGTGGTAAAAATGGGAAACGGTTTGGTGTAAGGGAAGGACTTGGGAGGCAGCCTCAGAAATATGGAAGGGGCATGTGGTATTCAGTTTATTACCACCTTACTGGCTCCTGAAGTAGAGAAGCTGTTAAAGCAGGGTTGAGCATACCCTGCTGTTGAACATCCCCTGCTTAGCCCAGATGGAAGCTCGCATCTCCTCCACTCTTTCATCCTCCTTACCATATTCCTGCATTAGAGTTATTTGGAAAGATCCTACTCTTCACTAGGAAGTCAAGTGAGAGAAATAAGGCATGGAAATAGTGTGGAAAGGTAATGTATGTCTTCTGTATGGTGGCTATAATGCACAGCAAGAGTCTCGATACCTTGTGTCAGTAAGTATAGAGACTTGAGACTTCTAGGCAACATTTTACAGCAGGTTGTACTTGTGAATTAGGATTTCCCCAGTCAATAGAAACCGAGCAGTAATAACCTTAATTAACATTTGCATAATTGGGATTAGTAGCTTAGAGAAGAACATTATAAAAGATTGTTTAGCAGATATTGAATTATGCTTTTATTTCATTTTTTTCAAGTCACAGTGAGCAGCAAACAGGATGTGTCTAGCTGATCATGTAATTAAACGTACTAAGTGGCTCTAAGCTGAAGTAATTAAACATATTAAGTGGCTGTAAGCTGAAGTAATTAAGTACTTTCTAGGGCAAGTACGATCTACAAGAAGGGCAAGTGTTTCCTGAGGAGTCCAGCTGACACATCAACGTCGTCCAGCTTGAAATTCCATTCTGGGTTGTTTGTCACTGTTTGTTGGTAGTTTCATATGCTTGTTCTCAAGAAGTGCTCCTTGAGCATTAACGCATAATTCTATTAGACATTATACTTCATTATTTACTGCTCAGCTTCAGTGGTGCTATGGGAATTGGGGCCTTGGATAACTCTCTTCTTTCAATGTCAGATTACCCAAAGTGTCAGTTGTGATGGATCCAGGACTAACTTTGGATCCGGATTAAAGCTCCATGACTTTGCCTTATGCGTGCTTTGAATTTTTATGCAGATGCTCAGAAAGTAACTAGCAAAGAGGCAGTGGGTAGTGAAGCAGTAGGGGGACAACACCTGCAGGTCCCTCCAGAAACCCAAAGGAGCTAGTTGCAATTAACAATCAGCAGCAGGGTACCAGAGACTTAATTGCAGGAACAAGGGCAGTAAGTCCCTGATAAGGCGCTGTGGGGAGTGTCAGCTCTGATTTTTATTTTGCAGTTTGAAAGCACTGAGGTGGTGGTGTTGAAAGAAGCAGAACATTTTAAAGAGAGAGAGTCTTGCAGACCTCAGAATTTATCATCATTCTAAAAAGATCAGGAAGGAAAAGAATACAGAAACTAAATGAAGCTACCTTATCAAACACGATAAGGTAATTAATTTCATTTCCCTCAACCCAAGGGTTGGATATTACAGAACCTCTTATACACATGGAATCCTGAACTGTTTCTCCATCATTTACAGAGGTGGCAGCAAAGAAGCATTTCAGTGCTGTAGGAGTTATTAATGGACTGATATTACTGTTAGCACTGCTGAAGAACCTTCAGCAAATGAGATAGTACAGAAAGAAAATCAAAAGGTGATAGGACAATTTCCCTTCAAGTTGCCCACCTTTGGATTTATTAGTTTATCTGTACTTAGGATCTGATGCTTGCTTTTCACAAAGGCCTTCTTGCCTTTATTCTACCTTTAAGTTTCTTGGGCTTCCCTTTTTCCCCTTATAGTGTCACACTGGTCTATGGGATAGCACATTGCCAAAGAAGTCCCTTCTCTGACATCCCCACAAGCTTTACTCTCGTTCCTTTGGCTCTGTTTGTTCTCAGATATTTTTGGTCACATTTGGAAAAGATTTATCTTTCCGGTCGCCGCATGTTAAATTATCCTGATTTTTATAAGTTGAAAGTGACTGAAGGTGTATGTTTTCAATCAGTTTTTAAGGCTCATTCTTTCTGAGATTGCACATCTCTAAACTTGAACTTCCTTTATGCTTTGGCAACCAACTGAAAATGAGATAATTTAGTTAAGAAGGAAGTGAATTATTAACCCTCTCAAACCCTAAGCGCATCACCTAATGAAAACTCTGTGCTTTAGAGATCTTTGAGAAGGATGGTACATAGTTCACAGGGCCCACAAGGGAAGTGACTGAAATATGAACTAGAAACCCAGAATGCTTACAAGCCACGTAACTAACTTCTACGGTAAAACAGAAAAAACCCTGAAATTTCATGCCTTGCAAAAGGATCAGATGAGGGTACAACAGACCGCTGTATGCAATAATTACTAAATGCTCAGATGTTAGACTAGAGGATCCAAAATATCATTTCATTTTAGCATATAGAAGACCCACGGCTCTTTTTATTGCACGCTTTGGCTACGCTTCTGTGTGTTCCCAACTGTGAATTCTGACTGCACGTTAGGTATGGACTAATCCAGTTTGTCACAGCAAAACTTGGCAGACTCAACTGAATTTCCCTGATTCAAAGACAAGATGCTTTAGTTTTGTACAGGTTCCACATCAAACTTGAAAATTCTTTTTAGGGCACAAAAGCTACACCAAAACCAGAGTGGAGTTTTCTGAAGCAAGTTATAATAAAGCAAAAAATACAGTTAAAGCACAGTAAAAGAAGACAAATGTACCACCCCCATTGGAACAAATGGCAGAATAACAGCTTCTATTGACAGTTGCTTTATTGGAAAAAATCCTTTTCTGGGAAGGCTGGATTGCACAGAGCCATCCTGTAAAGGCAAAGCCTAGCTGCTGTTAATCCTGGCCTTTGGCAGCTGAAAATCTGTGCTCCAGCTCTGTTCAGCCCACTCCTTTTTGAGAGCAATGGCAACGATGGTGAATTTCTCCTCTGCAACATCCACAGCTCATGCTGAAAGTCTCCTGTAATCAGACACCCTTTCAAAGATTCCTCCTTCACTATACTGAGCCAGAAACACAGGCAAACCTCATGGAATAAGGCTTTCTGCCTTTAAGCGAGTCCTGGTTTTTGAGCTGAGCACGTTGGTTCAGTTCTGAGAGGCAGGGGCTAAACTGGCCATCAGCGCACTGCAGCCAGCGCTGGGGTTTGGTGATACCCCTGTCTCCAAACCGCAGCAATGTGGAGCTGCTGCGTGTGCAGTTCAGCCATTCCCTATGGAGACTGATGGGCAAAACGAGACATGTACGAGCACAGCTCCCCCATCCCTACCCGCCCATGCTCACACATCCATCTCATAAATCTATCTTTGTCTATTTACCGGGGCCGTAGAGCCTGCTAGTGTCAGTGATTGCTCATTAGCCTATATTCATGGCAATTATCCCTAAGGAAGGGGGAGCTGTACCCTCTCCTTTTAGAATGCAAATTAAGCAAAGTTTGGAACTAGTGCGCCAAATCACGGAATGCCAGGCTGTCATTACTGCGCTTGGTTTTTCCAGAATACAGTTTTAATTGCACTAATTATCACAGGCTTCCACAGGTATTTTCAGGCTTTAATGAAACACTTTATGAGAATTTTAATCATGCTCCCGTTGAAGGCAGTGTCAAAAACACTTCAGTGGCGTTGGATCAGAGTACACATAGTCAGGATTATTTATTTTTCCTATATAACTAAATAACAACATGAGTTTGCAGCTGTACAATAGGAAGCTTTAAACTAAGGTACTCGTGATTCATTCTATTTGGAATATTTAGACAAATGGATCCTCAAATGAATAGGTGAAGCGAATTAATTGCTAATTTAGGATGTTGGCAAGAATAACATCATAAAGACATGGAAAGTGGAAGCACCACGCTGCAGGCTCATACCAAACGCGTCAGCCCCAAACACCGGCCCTGCCACTGCAAAATCCTCCTCCTGACACAGAACCCATGGCAAAGGCAGAGACAGCCTCTGTACTCCACTCACTAAAGTGTGCGTGTGTCTAACGTGGTCACGGTTACTAGGACTCCACATGAATTAATAATAATAACCTTCTCCATCTCAGCAGGATTACTTATCAGGTCATCAGCCAATATGGGCAAAGGGGTGTGCTGCCCAAAGGGGTGGGTATGAATAGCAAAAATGTTTAGATTTGGTTTCCTACAGGGTTTTATTTTGCACATTTCCCTTGCCTATGGAGAGGTGCAGGCAGCCTGCTCCCTTTTTGACCTGTTGTGGTGTTCCCTTCTGCCTGCTCTGCATGTTTTTAGCATGATTGTGCAGTGTGCTCAATCAGGGCTGCCAAAGGGGCCATAATGTCACAACATGTACAGGACAGTAGTTGTCACGGTAGAGGAACAGCTCTTTAACTATATAGCTTGTTATTAAAAAGCCAAGTGTGGGATTTGGGTAGAGGCATAGGGTGCCCTTGAGATACCAATACAGGGCAGTCAGGTATGACCTGTGCCTTTCTGGAGCGGCAGTGGGAGGCCAGACAAGATGCTCTAGAAACAGATCCCTGGTGTAAAATGGAACTAAACACCCCAGGTTCACCACGTGAGCCTCTCCTCAAGTATCTGCCTATGATCCCCTTTTTCTGGTAGCACTAAAAAAGGCTGGGGATGCAACCAGCTCTCACTGGCACTGTTTTTTTCTGTGTTTGAAGACTTATTGTGATATCTTCCCACTGTTGGAATCTCTCAAATTGTGCCACTTCCTTTCTTTTGATGGTTTTTTCCTGCTAGATCATGGGTTTTTAGACCAAATTTTTTAGGCTGGTCCTAGTCCTCAGTGCCTCCATCAAATGTTATGAGTGGCGTAAGAACAGCCACGTGTGTCTTATGCTAGCTGTCCTGAAGGTTTCACATAGTAATTGTGTTCAAGAACAATGGGTATTCACAAAACAAGATCAAGTGATGAAAGCCAGACAGAAATTACAGAAAAATCCGGAGTAATGGACATTCTTTTCTCTTAATGCGCCTCACAACTGATATCAAAGTTCAGACTTGGTTCTTAACGTTGTGTGAACTTCAAAAGGTGTCAAGTTTTATTCAGTAAGAAAGGAAGGTTTCCAAGGTTTCACGTAGTTCTGCTCAAAGAAACCCCTTCCCTTTTCATTCATCTGTTCACCGTTTGACTCTTTTTATTTGACCTTGTGTCTAGATCTTAGCGGAACATGAGAGCCACGTGGAGCTGTAAAAGGATTGCACAGTCGCTTCTCTCTCTCCTTGAAATTAGACATCACTGTCAACCCAGTTGCAGTGCACTCACCTCTAGGAGGCCATCAGTGTCTGGCAACTTTAACTTTTCATTCTCTAAAAATGAAGCATTTAATGACAAAGGAAACCTGTCTCTGAACCAGCGCAGCACCATCTTGCTGCATCCACAGAAGATGTACGCAGTAGCTCAAAGTATAATCTACCCTCGTTTCACCCTGCCCACCACTGGCAATAGCAAGTCAAAGTTCAAGATAAGCCTGTGTAAATGTTCTCTGGCTAGGGGGAAGAGAAAGGAATATTGCAATTCCAGATGAATGTGGACTAATGGAGCAGCATTGTTTTGTCCATGCTCTCTCACAGCAGGTAACAGAGCTCAAAGCTGTCAGTCTCCCTGGCCCATCAGTTTCCAAAGTGGATGGTTAGGAAAATTACCCAAATGGATTACTTTAGTTACTGTTTAATTTTGAGGATTTATTTCTCTTGTACAGATAGCAGTAAGCATGAGATGGGTGTGTTGGAGCTGCAACAAATCATGAGAATTAAAAATTCTCTTCCACATGCCAGCGTGATTAAATGGAGAATAGACTTACAGAATATCTGTAATAATGTATGTATGGTACATACTTTTAAAAATACCTTCTTGGAGAATTATCACCAAAGAGACAAAGGGTCTTATTAACTTCTGGCATAGCGCTTGTTCAGACCAACTGGAGTGATATTTGCATCTCTTCCAGATGAGATCCTGAAGCTGAAAAATTGTGATAGGTAAGAGAGCGTTGTTGAAATGTCTAATTTCTGCACTAGGCACTTTAAAAGCATCTAAATGGCTTATTCTTCACCTGTGAAATAGAAGTCTTTTCCACCGTTCTGGAAACATGGGATTCAAGGTGACTTCACGGGGTGTTAATGGACGAGTGATCTGCACCCTGCTAACAATATTTCATGAGCAGTGATGTAGCAAATAACATAGTCTATTATACTGTGCCACCAGATGCCATCTGAAGAGCATGTTGCTGGCTTTTACATCCCAGACTTGATCAACTTGCCACAGAAATAACAGTGATGCCCACTGTCAGAGACAGCATTGACTTGCAGCTCTGTAGGTGATATCCCATTTCCAGTGTGTCTTCCAACAACTGAATCTCTGATGGCTAATGGTAAGGGCATTAGTTTTCCCTTCAGTGCGCAGTGATGTCTATATGAATGGGGCACTTCTTTTAGTATGGGACACTTTCTTTAGTTCACACAGATTTATTGAAATTACCACCTTTGAGACCTCATGGTAAAATAAGAGTTAATTTTAAACAAAGTCCTTAAGCACTGCTGTGGGGAGATGACCCTGAAAGAGAGCCGTGGAGAGCATGGGGTACCCTAACTCCGTTATTTCGGAGGCTAAAACCAGCTGACTATAAAAAAAAAAGGATGCAAATAGTGGGAACGCAGCATATCAGGCGTGTTAGAGGTGCTCAAAGTGTCCTGAGCCCTTCAGAGCTTCCCCTTATGACTGTCAGCAGCCTGCACACCTCCATGTCTGCACCATGGGCACCCTCAGCACAGTTTGGACCTCTCACCTTTTTTGGTCCAAAGGATGGGCAAGGGAAGGAATGAAGCTGAGGATGTATACTGCTTTCTTCAAAATATACTGTCTTCAGAATACACTCTCTCTTGCTTTGTCAGTTGCTAGACACTGTCATAAGGTTTTCATTGCAAATCTCTTCTCCTGGAGTACCATTAGAGTGATCAGTGTTGCAAATGGAGTCAACCTCTTCTGAAGATGAACAGTTGCAATGACATGCATGCTTTCTAGTGAAATCCTGTTCAAGCTTGCTCCCAAGGGCTTACAACAGACTGTTGTTAAGGGGACAGATGCGCTAGGACATGAAAGGATTTTTCTCCAAACACATTGACAAGTGATGTGTTTGAAGTTTGAAATATGTTTCCAAAAGTCAAGGCCTTGCTGTTTGTCCATTTTGTTTAACAATTGCTGCTGTTGTTAACTTCCACCAAAATAAATTTGGCAGCCAGCATTAGGAGAAATATCCCTTGTAATACGCATTGGCCAAGGTAGAAACTCTTCAAGAGTCCAGGCTCTCTGCTTAGATCCTGCCTAGGGTGAGTGTTACTCAGAAAATAACAAACTTTAATGACATTTTAATGGAAGAAAATGAAAAATTATCTCTGATCTTTTGTAGTTCAGTCATTGGTAACTGTTGTAATTGTGCTCTTTTGAAGTTGTATCATAACAGGATGGCTAAAAAGAGATAAAAGTTGCCCTGAGCTGTCTGGAGGTAGGTAATGCAAGCAACAGTGTGAATAGTAGTCACTGGTGAGGGGCAGAAAGTAATAGAAATTCAACAAGAAAGAGATGAGGAGAATAGCTGGGGAGGAAGCAACTATAAGCAATGTATACAGTTTAAATTGCATCCTACATAACACAGTGAATATGGGGAGTATTTTCTGTTAAATTTATTTTTATTTTGTGGGTTTTTGCCTTCTCCTTATCTTTTCCCTTTATATGTGTATGTAATTCTAAATATATGCATATATGAATGTATATTTATAGACATGCATTAAAATATAAATTAAAATATATAAAAGCAGTATATAATTAAAACTGTATGTGTGTATATAATTAAAACCTATCTATGTGTGCGTATATGTATATATATATGGCTTTGATTTTAAAAGAAGGCCTTGGACAGAAAGGAAGCAAAGCAATACGGAAATAGTAACTCAAGCCCACTGTCTCCTATGTTTTACAAGTATGAAACACCAGTGTGAAGATTCTCAGGGGGGATGGCGAGTACACAACCCCCTCAACAAACCCCATCGCTGCTGCTTTCTCTCCAGCTTAGGTGCCATGAGGCCTTAGTTCTCTAAGACAGCCAGCTGCACAGTGCCAGTACCCTTCTGCCTATTTTAAAGCATAAATACTAAAGCACGAGAGATTTTATTTCAGAGGAATCTATTCCTTTGTCTCGCTCCTGTTCCAGCTTGTAGCAGAGAGCTTGGTGACCGCTCTGATGTTGCCTATATCCTGTTGCAGTTCCCTGCAAACTTCCATGCTCATACAGTTAACTTCTCGTCAGTGCTAAAATACAGCAGGCAGGCTTCCAGAAGCAGCCAGGAAGGCAGTATTTTCCCCGCTCAAGTAAATTTTGCTTGGCATTTTCTTTCGCTGCTCTTCTCAGTGCCCAGGCAGCCTATTCCCCTGCAGGGCTCAGCGTGAGCATCAGCCTGCAGATGCAGACTAACTGCACTTAGTCTGCAGCAGGAGCTCTCAGTGCTTGGTACTTTTCCTAACACTTGACTGGGAAAATTGGCTGGGGAACCAGAGCCCTGAGTCAAGGAGCAAATACAAGGTATGAGCAGCAACCTCCTTGTTTTAACACCTGGAGGCAAAGCACATGCAAAGGGAGAGGATGGGTTATTGAAAGACTTGTCTCAGAGGGGTTCTTCCCCCTCCTGACCTTTTTGTCCTGCGCTATGCTTTAGTTATATATTGTCATTCTCTCTCCTTTGAAATTACAGTGACTTCGCATGTAGTGAGAGCACCAGCATCCCTGTGGGAGAAGAGGAGGAATGAAGCTAGGCAGCAGGTCCTGCCTGGCAGGAGGTTGTTTCCATCCACAGCTGGATAGGATCACCAATCCCTGCTAGCTCCTCTCATTTCTCTCAGGTTGATATCCTGGCGGGCACTGGGCAAATTGCTCCCGTACCTAAGGAGAGGTAAGACTGTTATGCTCTCCCTGGAGAAGTGTGTTATAAGGTTTAATTATCTCCTGTTTGTAAAGCAGTTTGTATAGAAGAAATTCTCTGTGGGAGGGCCAAGAACTATACACTAATGTTACTAAGTTGGTGTTTAAGCTAATAGCTCTCTCCTAACTGTACGTTTACCAAAGAAATAGACAGGTCTCCAGGTCACCACTTTGAATACAAAACTAGTTCCTTACTCCTTTGCCTGCTGGATGAGCTTTCAGTTATTCCCTACCATTCTCCAGTTTCCCACAGGCTGTGTTTGCAGCGTAAATTGGTATCCTTTGGAGTCACACCAAAGCAGGACCCTCCCTGGAGGTCCCTCAGTCCTGGGCCAGTTGCAGGCAGCAGCACTGTGGCCAGGTTCTGTGCACAAGACCAGATTTACTGCGGTCCAGCCTTTCTCTGGACTCAATCTCAGCACACACGAACAAGTGATGCGTTTTCTTGTAGCTCTGAGACACTTGAAATTCATCCAGATCTCTTAATTCTGAACTGCCCTGTGTCTCACAGTAGGTCCTTTTAACTCCTGTCTCTAAATGAGGCAGAACTTCCCGGCCACAGGCAGTTCATTTAAATATAAATGTAAAAGCTGTGCTGGAGGAAATGGTTTCTGCTCAGCTATTTGATTATGAAATCAAATCATTTCTCTGCTGTTTTCAAATTGGTGGCTAACGGACGGTAACAGTGAAAAAGGGGGACTGCAGGGCTGGGTTTACATGAATTAAAGACATTCATTCCTCTGTGTGCTTTAATCTATATTGAAAGTAGTGTGTTTTCAATTACGACCTGAGCCTATGGGATTTATTTTCTTTTAATCTCTATAGCAATAGAGAGGAAAGCCTTTAACCCCCAGGAAATTGTTAAAGGTAGGATTATACACCAGTGCCATCAATTATTCTTTCTAATGTTCACAAATGATAACAAAGAGGTGAATTGATGGGTAAGATCTCTACTTCAGGCAACAGGAAGCACCAGCTACAAGTAAAAGAAAGGCATGGATAAAGAAATGGCTTAGTTGAACTTCCCTGAAGCACAGAAACAAAATGCTGAAAGTACAGGAATCCAATAGTGATTTCTGCTCTCTGGTGTCACAGAAAATCACTCAAGGAGTTGTCTTCTGAGTGAAGTGGATGGATGGTTCCTGTTCTTTTTCAGAGGAAGTCAAAGGGCAACCAATACATCAGTGTTTGCTTCAACAGCTGAAAGTGTTTGAGTTTTCAAACTGAAGTTCCAACAATGAGCTCTCCCTTCACCGTAATTTGGGTGTTGGAAGGAGCAATGTAACTTTGGAAGCCCAGAAAGTTTAGGCTAGAGTTCCTTGTTCTAGGAACTAGTTGCTTTGAGCTGCCTTGTCACAAACTTCCTTGCCTTAAGTCACCTATAAGTCACTCTTCCCTACTGGGTGCCTGAAACTCCCTCTTTCTTTCGCCTCATGAAGAATAACTAATTCCCCTAAATACATTCTTTTTTATCTCAATGTTTACATGCAGCAGGGACTCACAAAAGCACACATAAAAAGGATATATGTGAAGAGTTCTAAGTTGGATGATGTGATAGCTCTTTTAAGTTTTGCAACTTTAACTACTTTAAAGAGTGTAGAAACTAGTATGTGAGAGGCATTTGGTGACATATAGGGATTCCCAAGGCACACGTTGTATTCTTCCTTCAGCTTAGCACTTTGCAACCTTGCAAATCTTTGCTCTTTACCTATCAGAAGCCTATGTTAGCACATGCAGGTGGTCTATGGGAAACTGGTCCTGCTGCCACCCAGCTTTCAGTAATGCACAGCACCTTTTCTCACTTCACCTTTGTTATATTTTGAAGGTTTTAGACCTAAATTACCCCGTCTCTGCAGAATGACTTCTACAGGGGGGAGTGTTTTGGGGTGATACCAAGCAGATATTATAGGTCCTACAGGTACCAAACTGAGGAAAGGGCCTGGTTGTGACCTACATTTCAGTACATTACTAAAAACTATGTATGTATTTCTAATGATTCCTTGGGCCATTCCTACTCATTCACCATATCTGTAGTTACTATTTCTATAAATCTCCTTGTATTCCCTGTTCCATCTTCTGCACTCTTCCCCAGGCAGATGACTTGCGGTCTTTCTGCTTTGTGCCTGCCCCTTTTGCTTGGACCAAGGGAAGAGTGAGTTTTGTAACAAAGCAGTACTTCAAAGTTATGTTCCTAGAACAGCAGCAGAAAAAGTAATAAAAGCCACAAAAAATATAGAAAAAAGGGAAAGGCCATTTATGCTTGTCTATAAACCATGTCTCAATGCCTTAGTCATTGTGAAACAGGGTTTATTCATACTTTGCCTTATAGCAACTGCTTTCTTTATATTATGCTATAATTTGTTTGGCTATAGTCTAATCAAAAGTGTGTGTGTGTGTGTGTGTGTGTGTGTGTATGTGTGTGTGTGCATCTCTGTGTGTTTCTGTGTTTTTCAGGATCTCTGTGTGTTTCTGTGTTTCAGCATCTGTGGTTCTGCAGTTCTTTGGGAAAATGAGGACAAACAGCTTGCTTGTAATAAACAGTCCCACAGCCTAATTTACTCACTCTGTATTCTTCCTTTAAAGATCTAAACAGAATCTCACATGCATTAAACTTCTGTTCCACTCATTGCCTCTTACAAGAGATGAATGGTGTATTCACAGGAGGATTCGGTTTTCATCTACACCCTGCTTCATGGTCAGTGGTTACGATTGTCTGAAAAGGTAGCCGTGGGCATTAACCAGAATCATACTGATACAGCAAGTAGCCAGGTATGTTCTTTCTTTGGGTTTGTCACTGTACTCACACACACTTCATAGGAAAAGTATTTGGTTTAAACTGTGCCTAGTTGTAATTATACCTTGTTCAAGGAAACATCCTTTTTCATTTCTTTCTTGCAGGGTTTCCTCAGTATTTCAGATCTCGTTTCCCCTCTTCCTTTTTCTCTTTCCGATATAAGCTTTAGTTCAAAGTTTCCGAGGTATGTACTCTGGATGGTTTCTGTTTCTTACTCCATCTTGGCTCCAGACTTCCAAGATATTTTGCTATAACTGTAGAATGAAAAAAACATCTGGACTGGAAAAGCATTGTAGGAGATCATCAGATGCTGGTAAAGGTAGTAACAGAGCATCTGATACTCATCAAGTGTAAATTTAGTAAAGGTAATTAAAAGGAGCACATTAAACTGAAAGAGGAGAGGTGGATCACGGGATAATCCCATGGAATGTCTTTAAGTGGTCCGTTACCCTCCAGGTTTGAGAAATGGGTGTTGTGAAGGTTCACGTTTGTCTTAAATACTCTGCTGTGTCTTGCACTTCACTGCAAACTACGTATTCTAATCTGCTCTCAGTCTGCAATATGGTTTTACACGAGTGCTTCATACATGACTGTAGCCAGGTTTTTAACAGCATGAAACATTTAAAAATGAATCTATTAGGTTACCTAAAAAAGCAGTAAAGTGCTTTCTGAGGTTGAGCCAGAGCTACCAGTAATTTTCACTGACATAAATTATACCCCTCCAAAATAATGGGAAAAAAAAAAAAAAAGGAAAAAGGGAAAAAATAAAAAGTTATGTTCAGGCTATTCCAATTCCAAACAGGTGTATATGTGCATAAAGATGCACATACTGAATGTCTTCAAGCACCTGATCTATTGGCCCTTGACTATATACATACAAAGGGAGGTTGCAAAGAAGACAAGAAAGAGCCAAGCTATATTTAGTGGTGCCCAGTGACAAGTCCAGAAGAAATGGGCACAAACTGGAGTACAGGAGGTTCCCTCTGAACATCAGGGAACATTTTTCCTGTGAGGCTGACTGAGAACTGGCACAGGTTGCCCAGAGAGGCAAGGCTCCCTCCTTGGAGATATTCAAACACCATCTGGACATGGTCCTGGGGAGCTGGCAGGGAGAACCAGATGACCTGAAGAGGTCACTTCCAACCTCAACCATTCTGTGGTTCTATGAAGTTTGAATTTTAGCAATACATGGTTTTAGTTCTGATGGTTCCTGTATCAATTTCAGGCCACACTCGTGATTAATGAGTGAACCAAAGTGAACAGGTTGGATGAAGCCTTGGGTGAGATGGTTTAGTGTGAGGTGTCCCTGCCCATGGCAGGGGGCTTGGAACTGGATGATCGTCAGCTCCTTTTCAACACTAACTATTCTGTGATACTATGATTCTAACAGCCTGGAAGCAAACCTACTGATGCTTTTACAGCCTTCTCTTCCACGGCATCACTGGTTCTTGTAAGGTCCAGGACAGGTTAAAAACTCGCAGACAAACAAGGAATTAATTTTATGTCTACTTGGTGCAGTGCCTCACCAAATATTGGCAGAAAAATCTCTTTTGCAGAGTAACTTTCCAGAATAACCGTATTCTTTTATCCTTCTAAATTGCTTGCTTGTGTGCGTCAGCACTATATCCCATGGACAGAAAGTTTCACACCCTTTTATCTTTTCTTTCTCAGAAAGCAAGCTAGACTCTTGATCTCTGGCACAATATCTCAGTTGAGTTCTTGGCCAAAGACTTCCTGTGTGACAAAGGTTATGTTGCTTTATTCAAGCAATGATCCACTAAGCTCCCAGTGGTTTCAATGCATTTGAGGAGTTTTAGGTCTTGTTTCCTTATTTGAGGAATATAGCTAACAATACTTTCCTTTGGCTGCCCTTTGTGCAGCTTCCCCATCTAGAAGATAATCTCTTTGTGGTAGACACAGTCTTCTGCTGTATGTTTAACGCTGTCTAACACAGTAGGTCATTCATCTTGGCTGGGAAGCCTTTGAGAGCTCTCAGCGTCCAACAGTGGAATGCCATTTCCACCTATGGCTTTTCTTATATGAAAGTTGGAATATTTTGCCCAGAACTACTGCAGATCAAAACTCAAATCATATGTTTCTTCTGAGGGAAGAAAGATCTGTGTGTATTTCATCCTGAGGTTTGTGGGTCTGGGCAAGGGGTTACCTCTTTGAAAGAGGAAAGCTTAGGAAGGAATGGACTGGCCTCAACAAATAACAGTAATAGTAGAAAATGTAATAATTAATGAGACTGACAGCTGAAATGGCTTATTCTTTTCTAGCAGTATAGGCCTGCAGTGTTACAAATTGTCTCCAAACCCAGATCTTGCACATTGGAGCGGAATCTAACACTGCTCCGCAGCAGTTTCTCACAAACTCCAGGAGAATGCTGTCTGCACGTGCCCTGATATTTTGCACTGCTTGGTGAAAGCAATTCCCTCGAAGAGCAAAGGAGAAAGAAAATGAGCAGAGGGTCCCACAACTCATCTCAAGTTCCCTTTGGTGACTGTCTTCCATTTCTTTTTCATGAGGGCTTTGACAAGCAGCAGCAGTTATAAGATTTTCATTTCCTGGAACATTTCTTGCCAGTCTAAAGCTTCTTTTTTTCCCCCCCCTTTTTTTTTTTTTTTTGTTCTTTTTCTTCCCCCTTTTTTTTCCTTTTAAGACAGATGTAGAGCATGACTGAAAGAGAGATTCGTGACCTACTTTTCCCAAATCACATATTGAGCTTTGTGTTCTTTCTGATGCTCAGTGGAGTTCTTCCCATTAGAAATCTCCTTGGGCTGGTTTATGTTAGCCTTCCCATGGCAGAACAGCAGGGCAAGGTATAACTCAGGCTGAGGAGGAAATCCTGTCATCATACTGGAAGAGTAAGAGATGGTTGGTGTTAGTGAACAGGTCTCTGTACCTTCAGTAAATAAATAAAGCCCAGACTAAAATGAAGAGACAATCTGCTTTATCAGTCATTTGCTGAAGGGAGTCCATGTGGATCCTTAATCAGGGCTAAGAAAACAAGGTTTAGGCAGTAGAATATGTTAAAAATTGGAAGTTGTGAGAAAAGGTCATGTGAATCTAGTCTGTATTAGCGACACTTAGGATGATTAGACAGTGAGGCTAATCATTTTATGTAAGACTGACTAACCCTCCTTGCCTTCAGTGGCATTTCATCACTTGTGAACCAGGGGGACACCTGACAGAGACCACAGCATCCCAACAATTTGGCAGTGCTGTTTAAGAGCATCCCCCAGCCAGAGCCGTCCATCAGATTGCTGGGCAGCAGCAATGACATTTCGGTAGATGTGTTTAATTATATCAATACATCAATAGTGCTGACATTTCGAAGAGCTATCACCTCAGGATAAGCCAGCTCTAAAACTAATCTCTTCTCTGTCCTTCTCCATCTGCCCTGACAAATAAAGCTGCATGAGTCAGATTTTTAAACAGAAGTAGTACCTAAAGAGAGGTGCAGAGCACAGAGAAGTCCATTTGGGAGCCCAAAGCAGCCAATTCCCTCTGCAACTCTTAGTGGCCTCGGCATCTCTTTCAGAGCCTAACTTCAGCCATGGTTCCACAAAAACCTTAAGAAGTCACAAGGACAAAAGAGAAAGGATGGTCCCATAATGTAAAACACTTGAATCTGCTGAAATTGTCTGGCAGACAAAAGTTAACCCAAATAAGCAGTTATATTGGCCAGGAGGAATTACCAAAGCGAATAGGTTTTGTCTCACTAGTCCACACATGTCCTGACTGTTAACACCAGTTAGTGAGCAGTTCCATGCAGCCACTGCTGCAAAGCATTGAGACTCGTGCTTGGGCTTTTCCACTGGTGCAGATTCAAACTGGTGCCATCAGCCAAAGTGAAAAGTCAGATCTCTAGGCTCTGAGGAATCAACAGATGTGCTGCTAAAAGTGAAAAATGGGAGATGCCTTAAGGAAATAATGCAAAAGCAAAGAGAAGGTAAAGCAACCATTCTATGGTTTGCAGATACAGGGTACAGCCCTCTTGCTTCAAACACACAGCAGCTCAGATAGCAGTGTTATGCAGGATGTAAGTGGGAATCTGTTGTTTGTCACTGGGTAATAGAAAACATTTAGTTGTCTTATTTAACATTTTTAGTCTTTACTGTTGTGTTTTCATGGCACACAGGATCTCAGAGAGAAAAGGCGTGAGGGTTTTTTGCCTCTCCTGCTTGAAAGCAGGAGCCAAAAGAAATCTGTGGGAGTCCACAAGATCTAGGATCAGTGGGGCTGTGCTCACAGCTGTAACAGGACTGAAGAGAGGGACACAGGAAAGGGAGCACCAAAAACGTTGTTTCTTGGCCACAGTGCAAACAGGAGTAGGCCAGAGAGGCTGCAGCTTATGCCAGCAGAGTGCATCCCTTCTGTGGGGTCCATAAATAACTGAGGATCTCCAGGCTAAAGCAAGACCCTGCCTGCCACTGACATGTCTTACAGCCTGCTGACTGGGGGAGGCAAGCAGTGGGAACTGACGATGCTCCACTTCACAGTTCTTCTTGCTTGCTTCTTGAGTACCAGTGACAGGCACAAACAGGCAGCAGGCAAAGCTCAAGAGTCAAGCCCAGTTTCTTCCGCCACTGCTGTCTCTACCAGAGCCTTTCCTGCCTGCTGAATCTTCCTCTGTGCTTTCCAAACCTTCCATTAGGTGTTTGCACCAATATTTTGAAAGATGAAAATCGTAATATTTAGTCTGGGGTATTGAAATAGAGCAGTCTACTGTTTAAAGAACCAAACCAAATCAAAACAAAGTCTTAACTCAAACTCTGCCTAATGTTGCTCAAGGCAACAAGTAATTCTTTAGTAGCTAAAATAATTCCTTAGTAATTAAAACAACTTGGCAAAAGCGATGGTTTTGGTTTGAAAAAAGCCTTACATTATACCTTTTTATTCACTGTAGCAGACAGTTCTATCTAAAGGAATTGTTCCTCTCTGCTAGAAATGTTCCCATAGAGTAAATCTTTTAAGGACTACACCCTGTAAGCTGAGGGCATATTTCCTGTTTATGGCCATACAAGACCAGCAAGTCTCCCCTGTACTGTTCCCAGGGCAGTTTTCCCGAGCTGAGCCGTTCCTAGCGTGTTTTCCAACCAGATCAACAATACCAATTTTCTACCACCTAGAAATCAATTTTGGTTTGATTTGTTTTGTGGGAGATGAAGAAAGTTGTTATGTTTTGCCGCCGGACCTGACTCACGCTCACCTAAACAGCTTCCCAGCCCCTGTCCTCTGCCACTGACTCAGTCAAACTGTGTAGAAACATGCTTTTGGCAATGAAAATCAACTGGAGGCTTATGCAGGCATTCATGTATCTACTTAGGCGTAATGAAAGTGCACTCAGGAGAACTTTCCTACAGCCATTTGTTGTGCTTATATTGCTTCTGTCCACACCGACTTCATGCCAAATTCAACCAACAGTTTTCAATTGCTTTTAAGTGTTCCTTTCAACTGTAAATGTTGGGTGGAAATAGCTACTAATTTTGAGCCTTATCCTGCTCCATGTTCCAAGTACATTTCTAAATGCTTTTATATCGCCCTTTCATGTGTTCTTTACCTTCCTTTTTTCAGAACCACAACTGACTGACTGAAGTTGAAAACTCACTGAAGGGCATTGTGTATCTCACTTCAGGCAGCTGCACACAAAATTGATGGAAAATTAACTTTCACAGGTGAGCTGAGCTTAATTCCTAATTTGCCAACAAGCAGGAAGTATTTAAGACCGTTAGGCCTTGAAGAACGTGGGAGAACCTTTTAAGAGCACGAGAAATTTTCTGGCAAACATCATGGTCACAAACTTTCCTCCAGCTTGTTCAGTGCACGAATGATTCTTTTGATCCTCTTTGGAAAGTGAACAGCAATGCATGAACATCAACGCTATTTCAGTATTACAATATAGAAAGCAAAATTACATTGGTGAGGACTTTTTATACAGGACAGTCGTTTTTGTACAGTGTGTTCTGGTTAGGTGAGATGTGCCCTGAAGAGCACCAGGATTTGTTTTAGATGGTGTTGACAGGGACTAGCTTAGCTAGTAAGGAGGGAAGGATGTTTGGGGCATAGGAAGAAATACTGGACAGACTGAGCATCACATAGCTTGACCATCTCAAGCTGCTGAGGACAGTTGTTCAACCTCTCTGCTCTTCCCCTGCTCACCCAGCTCCTGACATGATGTCCTAAAGAAGGACCTGCTCATATCTTGTGTGCTGAGTTGGGAGATGTAGCTGCTTCATTTTCCCAGTGTCTTTTCTCTTTATGCCTGTGGAGAGGACTTCTGAGATTTGATCTGTCTCCAAGGTTCCTGATATCACAGTATTTCTTTTTAACAGTTTTGCTGCCTCATCGTTAATTTCCCTGATCACTCTCAGATCTGTTATCTTTCAAACACCTCCAGTGACATCTCGTGCCTTCCCTCATTCTCTTGCATCTCTTTTAACCTAAAGTACAGAAGTTTAGGATGGAAGTCTGATTATTTTTTTTCCTGCAGCTCCATATCTTGCTTCCTAATTTATCCCAGACAACATCTATCAGATTGATCAAGAGTTGCTCTACATCAAACCTTCATTAAGCAAAATCATGATCAGAGCAGTTGCTGTCTGGCAAGCATCAAACATCTTCTCTGTACGTCATATTGTTCTTCTCTAGCTCTTTGCTGATGAATGCAGTACTGACTTCTTCAGGTACAAAGGTAGGTACTGCATTCACACAAGGTATCTGTCTTTATCTCGTGGGCTCATGAGGTATGATGAGCATTTATCTCATAGGTATTACAACTTTATTGTTAGCTCCTCTCATTCAATCTTTTATTTTGGATCATGATAGGTTTTGCAAACCCAAAACGTTTGCCACTGACTTTGTTTTTATTCTGGGTGTCATGTTCTCACTGCATGCCTTAAATTTTAGGGCAACAGAGTGTTTATCATAGTGACTAAATGATTTAAGTCGCTGTTGACACTGTCGCTTTCACATCATTATAAATATCTTGGCTCCAAAGGATTCAAGTTGTGTGATGAACTCCAATAAATCTCTTCCTTAATATTGTCAGGGCTTGAAATGGAAATGTCTGCAGTAAGGAAAAGACAGAATTGCAAGGGTGTCATACTTATCTCTGCCAAATAAATGGTGAGTTTTTTAATCTTTGCCATCAGGAATGATAAACGTTTCTGCAGTTGCTTATTATAGTGCTGCACAGAAGCCCTCCTGCATTCTCTCTCTGGTTGTGCAGAATTATGAGGGTAGGCCAATGAGGAGTAGTATGTATTTTAATTACAGAGTTAAAATCCATGCCAAATAAATCTGTGTCTGCCCTGCCCTCAGTGTCCTAAGTCTCTGCAAGAGTAGGAGAAGGTTCTCATTGAAACCAAGACTGCTTCATATTAAGCTGACAGGGAAAAGTATTCTTAAAGTAGGATTAAATGATACCAAAACTCCCTTTGAGTGGTGCTTTTGTTTTAATACTCCGAAACAGCTTAAGGGGGCCTCAGTGTAACTGAGGATCAGAGTCAAAGAAATACAGTGTCAATGAAAAGAAATACTGGGGTTTAGTTTAGCTGTGGATGTTTGTGTCTTTCCATACAGTGCTTTAGTATTTGTAAAGAATTTTTAGTGGAAATCAATGAACATTAGTAACGATCAAGTAATATAAGAAGCTGCATTTCATAGAATGGTTTTTATGGGCAAAATATCAATGTGTTGGCTTCCAGGATTCACAGCACAGGGCAGCACTAGGGAGGAAAGGAGCTATAAGCCACTCAACCTCACTCGTCTCACATAATCAGCACAGAAATCTAAACGCAGGCCACTGACAGCTTTAAAATGGAGCAAAATACCTTCAGCAGTCTCACAAAACCAAGGAAAAAGTCACATCTAAACCTAAACCATAAGAAAGAGGAAATAAAGCACAAAAAGAAGCTGGGGATCTGGTGGGTATTTTAATGGCAGCATAGGAAAGATGAGAGCTAGGCAGTATTTTACATCAGCTTACAGAGGCAGGGACACAGTGGTCCCCTGCCATGGGAGAGGAAGGTCCTATGGGACCCCCAGTGTTGACCCTCCAGGCATCTCCCCTTTGCATGGGGAGGGATGGCCTCATCTTCTCAGACCCACAGACAGGTTTCTCATGTGTTTCTCCAAAACCAAAGCTTCCTCTGGAAGGGAATTTGAGGCACAAGGCTCCCTGGGGCATGCACCAAGCCTGCCATCTGCCCTTTTGTCTGAGACAAGATATATTACCCAGTGCTTGTGAAACCATGCATATAAACACCAGCGAGGGCTAATGGAAAGCATGGGTCTCACTGCATATTGCTTGGGACTCTCTAAAAGGCTCATTTTCACTTCCTGGTGTTCCTAACCTGAAAGACATTTTGTAGTCAAAACTACCGTGGCAACCGGATCTGACCTTCTAAAGAACACAAGCCGAGGGACTAATCAAGAGAGATGTTTCAGTAACTCTTCCTTACAGGAGCCTGGTGCAAAGCTTATGCCACAGAACATGGAAATCATCATCTAAATGAGTGAAGAGTCAAAACTGTGACTGGAATTTAAACACCTCATTGCTACCACCTGTGTGCCAACGAACCCACCTGTGAAAGCTGACATAAGCAATAAGCCTCTTGCAAGAACTGTCTCTGTCTATACATGAAGCCAGGCAATGGATAAAACGATGGAAAGGTGTATTCAGGAATATATAATCCCAGTGAATTTTGCACCAACAAAACATGCTATTGAAGGCTGCTTCTGTGCAAGTCCACCAAGCCTTTGACACCACAGATTAGTTCCAGATTAATTCCTTCTTCCTTCAGCACTTCCCAGTTGTAATCCAGAGAAAATTCTGTCTTCCATCTTGGCTCACCCCTTTGACCAGTGGTGTTTCCACAGCAGTTAATGCAGATGGGTGCTGTACTCCTTAGCATGAACAAGGCGCATTGCTGTACTGTGAGGAAAGGTCTCATTAGAACCACGTAAAATATCCTGCTAAATCCTTTCATTATGTAAAGTCTTCCAAGAAAACCATCCCAAACCTGGAAACAAGGCTTTAAGGTAAATATGCAGTGCAGCTTAAAAAAGAAAGAAGAGGAGGAGAGGGGAAATTGAATGTTACTGACTTTATTGAATGTCTCTATTCAAATATCTTGCATAAGCAGACATGTCACTTTAATCAGACAAAACCCACCAGGGAAGGTGGTAATTATTTGTATTACTTCTTGACAGCTATAAAAAGCTAAAATGTTACTGTGCAAATCCTGCCTGAGCTATTTAAACAATTGAAAAATGTGATTTAACAGCTAAAACAAACTTGATTCAGGCGGATCCCTCATCGGCATGTGGGAGACGAACTAAGCTGCCTCTTTGTACAGGGAATAGAAATTAACTGCACAGTGCCCTCCAGCTAGCGTGGCTAAAACCTGATAACAAATACACCCTAAAACCTCATCTAACAGTAGGGAGGGTCAGGGGTTTGCCTTGGAAATTCCCAGAGGGCTTCAGCAGCCAGGCAGAAGTGCCAGGACCTACGGGTGACACTGCCTTGCACAGGCAGAGGAGGCGAAGAAAGGCAGGAATGAGGTTCTGCAGTATTGTTTGCATTGTCAGGTCTGCTCCAAGAATGTGATGTGCCAAGGAGCAGGGCTTCAAGGGTTTAAAACTCCATGCCAGGACTGGCGGTAGACCCTGGGTTAGGGCCACCTTTGTTGGCTGGCGCACCAACAGAGCCAGCGTGAGAGAGGCTTTGTAAATGCAACTGCATGTTTTCAACCACCAAGTGAGCTTCCAAGAGAGGGGTGTCAGAAGATTTAACCCAGTTCAGCCCTGGGGAAAGCCCTGGGCTAGCTGTCAGTTACACTAAAATGCTTCTATTGAGGGGTTTTTCTTAAACACTAGCCTTTGATACTTGAGTTGAAAATCACAACAATGCCAAAAGCGCAATGATTTCCAACAACAAAATCTGTGTGGCCGCTGTGGAAAAGACCCAAATGCTACTATCAGAAATCTGTTTCTGCTTATGGGTCGCGGTGTTGATAAACTAACATCACATAGGTTATGCTTAGGACTTCTTCCTTCTTTCTACATGTTCACAGTGTCCGCTGTGCTTTGCCCTGCTTTGTCTTTATAGCAATACCATAGAAAGCTGTTTTCCGCTTTTACTACTCCTAGATACTCCAGACTCGCCTCTAAAACCTCAAAAAACTAGGGATTCTTTAAAAAAGCTGAATATCTGAATAATGAAATAAGAAATGAGTCTCTCTGCAGGCAGTGGGATTAATAAAGCCTGGCTCTCTAAAGATTTGTCTTATTTCCCTATAAGCTCTTTGATTTCATCAGTAACTTGGGTTCCCACATTCCTTACTTGATCACCATGACACAAGGGAAAGGCTGAAAACCCTTGCTAGCTGGGCAGCCAAGAGCAGATGCTTTGCTACCTGAACCAGGAGCTCTATTTCGGTTTCTATGCCAGACAGGCCGTGTCTGTTTTCAGCCATTCCTTCATCCTCACCGAGGCTAGAAATGTATCTTCAACAAGCATTGGAACTGTGGTTCCTCTGCTTCTAATGATATCCTACTTGCTTCCACCTACCTCTAATGACTGCAGTATCAAAAGGGTCAGGAAATAACTGCAGAACTGAGAAATCCTCCATCTGAGTTCTCCTTTTTCAAGCAGAAGAAGGATTAGTCAGACGTGACACTCTAAGCACTCTCTCCTTTTTCCTCTCATCTCTTTGCTGTCACATTTTGGAAGCCCATCTCCACCTGCAAGCAGCTTTGCCATGGCTGAATTGAGGGCCTAAAGCTCAGTTCCTGTTATCTAAACTCAGCAGGCATTGCAGGCAAGGGCACTGTCCTCCCCACATCCCTCTTTTAGGTGAAACAGTGAGATCCAGTCTCACTGCCTAGTGGTCTAAAGTAAGTCACTGTGATTGTTTAGTCCCAAAATATGCTCGGCACGTACATGGAAAGAACCATATAGAAGGCAAGAAGAAGCTGAAGGCTGTTTCAGATTGATATAAGCAGATAGCTTTTAGAGTCTCACAAAGAGAAAAAAGGTCTTGAAGTGAGCTTTATGCATCAAGCACTTACCAGAACAGAGGAATGCCCACTAAAACACTGACTTTACCTGCTACTAATCGAGGCTTAGTGCTCTTGGAAGCCCAGCAACTTGACTGGGAGGTGCATCTCCTAATGAATGCTCCCGCCCATCAGGAGAAGCCCCATGAGCAGGGGCAGGGGTTTTGGGGACAGTTTGAGGACTGCTGGAGCTCATTGGCCTATCTGTGGAAAACCAAAGAGTTGGATTCTTTTCTCTGTGCTGGCAAATGTTATTTAAATACCTTTGCATTTTTGTGACAGTCAGCCTGGTGCAGCAGGGGCAGATTCGGTGTCAGGTTCCATCAGTGCGGTGCAATGAACCTGGCCTATTTTGGGAGGTTTCTTTTCATCATTTTTTCATTCTGCAGCCTCTAGCCACATGCTCGGAACTCTGACATCTTCCTACCCACCCTCCACCACCACCACCACGTGTATTAGATCTGTGCTGTTTGATGTGCTGTTTCCTGTCAATGTTCCAGTACGTTTGCTCCTTCTAATGACTTGCTTCTCTCCTTTGAACAACTTCTTCCTCACGTTGATTTCCTGGAGCACTTATCATTTATTGATGGATAGTTAATTATCACCAGGCAATAGATCTTGCTCAGCTCCCTGAAAGCAGCAGCTGACATTTCGTGTGCCTCACTACCAATGATCTTTCACAGTCACAGATATTCTTCGCAGCAGATAGTACACGAACCTGCATTTAATCACACCAAAGGAGTCAAGGATTCTTCTTTGTCTTTGGTTAAATCTCTGCCTATCTGCAGAAAATCCTGATCGATTTCTAGGCTCATCTCTGTTTACTGAGTGATTGATTGCAGGCACCAGTAAGAAAACATTCTACCCTAAGACCACCGATGCTGCCTTGCAGCTGTGGGGCATTTCTGCTGCCTTGCTCCCTGCCTGCAAAGCCCAAGGCACCCCCTCCAGTCCTGCGTGCTGTTTTCCAGGAGGTGTGCTTTTACTCAGATTTCCTCACTGTGCAGCATCTCCCCAAAGGTCTGGGGGGATGCCCTTGTGAAGCATCTTGTGATGCCCTTATGAGGCATCTCCCCAAAGGTCTGGGGGGATGCCCTGAGCCTCACTGTGAAGCAGAGCCCTCTGACACACCAGTGAGGGTGAGCTGGCTCTCATCAGCCTGGGTGTCTCCCGTGTGCACTATTTGAGCCACGCTGCCCAAAGCCATGGTTGTTGAGGTGGAGTTTGCTTCTTAGTTGAGACAAATGCATACAGACGACAACCATACAGCTCCCCAGACAGCCCCACTCCCCCTGCCACATATGCACACACAGGCCACGAGCCATGAAGCTATCTTTGCTGCTGTTAAGACTTGTTTGTATCCACAGTCTTTCTACCCTTTAGCAGAGGAACTTGCTCTCCTATCAGAATGCAGTTTAAGAGGGAAGCTGTGAATGCTCCATCCCTGGCAGTGTTCAAGGCCAGGTTGGACAGAGCCTTGGGTGAGATGGTTTAGTGTGAGGTGTCCCTGCCCATGGCAGGAGGTTGAAACTGGATGATCTTAAGGTCCTTTCCAACCCTGACTATTCTATGCTTCTATGATTCGATGTCTAAGTGATAGATTCCAAAATGGTAGAAGTTGATCCAGAGCTAGATGCAAACTGCTGTTCAAATGTATTTCACAGTTAACGATGATTACCATCAGTTTATGGACCCTGTTGTGAGCATGAGAAACAAGATTGAAATGTGGACCCTGATGTCTGCTTTTTTGTGAAGTCATGTCCCAGTTTGGCTGCCATTCCCCAGTCACTGCTTGCGGTGGGAGAGTTTATCAACCAAATCTGAAGCAGTCAGGGTAGTCACTGTGGTTTTAAAAGGCAGTGAAAGTTCCCTGAGTGCATCAGCTACTGTTAGCAGACAGGACATTTCTCCTAGTTTCACACTTGGTCATGGAACTGATGCTTTGTACGCTGTGTGTTTGATTCACCCCCTTTTGCTGGGGTCCTGAGCAAATTCACTGCACAGGATGCTTTTTTAGGTAAGAATTTCTCCTATGACTTTGCAGCATTGATTCATTCCTATGTAGGATTGATCTTACCAGGGGAAGAATACATGTTGCTTCGGATTGATGACTGTAGGCCTATTGCACTGAGAAGGCAGTGGTAGGCGCACAAAACTTCTGGCTGTTAATGAATGGGAGAAGCCTGGTTAATCCTAAGAAGGTGTTATCTAGACCTAATGATGTAGATTTTGGTTTTAAACACATCTCATGTTCATTCTCTGTTATGGTGTTGATATAGAACAGCTTCTTGGTATAGAGCTCTCTCACTGGAGTCTCCACAGAAAGAGTCCATTTGAGAGTATGCATTTGCACTTGCAGCAGCTAGGCATGAAGCACTACCATATGAGACTGGTCTTGTATTTTTCTCTTGCTACAGGTGATTGGGACTATCAAGTCACACATTAAGCTTTTATCCCTCAACACACAGCTTCAACCTGCTCCCACTGAAGTTGGAGGAAGATTTGCCTTCTGCTGGATCAGAAAGCTTTGCTTAGATAGCAGCATCAGGGCTGGCCTTTAACTTGTGAAAGCCCCACCCAGCTACAGCAATGTTCCTCTCACAGGTTTGGAGAGGTCCTTCTCTTCTTTGTTGCAAATTCTTTCCCCTCTCTCAATTAGAGTGTTTATTATATATGTCACGCCTTAGGTTTCATGCACTAGCAGATATTAAGGAGATTGATTCAAGCTTTTACACTATTTCGTCTTTATATCCAGCTCTCTCCTTTGATCTGGCATTCCACCTAGAGCTGGATATTTTCTGGTTCTGTCTGTTGGTCTTTGTACCTACCCCATGCCCCTTTCCCACTTCGGCAATGCTTTTGTCCAAACCTTTTCATCCCTTCACCTTGATTATCACAGCCACCTTCTCCTCTCACTTTTACAGCAACAGCCCAGACCCCCTGAGGTTCACTGTTAAGATTGTCCTAGGAGCTCCTGTGATGATGTTGTCCCTACTTTGTTTCCTACTCTTCAAACACTGTCATGAAGGAGAAGCCTTAAAAAGCTTCCCATCTTCTTTCTGCCGTGTTTGATCGTGCCAGTCCATACCTGCTCTGAGCCACATTGCTCTGGCACCTTCAGTGCCTCCCTCGTCTGTGCCCAGCATCAGAATCTAACATCTTCTCTCCTGCCTCCCCTCCTATTCTCAGTCAGTACCTACCCCTGCCTCCTAATGTCCTTCAGCTCCCTCTTGAAAACATGCATGCACCTTGAAGGACAGTGAAAAACTTTACTTATCTACCAGATATGTTCTTCGATGGGATCTCAAGCTGTAGACAAGAGCGCATTGAACTTCAGTGCCAGCTGAGTTCTAGCACAGGCAGTGGGGAGGGAGGCATGTTGATTTCTTGTAGAAGAGGTCTGGTTTAGGCACCTGATGGAGAATGCTGAGATGAACTGTCCTCCATGGCATTGCCTGTTGATTGTGATGGTTACAACTAGCTTAATACGTAGCTTTGAGAGGTCTGAAACTGCAGCTCATCTTCCACCTACTGCCTGGCAGATGTGCTCTACATACCCATACTGGTTTTAGAGAGCACCACCACTGACCTTTCTTTCCATGCCTGCTGGGGTCAGGGGTATCAGCCGCAGGACAGCCACAGGCTGCTTCCCTCTGTAGGCCTGTGAATGGGGAGTGAGGTCCTGGTCCAGCTCCCACCTGTGAGCTTGGTGAAATAAAGATCTTTGGAACCTGGCAATTAGCAGTGGAGAAGTAAGCAGGGTCATTTTACCCTTTGCTCAAAACCCCCATGCCCTAAATACCACACCAGAGAGGAAAAACTAGGTTCTGTTGCACAGCAGAGGAAACAGTGCTTTCCTTTCCCACATACATGAGGACAGCTTCGGAAGTAAGTGGAGTGAAGGAGGAACTGTGACTTTCTGATATGCAGCTGTCCCTCTGGGCCACTCCACCTGACCTAGAAGAGCTAAATGGAGCAGATTGCACAACGGTAATGTAACCTACAGGGTACATACGTTTGACTCCATATCACTGCATCTTGTCAATGGTGAGTTTGAAGTGCAATACACCTCTTTTCCCTTAAGATTGAAAGGTGCTGGCCTCCTTGGTGAAGGAAGAGAAGCAAAATTAGTTCATGCCATAGTTCCAGATGAAAGGATAAAAATTCACTACAATGTTTTATACACATTATGTTTTCTTTCTTTTTTATTTCCCCAGACCAAAGGATAATTCTCTAGTCAGAGGAAGAACAAATCTTAAAAGAAAAGAAGATCATTCATGAAAAACAGTTCTGAGGCTTTAGGAGAAAATAACTTCACCTCCCATCCTTCAATAAGCAATAAGGAGATCACAAAGCTGCTTGAGAGGTTTTCTTCTGTCATGCATTTTGTTGCTAAAAGCACATGTAGTATCACTCGTGATCAAAAGCTTCCTGGACAAAACCAAACTCTTGGGCTTGACTGGAATTTCTGATGGACAACAAATAATAGGTGCTTATAATAAAATAAATATATATATGCAGAGACATAAACAAACCAAATCTATAAAAATGTATGCACATTTATCTCTGAAATCCAGACTAAATCCCATCTGAAGGTTTGTAATTTATTTTACAGGGGAAATGAATCACAAAAAGTAAGCTCATGCATAGAATATGATATTTGCAAAGAACATGAAAGCTGCAGTCCTTATCTAGCTAAACAGTTAAAGATGTGCTTAAATGCCACAAGGAATGGGGACCTCTGTAAGGATCAGCATAGACATGGAAGGGTTTTGCCCACTTTTAAAGTTTTAGGAGGAACTTTCTCACAAGAAAAAAATTGAAGTTTTAATAAAATGCCTTTTGTGGTCATTCAGCACCACGTGCAGATGGTGCAGAGGTTTGCTGCGTGGTCTGTAGGAGACAGTCTCACCCTATATGACAGAACAGGGCATTTGTCCTCCAGGCCATTTGTACCAGTGTGATTTTTTTTCTCTCCTTTCAATCACTGCAGTTGCAAATAAAGCCTTTATTACAAAATAAAGTAGTGAACATTGGAAGTGTTTCACAGTATACTGAGCTTATAGCTTCTCCGCTAAAAAGGAAGCTAAAAGATCAGATGTTCTGAGCTTCTCCACCCACTCAGTCCTTCCAGCTATTCTGCACATGCATTCCTTTACTGTCACCTACTGAAAAATCATATATTGTCTTCCTTAAAAGTGGCAAGTGTATATAACCAAAATAAAGATGAATGGATGCCTTTAAAATACAGTTCCCCTTTTCCATCTACTCTGACATAAGGCATCTGTCAGTCTTAAGCCTTTCCTATTTCCACACATAATTTTAATGTTAAACTCAAGGTAGTAAAACTCCCACTGGATTTCAAAGAGCCCTTTCTTCTCTTCCACAGATGTGACCAACTCCTTGCTAACCAGATCCATCACTCGTCAGTCTGTGGATTTGTGGGATCCTGTTTCAGCAGTTTTGGAGCAGTTTGACTTGTCAGATCCTCCTTGCCTACCTCCACTTCTCTATTTCTTTCATGGATATCCGTCACCTGTCCAAAGCACTTCTGTGGGTGCCTCCAGGTACGTGGTGTCTCCGTAATTTTTAAGTTAAATTCATGTCTCTTGGCTAGACAATGCTTTTTCAATGGTGTGCACCGTTCCCAGTAAATGTGAAGCTGAAGTTTGAGAAGCAGGGAAAAGCTCACTAAGGATATGTCCTTGTTAGGTTTCAAAGGCTGGGAAAAATGTTTACTTTTAGGCTCTCCTAGGCTGCACATTTTCACTCCTTATAATCATCATCCTGAAGAATTGCTGTCACATCCATTGAAAGACGAGAGACATACATGTGATCTATCCAACAGGCCAGCAATGGGACTGATAAGCTGATCCTGCCTGCTCATTTTTTTCCATCTGATTTTATCACACTTTCTGCTACAGGAAAAAGCTGTTTCAGTAATAAATCAGAACAAATAAAACTCTTCAGCCATGAAAACCAGACTGGACCCTTGTGCTAAAATTTACTAGGGGTGATTTAGGTATAACAGAATTTAGTCTTGTACTGATGCAGGAGGCATGGATATGACAATCCAGTATAGATCCCTTGAAGCAAACTGAGACTGAGATTTATGTGTCAAGTTTTGAGGGCTCCTGTCTTGAGATATTAAAGGATGATCCCCTACACAGTTTAGGAATCATTTCTTTACGTGACAGCCGGAGCTGTCCCTGAAATTGCAGTCTTCATTCCAAAGAACTGCCCTTTGCAAATGTATGCAAAGAAAGGGGGAAGTTACGGATTTCTTTGAAATCCAAATTGCAGACGAAAAAACAAGACCCTTTTTCCTCACAGCTATTAAAGAGACTTTTTCAGGGGTAGACAGTTATCTTCGATGTCCTGGCTAAGTAAGTAATTACATTCTGTTCCCCCGTCTTCCCTGTAGGGTTCCGAATTAAAACAATAGTTAATCTCCTCCAAGGTGTGAGGCAGTATGCCTGAGTTCCAGCCAGGAGACTTTCCATTTCTGCAGTAGATGCACTAATTGCCATTACCCCCAGGGCCTGCATAATCTGAAGTAAAAATCCCTCTGCTTCTCCTCTGTCTGCACCTTCGGGGGTCCCAGAAGGAAACAGTATCTCTTAACTTGGAAAAACCCTTTCAAATCCTGTCACACTGATGCTCTCCTCTTTCACTTCTCCCTCACTCCTAGTTTTCAGGCAGAACTTTCTAGATACTTTATTATTTATTTGAAGAAGAAAGACATTTTAAAAGCCAGAGTGCTGGCAGAGTGGCTTTCTCTATGATCCCTTGATTGCCTCCACCATACACCAGCCGTGCCAATGGGCTGCAGCCACCCTCATACCCTCTGTGGGGAGCAGGGTGGATAAGGTACCTGTGGCTGCTGATTTCACAGCAAGCCTGTGACCTTCTCCAGCCACACAAACCTGAGGTGAAGGTTGATGTTAGCTCAGTGCAGCTGTGGACCAGATATTCTTGTTTCAGAAGGGCTAGTTGCTTACTAAACAGCCACTGTCAGAAGAAGACATCATGGTTTTAGTCAAGGATCACATGGAGAGGGTGAGGAGAATGACTTAGTCATCAGAAGCATGTCTATTGCCTTACAGGAATTAATGTCTCTCCATAGCACAGCTGTAGGATTAGTGGCCCTTTTTCTGGTCTCTGCATATGCACTCTCAGGAACAGCCTTATATTTATGCTATCCATGCCTAATTGCCTGATTGTATAATTCCCCTCCTCTTAAATGGGAATCCAATTACAGCTTTCCATGTATGCCATCTGCTCTTACCCCTTGGCAAGTTTGGCAGTTTCCCTTTGAGAATCAGCAACCAGTAGCAGACAGTGGCCAGCCAAAATTAGTGAAACAACAGTATTTATTATTCATACAGCAGCAGGAACACAACACTGAAGAAAAAAATAGCTCAAAGTAGCAGAGGTTTACATGCAAGTCAAACTCAGGCAAAGCTCAGGCATCAGTGATGGAAACCTAGAAAGTCCCATCTTAACTAGCTACCCCAGGGTCCTCTGACTCTGATGTTCCGAGGGATTGAAGTGCCTGAGCATCCAAGTAGCTCTTGTAAATGGGACTCAGACATATCTGAATCACCAAGAAATATTCTACCCAACTGCAAGCCAGGCTAAATGTTTATGGCTTTAATGAAGGCACAGAGTATGTGCACACATATGTACCCTCCCCTTTTTTCTTCTGCCTGATCAAAGTTAACATGAAGTTTAAATAACTTCACCCTCTTTTAATCAGGGATTTCATACATGAGTGGGTGGTTCCAGACTGAATTTTTCTCTTTCAGAACAGGCTGCCCTGCAGAGCTCTGATTTGGTTGGCCTTGCTTCTTCCAGATGAACAGAAAAGAGGGGGTTTGCCCCCATAAATAATGCAGTTTTGTCCCAGAAGACACTGCTTTGACCCTGTGTTGACAGAACCTCCTCTATGAGCCTGTTAACAACCACTGACTGTGGCACTGCACTGCCAGGAAAAAAGCTGTCTTTCTGTCAGTCATTATTCTGTTATCCTAGTGAAAACCCGGGGTTGGCTCAGTTCTTCCCTGGTATTGCAGGTTGTTGAACCTTTAAAAAAACCAAATTGCATATACACCAGTGATCACTCCCATAGATGGGGCCTAAGGCAAAACACAGAGGAAAACCTGTGCATCTTCTTCTGACATTTCCTGGACAATGCTAGTCATGAAACTACAATTAAAAGTGCCAGGACCAGCTGCTCATTTTATCTGTGCCCTTCCAACCAGACCAACTATTAAAGTCTCCTTACCCAAAACTTCTCTCAGTTCAGGAAGAATCTCTGCAGGGCAGTTTTTCGGACAATAGTAACCATCTTTTCCATGGCTGTTACATATAATATATATTATATCCCTCTGTGTATGGACATACCAAGGTATATGGTATACATGTATATTATATAGTAAAATTACCATATCCACCTTCTAAAATACAATAAATACATATATTATTACATATTATGACTACTATATGCATACACATAATATATATTGCATACAGCTGTATAATATATAGTGTATATACATAAGGCTGCATGGAGACCTCATAGCAGCCTTCCAGTATCTGAAGGGGGCCTATAGGAATGCTGGGGAGGGCCTCTTCATTAGGGACTGTAGTGACAGGACAAGGGGTAATGGGTTAAAACTGAAACAGGGGAAGTTTAGATTGGATATAAGGAGGAAATTCTTTCCTGTAAGGGTGGTGAGGCACTGGAATGGGTTGCCCAAGGAAGCTGTGAATGCTCCATCCCTGGCAGTGTTCAGGGCCAGGTTGGACGAAGCCTTGGGTGAGATGGTTTAGTGTGAGGTGTTCGTGCCCGTGGCAGGGCAGTTGGAACTTGATGATCTTAAGGTCCTTTCCAACCCTAACTATTCTATGATTGTATGATTATCTATATATATAGGTAAATATATATGTAAAAGAATACACAAGGTAGCTTGTGTAGTCTTAATTTTGCTGTTCAAACACCACTGCATTTGTGTTCACCGGGCTTTGATTTTCATGCATCCACTCTTAGATGATGTAGAAACATCTGCAGATGCGATAGAGGCTCAAGCAGTACCTTTGTGTGCTACAGAGGTCCTCTCAGCTCTTGAACTCAGATGTAGGATGCATGCAGCTCTGGGTGCAAGAAGCACTTCTATTGCCATTGGAAAATAAAGAACCATGGGCATCAGGATTCGGAGAATACAAGCAGAATAACTTTTAACTCCAGTAGACTTTAGTGTCTGAAACTTCTACTCATTCATAATGAAAGAGTAGTCCTGAAGAATAATCCAAAATACTGATGGGGAAACCTACATGTGATATCTGAGCTGTCGGCACTGGACAGGAATCTATTCTTAGCAAATAAAGTATAGCATCTCAGCCAGACCAATACAGAGTAGGGCAAACTCTTAACCTAGACATCCTGCCCTGCCAGGAGCTAGCCTAATATCTCAAAATACAAAATTTAATTCATCATCTTGCCTAATATTGGACCCATAATGCATAATAAGGGCTCTAAGTCTTTTAGATATTATTTTTTCCTGAAATACATATATTATTCATCAGTACTGCTGGTATGAAGGTTCATTGGAAAAGATGGATTCCATGTGAAGCAAAAATGTCATATTCTTTCTGTAGCAGTGAGCTGAATTCATATCTCACTGATCCCTACTAAATAATATTCACTGAAAACCTGAGTGTAAAGGTCTTTATGAAATGTTTATTGAGAAAGCACATATCCTACCTGTAATTTCTAAAGCAAAATGAGTAGGCTGATTTAAAGCATTTGGAAAGTACATATGAAAAGTTAACCTGATGTACCACATCTGAGCTGTTCCTGTTATTCTAGTTGAGATAATTTACAAAATAAGTATGTGCAAGGGGGGACTGCAGCATGATATTAACTCATGTGAATGCATTATAATAGTCAATAATTTAATCACTTTTCAATTCTTGTAAAACAAAGAACATTTTCCAGCATTGTCTGAACTGCGCTCGCTGTAATCAATGCGTGTTCAACTCCTTTACACGGGAGAATTGAGTTCACCACCCTGGATAATGAAGAGCTACTGTATTTTAGACTTTAACTCGGCAGGTGATTGAACATTATCTGCTTCACAGGAAAATACAAGTAGAACGAGCTCTTCAGCTGTAAACAATCCAGTCATAAAGAAAGAGTTGAGGTATTTCTTAGTTAACCATCTCAGCTCTGCTGTATGGTGCATTGATACTCCCTAGCCAGTTCTGGATTGCATATCATCGTCCATCCCAAAAAGGGAATGTTAGTGAGGTTTCTTGTGAGAAGTATCTTTACTAAACCGGGTAAATGGATTCACATGAAGAGTTTGGTGCAGATCATGGCCTGACTGCATTTTCTTCTCTCTGGCACAATGGGAAGAAAGAGAGTACTGGAATAATCTCCTTTGTCATCTAGAAATAGCTCTTCCTTCTTTCTCTCTCCCACCTCCCTGTGGTTAATGTGTATGGTGTGACAGCCTGGCAAATGCTCTCCCATGCTTTAGCAATATTACTTTGGTTTATATTTATGATGCAAAATTAAGGGTTTAGATTATGGGGATTTATACAAAAAGCACTGAGCATCAAAGTAATCGACTAATTCCTGTATCCAGAGCTGTTCAGATCAATCATTAAACACCGTGAGGTTCTGACAGATGCCATCATGACAGATTTCTTCCTCCCATGTTGTTTTCATTGCCACAGCTTTTTTTATTTGGGTCATAATTGCATTTGGGTTTTCAATGGCATGTAGTCAAACTACCTCATTATGAATGTTAATTTCCTGAAAATAATCGAAAACCAATCCATATTTTTAATCTGTGGCAGGTGCTTGGCTACAACAGCCTCCTTTTGTTGTTCTTGCCATTGACATACAATATGGGATCCAGGAAAATGTCTGGTTCCCATGGCTATCTTCCCAACACTGGCTTTGTTAAATAACTGGTTTCACCTAGCCAGATTTTGAATGTTTGCAATCATGTCCTTGTAATGACGCCTATTGCCTACCCCCATTTCATAAGGCAGTTCTTCAGCAGTTCCCAGTAAACAGCACACTCTATGGTGTATTATATCCTGGTGCAGCTTCCCCAAAACCTTCCATAAAGCCTGTCAAACAGCATGGGCAGTCTCAGTGCTGCCATGTGCCTCAAGCGTGACCATAAAACTAGACCACTAGAAAAAACATGGGGGGAAGTAATCAAACAGAATAAATGCACAGAGGAAATGCTGTCTCTGTCTGTCTACACAGCATACAGGCATCTCACACAGAGGTAACGGTTCTGGTTTAGGAAGCAGAATTAGGTAGCTTTTCCATAGTTAATATATTAACAACTTTTCGGCAGCATCTTGAGTCTCCGTACCACTAAACTGTGCCTATGTGCCCCGTGGAGTCCAGCGTAGCTTCATGAAAGATCCACGTAGTTTTGTGTGTACTTAAATGCTTTCCTGGGCTATTTAAAACCCTTTCATTGCACCCTACCTGTTAAAAGCAGACCACCCTAATCCTGGAGATGGGAATGGTTTAAAAACACTTTAAAAACACTCTACCTGACTGTTAGAAATCTTGACATTATTGATGTCAGCCTGTTTCTCACAGGTGAGGAGTGAAAACGCTTTTGCTTAGCATCTTTCTCCTCTGTTTCTGGCCCACTTCCAGTCCCATCTCCCCAGGATTCCTTATGCATTGCTAATAGGCAGCTGCAATTAAAGTCCTTTAAAACAGCCTGCTCTCGTACCAGTTGACTGCAAGCTCTACAGCAGCGTCACAACCTTTCATTTTTGTTAAGGACATGCAGTTTTTCCAACAGTGTGAATCTATCTGATCTCTTCCATTTTTAAAGGGCCATCAGGAAGACTGATTGTTCCTAGCTAATTGCAGAGAGAGAAAAGAGGAAGGGAAACTGGTTGTCAGTAATAGAAAAATGCTCTGATGTCTAGGTAGACTTCAGTGATTATAATGCATGACGGCTGGTGTCTGATTTGGCAAACTTGTTCCTGTACCAAGAGACTGTACGAACTGGGTCCAACCCAGACTATATCAGCAAGGTCTTGGTGTTTAGTGGTGTCTTTGGAGGCTGTTCAAGAAAAGGCAGATCCAGTTCTCAGAGTATGCTTCAAGCTTTCCCCAGAGCGAGCACCACCACTGTTGAGACAGCTTTCCAGAGCATGGACCCTCCTGTGGGTTATGGCCTGACCATAGCTCTGCTAGGAGCAGCAGAATGTCCACTGGCTGTACCCAGAGCTGGTCTTGCTCCTCACAGCATGACAGCCTTCTCTCCTTGCCCTGTTAGCACAAGGGACACCTCCAGGAGGGGTTGCTGCGTTCCCTTTGGGGAAGGGGTGGATATAACTTTCTATTCAAAGCCAACAGGATAGTCTGTGAGTCAGAACAGAGGATTTCATTGCCATACTTTCAGGTCTGCCATCCAGAGAAGATGAGTGAAAAGGGCTGTTTAAGAGACATAAGATGAAGTGGCTGACTCTCTTCTTCCACCTCCGCTTAACCAGTTAAGTGAAGCAGCTTCTCAGACCAATTGAGGTTGTGCTTAAAGGCAAGAAACTCCAAGCAGGAAAACACCTTGAGCCGTGTGTTGTGTGCACACCCCGTGCCTGCCTCCCCTCCTGCCATCCAGGGCCGTCATGGAAGTCCACATCTTCCTGGAATGATTTTGAGCTGAAACAGAAGGGGTGCTGGTATGTATTTAACATGGACATACCAGTGTGTAATAGTAACAGGAGAACTGTGACATGATCAGTGGGGTGAAGTTACTGTCCAACAAGAAGTGATTCTTTTCCTGTACTCATGTACCAATCGGACTTAGGGGAGCGTCATGGGAAAGGTGGAAAAGGACCACAGCATAAATCCTGATGAGCTGCTGCAAGCACAGACTGATGGAGCAAAGGGTTAACATTATCTTAGAGGAATTTGCAGAGCCACCAAGGAAGACACAAGGTTTTCTCAGAGACTGGAGTTTGGAGGCAAAAAGAGCCAGAGAACTTCTAAAGGAAGCTTGCCCTAAAATGCCACAGGAGAAATTGTTTAACTTAATTGTACCAATGTTGTCAGCCCAGCTGCACACTGAGAAGCAGTTTAGTCCACTGAGGAGCCCCTTGCTATCTGGTTAAAACACAAACCGGAACAGAATTCCTGTTTTATACCTAATTTTGCACATTATTTGGATTAGAAATACGTTTGCTTTGTAGTTTTAAGATCTATAGGTTGGGAGGCTCTGGACCAGCCTTTGGCCTGAGAGTAAAAGAAGGATTTCCTTCCCTGGGCTTGGGAAACCTGTTGAAGGCTATGGTCTGGCCAGGACTAATGTGGGAGGAACAGTGGTGGAAAAGCCTCCGTAATCTGTAGCTTATGCCAGTCAGCAAAGCAATGCCAGCCATGCCGGCAGTGGAGTGTATGCCTGATGCTGCCTTTCTTGGCAGCAGGTCTGACTCATTTCTCTGCACATCCCATTTTCCCTGAGGAGTCTGTGTGCACACTGCCATAGCCACTGCTCGACTTCAGGTATCGCCTTGACTTTGACCACTCGGCAGATGCACCATTGATTTCTGTAGCAGTGCTCTCTTGCAGCTTTGCTGTGCTATCATCTATCAGAGACTTCTAAATTACACACCGAGGATAAAACAAATAAGAGGAGGGAGGAAAGCAGATTCGGGAAGATGCATCTTATCTGTGCACTTCCTTTTGCCACTTGGAGATCCTGAAAATTGGATCTTGCTGCTTTTTTCTTTTTGTAAGGCTTCTTTACAGCATAAGAGTTTCCCTTAAGCAAAGAATATAATTGTCAACCAGACTATATCATTGTTAAGCTGCTAAAAAGCATAGCTCTAGCTAAGCAAGGCCTTGGGATAGATTGTCTTTTGTCCTGGGCTTCTCAGAAGCTTTTGTGATGGTTTTATCTTAAAGGAAGTCTGTCTGCATGTCTGAGCAGGGGACAGGAGGGAGACTGCAAAACTCCTCTGCAGTTCTGAAGCTGGCAAAATGTATGTGTGATCTGCAGATGTTCTCTAGCTCTGAGAGCATCTTGATGCGGCTCACTGAGCTCTGCCACTTGCCCCTGAATTTTCCTTTCATGCTTCCCCTCAGCTTATTTTCACCTCATTCAATAACTATTAACATAATGCTGCTGTTAGAAGCCAGCAGGGGCTCATTGCTACTCTCCTACAGAGGCTCTCTACCCTGATACACTCACCTGTCTGCGTAAATTGAGCTAGTAAAGAGAAGGCAATTTCTAGGACACAAAGACTTTAACAGCCAGATTTGTGCCTGGTGTAAATCAGCATCGCTTTTTGCTATGGAGCTTTTCCAGCAATGAGTGGTTCAGCCCAGGTGAGAAGTGTTGGGCAGGAGATTAGAAAACCTCAAGGCAATTATTCTTTGTTTCCTTTTGCCTTTCCCTGCAGCATCTCCGGAGCTGTCATCCACTCAAGCATCTGGGCACAGACCTACATCAAAAAGGCAGCCTTGTCCAGCTGTGCCTCGTTTTCATCAGTGCTACAGACTCAGCTCTGGCTCCCAGGAGTGGCTCTTCTCATCCTGGCCAAGTAGCTTTGACCCTTGAAGGGCTGTTCTGGGACATGATGAAAGTTTCATGTGACCCTGATACTAAATGTCTTTTGGAGCCCTGGTTATTTAAACCTAACAGTTGAGCCCCAGTTCAGCAAGTGATGGATGCACATGGTGTATTTTTAAACATTGTGGTTCAGTAAGGGAGCAGCAAAACTCACATTAAGGTGTCTCTTTTGCTTCTAAGTCCTGCTTTAGTGAGCCAAAAGATCTTGCACAGAAAAAAAACCCAAGGAAAACAAAGGAAACATCAATGTTGACCTCAGCAGAATCCATACTCCAGGGCTTGCTTTTTTGCACTGTGATGCTCCAAGTTACAGTGACTGGGACTATGGATGGGCATTAAACGGTTGTCACAGGCGGATGATGTTGTGGTGCAAGGCAGTGATCCAGCATCACATCACAGAGCCAAGTGTCTTACATGAGTGAGGAAGGTGGGCCAGATTCATCTGCTGTGCAATTCATGGCCTTTTTATCTCCAGATTTTCCATTTATTTTTATATCTGCCAAGAGGGTAGTTTAGAGAACATTACATTGTCATAACATTGTATTCCACTGGCAATATTCCTTAATTGTAGTAATAATACATAATCAGCCATATATGTATGCATTAATATATTAGCTGCCTAGCTTCTCCGCTAACTTCTGCTACACCCAACAACAGCCACGCTTGGCTGCCCCGTTACCTGAGTTTCAGGGTATGAATTTCTGTCTGTTACCTGCTGGGGTGTGTGTTGGTTTTGCAACAGGCACCAATGATGTTGCTGTCAGAAAGCCGTGGAGGTTTATTGTGGAGCCTGTAATTTTTGTACAATGAGATTTTCAGAGGACCCAAAGCATTGCAGTGCATTGATGGGCTGGCAAAGGGTGAACTCCTGGCACGCTCACCAACCCAGAGGAGTTCAAGGACACCTAAAGCTACTGCAGCCTCTGCCTCTAGCTGTGTGTGCTCAGAGTGACAGAGAACAAGCCCTTGCCTTTGGAGTGGCCAGAGCCTGCTGAAGGTGTTACTGTGGTACCTTTTCCTGAGGGCACATGCTGGACATTGCTCCCTGGGCAGAGGGGAGCAGCTATGGAGTGGGAAGGAAGGCCACAAAGAGTCAGAAATACTTCTCTTTTAATAAAACTATTTGTCTGTAGTAACAGGCAACAACAGCAGGGCAGCTTCAGCTGGTCCCAGCTTCTGACTGGAGTGTGTGTGATTTAATGCAGTGCTCCACATCCCACCATTCATTTACTGCTTCCCACCCAGATTTGGACAGGCTTCTGAGCACAGGCCTACAAGAAGCAAAACCACATGCCACAGTCCCAAGCGTTAGAGTTACAGACTTGCCTCAGAAGCCACTGTGAGCCAGGTGAAGAAAGGCAAGTGGTGTCTATGAAGGGTAAAAATGGTACAAAGAAAAGCATGCTGTGATGTGCACTTGTGCTAGAAGGGTCCAACACCAGAGGAGGCAACAGTGATGCTAGATGAAAATAGATCAGACAACAGAAAAGACCAACAACTGCTGCTTGTCTCTGCATAAGCATTGAATGGCATCTGCTGAATGACAGTGCAACTCAATTTGCAAAGTCCTATTTTTAATTGCAACAAATAGCCACAAATGATGTTGCAGAATAAATGGATGGCTTTTTGCTGTGTTTTGCAAAGGTGAAATATGGGACTGTGGAAGCGAGTGACATTGGTGAAGGGACTAACTTTGAAACAATAAAGAAAAATGAGCAGGGGAGGCAAAAGCAGGGAATTGGAAGAAATGGAGCAAGAGGGACATTATTTTGTGTAAATTAAATTTAAATAAAAAAGGATGACACTGGCTATGATCCTGTAATGCTGGAGTATAAGGCCAACAGTAATAAGAGAATTATATATAACGTGAGTACCCCATGAGTGCCAGGTCTACCTCCTTTCTTTAATAATGGAACTGATGCACATTCATCGAGAAGACAAATAAACACCCTTCATATTGACCAAAAATGGTAGCCTTGGTCACTTAACATCTTCAGAGTTCATCTGCATCAAAGTGAACAACAGCAAAATCTACCAAAAAAAGGGTAAGAAAATGCCTAAGGAATGTTAGATTGCCATTTGACCTGTCTTTCAAGTCTCTCTATTTAAATGGCTGGGCAGAGCAGAGGGTCCTGTTTTGTGCCTTGCTGCTTCCAGGCTGCTGTAGAAGTTGATTTCTTCCACTCCAGTCTAATCAGTACAACCAGAGTTGCAGAGAAGCTCCCATCTGAACAGTGACAGCCGTAAAGGAACGATTGGGTGGATTCTCCTAAAGGCCAGCAGACTTTGTCACTTAAGAAAGGGAAGAAGGAACATGGGAATATTCAATCACATGCATTAAAATCTGGCAGCATTAAAAGAACAATTCCTGCTATTCCCAGAGATATGCCCCACAGCAACACTATTATTAGGCCTGGCTCAGATTTTGTTTGGTGTTGTCACATGCCACGATCTACCAAGACGAAGATGTTTACGTACTCGCATGGAGGCATATGGGTCGAGAGGGCCACTGGTGCAGTCAGTCACAGAGCAGATGCGAGGCAAGACAGGTAGCAGCCACAGAGGCAATTGGTTTGTAGAATAGAAGACAGGCAAAATCTTGCCTCTGGTCTCATGCCAGCTGGCTCAGCGAGCTGCGGGGAAGAAACAGCAAAGAATTATTAGCTCTCTGGAATAAGAGACTACAGTTAAAGGATGACTTGTGCCACCAAGAAAAACTGTACAGCTCCCTGCCACAGGATGTTGAGCTCAATGGTATATATTTGTTCAAAAATACTCAGACTTGTTCATTCACATTCAGTTATTATTAAACATGACAGTTTGGATGTAACCTCCTTGCCAGAAAGTGCCTGAACATTGTCAGATGTTCATTGTCAGATGTGAGTCATTTCATATTGGCCCTTTTCCTTACAAACTTTCCCTGTGAGTTGTCTATTGGGCAACAGCAAAGCAAATCCACATGGCATAGTAAAGGCATAAAATGGCTGCGTGGCGGCATATATTCACTGCAGCAAATGCCATGCTAATGCATGTACCCTGATGCTGAGAGGTAGCTGCCCTTCAGCTCTCCTGGAGTCTGAGCAGAGAATATCCGTCAGCCCTGAAGACCACATAGGCACATCCTTAGACAGACAGATCCTTATCTCAGAGGCAAAGTTATTAGTTGTTCCCTTGTCTGCCCTTGAGAGAGCATAGTTATAACCCATCTCTTGCTGTGTGAGCTCCAAGTCCCTCAAAGCCTTCCCTGCCTGCTTAGCTTCATGCAGTACAAACAGCCCTACTGAACTTACATCAGGCAACTCACAGTGCGTAACATTAACAGAGCAAGATTTTGTACATCCAGGGCTTAAAGCTGCAGCCTGGCTCAAAAAAAGGATCTATTTGTATGGTACCATTTCTAACATCGTCTTTTCCTATAGGAGTAGTGCTGGCTTTTGGCTAGCATGTGCAGCAATAGGGCAGTGGTACTCATCATTGATTTTCCCATTCCAGAGAAGCAGTTGTACATATAAGCAAATACTCTCTGAATTCCACCCAGAGGGCAGAAAAGGATATTTATATGACAAACTGTTTCTAGACAAATGTAGGGACTTGACAGAAAATTAAATAGAAGCCGCAATCTTCAGTATGGGTTAAACCTCAGAGGTAGCTCCTTTCAATCTCTTCCTGCTTTGGGGAGCCCTATATATTCTCTAGTGGATACCTGCATGGATGGATTCAATTAAGCCTCTGGCAACCAGCTAGCTGGGTTTAGTTACCTTCCACCGGCCCCCAGGTGTAGTGGTTGAACCACTGATCTGTGACCACGGGTGTTGCAATCACCGATTGCAATCCTCCAAGGTTTGGGGGCACCTTGATGTACAGAGAGGGAGGGGGTACAATCTCCTCATTAATTCACGCCTCAAATCTGGTACCATGTGTAAGCCTTTCCTTTGCCATCGCACAGATAGGAATTGATGAAGTGCTCCTTTGCCAGATGAAGGTGGAAGGTGCAGAGTGGACTGTTCAGGGACAATGTCCAGATCCGGACCACATCGCCCCCTTTCTCCCTGAGGAGGACATACGAAATGGAGCAAACATCCCGAGTTTGAAACCCACAGATTCGCTACCGAGACCGGGAACGCGGGGCACGGTACCCAACCCCGCATCACCCGCACGAGGAGATGCCGCTGCCGAGCCGGGTCTCTCCTCCCCCCGGTGAGGCAAACGGCCCCGGTTGGCCTCAGCTCGCACCGACCGCTCCGTTCCCCCCGGGCTATCGCTCCCGGTGTGCGGAGGAGGGGGGGAAATGGCAGCGCTTCTGTTGCGGGGTCCAACACTGACACCTACCGACCCCGGCGATGGGAACGGCCTCCGAGCGGCTCCGCACAGGAGGGTCGGCAGCGAGGATGTGCAGGGCTGTTGCTCCCTTCATTCCTTCTGCGCTTGGTTCTTCCTCCCCGCTCCCCGAGCCCCAGCGGGGGCTGCCCAGCCCGGACGCACAGGCTGGGAGCACTGGGTACCAGGGCCAGCCTGCGGTGGGGCTTCCTGCCCCATGAGGAGCTCGCCTCCAGCGAGTTTTGAGCCTGAGGACTTTGGTAGGGGAAATGGGTGGTTTGTTTTTAACAGCCCTCAGTCTCAATCTGTGGAATCGCTTTCGGTGTCCGTGTCAACGTTGAGCAGCATCGCTGTGCTGCAGTGCAGAGAAGTGCTTTGACTGAGCAGATTGCCAGGCAGTGCATAAAACAGGACAGGTCTGTTTAAAGCAGGAAAGGTCTGTTCTGGACCTGCCACCAACCAGTAGCACCTGATGATCCCGTTACCTGCAGGGCCAGGATGACAGGCTTTCCTCAACTGTTTTTATGCTGTTGTTTTGCCTTCAGGCAAGGGTTTGGAGAGAGACAGGTCTTCTTGTGCCCTCAGTGACTGCTGCAGGCACCCTTCTCCACCGATCAAAGGTGAAAGTTGGGAAGTGGGAGAAGCAGGTGTTGGATGGAGACACTGCAGATGTTGCATGCAGACACTCAGAGGAGAGTGAAAAGAGGAGCAGGAAAGGGGTTCAAAACAAAGCTGGATCAATATCCATTGCCTTCTGTCAAAACATCCAGTAGCTAAGCATCAGGGAGGCAGAAGAACTGTGAAAGGCAATGGACAATGCTAGTAAAAACCAACAGGAACACCCTGCCTATGAGCAAACTCAGGCTGCAAGTCAGATTTCCACTCATGAGAAGAGTGAAGCCAGCTTTTGGAAGGAAAAGCAGGGACATCATTTACTACAGCTAAGGTGGAGGTTGATTGGCTTATGGAGTTCAAGTCATAGTAGCCAGTAGTCACAGCAGACACTTTTTTGGGTACTTAGGCACAAGACCCTTTACCAACTCCTGTGTTGCTACGGAGCAGGTGAATCCCCAAACCTGGCTACAACCAAAGGGCTTCCATCAAAACCCTGTAGTCAGGAAACCATCTGCTGCTGCGAGACAAGTCCTTTAATGGCACGTCATATTGGAGATATAAGGGGAAGTTTCAGGATGTCTGAGGGGAGCCCAGAGCCTGGCAGCATCACCAAAACGAGATGCAGCCTTACCAGCGTGTTTGTGCTGCCACTGAATCTCTGATGCTGAAAAAAGCTTGTAGCAAACCAGCATAAATGTAATACGGGTCAGTGGCATAGGTGTTGCTTTTGTTTATTAGAACGTGGCAAGAATGGAACCATTTCTGTCTGGTTTGATTATCCATGTTCCTGGCTATAAACAAGCGGTGTGAGCTTTGCGGTTAGGTGGTTACTGCTCAACCCCAGCCGCAGCTTTAGCAAACCGAGCCCACCAGGTCAGCAGAGCAGCAAGTAGACAGGAAAAGGAGGGGGATGTCAGTGCGTGCCTACAGTTACAAGTAAGAAAGCACAGTGTGAGATGTTGAGACTTGCCCAAGCTGCACCCAGAGTGAGATGGGAGGTGGGGAATGGGAACTCAAGGGCAGACTTGTCACCCAGCCAGGAGGGCGGGCAGTGGCGAGGGTGACTGTCACCAAATGTATATGGGGTTGGGCTGTTAAGAAGATGACAACAAGCTTAGAAGCTGACAGGTGGGATGCTGTGCGGACTTTCTGGATGTCATAATCAAGTGTGACAGGGACTGATCCCCAAATTGCCTGACCTGTTCCATAGCTCTTATTCACCTCCAGTGCTGTACTTAGGGATGGTCTCCAACACTAAGTGCTGTCTCCTCTCTCAGGAGCCCAGATCTGCAGCACAGTGAACAAGGGACTGCAGTTTAGCCACATTGCTTTCACTTCTGCAAGTATATTCTTGGAGCTTCCTCGTGCAAAGCTCAACAGGAAGGCATCATGATGGCTAAAACGGCTTCAAGCTGTCCCTTCTTATTGTAGTCTTGCTTTTGTGTTATGTAGGATGTGTAATGTAGTTGCATGTTTTTTAATCATTGACCATGCCTCCTCCGTGCTTTCCACCCCTCTCATTCTAGCAGCTTTCTTGGGCTACATACTCATTCAGAAAGCACTGGGAATAGGTTCTCAAGCCATTTGACAGAGCGTTGTTATCACTCAGGAAACACTTCAGAAACAGCCTTTAGAATCTTATTTCACAGGGTGAAAAGCCAAGGAGCGAGCTACTTATCCGTGACTCCTTGGGTCATTGTAGTAATTCCTCATTGTAATAAAATGTGGGTGAGATGCTGGAGATCAGTGAAGGCTGACAGCTGTACTCAAAGAGTTAAACAGTAACCCAAGTAATAAACCGTATTATAGGTATATCCAAGTGTGATCACAATACAGGGGCAAGGGCAGCTAAATTAAGAAGGAGATCAGGCTTGGTGGTTAAAACACTAGGAAGGCACTAAATCTTTATCTCCCTGGCTGTGTCTACACCATCACTTGGTGGTGGCCACCTGCAAGATGCAGGAAGGCATGGAGGGCTGGGGTAGCTGTGTTTACAGCCAAGACACATCTCATCCTCCATCCTCAACAAGCAGGAGCAGTCCTTCCCATGCCTCTCCAGCCCTGCCCTATGCGGGGAAACACACCTGGGATGTGCTTTGCCGTGGATGGACTCCTGGGGTGGGTTTCACTGGGGAATGCAGCACTGAATAGCAGGAGGTGGATACCTCCATGCCTCAGGGAAGGCTCTGGGTGTGCAAGTCTTCAGAGGGGCTTTCAGCTGAAGGACCCAATTATGCCTCCTGACAAGCCCTGGAGCTGAGAGGAAAATTGTCAGGTATCTCAGCATCTCTGGGGCTCAAGGTGATCGCTGCCAGCTGAATGCTACATGCAAGCAAAGGCATCCCTAGGGAGCAGGGGATCTCTGCCTGCTGGGTTGGTGAGTTGCCAAGCTGTGGCCAAGCACCAGCAGCCCTGCCTGGGCAGTTTCTAGGCCCTGATTAATAACCCCTGGTACCTCATGGTGCCCTGCCAGCCATGCAAAGGATGCTCGGGGCTCTGCCCCACCTTCATCTCTCCTTCCCCCTCTGCCTCAGCCACCCATGACAGTGGGCACGGTGTGGATTTGGGGATTATGGGGCTGTGAAGTGCACTGGGCTCCTTAGGATAGGTGATAAAAACGTGCAGAAAAGCATCCCCTTGCTACAGCACACCCTGGTTCATTCCCAATTATTGCTGCTGGCAGGGCCCCCCCAGGCTCCCTCTCCTGTATGTGCCCATCCAAAGAGAAAGGCTGCTGCTCCTTTTCATCTCCTCTTCCCTTGCAGTTTGGGTTCTCCTTCCATTAAAGAGTGGGTAGGGATGCATGAAAAATTAAAACGTGTTATTACTTACTCCCCTTTTGAACTATTTCCTTCCCCGAGGGTTATCTGCTTCTTAACTCTACCTGGTGACAGGGGCACATTGTGCGTTGCTTTCATTAATCTCCATCCCACACAAACCTCGCTGCTCGGGGAGGTTATCAAAATTAAAATGCCAGACCTTTGTCTGAAAGCGTTTCCTTACCCATTATCACACCAAGGCTTGTGAGGGTTGAAAGGAAGGGGGGATCGGTGAGGGGTGGGAGAGGGAAGGACGTGGATTTTTACACAGGAAGGGGGAAGAGAATTTCTTTTAATTGGAAAATGCGGTGATAAAATCACAAAATTAATGAAGTGCAAGAGCTCAAGGTCAGTGCGGTACCTGAAGATTCTATAAGCACATTTTCTAGCTGGGTTTCTACGAAAACAAGCCAGTCTGTGCATGTCTGTTTGCTTTGCCTTCCCTCTCCATGACTCTAAAACAGCCAAAAATGAGAGAGGAATGGAGGCCTCCTAAATAAATTCATTTCTCTGCTTTTCATTAAGCAGCCGCTGGCAGAGGTATGGGACCAGGCTCAAGCAATCAGTTCTTTCCCAACCCACTTCCGATGCTCTTAGCTCTAACTTTTGAATGATGCACAGCACCCCACGCGTGTTAGCACCAAACCCTCTGCGGGAGGAGGGCTGCAAGGGAGAAGGGGGCTCATTCTATAACTAATGGAGTTAGTTGTAACTAAAGGAGATGCTAATAGCTGAAGGGGAACTACGTTCTCCGGCTCAGTTAAAAGAGTTGCTCAAGCAACAGAAACAACTCCACTGGAAAGTCGGTTTCATTACCTCTGCGGCTCATAGAGCTCCTCGGCTTTTTTAACATCATCACACATCAAGCTAGCCACAGCCTTTTAAACAGCCTGAAGAATTGAGCTTGGGAACAGGGTATGGCTCCAAATGGATCCAGGAAGATGCAATCGCCTCATCCACATGCTTGCTCCATGTTTTTTGCTCGCAGACAGGTCGGCACCGGAGGGGAGATGTGCTGGGGTGAAAACCCTGCGGGCATTGAAGAGACATGCGGGGCATGCTGCCCTGCTCTGCTCCTGGGGATGCTGCTTCTGGGTCCCCAGACTGCTGGCGGTGCGAAGGCAGGCACTCACTTTCCCAGAGGAAATCGATCTGTCCTCCCAGCAGTGGCTTTGCAGGGAGGAGGCCCCTGCTTAGCAAGAGAAAGCACCATGCGTGGCTGATAATGAATAATTGATTCGGGTGACAGCGATTCACAGATGTGACATCATCGTTGGGTGCATTAGGATGCTGAGCACCCTTGGGGGGATATGAGGAGTTCGATGACCCAGGGAACTCAAACATATTAATGCATAATTTATTTTACAGGGGAAATAAGAAACCAAAGCAGTCCATAAAATTCTGATCATATCCCATTTCTTTGGTTATGTCTCCCTCAAAAGGGTGTTCTAGTGGGGACATTATATTCATACATGAAAATACCAGCTTTCCAAAGGGAACGTTTTTCTCTGTGAGCAAAATCCAAAGTCATTGCTAAGTCTTTTTTAATTATTGTAGCTCACTGAAGCAGGAGTGCAAAAATAATAGGTAAATCAAAAGGGAGAAACGCAAAAGGCAAAACAGGCCACTGAGCTTCATTTGGTAAGTGGGTAACAGCTTGAAGCCTGGTGCTCAAAGAATCCCTCTGAAGTTCAGTCTTGTAAAATCACACTTCCTCTGCTAACCCCTACACCAGCAGCATGTCCTGCAAGGGTATCTCTCTCTACAGAGGTGATTTGGTGTGCTATCACCTGCAGTGCCTGGCTGCTGGATGATTTCAGAGGCTGAAAACCTCTTTTGATGCCAGCCTTTCTCTCGTCTTTAGTGGATATTCTTTGCTCTCCTTTTTTTGAATGAGTTTCTTTTGTTCCTCCTTTTTCCCCCCTCTGGTTTTGTTCCTCTCCTTTCTCTCCTAAATTGCACAGCTTTCTACCAGCTTTTATCCTCCCTTTCTTTTTTTCTTACAGATTTTGAGTGTAAATGAAGAATGCACCTCTTAAGGGAGCAGATGTATGAAAAGTCTTCATTTTGCAAGTGGATTAACTCCTTGATTGTCAGGTATCCCTCTGGATAGCACTTGGGGTAATAGGAATGGCAAATTCTATTCACCTTTACTTAGGACCATCTGTTTTGGTACACACATTTCAAAGTTTCATCTTGCATTCATTGAAGACAGAGTATTTTCCCAACAACACATATATGTGAATATTGCATTAAGTCTTTACATATGGATCATATATAATAAGGTTATTTTGGTATTATACTTTAATAGCTCAGGTTTTAGATGCTACTCAACTAGAAGAGTCTATAACTGAAGTTTCTCTCTGATAACAGCCCATTGGGACTGCCCTTGTGTTTAGGTTTGGTAAACTGTGTAAGACTATCACTTAAGCCTCCATTCAAAGCAGACTTCAGCCAAATCAGAAACACTATGTACAGAAGTATTGTTCAACATGGCCTTACTTGTGTATCATATACAGTACATGAAAACTCCATCGTCCAACCTCTGCCCAAAGGAAGGCTGTTCAGATGGCAGCTTCATCAGTTAGGGAAGCCTGGCACTGTGGTACAACCTAAATTCAACTCTCCCATCTGTTATGCCACAGTCACTGAATCCACAGTCACCCACGGGGCTGAGGGAATAAGCAAGAACTGGAGGGGTAACTGGGCAATATGGGATTTGCAACTGATGCTGCAGAAGCCCCAGAAGCTGGGACTGCATCCAGCAGGGTAAGGTAGGATAGTCTAGCTAAAGCTGTTTACTGCCATGCACTTGTGCATTGGTAGCACATAGACAGTTTCAGACAAGTGGCTGTTCTTCTCTGTGAAGCATTAGCTACCATACTGTGAGAAAAAGAGAATACCTGTATTTCTTAGCCCTGAGAGCATCCTTGTTTGGCCTGTAGGCTTTTTCTATTTCCTGAAATACAACTTACAAAGACCGTGAGCCAGCATAACACAGAAATACAATACATAGGGATATATCTGTGTACACATTATTAGGCATTAAAGGTAAAGTTAGATTAGCAATAACCCCAATAAAATGGATTGTGATTGAATCATTAATTTTAATAATAACCAGTACAATAATTTTCCTCCCTTTTTCCTTTTACAAAGCTCTTATTATTCAGTGTGAGAATGATCAGAGAACTGGAAAACATGACCTGCAACGAAAAATTGAACTAATTGGCTCTGTTCAGTCTAGTGAAGAGAAAATGAAGCAGAGACCTGGTAATAGTTTTTAAATACATAAAAAGCTTCTGCAAAGAAGGGAGCCTTCCAATTTCTGCATCCATCAAGGATAAGACAAAAAACAGTGGGCAAAAAAATGCTCTGGCAAGACATTGGCTCGGTTAAGGGCACTAAAATCAGGGAATAGCCCACTTGGGGAAGGTCCATCTGCAGGGTTCTTAAAGAAGCGGTTAGAGAAATGTCCTTTGGGCTGTCTGGCCTGCTGTAGGTGGCATCCTAAGGTTCTTTCCAGCTGTCCTGTCTATGGTTCTACATTTTACATCTACTTATTAAGACTGTTTATGTGGTAGAAAGCCTTCTGTCTCACAACACTGCACTTAATGCGGTCATTGGCATCTGTCAGGAAAGGACTGGGCCAATCAGGCCTTTCAAGAACTGAGTACAGTGCAGGGGTGTACATTGCTGAATGATTTTTATTTCTTTGTATGTGTCAGGCCTTGTTTCAGCTTAAACTCATGGGATAATACTGCGGGTGAGTGACGTGCAGTGCACACATTGTGTTTAGTAGCCTCACAAACCAGAGCCTGGAATAAGAAAGGGTATTAATAACATGTCAGGCACCTCAGGAGTATGTGACAGTTCAAGCACTTGCTGACAGGGCCATTTTATTTGAAGCCAGTACCATATCTTCAGTTGGGAGCATCAGGGATGAAATGTGCAATCCTATTTTATAAATACCCTATTACATGCATTAGTAGAGTTCCCCTGCTACCAAAGTGTGACCTAGAGGTACAAGGCAAAAGCAGCCTCCTGCAGCATGGGGTGGACCAGAACTCTGGCAGACTTCTGCAAGGTCACTCAACAGCTTTAAACAAGGGGGTTGTGAGAAATGTCATGAGGAGTTAAAGTACAAGGGGGGTGGCAAACCACGTAGGGCATTTGGTATGTTCACATCAGCTATTTTAAGCTCTCCTAGGTACTTCATTTTGAAGCTTTGACTTCTCCCTTGAGGGAACCGGTTTTTCTTTGCAGACTCTTTAAGTGACTTGGGTACCTAAATTAGCTCCTAAGTTATATGGTATGAGAACCACCCTGTGTAATTATCCCGGTATTTGTCTGCCATGCTGTGTTTAACATCCCAACTGATGAGCAATAGTTTACTGAATCCAGAACTGATGGTCCTTGAACTTCAGGGAAGTTGCATCAGTGTTTGGATTTCAGTGACATGGCTCACAGCCCCATTCTGGTCACATCAGTATGGCTCCTTGATGAAATACCTATAGTCATGATTGTATTTTGTAGCCCAGTGAGAGCTTGTTCATGGGAGAAGCTTGCAAAAGGAATATTAACTAGTTATAAAACCTGACTCTTTCTTCCCAGCCTTGATTCACTTGAATTTGCTGTTTCTCATGCGGGTTATGTGTTATGTAGATACGATAAATACAAAATACAAAGCATTTGAGCTCTCTGCTATAATAGCGTGCACCTGGTTTGTGTCACACAGGTGCTCTTTGTAACTGCAAGTTGATTAGGGACCAGCAAATGGCCAACTGACTTGCAGGCTGCATGGCTGTAAATACCTGTTTCTCAAAATCCTCCATCTCTTGCTGATTTACAACACTTCACGGTCGTTCTAGCAGAGACACCCACAGCTTCAATTTCTTAAATATTTAGGCAGGAAAACTTCCTAGGCAGAAATTCATCCCCCAACCCCGAGGTTTAAAGCACATCATAAGCCCATGTCTGCTTCACATGGGTGCAAGGGTGAGATTCCCTCAGACAAAGCTTTTTGGAAGCTATTAAAAGAATCCCAGCTTTTAGCCAGAAAACAAGCCGGGGTTCAAAGTACTTAAGCACATATGGCAAAGGCATCAGTACATGCTTAAAGTTAACCCCTTTCCTGGCCTTAATTGGTGTCTTTTCCTGACTTTTGTCTTTTTTAATGGCTACATCAAGGCCTGCTCCACAGTCCTGCAAGGGAAACGGAAGACTCCTACTAATTTCAGTGAGATCTCGATGGCAGCCTCGCTTGCTTTATCTTTAGTCATGGCAACATTAGCTTTAACATCTCTAAATAGCATGTGCCAACCATTACTTTCATTTTCTACTATCTCTCTGTTTGATCTACATAGGGATTTGCTGTCATCTGTGGGTAGCTGATGGACCTTGCAACCAAATTATATTCCTTGGCTCTTAGCTGTCAAGAAGCTTTATTCCCCCCTCTCATTATTTGAAGAGTTTCCGATTCAGGCAACAAAGTAATTAAGGGCAGTGGATTTCACATTGACTGTAACAGGACTATCCATCCAAATTTGACTTACATTACCTAATTCTGATTTTTCCCTGCAGAACATTTACAAGGCCAGGCAGGTGTATTATCTCTGCATACCATTCATCATCAAGCATGACTAGAACAGGTGGCAACATACTGATGTGTGTTTAATGGAACAGACGTTCGAATGCATATTTCAGAGCTGGGCAAATGGTTGCCTTTGTAATGCTGTCAGATCCTGAGCAGTGGCAGTTTCAGGAATACGCTGCCTCATCCCAAGCTGTGGCTCACTTTCATGTCTAGCATCTGCCGGCCAGGATCCTGTCTTTCGGAGTTTTGCAGTCTTCACTGCTGCCTGCTGACAGTGCTTGGAAACAATGACATGAGTAGTCTTGGTATGTAACATCCTTGTTTTGAATCAACAGTGTGTGACCCTGCCTGGACTGAATGACCCCTGCGTGGCTATCGCCTTAGCCTTCTGGACCTTTCAGTCTACCAGTGGTAGCTGTACTTACCTCCTGTGCTCAGCCCGTGATCTGGGAGCCAGCCTTGTGCTAATGTGCTTCTGCTGAAGTTTCAGAGGCAGACCAGATAGTTGCAGCTGAGGATGGGAGCATCGCTGTGTCATCTCTCCTAAATGGGGACCCATTCAGTTCTTGTGCCCTCTTCAGAAAGGTGTCATTCTAGCTGCATGCCTTTCTTCCCTTAGGACAAGCATAGCAAAGACTAGAGGTTTGCACAAGTGGAGGCTTATTAATGCTGTTAACACTAGATGTGTTTAGATATTTAACCCAAGTGCTGTTGGCCCAGTTCTCTACAGGAAGGAGGTGTGCACTTCCAAAGGGGAAGATCAAAATGAAATGCCCAAAGCACTCTTTGGTAGTTGGTATAAATGCTTCTTCAAGATTTCCACACTTACAGCTTTTTAGCTTTCACTCAGTGATGCCTGAATCTCTAATCCTTCAGACCCAGATCCAATTTTCAGTTACTTCAGCGGCAGCAAAGTAGAACCCTCAGAGAGTCTCATTGTTTTCAGTGGAATGATTCAAGCCTGTGCAATTCAAAGGTTCAGCTCCTTCCTTAAAACAAGCACAGCTAATTTGGGTCCGCTTAGAATTTAAGTCCTTCATGGGTCTGAGAGTCACAAGGGAAAAGACTCTTCAAAGGAGCCTGCTTTCACAGAGAGGGATGCGTGGACAGCCTGTATGCCTGATGGAGATCATGCTGAAGTCAATGACCACCTCTCTGTTTCAGTGTGACAGCCAATTGCAAGTCTCTGGCTGACTTGAAACCACAAATAAGGTGGTTTATTTTATTATCGCCATTTTAGAGGCAAACCCAATGCAATTTGTGAAACACTGACATAAACTCCTCACAGCTCTGGAATCTTAATACCGCAGAATATTGGCAATGCTTTTAACTGTATTTATTCCTTCCCTTCCCTTGTGACTTTCTATTTTGCTTAATCATGCTCCTACCCACCAGCATAGTCCCTATACATGTTCACAAGCTGCCAGGTGTCGAAGTCAATGTCAAAATACCATGCAGATTGATCTTAGCCCACCTGAAACTGATGGAGTGGGAGCACTAGGCATTTCAAACAGTATGAGCCAGTAAAAGAGACTGGAGAAGAATCAGCGGCCATTAGGCAAATTGGGTAACACAAAGACTGAACACTCCAAATGGAGTGTTTTTCCAAAAGGAAAAGCCTCCAACTGACAGGGATTTTATTGAATAGGAATAAAGGGACCTTTCCTTTTTTTGTAAGCTGGAAATGACTAAAGACAACAGAGATTTTTGTTCAGTGCAAACACCAAACAACTGTTTCGTATGGGTGTGCTACTATTTCCAGCTACCTACCTGAATGAGCCTAATCTGGGCAGGCTGACAGCATTTAGCACCTGCTTACGCTACAGTTGTCACTCATCAAAACTTCTGGTCTTTAACTTCATGTCTAAACACAAGTGCTCTCAGCTGCTTCAAGACATTCAGCTCTCACACTCTGGCGTAGTTTCAGAAAGGGCCATAAATAGACAAAGAATCAAACAAATGCAGTGGAATGCTAACACAGAAAGAGAAATGCTTTGTTGTATCCCCAGTTTTACCCATTGCATGCCCAATGTAATGTCAGCTGCTTCCTTGATTTTTGTTTCTTGGATTCAGGAATGGTGCAGAGATGATGATGCACTGACAAGTAAATAGCGAACAGCCTTTGGAGGCGTGTAAAGAAAGAACTTTGTCAAATTGTTTATACCAGCTCCAACACTAATAAGGAAATTGACTTATTAATAAATGCCAATCAACTTTAATCATCTGACTGGTGACTTAAATGATCCTGTTAGTCACAGTTACAAAGTAGAAGAAAAAGCAAGAGGTTGAGAGTTAATGAGCTACTTCTATGTAGCTTCTCCATAATCTTTGGAAACTCAAGCAATGGGGAGAAAAGCTTCCAGTTCATTCCTTTTTCTTGACAGTTATTTGGTAATGCTCTGGACACAACCAGTATTTAGATGATGTCCTCACCTCAAGCTTCATGCAGACCACAGAGCCCCTCCTTAGTAAACTGCTCTTTAAGCCACGTGTCTTTCCACTAGGCTTCCATTGGCTTCACTCAAGAAGTCTCCATTTTGCCTGACAAAGACTGGGCTTGATTACCACCAACCACTGCAAATGTATTCAGCAACCAAATCGTGTCAGCAAATACCCATGCAATAATTCTTCAATCCTAACTCAGTCATTTTATTCTCTAGGAAGGTCACAAATATAAACAGTTTACTGTCATTTGTCTGCTTTATTTTCTCCATGGGTGATTAGTTAGCTAAGATGTCCACCTTTATTTACTACACTTCAAACAAATTGGGGATTGGTTGATTCCTGGGAAGCGCAGGTCTGACCCCATGTGCTGAACGTGAAGCTCACACAGATGATTTGTTGCAGTGCTAGCTGCTCAAATGTTGCTGGCAGCTTGCTTACTGCAAGTTGCTTGTCTCAAATACTCAATCGCAGTGTACCTGTTAGGTGATAAATGGATTTAAACATGCATATTGTATGACTCCACAATATCTTACCCTCAAAAAACAGCCCAACTAGACCCAAAACACCCTAACAGCCAAAAGGTAAAGTCAACCATGAAGTACACAGCCAAAAAAGAGAAGTGTAAGATGAGAACTTTTGACTTGTCTCAAGCTGGAAATCCCAAGGCAAGGATGTATCTGATTGACAGTATGCCGTAAATTTCCCTGCCCATATGGCACAGCAAAGATATGTGCTTGTCCTCCCTTATTTTCAACCAAATATGAGCACTCAAGTGGTTCTGTAAACCAAGTAACTTACAAAGCAGGTTAGGAGTAGGCATCAAACAAACCTCTCTTACGTGCAATGGGGAGGAAAGTCTGTACCGTCTGGTCCAGGTGGTCTTGGTTCTGCATGGCAATGTAATTGTCTGTAAAGTATTGTCTCTTTGTCTCAAAGATCCTTCTCAGATTCACTCAGAAATGCTGCAAGTAGGTGTTTTGGGAGGCTGGCAACACCGCGATGCCAAATGGTGGCTGGACCTTCCACTACCTCACCTTCACCCAAAGCTTGTGCTGTTCAGCTGGATAATCTGTTAACACAACCAATTCTGCCTGGCATTCCTGCCTCCCTTGCAAGCAGAGGCCATAAATACTAAGAGCATTCAGCTCACACAGATGAAACCTAAATGCAAAGAGCAAAGTCTGTCAGGCTGAATAAAACCGGAGGCTGTCTCAGCACATAAGCACAGCTGTACCTTTGCCCAATTTACCGTACGTTTTGAAATGTACTTAAATAACAGTCTTTTCACTGCAGCCAGTTATAATGGTCATTAGAGTACTCTGCATCAGCTTTCCTTGATGCTCTCATGAGCCTGAATAGTAGCAATTTATTACCCACGGGGCCATGCAGCTTCAATCTCCAGTGGCACAATGAGTGTTCTTTCATTACTATAGAGACACTTCACTATGTTCATTCACCTTCCCCGAAGACAGCGAGATGCCCCGGTGAGAATTAAGCACACAAATGTTCCATGCTGCATGATCCATCGACCAGCATCTACCAGGTTTTCGCCTGCTGTTTTGTAGGATTTAGAAACAGACCAAACCGTTTTCTGAAAGCTGACAGTTTTAGCAAGGGCTGATCTGCGCTTTCACTACGCCTTCATGCCGCCAGCAAACAGGGTGACCTGAAGGGTCCAGTTATGTCTTTCCTCGGGGAAGGAAAACCAAAAAGGACACTTTGGAAAGCAAACACCTCACGTTCCCTGAGTGAGACAGGGGTCACCAATGCAGCAGAGCAATTTCTTAGCCAGATGATACATGTCTTTTGACACTGTGGGTGACTCAGGTGTACCTAATAACAACGCTAAAGGGTCTCTGCAGTCTCATAGGCGATACCGGCATGCCAGGTGCTGGTATGACATGTTCTCCTGAGCCACCCACTTCTCTCTGAATACTCTGCCTGTGTTTGAGCTATTTATTTAGGCTGTATTCTGACTGTAGACAAAATCAAACTAGTTCATTTTCCTTCAGTCAGACTGTTCCACAATCAACTAATGCAGCATATTGCTCTGGTTTTAAGCCTTTGAAGCAGAATAGAGAAAACACAACACAAGGTTCACCAGTGAAAAGTTCCCATATTCCTCCAACAAATCAGTGAATACCCGATTGATTTATAAAAAGGAAAAACACTGTTATTAAACCACTGCAGCTCATTGGAATTTTATTCTTTAGGCTGGAGAGGTGACTGAATAATGAGTCAGTCATAAAGTTTGTGGCCTGTGCTAAAATCAGACAGGGATGAGTTGCCTGTTCTAATGTACTCATTAGGGACAGACTAAGTACATCCCAGTGTGCTTGAATAGAACGATTATTGCCTGCTGCAATTGAAATGAATTATCAAATGCCAAGTGAAAAGCTCTGTTCTGAGTCATCATTCATCAGGAAAGATTTGTTCACAGCATTATAAAAGTCTGCAAGATCAAACGTTTGTATAGGAATGCATTCTTTGTGTCAGCAGCCAACACTTACAGCTCTTTCACAGACCTAAATGAAGTTTGCCTTCATCTTTGCTACCAGCACTTGGAATGTACTTTAAATTACCATTATCAAGACATGTAAGCATGGTCCTGTTCCCTTCACTGGTATTTACGTTACCTGCTTTGAATTTTCCTCAGTGGCAACATCATGCAAACTCAATGGGTTTTGAAGTGTGTATCTGCTGGGAACTTCACCTGGTGCATCTTGAGGAACTCAGAAGTGACCCCATGGGCAAGACACCAGCACAGCCAACTGCGGACCCGTTGTGGTAGGGTAAAAACCATCTCGTTTTCTTCAAAGGTTAAGGTGACCTTGTCCCTGCTCCTCCCTTAAAGGTCATAGCGCAAGCTGCAGGATGGGTGGTGTTGGAAAGCACAACTAAACTCACCCTACAACAGGGCCCTTATTTTCCAAAGACAGAAAGAAACAGCAAAAGCAAGCTAAAATATTAATCACGTCAAATGTATCATAGTTCTACTGGATTCCCTCTTATTTAGCTAAAGGCAAAGTTGATATTACTGCTGAACTTAAAAGCTTCATTAAGGAAATTACACTGAAAGATAAGAAGCTACAAAAAGTAAAATTAAAAATAAAGAGGGTGACATTATATTAATAGCATTAAATCCTGGGATTTAACACGGGCACTTTAAAATTTTATCAAGTACAAATAGCCAAACGTGTTAATTCATTTCCTCTAGGCACAGAATGGCAATCTGACCAATATGATCTCCTTGCTATGGAGTACAGGAGCTACCAGAACTGAAATGGTGGATCGCTTTGTACTGTTTCTTGCACGCGAGGCATGCACACGTGCACATCTCAGTCATGTGTTTGCCCTCCTTAGAAAACAGCTTTGAGAGACCTTTCGGTGAGTAATAAATAAGCCTTGTATTAAAAGCACGTACACATCCTTGGAGTTGATGATCTTAAAGGTCTTTTCCACCCTGGTTGATTCTATGGTCCTATAGTTCTGCTGCTAATGCTTGCAAGTCTCATACCCTATGGTTAGCTGTTTCTGATAAAACCAGGTATGTACTCAAGAGCCTTCAAGTCAATCTGGCACACAGATGGCCTCTCTGTACCTCCCACATCTTGGCACCTCACATTCATCCCTTTAGCCTGGACCCTCTCCTATGAGCCTACTGGGACACTTTGTCTTCAGCTCTTGCACTGCCCTGCAAGCCTTGCTGTCTTAGGCTCTTCATGGATTTCTCACCCTTTTGCATGCTTTGCCTTGTGCTGCCTCAGATGCTGTTTTCGTGGCTGATTCATACCTGCTTTTCACAGTGCCCTTGTACTTGCCTCAGACTACTGCTTCAAAATGAAAGACTCAATGGCTGGGCACTGCAGAGGCAGGTTCAGGAATCTGGGGGAGAAAATGAAGGGGAGTGGGGAGGTAAAGGACTAAGGAAGTGCTTCCCCCAAAACCACCTTCCTGTCCTGCTTACCCCTCTGGTTGCCATTTGTGGGAATGAGAATGATGCATGGCTTAAAATGGTCGTGATCCTTACGTAATGCCAGACTTTCTGGTTGAAAACTACATCTATCATTCAGGCTGGGGATTAATACCTCCAGAACTGATAAACTAATAAATGACATATTCAAAAGAAAACTGCTTCAAAGCAATCCTGATCAGATTCAGGGCAGTTTTTTCCGTACCAAAAGCCAGAATAATTTCCTTCACATTTTCTTTTAACTCTGTGCAGGACAGTGCAGCGCATTTTGATGAGCAAAAGCGTTCTCAGGCTCCCGGAGCCAGAGCCGAGCCCATCCCTAAGATAATGTTGCCATCTATTGGGCTTGGGAGGAATGCAGTAGCACAGAGTGAATCTCGGTAGCTTTGGTTTAGGGAGCAGGGAGTGCCCGGCCAGCACCCTCACCGGTGCCTCTCCAGGCCCATGGACAGGAGAATGGGTCCCCATCCATCACCCTGCAGTGGGTGACCCCATGCGCTGGGCACGTAGATCTCAGCGGTAGTGATGGATGCTCCTTCAGAGACTAGGAGTGAGAGATGGCCTTGAAGGGCAGGAGGCATCTGTTGGGAGGCTTACTGGAGAGCATCAGTCTACAGGGCCTGAAGTGATGATCTCTGCTGGGGTCATTCCTGATAGGGGAAAGAGCCAAGCCCATGTGCTTCAGACTCCTGCGTGGTCCTTACCCCCAAAGGGGCTGTCTGCCTCCATCTCCCTGCCCAGCTACTCTCTTCTCTCTTTTTCTGTGAGATAAGGAAACACTAACACCACCTTAATTAAAATCAAACAGTAAAATCAATCTGGTCACTGCTTTGTCCATCCCTGAGACCCTGGCTCTGTCTCTGGCCACGTGTGCTCACAGCCCACCTGCCCAGCCATGAGGAGAGCCTGCAAGCTGCCAGCACAGAGATGTGCCTAGGAGATGGCCAGTGACATGGACAGGGAGAGTCCCAAACCGCCTTGCAGCACACCAAGCGCACCCCCAGGAACAGGGTGCTGGCTTAGGGCAGCATGTAGTAAAAGGGAGACAGGCTTCAGTATGTGCTGGAAGCTCAGCGAATGCTCAGGTGCTCTCTCTGAATCAGGGCCAATACAAATGGGCACAGCAGCATTAGTTCTGGTGCCTACAACTGCTGTAATGTGCCCTGTATTGTCCACAGCAGGAGCTGGGTTTTTGCTTGGGATCTTCTACACTTACTTAGGAAAAATGGAGGTGAGCATTTAACACATTTTCTGTTTCCAATCAGGATTAGGAAGTGACAGAGAGTAATTGCCAGCTGAAACAAGTGACAGTTCCGCAATCTCTCCCAGTAGTTGGAGGAGAAAGACCAACACAACAGCACTCAACACTTTTACAGCTTGAAGAAAAAGTAAGAAGTTACTTCAAGCTGATAGGTACAGTACTGTGTGCAGCGAGTCATTACATTGCAGCTATCTGGCTTACACCTCCAAGCACCAAGATTGCTTTGACAGACAATGCTTCTTGGGAACCGACTGCAATATATCTCACCTCATCAAAATCACTAGCACATCCATTGGCACTTCTCAGAACAAGTATCAAAGCTCAAGGGCTGTATATGATGTTAAGCGGTTTAATATTGGCTGTAAAAGAGTGGCACTGGCGCTGCGGAAAAACCTGCAGCCTATTTGAAGGGTAATACCAGCTCTGGGAGGTCAGAGGCAATCAAGGAGGGGGGAGAATTTAATATTTAACTTTATCTCCCATCCACAGTGTTTAATCACTTGATATAATACATAATCCTTGATCTTTGATATTTGGAGTGCCACGGGAATTGTCAGATTTTCTGAAGCATCCTTTTCCATCCAAGAGAGCGTGAGGTAGAAAGGATCAGTCAGCAATTCTCTTGCTGAATGAAGCACTAGAGAATAAACTCGAATGAAATACTGTCACTACGTTACACAGCATGGCCACTGCCTAATTTTCAGACTCCAGGCACTTCCGTGTGCTTTCACCACTACTGACCAGCCCATTCAAGGAGAAGCTGCAGGATAAAGCCATGATATTCAAAATCAGCACCTTCAGTGCACTCGGTATCAATGTTTAAATTCCCAGTGATCTTCGGTGTCACTATCTAACTAAGCCCTGTATTTTCATCCATTTGTTGAATTAACATGAGCTGTGTTTTCATGGCAGATACAGTTTTTTTAGATGAAATGGGCACAATATCCAGCTATTTCTATACCTTGCTCTCTCCCAAGTGCTATCCAGCTTATATTTTTAGCCCAGAGCATTTTTTGCACTAAGTGAGCCTATGTATTCCTCACTTCCACCTAGGGTTGAGATACAGGTAGCTCACAAACCTTCATCCTCAGCACCTACATGCATCTGTGAATAGAAGGGGGTTAAAACACACACGAGGGTGTTTGGAAGACTCCTGTTGTGTTCTCCATCCTGTGCCCCTGAGGAGGAAGTTACGGATACTCTCTAACATGAGGGCTGGAAAAGGAAAGCTGCTTCTCCTTCTACCAGAAGTCTAAGAGGATCAGATGAATGGTGAAAAGGAATCTATAACATCCCAGTTCCTAGTCAGGATTAAAGAGTCACATCCAAGCTCAGTAGCAGTGCCACTCCTGGGGGCTGGTAGCAGCATGCTGGAGGGGAGAGGCTCCCCTCCAGTGTTGTTGTAAGGAACAAATTGCCACAGTCTCTGTCCCCAGTGTAAAATCCCTGAGCACAGCACAGGCCAGAGGGCTAAAAATGCCATAAGCATCAGTAGGACAGGCAGAAGGACAAGCAGAGATAGGCTGAAACCATCTTGCTACCTAGAAATAGGTGTCTGAGTAATCCTGTCACAACTGTTTTAGGCATGAAGGCACACCCCCCACCACCACCACCTGCTTACCACTCTTCCGCTATTTTACTTTCTGTCTAGTTTCTGGCTCTCTGGTTGTCTCAGTTACTTTAAACTCTCCTGCAGTAACAGATCAGATTCCTTGCTCAGCATTGGCATGAGCAGAGGACATATAAAAGTTACTGCATATCTTCTGGGCCTTTCAATAGAGAGCTGATCCTACCCAAGGGTAGGAAAAAGAACTCTGTTCTGCTTGGGTTTATGGTGCTCTGTGGCCTGCATGTCTCTGTAGCACAGTTCCACAACCACATTCCTTTCAGATGAGAAACACTAAGCTGTTCCCTGCAGAAATGTGTAAGACTAACACAGGGATGCTGGGTGCCTGGTCAGAGAGCTGCAGAACCAGAACTCATTGTGTTTCAGAAGAACAGATCCTTAGAGCCAATTGAGGGATTGCAAGAAATCATTTGCCCAGCACTACCAGTTCTCAGCCTTTTCACCCAAGGCTTGATTTGCTTTGGCTTAGTCATACAAGGGCTGTGTACATCTGAACACCTCTTCCAGGAAAAGACTGAAACGTGCAAACTCATAACTGCAATAATAAGAATGCCGAGCTCAACTATTGTGCAGATGAGAAAGCAGGCATCAGCGAAGTGCATTTCATTCAGATGATTAGGTCCTGCTGACATTTTCTGTGGGAGTAAGTTGAGGAGAGCCAGTGATTCTCGCTGTTGTTCAGGTACCAAGGAGGAATATGAAGTCATTGCAGCCTACCATAAATAAAGCTGACATGGAGCTGACATGGTTCCCCCTGCAATCTTTGCAAAGACCTGCCTGCAACAGGAGTTTTGCTACAGCTTTCAATCAGTGCAGCCTACAGTGATGCATCTCCAGGGGCTAAATGAATGATACTGGGAAAGCTGCTCTTTCTTACACTATTCATTTTCTCTACAATCAGTATATTGTCCAGTGGTAACTGCATATAACTGCTCACCAGGACTCCTGGACCAGAGGCTCATTCTTTGCTCACTAGCTTGCCACAAGGCTTTCTCACTTCTCTGCTTCCTTTCTGCAAGGAAGAATTCTACAGACAGTTATGAAACTTGGCATTTGTAAGATGCTCGAGATCCATATGCAAAGGCCCTCCCCAGAGGCAAGGTTTTTGTTGCAAAGATATTATGCAGGGCTTTATTTTTTCCTCAAATGAAGCCATCAAAACAGAGACTGTATACACAAGACTATTCCTCCTAACACCTTAGTCAGAATGTGTATAGATGGTTCATGTTCAACATATTTGGGGTAGGAGCTTTCAGCAGGAGGAATCTGCTGGGAGCCTTTGCAAGTCTGTATAAGTACAATGCACAGATTGCAGGTGGTAAATTAGGAAATAGCCATAATTTTTTAATGTAGATGCTAACAGAAGTGTGCTCTATCTCTCCCAGATGCAGCACCATTCGTCTTTGTAACCGTATCCCGTATTCCAATAGCACAGTTGTGGCACAAATCTCTTTTCTGCCTACAGACTAGAAAGCTGGCAACAAATAAAGTTGTTGAGATGGCGATATGTAGTTTCACACACAGGACCAGGAAACATGTGGCAGGGAGAGGAAGAAGCCACTGGCAAGGGTACCCTTGGACTTTTCCATGCAAAAGCAAGAGATGCTACTGGCCAACTGTCAAGCCCAGCCACAGCTAGGCTGGAAGGCATCCATAGCTCAGGAACCGATTCTGGCCACCCCAGAAGGATCCTGGACCCTCCCATAATAACTAATCTTCAACACTAAGACTGCCCCAAGGTGGTGAGAAAACTGAGGCAGAAATACAATTGCATGCTTTATTGTTCTGTATTTTATTTGTTGTGCTGCTAAGTAAAGAACAACTGTGATTTAAGATACTCCATCCCTTCCCAACAGAATACAAGTTACCCAGAATAATTTGAGAACAAGTTTGAAATGTGCCTAATCTCTTTTTATGTCTCAAGTCCTGGGTACTGAATTTGATGCATTTCCCAGCTGTCTTAAATGAAACACATGCAAATGGAAGAATCTCTTGGAAACTTTAAGTGAGCATTCTTGCTGCTTAATTCTTTGGAGAGATCCCTTTGTTACAGTGCTGGCTCTTTTATATGAGAACACTGACTGTGCTTTTGGAAGATCTTTAACTGGTTTTATTTGCAGTGTTAAATCACTGAAGGGAAAGTTAAATACAGGAAGAAAGATCTGTGTACGCAGCATTCTAAGACATGTCTGCAATAGGCAACCTCTGCCTTTATCTCAGGTCTAGTTGTCCATAAATCTGTGAAGGAGGAGCATGACTCTTAGGCCTCTGCAAGCCTTTATGTTTCAGTATTTTACTTTCACAGATGCACTGTCACCCACACATTAACTCGTCACCTTGAATAATACAGTGCACAAATGTAGTTTCATCTTTTCCATGCCAAGTTGCCTGAGGAATATAGGAGTGCATCAGATTCCTTTATTTGTGGCTTGTATACTTCATAAACAGCTTTGCCACAATCTGACAATGTTAAGGTAATGGGACATCCCTTTCAAAGCCCCTGTGCTTACAGATCCCATTATTATTTACATGTATAAGCTCTGAAATATAGCAATTAGTGGGATGAAGTTTGGAGGAATGCATCCAGAGGAACAATCAAGGCTTATTGTCTTGGAAGATGCAGAAGCTATTAGTGATCCCATGAAGTATTAGGAATGTTGATCCTGCTTCACTGAACAGCTTGGCATTTCCAGCTCTTGCTTTTTACTGACAAGGCTATCAGAAATGGCACATTTGTCACATATAATTGAAAAATGGCTATCTGCCTTCTCAGAATTTCCTTTCATTTACGTTTGTTGTGAGATATGCAGAGTGTATTTATGCCTGGCACATTGGAATGTTAAATTCAATTCTCTAACGTCTGCCACTAGCTTGGGGGAAAACAACACACAGGTTCTTTCATGTACCCTGGGGACCGTCAAGGGAAAACAACAGCTCCAGAAGCACTTGTGCTGCTGTGTTTTCAGGGCGCTAGGGTTAGGAAGAATCTCTACCAAAACCCACCCAATTACAAATACGCTTTGAGACAGTCAGCTCCTGTAAATGCTTTCAAAGACAGTCACGTGGATTCTCAAAGGTAAATGCCTGCAGGTGTTTTAAATGCCCATACTGTGTTTACCTCAGGTGTGAGCTATTGCCACACAGTTCAGCTGTTTGGATAAGCTAGCTTCTGATGTGCTGCATCAGATCAGTACGTGCACGTGTAGGTATCCATAAGGCAGGTAAAACTGTGAGAGCGTGGCTCCCTGTAAGCAGCATGACCCCCAAAAGCCCATCCCAAGCCAGCACAGGACACTTGCAAGAAGGACCAGTTTTATTTCCATCCATCACAACTTCACCCTACCGCATCAGTAGGACTGGTTGCAAAGTCAGGAGAAGGAAAGTGGACCAGACTCCCATGGAAATAACCACATTTGTGATGCCAGTGCTAAGTTGATTCATCAGCTGGGACAGATGCTCAGTTTGTGGGGTGGTTTACAGCATGCTCTTGAGGGTAATTTTGACTTAGTTGTGACAGAGCCCTATGGCACTGAGCTACAGATCCCAAGTATTGTTCTTCACCATCCTTTCAGAAAGGCTTTCACATCTCTACAGGTGGAGATGAGCTTTCTGTCTCCAAGCACAGCATCTGCCCCAGACAATCAGGCAGAAGAGTCAGCATCCATTGCTGTGCTTGAGAGGTAGTGATTCACTGCAGGGGGAAGGCAGGAGATGTTGCCAATGAGCATTGCAGGCTCGTTGCAGGACATGGGAAGGAAAACTGGGATGAGAAGGGAAAAATAAAACAACTTGCCAGTATGTGAAGATGAATTTATCCCCTCTGTTCCAATCTACCATCACGAGGTATACCCATCTGAGACTCATTGCCATGCTTTCCACCACACAGTTGTGTGAGGCAGGATGTGAAGAGACCAAAGCAGTTTCAGCAGGACAGCAGCAAGCTGTGTTGGTGAGGAGGCAGCTGCATGTACCCCTGTGCCTTTGGTCCTCACCTCCATGTCTCTCTCTCCCCTCCCAGCCCATGCCTTGATGACAGTAAGCAGCTAGGAAATAGCACTGGAGGGTGATAGAAGTTGGCGGTTGTCATAGACCCCTTAAAATGAGGATATTGAGAAGAAAACATTCTGCTGCTTTTTGGGAAGGTTTCTTGCAGCTGCCAGGACAATTTGTGCGTGTATTTGGCAGTCTTTGAGGATGAGATATTCAAGAAATCAGCTGCTTCTTACTGGTATAAATGCCAGAAAATCTCTACAGATGAAAACAGCACACTAGTTAGGCTCACTAGTGGGGCAAAATCATCAAGTACTAGGCTTTTAGGAGACATTTTTTGTTCCCTGAGCTATTCTGCTTTAATGAAGTGCAAGCCATGGCACCGTCTCAGACTCTCCTGTCTCTCTTTCTCCGATTTTACCTCATTTCTTGCTGTGCATCCTCACTCATGCATGCATTCAAAATCATTCACAAGCATAAATCCAATGAGATTCATAGAAGCTAGAGCACCCAGCCCACAAGGCACTCAGCCTGAGATTCTGACCCAGCTGGGAGTAGCCCCTATGGAGCCTTGAAGGATATGTCTTCAAGGGTACACCCATTATCAGCAAGTACTACCACAAACAGAGCCATAACACTGGTCCCTATAGAGCGACTTATCACTGTGCACATACAGACAATATAATTGTGGGGCAGAAAGTTGTAAAGCCTTCCAAATGCAACATGCATCTAACTCTTGGCTTTTCCCATGAACTCTTTTTTCCCGTACTGCATAGTATGTATGTCAGGAGAACCAATCAACGTATGAAAAACTGTATCTAAGCAGAGTGCAGATCTCATGATCTGCATCATTAGATGCTGAGATACCTTTAAAATCAAAATCATGCTTTTAAGCTTCTTTAGAACTTGCAGTAGCCTTTTTACGGTTATTATGCTGATGCAAAAATGATGTTAAATAGCTTGTTGCCTCACTGTGAAGTCAAATAGGATCCTATCTACCCCGGAGCATCCTGAGTGAAGACAGGAAAGCAGCACAAAGGGAAATGTGACTTTCCAACCTAGCAGTTTGGATATTCAGATGAGCAGGGAGAGAACTGTTTGCTTGGCTTTGCTCCCAAAACAGTCTCTATAATTTACGCAAGTACTGAATAAATGCAAAAGCCATTTCTGCAGCCTGGGTCACACAACTATCAAGGGAGTGAAATGTCTCAGTCCATTTTGGGCTCCCTGCTGTAAAGCTGAGACTCTTCCTACACAGCTGGAGCCATGCATCTTTTTCCATCAGCATCTTCATTGCTACCACTTGAAAGGGAGTGAGTCCCAGGTGTGTGTCTTGATAGTCCCCATTTCACATGCTGACCAGTTAAACAGATTTGCTTATTTTTCTTTAGCAGCCTAATTTATCAAGGAAAAGCTGCAAGGGGAGTTCTGGTCTACCAAGCTTGATTGGGAAATGGGTTAACCCTGCAGCCACACCACTCAGTCAAGGCAGAAGCCAAACTGGATTGCCCCAGGTAATAGCGATAAAAGGGAAGTTAGTATAAAAGGAGGGATGATGGTCAGGGGTGCCCCCTAGAATGGGGTAAAATGTAGCTAAAGGTATAGTAAAACAGCGCTAAAAAGAATTTAGGTTTCTCCTTGAATGCTTTCAGGTATTTAAAGTGTGTTTAAGGGAACTGGAGATTGTGTAATAGATTAATATTTAGGAATACAGCTTGAGAGCAGAAGTAATAAAGTGGGGAAAGGGACCCTTATACACAGAGGAGGTTTGAGGTTAAAAGTAATCTAGTGACAAACAGGACTATCTGGGGAGCAGGCAGAAGCTGTCTGGTTGCAGTCACTGTTCTGCACTTGGGGTCATCTCTGCTGCTTCAGGAAATGGGCCATGTGGGAGCACTACCTCTGGGTTCCCAAGTCCAGGGATTTCCTCCCTTTGGTTTCAGTGGCCACTCGAGCTGTCAGACTGAAATCTCCAGTTCATCCGACTGATTGCACACCACACAAAACTGTTTACAGATGATGCTTTTGGCTTATAAAGCAATTAACTCTCTTCTTTTAGCTTACTACACAGCACTACTGACTGAGCTAGCCTAATTCTACTGTAATGTTACCATCTGAGGGTCTTCCACATCATGAAAAATATATGGTTCCTCCTTTCTGAACACACACAATGGCATCTTCAAGGAGAATGACCAATCTTGATTATTTTTTCCCCTGTGGTCACAAGTCCTATTTACAGGTTTATCTTCTGTACTCCTAGGTGCCCCTCTTCAAGCCCAGCACTGAAGCAGAACCTGCATGTGCTTCCCTGCCTTCAGCACCCAGACCTGCTTGTTTAACACGAAGCATGAGAGGAGAGATGTATTTTCCCTTAAGAACCCAGCCTCCCATTTATTGAACAAGAGCTCTCCCTTTTGCAGCGAAGGAGGGCAAAAGAGTCATTGCAAACAAGGTGGGAGGATAACACACCCTTAGCAGGCCACAGCAGCCTTCAGTAATTATATCAGACACCTGACACTGGAAAGCTGTTGCAGGATATAAAGAAAATTGCTTGCTTGTACCAATGGCTTTTGGTGTATCAGGATAACCCACTGGGCCTCTGCAGACCTTGATGCTGTCACAAAGTGTTGTCCCTGTGCAGAACTGACTTAATGGCTTCAGCTGGTTTAATGATCTCTTGGAAAAGGAAAGGCTTCAGCCAATAAAGGTAGGAAAAAAGACTTGGAAGCTATTGAAGGGAGAGAAAGTGGCAGGGGTTGCTCTTTACTGGTCCCAGCTCCAGTGAGGAAATACGCCCTTTACCAAAAACACTCCATAAGGGATTTCTCTGTGAGGACACGCAAGTTTCTGCTTGACGTTTTACACCTTGGAATGTAAATATTTGCATGACAGTACATGTAACATATGAGGTATGCCAAGGAAAGGAAAAGCATTGCTCAGCTTAATGAAAAGCAAGCATAAACTGAAAGAACATACTGCTTGCTCACATTCCCTGCCCTGGAGAGGCCATGGCTGCAGGCTGTTTCCCTGCTGTCTACTGCATAGTTTAAAAGGAGTGATTTGCAGCCTAGAAACCAATATTCTGAGTGAAGAGAGAAGATCCACTGAAAAGCTGAGGCTGGACTTCTGTTTCTTTGGCCACAAGGCTTATGAAAAGGCTTCTTTCTGCTTCGCACCTCCAAGTGAACAGTTGAGGAGCTTTTGTGCCAAGCTGTGAAAGAGGAAAAGGCTTCCTACTAAAAGGCAAGTAAAAATATAAGGTATCTTGTATGAATCTGTACTGGGTTTGCATGGCAAGGCAGGGGGAGGATTACAGGGCTGGCTTCTGTGAGGGGCTGCTGGAAGCTTCCCCCATGTCCACTGGAGCCAATGCCAGAGGTCTCCAAGGTGGACCCACTGCTGGCCAAGTCTTAAATACATTATCCCAGAGGATCAGTGGTAGTGGGTAACATTTAAAATGGAGGGGGAATTTACTGCACTGGAGCAATTGCAGGCAGACAGGAGTAAGAATATGTGAGAGAAACAGGTCTGCAGACACAAAGGCTAATGAAGGAGGGGAGGATGTGCTCCAGGCATCAGAGCAGAGATTCCCCTGCAGCCATGGTGCAGCCCATGGTGAGGCAGCTGACCCATAGGTGTGAGGAACTGATAGCAAATGCCATACCCTGTCCGCCTGCGCTTCAGGAATGAAGTTGAGCCTAGGAAGAAGGGAAGGGTGGGGAGAAGAGTGTTTTAAGATCTGGTTTATTTCCCATTACCATGCTCTGAATTGATGGGTAATAAATTAGTTTCCCCAAGTCAGGTCTGTTTTGCCCATGGATGATCAGTCTCACATCTCTGCTGGATGTTTTGGCCAGCACAGGGGGGCTCAGGCACTGATGCACGACCCACAGAGCCCAGAACTACTTTACCAGCTCCTTCAGGCATTCATGTAACTCAGGACCAGGTACAACAGTTCCATTCACTCCTGTGAGACCCCCCCAAAGCTGATGCATCTTTTGGATGCAGCGTTCAGGTCAACCCCACCACAGCTGACTGCAGGGGAGAAGCAGCACAGCCTACAGCCTACAAACAGCACTTACACTGACAAATACAAGTTCTAGCTCTGGAACAAGAAATGCTTTCTACTTCTTTTCCTTGAAGAAATAGCATTGTTAGGAAATGAACAAGGATTCCTTCAGGACAGGCATAGGAGCTTCCAGGAAGCATGGTTGCATCTCTTGCTCTTCATCAGGTACTGGGCAGTTCACATGCAAGTGCTTCTTTTAAACAGCGTATTCACTGCCAGACCTGAACGAATGGTTTCTGTCCTGCTCCTGTCCACCAAGACCTCACTCAGTAATCACAAGAAGAATTGGTATTTGGGGTAGGGCTAATTTTGTTTGCCTGTTTACAGGACAGGGCTGCTGGAGATTAAACTGGTTGTTCATATGAAGGATCATGCATTCAGCCCATCCATCTCCTGAAAAGCTTTTTGGGTTTGGACTGAGGTTTTCCCTTATTTTAGCCTGTCTTTGCCAACAGCTGGTTGATGTGATCAGTCTCTGTCATGTTCCTAGACAGGCTGACTCAGCTTCCTCAGTGGTAATAAGCAATTTAAGGAAGGAGGGAAGGAAGGCCCCCTACTCCATCTCTGTCTGTGCATCTGAAAATCCAGAGCAGACTCTGCACTCGTTTGCTGATGGCAGTTTCTGAGGTTGTGGCCCATTTTTCATATGGGCTGATTATAAGTTTTGTAGCCAGGTTCCATTTTTTGGCATTAGAACTAATGTTCTCTCACCATTATCCTCGCGGGCTTTACTTCACTTCTAGCTGGTGTTGACCACCAGCAGGAGCAGGATGCAAGATGAAGAGGGTTTTCATTTAAATCCAGAGGAATATTTATTACATTGAGGCAGGAAGAATAAATCAAGAACAACTAATGACTACACCTTGCAGCACACAGAGCTTGTATTTATCCAGGGATATTTGTTATACTGCACAGAGATTTACATTTCACTCTTCAACCCTGTCCATTAACTACCAGCCCCATGAAACCATCACTCTCTGCAGCACTGCTTTCCAATGCACACTTACTGCAGAGCCTGTGAGGGGGCCCCAGGTTTGGTGATTATACTTCTGACAAGGAAGCATCTGATGCCTCTGAGACACTGCCTTTGCTCATCCATTCCTCTCTGGTCACTTCAGCATCCTTTGGGTCCCTGGGTCCATGTTTCCAATTTATCTTGGTTTCCAAAGCAACCAAGTCTTATTCTTGCTGCTGCTTCTCAGCTGATTTGGTTGTACTTCTGCTCTCTGCATATTCTGCGCCTGACTTTTTGTTTTGTTGTTTGTTTGTTTGTTCTTTAAATATTACACTTGTGGCTTTTATTCCTTCCATGTTTGCCACATTTAATGGTGTGTCGAAGGACAGTTGCTGCATTTTTCCCATTAGATCTCCCCTTTAATAAGGCTCCTCTTATCTTACTGCATTCTTCAGTGGAACAGCCTCTCTTACTGGCATTTGGGGATCATATCAATGAAAAGATACCATTGGTGGAAGTGGCACTGTACATGTACTTTCATTTTCTGACACCAGCACTTCTGTTGCTGCCATTTTCCTCTCTTGTGCTAGGAAAAACCTCATGGGATTTTTCCTGAAGTGTTAATTTTTCCATCTCTCCAGTCCTCCCATGCACCTCCCTGTGAAGCCAATTGCACTGGGTAACTGCTCCCCTGCTCCATGTATAAGCTTGTTCCTCCCTTCCTTTCATCTTCTCTGCACTAGTTTCTTCAGGCATTTAGCAGTACAGTCAAAGCTATCAGATACCCAAAGTCATCTGTACACCCAGAGGGTCCCAGGAATGTGTATGCAGGCCCCATGGTATGCGATGCATCCAGCATTAGGGACTCTGCTTCAGGGAAACACAAGACCAGCTTGCTTGGAGGGGGGTCAGCACAATTTGGGGTTCACTGTCTTGGTGACAGCTGGGCATTGCTGTGCCTTGTGACAGCAGCAGAGCAGGTCCATGCCTGCACCACCTCAGGGGTGCTTGCAGGCACGGAGCAAACACAAGCAATAAAAGCCAGTCAGTCCCATTAGCAAAGGCAAAGGTGGGTGAAGCAGCAGATGAGACTGAGCATCTGTTAGCTGATGTATAAATACGTTTCTGTGTAAGAATGGAATGAGGATGTCAGCAGGTTTTTGATTTACCCTCCCTGACGTTGATTATTCTCGTTTTGTTTGACAGGTGAGATGAGCCTAATTATTCCCTCTGCAAGGTGTTTATGGAATTACACCTCTCCCTCTTAAGAGAGTCATAATATGGAAGCTGATACCTGTTCTTGACAAGATGTTACATCTGGAAACAGAGGGGGTTTTCTTGAATATGGTATATTTCTGCCATAAAGGCATCAGAGCGCTACGGGCATCACATTGCCCTTTGTAAAAGGGTAGCTCGTTCGTTATTGCTGTTAGTATCGTTGTTTTGGCTGATTGCTTCTCAGGCGAGGCGATAAGCGGGCTGGGGCTGCCAGGAGGGATCGCAGCTGGACAGCAGGGGGCAAGAGCGCTCCACAAATGCTCTGCGGGCGGAGAGCAGCCGCGGCCCCGACTTGCGGTGAGGGGCTCGGGGATGGGACAACGGGACGGGGAGGAGTGGTGGAACAGCGGCAGGGAGGGATGTGGGAGGGATGACGGCGGGGAGCGTCCTCTTACTCTGCACCCAATCCTTTCCATGCAGTCTGCTTCCCTGCCTTGTTCCCTCCGTTGTTGCTGTTGTTGTTGTTGCTGTTGTTGCTGTGTCCTTCAAGCTCTCTGGAGCTGTATTTGGAGAAATGAAGTCGCTGTTGGAAGTGTTTGTAATTCTAGATGTTTCCACGTGCATCCCTGTGAGCTGGTGCATCCTTGCTACGCACAAAAAAAAAGCCCTTCTGCGTACGTGTCATTTTAAGACTGTGCATGGTCCCGTTGCCTTCCTGAAGCAGAAAAATCAACCCCTAGTTAAAGTATCAGTCCTCCAGTTGTTTGCTGCTATAATCAGCTGGGCAGCAGAGATTACATTAAGAAGTGTCTCCCACTCAAACCATTCCCTGGTTCTATGTCCATTATAAAGCAGCTCTTTTTTACATTACTGCAGTACACCTTCCATGAAAGCATCGCCCATCTCTCAATTTCTGGGACTTTATTTCTGTTCTGTAAATAGCTGGAACGTTGCCTTCTCTTTGGTTAGCTCCCTGTTTGTGGTTTAGCTTGAAAAGCCTCTGACATTCCTTTACAGCAAGACTTCTCAGCAAGAAATTCCCTTCCAGGATGTTTTACCTTTGAAACATCTCTGCAATGGAGGGAATTTGGGAAGGGAAATGGAACAAAAAATCCTTTTTGTCTGAAGAGAGGCAGAATCTTGCTTTGTTGGGTTTGAAAGCTGGAATTTTCACAGTGTCCCATTTTCTTACGCATCTTCATTTAGGAAATGAATATGCAGGGAATTTGGGGAAAGCTTAGGGGAATAAAGGTAAGGGAGGAGGGCACTACCCTGGCCCTTTCCAAACTTCAGTATTGATGGAGAGAGAATATTTCCCCATTTATTAGACATTTACACACCGTTTGCTTCAAGGACGTGGAAATTCATATTTATCATATACATTGCTTGTTATTGTTCTTACTTCCTGACTGGCTGACTGAAAGAGGAAATTAAGCTGTGCCGAATGATTTGTGTTACTGGTAGCACAGAAAAAGAACAAGCCCCACAGAAAGAGCCTAAACCATTGTAGAGCTGTGGTGCTTAAAGGTAACCAGATATTGCTGGTAGAGGTGTTGCTTTAGCTGTACTAAAAGTCTGAGGACACAGAAAGGAAGGGTTGGTAGGGAGAAGCAATATGGTTTATATAGATTAATTCCTACAGCTGAGCATCTTTTGGTACTTTGGTACATCTCACAGGTAGTTTGACCCCATACAGAGTCTATAAGCTTGTATTCACTTTACTTTTATTATAGGAGGTGTCATGTATGGACCATATCCCTTGGAAAGGAGTTTGCTTTCTGTGCCATTAATGCTGCAACATCACAGCTGCTGGTGATGTAACTTGCATGGAGTCCCACTGCAGGGGAAACTGGGAGCTCCCGCGTTACTGCAGCTTACTGGAGGTGTTTCTGCAGCTGAATGCTTTGCCCTCTTCAGCCTGGAGATATGCATTTCTTAACACTGTCAGCCAGACTCCAGGCTCTTCCCCTTCGACCACTATTGCTCACAGCAAGGCCTGAAGGCAACTCACACTCCAGCGCCTGCAGATATGCCTTTATATATATTCCCTGTTAAATTTTTACAGCTACAACTTTGCCATCCATTTGGATTCTTCATTATGATCCCTGTCCAGTGGTCTTTGAAGTCAACAGCATTCTTTGAATCAAGCTCTATGGCTGCACAGGCTTTGAAAAAGAAACTAGTGCAGTGCAGGTTAGGAACTCCTCTTTTCCAAGCTAATGTGCTGGATCTCCGCTTTACATTAATAAAGGCATATGGGAAGAGAGGAAAGCAACCTCCCTGTGTCATGCTAGGAGTTGTGACATTTGGAGGCTGCGCATGCAAACAGCTAGCTCCTCTAGGAAGCCTCGCTGCTTCTCCTAGCTGTGGGGGAAGATGGAGGCCAGAAGTTGATTCTGGTTTTGCCCAAACAGCCTGTGGAAAGCAAAACAGAGTTTCCTGTGGAAACACACGGGTTTGGAACCCTTCTGAGCCCATCAGTGCTTGCAGTGCGGTGTCACACAGCCAGTCCCCCTCACTCGCTGCGTGCGCATGGTTATTAGGCAGGGACAGCAAGGGTGGGCAATGGCACTTGTGGGCAAGCTGACATTTTGCTTGTGGGATTTTGCACAGGTGAAAGCAATGTTGTCCCTTAGGGACCTGCTTCTCGCACCGACCGCTAAGGACAATGCACAGGGGTGGCATTTATAGCTTGGTGTGTCAGCAGGAGGCAATGGGGAACAGGTTGGGGTGGTGGCATCAGTGCCTGCTGCTGCTTGCTTGTTGTTCATCAGTCAGTGAGTGTTCCCTGGACAAAACTGTTCATTAAAATGCTTTCCTCTGAAATGGCCACAGTTTGTTGCCAGTGGTGGTGTAGCCCCGCTATAGCCCCATAGCTCACAGACACTTTCAGACCAAGAAGCAAGAGCTGAAACAACCCCTCATTTTCAGTCAGAGCTGGAGAGCAGAAACAGACATATTCAAGTTTCCCAGGCTTAAATGCACAGGCTGCCCTTTACCTGTCAGGGTGTGATTTTTCAGCTACTGATTGTCCTTGCTCAAAACACACACAGGAGCAAGACCCAGCAACTGCAGTCTGATTGAGAGCATGGACACTTGTCCAAGTTCTGCAAAGCATGGTTTGGGGTGCTGTCTCTTGATGTTGCCTTTCACCTTCTTTAACCACTTTCCCATTCTTCTAAACATAGATTCCCATTAACAGAAGATGCTAACTTCGCTTCTGTCCTGGCACCTACTGGTAAGTCCTCACAGTCAAAACAAGAACAATCTCATAAGGCAAATGCACGCAGTGTTTCAGACTAGCACTTGTCTGCTTCTCTGTGTCCCAAGACCCAGCCATACCTCGGGAATTCCCAGTTTTCCTGTAGGAGCTCAGGAGCCTGTGTCATTTTTTTCCCCATCACTTTTCCAGATGTAGATGCTATCACATCCTGAAACACAACAGAGAATTAGCAGCAAAGGGCACAAAGCCCCTTGCAGTTATGGGCAACAAACCCTGTAATGCCTTCCCAGAGAGTCACATTACATCTTCACAGTAGCTGGCAGTGGGGAGCAAAGCTAGGTGTCTTCCAGTTCCTGGTCTAGGCATAGCTATGGCTCACAGATACCTATTTGTCCTCATGCCAACATTGCTCTTCAGCTTAAATGACTCTTCCTTTTTCCTTCCTCTGTGTGCTATAGACAGCAGTCGTGCTTTCCACCTCCACTTTACTAAAGCATCCAAATCCTTCCATCGCCCTTCATAAATGTGAAGCAAATAGCGTTGTTCTTCTTTGAGGCAGTGCCTGCGCATGGTGTTTCTGACCCATCTTTCCTAAGAGTCTGGGTTTTTGATACAGAAGGTCTTAGCAAAGGTAGACCTGCAGCTGCCTGGAGGACGGTGCTTCCTGACCAGAGACAGTTAATCATCAACAGTGTCCAGATGGTTTGTGACTGGGGCTAGTGATGATGCACATACTTGGGGAACTTCCAGGTTTTGTTCATGATTCATTCAGCTTTGGCTTCCCCTGCTAGGAAGGGGAGATCTCACAAAACATAGTAATAGTTTGCATTATAGGGCAGTTTGCACACAGCTTTGCACCATCTGAGCTGGAGATTTTGAGATGACTCCTTTATTGGGACATCCTAGTGTGACATCGTGAGATTGGATCTATATTCTGTTGTGTACAAGCAGCGGCTCACAGGAACCTTTTATAGGATTTGGTTTAGCTATCTTCAAGGCCATGTGAGCTGCAATGGGAAAGGGCTTAGCTTGCCTTCCAGTCTGCCGTGCTGCTTGCATCCCTGCTTTAATAATGACAGTAATGCAAACCGGCACCCTCCTTTTATCCCAAAGGCAGCTGACTTTTTACAACCCGACACCAGGTTTGCATCTTAGAATGCAACTGCTGCCAGTCAAATCAGTGATAAGGAATGCAGCACAGAATCCTTTTAGCATGAGGAACATATGCATTTACTGTTGGTACTGCAGTGATAATGAGGTGTGCCTTATCAGTGTGTTATGTGAGCATCTGCAACATGTTTAGGATGTTGGCCCCACTGCAGCTAACTGACAGGAGTATGCTCTACTCCGAGGACGTAGTGGCAGTTTCAAGGTCAAATTGTGCATATTGCTCACAATCTCTGTGCTTGGTATATTCTGAAGAGATTTCGTGTAATAGGTTGGGGTTTGTTTTCCTTTTCATGGAGCAGAAACTTGCAGAAACCTACAAGGCTGAATGTGCTCAGCTACACTGCAGCACTGCTAGCAGCCACACATAGTCAGCACAGGCTGTTCTCCTGGTGTTATCACTCTGCTCACACTTTCTGCCTTTCACTATGGGCTGATGGCTGCTTTAAACCCCCACAAGGTCCTGCCCCTCGGGGCATGCTCTGTTTGTACCTCTGGGCTGCTGGGGACAGGGGACACAGCCACACAGCCCAGTGTGGTGTGTCTGTGTCCTCCCAGCGCTTGTGAGCATCCCAGCTGCAGGCTGCACTCCCTGCTCTCTGCCTGGGCCTGCAAGCATGCTCAGCTGGTAGGACCCTGTGCCTCAGGGGTGGGTGGTAGGGGGGCCTCCTGGGACCTGTATGCAGCCTGTATTCTTGCCAATGGCAGTACCCTGTTCCACCTCCTTCCTGCAGAAAGCTCCAAAACCAGTGAATATTATTCCACATTATTTAGTCTCTCCAGCAATACCCTGCTGGAAAAGCAGTCCTTGAGATACCTCAGCTGACATCGCTTCCTCTGCCCCCTGCAGCCTTTGCTCTTCCATCCCCACTCACCCTCAGCTCACAGTCTCCATGGCTTGCCCCATGCTGTTGCAGGCAAAGAGGAGGCCCAATTCTCCACTGTGCCATTCCCCTCCCTTTGCCGATAACTCAGCCCTGCTGTGATTCCTTCAAGAACCAAGTTAATACCATTGATTAAAGAAAAAGAAACCAAAACGTTCAGTCCTTCCAGCTTCTCAGCTGCTTCCTTTCCATTTCGATCTGCAGGCTGTCCAAGGCATCTGATTTTGTGTGCTGAACTGCATCAAGCCCTGATGACAGAAATGCTCTGTTCTCCCGCCCAGCACTGCCAGGATGTACGGGGACATCAGGTACTCTGCAGAAGTATTTTATGCTTAGAAGTGCAGAACACTTTATCCATGTCCCTAGAGGCTCCAGGGAAGAACACTGGGGCAGGTACAGTAGGGTGGCAGTGCCAAAATGCTGTTGGTCCATCACTGTTCCATGGCCCAGGCATAAGTTCACCTCTCAGCTCCTCGGTGCTCTTACACTCAGCAGCAACCAAGGAGGGCAGAGGAGCTGCTCCACCTCGAGGGCCCAGTGCAGCCCATCGGTATTTGAGCAGAGTGGTTTTCAGCTGTCTCATCTTGGATGTTTCTTCCCCTCTTCTCTGTAGGAAACAAATGAAAACCATGGAGGGAGCTTAGGACAGAAATGCTGTTGTTCTCCAGGATGATAACATCTCCCATGTACACCGTTCCCATACGGTCACCTTCCCCAGAACACCACGAGAGATCACAGTCTGCCATTTGAAAGTGCCCATTCAGCGCACGCTCAGACCTCAGAGGTGCAATCTGGCAGAGATCCTCCAAAACCAGCACTTACTGAGGTCCAGGCAGGGCAACAAGAGCTTGGGGCTTCGCTCTCTGTGGTTGTGAGCCACCCAAGGTGCTTTATGCATGTTCTCAGGTAGTGGCCTACCAAACACCTAAGAAAGGCCATTTTTATGTTCAGCCCAATGGGCTAATGCAATACTTACCTTCTTGAACACCAAGCAGGTTGATGTTAATATTTTTGGCCACATGCAGTTTTTAGAACACAGGAAATAATAGAAAGCATCTTTTAATTACCATACCTGTTTTATTATTAAACTTATTAAACTGTTTTGTTTTATTAAACTTAAACTTCTGTGATACACAATTCAATTTCCTTTGGGTTTCAGAGGCAGTGACAAAAGGAAGACAGAAAACCATCCCTCAATTTATTACTGCTCCTGGTATCCCACCACTGCACCTCGTCTGGGCTGTCAGATGAATAGATCTCTTTTAGGCTTCTCTATTCAGAAAACAGAGGTTGCACAACACTGAAAAGGCCTCCTGGAGGAGAAAGCTGATGGTCACTGCTAAAAGCACTGCTCCTCCTTGGAAGAGAAATTAAACTTGAGACCAAGAGTTACTCCTCTTGTTGTGTAGAGTGGATTCTTTCTTAGCCTACGTGTGATAGAGTTACTTATCCCTGTGTAGCCCAAAAAGAAAAGGGTGGTATGCAATACTTTGAATGGTATATAAGATCTATAGGGTGACCAGATTTATTTCTCCATGGGATTAGTCTTTAACATGAACAATTGAGAATCAGTGCATTGCCTTTTCCTTTATGCACACAGACGCAGTAGGAGCAGCCAGGCGTGGTGCTGTGGGGTTTGCTGTGCAGTAGATCCATGCAGACCCTGATCCGCAGGGGGTCAGCAAGCAGCAGGGCAGAGCCCTGTAAGGCGCACCAGCTCCTGGCCCTGCCACATCCTCCCCGCAGGGCACAGGGCTGAGGGTCATCCTTGGGGACCCGGGCAGGGCAGACCCCTCTGCTGCAGGTTGGGGGTATAATGCACATTGACTCCTGCGGCAGTGAGGTATCAGCATAGGTACAGTGGTAATAATCTCTGCCCTCAGGAAGGGGAGGCAAGTGTTGGTGTTATGAAGGAATGTCAGGCTCTCAGACATGGGTAAATGATACACCTGATGCATGCAACAACACAAGGACTGCATGTAGACTGTATGTAAGTCTATCGAGTAACTGATGCCAATGGGGTACAAATTGGCAAGCTGTCAGGCATGTGAGCACTCTTCTGCACCATAAGCCTGCAGACTTGCCCTTGCTTATGATTTTAGACCATCCCTGCTGCAATCCTGCCACTGATCTATGCAGGAATTAATTTGGATCAGTGTGCTATTCTGTGGATGGGCACAACTTAAATGTCAAAGGAATGGGTGGCAGTAAAGATGGAGCTGTGGTTTAAGCGCCTAGAGAGGCAGGTTCATTTCTTTACAGCATCCTGAGTATCGCAGGCTGTGCTTAGGAGCTTTCCATCTCCTCAGATCAAGGTGCTCTTTCACAGATATGATGTTGGAATATTGTGGTGATTTAACATTTTGCGAGGTTTTAGAATGTGTCCCTTGGGTTTAATTCTCTATATTGATATCAAACCACAGATCTAGGTAAGAAAGAGACTTGGAGCAAGAAAAACAAGGTATAGCATATCAGAAGGTGAGGCTGATTCACCAAAGCCTTATAGGACTTAGAGGGAGAAGGTAAAAATGTTATGATCCTATATTTCCTGGAATTTTGTGATGAATCCGTGAGGAACTTTAAGCCATAAAGAACTTGCTGTCAAACTTCTGACACTTTGCAGACTTCTTGTCATGAAACGGCAAACCTTCAGTACAGTCTGCTTACAGTATCACAGGGAGGCCACATTCAAGTAGGGGGAAGCAGAAGAGAGGGTTCTTTGACCCTGGGGTCTTTCTAAAGATCCCAGGGATTCAGAGAAAGCAGATGATCACAACAGTTCCCTCTGCTGGCGTAGCCTTGGCCACCTGGAATATACCCTGTAATAGTGGGACATTGCTCTGGATTACTTCAGTAATCCAATAAATGTGAATTCAGCCCTGGGGAAATAGGACTGTGCAAAAATGTAATTATAGGCTTATAAAAATCATACTTTGCTAATATTGCATTGCTTTCCCAAGAGAAACACATAACCCTGGGGACTGAAATGGGCGTGTATTTGCTACGTCCATCATTACAACGCATGTAACATGAAGAAACTCCTCCAAAAACTGATTTTCAAATGATGTCACGTTTATTTCATGATGCCTCATATAAGAAGAATTCAGGGGTGCTTTTTCACAGCGGAACAAGACCATCTCTCAGGTATATTGGTGCCTATCTTGTCCCACTGCTCTGTCAACAGCAGTGCAATCACCACATGGGTGAGTGCCTCCTGGAGTACCTGCAGGCGTTAACCAGACTAGGAGGATCCAGGCAGAAGTCCAAGGATGATACTGAGGGAATTAAAGCTAGAACTTCACTGGGGTTTGGTTGGTTGGTTGGTTGGTTAGTTTGGTCATTCCAAAAGGTGGTACCATTCCAAACTGGTACAGATGAGGCAAGTTAGCTTCTAAATTACTCTTACCACATGTGGCCTCTCTCCATAGTCTGTTCCTCTTTGTAGCTTGGACCACATTGTTAGAGACCTAACGTGCTGTGGTCCTCAGGTATGAGTGTAACTGTGTGGTGCTAAAAACAACTAATACTGATGTTGAAAGAAGAATAACTTGTTACTTTTTTCCAAAGAAGCAGAAAAATGAAAATCAGTTCAAAATGAAAATCACCATGTTTGGTGCTTTCCTGTCAGCAACAATGCTCAGAAACACCCATTGCAGGAGATAGGAGGACAGGAAGTGCTCAGTGAGTTTTTTGGTCTACTGTATTGATCAGAATACACCATGCAAGCCTATTAATGGTGTATCCTTGCACAGGGAACATCAGCCAGTCATTGGCAACTCATGCTGCTCCTCAGAGTCCTAAACACATGGGGGTTTGCAGCTAGGGAACTGGGGATAGCTTTGTCATAGATGAACTTGTCTGTCATCTTATTATTGAGAGCGTTTCTCCATACTGTGCAAGGTCTTAAGCCTCTTAAAGCTGTCTTTTCTCCTTGGTTTTTTTTCCCCCCACAAAATCATTATCCTAAAATGTTCCTGCCTCATTTAAGAGCAATTACTGCTAATACACTTCCATGGTGTAATATTGTAATGTAAATTTAGCTTGACTGCATGAGGATGCAGGGATTTGCAAGTGTTGTTGCAAATGTTGCCCTGGGAATCCATATTAAGCTGTGAAAGTAAGATCCTACACTTCGTGGACAGTAAAGCAAAAGGGCTCCTGAGATCTTCTACCTTATCCTCCGGCCATGCCCAGCCTTGTAAAAGCTGGTTAAACCATGACATGTAACTGAATCAGTCAAGAAAGGGATTCCTGCTGCCAAGCAGTAGCAGGACCTGCATTCTTGTCACAAAGATCCCATATATAAAGCAGAAAGCAGTGGAGTCCAGCAAGTGCCACCTGACCTCCTTGCACTTTGGGATGCTTGCAGACTAACAAAGCCCACCACAGCTCTAGCTTTCAAAGAACAAAGTAATGTCTCTTTAGTGCTATTCCAGCTCAGAACTCAGCATTTCCTTCCTCCCATCCTGAGGGCCTCCCCACACCCTGCCCCAGGACTGCGAGAGCCCCGAGGGATACAGGATGTGACCGAGCGCACTCTGGCCAGATCCATCATGCTGCAGTGGTGTTTGCAGCTGCTATGCATGCAGGCTGGTGACATGAACAAACGCAAGGGATGGCTGAGCCCCATAGCCTGGCAGAGGCACCAGTGCCCCTGCCCTGTGCCAGGATGGGTCTGGCCAGGCTTGATGTGCTGCAAGTTTCCAGGGGGATCCTGCCTTTGTCACTGGCTTCAAACACAGCAGCAGGGAGGGAGAAACCCCTGCATGTTTTCTGTTTCCAAAGGAGAATTGCTGCAAAAGGCGTGGCACGGGAGATGAGGGGAGTGTGTTGTGTAACCGGTTTCACCCATGAGATTAGGGAACTGCTGGTTTTCCTTTTTATCCCTAAGGAACATATCTCTGTTGCTCAGGTGCAGTTCAAGGAAAGGGACCAAAGCAGCAGCAAGCCAAGGCATCAGCGCCAGACAGACTGCAAGGTTTGGTAAACCCAATTTAAGTGAAGGGAGGCCTTTTGCCCGTGTCATTGAGATCTATAATGCTCAGACATTAGGTCAGCCTGGCCTCTCTTAAGAAAAAGCACATGTTCAAGGAAAGCAGATTGTCTTGGCTGTCAGTTCCTGATTTAGCCCCTATTCAGTATTTGCTGTTTGAGTTTGGCTACCCCAGCCAAACCCTGCTTGGATGATTGACATTTTTATAAGAGACTAGCAAATAGCAGATGACAAATGATTTACATCTCCTGCAGATTTACGAAGCTTTGGGTTTATAAACATTTTCATGACTCCACCACAGCTATCCAAATGTTTCCAAACAAAGCGAAACAGAAGCTCCCAATGAGTGCAGACCTCAGTATTAATGCATTATTACAGAGACTGGAGTTCTGTTATGGAACTGGCTCCAACACTTGACCTGCCTCTTGCCCTTTGCTCCATCGCTTCACTCTTTCACATTCATTGCCCACTTCTCCTTGTTCGTCCTCTTGCTTGCCCATGGGCTTTCACCCTTTTGAGTTTTAATTCAAGTGTGTAGAGGCTTTTCATGCTGTGTTGATTTCTCATACATTCAGAAAGCTTACGGATGCTGGTTTAGAAAGCCTTGACTGTTAAAGCAACCGATGCATTTACAAGTCTGTGACTTTCAATGAAATGCAAGTATTTCACTTCCCATGTGGTAGCCTGTTGTACCTGTTCTCTCCTCCTAGTGCTTTACTGATAAACATGTTCTCCTACAAGCAAACAATGAAATAAATCTATTTACTCAGGCACAGAGTTGCACGCAGCACAAGAGCATCACTCCCCATCTGCAGGCCAGAAAACACCTTCCCACAGCCACCTTTGGAACACCACCCCTACCTAAGCCTCCCCATCACAGGGCTCCATATTTCCCTTGCCAACTCCATTGCATGTCTACTACAAAATGCCCTTATCCAGCCAGTTCCAGGTTTTGGACTAACACATAGGCTTGATGTGGGGATACGAAAGGTGCCAGGTGAGACTGACTCTCCTGAATGGAAAGCCTTAAGTATGGTGCTGCAGCAGCATCACTTGTTTCTGCCTGAACACCAACTTCCCATAACCTTCCATTTTAAGTTCCTCATTCACTTCATTAACTGCAAGCCTCTCTTTTCATATTACCTTGACCCCTCTCCTAATCTAATTCACCGCAGCCTCCTCAAAACAAGGTGGTTGGCTTCATCACTGAAGTTATCTCATGTAATGGTCAAAACGGGAGGGCAAAAGTGCCAGCATGGGAACCCTCAGGTCCTGGTGTGGTGCTATTGCAGCTCACTGCTCAGCTGCAGAAAGTGTCAGGGTATTTTATGAAGTACCCCTAAGGCACATCAGCTTTTTCTGCCCCAACATTGCGCCCACACTGAGCTCCTGATGTTCTAGACTGGCAGAGACCGTGCTCCCAATACAAATGCTGGGACGAGCTCCTCTCACTGGCTTTATTGTAGGATCCTATGGTTATAGTCACCAAAACCTGAGTAAAATCCCAGCATAATATCCGCCAGGAACCTCCTATGCTATGTTGCCTTCTTGGGAATACATTTCCACCTGAGCAAACCTGCACCCCTTCAGGCAGCTACAAAGCTCTGTGTGAATGCTGTGCTTGGAAGCAGATGGAGTTGAAACTGTTGGATGCCGTTTTATGTTGGTCATGCAGTTCTGTAATGCCTTCTCTCCCTCTGCCCTGGCTGCTGCTGGAAACTGCCTTCTCACTCAGAGCCTGTAAGAGAGGTAAAGGGTTCATCCCCCTGCAAGTGAATGAAAGCATCAGGGACCTTGCTTCTGCAGCCTGATCTGCCCACCACTGTGTTTCAGTTTCCCTGTTGAGCTGCAAACAAGCATCCTGATGCTGAGCAAATCTACATCCAGGCACATCAGTGAGTGCCACGTTAGCAGCAACTCCTGCTCAGAGCTCTCCATCATCTCCTCAATTTGAAATTGAGATCACCACCACCTAAAATAAGCTTTTCAAAAGGAGAGAGGAATGCCTGTCTTTTGGAGCTGTTCTTTTCCATCTATACACACTAGGAGCAAGAAATGAGTTAGTGAGAGGTGCGAGTGTGTATGTGCACACACACATACACAGGCATCGTAAATCGAGTTTGTTTTGAAGCAGCAGTAAGGCGCGTTTGCCAACACATAAATTAAAGGCAAGGAGTTGTGTTAGGCAGGAGAGCCAGAACAGGGAACTGCAGGGAAACATCAGTCTCTCATTGGAGCGTAAGAACGAGCCTGCTGCTTCCTCAGAGCAGCTTTCTCGCTCTTTCTCTTCTAACGCAAGGGTTTCTGCCTTTAAAGGCAAGCTGCTCCCCACGAGGGTAAAAATGGGAGGGCAGCATTCCTCTGCAGCAATGCTGCCGGAGCCTAATGCCCTTAACCGACCTCAGGTGCCTCCATGCTCTGTATCTGCTCAGCTCATTCCGCAAGCGCTATTTAACCTAATTAAGGAGGAAAAGGCACCTCAAGACGGGCGAGGAAGCGGGGAGGGTGGGCGAGCAATGGTGCTTTCGGCATGTGCCCTCATGCACGGTACGGGATGGAAGCGATCCCCCCTTCCTTAAAGCAGGATAAGCTCCACCTCTGCGCTCACGGGCGAGGGGAGCCGGGAGCAGCGTGCCCAGCCGGGCTGCGCTGCGGCATCACCCGGGGCTCGGGCACGGCTGCTTCCAGCGCCGGGAGCGCACCATGTGGCACAGGTAGGTCGGGCTCTGCAAGGACTGCGCCATCCCCTCCTCTTCCTACGGGGGCACTCCGAAGGGAAGCCGTGCAAACGAGTGCGGCATCGCCGTGGGTTTCCTGCGCGCATGGCTTGGTGGCAACGGGAGGGTTGAGCTGGAGGCAGTGTGGAAGATAGCACATGGTTACAGGAAGAGCGAGCAGTCTTGTCTCTAGTTCTTGTACCAGAGAAACAAGAGAGCATCTGAGCCTGGCAAAGTCTTCATTCCTGGTTTTGAGTTGCCTGTGGAACACTGTGAGGGCTGGAAATAGCATGAACTGAAGTGTGTCACTAGTGCTTTAGGATGAACTCAAGTGTGTCACTAGTGCTTTAGGATGAACTCAAGTGTGTCACTAGTGCTTTAGGATGAACCGATGTGTTTCCCTAGTGCTTTAGGATGAACTGATGTGTTTCACTAGTGCTTTAGGATGGACTGATGTGTTTCACTAGTGCTTAAGGAAACGTTTGCTATACAAGAAAAGAAAGGTGGGGGGGAAAGCATGAAAAGAGGCAAATCTGTTCGTAGGTCATGCACACGCCTGCAACTTTCAGTAACTGTAAAGAAACTCCTTCAAATGGCAACTTAAGTTTAAGGCAAAATTTTCCACAATGGATTTTTTTAATACCTTATTCTGAAACACTTATTTTAGTCCTTCAGGGAAAGATGCCATAAATAGAGGGGCAGTAAGAGTCACTGTAACAGCACTGTTTGAGACGTTTTTGAGAGCAGAGTATCGATGAGTGGCACAAAACACAATCACTGAGGTCTACAGTGGGCTGTGAGGAGGAGCATCTGTGTACTTGCCATTCCTGCCTTTTGCAGAAGGGGGGTGAACTGCTTCAGCCACTGCTGCCTGCAGTTTAGAGGGGTACAGGAAGGGGGAAAGCAGTCTTTTCTGTTGGAAGACAAAGGGGATCCTCCCACATGCTCCTTCCCAGTCCTTGTGTAAGGGGACCTGCAAATGGCTTTTCACAGCGGCACACGGAGCAGTTCAGCAGCAGAAATTGAGCTGTCTGCTGGGTAGAGAGGAGCCGTGCGGTGCTCTATGGGAACAACAGTGCTGCTCTCCCACCCTGCTGTGCCACCTCACATCACTAGCATGGTGGGGAAAGCAGGTTTGTCCTTTCTATGCACTGTGCCTGGTGTAACAGGATCTGGAGAGCAATGGGGACAGAACAAGGCCATGACAGCTCTCCAGACCTGCTCACTTGGAGCTGAGCCAGGCTTCCCAGGGGTTTACCTGTGGAATGGGCATTTTTCAGCATGGTTGTTTTCAGAACAGGCAGCCTTGCAGCTGGAATGCTGGATGCCATCTCTAATGCAACCTCCTCTTGCCCCAGGCAGCCCGGCCTGGGAAGTCGCACACACGGTATGCACCTTCCTGCTGGAACCTGGGTAACACCACAACATGCAGCACTGATGAAAGACTTCGGGTTCAGTACACCTGCAAACGGTGACACAATAGCATTTCACCACGGAAGTGGTAGCTAGCTGTAAGCCTGGACTGAGGTGTGACCTTCAGGCACACTGCAGTGCAAAGAAGCACAACAGCAGCACAGCTGATTGTTGCATAGCGGACAGTGGGAAGGACAGCAAGTGTGTGAGTTAATAGCAGCATTGGTCCTGACCACACCACAGGGTGCCTAACCAGGAGATTTGACTGCATTCCTGAAAACTTGCCTGTTGGAAGCATTATCGTAATTCCCCTGGGATAGCATCTCTGCCACAACATCTGATTTTCAGGTCTGGCTCATCCCTGACCTCCGGACAGAGTGTGTACATCACCAAATACACAGAAGGGGAGTTCTGAAGCACAGAGTAAGGGATGGCTTTGGGTGGGGGTGAGTTTAATTCTAGCTTAACTCTTCTGAGGTTTGAGCTGCAGAATCTCACAGGCATGAAAGCAGACTTGGGAGGACCCCAAGGACTTGGGTCAGCACTTTTGTCACTGCCGTCAGCAGCCCCAAGGATGCAGGGACATCTCTGCAGGGCGGGAGGGGAGGAAGAGAAATGGGCTCTGAAATGTCAGGTAAGAGGAGAAGGCCTCAAGTGAAGGGAAAAGCCTATCCCCTCCTCAGTTTGTCAGTGTAAATGGTACAGAATCACTCCAACTACAAACACCATTGAGGGAAAAAGCACCAATCATGGAAGATTTGCTACTGCTTAATACATTCCACTGTCTGTAATGCCTTCAGACTGTCTCCTTCAGAGAGGCAGGGAATGCAGGGGTCTGTTCATACATCCCACATGTCAAAGCCTGACTTCTGTGGCCACGGGACTGCCCCAGCACAAAACCTGCTCAGTCCCAGCCCGTGCGGTTTATGCGAGGCCCTTACTGAACTCCACGTCTAGCGGCAGATGTTGAAGCACGTCCACTCCGGTCGCATTTACGGCTTGGGCCTTGATATAGTTCATAGAGGGGCTTTTCTGCCTGGGTGTGCTGAGAAACCCCAAACTGCCCCCGTGGTGCTCCCTCCATCCCGGCCCGTTGCCATGCACTGTAGGTCCTCTGACCTCTGCTGGCAGCAGGGGGGAGTTGCAGAGGGTTTCCTGACTTAACCATGAGCAAAAGAGCACCGGTACCAATAGGAGTGTGTGCATGTGGCTATAGGTAAAAATACTTCAGTTGAGTGAACGTAAAGCTGCCTGAACCATCACAAACACACAAAAAGCCACAATTTCCCTTTTTGGGGGTTCCTTTTTTACTTATTTTACAGGTAATATTTGGAAGGATACTTGGAGTTTTTTCTAGTTTCTATTGTGTAGCTATTGTCTGATTTCGAGTGGAAAAGCCCTAAATGATTCAGTTACATCAAAAAGTCACTTTTGTCTACTTTCAGAAAGCAACCCAGAAAACATGCTTTAAATGCACGGTGTTGGTTAGGCACACGGTGTTTCATACGGCAGTTTCTTAATGTTGTTCTATAGGAAAAGATATCACCAGAGGACGTAAGCTCTGCCTGGCCATCCTGCTTCCTCTCTGATTGCAGTCAATATTATATTTGGGGTGAAATTACCAAGTCTAATAGACTGGAGATTAACCAAATCAAGTAAAAATAGGGAAAAAATAAAAGGGGGTTTGAAGACCTAAGGATAAAGAGGACACGCTTGAAGTTTCCTTAAGGGAAACTTTGCTGCTTCAGGAAAGCAAGGAAAGGGAGAGGATCTCTGTAGTAGGGGACAAGTGCACTTGTCCTTCCTAAAGGAAAAGGGATTTTTCCGTGATCTGGAAAACCACGTAACAAATGATGTTGAACTATCCTGAGCTCCGGACTCAACGGTATCCACACACCAGGCTGATCTACAGGTTGCTGATGTTAATACATGCAATGATTCCTTGTGACTGAACGAGCTGTCTCTTAATGGGACAGAGCAGAGCAACCCTGTTGCACTGAAGCAGATGGGCAGACTGATGAGAAACAGCTGAGATTTCAATAGAGGACCTAAATGTAAGTTTCTGCGAGAGTTTCCAGAGAGAATTTAAGTCAATTTAATTGATAAGCCTTTATTAAAATCATTAACCAACATCTTCTGCTTATCAGAGCTGCAAGGTAAAAAGTGTTTGAAACGCTACCTCAATTTTAGGATGAATCTGGCACTGTTACAAAATACTGAAAGAGTCAAATATAATGACTTCTTTCTTGTGAGGAGTCCCGCAATTATAAAGCGGGGTCATTTTTTCCCTGGAAAGCATCAATTGCCTCTGAATAAATAGAAGACACACAGACCCAGCATACTTTCTCTGTATCCTTTGGCAGCATACCTACCTTTGTCATATCCTCTTTTGTTCAGCTAAACTAAGAATCTATGCAAGTTTCAAAGCATTGGGGTGTTATCCATGGAAATGTGAGGAATGACCTTTGCAGAAATGGCTAGGATGCTTTGGAGCAAAGGCCTCTCAGATCCTGGCTTCCTTGTGGAATTGTCCTCCAACTTCTCTGAATGAGTCAGAATTCTGCTAAGCCTGTCCCAGGCCAAATGACCATTGTCAGATTTGGGACTGCAGGAATACACCCTTGGCTTTCGAGAGGGCTGTTAGACCACGCTTGGCTCTACAAAGGCAACTGAGCAAATAGCGCTTCTATTATATGCAGTTTCCTTTTATTCCTCGTGCTTGAATAAATGAATTGTTATTTTTCTTCAGAAGGAGGAACAAAGAGCGGGTAAGAGGCAAGTGGAGGTGCTTCCTTCATAATCAAGCCCTCCTTTTGTCCTTTTCAGTGGAGTTTTATTTGCGAATGCCCGTCCTGCACAAGCTTTAAAAGGCATCAGCTTTCAACAATGCCGTGTCCTCATTGAGGCTGACCTGGAGAGGACCTCTATTTACCAGATATAAAGATGCTAATTATTTTGTGTATAGGCCTTAACGTGATTACGGCGAGCATGGACACTGGTTGTTGTTACAGCAATTGGAATTAAATTATGCTTGTGCCAGCATAATTAGGATCGCCCTCCGTTGGGCTGTATTTTAGGGCGGCATCTCAGCAGCTTGGTGAACACAGCAACAATTTCACTTTGTGCTGGCTAAAGCCATGCGGGCCGGGAGACTGGAATTCAAACAAGGGATTTCTTGAGCAAACCCTGAGGAGGGAGGTGTGGGCTTCGTGCAGAGCCCAGCGATGGCTTTCCTGCCCCTCTGAGCCTTTCCATTCGCGCTCATAAAAGAAGTAGGAACTGGAGTTATAAAAACTAAACGTAGGCCAGGCCTTCCTTGTGGAATGAATGCCTTTGCACAGTGGAGACAATCGCAGTATTCAAGCCCTGCAACACAAATGAGGTAATGAAGTCATTAGGGCTGGGCTAGGCGTGCATGTCGGGGGCATGGGCTGCCCAGGGTCCAGCGGTGCCCCAAGACTCGGGGAGCCCTGCTAAAGCAGGTGGACAGTGGCAGGGTCTTTCGGAATGCCACAGGGGGGAGATGAATGCAGCAAGGGGATGGATCGGTGCCTTTGGCCAGCACTGGTCCTGCCATGGCCAGAGGGCCTCAGGCCCTTTGTAGGAGGCAGGACATCCACTGAACCCCAGCAAGCCTCCGAGCTGCCCAGCAGCACCGTCCTGCAGCAAGAGGCTGCCTGCAGGTCTCTAACCTGCTGCCATCCCTACGGCCGTACGACTGTCCCGCTGTCTCCGTCCTGGAAGCCACACTGCACTGGCTGCAGCCTTACTGCATGGCTTTGGGGACAGCTGAAGGTGAAAGAGTGCCTCTGCCTCCTTCCTGCTGCTTTGGAGGACACTTGGTTGAAAGCTTGCTGAGGGCCATGCAGCTGATGTTTCCAGTGTAAACGCTGCCTCTGCAAGCTGCTCGTGGCTGGCTCTGCTCCCAGTGAGCTGTCCCCAAGGACAAGAGCAAGCAGGGCATCCCCACCCTGCAGCGGGCCCACAGAAGCCCCACGCCAATCCACTGCCCACTGGTGAGGATACCCAGAGCATCCCCTGAGATGTGGCAGCAGAGAAGGGATGCACAGGGGGTAATAATGACATGTGCCTGTCCAAGTCATCAGCATTGACAGTGTAGTCAGGAGGGAAAAGGTGTTAAGTTAGTCGCAGGAACTCCAGCATGAGTAACTCTGACATGTGATTCGGCTTCTAAAAACGATGTTAGTCCATCAGAGGTGTGAGTCTTGTGGTGGCAGCAGGGGTGCCTGTGTGGTCACTACTACAGGGATCCCACCGAAGCAGAAAATCACTGCGTGATACTTGGTGGGATGCTTGGCTTCCAGAAGCACACAAAAAATAAGCTGAAATCTAGGCAAATGCATTGCAGCCTATGGGGTGGCACATGCATTTTGTGTTATGCAGGTACTTCAGGAATTTGTGAAACCAGGGACTGTAGCTTGCTTTCATTTCCAGCACTTTCCTAATTTGATGTTCTGTACGTAGTGTGAAGTCAGTGCCAAGCAATAAGGCCAAACCTACCGTACAGACAAGAATCACACACCTACCACACGCTTTCCAGGAGCTTACTGAGGAAGTCTTGGAATATATGACCTTGTTAGCCAGGGCTGTGTTCTCTGGGATCATGGTAAGCCACCAAGGTGAAAGAGGCTGGGGAGAACCAGTTTGCAGGGAGATTCCTCTGCAGCAGAGCTCAGCAGTCTGAATGGTCCAAGACACTGTGTGTGAAATGCGGAAGACTGCAACAACAATACAGCAGCAAATACAGCTTGCCTGGTTCTTGCTATATTCCATGCCCCTCGCAAACAGTAAAATGGAAAAGGAAATATTTCCTTAAAGGAAAAAGTGCTTTCAGGTTTATGCTTGAAACATCAATAATTCATTGCCCTAAGGATCAAATACTGCGGGAGGAAAACCTTGCAATCAATGATAATATTTGCAGTTAGGCTTGGTGCAGGGGTTAGGTAGGGTTAACCAAGCCTCATCGGAACTGACCACCACATGGCTCGCGGTACATTTTACTCCCACCCGAGAGCTGTGGTGAGACAATGCCAGTGGGGTGATGCTGGAGGGTCAGATTCAAATCCCATGTGCTTCAGTGCTTGTTAAAGACAAGAGCTGGGGAAGACTTTTTCTTGGAACTGGGATCACCACCCCATGGATTGATGCATTCTGCTGTCAGTGAACATCCTCCTCTGTCCTGCTCTTTGCGTTTCACCAAGGTTTTTGGTCCCTATTTTGCTACAGATTACATCCATAGCGGAGTGGAGTGTCAGACCTGCTTACAGGAGGCTGCCCCATCCTGCTGGAAGCCCAAGAATCTCTGGCAGTGCCATAAAAGTCATTTTACCCATCCAGGGATGACACCACTAACTCTGATGTCTCCCAGAACCTCTGTTATTGGCATTATTCTCCCAGCAGTCCAAAGAGAGCTCCTCCTTGGCCCAAATAGGCCCCACATTCAGACCGCAGGGCTTTGCCTTCCCTGGATGATGGGGTCCTCTCCCACACCAGGCCACACCATCTTTGTCCTCTGGATCCTATTCTTGAAGGAGCCTGTCAAGAGGTGCTGCCCAGCCTCCTGCCCAGGAGCAGGGAGGAAGAAGGGTGATGGAGGTGGAGGGATGCACATAGCGGGGCTGGTTTGACATGGGCAGCAAAGCCACAGCTACACCATTTTAAAACAACCACCTCTGCAGGACCCAGCTATGAAAGCTGATGAAGAATCTTCCTGATCACAGCAACTGAAGGGGAAAGAAGAATTTCTCATGCAAACAAATTGGGGTAGAATTTTCTATTTCCAGGTGGTACCCAAAACAGGAACACCTTCCTTTCCTTCCTCACCGCAGTGCTTTCTCCCATAAGGCTGCTCTGAAGATGATGCAGGTGGGTTATGGATTCATCTGCTATGGGTCTCAGCCCAGCAAGGCAGGGGGGATCTTCTTGTTGTCAGCAGTCACGGTGACTGCATTTTATCTAGATTCCATCTATGGATCTTAATATAGATCTTTGTTACACGAGATTGAGTGCTGTTCCTGTGAAAGCGCTGCCTTTTGGAGCAACATTTCAATGAGTTTATTATAAGAGCACTCATCAAATGGGGGGGGGGGACGGACACAAGCTATTTTAGGAACTCAAAATGAACTCACGATATGTAGTATTGAGCAGCCTTATAGGCACCTTCAGGCTTAAAAAAAGGTAAAGAATCAGGCTTCAGTAAAAGCAAATGCAAGTCTTTATGTGACGTGTGTCAGTTCCCTGGGGCCCATAAAGATAACTCAGCATAAACCCAACCATAGGAATTTATGAAACAGCTCTTATAAGCTCAGCTGACACCATAGGGCATGGCCTAAAGCAATCGAATAGTGTACCAAAGTAATGTGACACACACTGAGAGGGCACACGTAATAGTCTGCCTTCATTGCCACATTGGCATGGCACTTTGAAGCGAAGGAACAAACCCGGTTCATTACTTCTGCAGAGGTCTCCTGGTGCCAGGGCAGTCTGGAGGCCAATATGGTTGGTAGTGGTGGATGTTCTGCACTGACTTGGCTTTTGCTGTTCCTTCCTGAATTAGGGAAGAACTCTTTCCCGGTAACTCTCGCTCTATTGGCATACATACACAGAGGCTGTGCGGAGACCAGAAATCCTCAGCTATTAATTTCTCTCCCCACTAGATGGCCCAGATCTCTATCCATGAGCAGGGGAGAGAAAGATTCCTTCTCCGCACGTAATCCAGCTCTAGAGAGATCCCACGCCGGCAGGGAGGCTCTGCAGGCTGACAGCCCCATAAGGGGAAACCTGCTCCCTGCTGCCCTACCCCTGGCATCCCCGAGGGCTCTGGTTCGGAAATCACATCCTCTGCGTGTAGGTAGAGAGCGATGGCTCCCAAGCCCTGCTACCCGTTCCGTTTCACATACAGCTATCCACCGGAGAACCAGTGCCAATGCTGGTGGTGTGTTTTCCAGAAAACTGCATTTGGAAACCGGTATCCTGGATTTAAAGGCGACTTCCCTGTTTTTACAGCATGCAGATATTTCATCCACATGTTAATATTCCTCTAGCTGCTGCACAGAGACGTTTATGCGGTGTTGAGCAGGTCTGACACAACAAAAAGCAAGGTGCAGCCTCCTTTACATCTACATTCATGTACTGTTAGGTACCTAACTGTCTCCCCACACTGAGGAGGAAAATACTACCCCCTCCAAAACTACTCCAGCTACATTAATCTGTGAAGATAAAAATATGCAAGTTCCTCTTTGTGCCCCAATCAGGACAGAGGAAAAAAGCAACCCATTGTAAGTGTATTTACTTACAGTTACAGAGCAGGAAGGACTGGGGTATTGCGGGCAAAAAGTGTGATCTCTTCAGCAGTGAGCAAAGCCAACATTTGTTTTAGCTCGAGGAGCTCAGATCCAGGTAAACTGGAAAAACTCACGTTCCCACCCCAAAACCATGCTAAGAAATGATTCAGATGCACAGTGAGGGAAAAACTCTTCTGTTACAGATTTGATGATGTGACCATCTCCTTGCTTGACATCTGCACTGCTCCCGATGATCTGTCAAAATCATACAGCCTAAGGAAATCACGTCCTTATGGTGGAGGCATAAAATATACATACACATTATTAAAGTTGCATTAGTTTTGTTCAATCTGCAACATAGGACCTTGGAGGCGTTGTTGCCTTGAAGACCAAACACCGGTTTTGGTAGTTAAGGAGCATAAATGCTAATGCTTTCTCTGATATTCACCTGGCTTGAAGCTTCAGCTGTGTCACTTTTGCTGCAGTTTCCTTATTTGCCAAGTACAGAGGAAATAGTGGTGTGTTTGCCTTCCAGGGGTGTCTTGAACTGTTCATGGCTGAACTCTGCTTTGAATGCTGCTTAATGGCTCTGTGTTTTTAAAGCACACTTCTCTTCCAAGAAGCCAGAGGTCTTTTCAGTGGTTCACCTGGTTTTCCCTTGGTCACCCTTGCGACAGGCTGCGAAGCTGTTCTGGAGGAGAGAAGAAAGGGATATCGGATGGCCTCTCAGGGGGACACTGCAGCTGCTGCCCGTGTCGAGCAGCCTGGTGATGCATCCAGCCCAGTGCGCGTTGCCCGCAGTGGCCCCTGCAGTGTGCTCCGGAGGAAATGGTAGACATTCTCCCATCATTCAGCCCATCAGGTGGTCAGTGTTATACTACAGGACAGGCTGTGCATTCCTGACCTCCTCTGCCACGCATGCCAAGAAAGAGGATTAATGACCCCTGTAAGGACCAGAATAGAAATGGTACTAGCAAACATCAATCTTCCTCCTTTATGTGCTATCCAGATTCATACCTTAGCATAGACCAAGCCTGCTTCTGAAATACCACAGTGATCCTATTCGAAAGCACCAAAATCCTCATGCCAGGCTGCACTGTCAGTTTAAGGTGCTCCTATCTCCCCTTGGTGCTCTGGAAAGCTCTGTTTGCCCCCTCTTCCTAGCCAAAGACCCTTGCCTGCCTCACACATCCTGACAGACCTGCCATTACTGTACTTCATGACCCTCAAGGAAGAAGTATGACCATCTCAAGCCACTGTTCATCCAGAGCAATTTACCCTGGCCATCGCTATAGGGTCTCTGCCTCTCAGGCTACTGAAGACATGAACATCTCACGTCTATTCAAGACAGGTAACCATAAGGTTGATGTGTCCAGCTATGGCTAGTCTGTGGAAAGGCTTGAGATCCTAGGGTCTTAGGAATAAAGGGTTGGGCTAATTTGATAGGCAGCAAAATACAATGTGTGACATGTGTGCAGTCTGCTGTTGATCAGCTCAGGGGAGCCAGAATGAAAGGTGTAACCTCGGTGGAGCTGGTGTAGGACTGCCCCCTTTCTCCCTCTCCAATGTATGTGGCAGGGACCTCTTTTCTTCCTCAGTAATTAGAAGTGAGGCCTCAAAATAAGAAGCAATCAGCATAATACAGCTGCAGTACTGATGTCAGATGTGCATAACCCAGAGCGTGGAGAAAGCAAGCAAGAACACATTGCATATGAATAATAACAGGTCTCCATGAAGCCATATGACCGGTCAGTTGGTGGATTAACTGTTTTAGTGGCTATTCCCACCAAACTGACTCTCCTGAGGGAAAGCAGAAGAGGAAAGCTTCCCCCCCCCCCCCATTTTCCCTGGGAGAGAGACTCCCTATAATAGAGTCCTTAGTATCAAATAATGCATCAACCTATGACGGTAATACTGATTTTCATGATGTCTCCCACAGAGCAAGCAATCTTTCTAGCCACCAGAGTTTGGTCGCTGGAGAAATGCAGCCTGAGATGATACAGGTGTATGCATCAGGGTGAATGGCTGACACAACTGATTTCCACGTTCCATGATGCTAGGCTGTTGTGATGCTCTTAGATTAGGAGCGGAGCTGTATACAAGCACTCGGAGGAGAAGCAGATTTCAGTTTTGATCTTTCTGTGGTCACCAGAGTGTAAGCTTCATTTTAAGTCTGGTCTCAAACACTGAAGTTCCCTTTAAGCTGAGATTTTGAAATTCATCCTGGCCCTCTCATTATGGAAAAAGAAAAAAAGAACTTCAAAACTTAGTATTTCTGTCACAGAGAGGTAATTGCACTGATATTTTCTCATTCTATTTTGTTTTCCATCTGTGGACATGTAGGACACGAAACTTCAACTTTGGAGAAATTAAGTCATTTTAGGTCATTATTTCAGTTTTTAAGCTTTAGGCAAGCCACCTCTCAAAGGGAAGCAAATACAGAGCAGACATTGATGCTGCTTGTCACTGAGCTAACAGGTGAGCTGCAGTCAGTTAACATAGCCTAGAGGTCTGTACAAAGAGGATCCTCATTCTGGATGAATCTGAGCACACATACACAGAACCTTCTGCAATAAATAACACTAATTCAGTAACATGCTAGGATCCAGAACCTGGGAATTATTTAGCTGTCAAAGAGTAAAATCATTGGAAGAAAAGTGTCTTAAAGCACCACGGAAGGTGCTCCAGGCATTTCAGATTGCTGAGTATCACATTATTGACACCTCTTTCTCCCTGAAAAGCACACTACGATCTTTTCCAGCCTTCTTCTAAAAAGGTTTTCCATGTTCAAAAGCAAGAATCTCATGGAGTTTGTGAGGAATTCTATTATTGCTAATAGTTTTCCAGGGCAGGTTCTTAGAGCCTATGGCAGGCAGTTGTAAGTCTTCGTTTAGGCATAAGGACTTAAGTCTCTAGTGTAGTTAAGTCTCATCCTAAGTATACCTGTGATGCTCCAATCAGAGGACAAGTCAGTGCTGATGAAATGTCCCTGCAATGCTGAGGAACAGTGCAGTGATTGTGAAGGCAGTTTAGGTCAATGATTATGAAATCCTGCACCCAAAAAGACATACAGATAATCTATATAAATCTTTAAAGCCCTCACAGGATTGAGTTTAAAATGATCTAATACCAGGCTAATGCTTTCCTCTCAAAGAAGAGAACACACTGCTTCTGAGCAAGAGCTATAGGCAAGCCTCAAATCATTTCTTTCCAGCTAGTCACAATGTAGTGGGCCACTAATCAAAGCCTTTCTTCCCTTTCCTCAAGTGTCCACCTAACAAAAGCCTGTTTCCAGGACAGAGAAACTGGAAGACCAGAGGAATGTAAGTGTCCAAAATCTTCCATATTTCTTCAGGTTCTCAGGTGGAATAAAAACCTCACAGATTTAAAGCCCTCTAAGAAACCGGTACTTGACTCAACAGCCTGAGTCACTTTGAACTGTAACTCAGATGAGCTATCCTCAGCACACTGTGATGGAAAGCTGCTGCTTCCCTCTTACCTACCACATTAATTCTGAGCAGAACCTGGATTAGCATCACTTGGAAAAGCAACAGGATTGGACGAAAAAGCTGGGAGGCAGAACATCCTCTCCATTGTAATCTATGAAGTGCTTTTCTAATCCTGGTGTGCTTTCTCTGTAGGCTTCCTAAAATATTCTCCCACTAAAGGTCAAAATATTGTGCATTTGCTCGGGCAGCAGTTACTCCACAATGGATAAAATAATTCCTGGCTTTCCTCTAAGTTCTCCCTACATGCCTGCCCTTTGACTGGGAGCTTCTCTGATCAGAGGGTGCTTGGCACACTTCTAACACGTACTTGTGATTAATGAATTGCAATCAAAGAGAGACCCGTAGGTACAGACAGATTGCTCATCTCCTTGGAGAAAATATTGCCTTTCTCATGTCCGATATCAGCAGATGAAAGGAGAGCCCCATACACCACCCTGTGTAATCAGTCTGTTGGGAAATTTACATGCAGGGGCTGAACAGTGGGAAAGACAGCAATATATCCCACTCAAGAGTAAGCTTCCATCCCTTTCTCTATTCCAACCGTGACATAAGGCTGTTGGGATGTGGAGAAGACATCTATCTCTGAACTACTGGAGATGAATCCTGGTGAGTTCCCTGCCATCTGTGGGCAGCACAAACCTAGCACTCCCAAGGAGTAACCAAGAGCCCTGCAACAGCAATGGAAACTCCCTCTGAGCAACATTCTGCAGCTCCCTTCCCTAAAACCCTCTCAACATAAAGAGCAAAGAACGATCTCCAGAAGAAAGGAAAAGGAAGGATGCAGAGAATATGAATCTGGAGGAGACTCCTCCACACACCCTTTTCCACACCGGCATTAGTGCAGCACACATCACCAGAGAAACTTACTCTGGGAATGAAACTCAGCAAATACAGTGCCTCTGGGAAGGTTTTATGGTGCAAAATACAACCTGAGCAAACCACAGAATCATGGAGTTACCAAACAGCCCTGGTTGGAAGGAACCTCAGCACATCATCTGGTTGGAAGGAGCCTCAGCACATCATCTGGTTGGAAGGAACCTCAGCACATCATCTGGTTGGAAGGAACCTCAACAGATCATCTGGTTGGAAGGAACCTCAGCACATCATCTGGTCCAGCCTTTCAAGGGAAAGGGAGCCTAGATAAGATTATCCAGCACCCTGTATTGTCGCATCTTGAAAACCTCCAGCAATAGGGACTTTGCCACATCCCTGAAGAGGCTGTTCCTCTTAAACGTGTATGTTGCTTAGAAGCCGCCTGATTCTGAGGCAAGTCAACACACAAAAAGAGCCATCCTCCTGCCTGTTGCAGCAAAGATTTGACAAGGCAAAAGATATAAGTGGGAAAACAGAAACAACTGATCTGTGACCAAAACCAGCCTGCATGACTTGGACATGCAGGACAGTGAAGCATGTTAATATGACACACTCAGATGTGTGCCTTTCCTGCCCTTTTTGAGTGCTGAGTGTAGCAGAGGACATTTCCAACAGCAACCAAACAATCCAGTTTCTTCCAGAAGCAGCACTATTAACATGCAGGAAGGGTGATGACTAATGCTGGACAAATTAATTTTTGTTGCAACATTTGTTTTATGAAAAGCCTCAAATGAACCTGTTTAGTTTATTTTCCAGAAAGCTCTTTGCTGCTGACTGCCTTTCCCTGACGGCACTCTTAGAGACCCCCAAATGGTCAGTCTGGGGGTTGCCAGTGTGGCTCTTTGCAGGTGATGAAGAAAGGAAGTAAATAAAAATATGATTTGACATTTCATTAGTAATGCTAGAGATGGCTGTGCACAGAGCAGAGGCAATGCATATTGCACCTGCTGGAGTGCAAGCAATAAAGGCAAATGCATAGCCTGCTCTGACCTCTAGCCTTCATTACCCAGAACAATATGCCATTCCCTGTATCCGAAATCACACTACGCTTGCGATAGCAGCAACCAGTGGCTGGATTTACATCCACCCAGCCAGAGCTAAATTGCTATGATTCAGCTACCTCCTTCCTTTCTCTCTTGAACATAACCTGTCTTCTAGCTAGACTGCTGCCTTTCCAGTTGGGAATAAGCCACTGTTTTAAAGAAAAAGAGCTGTGTGGGTGGAATGAAATGCTTGGAGGATATATGCTCTGCCATTTAGATATTTTTTTCCCTAATAAAGAAAGGGTGCAAAAAAGATGCCAGAATCCAAAGCGCAAACCCAAGCGTGCAACTGTATCTTTGAGCTTCTTGCTTGGTCATTTAGATAACCAGATAAAAAAGGCAGAACACAAGGTTCCAGTTTCCAGACTGACTCCAAGCAATCAGTGGTGACTTGTCCAAATATTTTTATGGAAACAAAGGTTATAATTACAGTAGTATCTTCATATTCTTCTTTATAGAGGAATATGCAGCTTACAATGGTATAAATAAGATCAGACTTTGACCCTGTATGAACACATAATCAATCAGTGAGCTACCCTGGGAACAAAGAGCCATTTCCTTGTACTTGATACTTGAAGAGATTATGAGAAAATGGTATGTTTTGTATAAAACACAGTGCACAGGCTTGTGTCAGTGCAGCTTGAAGGAAAGGTTACATTCAAAACCCATTATTAATAAGAACTTCATTTTTCTCTCCATCATCTAGCTCTTTACTTAAAAATAAGAGCATTGAGAAAACACTGTGTGGATTTTGATCTGGTGGGGGTGATAAAAATGATTTCCCCAACTCCAGTCTTGTACCAGGTGCCCACATTTGGCTCCAAGAGGACCAGTGGTCAGTCTCAGGACAAGCTGGCATTTGGAATCAACTTCCATCTGTAAATCTATAGAGAGAGATGCATAGAAAAGAGACAAATTTACCTGTATATAAATATATATAAGGATAGATACAAAGATATAAAATACATAGAAATATAATATATCCTCCTTTACAGATACATATATTATAATATATCCTCCTGTCTCCCTTTGGAGAGCTGGCCAGTCTCTGAGAGCCTCTGCTTGCTGGGTTAGCTTTCCCCCTCTTCCTCTTTTGGCCACCTTCCACCAAAGAACAAGTGATTTACACTGCTTTATGCCTGAATTAATTAATGTTGCATTCTAGTGTGGATGGAAATCAACCTTTTCATTGACTTGGCTGCTCACATGCACACACACCTTTCCAGGACACAATTCAATGCACCCAGGAAACTCAGATTAAGGCATGGCCTCACAGCAATGGTGAGAAAACTAAACACTTCCTCACTGGAAACTAATAAGGAGTAACTATGATGGTGGAAACATCACCTAGGTGCTGCACAAAGGGCAGAGCCCTTCTTAAGAGGCTTGGGAGATATACAAAGCATTAAGCATAAACTTTCCTACTTAGCCATGAATTCAGATCCAAAGTTACTCTACTGGTACCTTTGTTTCAGCTTAACCTTGCTCTCCAATTCAGAGCAATATTGCAGGCAGCAAAGAACAGAGCTTCCAGAAGTTATCAACAAGGCTGTATCTTTAGGTACCCAGTAGCATAGTGTTTGTGGCATTCATCAGACTGGTGGGAAAACAAGCAAGTTCACTCAGGTGGAAAGTGGAGTGGAACCACTGTCCCTGTAGGCAGATACAAGCTGCAGCTACAGAGCTCTAAGATGTACCAGCAACTGTTCAACCTCTCTTCCAGCCTCTCCCCTGCATGACAAGTGGTCCACAAAAGATGTTCAGTTGAAATATACAAGGGTTTTGACAGTAAATAAAACCTGCCTGCAGGAAAGAGTGCTCAGCTCTACTTCTGCATCATATAACCCTTGATGAGAATATTGGCCTAATCCAATAGAAAACTTCAGCAGGTTCCAGTATGAACCAGAAGAAAAGAAGAAAGAAAAAAAGGAAAGAAAGAAAATGAAACCTTTCTGATAGCATAATGATTTACTGCTTACTTTCAGAGGGCAAAGGGCAGGTGGGGCATCTGACTTGTATTGATATTCAGTGGAAGTCAGCATTCCTGTGCCTTCTGAAAAAATTCCCTTGGAATTTCTGACAAAGAGACAGCGAGAAAGAAGGAAGTCTCATGATGCTCTGGATAAGTGAGCTAAGAGTCCATCTTGCTCCAGCATCTGCGCAGATAATAGTCTGAGCAGGCTGGTTTCTGGTCCCTTGTGAATCACACCTTCACTCTACAAGGCTGTAATAGAGACAGTACCTAGTCTTAGGTATCACTTACAATCTGTAGCACTCAAAGTACAGGACTAATCCTTTGAATGCCTTACTCAAATATGGACTCAGGTGTTCACAATTTCTTCCCAAAAGAGGGAAAGGGAAGTAGCAGCAATGTGCTTGTTTTGCCTGGTTAAAATCAAAGCTTTCTAATACACTGAATAAACCAAGAACCCCAGGTTCAGGCAGCAATGTCAATTGAATATGGTCAAGATGGCAAGCATAGAGCCTGGGGACGGCAGGCAGGCACACGTTTAAAGCCAAGAATGCACCCTTCACTGCTACAGTCACCAAAAGCAAATGTCCAGCACCTTTGAAGCGTGTCTTTGAACCGTGGTCTCTGGATCTGGGCCAGGAGAGAAACAAATTCCTGGCTCCAGTGAGCTTTGCAACCTGCCCTCAGGTATATAAATCTCAAGGCACCTCCTCTAATTACAGTTTCAAGAGCGAAATATTGGAGGAAGCAGTTTTAAAGAAACCTTGCCATCACTTCTGCCACATAGATATTTATGATCTCATCTCTGTCTGCAGGGTCAATACTTCCACCTAGAGGTGGTTTTCCGTAAGGATGTCAAGTTTATGTTGATGCTTTTGTAGAGCCGCTCTGCAGAAACGAATGGGCTGGAGACTGGGGAAGCTCATGCCTGCAGCCAACTATTCCAGTTTGGCAGGACTCCTTCCTTCTGCTTCTAAGTGTTGGCCTATCAGTTCCCTGTGATTCACGCACACTTCAGTGTTAAACCAATGTACAGACCCAGTGCAAAGCTTAGATACAGCCAGAAGGCTCCAGTTGGTGGTTCAAAGGAGCTAAAAGTCTGATCTGTTTGCTTTTAAAATCAAACCTTGTCTTTCCTGGCTTGATGGAGGGTTAGAGACAATGTAAAGGGAGCTTCGTCACCCTTGCATTGATGATGACTCCTGAAGTCTCTGCTTGGAGGGGATGAAATCCTCTCTCCGATAAGTAGAAGACATCTGCAAAACTTCATCCTTCAAACACTTCAGAAGCATTGCATAGGACCCTCTACACAGAGGTGAATTTTAGAGAGCAGCGGCACATGGATTCCTTTAGCACACACGTCTGAAAACCCAGCAGCCTGTTCTTACTTACTTCATAAATGAACAGCTAGCACCACATTTCTGCATCAGCTGGCCCTGATTCTGTTTTCATGTGCGTGTCTCATACCTTGGTATAACTTTAAGCACACTCAGGTACAGTTGCTCTAATTTCTGATGACAGAACACCTAGAATGGGTCACATTTATTTCATAGTTGTGACTTACTACGGAGGCAAGGGGTAAGTGCATTTGTTTTAAGAATATCAAATTGTTTTCAGCTTTAAACTGTCCTTTTGATTTTGGAATGCAATTGGTGTTGCATTATCCTGACCTGCGAGAACCCTCACCAGCTACGCTGTTCTTGGAATGCCAAGAACATTAAGTCTATCAAAACCACGAATGCTGCCTTACTGACTATGAATTCAATCTTGATTGCACTGACAACAGTTGTACATTTCAATTTGGCTTCGGGGTAGTCAGAAATGTATTGCCAACCACGGTTACTCTGAAACTGGATGCACTACTGGATGCACTACCTTTGAGGGGGCTTTCTATGGAGCTTCATGTCTGGGCTCTGCAGAATTTAACTGAGTGTGAGGTCTTTGAGAAATCTTGATGGGAAACATCCTGCTTTGATGCCTCCATGTTTCAAATTACGTTCTTTTTTTTTATCTAAATGTATTTTATAAAACAAGTTGGGTACCTGAAATGCACTTCAAATACACAGCTTGTTGGGTCTGTGGGTATGGGGGATCTTGCTGGGTATTCTCATGGTTTGGGTTGTTTGGGTTTTATCTTCTCCAGAAATGCTGATCAGACAGCAGCTTTGTGCTAACGGGGTGAGAATGCTGCAGTGTGCCAAGTGGTGCCCTATTCCCCCCAGCTGCTGGTATCCTGCTGCCCATCACACATCATCACCCCTGGAGCCCACAGAAGCTCCCTCTTAGTCTTCCTATGTTGTGCTTCCATGACAGGGGTACAGGTCTTGCTCTTTCTTCTGGTTTCCTGAATGAACAGGAGCAAAGAATGCAGGCACTTATCATCCCGGTGTGTTTGCTATAAAATGGCAATAATGAGCTGGTTCTGCCTTACAGAAACCCCATGAGGATGCAGTAGGGATGTTAAAGTCCAGCTGAGGTCTGAAACTGACTGACACACAGCATCCAGAAACACCCTGTTTGCTCCTCTGCTGACCTCTGTGCATTTCCTAACAGGAGAAAAAGACTGCATACAGGACTGTGAGTGTCTCTTGTTTTGTGATAGGCTTCACCTGCAGTGGGGAAGTCTGTCTCTTTTCATTACTGTTATTTTATAGTTTAGGAAAAGAGTCTGCAGGTGACACATGTAGAAACCTTTTCTGTATCATTTGGACCTTTTACTTTGTTTAATGGTATTTAAAGTTGGCTCCTTAGAGGAAAAGAAATGAACTGCATCACTAAACTCTGTCTTTACTGTCACACCTTGTCACTTACCAGTACAACCACACCAAAACCTGCATTCTAAGGTAGTGCTTGGACTCCAGACATGTATCAGTACAAAAGCATGGTGAGCCTGTGAACCTTTACACGTGAAGAATCTTTCTTCACAGGTGAAGACAGTTCACTATTTTGTCAATACTAATCAGTGTTAATCAAACCTCCCCATTAAAACACAGGTGAGTGATGCCTAGCCTTTTCTCTCTCAGCAAGCAGTGTGGCTTCTCCAGCAGCAGCAGAAGTCCTTCTGCTCTACCCTGATTTATCTCCTCCTGCAAGATACAGCAAGGCTGGTCACCGTACCCCAAGTCAACACAGTGCATTCCCAAGATGCTGTTGGAAGGAGATCAATGGCCTGGTAAGTTTGGGCAGCCTGTAACTGGTTGACAGGACATTGGCTGAGCGTCCCATTGCCAGAGAAAGTCTAAGGCAGTCTCATTGTCCTGGCAAGCTAACTGACCTCAGCAACAGGAAATAAAGCTCTCCATGCTAATTCCAGTTGAAATGTAGGGAAAAATCCAGAAAAGCTCTTAAGCATATCTGATACTGCCTTTTGAATTTGTTGGTAATTTGTCACTCCTCATCCACTAGACCTTGCCCCAAATCAGTTAATGGCACCAAAGACCAGTGGCTATGGCAGGACACTGTTCCTTGCAGAATGCTTGGGAGCACCGTGGCCAAGTGAAACATGCCTTAGAGATAACAAGGGTGAATCTAAGCATAGCACAGAAAGAGGCAAGATTGGTATCAAAGAAATTAAGCATTTATGCTGCTCCCCAGGTCCATTTTACCTGTACTCTGAAAACTTTGCACAGTTGGAGCCAGCACCCAGGACTTAGATTTGTATAGGAGTGGAGGGGGGAACCTTCTTACTCCAAATATATAACTGGGTAATCCATCTCAAGGAGAAAAGCATGATCACATGGTGAAAAAAGTTGCTACTATGGTCTTTTTTCCAGTATCCTCTTATACACAAAGTAAGTTAATAGTTAACCAGCTAGGCCCACATGGTATATTTGATAGTAGAGAGGGTGTGAATGAGGAAGATTAAGGGTTGTGGAAGCAGTCGTGCAGCTATTTGAGCTGATTTGTATGAATGCCCTGGTGGTTTTACCCATGCTTCTTCCTTTCTTACTGTTTTTAAGGCAACACGTTGGACGCAATCCTGGTGTCTCTGCGATGAATGGAAAAGAACATTGACTCACTTTGTGTGGGCACTGCGGAAGAAAGCGGTGGGTACTTTTTCAGGGGGAACTGCAATAACAGGCTGGATGGACCGGCGTAGTGAAAGACGGCCGAGACTGCTGTGCAGAAGTGGTTGGCGGTGTTGTGATTTCTTGCTTTTTAAAAGAAACTAGGGCAGGAAAAAGATTGTAGGTGGCTTGTTACTTCATTGGGGGGTGGAGGATGGCGGGGTGAGCAGAGCCGGTTTGGAGAGCTGAGCAAATAGTGTCGTTGAGTAGTGTCAGTCACAGTTCTGAGCTGGGAACATGGGGAGCTACAGTTTTATTCTGACTTTTAACAGCAATTGAAGGTTCATGCCAGGCAAATGACTTTACCAGGGCTGCTTTCTCCAGGACCCTCCTCCATAGCTGCCTCTGCAGGGCAAAGCAACATTTCTGACTCTGCATTTCTCCATGCTAGAAAACCCTAAATTGTTTTAGACCTGCTCTTCCTCTCCCTTGAGATCATACAGCTGAGCTTGTGCTGCTGGATCACCGCACATGGCAGCAGGCTGGTGGCCACCCTGATGCTGGGGCTTTCCCCTCCCTTCTCAATGGTGCAGCTCTACCCATGGCAGCACGCACCATGCACGCAGGGATCCTGACTTTGGTCCCAGAGGCACTGACTTGGAGAAGTCCTCAAGCAAGGCTTTGTACTCGCACTTTTGGCAAAGTCACCTGATGTATTAGCTGTCCGGTTCTCGTCGCCTCCTGTTTTAATACAAACACTAAATAATGAATACAAATGGCAGGAATTTAGTATGACTAAATGTTATCCAGACCATAAAACTCAAACAGGAGCAACAAAGAACTGTTTCGCTGCATAATTAAGCTAGAAATATTTCAGACATTTAGTAGTGTGAAGTAACATCAATAAAAAGAAACGGGGCACTCCTAAGCCTAAAAATAAATACTTATTTATATGAAACCTGATAATTGAAGAAATTATGTTCAGTCTCTTTGAAAGAGACTGAATGTTTTCTGTTTAAGTCAGAGATCCATGACTTGGCTGAGCCATAGACAGAGCTGCTGAGTAGGTGATGTGCTGCAGGCTATTTATACTTTGCTCTTCGCCCCAGTTTTAGGGCACAAAGCTGCCTGCAAGGCATTGCCTGAGAATCACTTCTTCGCACCAATGTTGTCCACCCTTTTGGCCACAACAGACTCTATACCTGCCTCCTCCAGCAAATGAGCAGTTTTTGTCTTGTGTTGGCTTTTTATCTTTCCCAACACAGGGAAAGCATTGTCATACAACCCCATCAAACCATTTGACACACCTCCATAGTGAACCACATGAATAAGGGGACACCTGTGTTTTGGTCACTCAACATATATGTCTCTTGTTAGCGCAGTCAGGAAGAGTGAGGTCCCTAGGAAAGATGATAGCAGGAAGCAAGACAAAACATACCAGACCTCTGAGCTGGGAACAGTGTTTGCTCCTGCTCCAGGTTTCACAGGCTTCAGGGGAAACAAGGAGCAAGCAGTGGACTGGGTTAAACCTTGTGACAGGGCTGAACTCTGCATGGTGGAAATTTTTCACTATATATATATACGGTGGCAATTTATTGGTACCCCATACTGGATCCATGCATTTTGCATGACTACAGTAAAAGTAACAAAATTGTTTGGGTTTTTTTATCAGCACATAAAAACCCTAAGGCTATCTACCCTTGAGTGACGCCAACACAGTCTTGCTGGCTTAGCTGCATTAGCATCAGACCTCTTTCACTGGTTAGGTCAGCAATCATAGAATCTTAAGACCAGAATGGTTTGGGTTGGAAGGGACATCTTCCACTAGAACAGGTTGTTCACAGCCCCATCCAACCTGGCCTTGAAACACTTTCAGGGAAGGGACATCCACACCTTCTCTGGTTCAGGTGTTTCACCAATCTTGCAGTAAAGAATTTCTTCCTAATACCTAATCTAAATGTCTCCTCTTTCAGTTTAAAGCCATTCCCCCTTGTCCTATCACTACATGTCCTTGGAAGAAGTCCCTCTCCAGATTTCTTTTGAGCCCCTTTATCATAAAAGATGGGCAGGCCTGTGTCTTAGAGATTACTGCTGTGATGAACTCTATACTTTAATATGAACTAATATATTATGTCCATTCTAAAAATACATAAATAAGATCCAGGACAAGATCCTTAGTTTTAGAGCACTGTAGCCCTGTTGATTTCCACAGAGCTATATTAATTTACATGAAATGCAGTTTCAGCTTTGCATTTCCAGTCCAACCTTCTCAAATGGAGAGTAGGAAAAAAGTATAGAAAATACATGAAGATGTAAGACTGTAGATCTAGTCCCTCAAACATAGACAAGATTACAGAAAGACATGAAACAGAGAGTAAAATCCTGATCTTATTTCTACCTGTGTCTATTATTTTCCTGGGATTATTTTTCATTTGCTCGGTTTGGTTCAGGCGCATACAATCTAGATCATACCTTTAAGGCTCTCTCGTATTCAACATCTAATAGTGCTTATCAGTTACTGATTCTAAAGGGCAGAAGTCACTGAGTAATTGATGTCTTATCTGCAAGAAATAATTCTCTTGATAGAAGTCTCTGAGCTACACAAAACCAATTATTATTTCCAGGAACTTAAACTAAGGAAAAATGCATCCTTGAAAACTATCTATCTTAATTCCTAGTGGTAAACCTTGTAGCTCAAGTGTTTCATTCACTCTTCATAATTTTCAGCCTGTCCCCTGGAGAAAACAATGTGAGGTCATCACAGTGGTCATCAAATGAGATGAGGTGAACTTTCTGATACTCTTAATTAATTGTCCTGTGCCCATTGGTCTGTGTCTAATAAGCGCTTGTGGTGGCTTCATGAGGTAGGGCACTGCAAAATGCAAAACTGATCACTTACCTGCGGCTGATAAACCTCATCTGCTCCTTAAAGCTATTCTTCTTCTTCCCCCTGAACAATCAAACCCAGGTTTTGGCCTCCAGGTAGAGAACCACTGTGGACACCAAACCCCATCCTCTGCAATCATAGGCAGCCACTTGGCTGTTGTCACTGCGTGCTTATCACCTGTTCTCTGTACAACTGGCTTTTCCATATTACCCGTTTGAAATCATTGATTCACAAATGCTCCAGAAGATGCCCAAAATCTGGCAGTTTCACTACAATACAGCTATGAATCAGAGAAAGGATTGGTAAGAAATAAATTACTTTTGATTAAAGGATACAGCATCATTTTCTGTAAGAACCTTTGGGTTCATGGAAGGCCTTGCCCATCTTACCCGAGTCTGGGCTCAACAGTGACAGCTGTAAATCAGAAAGAGCAATGCCAGTGAGGTAGTGCTAGCACTTCTCCTCTTTCTTTCCTTGAGAGCAAGAAATGCCAGGTCTGACTTACCTTCTCCTGGAGAGGTGAATGGGGTGATTTCATGTGCCAGTGAGGAAACCTGGACAGTCTAAATGAGAGTTATAGCAGTTAATGTCTGAGAAAGTCAACCAAATGGACTAGTCTCACTGTCAGTAAAAATAAATGATCTAAAAGAGTCACTAAATCATGGAGAAAAGAGTATTCTGAGCAAATGGGTCTCAATAAAAAGAGCTGTTCTGGAAATACGGAATTCCTCAAGTGGTTTTGTAGAAAAGAGCACATTGTAAAGACAGCCATCAGTCCAAACAGAAACATAGGTTAAGACTGAGCTAATTACTTTCTGAATGAAAATCTATTGCGAGTACATTTACTTCTTGGGGGAAACCAGGTTATGTTTCTTAAGTTAAATTTATTCTCCCTTGTACACCTGTGTTGTATGATATCTAGGCAGATTGAAGGCATTTTAAGAGGCATTCACTAAGTTTGCATTAATATTTTCAAAACCCTCATAAGGTTATTTTCTATGAGACAGTAAATTGCAGGACAGTTCCCTAATAAATAGCTCATTTCTTTTTGCAGGATCTAGGCCAAATTCAGTGGTGGACTCTGTGTAACATAACACACACATCAACAGCTTCACTGTAGTCTCCCTTTCTCTCTGGTGTCACTGCCCTCAGAGAAGCAGAACAATTTCTGGAGAACAAATGACAAGAGACTCAATGACCAGACAAAAATTGATCATGAGGGACTTGCAGGGGGGCAAAAATGTACCTCCATTGACATCAGGCCATTTTACATCCATCTGGATCTGAGGTGGTGTCACTGGCATTTGATCAGCTGAAAACACTGTGTGAATTCAGTGGAGCTGCAAAAGTTTAATCCAAAAGATTAAATTCAGACTTGAGTTAATTCTTGTCAAAACCACCAATAACAAGGTAAAAGTATGGCTTCAGGTATGAAGGAATGTATGGACACATATTAAATCAGGAAGATACCTGCTTTCTCATATTTTACTAACACTGCTCTTTAGTATATCCATCACATTCATTTTGTACGGTCAGATGGTACAAGCTCTAATGCCTTGTGATCTATGTGCTTTTTCTGACCAACCTGTTAATGTCTTCATTTACATGTCCTAACATCTCTCTTGCCTATATTTGGTTGTTTTTCTTGCCCCAGATTTTGTCTCTGAAACTCCTTGTATCAGAACAGAGTCAGTTTGAACTGACATCCATTTCATGTATCGTCAGAAGCCTACAAGGTCTAGATACCTACATTTAGGCTAGTTTTCTTTAGTCATTGGAAGGCATTGGGCACTGATAGGACATGATTCATATGACCCTTTTTAGATCTACTTTAGATGGAATGAATCATGGCCTAGACATGCCTATTTTGCCTTCAATCAAAGGAAGCCTGGAATGACTTAGTCAGATATGAACATCTGCAGTCAGGATGCCTACATCATTGATATCTATACAATGTTAGATGGATCCTTACCTTTGATTGATAGCCTTGTCATAACAGCAGCTTGGCTTTCCAGAAACATAACACTTACTGTTTGGTGAAGGAGCATTAATGCTGTAGAATTTGGCTTTCTTTGGTATTCATCTCCAAATATTCTTCACTGTTAAAAGGAAAGTGACTGCATCTTTTGATGTTTGGTTTTGGGGTGGGTTTTTTTTCTGTGAAATATCTTCTTACGTGTGCTTTTTCTTTTTTCATTCTTCTTCTTATCAATGCTGCTGATAACAAACACTGAATTGAAAGGGAAGAGCAAAAGCAAACCTTCATCTTCTACCAAGGATCTGATGATGGGTTACTCCAAGCTGCTAGCTTGAATGTGTACACTGGGTGTAAGGAATGCATGCTGGACTCTTGGGTTTCCATTCTAAAATACAGCTTACCTTTTCTTCTTACCAAATTTCCTGTGCATTGCCCTCAGTCTTGTTTGAAGTTCTGGTGTGAAGTTGCTTCTCCTCATCACCTCTAGTTGCAGGGATACTGCCAACGCTGCCAGTATTAATCATAGGTTAAAACCTCTTAGCAAATTTGTAATGATTAGCACAGGCTAAAGCCTATGTCCAAGCACAAGTGTAGTCTCATTCACTCCTATAAAACCATAGATCTGCACTTGATCTATGGGAAAGGAGAGAATCAGGAGCAGAGCTGTGAGAGAACAGCATTTCTTGTCCATTAAAGCACTCAGGATTTCAAGGACTATTCATGACAAACCAGAATGAACCCAGAGAAACTTGACATTTCCTGCAAAACTGAAGTTTCCCAGGGAGGAAACATTACTGGGCAAAAGTGTGTGTGTGGGGGGGTTCATTCAAAATTCCCTAACAATTGCTCCATATTTGGTATTTTTTAAAACAAAAGGTGGCTTCAAAATATATTTTCACCACAAGCACTAAAAGACGTGATATTTTCTCATTGAAAGTCCGGGGTTTGGGTTTGGTTGGTTTGGGTTTGGGTTTTATTTTAATGTCATGTGTCTGATAACAGGGTTTTCCTAAAAGAAAATATCCAAGCAGATTTTGCCAGGAGAGTTTTTTACAACTGTGAAACAAACTTGAAAGCATTTAAATTTTGCCAAGAATCACTACATAGTTTATATCGTACTTAAGCCATCTAAATAGTATTGATCTTAAGACAAGGGAAGTAGAAGGAAGTTGTTTTTTTTTCCCCCTGTACTCATTAGATAGATTAATGAATTATCTAGCTTCTCTTACTCAGTGTAGCAAATGTAGGCTCGTGGGGGGTACACACTCAGAGATATGTAAAGCTTAGGAGTGTGTTTAACCTGACTGACAATGCTGGCAGGGAAACAGATGGTCCAAAACCAGTTATGAATAAGTTGATGACAGACAGTTTCTACCTCCTGCATCAGAGAGGCTCAGGAGCAACTTTCCAGGAGGAAGATGATGGAAGCAAATCTATCTGGTAAAGTGATACATTTATAAAAGAGGTTATATGCCATGTTTGGCTGCGATAGAAGAGCTGGATGCAAGGATTTTTATGCAAAGCAAGGTGATGAATACATCAGTTAAACCTGAGTGACTGCTTTTGTTTATTACAGCCTTCAGACTAACTGTCCCGTTATCTATCACTGCTTCTGGCAAACCCTTGTGAAAAACAATTAGCTTGAACATACTAAATGTGGGAGAAGAGGGGGGACACATGTGCAAGATGAATGCTTCACTCTTAGCTCCAAACCAGCCAAAGCAAAGCAACCCCCAATGTGTTAAAGTGGCAGGACGACCCATGGGACAGAGTGCTGGCCTAGCTCCAAGGAGAGCAGGGTGCAGGTCTGGTCTTGGCATGCCTGATGACCCAAATCCCTTTATCTCCTGAAGTTCCCCATCAGCAGCCATCATCAGTGTTGATGATTGCAACCCTTTTCCTCAAGGGCTTTGAGATGTACACATTCAACTTGCTGTATGAAATAGATGTTACTATTTTGCCACAGACTTTGTGACAGAGGATTTCATTGTAAACTTCATCCAGTCCAATACCGCATACACTTATTTCTACATGGGCAATAGGACCATGGGGTATGTTTTTAAAAAGTGTGTAAGAAATAAACACTTAAAATGCCTTTTTGAAAATATCAGCCTTGGCAATTAAAAAAATGACATTGTAATGTAAATTAGATCAAAATTGCTCGGGAATTCTGAAATTTAAGTGCAAACAGATGTTCACAGAAAAATGGCAGAATAGTTTCTCTTAGATTTTTAGGTTGCTTCAAATTTGCTACACATAGTTTTGAGGATGTGCTGGCCAGCACTGAGGGTAAGAACTGCCAATGCCTTCTGAATGAAAGAAGCTTTATTTTCTGTTGACTCTGCTCTGATTTAGCACCCAAGAGAAAACTCATTATAGTAGTTCACCTTACCTCATTTTCCTTTAATGGGCTGCCAAGAGCACATGGCTAACACAAAGCCAAACATTAACATCTCCAGACTGGTGTTACCTGTCACACCATATAGACAAGGTACTGCAATTGCTATCTGTGGGCATTTCATGCACATATTTACTCTCTTAACCTTGCCCAAATACCCTCACCTCAGTCAGAGAGCAAGATGTACCTACCTGACAGTGTTAAAAGATACATAGGGAACAAATGGGTTACTTGCACTTCCCAAGGAAGGTGAACCCATAGCAAGTGCCTAAAGGCTGTGTCATTGGCTAGGATTATAGCTCTATCTGTGGCTTACTCTATCACTTACTGTATCTTTTTCCCCTGTTTAGGGCTGAGCTTGCAGTCACCGTAATGGACCTTGTTTTGTAGGAACACACAGTAGGGCTTTCAGTATGGAGTTAACAGCTAAAAATAAAGCTGACCTGGCACTACTGGTGAGCATATTAATCACCAAAATCTGTTTGGGCACACACCTGGCTTTTGAAAAGAGGAAAACGTGGTGCGAGTCTGACTTTGGTTCACTGCATTCATTACTGAGGGGTTGCATTTCTTCTTGGTAGGTTTTAGTTCAACCAAATTAGAGTCACAGGACCATGGAACGGTGAGAGCTGGAAGGGACCTTAAAGGTCATCTCGTTCCAACCCCCCGTCCAGGGATGTGGCATCCACACTTCTTTGGGAAACCTGTTGCAGTGTCTCACCACCTTCATAGTAAAGAATTCCTTCCTAACGTCTAATCTAAATCTGCCCTCTGTCAGCTTAAAGCCGTTCCCCCTTGCCCTGTCATTCTTTGCTCCAAACTGCATTTTTTTTTCACAAAAAAACCCAAAAAACCCCACAAACAAAAATTGGAATTCTTTGTTGAAGAAACAATAAGACGATTAAAAGAAACTTTCAAACCCAGAATAAAAGTGAGGTCATATGAAATACGTCTTTAATATCGTTCTGTTTGAGTTGTTTGGTTTATGTTTGAATGACAAATGAACCCTGCTGTGGTCAGTCTTAAGACTCTCCTCCCACTCCCTGCAGGCCAATGCGATCAGACCTGTGGCATTTATATACCCACTTCTGCTTGAACAAATACAATTAAAGGGCAAGGTAAGATCCAAGGCAGTGGCCTATCAGGCCTTTTGTCTTTAAGGGTGATGTTTGTGCCCTGCCTATACAATTTAGGCAGGAGTCCAGCAGGAAGAGTTGACACAGCTGGCCTCTAGAGGTAGTCTTGCTTTTCCATAGTGTAAACTGTGATAAAGTCTATATGGCTAAACCTATGCAGAGGCTGAAACAGATTATCATGGAGTCTTTGGGAGTTATGAATGGCACCAGTGTAATTTCTTCTATTTGCTGCACTGAGTAGATTTAGATATGGCCGAGAATATTGTTTCCTGTCTGGGAATTTCCTATTTGTTTGTCTCTTCTGTGCTCTCAGAGACAGCCTAGAGCACATTAAGAGGTTTAATAGATACCAGCAACAACAAGTTACATGTGTAATAGTTCACAGGTTCTAAACAAGCTCCTGCCAATAAATTCTGTCAATTGGTCCTAATGTCCTAAAGCAAAACTCAATGTCTCAAACACAAGGCTCAATTTTTTCTTAGTGGACTTGTTTTCACTTCTGGCCCTTGGTTTTAAGAAAGAAAAGCTGTGTATGGTGGAAAATGTGCCATAGGACTTTGGCTGACGTGAAAAAGCTTCCTCATCTCGAACTGCAGACATGCAACTTCATTCTTAAAATGCATGCGTAATTATGGAGCATAATTACATGGTCTATCCAGGTAATTGCATGTGAAATTGAGCATGGTGTCATGTGCTAATAAGGTTTACAGCTACATTTACATTTTCGTGTGTATGATTGCATTGATTAAGATATTCTAAATCTGCTCTTAATACTAAGGGTTATTATATTGTCTGGTCTAAACTACTCCCAGCAGGTGACAATCTGCCGTCACAGAAGTTTAGCACAAGGCCTTTTCATCACTGATATTGTCCAAGTAGAAATTAAATGTGAGCTCTTTCTCCTTCCACTGTTGGTCCAGTCACTCTGTAAAAGGCTGCCTAGCAATGATCCGTTTCTTTTGTGCTATTGGAAATCAGGAATAAACAGGAGAAATCAGGAAAATCGCTGAGGTGCTGCTACCACTGTCATGTGTCAATACACTGTGTACAGAATGGTAGATAAAGCGTGTTGGGTACAAGCTGGGTGTTTAGTGCTGACATATCAGAGTGGTATAGAGATGGTTATCCTATTGCCTCAGAGAGGGAGCAGGAGGAGGGCATGGTAGACCTGCCCCAGTGTGGTTTTGCTCCTCAGGGTGATGGAGGGTATATCCTGCACCTCTCAGAGAGCTGCTGCCTGGGTTATTTCAGTACATGGTGGAGCCCCAACAGTCAATTTGAGGCTCAGTACCCTGCATAAATCCTGCAGAGGCCATTGTCCCCATAAAACTTGCAGCATTCCATGCTTCCTGGTGGTTGGGACCACTTGCAACAACCATCAGATCTCAGGGACCTTCCCCCCAACACAGCCCCCAGGCATGAGCTACATCACACTCGTGTGACAGCAGCCCTTCTCCATGCTTGTCCTCCATCCTGCCTTCTGTATGCTCTGTTACCAAGTACTGGAAAGCAGGGGAGGCTCTGCAGCAACAGCAATGGCTGGCCAAGTGACCACTCTTGTGCCCTCGGGATCCATCATCATCACCATCTGTGGATATGGTAAGGCTGAATAGTCCAGGAGAGTAGGCACAGGGACATGTGCCTGACCAAAGAAATCAGAGACATACTACGTGCTCATTTACAAAGGGAGGTGAGATCATACCAGAACATAGCACCTGGCCTTCCTTTAAGTTTAGAATACTGACACCTGCTCATATTAAAAGAATACCCCATTAGTAATATGATTTTGCTCACACTGCCTCGCAGTTGTCTTTCCTTTCACTGAAAAGGACACATTAGCACCAAAATCTTCTGCTGCTGTTTCCCCACTGGCTGCAGTAATACTGGAATCAAGCCTAAATGTGAACATAATTGAGAACTCGTTTGAATAAAATTATCTCATTCAGACATACTGGTTCTAGGAAGTCAGGCTAATGCAATCATTACAGTAGTAGTCTAGAAGTCCAGCGCTGCTTACTGCTACCCCTGATTTGCCTACTGACTTGTTTTATGGCCTTAGAAACAACTTTTCTGTGATTGATCTCCTTCAGCTGGAAGATGGATATGATGTTTGTTTATTTCAATTAAGTCTTGAGTGATTTAAAAGGGATTAATTAACCTCCATCAGACAATTTTGAAAGGCACTAATGCACAGTGTTAATAATACTATAATAACCCTAAAAAGGAGGAGAGGGGAGGACATTTTAGAAGTTGCAGGGCTTTAAGCTTAAAGGCAGTATAAATAGAAAGGACTGCATTTTTCTGAGTGGGAATAGAGAAATGACAGCCATCTAGTCCATTCTTGAGTAAGACGTTGTATTTTGCATTTGACTTGTCAGGGAAACGTGTGTCTTCTCATTCCTCCTTGGCTGCTAATTCATTCCATTTAAGTTGGGGAATGTTTACACCTGTCCTCATAAGATCCCATTCATACTTCTCACTATTTCAGACTCATTAGCCTCACTCAAACTTGGGTAGGAGCAAGTTAATCCTTTCAAGAATAGCTTACACTGTTAATACATCCAGTGCACAGTGTGTGAGATCATATCACCTTGCCCCAAAAGAGCAGTAGGTTTGCAGCCTACTTCCAGCCAGCTGATATTCCAAGTGACCTGAAGGAAATCACTGTAATTTCTCTGAAGACAACTGAAATACATTTATCCACAATAGCTGAGGCTCTATTCCTGCCATAACAATTAAAAGCTGTGTCAGTGTCAAAAAAAAAAGTACAGTCTGAATCTGTACTTATTTGTGTATTTTTAACCAAAAAATTCAGTGCTAAACTCAGTCCTCCTGCACAACTGCAAATAAGCACTGCAGATTCTTGCTATCATAAATGTCATCTTTCTCTGGAGCTTCCAGTAGAAAGCACAAATCTGAGGACTTTTAGGCTACAAGATCCACCTCTTTCCATGAGTAGGCTGGGCGTAAATGGTGCTCCAAAGGTACAGCTTATGAGCGCTGGTGTGTGTTGCCAAGTTATCATGTAAGATCACTAGTGTTTTCTGAGGACTTTTAAGGCAATTATATCATTGCATTTTACAAGTTATACCTATAATGAACAGAGCCTTGAATCAGTCCTGTTTGGAACAGTTGCAAATACACAGATAAGCTAAAAAGACTCACCATTCTTTATGCAGTTGACCAGTTTCACCCCATGTCATCAGTAAGTTAAATAAGACCAGGACCAAAGTGTTCTGGAGAGCTCAGTCAGTCCTCCTCCATGGAAAGATTGTTTGCTTCTGTCACAGTGTTGAATACCTTCTATATAATAGCACCTTCCTGTGTGGAGGAGCTGTTCCTCTCCAATATTAGCTGATTTTAATTAGACTTTATAGGTCCCCCAGTACACCACTTGGTCTCATCTGTAGGCAGCTTCCACAGTTCTCCCTGGTAGGTTTGTTATGAATGCAGTATTAGTGGCATTTCAGTCTTTGCAGTAAGTGGCTGTTTCTAAGTATTGCTCCTAGGGAACTTGTTGGTAACATTTCCAATATCACCTAAGAGCCCAAGTTCCACTTCCAATGGTGAGTGAGATGCCCACATCTCCAGTCGAAGCAGACTGCAGGCAGCTAAATGGCCATTTCAGCAGGAGCTGCAGTCCAGCATTACAGGGTGCAGAAATCTCCGTTCTTTTGGTCACACTGGTCTGCTGAAGAGGAACTCATGCTTCTAGAGCCTTCCGGATATCTCCTACCTCATCTGCACTCATTCAGTATCCCTATGGCAACTAGAGCAATTGCTCACTTGGAATAGTCATCTTAGGACAGTGTCATCCAATTTCTTCTTTTACATGATTTAGCAATTGAAAATAAAAGAAAACAGTAGAACAGCATCAGTGTCCCAACAGCTCTATGGAGACAACATACAACTGCTTAACAGGACCAGGAGGTGTCCAAAGACTGCTGCTTGAGTGGAACTGAACTCAGCAGAAAGTTACAGCCTTCCTCTGTGCAGCTCAGCACTTTTCCTTGGCACTAATTAGAATGGGAAGTGGGGGGAAATAACCCTTAAATCAGAAAGAAATCTCACAAGTTACATTTAAGGAAGGAGCAGCTTTTATTTAGGTCAGTGCTTCTGAGGTCTATAACCTCTTGAAAGGGTTTTGCATCTGTGAACTGAAATTCTTTATCAGAGCTCTAAATGGCAATGAAAATGATACAGCGAAGGGCTCAGTCAGTGAGATATGTTTCTCTTCTCCATCTGTATTGCTTGGAATCCTTAATGTGGTGAGCTTGGTTTCATACAGGTACTACAGAAGCGTTATACTAACTATATACTACTAAAGCTTTGATTTGTGTTTCTCTTGTCTCCATCCACAGCCATGCAATGGAAAATGTCTGTTAAAATTCTCAGGTCTTCATGGTTTGCACAGGTTTGCGGTGTTTCACTTTGGAGATCTGAGCTGAATCTCCAGCATCAGCAAAAGTGAAGCCAATCAGACCATTTCAAGGCCTCTACACCACTTTAAAACCAATATAATCATGTTCAGAGATGTAAGTGATGTACAATAGTTGTGCTGGGCCTTCTTTTGTTCTTTGAGAGCTGATGTAAAAACACACCCAGGTTTTCCAGGTCCCTTCCAACTTGGGTTCTTCTATGATTCTATGATTTTGATGTTCTATTTAGATACAGATTCCCAAATTGGTCTTGCTTGGATTGGCATGCTTGGGTTTCATTCACCTCCAGTCTGCTCAGCTTTCAAGCTGAATACTGCAACATGTGAATGTGCCACAGGTCACTAAATTGTAAGCTTAGCTTAAAGGTTGGGAAGACTTTTAAACAGGCAAATCTTCAGGCTTGATGAACTGTGGCTTTATGTAACACAGTGATCTTTGCAACACTTGCTATGAAGTTTGGTCCTAAGTTTGGAAAATACTGACTTCTGTAGGACTAAGAAATGAATTAAAGCTTCTGCGTTTGGTTGCCATCAAAAGCCTTTAGGAAAACATCACATAACACATGGGTGATGCAGGGGTCCTGACCACACAGTCAGAGACAAGCTGGTAAAACTCTTCTTTCATGAAAAAGAAGTCTTTTTTGGCTAGGTGAGAGCAAAAAAGGAAACAAAAATCATTGCAAGTCATTTCTGTATCTAAACCCCAAAACAACACACTTTCATGCACTTTCACTTCGGGCCTATCATGTTTTCCCCCATATTAAACAAGAGTGAGAGGAATCTGTGTGTCTGTATGTTTGTATGCATCTGGTCACACAAATATTTTGCAACATCACTGAAATAACATATTTGAGGATGAAATTGAATGTGTTTCATCAGCTGCAACCCGTCCATCCTTACCTGTAATTGTGCCTTGACACTGAAACCCCAAACTTCAGGGAACTAACTGGAAATGCTTAATTTGATGGCAGTGGAATCAGTCTCCCCCCCTCATAGTTTATTATGGATGGTTGTTCCTATGAAATTAAGAGTAAGAGGAGTTGTAAAAAGCAGGAATAGAAATCAGATTTTCCACTAATACATGGGAAATCAGACTGGCAACAACATTCAGACATACTGAGATGAAAACCTGAAGATACGAGCTTGGGCTGAGATAATTGGAAATATAAAGTTTGCTTAGTTCAGAACTGGGAAATGTTGACAATTTTAACTGTTTCATATATTAATGTTCATTACTTCTTTAGTTACATGTAAACAGTAAAAGTTTCAGAATAGAAATACATGCTTTTGCAAATTTATTCTTCAAAATGCATTTTTCTAATAAATTTCCTTTTTCACATATTTTTACACGTTGGATTTCCATATGAGTCACAAAAATAAATCAGGAGAAAAGAAAAGAAGCACATATAGATATGTAGATACGTTTAAAATCAGCATATGTTCAATTAAGTTGTGTTTTGCAATGAGGTCAGCCTCCTGCTTCAGAAGCTTTCCTGAAAAATACATTTGTGTGGATGAATCATTTTAAGATTCAACAGTCAGTGGAAGTTGACAGAGGCTTTTCATGTGAAATATTACACAACCTCTTGAGCATCAAAATTATATGGCAGGAACTGTTCTGTTGAGCACTACAGTCACTTTTCCAGGATCAGATCAATACATTTTCTGTCAAAGAACAGATCTGCTAAAACAACCAGAAAATTTCTGCAAGAAAATGTTATTTTTAATACAGCTAACTCTGTAATTCTATAGCAGTACGGATAGGCTTTTTAACGTGATTTCTGATTGAAGTAAACTCAGGAGGTAGCGCACAGATTTGTTAGTTCATTTTCAAATCTTGGACCCATCTTGCAAAAGCTTATGGACAGGCTTAACTTTTCACAGAGATATGTTTATTTCGGTAGGATAGGTCTCTGTCTGCAAAGTAAGCACATACAGTGAATCTTCTCAAAAGCAGGGTCTTTGGTTCTGATCTGATCTGTATAAGCTCATCCCTCTAACTTGGCTAAATCCCATTTATAACAAGTCCACGGGCTGTCTTCACAAACAGCTTTCAAAGTATAGCCAACCTCTGGAAACATTCTACATACGCATAGCTTTTCAGGGGAGGCATGATTAAAGACTGCATTATTGAATCCCAGTGGAGATAGCCATGGTTGCAGAATTGGTTTTACAGACTTTTTATGTATTGGCTGCAGCTCTTCATGCACGCCTCATGGAACCTTCTGAGTTACTGTCCAGGAGTGTCAAGAACTCTTTCTGTATGACACTAGACACAAAGATAGAAGGGGTTGGTATTCCCTTGGTTTATAAGAAATTAGGGTTGTGATTTGAAGGACCAGTCATCATTCGGTCTCTTTGGTTCCATAGTCCTTTATTCCCATTCTCTAGCAGTCAACATTCCACTGCAGGTAAAGAGTTAATTAGTAAAAATAATTGGTTTCTTTGTTGGATTAAAAGTAATGGCATCACATTGATGCTTGCAATCATTGCAACGGGGTGAAGAAATAAAATAGTTGGGTCTTTGGTTCAGGTTGAAGAATGTGTTTGAAGTGCACAAACTTGATTATTTAATGCAGGGATCCCTGGGTTCTTATTTTAAACTCAGTGGATAGGAAGTTAGCATTTCTGAGGTTCTCTGTTCTTCTAAATCTTCCTCCAGGAAAGCTGCATGGAATTGTGACAGCACCTAACTTCAGGCACCTAAGAACCTCTGCCAAAAGGACCCTGTTCACAGGCAGTGAGGACAGCCAAGGAACCACCAAAAGAAATCCAGAGTGAGTATAGATCCAAGAGGATCCTGTATGTCTTTTCACCATTTACACAAAGTGTTTCAAGGTGTTTAGGGCATGTAGCCTAAACTGAATCCCCACCTAATTTCACTTGTTCTACGCCTCATCATCTGTTGCTTTCATATTCAGAGGACCTTAATCACTCAACAGAGACAGTAGAACTTAATCTCCCCATTCACAAAGGGTGCCCAAAGTTGTGCTTATTTCTCCAGATTAAAGCGCTTAAGTGGACAATAGCAATGGCTTTGTTTGTCCTTCACCTCTTGCAAGAGGCTTGAGATGCCTCAAGACTGTGCCTATGAAGATAGAAATGGAGTGAGGGCTGCAGGACACCTCATGAAGCAGCTACAGAGGAGGGCAGGGCAGTGCCTGATGTCTGAAAGGGATGTCTCACACACACACACACACACACACACACACACACAGAGCTTCTCATGCCCACCTCCACCTCAGTGGTGCTTCCACGGACAATGAGGTTCTGAAAATGTGCCCTCCTCTTTCCTGATGAGCTGTCATCAACCGTATCACTTTGCATCAGGTAAACCCAATAAGAGCATCTGCTGATGTCACTAGTGGAATACCAGCTTGCTCCTGTGGCTAGGAGTGAATTTCTCTGACAGCAAGGACCACGTGTCTGGACTCAAGGCTGGTTTTTGAACTGCTGCTAGTGCCAAAAATCTCTTCAATTTCTTAGCTACCACACAGACTCCTGGAGGCTGGGAAAGGTACATTCCTTTTTCTTCTCAGAGGTCATAGCGAAACATTCCTTCAGTAATGTCAAGGTCTACAAGCCCCATGTTAACATCTGGGTGATGCAGGCCATGGTGTGAGAGACTCAGTCCATCACTGACTCACACTTCTCATCCTTAGATTATTGGAAGAAAGAGAGAAGGAAAGAAACCAAGCCCTGGGCGTTGCCCCTCCAGGGACATGAGGAAAGCCACAGTTCACCTCAAGCATCCTTGGACAAGTTGCACCCATCCATCTGCAGTACTGTTTAGTTTCAGCCCACCTGTGTGTCACCATTGGCTCTGGCAGAGGTGACTATCCCTATGCTGAGGATTTAAGCAGTCCTGTGTTTGGACCTGGAGTGCCAGCAACAGGGAATGTGCTAATTTTTAATTCAAGCTCTCTTCAACCACTTCTTTTTACAGAGCACATTCAGTTTTCATTGTCTCCAGCCAAGAGAGAATGTAAATGGCCCCAACAGGTGCAGCAAAGAAGCACTTCAAAATCCACTCATAACTCAACAGACACAGAGTTAAATGTATGAAATAAATATTTCATTTTGACATATTGAAATTTAAGCAAATACTATAGCCAAAGGGATGCTTACAGAGAGTCTGACACAAAAGAAATACCAAAGCATCAGATGAACATTTTCCTGAACAGAAAGATTTTTGTACTTAGAAGAATTCTTCAGTTATTCATTGAGCACCATTCATGTGTTCTGTACTGCTGAGAACACACAGCCAGCCCTGGGATAAATATTTTCAGAGCCATCCAAGTGATTTGGAGACTAAGACCCTCTGACCGTCAGTAGTTATTAGGTGCTTCTGATGGTGTTACCTGCCTTGTGCAGCCCACAGGGCTCACTATCTAAACCCCTGAGGTCATTAAGAGACTTTCCATTGACTTCAAAGGCTCTGTGTCAGGCTTGCAAGGTGCTGTAAGCTCTCTATGAGGAGACGGGAACCTTTCTGGAACAACAGATTGCTTTGGACCAAGAGAGATCATTTACTGAGGATAATACAAAGTATTTTTAAGTAGGTGATGCTCACTGCTAAACTGCAAACAGCGGAGGGGGTGGCACCAGGGTAGTACTGAACATGCATTTGGTCCTTTCCAGTGAATGAAGAAGAAAACCTGCAAAAACAACAGCCCAGTTTGCTTCAAATGGCCACAGTCTTCACTCACACCTCAGCCAGGGAAAACTCCAGTAATCTTTGGCAAACCTGCAGCATCCCATCAAGATTAGCAAGGAAAAAAGAAATGACTCACCTTGCTCTCTCAAATGTGAAAGAATCAGGGCCACCTTTTGTTATGAAACCCGACCTTGTGTGGATTCCAAGCTGATGAGCATGAGTGCCTGAAAATATCAGAAAACTGTGGTTTAGCAAGAGAAATAGGGAGTGAGTGGAGGAGCCATCCTGTTGATTTTGGAAGGAGCAGCAAAAGTTCCACTGACTTCAGCTGGGCACGAGCCAGGCCCACTGGGCACAAAACTCCACTTGGCATCTCTTCCATCTTCCACACACAATACTGACAGGGTCCTATGGACAAAATGTAATTGACTGTGGCACTCAGGCATCACCCAGAAATTGTTTCTTTGCAGTAGAGTTTACCAGTGTATAAAGAGGCAGCACAAATAGGACTATGAGGGGCTTGGATGGTGCATAAACCTTGTTTTGTTCCTCTGCATAATTGAATTCCACCCTTGGAGAATAAGCAAGGAAGTCTGCTTCTTAATGCTTAGTTTTCTGTTGCAACACACGATGGATGATTGGTTTTTAAAAAAGGCATGTATGCATTATGCTAAAGAAAAGTGTTAGTTTGGTAGTGCTGGGGAATGAAACCTTGGATTTAGTCAAAGAAACAACCCCTTAATACTTTCATAAAACCCCTGGTTGAAATGAAGATACAGCAGCATCCTATGGCTTCCTCAGCCCCCAGCATCACAGCTGTTTCCTAACAGCCTTTCACAGAGCTTAATACAGAGGACAAAGATCAACAGGATGCTATTATCAAGCACCATGTGCTAGGAAAGGGTAAATGCTGAAGCAGTCTGTGCTATCGTCCTTGTATTATCTCTGCATCTATGGATAGGGAGAAAATGAGGGCTTCTAAAAGTTAGTTCACCTGAATTTGATCTTCATCGCAGTATTACGCTAAAACACTGCTTCACTAGTCCCAAAGTGGACTGGGGCAATTGCTATACTGAAAACTTTGAACTGTGCAGGATGTTATTCCCCTCGTCATTTCACACAAGCACACATGCCTGTTCAGAGTGAAAACTGACTAGCTAGGGGTCCACAGCCACTACACACACATTGACATACCTGAAGTTGCGGTCCAGCTCATAAAATGAACCAGATGAAGTGAGCAAGCTTTCTACTCTCAGTCTGCTCTGGAAAGTTGCTTCTCCGAGACACAGACATTTCCAACAGAAAGCAATGAGTTCCAGTGGCAATGCAAGTACTCGGTCACTGACACAAGAAAGCAGGCTGCCCCTAGAGGCTTCAGTACAGGGATGACAGCCTGACAAACCCACACCATGGACTTATTTCAGTGTCACTCTAAAAGCTCTAGAGGAATCTGGAGAATGAAAGACTCAAACCAGTTTTTTAAATACTAATTGGCACTCTAACAAAACCCAGTATTTCACTAGCTCTTGAGAAGATGCTAAGTGGCCTTAACAGGGAAGGTAGCAACCACACAATATTCTTGGTGTTGCAGATAAGCCAAAATCAAATAATACCCATGGAGAACATGCATTATTATTTATGGTAACAGGAAAATGGCTAAAAGTATTTGGGCCCTTCCAGTAAACCACTGCAGCTGACTACATAGACACTTTTGAGGAAGGATTCTATGTCTATTACTGGCCCTAAACCATAAAGGAGTATAGATGTGAACAAACTCATTTTTCCTCGATTAAAAGTGCTGCTAAGCTTGTGTGCCGCATAAGGAGAGATTCTGTAATAAGAAAAGCAATGAAATAAGCTAGCAATGCCCATCCGAGTGCGAGCAGGGTGAAAAACCAATGCAGAGAAAAGGTAGAAAGAGAAGTGAAGGCGGTGGAGGAAACATATGAAGCAGAGTGTGCCCCATATTCAAATTGAATGTGTCTTGGAGGACAAGGGGTGTTCCAGCCCTTCCTGCCATTACAGTACGACTCAGCAGAAAACACAGCAACAGTCAAGAAGCTTTTCCCTGGGGGAGCAATGCTTATAGTCAGAAATCAAACTAAGTTAATACGGAGGCAATGCTGACAGAAGAACAGTTATCAAAATCCTTAGCATAGAACCCACCTACTTCAATACAAGAGGTTTTAATGCATGGTGGCATCCCTATACTCTTGTTTTCCTGGAAGATACTTTCCTATTGGGGTATGGACAGATTAAACCTAACCTGAATGTCAAAGAAGAGGTGCTTATTCACTAGCCATTCTGCTAGTAAGAACCATTCAAACTCACAGCCTCCCAGGCACACACTGTACCTGTTGAATGATTTAGAGGCACTGATGCTCAAAGCAGCTCCGTCTGTGGAACTACACTCTTCCACCTAACACCATTCTGAAGCCATCCAGACTGGCAAGACCTCACTCAGAGAATTCATTGTTGTAAAACATCTCAAATTACTGAACCAGCAGATAGCTAGGGAGGGTCTTTCCTAGTTCCCAGGAAGTTTATTTCCAATCACAACTGATATCCAATCGTTTCAGTCCACATTTCGTGTTTGTATACACCATAACTTAATGGTGTCTTTGTTTTCCCTGCCCCATTTCAGAAACATTCTAGAAATGGGCTTGCCAATTAGAGGTTCAAAACCATAGGGATATGTGTTCATAGAATCATAGAATGATTCGGGTTGGAAGGGACCTTAAAAATCACTTAGTTCAAATCCCCTTGCCAGGGACACCTTCCACTAGACCAGGTTTCTCAAAGCCCCATCCTACCTGGCCTTAAACACTTCCAGGGATGGGGCATCCACAATTTCACTGAGCAACCTGTTCCAGTGCCTCACCACCCTCACAGCAAAGAACTTTGTGACCCTCCTCACTCCAACAGGACAACATCCTTCTTACGCTGCGGGTATACTCATGCTGTTTCTTATGCTGAAATGCACTAATTTAGGGAAAACTTCTATTTTGGGCATGTTCATCCCGTGTGTGCATGCAAACCCCACAAACATACCTGGTGAGTGTATATTTTCTGTAGCACACTTATCCCTGGCAATAACCTGCATTCAGACTTCCATGCTTACCCCATTTCCATGTATTTACCTGTTTCTGCTTGTAAACTTGTGTATATAATGAAGCTCAGTCCAGTATTCTCTCTGTAAGTATATTAACAGGCAGGTGGAACTGTGAAGACCTTATTCGTTGGTGGGCATTTACTTAGGTCATTGTACCTGCTGAGAAAGTGCTTGCCAAGATGTATTACAGCTCCTCAATCTAGCCTCACATAATCAGGGTCTGCCTGTATGTGGTTAGAGGCCTTCACAATGAAGCATTTCCACTCCCTGAAAGGGAGAGCTGCATGTGGAATGGAGCAAGCAGATATTTTTCTCCATACAATTTTCCTCTTGCCAGGAAGCTGGTTGGGTTTTATTTGGGTTTTGTTTGCTTGTTTGCTTGTTTGATGAGAATGTCCATGGGAAGCATCACTTCCACTTTATTTATTTATTTATTTATTTTGATAGTAAATGCAAGCAATTCAATGCAGACAAATGTTCTGCTTGCTCTATGTTGCACAAGAAATAGGGGAAAATCCTAATGAAACACACTCATTTGAAATGGGAAGGTGAAGGGGTTCCTGTCAGCTATGATGTGAAAGACTAGGAGGATTTGTCCTTGAGGAAATAACACTTCCCACATCAGTTCACACTCTGTGTGGTAAGGAAAGGAAACAGAAGAGGATGCATGGTCACAGCTTCTCCTCCACTCATCCACGCATGCCTGTTACACCTGCATATGTGGATGCAGAGATGCCAAGCTCTAAATTATACCAATGCCATCGGAACAGCAGAGCTTTGAGAACCACCCTGAGCTGTCTGACACAAATGTGATCATTTCCAGTAACTCTCATGGGGCTCGGTACAGGACCCATTCTTAGGAAGGGTTTACACAGCATCCCCCAACTTTGTGTATCAGCTTGTGAGGGCAGCCAGGGAGAGACTTCACTTTTTTAGACTAGTCAGCATTTGATTTCATGCTTCTTCATTAAACAATGCATGCACAGAGTGCCTTAAAAGTACACTTAAAAGAATCATTTCCAACTGCTTTCAGCTGACTGAGGAGTTGCACTGGTGCAGGACCGAACCAGGAGTATGAACAGATAGGACTGCATGACAGTTTGAGCTTATTCAGGTGTACGACAACATAGAGAATACGTCAGCAAATGGAGAGCCATGTGGACATTAGAAATCAGCCATGATGACTGGCTTTAGGGGATCCCTGAGCTGGTTCACAGGGTGGCCACAGGCATAGGGATAGTTCTGAGTCTATGTTTCTAACTTCAGGTCAGAGAAGATTCAGTTTGTTCTGTTTGGCCGCATTAGATTAGTAGATTATAGTAATCTACATGTTAGCACCATGAGTAAAAGAATGGATACAGGACTGGACTCTGATCCTGAACCTTTGTTGCTACTGGATCAGAAGGCGGTTTAGGTAAAGCCACACGCTCCTCTCTATCTTTTCAGTGACTCAAGCCTGCAAGGGCTTCTTGAGATCTTTAGGCTCCCTCACAGCCCACTGAAGCCAGTGCCAAATCCCTCTGCAAGGCTGCCACAAGCCCTTTGTGTCAGCAGTTTTTTGTAGTCCAGTACATGCACATGAACACTCTTGTTACTGTTAGCATGGAGGGGTATTACCATTACCTGACACTTCAGCTGCCTGGGACACTTAACCTATCCCCTGCTCCACCACAGCATCTGCCAGATTTTTGCCCCAAATCCATAGGGCCACATTCTACTGTTTTCATACACTTGGAGGGTGAGGGCCCAAGTTAATTTGTCTGCTTCCTCATCTGCTTTTATAACTTATATTTAATGCAATGGGCCACTGGTGCAGCAGCAGGCAGAGAAGAGGAGCTGAGGGAGAGAGTGCAGTGGCTTTCCCTGCACTAGAGCTGCTGCACTGATGGGTGAACCCTGCTCAGTGGCCAGTGCCATTATCCCACCTTGTAATAAGTTTCACATCAGCACTCAGGATGGCTTTGTCCCTAAGGATGCATTAGCTCCACCCCCATTAGCAAACACCACATACAACACTTCGTTCTCCAGTAAAAATTACTTTTTACCCCAAAAGTATGAATACCAGGAGTATTCTCTTTTTACTGACCTATGTGGAGACTGGATTTAGATGCAGATGGGTCAGTGAGGGGCAGTTTCTGTGTGGCTGTCGGTACTTCACATACCCAGTCATAACATTAAAAGCTATATAAGCAAATGTGGTTATACCAACTGATTCCCTCAGTTCTTTCCAGTAACAAAAGTTGGGGATGCAGCACTGGTGAAATATCAGACCAGGTCTTCAGTCTTGCCATTGCTGTCTGTATTGTGAAATAAGAGATCAGTACTTACAAACTGAGGACAGCAGGAGAATGTCTTGCTGTAGTTAAGAGAGCTCCATCACTGCTTTTGATGCTGTCAGGATCTCACCCCCTGACTGTAAAACTTTGGAGCAAGCAATGTGTCTCAACACAAAGCTTCAGCTTCACAAGGAAGATGGAGAAGCGACAGACCTTTAAAGCCATAGTTCCTTGTTTCTAGGCAGGTCTTCTTGACAGAACCAAGAGCATGTATGGGCTTAAACTTACATGCATTAAGAGTTCCCTCAAAGTTAACAGATGAGTACATAAACCTCCCTTTGATGGGGACCTAGGTGAGGATCTAAGGCGCTCTAGTCCTTTTCTAAACAAGGTTTTTATGTGTGCAGGAAAAGAGCAGTGGAAGCAACAAGTCAGCCTGGAAACATAAGAATGAAGGGGAAATAGCTATTAACTTAATCTGAGCAGTGCTGAGCATGCCTGACTTGAGTTCTTCTCAGTCAGACTCCAGCAGAGTCACAGATTTAAGGTTTCTTTGTGCACACCCAGTTCATCACAGACCATAAATCTCACCAGAGATCTCTGCATGCCTTCCACAACTTCCATCTGAAATAAAGAAATGCAGACGGTTATGCAAACCACTGATTTTTCAAATTGCTGGAAGTTAAAAAAAGAAACTATGGGACAACAGATCACTTGTGCTAATGTGGACTGATTCTTTTTCAAACCCTTATGTTGACGCAAAGTGATGCTGCAGGCCAGGAAAGTGCACTAAAAATGCTATGGTTCAGGTCTGACCCTTTTTAAGGATTTCTTTTTCAATTGAAACACAAAAATGTTTAATTTAGAAAGCATTCGAAAACTTAAACTTTTGTATGTAAATACAGTTACACCTCCCCTCCCTCCCCTTACAGAAATACAATCCTCCAAGCCGTCAATTGACAAAACTCATCATTTGAAAGAAATAGCCCAGTATTATGGAACTGATTTTATTGCTGATGAAGTTAGAACATGGATCAGCTCCACCACTTCCCTTTCCCAAAAGTGTAAGGAGAGGCAGCATTACAACTGGCAAAAGGCTGCAAATTTTAGTGATGCAGGGATCTCAACACAAGCGTTTCAGTGAGAGCTGCAGACAGTCGCAACAAGGGAAACGCACACCCATCATGGGTGTTTGAGGGCTAAACCAAGCAGGTCGGCAGACAGACCCCAGTGTGAAATTTGCCTACTTTATAGAGTAAAATACCTTCCTTGCAATAGCACTGGCACTGGGAAAAGCCATGAGAACTGCCGACTTCAGGGAAAAGCCACATGAAGAGGGTATGCAGGAAGGCACACTGTATGGTTTTAAAGGGGCCAGTTCCCATGTTGGAGCAGGGAGGAGCAGGGGAAAGTGCCCTTCTTACGTTTCACCTTCTTGTCCATTTTAATCCAGTGGGACAGAAACAATACAATCTTCTGATTTAATTTCCTCTTGCGAGGCCTCTCACCTGGATGCACTGAAGCAGTGCACAGCCTTGGTCCTGCAAGAATATTTATAGTTGGGTTGCACTAGTCCAAGACATGAATTATTTCCTCCTTCCTTTCTTTCTTTTTTTCTCCTGGAAGGCCTCAAGAGCCATCCAGTTTTGTTCCCTACCCTACCTCAAAGCTGGTATTTTTAATTCCAAAAGCAATTCCTCAAGAAAGGAAGGCTGGATGTAGTCCGCTGTCTCTGGGTTCCACTGGGTTGGATGCTTCTTCCCTGCCTCAGGAGCTGAGCCAAAACTCCTTCACTGTGTCCCCATATGATCACTACCTGAAGGAATCAGATTCTGATCTCTGCCCCTTTGATGTCCTTCCCTCGCAGATATGAACAAGATCACTAATATTAGATACATGGTGCTCTCTATTTCCCTAGATACAACATGTCTTTGAGTAGTTCAATGACTAATGCATGATGTTGTTATTTAGGGTCAAATGGTCACTTGCTTTGTTTTCTTTACAAATGGTAGCAGCATTGTGCAGCCAAAGAAGTGTGCTGCGGTCTCAAAAGGGATGTAACTATAGGTGTGACAGTTGGGCATTGAGACATACACCTGAGAAACTCACCAAGCTCTAAGAATTCATGCTCGGACCTAATCAGGGCTGCTCTTTCACGTGAGTCACTGCTGGGACCTGCCACTTGTCAAGCACAGGCTCAATGTCATCCTCCTTAGTTATGCAGTGGACTCGGTAGGTTAAGAACTTGTGCTCCTCGATTGCCCCAGTTCTTCTAGCCAGAAGTAAATGCATATTTGTGAGGTATCTCTAAAGTCTGGGCTGGTATACTGAAGGTTGGAGGAGGACCCTGGAGCAGAGTTGCAGCTTCTTGAACATTTATAGAAAAGGGAAAACAAGCAAGCAAACAAATAAATGTTTGAATAATACCAGGAACAGAGATGGGGAAAAGAGGCCCTTGGGCGGAGGAGGGAGAGAGCTGCTTGCTGGCACTAAAATGTAATAAGGGGCAAACAACCTAAAATTGACAAATGGGTTCCAATTACATTCTATGCTTAAAGCAGTTAAATATTATTGCAGTTTACACGAGAGTTAAAGCAGTATCTGTACAAATTAAAAGTGTGGGGTTGAGGGAAAGCTTCGATCTTTTTGCCCAGCTTTTAATGGGGACTTTGTCAGTAAGTCTGAAGGAATCCTAAGTTACTGGATGCGAATGAGAGACACACTGCTCTCTTGTGTGTTGCTGGCTATGGAAACTGTTTTACTTGCACTAGACTAACTCAACGGGCTACATAACCTGAGGTGAGTGGGTCTGACCTTATCTACATACTTTCTGTAATGCACTGTACTTGTGTAAGGACAAGGAAAATCACCTGAGTTTAGAGCTTAGCAAACAACTGCTTCATTATTGAAGATGTATATTTCACATACACTACTATGTTAAGCAGTTAACGTATGTATTAGCTCAACACATACTTCAATGTCTTTCAGAATCAGGAGGAGTTTTTACAGATGTGATAGACTCAAATGGATCTGGATGCTCTGGCTAACCTATTACTCAATTCTTCCAAAACAGGAAAAAAAGGTAAATAGCTCCTCAAGGTGTAGTAATACTTCTCTGAAAAAGGGAGGTGCTGTGCAAGAGAAATCTCAGAGCAACAAAGGAAGAAATGTATGGGGCAATGCACTGCAAGTTAGAAGCCCAGATCTGATTCCTAATGTTGCTGCTTCCATACTGTGGGACTCCGGGCAAGTCATTTCACCTTCCTGCTCTCTTCTAACTTGTCAAATGAAACTGCTAGCAGCTCCGCAAGAGGTTGCTTGTAGGATCTAACGCTCTGAGTGGCTGGTTCTGTTAGAGCAATGGAGTTCTTAATGTTCTGCTAACAAAAAGAGTTAACAGGAGCCATGCACAGGTATAGAAAGAGAACATTCAGGAGAAGCATCTCAAAATTATAAAGAACATATCCTGGTTACTTTAATGCTCTGAAATAATAGGAATAAGAAACAGAGGCAAAGAAATGCAATCATTGTTTAACTGTTCGCTCCTAAAGAGAAACCAATGGAACAAGTTGGCCCTTTTCTTTGACTTCTACAAACTTCTGTTGAGTTCTCAAGAAACCGAAAGTGTTCCTAAAAAGGGCTGAGGTGGGAACAATAACTTCCTAAAAGTGTGGCTCTTGAATAATGGCTGTACTGCACTGATCCTGTGCCTCTGCTCCTACTCTAAAGTAGATATTCTGCAGCTTTAGTTCCGATAAAATGCCTGCTCCCTTCAGTGCTTGCACATAAATTCCTATTAATGTTACCATGTTATACAAGTGCATCGGGGAGGAAAATAAGCCCACTAATGCATTGTCCTGCTCCAGTGTTTTTTAACCTGGAGGATGCCACGCTATTCCATGGGCTGTGGGTGGGCGCAAGCCACAGGAAAAAAGCCACAGAGGTGGGACAGGCTCCATAAGGCTGCATCTGCCTCACCCTTTCTTCCCCATGCTTCTCCCCAGGCTGTGTGCAAAGCTTAGTGCAGATAAAGCATATGCTCCCGGAGTTGCCTTATGGCCTTCCTTCCCTGCTCACATGACAACCGTCACTTGTAGTCAGCCATGGTAGCAGCTCAAAGATGCAGGGCCTGCAGGCTCAGGCTGCAGCTGGCTAGTCCAAGCTTCCTTTCTATTATCTGAATACATTTCAAACAGCCATGGAAGCATGCATCTATCTCAGCTGGGAAGAGCTACCAGTGGTCAGCTCAGTTCCACCGGCAGCAGGTAGCTCCTGCCCTGGGCAGGAGGAGGAGAGGCAATGGTAATCGAGGACCACACTCAGCCCACCTCCAGCGATAGCGAGCTCCACGGCAGGCCCCAAAGGAAGGGAACAGAACAAATCCTGATTACTATTATTTATATCAACGCTATTATTTTTCCTGTTACTATTAAATAACAGAGTGAAGGGAAATACTTCTTTCCCTTTAGACAGAGCGCAGACACGTGGCTACTTACATCTTTTACATTGTGCCATGGATTAATTCAGAGGGGACGGGCGCTGGGAGGGAGATACTCCACCGTCAGCTGACCACAAAACAGGCAGACCCGGATGAACTCAAACAAATGCCACAAACGTGCAACTTAGAAGCCCCAAATCCTGCTGTGTGTGCATCCGAGAGAACTGCTTCATCTGTGCTGAACTGCACCGACTACAGCGGAGTGCTGGCTGTGTGCAGCAGTGAGCAGGCCACAAGGCAGGGTTGGGGCATCGTTGTTTTAAAAGCCAATTGCACGGAAGGGGCAGAAAAGTGCTACCTGATGACATGGGTTTCTGCAGAAAAATCTGAGGATGCAACTTGGGCAGAGTTTTAAAACTCCTCATAATGAGCAAGCAGTTTTGACCATTTCAGCAGTAGCTGAAAATTCCTCATGTACTCTGGTTAGCACCTTGTAACTCTTGATAACAGTGACTGACTAAAGCCAGAAATACCTCCAAGTGGGCACGCAAAGAGATTAATTTGCCTAAAGTCATATGCAGAGAAATGGAAACCCAGAAATATTTACTGTCCTCTCCCCATCATGACCTCAGTGTTTGCAGAAGGCCCTGGATTGCTACCCCCAGAAAAATACAGTCCTCTCCTTCACCATGGACACAACAAACCCAAGGCAGTGGAAATTGAAGCATTTTCTTTTCTGACCATGCCAGCATAGCTTAGCTTATCCATCTCTCTTAAAGGGTGACAAAATACTTCTGCATCTACAGGCCCAATAAGTGGCCTGCCTTGCAGCTCCTGAGCCATATGTAACGGTACAAAGTGGACACAAAGCACTATTGTTCTACTCAGTAGCACTGTAGACCCACTTCATATAGTTGGAGACAACTACATTACATGGAATCTGATGCATGTAATTTCTTGACCTCTTTTCTGAAATGGCCAGTAAAGGTGCCAAGTGTAATAGAGTCCTGTTAACAACAAAACAAAGCATCCTTTAAAATCAGCTTCATGTATACTATCAAGTGTATCACCAATATTGCTACCACTTTGGCAGAATTTTAGCAATGAAGAGGTAAGGGAGGCTCCACGGTGTGCTACTGTTAACATGGGTAAAAGAATACAAGAAACAAGGCAATAATACTAAACTCAGAAACTATGCCACATAAGTTTTAATTATCTGGCTTAGGCCTCTTACCAGCGACTGCTTATGCATTCTGAAAAGATGCTGCTTACCTAGAACTGCAAAGCACTTCACAATCTAGAAACGATAGGAGGGAGCTCTGCCTAAAAATTAGGCCAACCTTTTCATACGTGACTACTGAAATCTGCATGTGCCTTCCCTTGCCAGTGTCCCAACCTTTGACACCTGACATGCGCCTGACTCCAGCGGATGGATGGTCAGCTCTGCTTTCTTAGCATTGAATATGAAAACATGAGGTGGAATGCATTAACTACAGATGATTATCCTGCTATTTTTATATGATCCAGGCACTAACACACCCCTGCTTACACGAAGCGAGACGGTGAGGCATTCAGAATACTTTTCTCATGTCTTAACAGAAAAATGTGCAGACAAATTCAGAATGACTTCTCAGAAGCGTGGATACAAATTTGCTCAAATCAGCTTGTACTTTACCCCGTGATTTTATTTAGGCATGAGAAATACTATTTTACAGTTACTATAACTCTGACATAAGGAAAAATGTGTGGTGTGTTTGTGTGAAAGAGTACGCAAGCCACGGGAAGATGCTGAAATCAGCCATAGCTCAGGCCAGAGAACATATGTAATAACCTCTGGAACATCCTTAGAGTGTTGGGTATGTAAAGCTGCTGTGAAGCACAAACATTGCTCTTTTATTGGAAAAAAAAAATGAATGCACTTCACTTTCCATTGTTATTGTAACTATTATTATTTCTGACCTTTTTTGTTTTAATATGCCAATTGCTGACTGGAAGTCAGAGTTCCACCTGAAGACAGCACCGCGCTAAAATGAGTGCTTCCTAACTGTAAGCATAAATGTCATGTGTTTTCTCCTTAAAAAACATACAGGTCTTGTGTTGCATACATTCAAACGCTTGTGAACATTAATACGTTGGGTCAGCGCACACAGGACACTTTTCACGTCGTGTTTTCCTTTGGGAAAGGAGATTCCCCCAGAAGTCAAGCTACGTTTCCGCAGGGCTTTTCCATCACCCGTCAGCACAATCACCACGCAGCCACCCAAAAAGCTGCTGGCCTCACGCTGTCGCTTTGTCCGTATCAGCTTGCGAGTGACACACATTCTCAGCTGAATTTCACATCCATGTGGCTGGTGATGTACGGGAGGCGCAGGGCAGAGAACCGGGCAGGATACGGAGCGCGGTGCCCATGCCAGCCTTACGCTTTATCAGTGCTGCCAAGCGAGCGGCCGCTGCCCCCACGGAACGCCGATGTGCAGGCGGCCGTGCTGTCGGTGCTGGGCCGGTGAGGGCCTCTCCGCCACGTTTGGGCGAGGATTACCAAGGCGGCAGGCACCACCCGGTGCTCTGCCGCATCCCCGTGCACTGCCACTGCCTGGGAGCCGGTTGCCGGGTCAAGGAGAGACCGCCGGCCTCAGCCCGGCTGCCCGGCACCCCCGGGGCCGCGGGGCTGGCTTTGCCCGTGTTTACTCCCCGAGCAGGGGCTGTGCGGATGCGCTGCTGCCTCACTCAACTTCTCCGTTCGCTCTGTCTCGGCCTCTCAATGAAACCCGCCCGACTCGACAGAGTAAGTTATCGGGGGGCTGCGCGGGGGCCGCTGGGGCCGTGCCCGCCGCCTGCACCCCGGAGCTGCCGTTACCCCGCGGCGCTGCCCCGGGCAGGCGTAGTTCACTCTCGCAGCCCTCTCCGGGCGGCCAATGGACAGCGGCTGCCGGCGCTGTGACCGGCACGACTCCGTGCTCCCTTCGGCTCCGGGGGCCGGTGGCCGCCGCTACCTGCCCCACTGCCGGCTCCTCTAACACTGCGAGGAGCAGCGCGACGATCTTTGTGTGAGTGTGTGCGGAGAGTGTGTGCGCCAGCGGCTCCCTCGCGGGCCGCGGGTGTAACGGCAGCGCCGAATGGCTGGCTCGCCCGTCTCTCAGACAGCCGGCCAATGGCGGGCAGGCTTATATCCCGGGGAGTGTTGTGGCGCTGCCCGGGTTGCATGGCTCTGTGGAGCCGCGTTCCGCGGACGCCGAGGCGGAGGGGCTCCGCTGCTCGCCGCGCCTCGCTCCGGCCCAGCGGCACGCTGCCCGGCCGCCGGCCCCGCCGAGGTGAGTGCGCGATGCCCGGCACCTCTCTCCGGGCGGCAGGGACACGGGCAGGGACGGGCAGCGGCAGGCGGGGAGAGGGGTGCCCTCGCCCCATACTTTCCCCTCCGCGCCCCGGCGGCGGGGCTGCCCCCCGGCCCCTCCCGCGGCGGTGGCGGCCGGGAGGGAGGCGCGGAGCTTCCCGTGCCCTGCGCGGCGGCTGCCGCGGTTCCCAGTCACTTTTCCTGCCTCCCGTCAGCCTTGCCTTCGCTTCAAAGTTTGGGCAGGGGAGGACGGGTAGGTTGGTGCCGTCAGCCCTGTGCCCGGCCGGGAGGGCAGGGGCTGTGTTCCCGCGGGGCGAGGTGAGTTGTAATCCAGCGCAGGGCATTTAAAACAGGGAAAGAGAGAAGAAAGCCCAACAAGCCTGGAAGAAGCAGGCGGCAGGGGTAGGCCAGCCAGTGCCAGGCTGCGTTTGAAACCAGGCACCTCTCGCAGCCACAGAGAGAGAGGCGAGAGCAGCGGCGGAGGGAGGAAGGGGAAGGAGGGCGACGAGGAGGAGGGATGGCCACCGGCCGCGGCTCGGTGTGTGCCTCCGGGGGGACTTGACAGGGAGATCGCGGCAGGCAGAAACGAAACTTCATCCCGAGGGGCGGCGAGGCGAGGCGCGGGGGAGAGTGCGCGGATCGGTATCGGCTGCCGGCGGCCTGGGGGGGCTCCGCGCCGCCGCCGGGAGGAAGGGAGGGAGGGGGGCATAAACCCGGAGAGGGCGACGGAGCCGATCCGGCGGCCGCCTGGGGCGGGGGGGGGAGGCGGGAGGAAAAACCCCGGCGCCGACCCCGACAACAACAGCGGCCGGGCTCGGCCGGAGAGTTGGGCTGTGCGTTTTCCGGTAGTCATCGGCGGCGATGCGCCCGGGGCGGCGGCGGCCCCGGTGGGCAGCTGGGGGGGGGGGCGGTGACGGGCGGCCCTGCCGGAGTTTCGCGTGGATGTGGGATTATGTTGTGTCAATAAGTTTAAGGTGGAAAGGGAGAACGGGAGGCGGGCGGGGGCCGGGGGGGAGGCGGCGGCAGGCCTCGGCCGCGCGAAGTCCTATTTGCGAAGGTAAGTTGTGACATTGGGTGGTCGCGATGACAGAAAACTTGGCGAGGGGCACCCCGGGGAGGGGGCTGCCCCCTCGGAGGGCGCTCTGGCCACCGCCGGGAGCCGGATGGGTGCGCGGCTGATATTTGCTGCTGCGAGATCGGGTCGCTGGTAAATTACAGAAAGCAGCCCTCCTCCTTCCCCCCCCCCCCCCCCCTTCTCCCCCGGCAGCCGCTTCGCTCTTCCTCCTCTCGGGTTTATTTGCAATGTATGAAACTTGCATGGCTGTGAGAAGAGCCGATTCAGTGTAGGTTTGAGAGGAGGAGGAGGAGGAGGAGGACGGGGAAGGAAGGGTTGGAGGCAGGGGAAGGGAGGCGATCGCGTTAATCCCGGGCGCCGCACGGCAGCAGGTTTGCGTTGCAAATACCGGCGGCAGCCCGCCGCCGCTGAATGAGGAAGGTAAAACGAAGCGATGCGAGAGCCGCCGAGGCGACATGTACGGCGGCGGGGCGAGAGGCACCGGCAGGCGGCTGCCCGCCCCCTCCCTGCCTGCCTGCTTCCCTGCCTGCCTCCTCCCTCTCTCCCTCCCTCCCTCCCCGCCGGGGCGGGGAAGGACCGTGCCCGGGTCTCCCCCGCTCGCCGCCAGCCGAGCCGGGGGGCCGCGGGGCTTTAACCGTGTGCGGGGCGGATTCGCCACTTTTTCCGGGGGAGGCCCGCGGTTAAAAGTTTTTATCCGGAGGTGAGTGCGTGCGGGGAGGCCGGGGCCCCGCCAGGCCGGCGGTGGTCACTCGGGCCTGGGGCGCCGAAACCATTGCCCGTCCTGCTGGTGACACGTCCAAGTCCCGCAGCCCGGCGGGCGCGGCGGAGGGGCCCGTTCCCGGCCCGACCGCCGGAGCAGGGACGGGGGTGCCGGTCTCCATGTGGCTCTCCCGGCAGCAGCGGCGGCGGCGGCGGCACCTCCTCCCCGGTGGCAGCGGCAGCGGCGGCAGCAGCGGGATCATCGCCCGGGCCCGCGGGGAGGAGGAGGGGAGCAGCAGGGAGGTGTTTGCTGCCAGCCTGCCTCGCCAGAGCCCGCCGGGGAGGGCAGCTGGGAGGGCCGGGAGCCCCCCGCGCCCCCTCCCCGCGCCGCCGCCCCTTCCCTGCCCGCCCGCACGCCCCCAAAGGTGTTGTGCAGACTTTTCCCCCGGGAGGGTGAGATTTATGCGCTGCATTATTGCTCCTCTCCTCCCCCCTCAAAGCAAGATGGACTCTCTCTTCTCTCTCTCTCTCTCTCTCGCACTCACTCACACACACTCTTTCTCTCCCCCTCTCCCTGTGTCTTGTCAGCCTTCAAGATCGACATTTTGTAACTAGGATGCAAACTTGATGGTGACCGGGGGCGGCGGGTTGGGGGGGGGGGCTCGGAGAACGGGGTGGGGGGGGAAACGGGGAAGCCCTGGGTCACGGCGGTCTCTCTCCATATTTAATACCTTTTCTTTCCACCCCACCCGGGAGCCCGGATTCCGGTGGCCCTGCACTTGGCACGGGCGGCGGCCGGGGGTCTGTGTGCTCTCCCCGCGGGCTGCGGCGGTGGAGGGGCCGGCTGGGCGGTCACAGGACTCCGGGCGGCTCTGCTGGGCTGTGCCGGAGGGGGAACGGGCATTACCTGAAACTGTGTTACAGCGTTGCAGCCGTCCGTCCGTCCGTCCCCCTGTCCGTCCGTCCGTCCGTCCCCCTCGCTCTCTCGGTCTGTCTGTGTCGGCGGGTGGATCTCGTACCTGCAGTCTGCCGGCTTGCTCTTGTTAATTTCGCGTTGTTTGGCTTATCCACGCGCGGGGATTGATCGCTCACTTGTGTAAGTTCCCGGGGGTTATTGTTGTGTGCGCCTCCTTGCAGATGGTGGTCAACTTTGTGCCTTTCATTTCGGTACTGCGTGCGTGTTTCTCGGTGTGTGCGTGTAAATAATTCCGTGATGCATCCCTGTGTGGCTGTGTGAGCGCAGAAACATGCATCCGTGTGTGTGTGTGTGTGTGTGTACGAAAGAGACAGGAAAAATAACCCACCCTGCTGCTGCACGCTCAGTGATTTGCTCCATTTGCCCAGTCCTGATGCCCTTTAAAGACACGGTGCATCTTTTGTTCATTCCTTACGGTTTCCTACGACTGTCATCTTCCTGTAATGACAACTTCGCTGGGGTGGGGGTGAGGAAGAAGCAAGTTTCAAGTTTTGGGATCTCTCTTCTCGTTGGTGTTGCGGTGAGTTGCGATATTGTAAAATCATGATGTGCTGATGATGTGCCTTTATTTGATACTTTATAGGTCACTATCACATGACAAAGGCTTTGAGACAGCTTCATCTTCGTCTCCCTGTAATTTCCATTTGCCTTCCCGGGTAAGTATGTAAACTGTACACATGGAAAAAGAACTCGGTTGTTGTTGATAAGGTAGAGGTCCTCGTGCTGCTGCTTCTTCCATGAAAGATGCTTGTTCAGGTTTTAGCGCCTCAGAAGACATGTCTTCTCCAGGTGCTCATAGCAACTGCTAGATAATGAAGTTTGTTGTGTAAGGGTGGGTTTGAATAACCTGAAATTGAAAGACTCTGCATATTCAGATCTCTCTTCAGTTCTTTTCTCCTGTCTTGTTTTTCCTTAAACCTTGTTTTGTAAAGATAATCAGCTGATTGACTTGGGGCAAAAGCTGTAAACCAAAGCAGCACTAGAATATGCAAAGCGCAACACACAGGTCAGAAACTGAATGGGAATGTAAAGTCCTTTTAAAATTCAGTGGTAGATAAAACAGGAAATATAAACAAAATGAGTAATTGGAAATCTCTGGAGGTCAAGAACCAGTGAGAAGTTTAGCAGAGCTGTAGTACTGCTGCAACAGGAGTTGGTTCAGTTCTAACACCAAAACTGAGAGCTAATTGGAATTCTGTCCATGTTCTTTCTGTGTTACTGGTTTCTCTTTTGGCATTGATTAATGCAGGTGGCTATCCATTTGAAAGAGGAATCTTAGTGGCTAACTTACTAGTATTTGTAAGCTTTCAGCTACATAACCTTTATTTTACCTGTATGTTGGGAAGAGTTTGGGCACCTTTTGAAGGGTTTGAAATCTTTTAAGCTGAAGTAGAAGCAGTGGATTAAAGGAGAGCTTCTAAATTTGTGGGGTCACGTTCGTAGATGGCATAAAATAGATGGCACTTGGAGCGCTTCTCATACCGTCGCTCATGGCTGCCCTGAACTGCCTTTGGCCCAAAATGGGGAAGTAGGAGGCAGTATCTGTTTTTAATGGTGCTATTGTGAACAGAGTTAAAAGCAAGACAAGACACGTATGTGGGGTAAGGTTAGTACTCATAAATGCGAATGATTAATAACGTACTCTTGACCTTTTCCAGGCAGCGTATAGCAGACATAGGATAAGTGATGGTCCCAAACACACTGGCTTGAAGGGGACTGTTGGGAACAGCTGTTGTGGTGTGATATTATGACCACAAAGCTAGTCTTAAGGCTGGGATAACTACTGTGGGGAGATGGTTTGAAGTGAGGATTCTGCTTGTTCTCCAGTTCCTGTAGAACTACATCCAAACTTCAGTTTTTTGGATTTTGTGGGCGGTGAGGTTGGTATGTGTAGGTCTGAGAGTGTAAGCACCAAACTGAATTACTGACATTCCTTATGACAGGCTAGTTGCATAGGAGAACATGGCTTTCAGTTCGATAGGGTTACTGACAAGGATCGCATTCTGTGTAGAGTAAATGGCGCAGCAGTTCTCACAAAACACGACCACATTGGGCAATTAAAAAGCTGGCAGATAGGCTGCAAACTGTTGTTCAGAGCTGAATACAAACACACTGATTTTGGAACTTAATTTTCTGTGTTTTCAGGTAAGAATCAGATTAGAGTGCTGTGAGTACCAAGGACTTTGTCTTCATTTGGCATAATAGTAAAGGGTACTGAACACAAATAGTTCAGAGACCTTGCTTGAGGGAGGGCCTTCAGTCATACCTGGTTTTAGTTTCATGAGTTGAAGACTTTTAGATGCCTCGAATTTTGATCCTAGGAATGAAGTGGGGATCATATTCTGCGCACGGCTTTAAGAGGAGTGGACCTCGATTTTCGTGCATAATACTAACTTTGGGTCTTGATGTTGAGTTACAACTTGATGCTTGATGTTGTAATCTGGCGTGAACAGGTTTACAAAGAGAAGGGTAGGGTACCTTTCTGATGAAGAAGGCATAATAGAAGCTTTAGAGGAAGCAGGGAAAGATTTCCTTGTAGCTTAAATATAGGTAATAAAAACAGTGTGCGTAGTCAAGAGGAGAGATTCCGTTAGTTTTGTCCATTACTAGAAACTTCCATTTACTTTAGGGAACTGTTACTTTGGTGAAAGGGAAGATGTATTATAGAGTTCTCTGTAAAATAACTGAATGAAGCTTAGTAATTCAGTCTTGACCTGCGGGAGAGACACCGGAGTTCTCGTCTTGGTTACCAAGTGTTAGTGTGTTTTAAGCTTAAACAGGAGTGAGCTGCTGGCAAGGGGCTTTGGGAATGCTTCAGTAACTGGCCCATGGTCTCAGAAGTTCTGTGAGTACCACTGTCCCTCCTGGCTCACCAAGCTGAATAACCATTTCGAGTAGAAGCATAATTTAGCAGAAAGATACCTGGTCTCTCTGTTGAGGTAAACTCAGACTATTTAAGAAGCTTGCCCTCAATGCTTTTGATGGGGGTCCTGCTTGCTCTAAACCCATCGCCTGCAAAACTTCCCTTGGTTTCAGCGGGAGGCTTGTTAGGAGTGTAGGAGTGATGGTGAGAGGAATTTGTCCGTGTTTATTTTCCCGTTCAAGGAAGGAAATCTCTTTCATAGTTATTGTGTGAATAATTAAAGATATTAAATGTCAGTTTTCCACATAAAATATCAGAGGTAATCATGCAGTTATTTTATAGGCAACGTTTTTGTTTCTCATCCAGAATGATCTTAATACACTTTGTTCGTAAATTAGTGGTTCTATAGCTTGTGATCCTGTAAGCATGTGAATATCTTTAAGCAGATGACAAGCCTTGTTAAATTCACTGATACAGTTGCTTGCATTCAGAGCTTAAAGATGCTCCAGGTTGCTGCTGCTGGTGGTCTGCAGGCTGAGGATGCAGAGCATCTCTGAAGCTCAGACAGCATGGTGTTAGGTAGGGCAGTCTTGTGGCATAGAGCCGCTAGCAGAGTGATGTGAAGTAAGGAAATTCTGACCAAGTGAGCTGGGGAGTGTTGCTCTTCCACTGTGTGTTGCAGTGGGGAAGGTGCAGGTAAGGTAGGTGAGACCTGCAGTGTGCAAGGCTGTGTTGCACTGTGAGGTTTGTAAAGGCACCTGCAGTGAAATCGGGGCACCTGGCAAGCGAAACGCTGCCTCTCTTTTGATGGTACGTGGCACATGTAAGTGTTCAGGCCTCCCTCTTCATCTGAAAGTAGTTCCTTGGTGGAACCACCAGGTTCCAACTTTAATTTACAGTAAGTTAAGGTTGGAACTGAGCTGAAACTCTGGTTTTAATTTCTGTGTGTGTACCGGGCTGGCTGCGTGAGCTCTGGTACCAGAGTGATGTAGGCAAAACCAGTGGCCACTTCACACATTCTGGACCCAAGTCAGACTTGCTGTGCCCTGCCACAGGAGTAGCCCACCACAGCCTCTGGTAGAGTCAGTGGCACTGCTGTGGCCCACTGCTGGCTTCCAGGGTTGGAGTTTACTCTTGGAAGCACAGCTATGTGTCCCTTTGCCACCTGCAAATGAAGACTGATGATACTTCCCCGTATTATTCAGTCATATGGTGCCCATATATTTGGACAGTTTTCCTGAGTGAACTAAATATGCTTTGAAGTAGTATGGATACTGTGTTACCTTACTGTAACCTTAATAATTTATGTTTTCTTTATTACTTGGAGTCTATAACGCTGGGTTGCAGTAATAGCCATATGTATTTCAAAATGTTCTTGGGAAGAAACAGGAGAAAGTCAGCTTTCTGACTTGTGTAGAATTGACTTGACTTCTTTTCCTTCTACTGTGCTTTCCCCCGTTTCCTGGGCTATCATTGACAGAAGCTGTTTCCTTCTGCTCTATGTAAAACAAAAACGTTTGGGCTTACTTCCTTGGTGTTGTGTTATGTTTGGTTTTTAAGTTCAGAAAGGATACAGTGTTTCTGCTTGAGAGCAAGGTGGGGGGCCCAGTGCTAGTGGACATGTGAATTTCACAAGCCTCCTGTAGCTGTCACCCTTCTCAACGGTTTCAGAAAGGATAAGACCTGATGCAGCATAAGGATTACTTTGAGAATGGCTTGATGGGCTGCTGTCAGATTGCATTGCTTGGGAAAGGAAAAAACAACACACGTTACTCTATCAATAACAATGATATCATTAATAATTGGCAGTTGTAGGCATTGCCTTATTCACGTGCTTATGTCCTGTCTGGCCAAGTGTGTAAGCTGTACTGTATTCACACACCTCAAAACAGCAGTCATTTTTATCCCTGTTTGGACACCTGGGGTACAATGCAGTGAAGGAGTGTAGGCTTGCCTGCAGTCACTTAGCAGGTTAGCATTAGCAGGGAATGGAGTAAAATCTGCATCTGACTCCTTAGTTTTGTGTCCTTTCCCTCGGTGTATGCTCCAGCTCTGAGGCTTTCCTAGTAAATGCCTTTTACGTGCGTGTAGTCTCACTGAATTCTGTGCCAGTTGAGCATCTTTTGCTAATACTCAACTTTCATAATGCTGCTTTAAAAACACCCAAACACCTTCAGAATAGTGTGAAGTTACTGACTTCCAGTTTAGTTATATTTATTGACAGGATAGTCTAAAGTAGGATGAGAACTTAGTGAAGAGTTTTTGCCACTAGATATGGTATTTAAGCTGCTTGTATATTATACTGTGTACTGTGTTACACAATCTGTTGAACACAAACTTACTTGTATTAGTTGAGATAATGGTTTTCATAGTGGAGTTTGTCAGATATGCCTTCATGTGAAATAGTTCCTTTAATTACTTTTTGTATTCATAATCTAATGTAAAATCACAGCTCCTTCTCATACAAAACATGGAATTGACAGAAGCAGCTACTTTGCCACTCTGGCACTAGTGTGATAAATAGAGTACCTTGCTAATTTAAGCTTCCATTCCTAAACCTGCTAAGCATATTTCATCTTGTAAGAGTTTCAGATTTGCTGATTACCGGTGTTTTGTTACTGAGAATATGAGCTGGCTTTGGTTTTAAAACAGGAGCTGTATTTGGGGAGTAAAGCACCTTTAATGCCTGAGTGTATACCTCATTGTACCATTCTCACAATGATAGCAGCATTTTAGTATTTTTACTGTTTATAAATTCTGTTACATGGAAAAAAAAGGAATTGCCAAAGAGGAAAAGCATGGTTTTGACACTTTCCAGTGTTTTGTGCCTTTTACTTTGTAGCACACAACTGCATAATGTAATAGCAAGTCCCTGTAAGCGTGGACAATTCAGCATGTGAAAATAAACTAGCTTCAGGCGTATCTTGAGTACAAAGAAAGCACAATTTTTAGCACGGGGAAGGAAAGTTAACAGGATTTTAGGAGGCTACACTAAGGAAATCAGTTGCTTAGGAAGCATGGGATTTTTATTGTCAGAAATCATCCGCGTGGGTGTTTTGATACAAGATTTTACAAAACGTGTCAATTGCTGTAAGTAAGAAACAGCGTTGTACTGACCCTCAGTGTCACAGAGGCTCATTCAGCAACGGTAAAAACAATCCAGTGGACTTGCACAACATGGGATCTGTGGAACTTCATTCAAGTGGATGCTGTCTTCGCGAGAAGCTTAACAAGTCCTGTCTGCACCTTTCCTTGCTGAGGGGGAGTGGGAAGGTGTCTTCCCTCTGCCTGTTTGGTGGGCTTTGTTTGTTTGTTTTCTGTTATTGTGTCTTTCTGCAAGGCAATATGTATGCAAGATGGAGCAAATTGGGGGGGAGCCTGCTTTGAGACATGGAGGAACGACACTTAACTGTGTGCCCGTCCATGGGGTTACTCTCCTGTTACCAGGTGTAGCAACGGGGATGCTCTCAGAAGGGGCTTTGTCCGGCTCTTCTGAAACCCAGAGTTCAGGGCAGGGCATACACATTAAAGGCCAGCTCCTTTATATAGTTGGTGAGAACTGAACTGGCTTGTGGATGGATTCAAGTGAGGAAAGCTTAAACCTGGTTCTGGGTCATGGATTGGTGACTACACCGCAGTGCCAAGTGTGCCAGGCAGTACTTCACTGCTGCTGGGCTGATGGCTTTCAACCTGTACCTTTCAGTGCTTTCCCTAGTGTGCCTTTTATGCCAGCTGCATAAAGACTTTTAAACATACGCCTTGTCAGAAGTTGTCTGTCTTCTGGGTTTGGTTTTTTTTTTTGTCCTGTTTGTTTTTCATATGTAGCCATGTCCCACACAATCAGGAATTATCCAGCAATGGCAGTGGGTAAAGCATGTTGCACGATAATAGTCAGGATTATATCACTTGTGGTAGAATAGTAAGTCTTCACTCTTCAGCCTGTGTGTTCTTTTATGAAGCAAATAATCCTAGGGTTTTGTTTGTGTATGTGAGGGAATGCATTATTTTGTGGTTGTCAAAGCAATATTTAAGAGAAAGACATCACGAGAGATTTGGAGATGAGGCTGGATAAAGAAAACCACTGGGAAAGAGCAGGGGAAAGCTTGATTTTGTTACCTTATTTCAGCCTCTTCAGTGTGAAGTAATTCCACGAAAGCCAGTGGAGCTGAAGTGTTTTGATGTTCTGCATTAAAATCTGTCTGTGAAAGTTGGGAGGAAGTTGCTTTCTTTTGCCAGGTTGATGAAAAAGGCACTTTTGTGGTTGGCCATGTTTTGATTTACTTCCAGAAGTGGTCTTTGAGCTACATCATGCCTGCAGTGATCTACAGTTAGCAGCATCATGCTGATGGTTATTGTGTGGGGTGAAGTACAGGAACATCAATGTATCTTGCACTAACTACTGAAGAGCTCAGCCCTGCAGCTGTAGCTGTGCAGTTGCATTTCTGAATAAGAAGCCAGAACCAGAGCTGCATCAGCAGTGTGCACTCCTTTGCAGGTCATCTGGCTGAAGTTTCTGCTGGTCTTTAATTCCTGAGGAAAACTGCAGATTCCACATCATTCGTAGTTATTGATGTGCAGATAGTCCTGCCTGGCTCATACAGCTGTGGTACCCAGTGATCGGTGCACAAGCTTATAGGCAGTCCCTTACCTGATGATGAGCGATGCAGGAGGGGGTAGGAATAGAGACATTGCTGAAACATGCAGAGTTCCCATTGTTGGGAAGAGGGTACAGGAGCATCAAGTGTGAGAATGTCATTTGGTAGATGATAGATCTTTTGACATGTATGCCATTTCGTTTATGTTTGCTTCCCAACTACGTGGCTAGGCAGAGAAAGCATTCTGATGTACTGCACGTCAGTGGTTGAAGACGGATTTGAAAAGAAGTGGCGTTCTCACCTTCACTTCATTGGTGAGTCTGGCTTCAGATGTTCTTTCTCTTTGCAAACGTTTTCTGTATACCCAGATTTCACGTTGAATAGTGCGGATTTCCTGCCTGGCTCAGTTCTTACCCATGCCACAAACTTGTGAGTGACAGGGTTTACTTCTTGTTTGAATATGTCTGTAATTCTTTTCTGATTTGTGTCTTTATTTGTATTTCTTCTCTCTAATTTGTTTGAGATGCTCTTTCATACATTGTGTTAAACATCAGTCATCAAGTGCTCATAATATATTTTGAAACAAGTATGCAAAATTGCAGCATGATCCAGCGCTGATTACAGAGCTATGGCATATGAATTAATAAGAAAAAATGGCATCATTAATTTCCAGCTGGTTTTGGAGAAACAGAGGTGTTTATGGGGGGGGGAATTTTGTGTCTGCAAAGTGAAGAATGACAAAACCGGTAGCAAATACAGTCATGTAGGTAACTATTCATGATATACTCCCTCTGGTCTATTGGTTAAAAATGGGTTCCAGTCCTGAAGAGTAAGCAGAAGCTCCCGTGCCATTCCTTGAAAACTGTTGGACGAAATGAAGAGCACAAGTGTCAGACCTAGAGCAAGGGGAGGAAGTTTTTATTTCTTAGTATAGGAAACCTTAAATGAGGGAAGTAATTTATGGATAGCTGAGCATAATGGTTGGTTGAATGTGTCTGTTTCCCATTAATATCAGAGAGAATTGTGTGTGTAAGGCAAAAATTGTTTCTTGTTTCCCTTGGTAGTAAATCAGTATTTCCCTTGCATTTCTTACATGTGCTTGCTTGTGCTTCTGTCTCATCTCAGCGTTGTGTACCAAAGCAGCAGAAGGTATACAAGGTCTGTGGTTAAAAGCGACCCAGGCAAAATGTTCCGTTGCGAGGGCCCTTGGCACAGCTTGGACCATCACCTGTTGAAGGCATCTGGATGCTCAGTTGCAAGGTTTGGCACAGCTTAGCTTGCTGTCACTCAGGGCTGGCCTGTTCAGGTGGGAGCTCCAAACAAAGCTTTGGGGCCTGCGTGCTTGTGAAGTCTTCCTTGTTTTTAATCAGCAAAGGCAGATCCTTGCCCTCCTGAGAGATGTGTCTAGAGGAAACAGGTTATTTATTTGTACAGTGAACTGGACTCTCAAGGATGTCCCTGTTGAGCTTTCACCGTGCCATGCGGTGACAGGGCTGAATGAGCGAGAGGATGCTGGAGTGCGGGGAGGCAAGCACCTGAGAAAGCTGGCCAGACACTGTTTTGTCTAAGAATTGCCCCGCTGGTTTCTGTGCCATGGGTGCTCTGGTTTCTGTGTGCAGTCTCGCTTTCCTGGATGGACCCGCAGGGCTGCGTTTGAAGTTTGCTGTTCTTCTTCACTTACAGAGGCAGAAAGAAAGAAATCAAAACGGGAGGTGAGGCCGTCATCACTGGCATCCCCATGCAGTCGTTGGCAGGAGAGAAGGGCACAGTGCAGGTCTTCCAGTGAGGACACTAATATCTCTTATTAAGGGATACTAAAGTAGGGGGGGGGAATAAATCTTTGAGTGGGGGATGGTGTTTTGTAGAGCACTAACAGGCTTTGCAGAGATTGAGCAGGGCTGAAGGGGGGGCAGGCACAGTGAAAGCAAGGGAGGCTTTTGCACCTCGTATTCCTGCCTCTTGTGAGCCCCTCTGCACATATGCTTACGTGTCTGCTGCCTGGACATGCCGGTTAGACCAATTGGATTGATTTGAGTCATGATTTTGGTCAATAAACACTTGGTTTAAATTGGTGCTTTTAATCTCATTTTGCTCTGGTATTCCTGTGTTTGTTTTCTCTGAAGCAATCTCTATTGGTAGACAACCGTTAAAATCTGCTGCTAAATATAGCCTTTACCCTAAATTTGGCACCTCTTTTTTGTTAGCTCAGAGGATGCACTGTATGGCTGCACGCTTTCTAAGCGATTACGTGGGTTACATGCATTTATTTACATTGCAGCTGTTAAAAAAGTTTCGATTTAGGACATGATAAATTGTCCTTTTCCCCCTTTTCTTTGTGGCCTTTAAAATGTCCTGTTTAATTGAGCCACACTCAGGTACAAACACACACGTACACAAAAGTTAATGCAAATAGATTGTGCACTTAAAATGTAAGTTAAAGTACTGTCCCTAACCAGGTAACCTGTTCTGCTGTAACTGGATGCAGGCTTTGAGAACTAGTGGACCTCAAACTTACCTGCTTTGCTTTCTCAGATGAGGAGGAAAAGGAAGTGATCTAACTTCTTTAGTTTCTCAGCTTTACACCAAACCCCATTAGGTGACTTATGGGGCAAAGATATTTTCTCTGCAAATGCAGTGGAAGTTACTAGTTTTGGGTAACTGAGTTTTAAAGCAAAGACTTGTTCTTTGTCCGTCAGTGAAGACTCATCTGCTCAGTATTTGAGCTTTGTTTGCAGCTTTGACACGAAATGTTTGCAGTTTGTTTTAATGGAGTTTATACAACATTACAGTAGAATTTAACATTGGTTTGTCATGATTTAAAGCTAAATTACAATTGGATGTTTTTCATTAAAATACATTTAGCATCAGTAACACCTGATGGAAATGTCGATTGGGTTTCTTTCTGCAGGAAGGATTCATTTGTAACTGTGTCTGTTTCTGTTAAGCTGAATATATTTTCAGATGACTTCAGTATCCATTATCCAGAGTTTTTTATTTGTAATAATGCCTTGGGCTCTATCATTAAGGAATGGAGAATAGCTCACTATGTGACACCGTGGTCATATTAACCTTTTCCTTTTTGAGGGAGCTAGAGCCCTCTCTAGCTTCTAGCAAGTATAGATCAGCAGATACCTGTCTGTTTACACAGGTATGTATTTAACATTGAGAAAAAGCTGTTACTTTGAAATGGCTGTCTCAAGTTTCCCTCTAGGCTATGTGGCATGTGACTGACTATAGTGCTTGCGGGTGGACTTCATCACTTTCAGCACCACCAGTGTCCAGAAACCAAAAGTAAAGACAAGCTGGCTACTAGACACTGAATGTATTAGGTGAAGAAAAGAGGGGGGAAAAAATGATTGGTAAATACATCATAGCAACTCAGTGGGCTTACATGGGTAAAGAATTCTAACCCCCACCCTACCAAAGTATTAATAGCATCTGGGCAGAGTCAGAGTTTGATAACATGTATTGACTCTGCAGCTCCACACAGCTTTTCTGCAGCAGGGGCACTGTGGAGCAGTACCTGCCACCAATGAGGAATGCAGAGTTAGACCTCAGGTAGTAGAAGGGCTGTGCTCAGAAATGTGGAGTGTATCTGAAGCCTGGTGGCCCGGTTACACAGACTACTCATATATTGCAGTTTTACCCCCAACCCCTTCTAAAGGAGTTACTTCAAGAAGTGGTTTTTATGGCCTTCTCTCCCCAGCACAAACATAGCTTTGGGGATCCTGTCTTTGTCCTGATTCTCCGTATTCTTTTGTATCAATGTATAGGGTATTCAAAGTCTTAACAGTTGTTGTGATCTTGTACAATTAAATATGAAGAGATAAGATTAGAAAGCTAAATAGAAATTAGACGGAAATTGAAGCAAAGGTCAAAATGCTTTTGTGGGTCACAAATGGTTAAAATGGTCAATTTTTAGGGGCGGGGGGAGATAAGAAATGCTTCGTTAAAAATGTGGACTGGTTCAATTACTGAGTATTACCTACTCCTTTCCTTAGGAAGAGAAGGAGCGAAGTAAGATGAATCACTCATGCTGAAAGGGTCGTCATTTTAATTTTCACGTACATTTGGTACAAGGTCAGTAAGAAAATGAAGTAGTTGCGTATTTAGGCAACTTTTCTGATGGAAGCTGTTTATTGCTGAAGCCTTCGTGTTTTATGATGCTGCCCTTAAACAATTAGCTCTTGTTTAGCATAAGTATTTAAACAGAATGCTTTATTAATTCAGCTGATTTTATAGTTAGTGCATTTGCACAGGATTGAACTTTTCTTGTTCTAACTTGCTTCCCCCCCAGACTGTGAAATATTGAGGCTTTCTTCCCTCTCAGAAAATAAGTATTTGAGCCAAGATTTTATCAGGAGAATTGGTATCTTTGAGGGTGCTCTGTCTGAGATGTCTCGGGGAAGCCTGTTACTCAGCATGTGCTTAGCACAATTCTCCCGCTAGCTTGTACTGAAAGGGGCTACTGGTCAGGCTAGAAAACCTGGATGTAAAATTCACTTCAGTCTGAATTCACAGTTGGTGTGAGCTTGTGCAATTCCACTGAGGCTGCTGAGTTTGGCTGTGTTAGTCACAGGGATTGTGGCAAAACCAGCTAGCAGCAGTGTTTAAAATGCTGCTGTAACTACATCAGTAGCACTTGATCGGAAGAGTGAGGCACTCACTCTTTTTTGTTTCTTATTCGTGTGGGAGTTTGGTCCAGTCACTGCAGCTGAAGCTCACTTTTTTGCCTTTGCTTTGGAGAGTTGGTCAGATGGATCAACTGGTTGAAATAATCCCACCAACAGTGCATATTTAGATCATAGGCCACTCTTTCTCTTGGAACAGTTTTGTACTCGGGAACTCCCAGAAAATCATGTCTTCACAACCAGAAGCGTTTCTGCTAGTGCTGAACCTAACTCATGCCTCTGCCAAGCAGTCTGCTTTCATGGCAGCTCTAGCCAAGCACGGAGTGGAAAGGCAGGTGCGCTCTCTTAGCCCCGGTGCTCCAAGTTTGTGTAAGGTAAGCTGCAGGGGAATGTCCTTTGCAAAGCATGGGTACATTATTCGCTGTCTGGAAAACAGATTCTGTCACTTTCCCAGGTACTATTCCCTGACACCCCTGAAAGTGACAGGCACAGCTAACCACATGTGTGATTCCCCCACCTCCCATCCAAAAAGGAGCTGCGCTATTAGCCAGAGCTGTGCCCCGTTAGGTCTAATCACTGTCGTGCTGAGTTCAGCGAGAGCTTTGCTAATGACTTTAGTGGAAGTAAATTCTAACTTGTAAGAAGACCTTAATGGAACTCATTGAGGATTCTTTAGAGATTGTCTGTACTTTACTCGTATAATGATGCTGGTGATTGGTGTGAATTTTACTGTTGCACAAATGTGGGCGAAGGTATAAGCATGGGTACAGTAACCTTGTCATCCTGCACCTTTAGTCTACAACCTTTTCAGCTATAGAGGCCAAAAAAGGCAGAAAAATCCCTTTCACAAGGATGTGTTTGCATTTCTGTAAGTTTGCTTTTTGCCCTTCCACGTATGCTGGTACAACAGCTGGTGTGGACGTAAAGCGTGCACACACAAAAAGTCCTTGTCTTGGTATAGTCTGATATCCTGGGGCTGTAGTGTTCTGGCATAGCTGAAACAAGATTATTTTCTAAGGTAGGCAGGCTCATAGAATAATGCATAAATTTATCTTCTGATGGTGCTAAGAGTGAAGAAGAGTGATCTTGGAGTGAGTTTCTAGTAAAATGTGTCCCAGTCATTGAATGAATTCCTGGTAATATGACCTGGGGCATATTCAGTTCTATATCTAGTGCATTTTACTATTTAAACTCAAATATATTCAGAAGGATGGGTGTAAATACATTCCAACTCTGCACTTGTATTTTATCAAGCAAATGAAAGGTTAGCACTTCCTTCTAGGGCTCTGGCAAAGGGTGAAAACTGTGCTGGATGGAACAGGAAAAAACGTGCTGGCTTGTGCTGCAGTTCTTACCATTAACTTGCTTCATGATCTTGGTCAGATCACTTCCTCTTTCTTCCTCTCTCTGTTTCTCCATTTACAAAGTCATTTACAAACTTGGGATGGTGATGGCTTCTTCCTTTGGAAAGTATTGTGCGATCTCTGGAGATAAAACTTGATGCTGCTGAGTAGCAGCGCAGAAAGTTGCCCTGATCTGAATTCGTGTTATTTCTTTTTAATTGCCATGTGTTGGCTTTGTCAGGGTAAAATAGCAGCTGGGTTAATTGTGACGGTGTTATAATGCTTGGGGAAAAGGTTACACTGAGGTTCAGTTTCGTTTAGTGCTTGTGAAGATGTGGAAGAGATGCCTCCTTTGTCTAGAGAGATGGACTTCAGGCTGACTTTTAGCATTCGATCCTACTAGAGAGTCAAACCAGTTCACTTTCTAAACAGGTATATAAACAAAGTCTTTAAGAGTGCATATGTAGCACACAGGTGGTGTTTTCATTTATGCCGTATGTTGTTAAACAGCACATTATTAGGGCATAATAACACTTTGCTCTCCCATTGTGCACTTTTACAGGCATCAACTAACTACATTTACAAACATTGCAGCACCAGGGTTACCACCTCCGTTTTGCAGGTTGCGGAGTAGACCCAGGGATGTTCAGGTAAGACCGGATGGCTGGTGGCAGAACCCAGTACAGAACTCCTGAGCTTCCTGCAGGTTTCCAAACCCCTGTTAAATTTCTTACACCAGTTATCTCTTTGTTACTAAAACATCCACCCTGTGTATGTGTATATATTACTTTTCCATATTGGTAGGTGGACAACAAATGATAGTGAACTGTCATCCATCAGTTCCAGGCTTACTGGTTAAATATTTGTCAACTCACCATTTGGTGTTAGTATCCAAGTTCAGTTCAGAATTCTCCCACATTTAAGAGTATGTACTACATGATGGCAACATAAGCTTGTAGGTCAGAGCTTTTGGACCTGGTGTTTTTCACTCGCAGCCCAGGGTCTCTCCAGCTCAGTGCTGTGTGAATATTGCCCCTCCGTTCTTCCTGCTCCTCTGAAAGTGACTTTTGCAAGGATGCATAATCGTGTTTGCGGTCTGAGATGCGTGAAGGTGATAGCAATGTATTTATGCTGGTTCCAGGCATGAGCTAAAATGTGATGCTTCTTGAAAGGGCTTCACAGGCCAGGCTTGGGCTGTGCTTCCTTTTTCTAGAGTGTTCGGTTCAGCTCCCCAGCTTGAGCTTCTTGCTCTAAGGATTGGCACAAGTGGCCTGGAAGGAAGTGGGCATTGTGGCAACGTGGGGGTTTGTGAAGCACTTTGTAGTTCAGGTCCCAAGTTTAAACTTTGCAGTTTCACAGTAGTTCAGTAACAGGGAAGCCTAATGGCTGCCTTTTAAAGCAGATTAGACTGAGAATCCATGGATCTCGTGCTTTCATTTCTTAGGCTAGTACTGCTCAGAGCTGTGGACTTCTGGGCCAGCCTAGGGTTTTAAGCATGTTCCACTTTCTGAGTGGGTACATGGTCTTGAGCATACCAGCACTTGATTTCACAGCAAATTTGTGATGCCATGTTCACCTTCTGGTTTCAGATCCAGCCATCTGTGCCTATACTGCGATATAAAATGATAGAAAGCTAAGAAGATGATGAGTAAAATTCGGTAGATCCCAAGGGAGTTATCCCCCATCCTTGCTTTACAGTTCCACCCAAGCACCATCAGGTTTTTTAATGACTGACCTTTTCCAAATGCTGTTAAGACTGGAATCTGCTGGGCTGAGTTTTGCCTGTGTTGGGTTTATCTTTAGGGTGAGAGCCTTGTAGCAGATGGTCAAGGGTTACTAGAATAAAAATGATTATCTTCAATGGGAGGGGGGGAACCCCCCCAAAACCTCTAACTTGAAAAACAACTTTAAAACCCCAACAAAACCAAACCAAACAATAATGGGGAAGCAGCCCACAGCTCTTAAGGAGCCTGGTCTGAATGATGCAGCTCCTGCTGATCATCCTAAGAACTGATGGTTATTTCACAAGCACCAAAGTGGTGGTGTTGTGTGGTGGTTTTTGAGGAATTGTGCTTCAGTTGTGGAGAGGACAAAGATCTTTATATACTTGATGATTTTAAGGCCCATTCCTGCACCGCCTCTGTGATAGCAGTCTCCCTGAGCTGTTGCAGTTGCAGGATTGAAGCCTTCCATGCAGCTAATCTTACAGGGACCTGATCCTGCTCTAAGACATTCTGGCACAGATCATTGGGCACGTGCACAGTGCTGGGTCAGCTGTTGTGGCTTGGCATCAGTGGAACAATTGGTGAAGATGGATCTGATTGTGGATTCCAGTTTATGAAGCAGCAAGGTTCCTCTCGGAAATCTGATCAGATTTGCTACGTACAGAAGCTTGTAAGTTCTGTAACCTGAGTGATTTTTAGAGGGGTTTCTCATGAAAGAGGCAGTTGCATTCAGAACTTTCCTCTTTTCTCCTTAAAATGTAAGGCTAAACAGTTGACAGGGAACAGAGATCAATAAGGGTGTAGATAAAATGAAACCAGGAGCGGGTGAGCGGCCCAGTAGTGGTGTTGTGGGATGTTTGTTTGTGGTTTTCATGCTTCTTCCTCCGGTTACTACAGGAATAAAGTAATTAATTTATGGAAGTGCTTGGAAAGTTCCCTTAACAAAAGTTTGCAGAAGTCACATCGTGTTTTTGCAGAAAAATAAATATGCTGAGGAAAAGTAAAACAAATCTTAGGCTGACAGCTAAGGAGTAGTGTTTCAGATGGGAGCCAGGCTGAAGCTCTGCCGTGGCGTTTCCTTGACCTGGACCAGATGCTCCTGGCTCCTTGGAGAGCTCACAACTTTAAGCAAAGTTAATGCTGATTGGTTTTTGCTGCTGGTGTTCAGAACGCTGTGGACAACAGCGAGAACTGGAAATAGTTAGATACTTTCTCAGTCTGCTGCTGCTGCTTGGGAGTTCTGTTGCTATCAGGTCCAAGTAAGTTACACTTGCCAAGAAGAAGCCTTCTCGTTGGGGTATGAGGAGTGTATCTATGCTGCTGCTGGTTTTGAACCATGCTGAAGAGTAATGATAGAAGAATACTCCCTGGTACTGCTGTTAGACTGCTGTGGGCATGTAGGTAAGCAGAAAGGTAGCTCATGGATCTTTTTGCTGCAGAATAAAGGACTAGCAGAGAAATAAAATGGGAAGAGGATATGGCAGGATGATTCAATGATTCACTTGCATCAAAATGAAATTTCTTGTAGGGTCCCAGTATTTTCCTCTCATGCTTTGTAGTGTCATTGAGACCTGCAGTGGGTGTTGGATTTGATTGATTCTCCTGCTAGTGGATGCTATTTCTTTTTCTCTGTAGCCAAGGACTGAAGATGGTTCCTCGATAATGTCTGCAGTTACAGTGAGACTGACTTAGCATCATGGCGCTCTATAACAGGGAAAAGGCTAAATCAAATAGCTTGTGACGAGGAGATGCCTGTGTTCCTAATAACCCAGGGTAAGGTAAGAGTATAGGGGTAGTTGGGCTGTACTTCCAAGGCTTTGGCTGTATCGCAATTGAGCAGGCTATGCCCTATCACTGATTCCCTGATCATCCAGACTGAAAACTCTTCTACAGCTCCCTGCCTGTCTGTGTTTCCTGTGGCAGAGATTAGGATGCGTAAGGAAAACTGTGAGGAGCATATTGGAGTCTTTAGACAGTCAGGACACAGACACAGCTCAGTCTGGGAAGGATTCTCAGGACTGGAGCTGAGGTGTGCTCAGAGGACCCCTCTTGAACTTTACCTTCTAAGTCAGTGGTGTAGCTACTAGGACTTTTAAAAGTATATAGGGGGAGATAAAAAGGGGAGGAATACGATGACGAACAGAGACAACCCCACTTGTGAAGCTGCCAGGGAAGCTTGTGAGATCATAAAACTTCATTCAGGAACACAAAATTTCTGTCCCACAGGTGTACTGGGCCAGCTTGATTCATTGCCTGGCATTTTGTCATTGCTTCACTCTTCAGCAAAAAACACATTCTGCTTATGAATGAAGAGAACATTCCTGCTGTATTTCCTTTGGCTGTAGACCTGTAATTATTGTTCTTGAGTTTGTTTATGAACTGCTAAGGCCTTTTCTAGAGGTGATTTGCTGATGACATCAGGAAGAGCTGTTCCTGTTTTGGGTCTGTTTTTCCTTTACCAGAAGGAAGTTCAAAGGAGTTAAGTTTGCTACTGTTGGAATCAAGTACACAGCACTGTAGATGTCCACCAGGTTCGGTGAAGTCATTGCGGGATGATGGAGGGGAAGAAGTGTTCCCTGTCTGTTCTTGCATTTGGATGCACCTGTAACAAATCACTTAGTTCCAAGGCTAGAAAGGAGCAGGTCCATTGAGGCTGTTGGTCAGGTTCATGGAGTCACATCATATGCAGGCCTTTGTGCCTTTCAGTTTTTGAGATCTGGAGCAGCAGAGGTTTTGTTTAACTAAAAAGAGACCCATCTTTTCTCTGTTGCTTGCAGTTGCTGTTGTCTTTCTGCACCCCCACAAAGTAGGTGTAATGAGTTACGTGTTGTCTGCTGCCCCTCAGACAGGTAAGGCATGAGGATGGAGATCCATGAATCTTCAGCTGCCTGTTCCTGTGTTGAGGAAGTTCCAGTTGTCTCATTTTTTCTTTTGGAGAACTTCACTTGTGGGCTGTGTATGCTGGGGTGGAGGAGGACGAGGAGAGGGAAAACACAAAGTAGGAAACCAAATTGCAGTTCAAAAGTAATCACATGGAATCAGATCTTTTGGGACAACTAGATGTGTGTCACCATATTAAGTTATGCACATACATAATTCCTTATAAGACTGAGATTATTATTGGGTTCTAAAATTATACCTGACTGCAAGGATTTTCAGCCTAAATTCGTATTATTTCTATGTGGAATCTGGTTCAGATATGTGAGATTTACTACTGGTGACAAGTATTTGATCAGAGTGTTATTTTAAACTTGGATACATCAGCTCCCAAAATTTAGGATTCTTGACAGATTTTGGAATACTTAAAACACCCTCTGTAAGATTACTAAATCATAGAATCATAGAATAGTTAGGGTTGGAAAGGACCTTAAGATCAAGTTCCTACCCCCCTGCCCTGGGCAGGGACACCTCACACTAAACCATCTCACCCAAGGTTCTGTCCAACCTGTCCTTGAACACTGCCAGGGATGGAGCATTCACAACCTCCCTGGGCAACCCATTCCAGTGCCTCACCACCCTCACAGGAAAGAACTTTCTCCTTATATTCAATCTGAACTTCCCCTGTTTAAGTCTTAACCCATTACCCCTTGTCCTATCACTACAGTCCCTATTGAAGAGTCCCTCCCCAGCATCCCTATAGGCCCCCTTCAGATACTGGAAGGCTGCTATGAGGTCTCCACGCAGCCTTCTCTTCTCCAAGTGCCCCAACTTTCTCAGCCTGTCTTCATACAGGAGGTGCTCCAGCCCCTGATCATCCTCATGGCCTCCTCTGGACTTGTTCCAACAGTTCCATATCCTTTTTATGTTGAGGACACCAGAATTGCACAGAGTGCTCCAGGTTGAGGTCTCACGAGAGCAGAGTAGAGGGGCAGTTCCACCATGTGAACTAGAAAATGCTTAAAATGCCATACCCTCTCCAGAAGTATTTCTGTCTGATTTGAGCATTCACCACGGTGAAACACAAGGGCAGTAACCCCTGAATGTTTATTTATTTTAACTGACCAGCCTGCTGCTGAAACGAGCTTGCAGGGAAATCCATGGAGTCCCACAAGGTGGCAGGAGCTAACTGTTCTATATAGAACTGTTCTATATAGACCTGTGCTCTGCAGGAAAGTAAAGGTTTTGCTGGGTGCATGCATTTGAATCATGAGCGAGTTAGACCAGAATTTCAAAACCGTATCTTGTGTAGGTGTTTCTTTGGCTTCTGAATAATTTGGGCAAGCGAACAAGATCCTGTCCTCAAGAATTTTACATCAAAAGAGAAAGTTCAAGCATTCTTAACGTTGTCAACAGAAAGGTCCTTTGTTTTCACTTGGTGGTGGTAATTTGCTTGTCGTATCTATGAAGGGAGAGCAGGGTTGAAACCATGCAGGAGCTTGCTGGTGTGTGAGGTTCAGAGTGTAACAGATTGGCAGTGAGCACCTCCAACTTGCAGACTCACCTTGGCATCATGGGAACGCTGATCACGAGGTGGGATGCAGCAGCCAGGGCTGAGGGACTGTGGAAGTAAAGGAATTCTCTGCTGCTCCAGCAAGGCCGCAGGGGTGTTCTTTAGCAACTGAAGAATGAAAGTGATGTTAAGACTATCCAAGTTTGAGGATTGTTGTAAGCCATGGAGATAGTTCATCCTAACCCATGAGACTGTGTTGGCTAGTATATAGAGCATAAGGCTGAAATGTATTCCTTCCCAATACCCTGATCTTTCTTTTGGCTGCTGGAGTCCTTGTTTCACTTTTCCTTGCAGATGTATCCACTTAACCTGCTGATGGTCAGTGTTCTCCTGAAACATTCTGTGATCAGGATGTAAAGCACTGTAAAAGAGCAAGACGGATAATCAAGTATGTCTCATCGAAGGCATGATTCGAGACCTATGATTATATGCTTGTACTTAACATTGCACTTTGAGTTCTGAGTCTCACATTTTTGTCAAGTCTCTCTGGCCTGCCTTGTAAGAAACCTATGGAATTCAGGGGTTTAGTTGAAACAAGTGACTGAACAAAACAGTGCAAAGATGAAGTGGTTGGCCCTGATTCAGTGGACCACAGAGTGTTGGTTTTGAGACTTGTGAATCCTTGATTTATGTTAAAGGATTTTATTTTGAATCAGTAAGCATCCATTTGTATTGTTTGAATGAGTGGGCAGGTCTGATATTAGCCAGGTATTTTGGGGAATATGGACAACTGTGTTCGTGTAGACACAATGCAGTTCAGTAGGACTAAGGTGATATTGAGGTTGGGTATCTTTCTTAGCCAGTAGACAGGTATTAGGAGTAAAAATAATTTAACTCTTACATGAAATTTCAGTTTCTCTCATCCAACTTAGTGTCAATTTCTTTCCTTTTGCTGTAGAAAAACAGCTAAGGATTTATGATAAGGGTATCTGGAATAGCCATAGGAGGTGAGTTGAGTGAAAATTCTTCCATGTCTGCCTATGAAATAGTGCTGTTTCTTTTTCTAGCAGTGATGGAAGCAAGTTAAGAACATTTAAAGTTACTTACTGTAGTGACTTGCAGACCTGTAGCACTAGCCTGTATTGTCCGGTGAAATACTTACCCTTGGTTTGGCTGCCAGGACAAGGTGCAGAGATGGGTGTTTTCAGCAGCTGCCGTAAAGGAGCAGCGATTCCATTGTCTTGCCAAAATCTGGGAGCTTCAGAAGTGTTTCTTTTTATACTCTTACTTGCAGGAATGCCTGAAATTTAGGGAAACAAAAGGTTTTGTTGTTAGAGCTGATTTGAATAATTTCAGCGGATGTAATCAGATTATACTTAGAATTTAAAGATGGAAATGTTGTGATTTCCAGTGGTTGCACCTTTCACTTGCTTTCATTTCTCTTTTCTTTGAAAAGAAATATAGTTCTTATATAGAAACCCTAAAATAATGGTTAGGAAAGTAACTAGTTAAGCAAGGATTCAGCATTTGATGAGCACACCGTTGACATCTGTCCTATGCAGTTGAAAATGCACATGATTTACACAGTTACGTACCAATAAGATTGGACTATCGGCATTTAAATTAAATGGCTATCAGCTGTGAGTCATTGGAGCAGTTGGTGCTTATTGAAACAAACTTAGCTATGTCTGTCATTACTTCTGTTTGAAGTTTGCAGCCATGGGAATGAGTTAGATGCCTCATTCCCATTACAGCTCAGAAGCAGTGGGTCAGTTATGTTGACTTGAAATACTAAAAATATCCCCATATACCTGAACATAAATGTGATGAAAGAAATCAGTTTTAAACTTTAAGATAGGGGATCATGTATTCCCAGGGTGTCTGTGTTCAACAGTGTTCTTGAAGTGCAGCTGCTGTATGCCACAAATGTGGAACTTAATGTGGCTTGCAGAATTTGCTGCCATTGCTCCTTCAGAATACTACAGCAAGGCAAAGTTTGATTCCTAAGTTTATTTTTGCACAAAAGGTCAGTGATTGGGGTAATTCCAAGGGTATAAAGAGTACTGCGAGCAGCTTGCTTCAGTTTGACCACAGAGTCAATACCGAGAAAGGCTTCAGAGTGTGTGGTGACAATGTCTGATTGGGCACAGTGGTAGCTTTCTAGACAACAGTGGGTACGGGTGGTGTTTCTCAGCGGTGATAAATAAATGATCATCCCATATGAAGACAGGCTGAGAAAGTTGGGGCTGTTCAGCCTGGAGAAGAGAAGGCTGCGTGGAGACCTCATAGCAGCCTTCCAGTATCTGAAGGGGGCCTATAGGGGTGCTGGGGATGGGCTCTTCATTAGGGACTATAGTGACAGGACAAGGGGTAACGGGTTAAAACTTAAACAGGAGAAGTTTAGATTGGATATAAGGAGGAAATTCTTTCCTGTGAGGGTGGTGAGGCACTGGAATGGGTTGCCCAGGGAAGCTGTGAATGCTCCATCCCTGGCAGTGTTCAGGACCAGGTTGGACGAAGCCTTGGGTGAGATGGTTTAGAGCGAGGTGTCCCTGCCCATGGGATAATGATCTTAAGGTCCTTTCCAACCCTAACTATTCTATGATTCTATGAGAGTTATCTGCTTTGTGGCGTACTTAAAATTGTTACAGTGTACTGGGAGGCTTAGCAGATATTACTGAATAGCTTGGCAACTGATGGCAATTGCTCTATAACTCCAAATTAATCACAATATTACCAGAGGAAATAGAGGTGGAAAGTGACGAGGACTACACAGGATATGTGCCTTTCCAATGTGTCTTCTTCCAGGAAACCCAGGGTCTTCCCTCCCTATTTGCCAAACCCTGTTTAAATGTCTCAACCGTTCTGTTGATTTTAGTTAATTCAGGGACAATTGGAGACATCCCATCCACCAGATCCCCTACTGAGGTGCTGAGTGCTTTCTCCTCTCCATGACCTCCTTGGGAATGCAGGGCATCTCTGGCCTCTGGTAAATGCCCAGCTCCATTCAGAGTCCAGCCAGACAAACAGGGAAATATATACTGCCTGTTTACCAACAAAGCTAAGAGTTTTCTGCATCCCTCCCGGGCTGGTTTGCAATTGGATTTGAGGGATTTTGAGGTCTAGAGACCTGGCAGTGCAGTATATGAGGTCTTTCAAAGCAAAACTCAAAACATTATTTACTCCCAACTTTTTAGAATCACCTTGTTAAAATGTAGCATTTTAAAATCCAACCTATGCATAAAACCTGGCATAATCTCAAACCTTAAGGGTATGTCTGGATTGTAGATCACTGTGTTTTGTAGTTACCTGAGTGTGCTTCCAGTGAGGTAGAACGAGTTTCAGAAGTGGTTTGGCAGTGATAGAGAGGAGCCCAGTGATTTAACTTGCGCTAAGGGTAAATTAACTCTTACAGAGCTGCAATGGGCTGCTGCAGTTAAATAAAGCTCCTTGCACTCAATTAGTTGGTTTAAACCAGGTTTGTGTGTCTGGGGATGCTGAAACCATCTGGAGTGTTTGGGGTCGGTCACTGATAGTTGGTGCAATGAGGACACATCTTGGACATTCCTTCAATATGGCAAAATCTGGTTAGGCTGCAGTAACAACTCTTCTTACCCTTGCAGGTTGCAGATCCTGGCAACTGGATGATGAAAACAGAACTTTCTCTTAGGAAATTATGATTCCATTAACTTAGTATTTATCTGGATTCAAAGCTTTGCTGTAGTTGAAAGTGACAACTAGTTGGGGATATTATTGCTTCTTGGAGGGCTTGTTCTTGGGTTTTACAGGAATGGGAAGGCAGGGGAGGGTGAGTGTCTTGCCTTTGGTGCTCAGGGTAGAATTTTTGCCCTTCCTTATTTCCTTAAGGAAATTCTGCCTTTTCTGCCTTTTCTGCCTTCTCTGCCTTCTCCCAAGTGCCCTTGGGAGTGTATGTGAAATACAGAAGTCAGCACTGAGGCCGAGTTACTTGTGTTTGTCTCTATCTACTGTGTGCCAGTTGATTTAGTGCTGTTCAGTACTCGTTGCTAAGCAGATGAAGTTGATCTTTTAGTGACTTCAAGGAAGTCAGGAATGTCCAAATTCAAAGAAACTCTACATGTGATGACTGAATAGTTAGTGCTGCAATTGTTGGACCAACCTGTGTGCTGTTACACTGGCAGAATCCTTTAGGTCTGTGTTTAACACTCTCCCCTGTCCTCCCTCCACTCTTTTATAGGAAAAGGGAAATGAGAGTTAAAAGAAAGAATAATAATCAATACAGCTGAAGATTTAAGTGTCTGCTGGCAGGGAATTACTGTGTCTGTGTGGTTCATACACTGCATTGGTCTACAAGCCAAGCAGTTAAGTTCACACCTACATCTACACCAAAGTCAGAAGGTCAGATTGTAATAGTAGAATTGCTTTGACAGAAACACGAATGTTGGAGATGTTGAGCTTCTCCAGGTCAGTTGTTACAGCAGCCTCTTGCTCCTAGAGGAGTATACTTTCCCTTCTTCAGGTCTTTTCAGCACCAAAACTAGCAGCTGCTTTCTCTGTTCTCCTCCTGGGTGTACCAGAGAGCAGCAGTGGTGGTTGGCCAGATGGGAGACACAGGGATGCAGCTGATGGCTTCCTTAAAGTTTAACAGGAGCATAGGACCCTTCTGTAGCAGGTTAAAATACCTCGGCAGCAGAAGTAGCAGTGGGTCAGTTCTGCATCCATGGCGTTTCATAGCAGTGAGGTTTTCATGTGGATAGCTGTTACTGTTAATCTGTGTTTAACTTAAAACAGTGAGGGACAGATGCAGGAATAGGAGAACTTGTGTTACTGGCAAGCCAGTTACGTACCATAACAACTAAAGTGTTTTATGTTCCCCACTGACTTAAGGATGTGTGTGGATCTGTAAAGAATTGCATCCTTTGGTAAGGAGTGACCTATCTTAAACTTTCTCGTCAGTTAAGAACAAAACACCACACCTTAAAGGCTGCTTGTATATTATAGAAGGGCTGATATATTAATGCTGTTGCTGTGTTTGTATTTATACTGTCAGGTAGCTAATGTGTAAATTGGCATCTGTATTCCTTGCATCCATGCTGGAGGAGCAGGAAGAGACACATCCTCTTCTATGGTGTCCCACAGATGTGTGTTAGCCGTGAATGCAGGAAGCCTGCATGATTTTCCTTGCTGATGAGGTTCGCTGTACTTATATGTGCATCAATCAGTTTCTTGCAGTAGTGCATTGATTTTTGGTGGCTGTGAAAGGAGCTTGGTGTATCTTTTGGGGAGTGCTGGTGTTTGAAGTAAAATGTGAATTTCGAATGTTGGTAATCTCCTTTTTTATTCCTTTATAGTAAAGTATTGCATGGCACAAACTTTATTTAGCTTTGGAGTCCCACACAGACAGGGAGAAAACCACAGCCTGGAGAGGAAAAAGAGGCTCTTTTTTTTTTGTTTGATTGAATGAGGAAAGTTACTCATTTAGTGTTAGATCATACACTGAAAAAGGTAGAGAAACTCTTAGAGAAGACTGTGTGGTAGCCACTGGTTCATATGTCTTGCATTGGTGTCAGGTCTTTGGATAAGAGTGGGCATCATCACAAGAGATGTTGCAGCAAATGTTTAGCTCTCATGCAGGAAACCCTAAGCAACACTTATTACTGGAGATGACATGGTCTGGTGTTTTGGGGGGGTTTAAGTGAGTTTGCAATTAGTTGAGGCTAATTCAGGGTTTTGCAGAAGCCCCTTCAGTTCAGTTTGTTTGCAGCCGTTCAGAGGAGTTGTTGATAGAACAGCTAAAGACAGGGTGATACCTCATAAATCCACAGGGATGGCTGAAAAATGTGTGTGCGGGATTTGCACATTGGGTACTGTATTCACACAGTGATTTCTTACTGCCGTAGCCCTCCCCTCTTGTGTTTCCTGGGAGGAGTCCTCTGTCCTTGCTCACAGCTTCCATGGCCTTGGCTGGAGCCACCCATCCTTGGAGCAGCTCTGCTTCCCAGGGATGCCTCGCTGCTGTCGAAGCTGTGGGGTGTGCTGGTGTACCCCTGTGGGGTACCTGGGCCCCCTCAGATGGAAAGTGCCAGACTTGGGTTTTCTAATGTGCAAGCTAATACTGTTACTTGAATAAAACCACAAGTGTATGCAGAATGCAGAGCTCGGGCTGCCATAGTGGTTTTCCAGAATTTCATTAAGATAAATCCAATTTGAAAGCTTTATAAATGGTCAAGATTTGAATTCAGTGAAGTACTCAGTGAATGAGATGTGAAGCTGGAGGAAGTTATTCCGCTGAAGAAACCCTGACAGTATTTGGCCCAAACTGTAAAGGATTCTGTAAAAACAATTACACATAGTCTAAAGGAAATCATTCACATAAATAGTTGTGTGTAGTGGCTGTTTCTAATTGGGCTTCATGTTTTATCACAGTTAGTTTTCCATTTAGGAGGGAAGATAGGAACCATAAAACTTGATGCAAATTAGCAGAGCGAAATAGCTTTCTTTGAAACTGCTCTTTGAACCTTTGCGTCTCTTTTAAGAATATGCTTACAGAATATTGCAGCAGTACATCTAGGAGGAAAACGGGCTTGTCTTAAAATACAGAAGTATATGTCTTTCTGATAAATTGCTTCTGATAGTACTAGGAAATAGAGGAGATTATACGAAGGCAGGTTTCTTTTTAAAAGTCTGATTTGCATTTTAATCTCGTGGAGAACAGCTTTCATTATTCCTAAGGCAAAACCTAAACCCTCCTCGTTTGAAGAAATTGTGATGTTGGAAATGTGGTGGGGTTTTTGCGCTACAGGTAATGCCCGATCTTACACTGCGAGAGGTAAACTTGAGCATCTCTAAGCTTATCAGTATCTTGTTCTTGTGGTAGAGCTAAAAAGGGAGCAGCAGTGCTAGGATTTTGTGCTGTCACACTGTATGTAGCATCTGAGTGCACCTATAGCAGAGAACGGGGATTTAACTTCAGGGTGACAGTGGGAGGAGAGGCGAGAAGGGGCAGCATGCTGCTTGTGGTAGGATTTTTGCCTTGGGTATTTTACACGTTATTTAGGTATAACATTTGTAGCTGCAGTTGTTCTGGCACTTGTGATACGTGGGGGTGTGTAGTAGGTAACAGAGCAGTGGCTTTCTGGTGATGGAAATCTGTTGTTGCATGTATATGCTTTTAGTGTACTATATAGCTCAGAAAGCTTTGGTGCATACAAGCCTGTGGCAGAGAGTTGGAACTAGGTGATCTTTTAAGGTCCCTCCAAGCTCAAACCATTCCATGGTGCTGTTATTCTGTGTGCATATATGAAAATACGTGGTGTGACTTCTAAGGAGTGCTGAGATCCAGGAACCATTGAAGTGGTGATTCTGCTGTTTCTGAATCCACAGATTGTTGATGGCATTTTCTGGAGTGGTTTATGAGTTAATTTATCTGGTTAGCATTCTATTAACTGTGTGGTACCTCAGAGTTATAGAAGTGTTGGACAGGGATATTGGATCCACTTTGAGCCGAGCAGTGACTTTGTTTAGATTTAGTGATGGGGTGGGTAAATTTATGATCAAACGATCTCCATGTTGGCTTGGTTTAAATGGATGTGGAGACAGGTAGGTGTCCACCTGACTTTAATGTAGGGGATGCGAGGCCAGAAATGGCACATACCGTTGAATTTTGACAACTGTAGTTTAAGCAAGGCAAAACCTTCAAGTTAATGTTAAAACAGCACAGAATAACTACATGATTGAATGTGCCTGGACTTCTAAGTGTATGAGAATGAGTTTGAAGCACAGGAGTGCGTATACTTATAAGTGCTTGTTGCTTCCTGCTTTCTGAGGTAGGTTTTTATCTCGTCTAGCAGCTAAAAGATGATTATACATTAGATGATCCCTTTTCATAGCTGTTTTCAAGCTTTCAAAAGATTTGTGTTCTCCCTGGGAGAAAAAAGCTGGCACAATTTAAAGTAGTGGGGTTTCAACTTTTTTACTTCAAAAACACTAAAAAAAAAGTATCCTGTAGATGATAGAAATGCCTGAAAAAACAAATGTAAGCCTACCAACAATGGACTCATCTTAGTTACATTTGCAGGCCCGTAGGAAATAATGACTGCAGTGCAAGAACTGGTGATCTATCGCTGTATCTGTATTGAAGTCGGAGACCTCTGGACAGGGTAGTAACATTAGGCAGCAAAGGTCATGACACAAGTCTAACTGCTTGGTAGCGTTAAGCAGTTTTACTTGGAGAAGAATGGTTGCCTAACAGTGGCTTTCACACTCCTGCCCCTGAAATCCTACTAATGGTAAACATAGGTTTTTAAAATGCACTTGTTGTTTTGATGACCTCAGTCAAGGAAACTTGGGAAGAGCAAAGAAGCAGAGAGTGATTATTTGCAGCGCAAGCAGATGCTGCTCTGATTTCTCAAGGAAATCTCTTGCGTAGAAAGTCAAAGAAATGAAGGTTTTTGTGCTGTCAACAAGGCAGTACTTTGCGCAGTGCCTTCAACTTTTTCTTTGCATGGTCTGTTACCTTAAGGATGAAATGCTTTCAGTAGTAAAAGACTAAAGTGGGCTCACTGAGGAGGGTCTTTCAGAACACTTAAGATTGTCTGCAAACTAACTTAATAGCAAGTTACTTAAAAACATGAGAGTGTGTTGGTCTTTAGTCAAGATACAGACTGACATTGCTGAAGTTAAAGATGTGCCTTAAGTGACTTGTTAGTGAACCTTATAAATTGGTTAATGATTTTTATTTAGTAACTAAGATTCCTTCTTTTAAGTGCTTCTGATGTTTCTGAGGTTGCTGGAATAAATTAGCTTCGGCTGTCATATCAAGAGTGTCAGAGATTGCTATTCTGTATCTAATGAAATACTCTCACTGGTGAGCGTGTGTACTTGAACTGAAGAAGTAGAGAGGAGGAAGGGATTAGTACAGTTTAGCAACGGCATATCTGTCTGGTATTTGTGAGAACTGAGAAGTGCCCTTTCAAAACTGAGTATCCGTGTGAACAGCAGGGGAAAACAGTACTCAGTGCTACAGGATCTCCCTTCAGGTAGGAAACAGCTTCTCTGAAATTCACAGAATAATCCTGGGATTGGAGGTGGGTTTGTGAGCTCGTTTGGTGTGATGGAGTCCCAGAGCTGTGAGTGATGCTGTACAGGTGTAGGTTTTGATTTGAAGGGATGTCCAGGCATTTCTGTAACAGTCATTATATTGGAAAAGGGTTGGGAGTATCTTTGCTGTTCCCTTAAGTTGAGCTCTTACCTGTATTTTAACCTTGCCTGCTGTTGGTCACACATGACCACAATATCCCGTGCAGGTTTTGTGGATTTTTGGCTTTAATACTCATTAAATCTGTTCAGCCGAGTGTATAAATTACATTTCCAGCTCTGATGCAGTTCTGGCTTTAAACTGTATGTTTTCTTAGTAAGGAAGCAGCTGTCTGTCACTTCAGTGCTAATAGTTACCCCAAAAGAATGAGTAAGTTCTCCCATGAGACAAAAAAGGATAAAGCTGCCAAACTACATGGACACTAGTGCAGAAATTGCATTGACATTAAGGTGGATAGGACCTGGTGTTCTGCTGCTCAAACCCTGGCTGACCTAGGCTGCACACTGGAATTTAGGCTGCCTTTAGTCTGATGTTGCTGCAGGTCCTGAAGATACTGCAGTGAGGCTTTGCATCCATTTGGTTGGAGCTGACTATGCCATCAGAGTAGCTGTAAATGGGGATGTATGTCTGCATCAGTGGCCTTCAGTTTACAGCCTGAGGAGTTACAGTAAATGCAGTCACTAAAGGTAGGCTGTGAACTGGGAAGACTGAAGATGAAGGCACGAGTCCTGTCAGTCCACTCGTGGAAGTGAAGGCCATCAGGCCCTGCAGAGAGGTGACATTGTCTCCAGCTCAGTTGGGATTTGACTAGACTGTGTGTAGAATATACTTTGAGACAGTGTGATAAAGTGAACAAGGCACAGTGAATTTCAAAGGCATCATTAAGTGCTTTGTTAAAAGTTGCCAGGTTTCATAAGCTTCTGGAATGGGATCTTCCAAATGTGAGTTAAAGACATGCTACAGGTTCCTATACTGAGGAGAGAAAATACATGAAAGCAGTAAAGGTAAAATTGTTTGGCCACCTTGCTTTTCTTTTTCCCTTCTGCTATCAGGACTAGTGTAGAGGACATGGATGGGATTTCCAAAAGCATAGGAACTTGCCTTAAACTGATTAACTGTTCATTCGGTCCCCTCCATACCCACCAGCGCAAAATACCTGCACATCTTGCCTTGCCAGTCTAATGAGGCAAAATACTCAGAGCTGATAGAGAGTGAGACAAGTGTCTGTGTAGGAATAACTCTCCTTGGTGATCTCCACAGTCTCATTTAAAAAGCCATAAATGCATAGGGATTGTCTGCTTTTGGCTGAAAAGTAGAGGTCAGGTCTTGGCTGGGCGAGTTGGGAAGATCCGTTGCCATGCTGTTTTCCAGCGTGGGTTTTAATTCTTGTTCTAAACCAGTGGCTGATGGCTCACATGGTAGTCAGTCCACCTTTGCCTTGTGTCTTTTTGGCTTTACCTTGACACTTTGTTTTCTGTGTTCTGTAATTCTTACTATAGAACGTTACATATCTCTGTTTTATGTGTGGTTTTGTAATGCCGTCCTAATGATATGAACAAACCTCAATCCTGAGGAATGTGGGGACAGCATGGCATGTGGCAGATGCAGCCCGACTACGGCAGAGGCCAGGCGGGCAGGTGAAGGTAGCCCATGCTGCAGGAGCAAGCAGAATTGTCTCTCCTGGGGGGGGGCCCAGCTCCCACAGCCTGCTGTCCCCCCAGGAATAGGGCCTTAGTGGGGCTAGCATACATCTTTGAGAGAGGAGATTCATGCAAGGTGGGGATGCTGTTGCCAAGTTAAAGCCCTGCTTGGTGTCGGTTTGGATTTTAGCTTGAAGAGCCTCGCAGTTCTTGAAGCTCCAGAATATCCCCCCTGCCTTGTTTTATTATAACTTCACCAAAATAAGTTAGTTCCACACAAAACATGGCAGTTTGATCTTTCAGAACATACCATCATCTGCTGGTTTTAATGTGCAATGAGAGTTCTTCTCCAGTGGCAAGAGGAGGAGCGTGGTATCCATCCTGCGGGATGTGCCTTCTCGCCCCGGCGGGCTCAGCAGCGTGGGGCCCATGGGCAGCTCTCACCCAGGGCTGGGGCGAGTCGGGGTGCATGTTGGGGCTGGGGGCTGATGGTGCCAGCGGGGAGGATGCCAAGGGTGAGCGTGAGCGTAGGCTACCTGTGCGGTGAGTGCCAGCCCATGCGGTGGGGAGGGTGCCTGTGTGTGTGTGTGTGGGGAGCAGGGTGCTGATGGCATCCGTGTTAGCTGTAACGCTGGTATTTCAGTAATGCGGTGGTGCTCAGTCCCACTGCCAAAACCAAGCTATAAGCAGCGAGTCTTTGCTCCACTTTTCCTCGCTCCGCGCCTCTGCTCCGCCCCGTCCGTGCTCCCCGCGCTGCTGAGATCAGCTTCCTGCTTTTCATTTTCCTCAGAACGCTGCTCCTCCTCCCCTGAAAGAGTTATTTTCATGGGTCTGGAGTTCCTTCTTACGGGTGGCTGCAGGCTCTTTTTCTGACAGGCGAACGCGCCAAGCTGGAAAAGCAGTATCATGGTGATTTTGTTCTGTTGCAGCGAACCAGAGCTGTAGGCAGAATGGTAGACTGCTGCACCGAAAGCGTTTCTGTGCCAGCTCTGTGACCGTGGAAGGCGAAGGAGGTGAGTGCTGGTTTTACATCGCGGAGTTGTTGGAGGTGGGACCAGAAGTCACAGCCTACCCAGGCTTCAGGAACAAGACATGAGCAATTATGTTGTTACGCTCTCTGGTTAGATGCTTTTGCCCCTGCTAATACTGTAATGGAGTATAGTCAGGAAGTGATGGATTTTGCTGTGGCAAAGAACTGTAGCCCCTGAAAGTTTATAATGTTTAAATCCATTTTTCTTTCATTGAAAAATGTAAATAGATATAGCCATAATATAAATATATAAATATAGCCCTAAAGGACAGATGGTAAAGATGGGGTTTACTCTAAAGCACTTACTGCAGAAAAATCACTGGGGTAGTTTCAGAACTTGTGGATGGATTGCATTATGCCAGAAAGAGACTTCACAGTGATGTAGTAATGCCTGTGGGTCTAGAATGATGTGATGCATAGGAGGGAATGACAGGGGTTTACAGTGTGTGGGAATAAATTTATAGACAGGAAAAACAAAAAGGAAACAAACCCCAGAATTCTTTTTCCAATTGCCAAGCATCCCTCAGGATGGAAGGCAGGTTGGTTGAGAGAAAGCGGATTGTTTGGACCAGTATCTCTGTTGCAACAAATGACTATAGCTCCTATAGAAATGTGGCTGCTTTCATTGTTGCAGTTTGAAGTTTGGGTTTGGTTGGTTGTTTCGGTTGGATTTGGGTTTGTTTGGGTTTTATTTGTTTATTTTCATTATTTTGCTTTACGGAGTGAAGAATGGAAATACCACGGTATGTATTTTACACGCAAAATGTATTTTGCACACAAAATGTATTTTTCACACAAAATGCGTTTGTATGTATTACAAAATACAATTTCTAGCCTGTTAAACAGGTGAGCATCATTCCCTCTATGCCTTCTATTGGAGCTCTGAAATTGGTAATCCGCAACTAGTGGCAGGTTGCTGCTTACTTTGTGGTGTGGTACCCTTCTTTTGCTGCTTTCTCATTACTGCCTGTTAACAAGCAGATTAATGGGACCACTTTGTTCATTCTGACCGTGGTGCCCTGAGTGGGTTTGCAGAGGACTGTCCATAAGAAGCTACTCAGAACACATAGTTCTGGTGGGCCAGCCTGGTACTGGATGCTGCTGGCTTGGGTACCAAGCCTACTCGGGTAGTTTGCTGTTACCCAAGCTCTCAGGTCTGACCGGGATTGCTTGTACCCTTGATCCAGACCAGAGTGCACACTTTGAGTAGCTGTTTTCTGTGGTGCCAAGTTGAATTTATTGGTTCTGCTACAAAATGAAACAGATACAGGTTTGGATTGGTTGTGGGCATCAGGGTTACGTCTCTTACAGTGAAGTTCCTCAGTAGCCATGCTGGAAGTAGTTCTGGGAATCTTCCATTTCAAAATTTGATGCATTTTGATGGGCAATGAGAGAGGTGCAGTAAATTACAAACTGGGGGTTGATTTGTGGTAATATCTGTGGCTGTGGCTGACTTTTCCTTTCTTCTTTGTTGGAAATCAGGGCTGCTTCTTTCAGCTGTGGGGCAGGTAGGAGCGTATTTTCTTGAGGGTGTTTTGTATGACTGGGCCACACTTACCATTTCTGTAGCTTTGTAGATCAATGTGTAAAGTCAAAAGAAAAGCATAAAACCACTTTTATTGCCCAGCCTGTGGCCTCCACTGGGGTAGTACTGGAGGAGTATTGTATAGGAGGTAATAATAAAACTTCCAGTCGTGTATGGCCCTGCATCATCCGTATTTGGTTTCAGGTGCTGAGTATAATACGCTGTGTGGCTTTTGCCTCCTGCAATCTGGAAGTTGATTGCTGCTAAATCTACTTCTTTGTATAGACCTGTGCTCTAGAAATTAACCCTGTGCCTCGTCATGACTCAGGGTTAAAACTATGGCTAAAGACATTTTATGTGCTGTTCACACCACTATGGTAGGTAGACGATGCATGCCCATTTTCCTCAGTGTGTTGATACTAAGGAATTCTAAATGATAATGTTTCCACAAGAAATGTGTGGGAAATACACTTATCCTATAGATGCAAATATACCTCCCATGTGGGCCCAAGTACCCAACTCTTACTTGCCATAGTTACTACCTTTTTACTTGCATTCTGGCAGTAGACAAACTGCAGCACTGAGAGCATGGGTGTGATGTTAAGCTGCTGCCCTTCTTGTGCTGCTTTAGTGATTTTGTACTTATTTTCCTTGTGATTGGTAAGAGGTTGCTATAAAAAAGGCCCGACCTGGATCAATGGAGTCAAGATTTAGTGGCTCTAGATTTTGTGCTCATAACTGATTTGCCAGCCTTGCTGACAGGTAGGGTCAAAGCAGTTGCTCCTTTTTCTGTCCCATTTTTGCCACCTGGTCTTGTGTTAGCTTGTGGAGATTAGTTATTTTGGGGTGCACTGAAGGGGGGTGGGAAGTTCTGCAGGTTGGATCCTTCTTTGTTTGAGCATTCACAAGGCTGTTAATAAATGCTCTTTATTGGCAGGCATGAAGAGTGAAGGGTATGGCTCCCAGAGTCTTTTTTGACCTTCGGTTCACTACATGTGTAATGCTGGCCCCATCTTCAACATAGATAGAAGATACAATATGTTATTTGAACTACAGCTCCCTGACAAAGAAGTGTGTAAGGCTTATTTGCTAGAGGTAATAGTGAAGCACCATGTTTAAACGGCAGCGGTCACTGAGCGAAATAGTCCCAGCCTCAGACACTTGCCTCCTACCCCATGGGGCATGCTGGTGTTTTTGAAGTTGTGCAATGGACTGGAGTGGGATCATACCTAAATTAATGGGGTTTATTAGCTTAACTCTTTCTGTCTGCTAAAGATAGAACTGACCACCATTGGGGTTATCATGTACTGAGTCGTGAATGAGAGCAGAGAACCGAACAGCTCTATTGCCCTAAAAAAGGAGTCCAGGAGTGTGGGGAATAGAAGCAGGACAGGGGACAGGACTGCTTTTGGTTTCACAGCTGGCTTATGCTATCTTAACAGCTTGTCAAGCTAGAGCCTTAAGGGCAGGCTAAGGAAAATGCAAGAGAAGGAGGATGTGTCTCCAGAAATAGACTACTATTGTCAATATTTCTTCTGCTGGGGACTTACATGCATCTCTTAAACATGATTGTGCAGTCTGGATAGTTTCCAGTGCAGATAGCATCAGCTGGTTACTGATGCTGAGGATAAAATGACTTAATTGTGAGGTTGCTTTTATCTTTCTCCTGTGATCCTTTGTGAAGTAGGGTGATGCCCTGCATAGCTTTCCTTTGTGTGACCCAGCATAGCCTGCGACATATCAGGCTCTTCTTAAAAGCTGCATGGGACTTTCAGTAAGTGATAGTTGATTTCAGCCAGGTAGTTCTGTCTGGATGCAGAATACCAGTTTAGGACAGATTCAGGGTCCTGGTTAAATCCTTAAGTCCGAAGCTGATGCTGTACATTGTTAATACGATGAGTTGCTCTGAGGTTTTAACTGGGGATGGAATGCCTCAAAAGGAGAAGGTAGCTTACCTCCAATGGCTGGTACTTGAGTGAGTATTTTTGGTACCACTGTAATTGTTGCTGCTTGTGTGTGATTTGTGGAGTTGAGGAAGTTTTTGTTAGTGGTTTTCAAGCTTTTGTGTTACATGTCAGGTGCTGGCAGAAAGCAGCAGCAGATATTTCTGCACTAATTCCCCGGGGCTGTGTTTTGGCTGGGGTAGTCAGATGTTACATCCCAAGATGAAGATCAACTTTTGAGATGCACTAGTGTAGACCCGCGCAGTTGTTCAGGGCCTTGCTACCCTCTGTGAGACCCTATGCAAGTACAGGAATCCGTGCTAGCAGATTTTGACAAGGGATTAAAGGAGTGATGTTTGCTTTGCTTGGAAGTTGTTCAGATAGGAGAGTTTAGAGCTGAAAATACCATCTCTACTCCTTCCCTTGCCCTACCAAAGTAAACTGAAAAACATAACAAAACGGGGCACATTGACTCTTTTGTGCTGTTTTAGAGTACCTTATGCTACAGAAAGATGCTGTCCAGTGAAAACTGTATACAAAACAGGCAGAACTGTGGAGGAGAAACACAAGAAATTACAGTTTCAGGATGAGAAAGAAAACTCATTGAAGTGTTGCTGCGAAGCTTGCACAGCAGGAAATTCAGTTGCTTTATGCCAGGAGATTGAAAGAACTCCCTAAAATCCCAAGCACTTAAAAAACTAAATATAAAATTGGCGCTTTGGTTTGATTATGTCTTTCTTTTGGAGGGAAAAATAAGTCTCTCTTGCTGTAAATGGAGAACGTAGTTAATGAGACTAATGCTTTGTTAGGCAAATCACAGCAAAGGTTCAAGGGGCCTAATACCTCAAGAGCTGGTGCAGCTGGGCCATGACCAGCTGTAAGTACACAGCTTCTGCTGGTGGGGACGTGAAGTTACTGCCTCTGTTGCAGCATCTTCTAACACTGTCGTATCCACCCTCTGCATGGACATAGTGTAATGGCAGCAGCGTTCTCCATGGACTTCTGTCCAGGATGCTACTGGCAGAGCCTCACTGGGAAGCACTATAGCAGCTGTGGAGGGATGGTGCAGGGTGCTGGTGTGGTGTGCTGCTCTGGGACATAGTCTTCCCTGATGGTCAGCTAACCCGAGGTGAAACCCTGGCAGCATCTCCAAAAGATGCTCCTATTTCAACTCTTGGTGAGCAAGATCCTGGCTGCAAAGCAAAGCTACTCAAAATGGATCCCTCCCCCTTTATCTGTTACATCACTATTGTATGGTAAAGTGTTTTTTATAGTATTGGGAGGTTAAAATACTTCCAAATTGAAGGGATAACTTTATGCAGGTGTTCAAGCAAAACGTTTATTTCCCAAACGAATACAAAAGTGAAACTGTCTGTAGAAGAACTGAAAATTGAGTTTTCCTATTCCAGCTGGCTACAAGAATGTAAGTTTTTGAAGTTTAAAATGTTAGTAATGGTAGTCACAAGCATCCCATACTAGGCTAAATGCCCCCTGGAGCTTGTCAGTGTATGGAGTAACTCAGAAGTAGCAATCAGGTGCGTAAAACACCTGGAAGTTTCTTGGGTAAAACAGCATGCAAGTTCCATGTGAACCTGTGTGCACTGACAATCAGTGGCGATACCTCCCGTGTTGGTGGAACCCACTCAAGCAGGTTCTCGTTAGTAAGGGCCAATAAGGAGTAACTGCAGTTAAGCTGTTTCTTCCCCTTCCAAGGCTGCAATAAGGCAGCCAGCTAGCCAGGCCCCCTTCGAAGGTGACCGTGACATATTCTAACCACACAGCCGAGGCCTTCCCATCTCCAGTGGAGTTCGTGGTTGATTCAGAATAATAACAGGAATAAGGCTGTGGTAGAGGCTTTCTGAGTTCCGTGGGGGGGCTTTCACTGAATGCCTGTCTGTATGTGAGCCTCTGCTCTATGGATGCTGAAATGTTCCCAGCAGGTACAGGCATCTGCTCTCTGGTGGACCTCTGGTGAGACAAAGCCTCCGAATTGCTGCGTTGGTGAAGTGGTGGTTAGAGGGAGGAGAAAGAGAGACTTTCTGGCTGAGCTTTCAGTAGAAGTGAGTGTACTTTAAGTATTATCAGCAATTTACGCTGTTACTTCTGATTAAATTTCCTGCTGTATGGATTGGCAGAGTACATAAAAGCAGATAAATTCCTTGCTCCTGGCAGTTCTGAGAGGTATTTCAGCTTGTCCCGAAATAAGCAGCGAATTCAGCAGGTAGCAAGCTGAGGAATGATAGAAGGGCAGGGCCCTTAGAGGGAAGGCATCTTCAGTGTACTGTTTAGCTGCTTTCTGCTGACTAACGAAGGTACAAAGAGAGGCTGTATTGAGATGCTCAGGCTTCAGTCAGGAACGTGTTTCTTTTAGGATGGTCAGCCTCCTTGAATTATACCTGGAAATGATTCTGGAAAATGGTGCCATCACTGGAAGATGAGTATAATATGCTCCCTTTGTGAAATACTGAGGGAGGGCAGCTACCCAACGTTCCCAAGCAATCTGTGGTGTGAGACCTTTAGGAAGGACAATTTATGGCCATCTTTCGGGGTGATCAAAGCCTAATCAGTGTAATAAACCTTTTTATCAAAAGGAAGTATGTCAGCATAGGTATTTGCAGCACTAACATGCAGTACACCCATGCTTTGGCTGATCTGCATATGAAAAAGTGGTAGAAGCTCCAAAGGAAATCCTGTGTGCAAAGGGAGGGAGGTATTTTAAGAATGGCAGTGGTATTCTGCAATTTCTTGCTTTTTATTCCTATCTGCCACTATTTGTCTTCTGCATAGGTTCTTTGCAGGGCAGCCTACTGCGTGGGGCTTGCTTTTATCTTGCAGGCACCTGCAGAAAAGTACATAAAGATACATACGTATAAATGAACATGAGCCAGCTTCAGTGTGTGCTTGCAGCCCAGAAAGCAACCGTATCCTGGGCTGCATCAAAAGGAGCGTGACCAGCAGGTCCAAGGAGGTGATCCTGCCCCTTTATTCTGCTCTCGTGAGACCTCACCTGGAGTATTGTGTGCAGTTCTGGTGTCCTCAACATAAAAAGGACGTGGATCTGTTGGAACAAGTCCAGAGGAGGCCACGAGAATGATCAGGGGACTGGAGCAGCTCCCGTATGAAGACAGGCTGAGAAAGTTGGGGCTGTTCAGCCTGGAGAAGGCTGCGTGGAGACCTCAGAGCAGCTTCCAGTATCTGAAGGGGGCTTACAGGGATGCTGGGATGGACTCTTCATTAGGGACTGTAGTGATAGGACAAGGGGTAATGGGTTAAAACTTAAACAGGGGAAGTTTAGATTGGATATAAGGAGGAAATTCTTTCCTGTGAGGGTGGTGAGGCACTGGAATGGGTTGCCCAGGGAGGTTGTGAATGCTCCATCCCTGGCAGTGTTCAAGGCTAGGTTGGACGAGGCCTTGGGTAATATGGTTTAGAGCGAGGTGTCCCTGCCCATTGCAGGGGGGTTGGAACTTGGTGATCTTAAGGTCCTTTCCAACCCTAACTATTCTATGATTCTATGCATATGCTTATGTGTGTGTCTATATGTGTGTAATATACAAAGTGTGTGCATTTTTCTTGTAATAGCTGGACAAAGTGGGCTTGAGTGGCTGTGCAGAAAGGCTGAGAGTTGGGGTTGTTGAGCCTGGGGAAGGCGCTGGGGAACCCTTATTGTGCCTTCCACTACTTAAAAGAGGCTTAAGAGAAAGATAGAGAGAGCCTTTTTAGCAGGGGTTGTTGTTATAGGATGAGGGGTAATGGCTTTAAACAAAAAGAGGGGAGATTCAGGCTGGATGTGAGGAAGAAAGTTTTTACAATGCGGGAGGTAAAACATCGGCCCGGGTTGCCCAGGGAAGTGGTGGTGGATGCACCATCCCTGGAGACATTCAAGGCTAGGCTGGATGTGATTCTGAGCAACCTGATCTTATTGAAGATGTCCTTGCTCATTGCAGGGGGTTGGACAGAAGACCTCTGAAGGTCCCTTTCAACCCAGACTATTGTGTGATTCTGCAGCTGTCACTGTTCCTCATTCACTCTTTGCAGGTCACTAAAAGCATGGTGCGAGACAGGGCAATGTGACTTGGCTTAGCGCAGTATGTATCAGTAGACCTCTGCTATTGTCTACTACTCATTCAATCAGCGGATTTTTTTGGCGTACTGTTTTAGAGCAGTAGTGAACCCACTCTTTCATTGCTCTTTCCAAAGAGGATCTTGTGTGTAAAATGCATAAATGAAAGAAAGAAATAAAAAACTAGTTAAATTTGTGTGGAAGTCTTCAGTGGCCTTACATTTTGTATGATGCTGGCTAGTTAAGACTACAGAATATCAGCGTTTTCTTAATGACAATACAAATTAGGCCTGTTTAAAAACTTGGATACCAGATCTAGAGTGTGCTTGTGCAAACCTCAGTGCTGCAGAACTGGGTTCCAGCTTCCAGACACCTCCATCACTGGGTGCCTGAGCAATGAGTGGCAAGAAACAGCTCTTGGTCATTTACAGACCTGAAGGGGTAAGGTGTCCCCTGTCTTGCCAAGGTAAATGTGCTTTAGAGCCCATCTTTCTTCAGGATCTCCATGTAAGGCAAATTGGGACCAACATTTAATGTGCTAGACCTGTGAAGCAAGATGGGGGTGTTGCTGGCTGGCATCAGAGGGTGGCTGACCTCAATACTAGCTTTAAACATCGCCTAGCTGCTGCTTGTGCCACACCATTTCAAAGGCAACCTCTCTACTTCGACATTAAAGCTTACAAGGCTCATTTCTTTCTTTCTTTCTCCTGTTGGTATAGTTATGGTACCACCGTTTTCCACTTCTAACTACAGCTTGAAGTAGGTCAGAGCTCCTTAACCATACCGTAATGATCACTGCACTTTTATAGTGCTTTTCGCTTGAATTACCCAGGTGATTTATGGGATCGATGAAGAAAGCTGGGTGACACCTTTCTGACTGACATGATTGAGGCAGATAGCAGCTCTGAGTCATAGGAAGGCTTAGGATGAATATAAGGAAGGTTTTGGCAGGTCTGAAGAACCTGTATCTGAGGGGGAAGCCACTGCTGCCAAGCAAACAAACTGCATAGGTAGTGTATGTCTGCATTAGAAAATCAGAGGGGAGGGGGATATTTAGCACTCTAATGCAGCTCACTGCATTACGTTCACCTCTGGGCAACAGGGCAAGCCTTTAGAAAGAAAAGGTGTAAATAGAGATCTCTGCTCTGTGAAGGAAGGGTAGCATCACGTTCTCTAGAGCCTGGCATTCGTGTTGCAGCAAAGTGATTTCCAGAAACAAAAAGAAACTTAAGACAATCTTGCTCTTTGGTAAGGGGACCGCAGTTCAGTCACTTGGGAGAGGACACAGGTTAACACATAGTAACAAAAATGGGTCAGACTCCAAGTTTGAAACAAGCTAAGTTGTTTAATAAAAAGCTCAATAAAACCTTTATTTCTAATGTCGATGGAATGGCCACTCATCTGAGGGATGAGTATTTGAGGTTTCCAGATAAAACTGTACTGCCTGGAGCTTAGCTGAGTGGAGGTGTTGAACAGAGACCTGACAAAGCATTGGACATTTTGATGCAGTGCAATAAGACTGTTTAGCAAAGTGTTGTTTTAAATCATACTTCAGATATCTGTTTAACTTATTATGGTTCCCTTACTGAGTTTTGTGTGTTATTGGGCGGGTGGTTCTTCCATGATTGAAATACCTTGCCTAAATACGTATGTGCTGTGTCCAAACCTGTGCAGTAAGTTTGTGGTAGAGGAAGGATGGGACCCAAGTAAGATGAGTTAGCTAGCTTGCTGTGCTGCTGCTTTGGTCTTTACTTGGTGGGCAAGACTGTCACTTGAACTGGTGCTCTGCACGTTCAGCAGTGTTATGCAGCAAATCTGTTTGCCTGTCCTTGAAGAGGAACAGTGAGCTGCATAGGGGTTAGAAACAACACAGCCCTATCTACTGCAGGCATGGTTAAGAAGGTCAGAACTTGAATCTGGCCTTGATGTGGGCCAGAAGTGGGAAACTAATGCTTAGGGAATGTGAACATGGAACATCATCAGTGTAGCTGCTGGGACCGTACCATGGTTCAGTTAGTGGACCTTCAGTGGACTATTGTCAGTGCTGCGTGGGTTTTAAGGGCTCAAAAATGTTGTGTCTTATCCCGAGAGCCAGACTGCAGGAGCTGGGAGGCTGCAGGAATTCTCTGTGGCCACTAGATGACTCCTTCAGCCTGCTGGTAGGTAAACTCGGAGCTGATAAAAGCTGGGGTGAAAGAGCTGGTACGGGGAGGGGACTGTGCTTGGTCTGCACTGAATGACATGCACCCGCATAAACGGGTTACATATCTCGCACATGAAGGAAGTGTTAACATGGCTTTTGGCTTGAGTTGAAGTAGTAACAGGACAATATACCAGTATAGATCACTGGTTTGTGAGGTTTGTCGGTGTGTGCTTTGAAAGCATTTGCAAAACAAAGGTCCAGACCTCCTCCTGGGCTAGATGGATGCATTGAGGCAAGGAGCATGTGAAGATGTTGGTGTTACAATTTGTACTACTTGTTGACAAGACAAGTGCTGCCTGGTTTTATGTCCAAAACCAAACCTCCCAAAAACCTCAAATCAAAGCCCCAAAAGCCCAAACAAGCAAAAATCCCAGCACCCAAACTGGCAGCAACATTATTGCTGGTTTTGCCTCTTCTTAGCATCTTGGAGATGGATGGATCCTGTTAAGCTGGTGTAAAATTGAGCAGGCTGTATAGAAATTAAACCCCAGGGAGAATTCCCCCAGATTCCCCATAGATTTCATTGCATGCTCCTGCACTGTTCAGGATTAAATGATCTTCCTGTCATTTAGAGACAGCGTAAATGATGCTTCAGTTCCATAAACAAATATTTGCCAATGTCTGTGCTAAGCATGTAGTTACTTTATCAAGGTAATTAGATGATGAAGTGGTACTGTTGTTGCTCCGTATGTTTCTCTGACAACCATTTTTATGCCTGAGATGTAATAATGAATACCATTAGTTGCCATTAAATATGACCAGTTCCTGGTGCACAGTATGGGCTGGATAAAACAGTAGCCCGCATGGCTGATGATGCTTATTTCTTCACAATTGTTTTGTCAGCCAAGAATCCCATAGAGATGAGACGTGGCCCCTGAACTGTGGAATGATCTATGAAGAGTTTTACATTGTTCTTTGAAAGTGTAGTGTTTGAGTGCTTCATTGTTCACGGTAAGCATAGCGCTAGCTCTGGTTTTATACTTAATGCGCACTAAGTGTGTATAGCTACTGTGACTTAAGGGTCAGCCTGTCCACTTCTATCACAGCTAGAAACTTTCTTCAGCTAACGTTTTCCCTTTTCTCTCTTGAGACCTGTTAAGTGCAAGCCCCCTTGTGAATTAGCTTTCAGAAATGCAGTTCTGGATTAAACCAGGACTAGAATTTCCTTGACTCAAACCTATGTCCCTTTTATGTTGACCTAGTGATGTGCTGGGGTTTAGTTCTTTGGATGTGTCAGAGTCATGATATAAAAGCAGCTGCTCTGTGAGATTTCCAGTTATTTTCCATTTATGTAGGTAGGTAGTTTATATATTACAGTTCTTTATTTATCTGCAAACATTCCTGATCTCTCAATTTCAAAATATACATACATATATGCATAGGCATCCTTCCCTTCCTCCCTATCCCCCCTACCATCTTTTCTGCTACGAGACCCTATACTTTGGGGTTATTTAAAAGCCATGCTCTAGCAACCTGGTACTGATCTAAAGGGAAACTGCACGACCCATAATTTAAAATCGGATTAATGATTTGTAAATGAAGTATGACAAAACTTAGGAGGAGAACTATTGAAATAAGTTTTTGGCATTTGCGTAAATCATTCCCATCCTTCTAGCTGCTGCTTCATTATCTTATTGGTTACACTGAATGTTCTGCTTAACTTGCTTTCTGAGATTTCCATGTTTGTATCTATTTACTTAAAAGCCGTGGCTCTTACGGAGATCCCTTGCCTTGCTTAATTGAAAGGTGAAGGAGGAAGACTCAGGAGCAAAGCTAGGGCAGAAGCTGATCACCATCAAGTTAAACTGACTTGGTTTGGGTGAATTCAGTGCTTTAATCCCTTCTCTGCAGCAGGAGAAATAAAACTGCGCTGCAGCATGTTAATATCAGACTAGTGAGATGTACAAAAATAAAGGAAAGAAAAAAAAAGCCCTAATCCTGTGGTTCCCATTAACATCTACTCGTAAGTGTTTTATTGTTGGCTTTATGGTACTTTTCCTGCTGTTGCCAGTGATGGCTGCAGATAGGAATAGACGGCAGCATGTAACGTGGATCAAAGTGAGGTGAATGAGCTGAATTGTGAACTTATCATGCTTGAGCTAATCTGGCAGTGGAAATGACATAAGCGGCTTAATTTTATTTAGAGCTATGCAAAGGGAGAGGCACTCATGTGTGTGCATGTGTGCCAGTCCTGTCTCCCTGGCCTCTGCCTGGTCCCTCTTCTTGCTCTCCTGGGCCCCAAGTGACGTGCTGGGATGTGGACAGGTTATCAGCTGCGAGGGCATCTGCCATGGCAGGAATTAGGCTGCTGCAGCAGTCGGGAGCACAGGTGATGCTGGTGTATTGTAAGTTCAGTGTCCTCTCTCAAGTGGCTGAATTGAACCAAGCAGCAGCAGGGAAAAGGCTGAGTGAGGTGCTGTCGTCCCTCTGCAGACCTCTAGCTTGCAGGACTGTGTGTGCTTCCCTGCCTACCTTACTGCTGCTGCTTTGTCACTATCACGTGGTGATGGAATTGCCAGTCCCTTTGATATTTCTTTATTCCAGCTGTTACCATAGTAAACTTTCAGGATGGTCAACTGGTGTCTTCTGTAATGTGATGTCTTGTTGTGCAAAGACACAAGGAAAGGACTACCGAGAGTGGGCAGGCTCAGACAAATAATGAGGGTTGCTTTGCGTTTATTGGGGGGGGAACCCCAAGCCAAACCACTCTTTTGAATGGAGAAGTTTGTTTGAGATGAGCTTGTACCTCAGTTTTACTTACACAGGTTACTGGATTTAGGATTAAGAAGTGCAGTTTAAGATATTTTCTTACCCATTTCCAACAGTATTCCCCTCCCATACAAGCATTTGATTAGGAAGTAGGGTTTAATTGTAAACTTGAAATCTTGTTGAGGAGTGTTTCCAGATGCCTCTTGAAAGCATTTGCCTTTCTCATTTATGTATTGGTTTAGATAATTGTAAATGGAATGGGTCTTAAAAGCTCCTAAAACTTCTGAATTGGTCCTGCAAAAATCCAGGAGATCTTTACGCCTTAACCTTGTACTGTGCAAAGGTTTGTCCCTGGGTTATTATCAGCTGAAGGTAACACTGCACTAGTGCTTTCATGAAGTTTCTGACAGCCGGGGTCTTTCCCAGTGTCAGTTTTAGAAGTGAGGCTTCGTTGCCTAGTGCCAGTATTGACACAGTCGTGAGACTGGTGTCTGTAATGTTTGTTCTGAAGAGGGTATGTGCTTTGATGTGCATCCAGAAAGTTGTCTTGGTGGGGGTGGGATTTCTATTGTGCATGGGCATGGGGGTTCCCTCCAGGATTAGATTTCCTCATCCTCCCAAAGCTGCTTTAAGATGAATGCTTTTTGTACTGCTGAGAATTGGATTTGGTGTAAAAGCCTGTTGCAGCTCATTGTGTAGCCTAGGCCCACCCTATGGTGCACGAGAAGTCCCCCCCAAGTAGGGTTACCAGATTCCTACTATCTTCTTTACCCTTCCTGGGCTTCAGAAAAGGAAACCTGTAGGAAGAGTGCTGAAATACTTAAATAGCAGTTGTTAGTACTAATACCTCATTTTAGGATGATGCTGGTGCTAATTTCACTGGTTCATTGATAATCCTTTGAAGCCACTCATAATCTCAGTCTGTCACCTTTCCAGCTTAGTATTTCCAAGGAATTTACAACTAAGCAATCTATTTATGGGTTGTGCCAGTGTGTCATGCTGGATGAGATGACACATTTGCTTTTTGCATGTGCAGTAAGAAGAGTAAAGAATGTGTGTTCTATTTAATGCAGTTTGGGTCCTGAACTGAGGTTGCAACAGGAAGTCTGCATAAGATGGTGTTAGGGACCTCCAGGTAGCACCTCACACTGGCCAAGCTGGCAGCCAGGAGTCTTTCTCAAGCAGTTGGAAGTTGCAGATTGAGTTTCCAAAGAGGTGAACTCATTGTAGCAGGGCTCATACAGCCTGAGATGGGCTGCAGCAGATCCCGTGCGGAAGTGGAGTTCTGATGGCAGTTGGTCCATGCGTATTCTGAATTCCTAAATTGTTTCTGTTATTCCCTCTCTAATATAAAGAAGCAGCAAAACTGACTTTTAATATGGTGCTTGGTACAGTCACATCTATGTGATTGACAGGGTATCTCAGTTTGTCTTGTGGTATATTTCTGCATCAAGCCCTTTCTCTAAAGTTGGTAAAGATCTGTAACATGTTGGTTTGTGCCAGAACACAAAGTTCCATAGGTTTGATTTCACAAACTTATTAAGTATTATTTATTTAAAAAAGAGGGGAGAAATTAAACAAACTAACCCTGGATTCAGTATTCCTAATATAGTGTATACATACAACAGTTCTGCAGTCACCCTTGGCCTTCTGCTGTTGATTATCTGTGCTGCTAGAGTGGGTAATAAATACTGAATAGTACTCATTATTTTTTTGCACTATATTGTCGTTGCATTATATTTTTGCAACAGCTGAATCGTGTTGCAAATGCTTTACAAGGATGTTAACAATACATTCGTTATTATGGGAGAAACAGATAATTACATTTATACTGCACTGGGGACTCAAAAGTATGCTTATTTTGTCTTACAGACATGTACGTATACAGATCAGGCATAGTAAGGAAATCCAGCTGGAAGCTTGAAGAGTTGTCGTGATGCTACTTTGCCTATGCTAGTATAAGCACGAGGACTGGAACTGGAGGTTTCAGGGGGTTTGTTCAGAAAGCATGAAAATAGGCAGTCCCATGTTCGTTTGTTCTGTTTCCTGACAAAGTTTTACCAAAAAAGGCAATTTTTTTAAATTAAAAAGAAGTTTAAATAACTGTATCTCTGTGGCTTCTCCTTGCAGCCCTGCAGAAACTGTTGTAGTTCACCACTCTGATAAGGTCTATAACTGCGTGATTACATAGCGTTGGGGAATGAAGGAACATGCCGTGCTGTTCAGCAAATACAGTCTACAAATACAGGTTAATGGTTAGCTACGTTTAAGTCTGGAAATGATCGCATAGTAATTACAGCTAATTATGAGACGATACAAGTGCGTTGCCATGCGATGTCCTCAGAACACCCTGGAACTCCAAATTGTGCTGTTAAGAGAAGGATTTGAGTATTACCGGGTCATCTTAAAACAGAAATACTGTTCTTCAGTATAAAATGGCTAAGTCTGGTGTTAATGTGTAGGCTTATAAGTTTCATATATGTACCTCTAAAGAAAAATTAGTTCCCATTTTAACTGCGGTGATAACATCTGGTCCAGCTGTTTGCTGCCTGTGCTTGGCCCTGGAGCAGCGCATAGAGCAAAAGTAGTTTCTCCTGATGCATTTTTAGAACTACTTGGGATCTCATTCCTGTTTAGAGTTGCCTTTAGGCAACCCCTGGCATGCTGTGTTTTGGCTTCTGCCTATCTCTTGGCTCTGTGTCAAGGTGTGATATTTAAGAGTGTGCTGTGCTCCCCTGTGACTCTCCTCTTCTGGGGCAGCCTCTGTGAAAGCACGAGTTTTGTAGCCAGTTTTCCCTCTCTCTGCCCTCAAAGAAGAGGCTGTGGCAGAAGGAAGAATTGGTGCTCCTGGTTGCTATTTTTTTCCCCAAGGCAGGGTTAACCTGTTCATCCCATGGTCTTTATCCTCTTTATAATACCACTAACAATTTTTGTTACTATTAGTTTGCACCTTCTGCTGAACGTCAGATCCTGCAGAAAACCCTATCATGTATGACATGGACTTCTGTGTGCAGCCCGTCTCACCAAAGCTTCACATAGCCAACAGGAGCGCTGCAACAAGTGAGGGCTCAAAGGCCACAGCTCTTAAGTCTTGATATTGAGAATACTTACACTTAGGCATAACTTCTCCAGTAAAGCTCCCTTCTGTTGACCTCAGGGGTTATTTGTGTATTTGAAATAGAGCAAAGTGTAAGTGCTCCCAAGTTGGAGACCGCAGGAGTGGGAGGCAGGCTGTGATGCACTGCTGTGGAGGGTGGCATTCGTTTAACACGCTGGGGATGCTCATGGTGTTGGAACTCATGCTAAAGAAGAGGTATAGGACTGATGGATAACAGTGACTGATTTGCTTTGTGTGTGGTACTGATGGAGGGGAAGAAACCATCGTCCTTCAGCCCATTCAGGTTGCTTCAGTTCTGTCAGCCTTCCAGTTATTAATGCTGTTTAAGAAGCAGCTCTGTGGTATCTGTAAATGTCTTTTACGAGGAGGGGGGGAAAGTACATACATAAATGCTTCCTGTAATTACATGTTAAATACTTGTATCTCAGAGTGACTGCAAAAAGCATTTAAGGAGCCAAGACATCAGCATCTCTTCTTTAAAAAAAAAACCAAGTTGATTTTTTTGCTTTAATCCTTATAAATTGTTTCTCAAGTGGTTTGTATCTGACCACTCACTCCTATGGTGAAATGACTTTTGGGTAGCTAATCGTCGCTGAGTTTGTTACATCATAAAAGGTTGCTCCTGCAGTGAATTTAAAGCCGTCTTCTGTTCAGTGGTACAGTAAAATATCATCTGGTAATGGAAGGTAATAATCCCTAGCTCACACCTAATGACAACTAATGCTCCTTATTACTGCATCACTGGGACTCTTCACAGAGGAGTTAACTGGTTTTGTCCTTTGTTTTCCACAAAGCTGGAATAAGATGGACATCGTTGGGTGCCAGCTAGATAGGTACTGGAGTAGAACCCTCTCAACAGCTCCAGCCCTGACTTCAGTCTCAAACAGCCTCTTAACTTTACAGAAGAATCCAGTTATGACCTGCAGCACTGAACACAGGAAACCTCCCAGTCCTGGTTTCAGCTGTAACAGTTATTATTAGTGTACCCTAAGTTCCCTCAGCCCTTTCTCCTCAGACTTGTGTTCTAGACCCTTCCTCAACTTCATTGCCCTTCTGGACTCATTCCAGCCTTCTTTGCTGCCTGGGCACAAGCTGCTCACGTTCAGCAGCCATCAGTCAGCATCCCCAGCTCCATTTCCACTGAGCAGCTTTCCAGCCACTATTCCCCAAGCCTGGAGCCTTGCAGGGGGTTGTTGTGGCCCAAGTGCAGGACCTGACGCTTTGCCTTGTTGAGCCTCGTACCACTGGCCACAGCCCATGGATCCAGCCTGTCCAGATCCCTCTGCAGAGCCTTCCTATCCTCCAGCAGATCAACACTCCCACACAACTTACTGTCTGCAGATTTACTGGGTTTAAATAGGAAGAGCTTTTAGGAAAGCTGTGAGACCCTATGCAGGGCATATGGACTGGCTGACTCTGCCAGTAAAGCTCCACTCGATCCCCATTAACATGATGCTGCCATCGCAGCACACCTCTGTTCTATTGCACCCACATTTACATGAGCGCTGCCTTGAAAGTTGTGCTGTTGTCTCTTCTGCATAATTTCCATGGACCTGAAGAGGAGGAGAAGGACTGAAAATGTCACTGAGTGCACGCTTGGGATGAAAGTTATCAAAGATCACAGAGCACCACAAACCTACATTTATAGCAAGTTTATGTAATCTATGTATAAAGCTTGGTGCCGTGGTATCATTTAAATGTATTCTGGAGATGAAGCAGCAAAAGCAACTAGGATTATTTTTTACCTTTTAAAAAAACAACTAAAAATGTGTTTTTTAAATACATCTTTAGGGATTTGTAATTATATTTAAATATCTTTATTTTTCTCAATTTAAATGCAGTGCCTCCCATTACAAGACAATGGAGAGGGGCTGGAAGAAGGCAGCCTCACTGTGGGAGTCCCTACTTTCCTTCCAGTTGGTTCAGATGGGAAAGCTTAGGTATTGTTCTTTTGTAAGACCATTGACTCTGTCAGATCTGATATACTGAAAATGTGCATGGATACAAACACACCAGAGACATTTGGAAAAGGATTGTTTTCTTTTCCTGCCATTTACCTTGATTGCAGCCTTTTTGTGTGTAGGTTAATGCTGCTCTCCACTTGTATAGCTACTTGTTGGTTGCAATAGAAAGCCTGATAGAGGTTATGTGCACAGTCTTCTAAGTAGATGCAACAATGCGGGTAGAAGTAGAGCTTGTGAAAAACAAGTCTTGTCTAAACTAACTAGGAAAGATATTTCCCCTGCAGTTTATTTGGTGCGTATTCCATGCTTTTCCAGGTTCTCGGAGTGCCCCAAGTGTTGCACTTCTTTTCCACTTAAGGGTTTCTCTGGGAAGTCTGTCCAATGAAACTTGAAGGTAGCTGGTAGGGCAGTGCTTCTGAGCATTGATTCATTTTTGCATGTCAGGAAATGAGAGACTGTAAAGCTGTGGCTGATGCTGGAACAGCGTGTTGGGGGCAGAAATAATTTCTTAATGCTAAATTGCAGGGGTGTACGTGTAGATAGTCTAAATAATGGGCCCAGATATTAAAAACACCTTGTACAATCACAAGGTGTGACAATAGAAGTAGCTACTCTGGTTGATTTTTGCACCTGACAGCTGCAATGTAGGCAAAGGTATTTCAGTGTTACTTTGGTGCACTGTGGAGTTTGGGGTGGGGATTGTTTGGTTTGGTGATTTTGGGGTTTGGTTTTGGTTGGGGTTTTTTTTTTCCTTGAAGATTTTGTTGAATGAGAGAATTTAACAGAATTTGTTTCAATGATTCCTTTTTTCCCCTTGTGCATCGTCATTGAGTATTTAATGGCATTCTGCAGGATTAAGAAGAATTAATAGTCATCATTTTACTCTTCACAGTACTGTTTTCCAGTCTTTTGTAAAAGAGCTCTAATTTCTTCATACTAAAGTCTGTCAGGTGATTTAAAGCCAAAACAATGGAGAAGATTTTATTATGAGTTTTATTTCTTTCTGTTATGGGGGCATGTTCATGCTTTTCCAGTTTATTTTTGACATTAAAAGAGAATTGAATAAAGGGTGAGGGCCCTGTTTAGCTGAACATAGCACAAATGAGCCTGGAAAGATAACTCGTACTTCCAAGCACTAACCTTCTAGAGTCATAGTTACTTTAGCCTATTAAATGAGTCAGTTAGTTCCAGGTGTTGGGGTGCTGCAGTGTTTTTCTCACTTCTCTCTCCATCCATCCATTCCACCAAAGCACTTCTGCAAAGCTAGAAATGCAGCTTGAAGGTGGCTGGTGTATGGGCTAACTCGGGAAGCATCACACTGGGAGGTGGAAGAGAGTGCTCAGGAATTCCCAGTAAGTTCAGTGTTATCATATGAAAAAGGCTTGTTAGGCTGGGGGCTATTTGTGGGGCAAATCTGCTGAATGCTAAAGCTGCAGGAATGATAGGAATGTGCATTGTTTGTCCTGCTCAACTCAGCTTGGGGTAGTGGAGTTAACTGGGCTCTTCCCAGGGTTTTACTGTGCTTGATAAAGTGAATTTTAGGCCTGATGCTGCTTTATCTGACAGCTCTGCTATTGCATTGGGCCGAGTATGGGAGAAAGGGGAACGGGTCACAGGCACAGAAACTGGTCTTACAGACAGAACCTGGCGGGCAGCTTTGGTGATGCAGAGCTGAGGTTGCGGGTCTGTTCATCCGCTTGTTGTTCTGTTGGCTTGGTGGGGCAATAGGGCTGAGAACTCATAAAACTCTTTCTGTCGGTAAAGTGAGCACTGACAGGTTATCTGCTGAGTCAGGTTAGGAGCGTGTACATAGGGAAAGGATATTTCCTCCTACTGCACTTTCGTGTACGTAGGCGCTCTCCATTTTGCGTAGTAAATAGCAGCCCAGAGGTTTTAATTTGAGAAAATCCCGTTCAAACGTATGTAGTTAAAGAAATGCAGATGAGATTTTGAAATAAGCATTGTTCAGAATAATAAAGGGGTATGTGTGCATCTGTGCCGCAGCTGAAATGGCCCTCGTTCCTACTGTATGCAGCATTAATGAGACAGCAGTGGAGTTATTTATGTATTAAATAACGTGGAGGTTGCTGTTGCACAAAGGAGTAGGGTATTTAACAAAAACACCAGTGTCTTGTGAAGTATAAAGTAGCAGTTAAACTCTATGGGAAGCTTCAATTTCCTTCTTTTGCAGTCTCTTGTTTGTTTGGGTTATATGTGTGCATATACACATATATATATATGAAGTATAAAAAACACATATACAGTAAATAACTTTATATATAATTTTGTAAATTGCATACTAAACAGGAGGCTTGAATATTCTACCATCCATTTACTGAGGATACAGAAGAGAAATATGAGCCCCTCCTGGTGGTTTCTTCCTGATTATCTTCAGGGTTCCATCAGGCTGACCAGGGAGTTTGCTTCATGCCTTAGGCTTTGCTGTAGCAGGAGGCCAGTGGCATCCATGTTATCCCTTGATGCACGCTGGTCCTTCCTCAGCAGATGAGGAGGGCAGTTACAGCTGCCTAGGTAATCTTACAAGTGCCATGATGAATATGGTTTATAAGCTGTGTTACATGGTTCGCCCTAAACTCTGAATGTCAGACCATTCCAACCGTGAGACACTTCCTCATTCTAGCACAGGGCCAATTCCAACCACTGGAAAAACAAACCCCAAACAACAGGACAGGCATGCGAGGATGATGGCTGCTCACGGATGTGTCCTTCTGTTCAACAAAGTTGAACAAGGATGCTTTTCAACTTGGTGGTTTTTAATTCCTATGCATGAGACTGGATGTTTTTCAGTATTCCTCTGCAGCTATGAGCTCTGTCATCTTTTCCTCTGAAGGAGAGCAGAAACCACTGGATTTCAATATGCTACATGCTAATGAAATAATCAGATGGTTTGGAGGTGTGAAAGGCTGCTTCCCCAAATACCACACACTGAGCTATGAAGCTCTTGGACTATGGATTATGATGATAATCTACAGTGATGGAGGCCTTTTGGGGAACACTTGGAGAATTAAGAGAGTTGGTTAAATGGAGTTAAAATGTGCCTTGTTCTAATTGACAGTTACCTATTTATAGTTCCCAGAAGCTATTCATTGAGCACTAATATACTGTACATGTGGTACTTAAATAAATATGAGGTACTGCACCAAGACTGTAGCGGTATTTTAGACTGGGGAGGACATTAAAATGAACATGTTAGGTGGGTTGGAATTAGACTGACATGCCTTCAGGAGCTGCCTTCCTGTGCTTCAGGTGTCTGTGCACTGGCATCTTCCTGGTCTCAGTAACTCCACTGCCACTGTGCAGGTCCTTGTTTCATGGTTCCCATGTTTCCACGTGGGAGACTGGGAGCTCCTGCTGTTACCTCTCAAGGTGTTGCAGAGGAATAGCAGCACATACACGAATTCCGTGGCTCTGCTGTGCCCAGTTTACAGGCAGGCATGCTCACTGTCAGCAACCTCTTTCCAAGCAGTAATCTCTGAGAGCAGGTCCCATAGGCTGGCTTGGAAAGATTGGCAAAGCAAAGGAGCTGGTCCCCAGTAGTTCAGGATGCCCTCAAGGAGCCCAGGAGCGCCCATAAGGGAACACCACTCGTTTTCTTCGTATAACTATCTTTTCACAGCTGTGTTTGCAAACTTGTCCAAGCTATATAAACATTCAGGTGAAAGTAACTTCTGCTCATATGGATAATGTTAGGAATCAGTATACCGTAACTGGAAATCCTGTTCCATGACAGAATTAACCTATCAAAGTTAGTTCCTCCTTTTGAAATCAGTTATCAATTGGATATCATCATATGAGCCCTTGTATCGCTTGCAGTGTTGCCCCCAGGGGGAAAGCTGTGGAGAAAGAGAAAGGAAAATGTCCTTTGAAACTCAGGGTAAAGCCATTCTCTTCTCAGTCCCATCTGCCTCGCTCCATCTAGTGTCCAAATTCTGACGGATGCATGGGCATGTCAGTAGGTGTCCAGATGAGATGCCTCTGTGTGTCATGTCCCCACTACCACCTTTTAGAATTAAAGTCTCTCAGGATTTACAGGGAAGACTTGGGATGCACTGGGATGTGATGGTGAAGAGTGCTTTCCACACTTACACCCCCCTCTGACTTTCAGGTAAAGTCCCTGTGGATAAGCCCCTGGCAAGCTAGAGGGGACTGACTGTGTTTGTGTGATTCTGAGCTATACCCAGGATCATAACATACAATGTGATGGGTCAGGATAGCTCTCAGATGTCTGTCTGCTTCCTGAGTCTTTACCCATTCAGAGATTGGTTTCTGGTTTGTATAGTTTCAAGTATCAGAGTGCCTTCAATGAGAGGTGCTTTGGCCGAGGATTATGTTGCTTGAGTGTTTGCAAAAGACCATATGTGAATCATAGACTGTTTTGGTACTGCACAACCCTTTACTGAAAGAGCCTTTTACTAGGGGATGATGTTTGTCACATCCTTTGCTCTTAGCTCAGTAGATGAAACTAGGCTGCTGCTCTGATGCTGACTACTGCGAGATGCAGGGATACACCTGCAGGCTGCCTTCCCACTTGTTTGGTGGCTTTCTCAAACTTGATCCCTTCAAAAAGAGAGAGTATTTGGGGTGTTGGCAGGCACATCTATCACTTCCATGCTAAGGGAACAGGTAAGCAGCATCCTCAGGAATGCTGGGTGTGGCCCTTCTGTTTTTAGTTACTCCTGTCTCCATGGTGCTTTCATCTCCCATGGAGACGGGGACCGCTTGGGTCCTGAGGGGCTCCTGAGCCCATCTGCCCAGGTGCCTCTGGCCTGCAGCACTTTTAGACAGAGCCATCTTCAGCAGAAATAATCTCTTTGCTATAGAGATTAGGTGAATGCTTCTGAATCCTGGTTGGCACTGGGTTTAGCAGCAGTTGCTGTTCATCCAGGAGACCTGGTGGGAAGAAGGTGGGTAAATTTGACTCCTGTCACACCATGGGTAATGGTTTGTATTGCTCAGGGGGCACAAGTTCACTGATAACATGGGGCAGACCCTTTAGGTGCGGTGAATTGATGTGGGCAGCCTTGCTGAAGCTGTCACCTGTGGCTTAAAATAGGTAACACATTTCATGAGTGTGTGGCTAGTTTTGGCATCTAATACTGTCTCAGTGTTCAGGAAGAGACCTGGTCCCACACTTTCCTCCAATTCAAGCTGCTATTTATGTCTTTAATACCATCTTAGATTAAGCTTCAACGAATCCAGTACTGTGCTGTTGCCTTCATGCAGAAATTGAGGAGTGCAGGGCACACAATGGGCTCTGGGCAGTCCTTGTTTACTGTTGACTTTGGGCAGCAGCTTTGTTGGGTTAGGGTGAGTTGGATCACCAACAACATCTGATTCTGTGTCCAAACTCTTTTAACAGTGAGTTCAGTTGTGAACAGATGGGTTGGGTCATGTCACTGCTCTGCAAACCTGTATCTCAGGCTTTGGATAGCTTTCCATTACTATAGTGGTGTCCAGCCTCCTGCAGTCACTTGCCAGCTGCTGCTGTGCTGCCTTTGTATAGTCAGAGATGCATTAAGAGCTGGCTGTTACATGTTGGGTACGTGGCCAGGTGTGTTATAGGACACACCATGCACATTGTTTTCATGCATGGAGACTTCTGTGTGGTCTCAGTGATCTCTGGAACATGGATACCGGGAGGGTATTGTGATGTAAACACCAGCCTGGGGCTCTGCTGGAACCTTGCAGCGGGCCACTGGCGCAGGATGCGCTTCAGCAGAAAGCTTTGGTGAGTATCTGCAGCTCCTGCTTGGAATACTCCTGTCCCAGAGGTCAGGTAAAGGAGGTGGGCTCCACAAATCTCATGTTGAATTTTCTCCATTCAAATTCCCTATAATTTGATTTTTATAACCCAAAGTATGCTTGACACTGTAGGCTAAAGTGTATGGTCAGCTGCACAGCTCAGCTGCTCAGATTGCAGTAACTTAGTCCTGTTTCTAAGCTTATAAATCCATTTAAGCTAAGTGAAACTAGTGAACTCCAAATGATTGGTCTTGTGAGGCTTCAGCTTTGTGGCTTCCTTCATCAGAAATCAGTCCAGTTTTTGTGACACGCTGCCAGTCACATATGTCATGGATGTAAATTCCAACATCCAGTGCAGCTTTATTCCCCTGGCATCCTCTGAGCCTTGTGCTGTCGAGGAACCAGCCTAAGCAAACAGAGTAAACTGCTCTTAGACCAGAACAAGAATCGGAAGCACCTGAGTTGGTTTTGCTTTACTAGTGTGAGTTCCTGTGTCAATAAGGGTTTATTTTGTATGCAATGTAACTTCCATAGCCTAAGCAAGTGGGAAAGTTTAGAAGTCTGTTTGCTGATGTGAATTTCCACAATGGCCTATGGAAGGTTACGTGACACAGGTGACCTGGAGAAAGTAAAATGTCAGATACCAGTCACTCACTGAGTGCTGTAAGTGACTTCTAATTTGATGTGGAGTTTGCATACAGTGTGTCTTGTCCCTGAGCTGTAGCAGGCTTCAGCATAAGTGGTCTTCAAGGATGCATCTTGCGAGGCTGTAACCATAGAATCATGTCAAAAAGCAGTTTGTAATTCAGAAGAGTTGCCATCTTTCTGAGGGTAAAAATTGCCTTTCCCTGTTCTTGTCAATATGTGTCTATAGTAGAATAAGCAAGTTTGATAGAACCACTAAATCCCCAATTTATACTGCTTAAACTATATCTCAGCTATTTCAATTCAGGCATTATTTCATTATATGTATAATACACCATAGTAAAAAGTGTGATTTCTGGCAAATTACTTGTTTGCTTTCTCCAGTTAGACCAGTTTAAAGCACTGTCTGCATTTTCATATGCTTTTATTTTGCAAAGCAATAAAACCTGCATTAGAGCTTTATCGGGTAGGAGTTAAACAGCAGAAGTCAGCTTTTCTTCACTTGAGAAGATAATAACGCATACAAGGTGCTGAGCTATATTGTAGAGTCTACAGGCTGTGAAAGTGTTTATCTTATTTATCCAATCTTACCTGTCATACCTAACTTTGGCTTTGCTGGGAGCTCTGTATGGTGAAGAGATGCTCCAGAATAATGTCATAGGGCATTTCAGGAGAGGTTTTCTTCAAGTACCACGTAAGCTGTCAGTTTGTTTTGGTGATTCTGGATCTTTCTGCTTCAGTAAGGTTTGATTTCCGTAGCCTGGTGTAGATCATTATCTGAACTGTAAAAGCTGCTTTTCTAGGCAGCAGGGAAGGTACAGTCTCAAGTTGTCTGAGGATGAATTAAGGAACCCCTTTGAATACAAGGGTGTCATTAGTTCAGTAACAGTCTGTCTGTATTGTGCTGATTTAAATCAGTTTTGAGTCTAAGCTTGCTGTAACCTGACGTATTTTTATGTGGTTCCTCTGAACACAGTTGAGACTTAAGGGCTTCCTTAGCAAAACAAGATGGTGTGGAAAGAAACCTGGGATTTTTGTTTGGTTTGATCCCTTTTCTCCTTTCCGGAGAGATGTCCCCGTGGGGCTGGGTTTTTTACATGTGGTGGCTATTGCAGACACAGCTTGTTTGTTGTTCCGTGTGTGAGGATACTGCTCTCTTTTAATGAATGTCAAGGCAGAAAATAATTACTTAACTGCACAGTCTTTTCAATGAGGAGACGTGTTTTCTCAGGCATTGCACTGCTTTCTAAAGATGTTTTTGAAGCTGAGCAGAGTAAATTTAAGTCTGCAGTTCTCTGTAAGACAACGATGCCTTGGGACTGCAGGAGACATCCTCTGGAGTACTAACAGATAGTGTACTTGGTGTGTTCTTACTTGCATAATAATAACTGATAGCACCTTTTATTACACAAAAGGTGATATCCAAGGTGTGCTGTCCCATCCCTGCTCTCCATACACACTTCTGTCAACCTTAGATAATAATAACTGGATAATAAATACTAACTGGAAGGTATTTAAGGCCTGTTTGCTTGTTCAGTCTGCAGCCCCTTCTCTCCTAATGATTTTAGGCTGTTTTGTAGTCAGTTTGCCACTGTTGCAGATGGGAAGGTGTACAGAAGTCCTACCTTTAAACCCCTGAAAGAGGGGTAGTGGACCGGGAGTGTGTTTTGTGGAGTGGATGGGGCCACGTACAGCCTCGAGCTTGGCACTGCTTTGGGGCAGCTGGGGCTATTCCAAGTGAAATCTCTGCTGACTTTGGTGACTTAGGAAGAGCACTGAGTTACATAGTGAGGAAGGGGATCTGCAGCATAAAGAAACCTGCAATCCCTTAGGTTAATCCTGGAGCTGGGAGCACTTGTCAGCCCTGCCATACGAGTTGTCATCCTTGGATATCAGAGGGATGCCCACGCTCACCTTCCTGTGGCCCCTCATATGCAGCCTGAGCTGAGCTGATCAGCTGTCTTAGTGGCTCTACCATGGCTTATTGCCCTGCTGCAGGCAGGGATGCGGGTGGCCGGAGCCACTCATCTGCCACAAGGTACTGTGATTAAAGGGATGCTTTAGTTGCCCATGCAAACAGAGGAGGGAGTTTGGAGGAAAAAACTAAAGGCAGATTTACCACATTTGAGTAAACCAACATTACAGCAAACAGGAAGTGTTCCACTATCTGTGACTTCCCTGTATCATGTACAGTTACACGTTGACATGATCAGTTCTTTAACTGATAATTGACTGTGCAGCAAATCATCAGTGAAAGGGCAAACCTTGGTGTCCTTGCTGCGCCACTCAACAGAGAAACCAGGAAATCATCCACTCAAAGAGACCCAGCCCTTAACCCTAGAGGAAGGGGCTTCCTCAGCAGTTGTTCTCTTCATGGGAATGGTTTTGTATTGATAGCTTCATTTCAGCAAGCTATATTTGACCTGTCTGCGGGCACAGCTGCAGTTTCTCCTTGGCCGGTGGCAGAGAAGCTGGATATAAAACCCTGAGTTTACAACCTAACATGTATACCTAGTTAGATATATCTTGTTTAAACATGTATCTGTTTCCATCTAGGAATATCTGCATAGGCGTAACAATACATTCTATAAAGGTAATAAAAATTCTAGAGGCATTCACAAGGACTCAATTCTACACATGTGAAACAATCAGCAGAGATCCCCAACAGTGATCAGAAGACCTGGGAAAAACAGTGTTTCCATCTTTGTTTCTCCGTGGTCATAAAGATAGGAAGATAAAAGCCATAATGCCTACCTGTAATCTTAACTACCCAGTCTTGTTTGAGGTGTGGCTTACTCCTGAAGAGCCTTTTTTATGTTGGCTGGAGGTTTATTGTGTTGGCTTTTTTCAGCTGGAGAACGGCAGAAGCCGTTCTCACCACCCAGCAGGAGCCAGGCTGTTGGAGTGTTTCATGAAGCCACTTCTTTGACTGTCAGTTAAGTAATGCGAGTTTTAAATAGGTGATAATGTAAACGAAATGAGAACCCGAGGTTTAAGTAACCTATCTCACTAAGAGGACTTCTCTTTTCAGTTTTTATGGGCCTCCGGTGTTTTCTTGGTGGTTCTCCAGAAAACCTTGCCAAAAGGAGATAGAATGAATCAGTGCAGGCTGAGGTCCTCTGCTTGTGGCAACATCATTTTTGACTGCAGCTCTTCCAGTTTACAGTTCTCCTCCTTATTTTTGATGTGTGCAAGGCTTCATTAAAAAAAGCATAGCTGACAACAACAAAACCCCAAATGAAAAGGCAGCTGTTACCCACGCATTTTGTATTCATAATGAGCACAAAGAGCTGAATCCCAGGCCATAGGAACTGCAGCAGGGGGAACCGGTGCTTCATGTGTCAAAGCTCACTTTCCAGACTTCAGTGTTACTCAGGAGTGCCTGCATCAGAGTTTCCTACCGTTTCCTTTACTTTTCTCTTTAGATCAGCCTTTGGGCTGGTTGTGTTGTTGCTGGAAGCTGCTGTTGCACCCAGTGGTGGCCTTGAAGCATCCTTCTTTTCGTTAAGGTGTTCGGTGCGTAAATGTTTTACTGGGTGTTTTGCCTTAACGTGTTGGGAATCTCTCTGTGAATTCCCTTTTAGTGGAAAAGGGGCCTGTGCAGTGGAAGTGTGAACTAAAGATAATTGACTTTGGAAGTGGCATCTGTTTCCCTCTGAGCTGACTGTGCCCTTGCACTGAAAATATTTACAATGATGAGAACTCATTTGCTCTTCCTAAGCTTTAGCCAAATGTTTGACTTGTCATGATTTAGCTGTGATATAAGGCAAACTGAGGTGTTTAATGCCAATGTCAGGAGCTACCAAGAGCCGGTTTTCACAAATCCAGTTTTAGTCTTTACAAGTGGGATGAGTCATTTAATCGAATGCAATGAAAACAGAAAAGCAGGGTAGACGTTGAAGCACAGAGGTGTCGGTTCATCTTCCACTTCTCACATTCCAGAGCAAATCTTTCTAATCAGCAGGAAATTGTTCAGCTGTCTGCAGTGTAACTTCATGGAGATGCTGTGCTGTTTCCCAAAGAGCAGTTCAGGATTCTGTTATTGTTGACAGGGAAGAAAATGCCCATTGAGTCCACTGAACTAAAGGAGTGCCCCTACTGAGTTCATGTAGTAGCATGAAGAAGGCTGGATTAATCAAATAACCTGGCACATCCACAGTTACGTCAGCTTCTTTCCCTTACCATAATGTCACAGTTTAAGTCAGTGGAGGATCTTGGGTCATAGATAATGATCATAGCATTAGGTGGTAGGATGTACTTTCTACAGGAACACAAGGAACAGTGAGCTGAAAACGAGTATTTTCATGTTCACAGTAGCCGGCCATTAATGACACCCAAAGGGTTCAGGAGAAACCTATCTGCTGCCCCAGGCTTTTGAAAGCATTGGATGCACATTGGGATAACACATGTCCAGCTTTGTGAGTTGTATGGCATTGTGAGGGGACATCTGAAGATAGACAAAGACAGGCTTCTGAGTTACTGCTTAATGAATGGTTATGTGTTTGCATTCACATATGCATGAAATCCACCCATTCTGAAAGGGCTTCATTAAGAGCCCAGCATTTAATAAGGACCCACAGCCAGGTCTGAGAGACTTTTTGTGTTCCAAAGTACCCCTCCACTTAAAGTCTTTTAGAAAGAAAACACCTTTCCTGCTTCCTGAGGAAGTTTCAGTGGGAACCTGACTACTTGTAGAAGGAGCTGCCTCAGCTGATTTTAAGTGTTTGATTCTTTGGTGGGCTGGTTTCAGCCTCTTGCAATGAGATCCTTAAGCCTTGTGAAAAAACCCGTTTATTATAGAGATTGCTGCCAAATTAATGCATCCCATAGCAGTTCTCAAAGGCTTTCCAGCTGTTTTCTCCCAAGTCTCCAAACAGCAAGTGAAGGTTTGGTTTGGTTTGGTTTTGGTTTTAAAACTTGAATTGGAAAGTCCTGTCCAAGCTTATTGAAGTCCTTGAGCATCTTCCCAGGTCCTGGTAAGCTTTTTATCAACACATCATGTTTGGTGTCTGTCCAGTTGCTTATCAGCTCACCAGGGACCTAGACTTTGGGAGAAGACTTGTGTTTAGGCCCGTGAGCATAGAACAGCAGACTTCTGAGCTGGCCTGTCTGCAGCAGATCTCTGAGGATGTTAAACATCTGGATTTTGTTCATCACATGCCAGGCACTCTCACCTTAGTCTTAAATCGCACGCAGTACTTGACCAGGAAGCTCACTGGCTCACTCTTGCTGTCTTGCTCACTGAGGGTTTTTTACAGCTCTCTTCAGAATCACGGTAACTTCATGCTCCCCATCCTGAAAAACAAACTGTTAGAAAAGCAAAATAGGAAGGAAAGCTTGGACCAAACCAGACTCACATCTCCGAGCACAACGCAGATGCCATGCTGTGCTTACATCTCATGGATTTATTGTTGTTACTATTATATTTATATTTTAGTGTGGAAAGATGTTTGCAAACTTGAATTTGCAGCTGTTGGGTAGCTTTCTGGAAAAGAGTACAGGAAGGGTTGAGCCCAAGCTGTGCTACCTGTTCTCCAGCTACCAGTATTTCCAGCTCTTCCGCATTTAGAATTGCTGGCAAATATGGTAACGTGGTTGTCATCTCCGGTTACTGCAGGTCAAATGAATCGGTGTCATCATTCTCATGGATCATGCGAGAGGAAGAAGTCAGACCCTGAGGTGTTTAATTGTGCTCTAAGGCATGAAGGAACATCTGGGAGACAGCAGGCTGGCTGACCAGTGCTCAGTGCCTGGGGGGATTGTGGCACTGATCCTTCATTGAAGCCATTTCCAGGCACGTGAAGGGCAAGAAGGTGACTGGGAACAGCCACACATGGATTTACCATGGGCAAACTGTGGCATATCAATGAGCTGAAGTGATGGAGACAAGGTGGTGTGGGCAATGGGAAGAAGCCTTGCTTATTTTGGTACCAAGGTTTCTAACACTTCAGTAGCACCCCTGTACCCAAACTGGATCCAGACTGGGATGCATGATGATGAATGAAAAGCTGACTGAACCAGTGGTTCAGCGCTGAACTGGCAAAGAGTTACTGTGGGTATTCCCTGGGGGCCAGTGTTAATATTTCCATTAATGATAGAAATGATGGGATGGAGTGCACCCTCAGCAAGTCAGCCGTGACACCAAATTGGTGGAAGGAGTGGGTATGCAGGGGGGCAGAGCTGCCATTCAGACGGACTTAAGAAAGTTGGAATGGGCTGACAGGAAGCCTATGAAGTTGAACAAAAAGGAAGGTAGAAAACAGCTTTGCAGGGAAGATGTGGGGATCCTAATGGGCAATAAATTGAATAGGACTCAGCCGCATGACCCTGTAGCCACAAAAGAAGACTGAAGGCAAGAACATAGCCAGACGATAGAAGGGGTGTCCTTGTCGTTTCTGAGACTGTGGACCCCAAGGCAAGAGGGAGCACAGTTGAGGATTGAGTTGGTTGGACCTGAAGCACATGCCATACTGGGGAAGGCTGCAAGAGCTGGCTGTGTTCTGGCTGAGAAGGTTCAGTGAGGAGTCCAACTGATGCCAACTACCTATAGGACAGCCATGAATAAGGTGGAGCTGGACTCTGCTTAGAGGTGCACAGTAAAAGGACAGGCAGGAGGCAGTAGTCTCAAGTTGCAGCAGGGGAAATGCTGGTTCAGCAAAAGGAAGAGTACCTGCCGTTGTGAGGATGGTGGAGCAGGTACTAAAAGTGGTGGTGGCTTCCAGCTTTGAAGCCAGGCCTGCCTTGAGCAGGACTAGGAACCTCCAGGCGCTATGTCTTAAATGTTGGGTTTTTCTCGAAGTAATGTTTGTTAGGGCATGGGAATTAATAATGATATTGTCTAGTTTTTAAGGGGGACAATGTGAAAGTATTTGCCCTAAAGCCTTCATATGCCGCTCATGTCAGATTGATAGCTTTAGGTCTTTGGAAGTGGACATTAATGAATCATGTGATTGTCTTGCCATGAATTCAAAATAAGCCATCTCTTTCTCCTTAAAAGAGACTGTTACGTGCAGCAGAACTCGAGGTGGTGATGCATCTTTGCGACATTAGCGAGCATGCATATGGCTTCAGAATGGGAGCATTGTCTCCAGCCCTGCTTATGTGAGAGCAGGATGTTTTAGGGCAAGACTCTGAAAGTGATGTCTTATGGCATAAAGCTATCTCCCTGGCAAAGAACAGATTTTCTTGGGAGCTTGCTTTCTTCCAGGAGCTTGAAATCATTCATGCCCAACATCCATTGAGCTTCAGCAGAATGTGGCTGTAGCACTGAAATGCCAGCTATTAAATATGGGTTCATTTGACATATGACACCTTCTACTAGACCAGGTTGCTCAAAGCACCATAGAGCCTGGCCTTGAACACTGCCAGGGATGGGCCAGCCACAGCTTCTCTGGTTAACCTTTTCCAGTGCCTCAACCCCTATGCCTCCCAAATAAAATGTACCTTTTAATTTAATGGGCTAATTGAACAGTGAAGTGCAACAGTTTATGCAATGAGATATGGAACTATGGGACTTAAACTATTTTGATTACTTTGATAGGTGTTAAAAGGGAAGTTTAATGTGCTGAGTAGCTGAGCCTGCCTTGGTGAGGCTAGATATGCAATAATGGTCTTCCTTCTGAGGGTCTTCTAAGTACCATTGTTTATTCCCCTTTTTTAATCTGTGTGTTGTGAAATATGACCACTATTTCTGGCGTTGTATATGCCCTGTTCTTGTATTCAGGGCCAGCTTTGTGATTCCCTGCATCTCCAAATATTTACATTGCTTTTCATGTAATTGCCCAGAGGTAGCTGTGTTATGCTATAAATTTTCCAGCACCTTTACGTGGATTATGAAGCTGAGAATGTTGGATAAGCCCCAAATCAGATAGACACGTTCCATGGTGTGTTTAAGAGCTTGTATGCGTTATGAATGGGAGACAGTGCTCAGGTCTAAAGTGAGATGCTTACAAGTTTGTCCATGTAGTGATTTATCAGCACAAGCAATTCAGGTTGTCTGGTGAGCCCCTCAGTCATAGAACCATGCAATCAAATAGGTTGGAAAAGCCCTTTAAGATCATCAAGTCCAACCTTTACCCCAGGACTGCCAAATCCATGGCTAAACCCTGTAGTTGTTCCCATTATGAGACTAATATGTTAAGTCACCAAACTTAGGTCTGAACATCAAAGTTTGGGTGAGTGAAAACCAGAAACCTCTTGACATGGCATGGTGGATTTTTGGCTTTATCTGCTGTGAGGAATGCTTAGAAATATGCTTTATTCTCCAGGATTTTCTCATACATTCACTTAAGGCCCTAATTACTTATGGACTTTAATATAACAGAATTTTCTCATGATAAGTCATTAAATTGTGCTGAAAAAGCTCTCGATAATAAACTGACATTTGTGCCTTCTTTTGTTTCTATGGATATTTCCCCTCCCTTCTCTTTCAGTTCCTTAGTCCTGAAATCACCTGTCTTTTGGCCTAAATTCAGTCCATCAGAATGCTTAAACTTAGGCTTCATTTTAGTATGTACTTACCACTGTAGGACCAAGAGTTGCATAAGGAAATAGCACTATGTGATAGTAAAACCAAACTTTTTTCTTCTTTTCAATTGAAAAATCGGGGGAAGTTGTTTTTAAATACCCAAATGAAATACAAATGAAGATAACCACTAGATGGCACTTGAAAATTGTGTATTGAGATCCTACATCTGCTGTCAAAATAATGACAAATTTGGCTAGAGCCTAAAGGGTTTTATGTGGATCTGAATAGTTCTGAGAGGTGGAGGTGTTTCCAAAACCAAAGTTCCTTTAGCTGTATATTCTTCTTCCGTGATCAAGAAGAATTGCACTCAGCAATGTAGGTTGCAGTAAAGGCTCATTCCTGATACCTCAAATGTTGCCTTTAGTAAGAAGAGCAATGCGTGTAATGCACAACTTGAGGTCATTTCTTCTCATCCTATCACTTGGTACCTGGGAGAGGAGAGTCATATCCAGCATCATGCTCTGCCTTGGCATTCCTTTTACCTTCTTGGCCTATGCCTAATTTGAGATACAACATATTTTGCTGAAGTGTTGCTGCTTTAATATTTCTTTTAATCCTATTTTAGGTCAGTAGTTTGGAAAATAACCTAGGATCTTGCAGGAGAGGGTTCAGGCATGCAACAGCCTCCAAAGTTTCCTTTTTCTCTCATTTTTTGCCTTACCCACTTTATTTCTTGGTGGGTAGAGAAGGTGGAAGTCAATAGGGACAGTTTGGTTCTGCAGCTAGAAATTCATCATCAAGTCAGTATGTGGTATTTCTGTCAGTGATCATTGCACAAGGCTCTTTTAGTAGAAATTTTCATGTAGCCTCTTTATTGTTGTATCTGAGATGCGCGAGAGTTACATTACCGTGATTTATGAGCTAGTAATATTGAAGGTGAGCAAACCGGAGTAAACGCTGTCTGTAGCCATTAACTTGATTCTGGGTCTGTAGGAGCAGTGGGTAGTAGCTGTTTCGAGGGGCTGTCTTAGCCTATTGTACTTGAGTTGAAGAGAGTGAAAGTAGACAAACTCTAATACCGGGTTGTGCGAGGCTATTTTACAGCCTATTAAATACGTATTAAGGGACCAATTCTTTCATTTGCTTATACAGCTGTATATGGTTCCCCTGACACTGGTAGTAATTATGACTGAATTTTATTATGAAGGCCTCGTTACACACATGGTAAACCTTAGAATGGATTACAGTAGCGATGGACACAGCTGCATTGTCCCGGTTTTGCAGAAGATGCTCGGGCACAATCAACAAGAGGTGAAAAGGAGAGTGGAACAATCTTCCCATTCAGCTGTGCTCACCCTGCGATGGATGCTGCAGGGACATCTCCTCCTTTGTGCTGCTGTGTGCTGCAGCAAGAGCACTTGGCTGTGTTTCTGCCCTGCCTGGACCCTGGGGCAATTGGTATGCTTGCTAATTGGAGACTAAAATGAAGCTTTGGGAGGGGCAAGCCAAAAACATTGACTCCTCACCCCCCCCCCCCCCTTTCATTCAGAGGGTCTCCTCCTCTGAAGGCTGTGAGCACAACTCCACATCCGACTTTGGATTCATAGCAGTAGCCCTTCAGTGAGGAAGTTGTTGCTGAACTGCCGATGCCCTCGTGGGAATGAGCTGATGGGAGTACCCCTGCCGAGAAATTCATTAGGTATTTCCTGTGGCCATCTTACCTGTGATCTCACTGGCTCTAAAGCCGGCTGTGCTGAGATTAACCATTTAGTGCCTTGCAAAAGCTAGCCTCGGTTAACAAATCACAAAGGTTTTCATTTTAGGGTGATACTAAAATACCAGTAAATCACAGGAATGACAGTGGTCTGTCTAGGAAAGCTGCTCCTGAGGCAGGCACAAGTAGTCCTGCTCACACAGGGCACAAAGTGAATTTTGCTCTCTCAGCTCTGCACCCTTGTTTTCGTTGCTGTCAGGCAACTATTCTGTCAGAATACCTCCCCTGCTTTAACTCTGAAAGTCAGTGCGTTCCGGCTTGCGCTGTTGCTATGGGCTGTGATGCTCTGCAGACAAGCACTCGAGGGGTGGTTGCATTTCAGTCTACTCCGTGTTCCTGGAGGAAAAGTGCGCTATTGATAAATTGCTCTGGCGTCAGCAGAGGGATTTCAAGGTGCGTGTTGTTGTTATCCCCTTCTCCGTGGAAGGAGGAAGCATTCCGAAGCAGGCTGGGCTCTGCATCCTCTGCGCTTGGAATTTACGGTGTTTATTCTGCTCACCTTCCTGGGTTCGTTGTCACTCCTGTTGTGGCTGCAGATGTAGCAGCAAAAATGAATGCTGTTTTGCAGCAAAAGGATGCCAAAGCTTTCTGGTGGGGTGGGCCGGATCTAGCAGCACAGGGGTCCCAGTGTATCCATCCCCATGGTGACTGACATCACCTATGTATGCAGGAGGCCTGCTGCTGCTCCCCAGTGCCCGGCTCCTTCGCATTTACACTGCACAGAGCATGCAGTGAGAGAAACCCGTGCCTGCTCTCCAAGAGCTGCAGGCAGTGGATGCCACTAGGCTAAGCTGTGTGGGTTTTCCCAGGGGATGCACATGGCCATGGGAAGACCTGCTGTGGCGGTCTGTTGGCACATGGGGTGGTTAGTGCTTGGTGCCCCAAAGGTGGCTCTCACTAATGCCTGTCCCCGAAATCTTGGCCAGCCCAGTGTGTTGCTGGAGTCTTGCTAATGTGCTGGTGAGCTAAGTGTAGCAGTGCCCTGTGAGTCACCGGGGTTCTGGTTGCTTCTGCCTCTGCAACTGCCGAAGGCTGTAATCAATCCTGCTATAGCAAATGTCCCACTGTAACTTAAATTCAAGGCCTGTTTTGGTTAAGGCCTGAGCCTCCAAACAAGATCGCTTGGGTGGGTTGGCTGGATGAGGGTTTATTTCCATGGTGTGTGCTTCTTACTGTTGAGTTAGAGGGTTTCACTTAAAACAACGAGTTCTGAGTGCCGGCTTCCCTTCCCCTCCCCACCCATTTGGAACCCCTGGGGCCGGTTTGGAACCCTGGGGCTGGTTTGGGACCGCAGTGTCGGGTCTGTTTCGGTTTGGAGGTAGACATCTTCAATGCTCTCACCGAGCCCAGGCTCAGCTGCTGCTCCGCATCCTCCCTCTGCCCCAGCACCGAGGAAGCCCGGGTACCTCCCTGCCTTTCTCTCCTCGGAGCTGCCAACTGCCTCCGTGGCCTCTCCTCTTCCCCACAGCAGGCGCTTACAGCCGAGCCCCGGGTGCCGCTCGGTGTGTGCAGAGCCGGCCGGTGCGTGCCGGAGCTCGGAAGGAGCCGGCGCATCCCAGCCCCTGGGCGGTGGGACCTGCCTTGCCCCCCGTACCTCCTCCAGCCGCCGTGCACCCCAGCAGGGGCCCCATCCGCCGGTCCGGTACCCCGCACCTCCCAGCCTGCCCCGGGATGCGCCTCTTCAGCCCCGCGGGTACCAGCGGCGCCGTCAGTTACCGGCCGTTCCGCCAAGCCCCGCCGCAGTCACCGCTGGGTGCAGCCGCGTTTCTGCTGCCTCCTTGCTTTCCCTGGCCCATCGGCCCCAGCGTGCTGAGCCCTCCTGCTTTCCCGCACCCCATCCTTCTGGATCGAGCGCGCACGGGCTGAGCAGGGTTTGTGGATGCGCTTTGCGTTTGGGCAGCATCGGGGTTTTGTTTTGAAGTGGAAGCGCCGTGGTTTTTGTGCCAAACGGGAGCTGCATTGCCCAAACAACGAAGGTTTCCTGCGGGGTCGGTGGCTTGCCGCTTTCATTGCATTTAAAAGGTTGCTCTAAGATGGAGCTGAACCTGTTGTGCCGGGCCTCAGAGGGTCTGTTTGGGAAGCATTGGCCACTTTTCGTTATTGTTTTAGATTTGTGATTAGTGTTTGAAGTCTTGACTTTTCTCAGATCGGGTTTATTTAGGATAAGGCATAGCAGAAAATAAAAGCTTGACCATTTCCTAAACCATTCCCCACTGTTATAAAGTTAAATTATAGAGGTTATTACCCTTTATTGTTTATACATACCCTATATTATTTTTATTATACATTTATTATTTATATATAACCTATATTATTGTTTATCATTATTTATTAATTTAATTATATATACCCTTTATTATTGATATTACCCTGTATTAGTATAAAGTCAAATAATAAAGGTTATTTTTGTAGGTCCAGGAGGAGATTCCCGCAAGCCTGGTGCCTTCCAGCACTGATAAGTTGAAGTTAAACATACTGATTTTGTTTTGCCTAGTTCAGTCTGGTGAATGAGCATCCAAATAGGGGGGGACCCCAAAAGCAAACAGTGACATAATGAAAGACTTCAGAGAACTGCGGGAGGGGGATTATAAAGATGGTCCAAACTCGTACCTTTTGAGCACTTTTTTAGTTGCATATTTGAAATGTGATGCCCCACTTAGTTTTCGTGATTATATGTTTAGGGTATGGGGCACAACGACACATGATGACTTGGGAGGTTTGTTCCTCAACGCCATTGCCCCGCACACCACAGCCCTGCAGGTGCTGGGGTGCTGGGTGACATCCCAGGGGAGACCCTTCCCTTCTGCTGCTCGCCAGGGCTCGGCCTCTGTGTTCCTTCCTGTCAGCAGAGGCCACCCTCTTGTGCTCTGCATGATGGATGTGGAACACAGATTATTTGCTCATGTCTTTTGTGTATGTAAAGCCTGTTATTTTGTCTGTCTCAAGCTAAACGATGCTAGTTTTGACAGAGGTTTTCCTTTGCTTTTGATTTGCCTGTTTTCTTCATTCTTTTTTTATTTTCTTGCCTTTTTTCCATTCTTTTTTTTCACTTTTTTTCCTTCCCCCCCCCCCCCCATCCCTGTATTTTTGCTGTTTGCTCTCTTTCCCTCCCTGTTTGTTTTTTGTTTTTTTTCTTAGTGTATTTTCTAGGCTACAACTCTTAAATTGTAGATTATCAATCAGCTTGCCCTACTGACAGCAAGCACTTGCTGGTAGCCTAACCAGATTATGCTCTTAACTTGGTTTTTCAGTACCATAACCAACATAGCACTCCCAGCGTTGGGTTACACATTGAATTTCAGGCTGAGTGTTGGTTGAAATACTTGGCTGGGTAAGGTCCAGTCAGCTTTGTCTGTTTGGGTGTAAGGAAAGTGCAGTAGTTGGGATCTATGCAAAGTTGTCTTTTTCATTTCCTAATTGGATTACTCACTCACTGTAATGTTAGTATCCAGTTCCTTAGTGTGCCTTCTGAGGGCAGTTCTGTAGCAGGCAGGGTTTGCCTGTCTTTCACTTACTTTAATGAGGGCGTTCTTAAAGGCTGAAGAATTCTCTACAGAGTAAAATAGGATTTTATTATATTTCTCCATGTTTTCTATAAATGAAGAGAAAAAGAGCTATAAAAAAAGAGATCATTATTCCAAATCAAACTTCAAGAAGCAACTTTGCAGCACTTTATGTGCCTCCTCGTGACTTTTCAAGCTTTTGTTTCTTGTGCTTGAGTGTCATGGAATGATTCGTGTTCATTTAGTATCTTTTAAAACCCAGTTGCCTGAAGCGGTGGCACAAGCACATCTGAGTAGAGTATTCCTTGCAGAGAATAGGTAAGGTTTTATTATGTATTGAAGGCCTGAGATGTCTTTGTTCAGTAAGAGGTGGTCCTGTGCTATGCTGTGCACATGCTGTCTGTGTTGGTTTCCATTCTGAAAGAGGATTTAGAGGGAGCTAGCGCTTGAAATGCCCTTAAAGACATTCTTACAGGTAGCTCTGAAGGATTAACTATGACAGTATTAACCAAAAGCAAAACTAAAGGATACACACATGAAAAAGGCAAGTGATCACCAGTAACAAGTTTATCCCCCACCTTTCTTCCTTAAAAAACTTGAAGCATCCTGGTACATTGCTAATGGTGAGTACAGTTGTTCAACATAAAGTACTTTTCGTACTAGAGGAAATCTGATTGCTTTCGTTGCATTAAAACCCTCCAAAGAACATCTTATTTCTTGTGCATGTGAGTGAGCAGAGAAAGAGTAGAGCTGAAGTTTAGAATTGATTGACTTATTACATGTTGCTTTTATTCCTCTCCGGTAAGCATGAAAAATTCACTTAAAAGAGTGCTGTTGACATTCTTCTGATGATCTTAGGGTTTAATTTTAGGTATTAGAGAACAAAACCATCAAGCAACTCGGATCTGAGTTTAAGAGAATTAGGAGTAGTTCAAAATCACTCATGAAGATGGAAGAGGATGTCATTAACAAATAAGTAAGACTTGTAGCAGTGTTGCTAAGTGTTTCATGTGGTGACAGTCTATCCCAAACCTCTGCTAGCAAACAGGACTCCACAGAGTCTCAGCACGTCCCCCATTAAACCATCACATCTCTGAAAATTAGAAAGCTCATTAATGGCTTTCCACTGTGAAACAATAAAGACTATATTCCCTGACTGGTCAGTAATTAGTGCCAGCTAGTGTTTGCCCTTCATTATAGGAATATTCTGCTTCAGTTATTCCAGAGTTAAAAGGGAATTTATGGTTTAAAAAGCTTTCTGTATTCGTGTAGTGTATTTTGCTGACAGACTTGTGAGAAGATGAACTTATTTCCCAGTCTCCTGCTTCTTTATTGTCAGCTCAGGTCACTGACTTGGTAGCCCCCGAAACACCAAGCCATTAATGTCATACTTGGATCCTCTTTTCTCTCTCTGGTATTTGTTTTTGTAAAGTAATAGAGAATTTAGATAGTGTAAAACAGAGCAGAAAGTGTGGAAAATCCACTTGAAACTTTCCCTTTGCTCCTTTGTACCTGTAATTGTCATGGACTCAGCTGAGGGCCCAGCTGGATTCCAGGAAATGTGGCTTTAAGGTAACAGGAAAACAGAAGTCATTTCCACTGTCCTCGTGGAAATGAGTGTTGCTGACACCGAGATTCTCCCATAGAGAACCTTCCAACAGGGATGTCACCACAGTCACAGTTCACATCTCTGGGCTTCGGCTTTTGCAGCTCTGGCATTTCTTCCCAGTCTTCATTAGAACACGTGCCTGGGTTACTTTTTAAGACCTTCATAAGGATTTGGGTGTTTGTGGGTGTCGTTTGGGACATGCCTGGTGACTGCCGCTTGTTCAGCACAAGCACTAGCGGCATCATCAGTGACAGATAAAGTATGGGGTGAGATAGACCCAGAATTAGGACTGTGGAAGTTGGTCAGCTGTCTATATCGGGTAATAACACTTGTTGTTAACAAACACTTGCATACAGTTGTGGGATTGAAACAGAAACGTATGCAGTAGAAGCCTAAACATTCATTCTTCTCCCCTGCTCCCCCACTGCCATCCATCTCTTAAGCAATCTTAATTTTACTTCTCTCTGAAACCCTATTAGGTATATATAAGACAGCCCAGAAAACTGTGATACTTTGACTAAAGTTTCCAGGACCAGAAAGGAAATAATACAGCCAGCACACCAAAAAGAAAAAGAAAAGGGGAAAAAAAATACTTTTTTTTTCCTGGTGTAGTATCTGTATCATTTGATCTGTATCTGCACTAAAAGGAGGTGTAGAACATCACCCTGAAGGTATCTCTTGCTATCAGTAGAACACGGATGTCAGCCTTGACAGGTATCCTCTGGTGATGTTATAAAGCATGTGCAGCTTATTTTAAGTGAAGCTGTCCGTACTTTTGTCTTGTCTTGTTGGAATATTCCTACTTTCTCCCTAGTGTCTGTCACTTTTTTGTCATCCTTAAGCTGAGAAATACCTTATAAAATCTTGTTAGCTGTCTTCTGGTTTCTTTTTTTTCCTCTTGCTAACTTCTAAAAGCCATTCCATCTGCCTTAAAAGACACCTGACGTTTTTACTGATACTGTAGGGAAAAAGTATTTTTTGTGATGTGGTTCATAAACTCCATTCGTTTCAAACTTTGCACTTTGGGTGCTCTGTATGCTTTTAAGCCCCAAATCCTGCAAAACCTCCTGGATTTGTTCTGTGACTTTCTATAGAACTATTTAATTGCCAAGCTCAGATACACGCTTCAGTTCTTGTAGGGTCCAGGTCCAAGTCTCTATTCAGAAGCTTGCTGGTGGGATGCTTGCCAGCACCCAGGGATCCCTGAGAGAGACAGAGAAGGAGCTGGTGTTTTTGCTTGCTTCTGCCTGCCAGCGTCCGGTCTCCCATACAAAACAAGCAACTAACACGCTATTGATGATGTGTTGAGGGGGAAGAGAATCAGAGAAATAAATAGAATCTCAAGAGTCCACTGAATGGATTCCATTGATGTTTTGCCATTCAACAAGGGAATAATGCCAGTAAAACCTGCGCTGTCATTTAATCATATGTGCGTTCGCTTGCCCATGCAGTGTGTTGTCTAAGTAGTTATGTTACGTCTTGCCAAAGTCTTCCAGACAGAAAAACCCCCCAGAAAACAGAATGAAAGTGCCCATTTTAGCTGTGGTTTGTATCTGACTGGATTTGTTCTGGTTTTTCTCATAATTAATTATATGATTGTATATAAAAATATCAGCAATTCTAACAGAAACACCCATGAAGGGTGGGGGCAGTGATACGGAAGATGAAGCAATGCAGAGGAAAACAAGTTCATCACACTGTGTCAGCATGTATTTTTGTAAGAGGAAAAATCCCATGAAATGCAGTAGAGAAATAGACTATTCTTCATTGGAAGTCCTGTATTTGGCTGAGAGGGGCATCAGCAAAAGAGAAAACACCAAAGAACGTCTGGGAGGAAAGGGTTTGGAAGCACAGAAATACGGGAGAATAGGGGCTGTTCCTGTTATGAATGACTTCTGTTTTATAGGAGAGGGCATGGAGGATGGAGTACATAGCTTGGCATACCTAAGGGGTGGAGGGCTTCCAGACCCTGCTGTAAAAGTGAATGTCCTGGTTTGAGCTTGGATAGAGCGGTACTTAGCTGCCAGCTGGGGTTAAACCACGTCAGTGAAGTTTGAAGTCAGTCTGTGGCCTCGGTCCTTCCGTCAATGGGGTTAAATTGTGAGGACTTCTGTTGTTGACCATTACAAAGATTCACTCTGAAGTGGAAGCAAAGAGCAACTGTGCCTTTCTCTAGTAAATGGTGCCTGTAGAACAGCCAGGATCTGGCTTACTCTGTGTCTTGGATCTCCTAAATGCTTGTTCAGCTGATAGGGTAGTGACCTATCTTGTTAAAAGCCTCTCTATAGTCAAACTGCTGCTTCAGGGTGACGACTAAGCTAAAATGGTTCACAATTCAATGAAACAACCTAATGAGCATCACTTGAATTCCTGAAGCTGAGCCTGCGCTTCTGTTTCAGCACTAATGTGCAGTAAGCTTTGATTAATTTTGTTCTAATGTATTTGAAGGGTAACTGGGTGCCTTATGCATGGAAAACAAAACCTGTTTTTCAGCTGGGTCATAGTAAAGTGACATAATGTGCTGAGAGCCCCTTTGGGGTTTGAAAGGTGACTGGTGCTTGGGGCCTCTGCTGCCTTGCCAAGCTCAGCGTAGAGCATAGGCAGGGTCTCAGGAGTGATGGAGGACATGTAGAATACACCATGGCATCACTTAAGTCCTGTGAAGCTTTTCTTGCTCATCTTTCAAAGGGCAGCAGGCAGAGAGGTGCCAGCTAACGGCAGTGCTGTTGTTGAAATGCACTGAGGCTTCAGCTCTGCTTTGCAAAGGAGGATCATGGAGCGCTCTGCAAGCATTAGTTGCACAATAACAAGATAGAAGGCTACCAGTAATACTCATCTTACTTAGGTCTGATTGTGGGCAGAAACCGTATGCTTACCTTGCCTAAGTAACTCAGTGCTAATGCCTGGAGTAGCTGTGTCCCTGTTGTGCGTTTATCCTGCTCAGGAATAGGCCACATACTTTATTGACAACGTTGATGTAACAAAACTGTGAGACTTAACAAATCTCTGCTACTCACAGGAGCTAAGTTCCTACTCAAATAGTAACTCAGCTCCTTGTTGATCTGTGTCCACAAATACCCCAAACAAAAGCAAATGATGGGTCAGCACTTTACGAGGAGAGGCAGATGGGGAGCGCAGTGCAGTGTGGTACATGGCAGGGGTCACGGTGGGAGAGAAACAGTCTCAGACGTGCATTTTGCGATACTGGCTTGCGGCTTGGTTTGTAATGTTCTTTTCAAGCCAAAGTGGTTTGTGCATTTGGATCCACTTTGGCAATCCCAGATGAAGATACAGGTGAAACGGTGCATGATTATCTGCTGTGTAATGTTTGGTGAAAAGATAGGAATTGGTTACAGAAAATGAGCAGAGGAGCAGGTGCCATGAAACCGGAGTTTAAATGCTTCCAGGTAGAAGTGGTGGGATGGGGACAGCAAAGTGTGGAGCTCAATGGCAAGAAGCTACAAAGTTATAGGGTATCCTTAACTGATGGGAGACAGGTACTGCTGAGGAGTGGGAACTGACAAAATCCAATACACATTGAGGAAATGGATGGGTTTATATATATAGGCTAGAATTTGTGAACCTGTGTTCTCCCAGGTTAAGTTGTTCCCTCCAGCAAGCAGTGTCTGAAGGTCCTTCAGCTTTCTGTGCTGTTGGGGTCTGCAGGGGAAGAGGCTGCTTACACCCGTTTCTGCTGCAAACAAGGGCACGTTGTCAGGATGCCAGTGAGTGAACCAACAAGAAAACACATGTGGAAGAGGTCAGGATTAGTGATCACTGAAATGGGGGGGATACGTGGGAGCATGGCCAGGGCTGCACAGGCTGTGTGAGGATGGTTCTGATGAGGCATTCATCCCGGCTGTGACACCAGGGCTCAGGCAACTGGTGTCAGTGCAGGTGTCACAGCTTTCAGCTGTAGGCTGAAACACTGGTGCTCTAGCGGGCATCTTCCAGACAGCAGCATCCTGAAATGCAGTGTGGCCTTGCACCTGCAAGGCACGACCTCTTTTCATGCCCTTCTCCTCAGAGTCAGCAACAGAGATGCTTTGCCTATGGGGCAGCAGTTAGCTCAGCTTCTTTATCCTCCTGGCGAGAAGCCCCTGTGAGACTGCATCAGTTCTGCCAGCTTTATAAGATCTGGCTGGCTGACCACTCTCCAGGTTCAGTTTGTTTTGCTGGCTTTGGTGTTTTCTAGGAAAGCCAGCCATGCTCCTGTCAGGATTATCATTGATGTTACACAGTGCAAACAGAAGGCTATGAGGGACCAGACTGTGTGTGCCAGCAGCGCTTGCTTGCTGTGGGTTTCAGTACTCAGATGAGATGTACTGGTTTTATTTACTTCTTCATTTGTTTGCCCCTTACTTGGGTAGCAGATCTCTTCAGCCATCCCTTAAACTGGTAGTTATGTGTGTTGAGCATGTATTTGTACTGAGAGGTAACTGTGACATATTTCTTCAGATAAGGACACACACAAAGATAGGTGCGTAAGCAAATACAGTTTTACCTTCTGATGCACTTGATTCAGTGGATGCTTTTGTTCCCTGTGCAAGGGCTCTTGTCAATGAGGACTTCGGAAGTGTCAGGGTGACTGCTTCTGGTTGTTTGCTCCAAATTCATGTATTAACTTCAGTTCTCTCAGACAGGGAGTCAGGTGTCCCTACTGCACCTTTTAATGGCACTTGGGAAACCCTAGCTCACAGCGTCATGGGGTTCTACATTGACATTGCTATATATAAGTGAGTGATTACCAGATAAGTGGCTGGCAATACGTTCTGCTGCTAAAAAAGAGAGATATCCTGGTGTTTTCAGTTGCAAAACATGAAAAACTGCAGTGGACACAGGCGAGGAAGAGCTGTGGAGTTTCTCACTCAGTTGACTAGTGAAGCATGAGAGCTTTTCTCCTATCCTTTAGACATGAGCCCATTTGTGAGCTGGAATGGATAGCATCTTTGCTTCATGCTCTTTAATTGTACACTGCTAGTTAATTGAGGCACTAGGTGCAAATGGTAAGAGTGGAAAAGGTACATCCATGCTGTTGTTCATAATTGGAATATCTGGTATCTCATCTGAGAGCCTTACAGTAATGCCTCATGTACTTGCCACTGGTGCGTTTAAGTGTCCATATGATGGTCTTTTTTGCCTGAGCATTTTGTTTTCGATGACCTTATGACTGTTTTTGCACAACAGGTCACAGTAATGAAAGGCAGTAGTAGGAATAAGGATCATTCGACAGAAGGGGAAGGAACTGGGAAGCGACCAAAAAGAAAGTGTCTTCAGTGGCATCCCCTGCTTGCCAAAAAGCTCCTTGACTTCTCTGAAGAGGAGGAAGAAGAGGAAGAGGACGAAGATATTGATAAGGTAGACTTCTTCGGATGCTTTGCCTGTGAAAGGTTAATGGTGGGTCAGATTGTCCCTGGCTGTGCTTTCATTTTGTTTGCTTCTTGCTGTTCTTTCTTATGAACAAGCATAGCAAATAGAAAGAGGTGAGGCTGTGCCCACGAGGCTGTAAAGGCAAGTAGTAAATAACACAAAAGTGTGAATTCAGAATCTTGCACAGACTCTTTAGATGTAGACAGTGGAGTTCTAACCTGCTCAAGGTGGGGTTTTGATACATGTTTTCACAATGGTTCATTTTAGACGTGAAGTTACCCTGTGCTTGATACCTGCTTGTAGCAGCTCTGGGGACCAAGCTATAGTTACCTCTCTTTGGGTTTTCTTCTTTTTAATATTGAAAAAAGGCAAAAATTAAAAGGGAAAAAGAAGGAAAAGGCCATCAACAATTTTTACTGGCTTTCCATGTGAAATTCAACTTACCCTCCAAAGTATTGAGAGCACAGGGGGAATAATCTGTCTCTGGTCTGACACCTGATATTTTGATCCTGTTCAGTGATGCTAGCCTACCCTTTTTCTGTAAGGATCCTACAGCGTGGCAGCTCACAGATGCACAGTTAACTCATCCTCTATAACAAGAAGTCAAAATGGGTTATGGAGGCATCATATTTGCACCATGTGGGCAACGTTCATATCTGCATCTTGATGCTTTCCTAAGGCAGGAAGGGAGAGGGCAGTGCTGAGGAGACTGCCTTGAGCCATATACTGATAAGGAGGGGTGACCTTGACAAGGATAAGGAGGAGCCTGATCCTCTGACAGTGCTTTCTGTTGATCTACGGGTCACTTTCACAATGTGGTATAAAACAGCAGTGTTGCACTTGGGTAGGAGATGGTTTTCTGTTTCATACAGTAATCCATTTCATTCAGTCAGAACTAGATGTCTGTGGTGCATCCCTTGTAGGAGTGATACGCTGTCCTATAAGTGGAGAGAATGTACTTTGCAGGTATACTCTGTTGAGAGATTTACCCTCTGACTGGGCAGCTGGGCAGCATCTGCACTGCAGCACTGCTCACAGCCTGAGTTTTGAATGGCAGGAGGTGGGAAAACAACTGTTACCTCTGTGTTTTCCTTCCTACACACTCTGTAGTTGCAAACACGATTGAGGTCCAAGGTAGCACTTCTCACCTCATCCCACTGAGATGATTTCTAGGTTGTAGGAAGGATCTCCTCCCTCCAGCCCTTTAGGGCTGTTAGTAAAGAATGGTCCTCAGCCTAGAAATCTGCTTCACTTGCAAGTCAAGAGTTTAAATCTTGCAAAGAACATGAATAAACCTTGGGCTGTCAGGTGAGAAGATTTGATGTAGAACTCTGGGTCTTTTGGACAGAATGGATGGATCCGTGTGCATCTCCCTTGTTGACACACAGACTCTGTCTCCATGAGAAGCATGGATAGCTGGACTTACACCCCATTCTCTTTTGGCTGTGCTAGGTGCCGCTCCTTGGCGCTGACAGTTTAGAGCAGGATGCTGATGAAACCGAAGATGACGAGTCCTCGGAGCAGCGAGCTCGCCGACCAATGAATGCATTTCTCTTGTTCTGCAAGCGCCATCGCTCCCTCGTGCGCAAGGAACACCCTCGCCTCGATAACCGTGGCGCAACCAAGATCTTGGCAGATTGGTGGGCTGTTCTAGATCCAAAAGAAAAGCAGAAATACACTGACATGGCCAAGGAGGTACGTTCCATGTGAAGAGTGGGTGCAGCGGGAGTTCGTCACATGTTTGTCTTCCATTTCTCTATGGATTAGATGTTTTCTGTGGAGTCTTTCCCTTCCCGGAGTTCCTCAGCTTCCGCAGTGGAATTACAGTGCCCCGAGAAGCTGCTTTTCTTGCTTTGATTCAGTTGGTCCTTTGGACCAGAATGAAAGGAAGGTGTACACAAACTAACCTAGCTCTAGTAGTTATTGGTACAAATAAGGTACAAATATTGGTATATGTTCAGTTTGTGACAGCTATCATCTAATAATTCCTGGTGTGCAAGCACTAACACATGTATAGTGGCTGTTGAAAACAGTAACATATATTTCAGTGTTAACTGACTAATAATACTTGGCTCAAGCTATATATATATATATCTATATATATATATCTTGATAATACAGGTTGCTATTATAATAGAGGTGGACCAGATCAAAAGTGTAGTCAACAGATATTGACATTTATACCTTTGATGCTAAAGAATTAAAACATGAGTAGTGTTTTACGAAGTTTCAGTAGTCTCTCCCTATGCATTGTTAACTGGTTTCTGATAAGAGAACCTTTGATGAGGCAAAGTCCAATACCCGAATCAGAGAGCAGTACATAACCAGGGTCCCTTAAGTGGGAGCAAAGAAAAGAGATTTTCCCCCAAATTTCATCAAGTATCTTTATGTCAGTTTGAAATTCAAATGAGGCTTCTTAAGAAATAGCTTGCTTGGCTAAGGTGACCCCAAGAAGGCTGCAGATATTACCAGAGTGAGACAGACACTTTGGTTGATAACAGTTTCTTAGGTTGATAACATCTCCCCAAAACAGATCCCTGTAATTACCTATGTGATGTATACTGTGAGTAACCACTGAGCTCTCCATGGCAGGTTCGTTTTGAAGCAGGGTTTGTAATTCGCTGCCTGTGACACAGTGTCAAAACACTTGAGTCTCAGCTTTGTCCAGCTGTTCTTGATCCGTTCTGCATTCCCACTTATGAATTAGCAACGCTTCTTGAAATGTGTGGGAAAAGGGCAATGGGAGATGCAGTACAGATACACAGGAAGGAAAGAGGAAAGTGGAGAAATGATTTTTGGAGGAAACAAAACTGATGGGACTGCTTTCCTCAACCTTTTGTCTTGCTAAGGGAAACTTATTCATTAAGGAGAAAAATAATTGCAGAACTTCTGTGTGAAATGACAGATCTGAAACTATTAATCACATTGTTGTAGAAATCATTGTGCCTGTAGTGATTTATTTATTTCTCTTGGCATGAAGAACAAATTGCATATTCAACGTCAAAGTGAAACAATAAATCTGAGTAGTTTACATCATGACAGCTAGTTCCAAGAATGCGTAGAAGAGAGCGTATCATTTTTATTCTTTGAACAGTTTTATGTTACAACAATAATTAGCAGCTATAATGTGCTATTGCGTATATTTGGGCCTTCTTTACTACAAGCCTATTCTGTGCGTGTGTATTGGTTGTTTTGTTTCAACACTTGCCTTTGTGGTTAGGCTTACTGCTGGGACTGTCAAAAAGATGTTAATGTCTATGCTAGTGCAAACCATTGGTATTTTTCCTAAGGAGAGCTCATTTAAAAGTCAGGAAGGTGAATGCTTTTGGAAGGAGATAAAGTTCCCATTGTACCAGTAATGTTCTGTTTGAGTACCTATATATATAACCTCGCTGATGTTTAAAATACAGTGGATGAGTTTCTATAACTTACATGTAGCTGTTGAGTGCCCTTTGCCTTCCAGTTTTCACTGCATAGCCTCTAGCCACTGCTCTGTCAGGGCACACATCTCCCAAAGGGCCCTGTGTCATATCTGCTACCCCACAACCTGAGCATCTGAACTGCTCCTCAGAGGTACAAATGGCCCTGGCAGAAGTGGTCCCTACTACAGTGGCTACAGCGCCTGCTTGTTTTATACTCTCAAGAACCATAGAATCATAGTTAGGGTTGGAAAGGACCTTAAGATCATCCAGTTCCGATCCCTCTGCCATAAGCAGGGACACTTCACCTAAACTATGTCTTTCCTGGCCTTGAACACCTCCAGGGATGGAGCATTCACAGCTTCCCTGGGCAACCCATTCCATTGCCTCACCACCCTGACAGTAAAGAACTTCTTCCTTATATCCAGTCTAAACTTCCCCTGTTTCAGTTTTAACCCATTACCCCTTGTCCTATCACTACAGTCCCTAATGAAGAGTCCCTCCCCAGCATCCTTATAGGCCCCCTTCAGATACTTTTTTTACTACTAGAAGCCACAGCTTACAAAACCAGTTTAGATCAAGCATAAAGCAAGAAGCTTTCAAGTTTCTTAACCTGCTTAGTACCAGCAGCGACTGTCTCAGCAGTGTGTAAACCAAGGCATTTGCTTATTTACTTACATACATCTAGCTGTATGCAAGTTCCAGGAATTTGGAAGATTGTGAGGCACCCAAACTTCTTTCCAAGTGGAATTATGAGACGTTTCCTAGTGGTTTGGACATCTATGCCCTGATATCCACTGAGAGGATAACCAGGTCTATAGTACCTGTGTGTACCTTAGGGTGCTTTGATTCCCTGAAAAACCTGGCTCTGTGTTCCTTCTATTTTCAGTCTTGTGGCTTATGCTTATAGCAACACGTGCCCTGGAGACCTGATGCTGCGCCTCAGAGCTCATGGTCAGCTTCTGCTGGTGTTTGCTTTAGGAGCAGGCTTTCTATTTGTATCCTGCAGACTTCCTAGATCAACTTAACTTGGAAGAGGTTTCATTATCTAGGATATAAGCCCAGTAGCTGGTAAACACTCCAAGTGAAACCACAAGTATTCCTGCCATTTGTTAGCATTTCCCTTCACCGAGGGGAAAATGAATTCTGGCCACTTACTAATACGCTCCATCATTTTTAATTGCTACAATAATAGGGGTAGTGTTCTTGTGTTAACTCCTACAGGGGTTACTGGGAATATACAGCTGCCTTGGAAAATATCCAGTGAGATTATTATTGTTCAAGCCCTGTTTCCTTGCTAGAAAACACTTCATTTTTAAATATGGCTTTGCATCGCCAAGACCCAGGCAGTCGGGATTGTTTCCTGTTGGGAGCAGCCTGATAAACCATGGATGCTGCTGTTCAGTGGCAGGGCTGAAACCCAGTGGTTTCACAGGTACAATCAACAGGACTGGGAGCTTGGTACCCTTGCTTTGGCACCCACCTTGGGGTGCAAGGGGGCAGATGTTCTGGCTTTATGGGTTGGAGTCTGGCGACTTCACTGGGTGATGTATGGACCATAATGTGTAATGCGAACCCTGAGTCCTTTAGGAGTGAGAAATTGGGATTAGTGAGAGTGTAGGATTTTCTGGGGAATTCTTTTTCTTCGTTAAATGTCTGGGATTCCCGTGACACATAATAGCCAGTTGGTGGGATTTAAGCATGCATTTGAAGTTAAGCAAGTACTGACTGCTGCCATGAGGTATAGCTGCAATATACTTGTGAGCTCCTGTTCCCACCTCACTGGTGATGAGAACAACTTGGAGTTGCCTTTTTAGACCTCAGCTTTGAACTGGTCCTGCTGCATACCACACATCTTTCCCTAGGCTTTCCCAAACCGAAATGATGCCTCAGACCGATCCCGCAAACGTATCCCCTGGAACTTCGGGGTATGACGGTGCTGCTCTGCCCCTGCCAATCATGTGGGAACCAAGGTGGTGTCTTTGCTTTGCAGGTTAAGGGCTTTATTTTCTTCAGTGACTTCAGAGATGCCCTTAGGCTGGCTGTGCTGAGTTGGTTCACTGCACAGTTGGTTGAATGGAGGAAAACAGTAAGCTTTGCTGTTGTCTTTGGCATTTTCTCGTTGCTGTGTAGCTCGTTTTAAGTTACATTCTCATGCACTGGCAAGCAGAATCTATCGCTTCATCTTGGGCCTTGGTCTAATAGTCACAAAAGTCAATGTGGAAAGTCTTTCTGCCCTTCATGTGTTTTGTAAAAGTACTTCTTGGTCATTGTGTGACTTACTACATTTTCTTCGTTGATGTCTTGAGTGTTGAAACAGTGGCAGTGGATGCTGTGTTGCCCTCCCTCGGTTTGCTCCCTCCCCTTCATAGCGCAGCTAGTGCTCACTTCTTGGCTTTGCAGAGGGAAAAAATCCATTACTCCACCAGCTCACTTGAATTGCTCTTGTTGGGAACTGATTAAAAGCTTATTGCTGCCTTGTCTTGCAAATGGCATGCACTCTGGTTCTCATTTGATGGGCAGCCTGTCGGCCTGTCACGTTGCTCCATAGAATAATTCAATTGCTCAAAGCAGCGATGCTGATATGAAGAGCTTATGTGCCTCATTGCTAGCAATTCTGTGCTTTTCACTCTGCAGGCTGGAAACATGATTTGTGAGTGGGCTGTGGCTTTAACAATGGAAGGCAAAGCTGCTCTGCTGTGTATTTCCTTTCTGCTTCTTCCCTTACCCCCTCCCCTTCCCTTCCCTCCACCAGGCTATTTTTGTGGTATACTGAGCTCCCTAACCAAAGTGAGGGAAAGGGGAAAGGGGTGAAGTGAGAGGTGTCACAGCGCTTAGTTTCCATGTCTGATGCATACACCCTCTTCAGAAAGCACAGCATGTATGTAGGTCAGCAGTCCCTGCAGATTTCTATTATTTATAGCCATTTCTATAAATACAGGACTTCACACAGCGCGTTTGTGTGGTGCTGTGCTGCTTGTAAACTGAAACGGTTTTAGCCCTGCTACAGTCTGGAGGTAGCAAGTGCCAGCTAATAGATGGAGACGGAAATGAAAGTGAACAATACCCATGCAATGGCAGTCCTTCCACAAGGCATGCCACTTACTGATCTGGGAAAACACTGCAGTGACTCTATCAGAGGACAAGGTTTTCATTGCTGTGTCTGTATTTGATACCCAAGGGACTTTGTTTTCCCCCGCTCTGCATGTGTTCATGTGCAGACATGCACATAGATGCTCCTCTGTGCTGTAACGGGGGCTGATGACAGCCGGGTGGGTGGGAACATGTGAAACCATGGAAGAAACTTCCTGCAGCTGCCCTTGCTGTGTACATCAGGATAGAACTGCTCTTGTGGTTGTTTGACACCATTGAGAGCTACCTAGGGCATGAGGAGGATGTATTGGGTTCCTTCTCACTGCGGTGAGCACTGGTACGCGCTGCGTAGGCTCCCACAGCAGCCGGTGCTGTACGCCCCTATCAGTTGTTAGGCAAACATTTGCAGCTGGAATGCGTGGCATGTTCCTCTGCTTCGCCTGCTCTCCACCTTGCATAGCAACACATTTAAAATACTGAGATGTGCTCTTTTTATTGCTGTTAACACTCAGAAATCTTGTTTTATCCGGTCAGCAAGATACTTGGAAAACATCACCCTTGCATTCTGTGAAGAAAATGGGTCCCCATCCTTCTGCCTACCCCCCAAAATGTGCAGGATCCAGACCTTTTTCCCCACGCCCCCATGTGTAGTCTGGCTTTGTTCATTTTGCTGCCACATGCCAAGGATATAGCAAACAACTGATAGGCGTGCTGTGTCTCAAGGCCAAACTAAGTTTTAAATGGGCCCAGTTTATTTTATGCAGCCATGAAGCGTGGTGCATTCTGGAAGGAGCACTGGGATGATGTACTGGAAGTTACTGAAAACGAGATGGTGCTGATAGCGGTCTATTTTTGGTGCCTGGTTTGGGAAAGCAGATACTCCAACATTGTAAAATACGGAGCTATTAGAGTGCAAAGTGAGGACCATCATGCTGCATTCATCGCTAAATGTGTGCTTTGATTTCGTTCAAGCTGGAAAGTGAACAAAGATCATACCTGTAGAACATCCTAACAGGTTCTCAGCGAGTGAGCACGCAAGGTGTGGGGAGCAGGTTGCAGGGTGAGAACTTCAGCCTGCTCTGGGTGATAAACCCTCAGGAGAGGAAAGAGAAAACCCGCTTTGAAATACAGCTCTACTGTCTTCATATTTCTTCTTATTAAATAGTGTTGGCAGTCAGACTATAAGCATGTGATTAAACTGTTAATATTTAAGGGTTATTTACTGTATTAAATCCTCTTACATGCAGTGCACTCTGTTGTCCTCTGAACAGTATAATGTCATGACTGGTAATTTTCCTCTTCTTTTCTAGTACAAGGATGCTTTTATGAAGGCAAACCCAGGGTACAAGTGGTGCCCCACTACAAACAAACCTGTAAAAACCCAGACATCCACTGTAACAAGCAGGAAAAAGCTGTGGACCTTCGCATCAGATGCTACAAAAGACTTACCAAGCCCAAGGAAAGTGACGACAAAAAGCGAAGAAATGCCACAGCTTAACTTTGGGATGGCAGGTGAGATTTCCATCTCTGTTACTCAGATGTAGCATCCTCATTGTGTTCGCGGCTGTGGCATTGGAATTGAATTGCAGTTTTCTTTACTGCACGTGGTACTGTAGTACAAATACCTTTCATTTTCCAGATTACATTGCCAGGACTGCAGTTAAACCTCTGCATAACAACTTGCTAAAATACTCCTTACTGCCTGAGTACTTTTCAAGAGCTGAGTCCAGATAATGTGGCACCATAAACCATACCCCATTCGGGGTCCAGATTTGATTGATTGTTTTGCTTTTAATTCCAGTTTAGCTGCAGCTAGAGATGTTCATTTTCTAGTGGAAAAGGAAAATCCTGATGATTGTGCGTTCTTTTTCATCAAGTGTTGTACCATGTTTAGTAATTAATTTATGGTCACCTATAGAGTTGAAGGTATTGACGTTCTTTTAGATGATTGTACTGGCGGAGCTAGATTTTTGTACTTAAATCGAGAGAAGTGTCATTTAATTTCACTTAGAATGTGCTCTTCTGCCCATTATACTTTAGAGGGGCACAGTCTAACCTTTTAAACACCAAAAGAACTAAAATCAAATCCATTGAGAAGTATCGGTGGAGTGCCTGAACTGGTGAAAGGCAGATAATCTCTCCCTGATAACCCGCAAATAGCACAACTGTTGCAGTTATGACCTTGAAATACCAAGACATCACTGTTAAATATTGGCAGCTTCAGAACTTAACAGTCAAGGTAGAAAGTTATTTTTCCTTTATTGCTTTTTTGTGGTTTAAGGTTTTTGATTTTACTAGTACTTATGTATTTGAAACTTTGTCCTGTCCTGCCTTGCGTAAGACAAGCGTGTGGCAGATAGGACTTTCCTGTTTGGAGAGATTGTGAGCTGCAGAGTGGAAAACGGTTTTATGGACCAAGAGTTAAAGGATAAAAAGGGATCAAAAGGCATGTATACCTTTTTGCTAGTGTGGTGGTATAAAAATTGCTGTAATGAAATTCCGTCTGGCTAGCAAGGAACTGTGAAATGTGATGAAAAGAAAGTTTTTCATGCCACGTAGTTGTGCTGTATGGGAGACCAGATCTAAAAATCACAAGCCCTATCATCCCGTTCTGCTTTTTCATATCAGAGGAGTAACTTCGGTGCTCCTTAAAGGTTTATTGACTTAACATAAAGAACAAGCAGTAGGTCATGGTCTGCCTCTCTGCCGTCCCCTACGGCTCTTGCTAGACTATCCCAGTGTAGAGGAGAGAGAGGTAAGACAGCATCTGTCAGAGGACAGAGAGCTTAATTAGGAACAACTCTAATCCATTGGTTTATCTGTAGAGCTGTTCCCTTCTGAATGAAAAAGGCCGTTTTGTGCTTTTTGTCACTCCACACTACCTGTGGCTTTGGTTCACTCCAGTCCTCAAGCCAATGAAGAGTGGCTGTTTCTTGAGCATAGCAATAGCTCATAAAATAGCAACAGCTTCTGACAGAGATGTTAGGGTCATCCGAATCATGACAAGTCTGCCATGGCAGATGGATTACTGTTTTATCAACTGTATACCAGTTTGTGCTAAATACGTTTTATTGGGTTCTTCTCTCCTTGCCTTCTTGTTATAGTTCAGTTCAACTCTGACTTTATCCGGCCCAACCTCTTTTAAAATCCAGGCTGTATACTAGCTGATGAACTAAATGTATCTGAACCATCTCCAAAACAATTTTACCTTTGAAATGCCATTGTCTGTCTTGCATTTTCATGGCAGATAGCTTCCTAGGACAGGGATTCTAGGATTTAGGAATCACTCTGTTTTACTTTTTGGTAGTTGTTAATCCTGCCTTGATTGCTTTTTACATATTACATTTCAGTTTGGAAAACGTAATACACAGAGAGTAGCATCTTCCTTTCCGAAGTCCCATACAGGCCGTACCTCTCCTTTAGTTCTGGCATTCCAACAATAACTACCCCACTGTGACCTGCAAACCCAGTGCTGGTGTCCTTGCTCATCCAGCCTGGAAGCTGTAACTCAGCGTGTTTGTCTCCATCTGTTGTAGGGTGTAGCGCAGAGGCAGTTGCTGTTCACAAGTGAACGTGACCATCGCAGCATCTGCCCTCGCAATGACAGAGCTGAGTGAGCAACAGCTTTGCTGTACAGATGTGCAAGTTTCCCAATACTTCTATATGTCTGCATCAGGAAAAACCATCTGAGCCAAAAAGCTTTTTTAATGAAGCAAAGGGTGGGAAAAAGACACTTCTTAAACGTTCTGATATCCTCTTGCTTGAAAGACCCAGCTGGTTTCTGATCAGGTATTTTGATGGCAAACAATGCTGTGCTGCCTGGATCACTTAGAATTATACTCAGGTATTTGGCTGGCCCTCTCCATTTTGTGTCTCTGTTTCCTCAATCACTTCCTGTTACTAGATCCTACGTTTCTGATAGTGTCTTGTCTCTTTGTAAAAAACCTAATATCTTTTCCCTTTTTTGCTTTAAAATACAAGGTTTAAAAAAGCCAAACCCACAAAACTACAAAAAAAAAAAAAACAAACAACCCACACTTCTACCTCTTTATTCTGGTAAAGCTAAAAATTCATTCCAGGTTGAAGCCAGATGCAATTTAAGCTGTGTTCTTAACATAGTGAGCCACTCTTCTGTCCTGGAGACAGCGGATGAACCTGGTTTATTCACCTTGCTCTCCTCTGCTTCTGTCTACTGCTGTCTTAAGAGAGTATTGTAGAAAGTTACCCTGTGAATGTCAGTGGGAGATGCTGCCTGAAGGAGAACTTCTGGCACCATCTGTGGTATTGAATTGAACAGCACCAGTGAGTATTCTTATCAACTGGATCTTGATCATCTGCAGCACTGAATCCTTTGGAGATTTACAGGTACAGATTTGGCCCGTGTCAGCTGAAAAGCACAACGGATTCCTCAGCTTTGCACTTGAGTGGGAATGGGCCAGGGGATTTCCCAGTGGGCATTTTGGTTGCAGCTATTCTGCATCCAAACTTCACGTAGCAAAATGCAACCCAATGAGCAAGAGTAATTGCGCTGGTTGGCCTCCGTTCCAGGAAACGGTCCTGGGCACATGTCACTTCTTGTTGTGGAGAGAGTTTTTGTGTAGTTTGGCGAAAGGGAATTGGAAAATGTGAGTGCACAGTTGGTGAAACCTGAGGGAAGTGCCTTACCTTTGATACCGCATCAATACTGAGGTTTGTGGCTCAGCAATGCAGCAAGGGTAATGCTCGCCTTTCACATTGTGGTTGTTTGGTCCACAGGCACTCTCCCTCTCTCTACGTGATGCTCTTTAAAACCGGGACTCTGCACTGCTTCCAGGGCACTCCCCCAAACTCAGACAATTAGTCTTCATAGTGATGAAGAGCAACCGCTGTTCTGAGTGGAAAAGCCACCCCATGAGTAATGCAGAGCCAGTGTTCGTTGCTTTCACTTCTTGTTGTTGTTTTCCGAGCTCCTGAGGTGCAGGAAGGCTGGAGGCAAGAAGCTGTCAGCAACAAATACTTGGAGAAAGAACATTTCTATCCCCATTTTACTTTCCTCAATTATAGATTGTATTGGCAGGGCAACAAGGAGGCAGGCAGCTTGCCTGGCCAGGGCCTGCACTGTTCTGGCACGGAGGATCAAGCGCTTCATGCTTCAGAGCTGTCAGGCTGGCACTCTTCACCACTAAATGCAGCTCTAAATTAAAGCTAAATGAAAATAGGAATTTTGCTTCAGAGCTTGATCCTGTCAGTTCGTTCCATCCTTTTATTTGTTCTGTGGCTGAGGAAGGGAGCCACGGTAGGAGCATCTATTGAGTTATAAACACATGCGATATTAGAGCATCTTTGTGTGTATTTATGGATGAGATCATTACAGTTGCTGTTTTAAAGATATCCATCTCTGTAGTACATAAAACCTTTGGCAGTAAAATTGTAAATCCACGCAATGGGGTGTTAAGCACACAAATCCAATTAAATCCTTCAAACAGCTTTGAAAGCCTCTCCCAGAGGGTGCAGAAATGGTTATTTGTGATTCTCTTGAACTGCCTTTTATGGCAGCTTGCTTAGAGTGTCTGTGACAAGTAGTCTTCTGGGGGTTTAGTGCTGCAAATGGTACGTTCTTTAAACAAGCAAATGAATAAACTGAAGACTTGGTTTTACTCTTTTTAACAGATCCTACACAAATGGGGGGTCTGAGTATGCTGCTTCTAGCCGGGGAACATGCCCTGACTGCACAAGAGGTAAGGAGCTCCCTTCTCTTCCTCCTGCGAGCCCTCAGTTTAGATTGCTCTGAAGAAGAGTATTTGACCAGTGGGAAATGAAACTTAATACTCATCTTGGGTTAACCTCAGGTTGGACTGAAGCGTGAGCCCTGTGATGCAAGTCCTGCATCCCAACTGTGAATGTAGAGGTTGGGCCCAGTTTTTCTATCTGTTCAATATTAATTCTGCTGATCATACCAGGCAGGTCTGCCCCATGAGACAGGTCGCAGGTAGAAAGGTTAAGTTAACAAACAAGTGATTTTGTTTGAGCAAGGATTTCATGTGCTTGTGCAGTGCCTCACACAACTGTACCCTTGGCACTGATGCAAAATAAATACCTAATAATTTCCGTACGGCCAGTGTCATTGTAAATGCATTCTGAAACCATGCAAGTGCTAACAAGCAGTCAGAGTATTGCAGTCTACTCCCTATTTGCCATCATAAGCATTTCGTTTTTAAGGGGCTTAGTAAATGAAAGTGTTCCTGTAGATATCCAGGACTAATTATTATTTATGATGTATTGGGCTGAGTTTGAACATTGTTCAAAAGGTGGCTTGTATGTTGGGTAAAGGAAGTACTCACTGCCATAAATCTCTAGCCTGGAAAGAGGAGCAGTGGAAGTGAGGAGGGTTTCTGTTCCCTTTTTTTTGTTGTTACTGGGAGGGCAAGCAATAATTAACTACCTATACCTGATACCTCCAAATGTAAACTGAGCAGTGCATTTGAGATGGATTGCTCCTGGCCTGCCAGGACTGAGCCAAAACTGCTCAGTGCTTGGCACATCAGTTTGAGCAGGTCAAGCCTTTGTGCAGATGTGGCTACTGGCTTACTGTGCTGCAGCCTGCCAAGTGAGAAACACTAGGGTAAGGTTGGCAGAAAAGTTTGGTTGTTTTGTGCGAAAATGACAACTTTCTGAGGCTTTCAAACTGTGAATCTTTGTACTTGGAGTTTAAAAACTTGTCACTATGTGTTCTGCTGGAATGAGAGGGAAGGTGTATTGTAGTCACGGGTACTCAGTTCCATTAAGAAGGGTTTTTGCTATGATCTTGTGAGTTGAGCTTGATTTTTACATGCAAAGTGCTTCAAGTAGTACAATTTGAGATGCCAGTGAAGGAATGAAACTTACACGTGGATTTAGAGACAAATAAAAACTGATGCTTTGTGATCGGTTTAGTATATGAACAGGATTTTTAACTGGAACTTCTTTTTTTGAGCAAAACCCACACTTCTGATGCACCTGCATAAACCCAGTTTTTTTCTGATAGAGGCATGCAGCCTGGCTGGTCATGTAACATTGACTTTATGTATAAGCTGTGCTATGCTGTGCTTTTTGGCCCTGTAGTCTTCTTTTGAAACCTGGTCCTCCACATCGAAGAGGCAGGCTCTGTCCCCAAAATGTAAAGCAAAATGGTTGTCATAAATACAGCCTGAACAAAACTAGTGGAGGGCTTTGTTGGCTGTTGTTAGAATCATGGTGGGCCAGAAATGGGCCCGTACTTGCTCCTGAGTTACCGTATTTCAGTTGCCCTATGCTCTCTGAGAAGCAGGTGTGAGAGCACCTTCACAGGAAACAGAACTGCACATCTGCAATACTTTCAGAGGGTCCCCTGTGTAAAACACAGCCTCTGGAACAATGTGTGCTTGGTATTCTCAAAGGGACCCAAAATGTTCAGTCGTCCTGACTGCCTCCTAACTCCAGCTATGCTTCGGTGCGCTGCGATGCTTCCTCAGTTTCTTTGCATGGCAGCCCTGATGTGCCTTCTATTTCCCTTTGTTTCCTTTTGATTCTCTGTTTCAGTGCTGATTAGATAGGTAGCAAACATTTCTTAGGCTTGTGATTCCCCAAATGCAGTAAAGATCCTAAACCTGTTCAGATTTGGATGACAGAGCAGCACTTCTGACTCCCCATCCTGGGGCATGTGGACAGAGGAGACATAAGATGCTCATCTTTGCATGCCCATGGGACAACCTATGGTTGGATTTCCAGGCTTACGCTTGAATACAGTTTCACACTCCAACCACCGTTTGGGAGGTTAGCAGAACATCCTGGGCGGTGTTATGACAGGCTCAGTAAGAAGATCAAGAATTCCCTGTAGGATTGATAAGCTGCTTTCCTCTTCAGTGGAGCTGGGTTAGTTGTGTTCTGTTGGATTTGGTATTAACATGAGGGGTGAGTTGGTGTACTAAGGTGACTGTTGAGGTATTGTCAGCGAGGAGGTTCAGGTGTTGCTTGCCTATGGAAAACATAGGTATTGGGGTTTTATGCATGTGAGTGTGTAAATATGTAATACATCTAAACCCCTGGCATTTCTATTTAAAAAAGACAGATGCAGTGTCATTTTAAAAAGAATACTCTTACTTGATACCGTAGTCTTCGTTATCATTAACGCATGCCTCTACCTGTAAGATACACATGCATATGTATGGTTCTTAAACTGGGGGGCTGGCAGACATAAGATTACTTATCAACATACAGCTGGCTGCTTGTGCATATGTATGATTATGCAGACTTGGGTGGCCTTGTAAGCAGAGGTCTTAAATACCACAAATTGTTAATAGAAAGGAGGGCATCCCTGGCATAGTTTGCTCAGAAACTGGGAGAAGATGAGGGCAATTAATACTTAAAGGTCTGCTAGTGTTCAACACCCTCTGATTCTCTGTCAAGTGTGTTAAATGGATGTGTTGGAACTTTGCAAGTCAGGTGTTTGAGTTATTGGAAGCCCAGATGTCCTGTAACATAGTGACCCAGGAGGAGTTCAGGCCTGTGTGGTCCTGCAGGAGGATGGGAAGAGGCACTGCAGGGGTGTTTACAGACTGGCCCTGGTGCTTCAGTCACTACCTCTGTGTGTCACCCATCATGTTCCTGTTTCTGTTGTTTTATTCAGTAAAGAGTTTTTCTCCTCCCAGAGTTCAGTGCTGGTACGTGATTGATTCCCAGGCAGCAGCTGGAGTCACTAAGCAGATAGGCAAGAGAAGCTACAGACCTTACCAACAGCAAACTAAGGACGTTGACCCAGACCCACCTAACTTCTGTGTCCTCTCACCAGTTGCACAAGGCTGTGTTGTGTGTATATGAGTGTATTTTGTTAAACACCCGGCAGGTTGGCTCCAGGTACTGTCCCTGTGATAGACAAAGTCCCCACGTCAGGTTGATGCACAGAAGGGATGATGCTGCGAAGCGGGCTCCTTGCCTGCCCGCTTGCCTTGTCCTTTACTCGCCCGCAGGGCCCTTTGCTTGCCTTACAGCAGCACCTAGTGGCCTGTCTGTAGGTTACTGCCCAGAAATCCCGGGATTTAGACTGTAGTCCAAAACCCGGCTTTCCTACGAGTTTCCCCCTCTTGCCGGTGCCTGGCACATCAGGACTGCAGTAAAGCCTCCCATCATTCTGCACAGAACATGAACCAAAGGCTGTCCTTCCCCTTCCTTTGCCGTGATACGTTTTAGAGCAGGTAACAGCAACCTGCAAGGGAAGAGGAGGCTATGGAGGTGTTATCCTTGTGGTTTCTTTGTGAACAAAAGGTTACCTTGCATACGATGCTGGTGCTGGTGCTGATGCTGGTGCGAGGTGGTATCACCTGTAAATCAGAAGTGAAAAGTCTCTCAGTACAGCAGGGGGTACGCTCAGAGGATGAACGAGGAGAAGGAATGAGATGTTGAGGACGTTTCATTACAGCAGGAAATGAGACGTACACAATGGCACTCTCTGTGCATCCATTCCCTCCGGTAATTACTGTAATGCTTTGATTGGGTTCAGCCTAGCAGAGGTTGGCAGTCTTGGAGATAATAAATTTTCCCACAAGTCAGGAGTGTATGAGGAGCAGCTAAGTAGAAGAAACAAGCTCAAGTTAGTGCTTCTGTCAGTAAAGGCAACAGAAACGGATAGGAAAAGCATTGTTGGTCTAACCACAAAATAGCCTCTGTGTTACTGGGCACCAGCAGTCTGTCCTTGACACACAGACTGGCTTCACACCTTCCACAGCTTGTGGTTCCTGTACCACGAGGTGACCAAGCTGTGCCTGACCCCAGTGCATGGCCTCGGAGGCAGCAAGAAGGTTCATCCTCCCTCACCGTGCCTCCCAGCACTTGTGATGCAGGGGCTGAGCCATCGCAGCCCCTTTCAGGAGGGTTTCTTTGCTCCATCACAGTGCTCCTGGTCAATGGCTCCTAACTTGGAGCTGGTTTGTGCTGTGTCAGGTCAGATGGGTGTTGATAGGCTCATGTGGATGTGCCCTTGGATAGGTAGCTGGGAAGCTGCGAAGCCATGGTCCTTTCTGGTCTGTTTCTGGCAGAATCCCACCAGTGAACTGACCTGAAACAACCAAATGAACCCTCAGGTATACATGGAGCATCCTTATGTACTTCACACCAGTGTACAGACTCAGACCTTCAGCCAAGGGTCACTCAGCAGCAAGATTGGTGTGCATCTCTGGTACAGTCCACAGCACTGCTGAGGCACAGACATCTTCTGATGCATCAGTGAAAACAGTAGCACAAATCACTGGAAAAGGAAAATGCATTTACAGTATATTCTTTGTAAGCCTTTGGGTTGGTATACTCCCATAGTACACTGATAATACATCCTGCTTGGTGTTTAGTAAACATAATAGAAGCATATCTCATAGGAGGCACTGTTACTGCTTGGTTTTATGGCAGGAAGAAAGTTCAACTGTGCATGTAAGCAAATTGTTGTGTGGCATAGTTCCCCTTGGGAACTACCCACCATTCTTGGCCTGTGGGTTGCTATGATTGGATTTGGTGTTTTCCAGGGTAGTATGGGTAGCAGATACCTGAAACAAAATACCACTGGTACTATAGCATCTTGGACAAACAGCAGCAGGAGCAGCAGTACAAACTGCATGTGCTGTAGGCCTGCTTATTCTGTGGTGCTTTGTGCTTACCAGCAACAGAGGTGGTTGCTAGCTGAATCTCACACATGCGTTCACTAATAAATGCTGTTGACATACTTGTTGTGGTAATAAATAAGAGGAGAAACACATTTGCATCAAAATGTTGGAAGTAAATTGAAATTTTATGGAAAAAATGCAAGTTGTTAGGGAGCAAATTGCCATCCTTCAGCTTTTCCTAAAATCCCACAAAGCCTCGCTTCTTCCTTCTGTTTCCTATAAGCCATGTTACATACCTTATTTTATACTAACTCATGTAACTCAGGAGTTACACATGTAAATCTTTTATACTCAAATCTGACTTTAAATGAATGTATCATATTTGAGGCAGTTCCTTTACAGAATGATGCTTGAGTAGCAGAATTCGGGCTGATAAGAATAGTACAGCTAAGCTTTGTGTTAATTTGAATAAGGCTGTTGGGTTTGAACAATCATGTCTTTGTGTTGTAATTTCAGTAGTTATGACTCTTTATGCCACAGCTTCACATAAGCATCTCAAAATGGATGTTTAGGAGCATCATTTGACAATTTTAGGCCTGTGGTACCCGTAGCTGCTTACTTTCATGCTGTTAGGTGAGTGGGGATAAGCCTTTCTGTCACTTAGCAACTCTCAGTGTCTTCAAAAACGTTGTTTTAGCTTCTAAGTAATTTTCTTGTTCAGAATGGCACTACAGACATAGCAGTGTTGATGGCATCACCAGTACTAGGTACCTGTGTAACCCAGCATCAGTTTAGCATTCTTCTGCAAAATTTGGAGTTAGGAAAAGAAATACATCCCTGGTATTATTGGGGTCTTTCTTCTTAGGTGATTTTCAGATGCGTTCAAACGGGCGCTGAACTACATTTTCACCTGTAAGCTCAGTTCAGCCTGTCCAGGACTGTGAAGCATTAGGTTGTCCATCTCTTAAACACTGCTGCTTGTTACTGCTGCCTGGTGTTGTGTTTGCTCACTGTTGTTCTCAGCTTGAAAGCAGCACCTTTGAGGTCTTACTCTGCACACTCCTTCTTTTCAGGTTTCCTCAAGTACTTGCCAGTCTGATGCAGCTAATTCTACAGAAGCCTGTCAGAAGTCATCACTGTTCCAGTTTGCAGAGGTGAGTTCCTTTTAAAAGGGTTGTCTTCCCCACTGATTCCTTTGTAGCAGCATCTGAAAGCTGAAAGAGAAGTCAGAAGTCATGCTTTTGTTTGTTCCTTCTGTTTGGGATGATGGTACTGGATCAGTTAATAAGGTACATAGGTCAGACCTGAAGTGCAGGAGAGTGTACTTAAGAGCATGGTGGAAACCCTGGTGTAATAATGGAGCTGTGGTTTAAGCAGTAATTTGGAGATGTGTTATTCCTGCACTTAAGTTTTGAGCTAGAGCCTTACTAACTGAAGTTTTAACCTGTATATTTGGATGTTAGGTTATGTTCTTTATCTGTCGTGGCTGCTTTAGTTGTCGACTCCATCAAAAATAACTGTCATTCTGGAATTGCCAAACTTTTCCTCTATGCTGTATCCACCAAAAACTCTATCCAATGTATAATATTTTGTCAACATATTGAGCAGTGCCATACTTCGTATAGTTCCTCCTGATAGCTGTCTGTTCCATCGATTTCACTGTCAAGTCTCTTAAAGAGCAAGATAAATACCAGCTCACTAAATTGTTTCAGTTCATTTTACAGTGCCCAAGCAGGAACGTGCCATAGCCAAGTGGCAATAGACAGGAATTGTGTTGTGTGCTACAAGATGCAGTCTTGCTAAAGGCTTGTGACCGCTGGCTTTTCCTTACCCATTGAAGAACAGCTTTAATGGGTGCCAGGAAACAAGCTCATCTGTGCTGCTAAAACAGGTGGTTTAGATATAGCTCACTGATGATCAGTAATTAGAAATGCATATTAGCTAGTCTTACTTCTCAGGATGTTAAGCAACCTGTAGTGAGGCTGCACCTAACCGGTACGTGATGCATATCTGTGGCAGTGGCAAAATAATAGGTACTTGTACCAGGGTGTGACATTAATCGGAGGTGTCATTTGCAACCAAAATGATTGACACAAGGTAAACAGTATAAAATGCAGTTACCTGAGTATCTGGGGTAGATCTCAAAGTGCCTGCACCCATTGTGCCCCTGTCCACACGTACCTTCCATGCTACGCAGCAGTCTGTGCTCTATCAGCATCACTGTTCTGCAGTCCCAGGTCTTTCATTGGCCTGTGAAATAAAATCTAGTGTTAAGGTTTTGTTGCTAACCCGGTTTTGACATGCCAGTGGGTAAATAAAAGCCCTTCAGAAAAGTCTTAGCCTGTTCTGTTTGCCCTAGGAAAGATTTTCTGCGTGAAAAATAACTCAGGATCACCATTTCACCGATCACCTGTTTATGTGTGTGATGGAAAGCAGATACTGCGCTTTGGGTGTGCTGGGATTCATTTGCATGCCCGTTAGGTACCAGGACACTTTCTGGATGATGGATCAGAAATGCAGCACGTTGAAGTTTGATACTGAAACTGAAAGCGTTAGGTAATGTGAATGTAATTGTTTTCCTGACAGATCTCTTCGAGCACATCGCAGCCCGGAGTCCTGGGAGCTGTAAAACAAACCGAGGAGTCTGCATTGTTCCAGTTTGCTGAGGTATAATGGCTGAAATATGGCGGGGGGGGGGGGGGGATATGGGAGGAAGCAAGGAATCAGTAAGAGTTGTCACTGAATGGCTGAGCACCCTGTGTTATAAAGGATTCCCGTTACGAGATGTTTATCTTCATGACAGTATCGTGTTAAGAAAATCATATGGGGGATAACCAGTGATTGGACAAGATGTTGACCAGTTCTACCAGCTGTAGCATGTACAGATGATACTGGGCTTGTGAACGTTACCTGGCCTTCCCTAGCCGAGGACCACTGCAAACATACTTTCCAAATGGCCTTTTTCATTTACATGTAGAAAAACAACCACTAAAATGACACTACGCACTGCCTATGGAAGAGGCTGCAGCAGTGCAAAATGGCAACTGCCCTAGAGGCAGGAATCCTTTGGGAAACAAACTTGCAGGTCAAATGAAGCTTATCACAACAGCTACACGGATATGTAACACCGTGATTAGCTGATGACTTATAAAGGCGTTAAATTACCCCTAAGTATGTAAGCTGTCCTTCCTCCACGTGTGGAAGGTTTGGAGTTCTGAAAGATTGCTTTTAATAGCTTATTATAATGTGCTTCTATGAATTGATTTTCCACACATATTCTCTTCTTGCCCATTTGGGGGAGTCTGGTACTGCTTTGCAGAATCAGTTGTGCTAAAGGTATCTTCAGGGTGGGTTTGAAAAGAAGGGACTGGAGCTGGTGCTAGTATGGAGGAGCAGAATGGGATGAAAAGATATCCTGTTTGTTATTCTGTGTGCATGCAACACTCTTCATTCTGTTAAATGTTAAGCTGATTGTGTACTGTGTGTTTTCAGCTTGGCTGGGATGGGCCTTGATGTACTTGTTAGGTGGCCCAATTGAGAAAAACCAGTTTACTAATTCAGGTGCCATACAATCCCTGACTATAAACACCCCTATAAAAGATGTGGCAGACTTAATATCAAAGATTTTTTCATACGTACCCCCTTTTATTAAAGCTACAAGTCAATTTGTAATGTTCTTTTGAGAAACTCAGTGGAATTGGGCAGGATGGAGCCATGTGTTGAAGCCAACCTTTTAAACTAAGTAAAAGATACAAGTTGGAGAACACTTCTTGTGAATTGCATTGCAGAATGTTGTATGAGTGAGTCTGCTAACTTAGATTCAGAAATCATCACCATCTTGTGTTTTAATTAAACAGCAGCTTTAATTAAAGTGGAGTCTGCAGAGATGAGCAGGGTATCGGTTTCCTTCAGCACGCCATTTCATCCATTTCAGTCAATTTCCTTTAGCACATCATTCTCAAATTGTCCTGTAAAACCTGACGGAGATTGACTTTTGGGATTTCACAGAACCTAAAATCATTTCCTCTCCTAATAGAACAAACAACAAAATGACCAACCTGAAAATGGTCCTGCGGATGTGACAGTGCATTGGGTTGCATACCACTACACTGCGCCAGCTCATCTGGCACGTCGGAGTGCGTGTGTGAATCATCAAGTGTTAGGTGGAAGAGGTGCTTAGAAAGTTAATTAGAAACTGGTGAGGACAGTTTTACAGCCAGGGCTAATCTCTTTTTCTTGTAAAGATATTAAAATGCGTGTGCAGTCTGGGGGGTTGTGGGGTTTGAGTTGTGTTTTCAATGTCTGGAAGTAAGGGACAGAAACATGGAAAAGAAAAGAGCATGCTCTTTAAGCTTTCTTCCCCTGCTATTAAAGCTGCTTGTGCTCTTTCGCATATAAGGGCTTTCATTTACACAGGGTGTCTTTTGTCAAGTTTGGCAAAAATCCCGTTCCTTACTGTGCCACTTCTTAGTGGGTCCTGTCTATATGAATGCATTACTGCGTTTAGGAAGCTAAATCGCGGTAAGCAATTTGCAGTAGACTGCTGTCAGCCATGTACAGTGCTACAAAAGAGAAAATAGAGGGAGAGAAAGTAGGTATTTAGCCAGTAGCCAAGTAGACCTATGAAGAAATGTGAAGTGTGCTGTGGTCTGATGTGCCTGGAGCTTTTGGCAGCCATCCCAGCTCAGTTTTGGTTCTGGCTGGGTGTTCTTCGTATGTTCCCTTTCTCTTAGCCGCCTTTGCAGCAGGGTGAGTAAGAGTGCCTCTTTGTGAAGACAGCAATCCCATTGAGTAGATTTGTCATTTAAAATGGACACCTTCACCCCAGCAGTACAAGTCCCCTGTCACTCAGAAACAGCTTGTTATATGTAGACGTTAGCATGGGATTCTTTTCATCTATAAAGCCTCAGTTAGCCTTTCATGTGGTTGTCTGTCCCAAATGCTATAGTCATCAATTAAAGCTGTTGAGGATATGGCTAATGAGGCCTGCCCAGTGACTTGCCACAACAGATGATGAGAAACCCAGGAGTAAGACTTCACTGGGTCCTGTGAGTGTGCAAGCATGCATCTTGGAGGTCTTCAGAGATGACGTGATGTCCCTGTAAGAGTTTAAGTCTAGAGTGTTGCCAGGTTGCACTTTTGGCTTTCTCATTCTGCTCTTGCAGATACTTGGTCCTACTTCTGTCCTTCCCATTTGCACCTTTATGGAAAGCCATTATATAGGCCAGTGATTTCAGAGCAGTGGGCTGTGTTCCTTACTGCAGTGGCTGTTTGCAAGCTCTCTGCTCACATGGGCTGGTTGCTGTCATCCTCCTTGCCATGTGAGGGAGGCAGAGCAGATGGGACCCTTTGCTCTCTTGGTCTTACTGGATGTGTGTTTGGCAAACGCAAACAGATGGTGATGACTGCTTTGTTGAGAAGAAACAAGAGTACCTCTTGGATTTACTTAGCTAAGCTCTCGTTATTAAACAGAGAAAACACTTCCGGGGAGTCGAAGCCATAAATTGCTTTTTTAACCATCTTAAAAACTGAATGAAGCCAAAACCCCCAAACTATTCAGTTTCAGCTGCTTTTTGGAAGTTTTTCTCTAGGTGATTTAATGAAAAAAGCCCCCAACTTGTGTGCAGCAAGGTGGAATTTCCTTTGCAAGTCCAACAGGTTACCATCATTTAAGAAGAATGCATGCCTGAGGATGATTTTGTCCCTGCTGCATTCTCACATACTCACTTTGAGCAGGCTTGCAGGCAGCCCTTTCTGTCTATTTCTGCGCTGAACAGAAGGTTTGAAGCCTTGAAAACTTCTGGTCAAAATGCCTTGAAACTGTGAGAGCTAGTCACTATCTTCTGATATCCAGCCTTCCCTTAGGTAAAGCTGTAACCTTCCCAGGTAAAGCTGCTGTGTAAAATAGATCAATATGTTTGCTATTTGTCTGTATGCTGAAATTAGTAAACAGCTGTGCTGAAATGAAATACCTGGTTTAGGAGGGAAAAGAAAATGTGGTACGTGCTTCTTACACAAACCAGAATGATGTAGTAGCTCAAATGCTGACCTGCATTGTAATAAAAGACAGAAACTTGCCCCTAATGATCCACAGGTTCAAGCTCTACATAAAAAGGGGCTATTTGTGTTTGTAGTACTGCAGGTTCTGATTATCCTGATCAAAACTAGAAGGTGGTAAGACAGGGAATGAGATTGGTATTCCCCCTGAGAGGTGATTGATTGTCCATCTCCTTGCTTTTGGTGTTTGGCCAGCAGCTTCAGCAGAATGAATCCTTACATTTATGTCTCTTGAAGTCTATTTTCTTGATTATGAAAGGAGTTTTCTTGCTGAAGTGAAATGTTGCCTTCCCGTTAGTGCTACAAGGATCTCACCTTGGTTTTGTTAGTGTCAGTATGAAATTCTTTGCTCTTTCCTCGCGTGATGCATCAGGAGGCAAACTATCCCTGCATGTTCCCAGGTTATACTGCAGCGTGTGGGTCTTTTTCTGCCCCATTTCTACCCTTCATATTGCACTGAAAAAAAACATTAGAAGGGGAGGATTCGTCGGAGCAGAAGGATGGAAAGCTGAGGCCATCTTTCTGCAAAGTGCAGTGTACAAGGTGCTTGCTCTGGTGGGGTCCTGAGCAAATTCACTGAACTGTGTCAAAGCATACAAGGATTTTGAGTTATTTATTGGGTTTAATTTTAATTATTATTAATGTAGTGTTATTTTAATATATTATTATTTTAATATATTAATTATTAGTAATTATTATTAATGAAGTATTTGTCACCGTCGCAGTAAAATGGTTATCCTGGATTTTGGGGGGGGCTGGGGGTGTAATGAACCTCCTTGACAATTGCAAAGTAAACTCGTCAAATGATCTATTTCAAAAGAAACACATTAAACATAAAGGCTAAGGTGGCAGTTTTTGCATCTGAAAGATCATGGTCGTAAGCATTATTTTTATGATGAGGCAGATGACATGGACAAACTGGTGCTCTTGCTCCTGATCTTAGGGCTTTTCAGGGCTTCCAAATACTACCATGTAGCCCCGTGCCAAAGAAGGTCGTGTATGTGCAATAATGATGGATTCTTGTGTTGGTGAACTCATGCTGCACTTGGGAGCAGGTCACAAAAAACCTGACTGTAGAAGCAGTTCCCTGAAGTGCAGTGGTAGTGATTTGGCACACCAACATCTATGTAGAAGGCTGGATTTGCTCTCCAGACGTAAGGGCATCCTTCTCTTTTCTGACTAAAGAAAGGGAAAAATGAAGTGCCCATGAGGACAAATGGTCCTCTTCTATATCCAGCCAAGCAGGAAATACTGTTCACGCTTTCAAGGAGCAGTTTATTTAACCTTGACTACCACAGTTGTTCATGCTTTTAAGCAACAGGTATGTCTTGTTCACTTAGTCACATGAAACGTAGGCATGATAGATTATTAGCTGTGGGCAGTAAAAATGTAGAAGAAAATCCAGGAGGCTCATCTAAGGAAGAAATTCAGTGTTTGCTTGTATCCCACTGACCTAAATGCCTGTTAAGTGTTTTGTGGATAATACATGAAACACTTTCATGAAGTAGCACCTTCTGCCAGAAAAACCTTAAAGTAACCAATTTAACTGACTCCTTGGGGTTTTTTGTTGTTTTTTTCCCTTCCTTTCTGTCTTTCCTGTGTGCCACTGAAATATTTTTCTCCTCTGTTCATTTAAAACCTAGATCTCATCAAATACTTCCCGATTGCCCAGCCCTGAGCTGGTGAAGCACTATGGGAAGTCTGCACTCTTCCAGTTGGCAAGAGTAGAGTTATGCCAGTTAGCATCACAATGGGAAGATATGTATATCTGTTCTCCAAAAGGCTATGAATACTAGGTCAGGTTTCCCGAAAGTCCTAGAAATTCTCTGTGAGTCTTGAACACAGCCCTTTAAAGGTCTCCTCTTTGATTAATCACTCAAAACCCTTTGAGGGTTGGTATGCAGACACTATGATTAAAGATGAAGATAAGATAGATGTTGTAACCAGGTAAATAAGGGAGGATCCTAGCACCTTACTCAGAGACAGGGGGTTTGCCCCCTCCTTCCTCCCATCCAGCCACATATGCTTGCTGTAGTGAGGTTAATATCTCTTAGGGAAAATAAGACAGAAATTGGAAGCACTGAAATAAAAGTATTTCATGCTTTGTTCCATAGATAGTAATGCTACTATCTGACTCTATAGGAGCTCACATGAGTGGAGGAAAACCTGCCTTACCCTGCAGACAGTCCCTCGCAGTAGTAGCGTTTATGTGTGCTGCGTTGTCAGCAGTGCTTATGCAAGGGTGATTACACCTAATTGCGATCAGTGATCCATAAGGGTATTTGGCTATTGCAGCCCTGGGACAGCAAAAAGGCTGGTAGTATTTAGAGACACCAGAAGTTTTTGAGGTGTCCTGTTACAGGACAGCAGCAGGGTTTGAGTGGGGCTGTGCTGCGCTGGATGCAGCTCGACTTCTGGAAGCCAGCATTGAAAGTTGTGATGTGAAGCTTGTGAAGCCTTCATCTGAGGGTTCACTGATGCTTGTCCGCAGAGTTTGTACAGCAGCTGGCAGAAAAAGGGAAGCTGGCAGTGTGATGTTTGCATGTTGGGCGCCTTTCTGTGATCTCTCAGCGGCTGCTCAGGTTCCCCAAACCCGATTTCATATACAAAATGAATGTTAAAGGCTCTGATTCAGACTGAGAAAAGCATGGCACATGTGCAAAGCACATCCTGCTTGCTGCTAACTCTTGTAGAACCTTTATTTCTTTCCAGTTTTGGAGATATTTGGTATCTGTAGTGTTGGACTGCAGTTGGATAAATGAGATGAGAGAGATTCAGCTGCAGTTTTCAGATAGCAGTTCAGGACCTGGTTTGGAGCATCCCAAATAAACCGTGCTCATTATCACCTCAAGGGTGTCTTAGGCTTGCAAGTTCGTTTGGCAGACACATGTGCCATGGCGCTGTAGCTCCAAACCACAGATGCTGTGCACTGGAGGGGACCAGACTGCTGTCTCTGTGCTGCTGGCATGGCAGGGGTTTGGCACGTGGGAGCCTGTCTGCTTCAGCACATCACACTGCTCTGCTCCTCCTTCATCTCCCTGCTATGGGGATTAACCAGTTTTATCTTCTCCCCCTCCAGTCCCCCTTCCCTGTGCCTTCCTTTGTGATATTTCACAGCATTTCACAGATGGTGAAGGCATAAAACGCAGAAGTGGGTTAGGAATTCACTGAATTTTGTAGAAGATAGCTGAAGTTTCTAAAGCGGTTGGAGCAGCCGCTCTGCAGGCTGACGCCTGGGAGGCCGCTGCTAATCAGCTCTGCTTGGGTTCTTGCTGTGCCTAAATGCATGCTTTGTCTTTACCCTTCAGAGCAGAGGCAGGGGAGTGCAGGGAGGCAGTGGTGGCGGGGCTCAGCATCACCTCCACAAGGCGCAGAGGTCACTTTGGAGACCTGAGCTGTGACAGCCAGAGCTTGGGAGGTGCTGTGAAGAGCTGCAGCTTCCAGGAGACAGCATCATTAACCCTTGTGGTTTATTTCCTCTGTGGCAAGGATGGGTTGATTTCTGCAAAAGCCACGTTGTTGGCCAGTGTTGGTTTGGAGCAATGGGAACTGTAGGTTGGGGGGATAGGGGGAGCTAAAAGGTTGTAAGCACGGTAGTTCCCTGGTCCATAGAGCTCCAGTTATGCATCAGATGTCCAACTGAGCCTTCAAAACCACCACCGGTTGTGTTGCCTGCTGGTGCAGGTTGGTATTTAGCTGCTGACATCTGCTCGTGTGTGAGAGAGCAGGTGGTTCAGCTCATCCTGCTCTGCAAGGGGAGCCATGGCAAGAAGATCCCCAGATCTGCAGATAGCCTTGGGTGTCTGGTGCTTTTATCCACCGGAGCAATGGTGGAGCAGCTCTCATCTGTAACAGCGTGCACGGCTCTGCGCTTCTTTTTCAATGTAATGATCTTATGAATGAATTCAGGGAAGAGGGAGGAAATAATCCATTGAGAAGTTGTCTGATAAACACGAAAGAGTTGCGCTGGTAAAATAATGGTTTTCTTTTCTCCCCCTCTGTTTTTTTCTTCCTTTAGATTTCTTCAAATACATCGCATTCGGTTCCTTCTGATTTAACAAAACAATGTGGAGCATCAGCGTTATTTCAGCTGGCAGAGGTAGTATTAAAACACCGGTGACTAATTACCACAGGTGCAGTGGGGCGGAGAAGTTAATGATGCTGATTGCCAGAGCCTGGGAGGCGGAACAGTGCTACACTTGTAATTAGCCCGTTGCTTATAGAAGCATAAATTATTGTGGCTTGGGTGCCACAGGTGAAGATTGGCCTGGATTAACCATCAGCTTGAGGGCTTCTGAGAGTCCGTGCTGCGGCTGAGCTGATGTACCAGGCCCTGGTAGCAAGGGGGCTTTCCAGTCATCATTGAAGGTGTTTAAACTCCTTGTTCTAGGGTTTGGGGTTTTGACTGGTTTTGGTGGGGGGCTCAGGGAGCTGAGAGAGGGGGCCGGGTTAGTGTTACTCAATTGAGGGTATTGCCATTACAGATTCCTGTGGAAGGTCATTAGTTGCCTTCATTGATTCTTGCTTTCCATGCCTGCTGTTTTCTGAAGTGCTCAATAACTTCTGTTGACACTCTGCTGTGATACTCTCAGCACATCCTCCTTCTGGGAGCAGTTAAAAGCCATGGCTGCCTACTGAAATGTTGGATTCCCTTTGCTTCTAAACTGCTTGTAAATTGCAAAGGACTCACAAAACAGAAGTCACTTCTTTGTAGCCACATCCACAGCCCTCTGTTCTATTGGCTCCTGCAGGAGCAAAGGTATAAAAGAAAAACCCCAAACCACTGGTGAGGGGTGTGTGTATTGAGTTGACAAAATACTATCAGTGTCCAGTGAGCTGCATTTTAAAGACTTACCTTTAGCTTCTGAAAATCACAGGCTGTGTCTACACTGCAGTGCAGTAACATGTCACAGAAGTACCTTAAGTACCAGGAGCCCATCTCAGCATGGTTCATGGGGTTCTTCTCTGCATAATCTCTGCTTCTTAATAGACACTGTGCTGCCCATTCTCCACTGTTTCTGATGCTCAGCCTAGCTTGACCTGAACCAGAGCAGGAGTTTCTACCCTTTGCAGCAGGCATTTCTAGGAGCATACTGTATTATGCTCATATTGGTGTGAGAGATATTTTAAGTTGGCAAGGGAATAATGCCTTGCCAATTTGAGACATCTAAAACCGACCTGAATATACCGCAGTGGTGTGGAGGGTACATCCGTACTGACCACATGGCCCGTGGGCTGAGCTGTGGGATAGGGGCACTCCTGGTGTCTGGTTCACAGCAAGCCTCTTGCATCTGGTTTTGCTCCAGGTGGCTGGTTGGTTGGCATTGGTTTTATAAACAAGTTAGCAGTAGGGATTCAGCCGAGGGGCTCTGAGAGGGAGACTGAGAAGAAGGCAGCACTGCTTTGCACTGTGAAGGGCTATCCTAGCAGCGTCAGCACAGCTTGCAGGTGATTCAGAACCGAGAGGATCTCCCAAGTCAGAGCTGCAGGAACATGGCAGTTAGAGGGCCTCTTTTATAGCCCATATTTTAACATCGCTGTTCCTCAGACAGTGTGAGGAGTTTGGTTTCCATTAATGTTATCTCCAGCAGGAGATAACCATGGCAACGACTGCTGCTTTGCAGTTCCTTGCAAAATAAAGTCTGTGACATGAGAAGATTTGGAAGGCTTTTCTGCTACCTTCCAAACTGTTTTGCACATTCAGGTAAAAGAAAATAGTCTTCATTATTGAGATTCAGTTAACTTCTTTCACCCTCTCCTTCAGGGCCGTTTGGAAAATGGAGGAAAAGATTGCGTATAGTGGCATTTGGGAGTTGAGGGGGGGTATGGAAGTGAGATTTCAAGTAGCTTGTCTGTGGCAACAGTGAGAAATAGTGTATTGTTCCATTTAGGGTATTCTGAAAATCTATCTAGCAGTGGGTCTCAAGGTTACATAAAAGGCACTTGGATGATCATGGAAACACCACTGAAATAGTTGGAGTCTTTTTCTGTTAAGGCAGTAGAACCCACCAGCCTTATTCTAGCACTTGGGCGTCATCGCATCAGTTTCAGTGGGGCTTCAGCATGTTTTTCAGTACTTCCCTTTAGCATAGTTTGCTTTCCTGAGCTAAGATGCCAGAGAGATTCTTTGTATAATGCTCCTGATAATGTAGGTAAGTAATGGTAACAGCCGGTGTTTGTTTCATGGGACTGTGTTTAACCTCGTTCCAGATGTGCCTTGCTTCAGAAGGAGTAAAAGTGAAAGAACCTGGGAAAACAAAAGTGGAAGCACCCGAAGATGTGAGAGGGGAAGTTCTGGAGGAAATGGAAGCAGAACTGGAGAAAACGATAAAAGACTCCTGTGAAGGAAAACCAGAACACTTAGAGGTGAAGAGAATGCAAAACCGGGATGAGGCGAAAGCTGAGGAATCAGAAACTGCAAAGTGCAGAGATTTTACCAGTCTCTCAATGGAGAGTAGTCCTTTTGAGAGAAGCGACAGCACGAAGGATCACATGTGCTGTTCTCCAGAGCTGTCACTAGCTGACAGGAGTATCCTCGGGCTAAAGCCAGAAAAGATCAAGAAGAAGAAGAAAAAGAATAAGTTGGAGCGGCACACAAATGAGAAATCCACCCCCAAGAAAGCCTGTAAAAAGAGGCAGTCCTCCGAGTCGGACATTGAGAGTGTCATGTACACGATTGAAGCCGTGGCGAAGGGGGACTGGGGGGCTGAGAGACTGGCGGAAGCTCCCCGCAAAAAGCCCCGTCCTGCCTCAACGGGGAAGGAAAGCGCGTTGGATTCCAAATCACCAAAGAAAAAAGTGAAGTCGAAAGACAAGAAAACATCAAAGGAGAAACCCCCGGAGACCACCAAAGAATCCAAGCCTCCCGATTTCCTTAGTATTGCAGCCAGCAAGGAAGAGCCGTGTGAGGCTTCCGATAACATTAAAGCGGAACCACTGACCCCGACAGAGGAGGTGGTACCCCAGAGCTTACCAGAACAGGTCAAAACTGAGGACAGTGACTGTGTTAAAAAGATAGAAACCTGTGGCTCCAGGAAATCGGAGAGATCTTGCAAAGGTGCTCTTTATAAAACTCTGGTGTCAGAGGGCATGCTCACATCTCTGCGTGCCAACGTGGACAGAGGTGGGTGGCTTTGAGTGTTTCGTTTGCAGCAGAACCATGAAAGCCTGCCTGGAGTGGGAGGAAAAGCCAAAGCCTGTGTTTATGTTGGAGTTTGAGCAGCGTGTGATGGGAATGCTGTTCCTGGTCATCTGGGATGCTGCTGGGGGCAGGTGGAGGGGAAGGACTCCATGGTCCAGGGCAGGCCCTCTGGAGTCCTGCCATCTCTGCTTACCTCCCAAACTCTTAACCTCTCCTTTCTTGTCTTTCATGATCTCTGATGGAGCTTTTTGACCAAAGGCTTTGTTGGTCCAAAGGCCTCTGCTGATAGATCTATGCAGGACCTGTGCGGTGTGCAACCCCAAACAAATAGCTTGTTTCTATATAAACAGCTCATAAGGTTTGTGAGCATAATGGTTGGTCCTACAAGAGGCAAATGTGTTGTGCGTTTGGTTCGGTTGGTTTGCTGTAGGTGGTGAGCAAGAACCCTTTACCTTGTGGAAGGATGAATCTGAGATGATTTCTGAAAGCTGTCAGTGAGATGCCCTGAAATGTGTGTTCCTAATTAGTAGGTGTGTAATTAGAACAGTCAGACAAGAAAAAGATGCTTGTAATTTAGGGAGGTTTATTACTGTAAATCTACTTATCTTTTTCTCCTCCTTTATACCTCAAGAGATCCTGACTTCACAGGTAGTATGAAAAAGGGTGGAGAGTGGGGGAGAGAGGGAGTATGGTTGCCAGTATCATCATTAACCAGTTTAAAGTAAATAGATAAATGTTTTGTAACCCCTTCAAGACATGCAAGCACCGTAGGTTTCAGTACTGAATGGGTACCCAAGTTCCTTCTGAGCCGCTTTGTTCTGGCACATGTTTCTAAAGATGAGAAACAATTTTCTGCCTTCATCCCAGGAAAAAGAAGCTCAGGAAAAGGCAACTCCTCAGATCATGAAGGATGCTGGAGTGAAGAAAACTGGGCTTTTTCCCCAAGTGGGACAAGTGGGAACAAAAAGCTGAAAAGGCCTAGGCCAAAGGAAGAGTTTGGTTTTGGGTAAGTTGCAATTTAACGCTCTTCTAAGTTCTAGTTAGGTCAGCCTGGTAACCTAAGAATGAATCCTCCTCTGCAGCTGAGTGAACGGCATCCAACACCCAAATAATCACTGTTAGATACAGAATTCCTGAAAATTACAAACCCTCCTGGGCTGAGTCATGCTCTAGATAGCTGGTATCACAGGAATTCCTTTGAGGTCTTCCCTGCTTTACACTACTGTAAACAGATACGAGTGACATGTGCTCACCTTAAGAAGGTGGGGGAAACAAAGGTGCAATATTTACCTACTCAAGAGATGATGAAGAAGGTTACTTACCTTTTCAAAGCACTTCAAAAGCGGTGTTTAAGCTTCTGTGTAGGTGTTCAATCATAATAAACAGAATTAGACTAGAAAGAACACATCTCTTTGCCCGCTTGGAGAGATTGCTTATAGAGGAGGAATAAACAATGTTCTCATATCAGCAAATAATTGTGATAAACTTCTCATTTTTCCATTGTAAAGAAAAGATATTTAAACCCTTCGTGTGCACAGGGAAGAAATTAAATATATCAGAAGAATAATTAATGCTTACAAATGCATTAAAATTTAGCAAGGCTACACAGAATTACTTTTCTAGTGCATTAATAGCAGCCTTCGTCAGAGCATTACAGATTGATTTAACTACAGGCGTAGATGGTAAATCTGCTTAGCCATCCATACTTACTGCAAGTTCTTGAAGGCTTCCAATTATCTAAATTCAGAGGATGAGAATGAATGACAAACGAGTGGATTTTTCACACTTCATGCTTAAAATCGTAATGTTTCTGTTGTGCAGGCTCGTGGTGGTGGCCTTTTTTATAACCTAGTTTATGTGAAATTTAGTTGCAGCTCAATTTACAGCAAAGATACTAAATTGGTTAATATCTCTAAGTCTTATTTGCTTGGAATAGTCAAGTAAAAGCGATGGAACGCTTCCTGTGGTTTTAGTGCATTGCATAAAAGTTAGGTAAATATTGTTTTGAGTTTAAATGGAACGATTGAAAACCTTCCACACCGAATGGTGTGAAAACTGAATGCCTCTCCTAGCCAACAACCAATGTAGTTGCAAATGATTTATTCAAAATAGCTCAGAAAATTGGGTAAATAATTTGTTTGACAAATGCTGTTCTACCATCATCAGCCGGCTGAATGGGGAAAATACAATCTTGATTCTTGATTAAGTCATGTCATTAGTCAGCACTGTTTAGTGAACTTTGTGAAGGCAGAACTGGTGATTTGTGGAGGAGTGTTAAGTGCTGTAGGTATCCATTACCCCTGTTCCTTGCACTATGTGATCTGGCTACATGAAGAGCCGTTTTTACCTCTACCTGCTCCTCTTAACTCTTTCTTCTCCCTTCAGCATCACCTTTCAGCCTCATTTCTTTGGGAGGAGGGAGTGTCTCACACCTTTGGAATGAATGTCTTTCTCCCCCTGTCCTCTTACCTTGTCCATCAGTACTTGCCCACACTTCCCTGATGGTCCTTGTCAGGTGTGCTTAGTCCATGCACAGCCCACTCCTTCAGCAAGCAGCGCTCTGCCTCTGTGTATCTCCTGGCAGGGCTAGTCTGTGTGATACGAAGGCCTCAGCTCAGCTACCTGTGTCTGACCAGGCTCATGAGATACTCAGAGCATTCATGGCGATGTGAATTCTGTTTTACTGATTGATACTAAGATAGTGATAGCAGCACTCTGCACTGCCTCCATGTCACACCAGCTAGAAGGTGCTAGCCAGAATGGCAGCTCTTCTGCTTTCAGGGTTGGACCTTCCTAACAGCCCCTCATATGCCCTTGGGGCAGGTGGGAGAAAAGCTGTGGCAGAGGATGGAATTTTGAGGGGGATGTTAGGGCACAAAATCAGCTTGTTTTGTGGTTGTCAGGGAACATCCGCCTGGAAGAGGGGGTAGCAGTACCAAGCACCACTCTTATCAGGTATCTTTGTGGTTTCAGAGCAAAACAAACCATGCAAACCCCAAACAAACAAAAACACCCAAAACCACAAACCAGCCCCATCGTGCACATAGTCTGCCAAGAGCCAAGGTCTATTTTAAGGTACATGATGGCTTACTGAAAGAGCTAATGACTACAGAGATAAAATGAAGTATCACTGCCTACCAAAGCTTTCAGAATGCAGTTTGTTTGATGTGCTGCTTCAGAAAGCAGGGAGAAATGGCGGGTTTCTTGTGATACTTCCAAGTGTACAGTGTGTAAGGCCCATCCCTCTAACAGTCCTAACAACTTCAGTCAAGTTCAGCTTTTCCATAGCAAACAGAATAAAGGACTAACAGCAAATGTCATCGTTCCCCTCTCATTGATGGTGCTATTTATAATCTGCCTAGCTGTGCACACTGCCTTTTATTAAAACATGGTTCCTTCCTGTGCTCCTGCCTGGCTGCAAAAGTTCACTGGAATAGAGGGCTTGTGTAAGCCAGCATAGTCATAGGTGATCTAGTTACAGTCATTCAGTTTGGGCTCAAGTATGAGGAATGCTGGGTTTCATGAGAGCAGGGACTAGTTGCATTTTTCCTCTCGCAACAATGAAATACGAGGGGAGAAAATACAATCCCCCCGAACAAATATAAAGCTAATTCCCACCCAGAGCACCAGGGTTTAGAATATCCCCAGCAGATTGAATAGTTTGACATGTTTTCTTCTGCTTTGAATTGTTGCTTTCATTCTCGTGCAAGGACTTTTCTATGAAGTTACTTTATTGGCTTGGTTATTTATTGTGGTTTTATTGTCTTTCTTCATTCCCCTCGCCGAACAGACAAATCTCCTTTATGAGCCTGTGCAGCAATCAGAGCTAAATGTCAACAGTATGACTTTGATTTGTTTATTCTAATATACTCAACTAATGTAATCGCCTTGCACTGAGTTACACAAGCAGAAGCTAGAGTGTACATTCTCATCCCAAAGTTGGCATGATATATACTAGTTTGATGTTTATGGTGTGTGTGCGCTTACCTCTTTCCCCTTTTTAGCTTAGCAAAGTTGGAAGAAGAATTTGAAAAGAAATTCAACAGCCTCCCTCAATACAGTCCTATTACCTTTGACAGGAAAAATTCATCTGTTCCAAGAAAAAAGAGGAAGGTTGGAAGTGGCTCCTCCGAACATCCAAAATCCAACAAAGGTAAAGTACCGTGTGCAATACATTCCTAAGCAACAGCAGTGCTATGGCAAGCACAGGAATTGTGCATTCTTAGTTTACTGTTGTATGTGAAAAGCATGAAGTCAAGGAAGAAAAGTGGTAGCACTGAGGTTAGTTGGGTCTCACCTGGGTCAGTGTTCAGGCTGTAGTCATGATCTTCATACAGAGTAGAACTGGTTGGAGGCTGTGCACGAGAAATGTCTGTATGAGACATAGAAATGTCTATATGAGACATAGAAATGTCTATATGAGACATAGAAATGTCTATGTGAGAAACAGAGTTCTCATAGCAAACTAATCTATCAAAAAATAGTTATCAAAAATGTACTTTAACAAAATTTAATTTATCAAATTTCTCCCCAATATTTATCAGAAAATCTAGCAAACTAATTTGTCAAAAAATGTGCCTCTTTCTGAAGGAAGTGAATTTGACAATTTTTCCCAGGAGAAAATGGGGGGAAAAGGATGGCAGATTATCACCAGGTTACATTTTGGCAGTTTTCAAAACACAGTTTCACGCCAGTTTGCATTTCGCTGTAATTTTAGGCTCTTCAGATCAAAAGATGAGGCCAGAGGGGCCTGAATGAAACATTTTGGTGCTTTTTTTTGTCTTTTCTTTCTAATCAAGTTTTTAACTGTCTGAAGTTTGGAGCAAAAGTGTCCAGGCATGAGAAAGAAGGTTAGGGGACAGGACAGCCAATTCCATACCCAGCTCCCTTGCTGAGGCTCTCAGAGAAACTCATGACACATTTGGCTGTTTTATATACAAACACCCTGTGATGCAGAGGTGTTAAAGAAGTGAGAATGCCATAGGGAAAGCTGCTTTTAGACTGTGGCAAAGATACTGATGTATGCATGCGGTGCAGAAGCATCACAAAATGAAGGAACGATGTACCAGTAATTCTAGAAGACAAAAGGATGCTCAAAAGAGCCCTCATTATGCACAGTTCACAATGTGGAGCTGGTTTCCTTTGCTGCTGCTGTGCTAGTTTCACTGACGGACAGGTTTTCACATCTAATACAGCTATTTTAGCCAGGTGACCCTGGATTAGAGCTGTGCCTTTTGAATACTTCACAAATAATCGCATTATGGTATGCAGGACTGAGCAGCTGTTCTTTCCTAGTGCATGCCAATTTTGGTATTGATTTTTGTATTCATATAATTAGACGTGGAGCAGGCACTTTTGCAGAATTAGACTTGTGCTAATACCAAGTGAGTTCTGACTTCGGATGCCTTTCATTTTATCATGGTATGTATTCTTCTTCAGTGAGCATGAATGAATTGCTCTGCAGCTTGACAGTACAATGGTTAATTAAGCAACATCTGTTGGGAGCAAGATCTCCTCATCTCCCATGATGTGGCAGTTGAAGTTGTAGCAGCTCTGTGGATCTCTTGCTGCAGTAATTACATGTTCAGGTGTCTGTACATCTAAAAGTCTTGCAGACCCTGTTTTTTGGGAATGGTACGCTAGAATGATACCTCAAGTCAGGTATCCCAGAGCTACATTCTGCTTTTGGCTAAGTTTATGCACCAGAGCTTAATGTTTATCCTTGTCGCCATCACTTAAAAAGCTTTGGATTATACTGGGCCATGTCTCAAGGGAAGGTCAGAAGCATAACTGCAGGCAGGTTCCAAGCCTGATACAAGTAGTTTTGGCACAGCCCTGCGGAGGAGGCCATGAAGCATTTGCCTCTGGCTAACAACAGGGGCTCTTCAAAATCAGCCAGCTGACTTTGCACTGGAGCAGATGGTGGAAAAGTTCATGTGAGTGTTTGCCAGCGGAGTTGTGGGCTTGCAACAAGCAGCCCCAGGGCAGGAATATCTGAGAGTGCCGTGCTGTTTGTGTAGTGAGCATCTCACGGCAGCCCGGGACTAAATCCAGATGGAGCCAGTGATACCTGCTCCTGATTTCAACGGATGCTGTATTCAGTCAGGTTAGCTGGGCAAGCTGTCAGCTTGTGTCAGTCATTCCAGCTCCCTCGAGAGTGAAGTTCAGCTCTCAAGAGGGGGCTGAGCAGACCTCAGACATACCATTTTTCTTTTGGAAAAGAAAGGTTGCTAAGAACTAAATATTCCATGGCAATGGGTTGATTTTAATTTGGTTTCTTTTGTCAGGGTGCTTCAAATTAGGACGCAAGTTATGGCTTTGAAATGACCAGAACCAAATTACATACAAGCAAGCTTACTAGCTTAGTAGGGAAACTGTTCCACGTGGGCCAAACATTCATGAAGCTGAGTCCTCAGTTTCATTTGTGGTGTGCTGACACATTCAGCCTAGTCGTGCTCTTGGCTTGCTTGTGAACTGTGGCGAGTCCAAAGACAGTTGAAAGAATACTGACCTCCAAAGGTGTTAAGCATACGAGGCTTCTGCAGGTGTTGCAGGAAATGCAGATGTTCTGCAAAATGGTAGAGTTTGGAATGGGTCTGGGTTTCCTGAATTTTCAGGGATTTTACACCATCAGATTTAAAAAAATAGGTAAAATAGATCTTATTCTTTCAGTGTGATGAGCATGAACTGTTAAGGGTCAGTGTAGCTTTATGGGTGTAACCATAATGGATATAGGATAGAATACACTGCCCTGCATTAGTGTGTCATGTGGAGTTGCTTTTGCTGCTTTGCTCTTCCTTGGGGTTGTGTCTGTCTGTAAGGTAATTAGAAGAGATATCCATCACATTACTAGTGGCTGGGGCCTCTGCTGTTTCCAAACAACAGATAATGATCGCTGGGTAGGTTTAGTAAAACACTCTTTAAAGTCATTCCCTGCTTTTTCTGAACAGGCATATGCAGGATCATAAACTTCCCAGGCACTCTCAGTTCTCAAAGACTGTGCAGATCAGTGCCCACTGAAGTACATTTACAGTTTGGACAATAGGTTGGGATGCTGCACGCTGAAACTTCCTTAGCATGTTAGGTCAATAAAAAAGAGAAGTGTTGGGTTGGGGTTTTTTCCCCTGCCTCTACCCCTAACCAGGGCTGTTTGCCTTAATATGATTTATTTGGGAATGAATGGTGCCAGATTGATTTTCTGTCAAATGCCATTAACCTGTGTGTACAGGAGGCCTGAACTGACCCAAACAGCCAAGGTTGTCATGAAATCAGTGCCCACTGACTCCTGCCATTGCATTTACATCCAGTCCTCCCTTCAGCTGTTCTTTTGATGTAAAACCACCTGAAGAACCCTATAGCAAGAAAGTTGTTTCACATCCACATGTATAAGGGAAAACTTGAGCTTTCTTAAATGAGAGACAAGGTTTTTTTTTCCCCAGAGCTTTCCAAATTGTGCAGATTCTGCTCCCACTGGAAATAATGGGGCCTTCCTTCCATGGGAGCAGGATTGAACAAGCCACAGTGCTTTGGCAAATCCTACCTCAAGCATTTTGAGCTGGGAGCATGCATTTACAATCATAATGTCACGAAATGGCTGCAGAATGCAGCTATCCTGGATTTGTGCAGATGGCTTGCTCCGACATTTGCTGGAGCTGTGGCTGGTTCCTTTTATTCCCCCCCTTCTTTCCAATGGCATATGTGCCAGAACATCCCACCACACACAAGTCATCAGTCTGCAGTGAGTCACTAATGCAGTTTTGTATGCAAAAATGAGCAACAGGCATAGTCATTATTTCTGCCTTGTGCTGTGAAGAAATGCTCACTTATGCACTTCCCTAAAGCTTTCATTTTGGGAAGGCAAGGATAGGAATGCAGAGTGCTTTTACTTGGGAGAGGGAATGTCTGGAGTTCTTTTTTTGTCTGTGGCCTCTAGGACTAGGAAAGCATCAGCTTAAAACGGATGCTTCTTTATGGCATTCCTCTCGGTCTTTAGCTTGGGGTTTTTTTCTTGGCTTGGTTCAGAGCATTCAGATGCCTGGAGATCTGCAGTGTTCCAGAGATCATAACCTAAAAATACAGCCTGTTCCTCCTGGAAGCTGCAGAAATGCACAAATCTGCTTGTCCTGCTTGTCTTACAATCATGTTGAAGTGTTCTCTGTTTGATCTGACCCTTGCACATAGGGAACGTTGTGAGAGCACAGGGGACATGTGCCCAGGAACGCGGCGGAAACGTAGTTATGGTTCCATTATGTATGGGGGGTTCATTTTCTTGCCCGCTACTTCCCCAAGCAGCTGCCTTTGGCTGTAGCAAGCTATTCCCAGGAGGCAATCCCTACTGCCCTCAGTGAGTACAATGGACAAGCCAGGAATTAGCAGGTGGTTAAATCCTGTGGCAACTGCTGAAGTGGCAGGGAAAGGAAGAGCCACAGAACACTTCCAGTAGAGAATGATGGGGAGGAAAGGATTTAACTTTGCACTTGCAGGTGGCTCTATAGCAATAGCAAGTGAACTAACATTAACAGTTTTTCTCAGCTTTTGAACAGGAAATCACATGCAGGTCCACTGCCTAATACCAAGCCTTTTGGGTTAGTTAGGTGTTTCAGGCACTGATTTTCTCTGGATCAGTAATTACTAGACAACTTGTACGTGTAAGTGTGAGAGGGATTGTAATCTGGCTTTTCACAGAGGACAGTGAGCCTGTGCTCTAGTTTATTCTAACTAGTTCAGGCAGGGAGCGTGGATGGAATTCCTCATGGAGTCAGACGTTACATTCTCAGGCCCCACTATGACATGGTGACCTATTTAAGCTCTTAGCCCATCTTCTCCACTGCATTCATGGCCAGAGGGTGTTCAAATGTGAATGGACATTGTCTCACAGGGATAACAGCTAAAAGAGAAGGGAATTGAAATGAAGGCTGTTTCACTTTTGGCCCTAGCAAAGTCAATGTCCTTGGATTTTCCATTTGGGAACAAAATTCTGCATGTAATTGGTGTGTGCCTCGGAGTAGGAGACCCTACTACACCTGTGACATGTAGGAGACCCTGCATGCCACACATAGAAGCTTATGACTGAGATGCCCTGGATGGTATTCAGGAGATGAAAGATACGTGTTCCCTTCTTTATGATGATACTTGTCATCTCTATGTGAGTTTTTCATCTGTTATTCTGCTTAGAGTTGCTGACACTGGCTGACAGTCTGTGATACTGATTGAAATGGTCTATGGGGCGCAGGTTGAGCTGTAGAAATGGAGAATTCTGTGATGCTGTGTAACACATTGCTTATTCCAGGCACCTGCAAAAGTCACTAGTTTGCTAGTTAAATACATGGCATAAGAATCATCTAGTTAACAGGTCCACACGCAGACACATGTGTGGGAAGACTTGTCTCTGATGTTAGTGAAGTGTTTGACCTTAGTCTTCAGGAAAGCTCAGGCATTTTTTCCCTTAGGATTTCCATCAACCTCCCTGAGCTGTTTCATTCCTTGTTTTGCATTTTCATTTCACTGGCACTAGGCTGCTTATCCAGCTCTGCCGTACTCAGGAAGCTATTGTAAAGTGTGCAGAATGACCCTTGTATTGGTGTGAGTGAATATAGCCTCTTCTGTTGAGCTATGTGATACTCTCTGTGCAAGTTCTAGTAAAGCTATTCAGATTCAAGCTGATGGTGCCTAAGATGGTGTCCTCTTGGATTTGACTTGGTTTGTTGTCAGTGATGCAGACTGCGGATGCACGGTGTAGGCTTAACCTTGATCGCGTGTTACTACATGGTTGCAGTTGTGTCTTGGTAGTACAGTGTGTGCGTGTCCAGTTCCTCTTAAGGATGAGCAGTGGAGGAGGCTGGTGTTTGTGGTGGGTAAGAATCCTGTTCCAAGTCAGCTGCAGATGGGAAGGACACCCTGTCTGCTCACCTGCAGTGCATCTTGTTTCTGGTTTGGGCTGGTCTGTTCCAAGCTAGCCTGAAGGCCTGCTTGCCTGCTCTGTCTTTGGAAATAAGGTTTTGAAGTGTGGTTTTTGAAGAGTAACTCCATAAAAATGGCTTTGCAATGTAGTGATTATGCATCTGTTACATCTTTGGTCTGTGTTGCTGTTTTATCGCTGTTTATCCCATTAGGGAGACAAATGATAGCTTCTTGATGATGTCTGCTTTGTGGTCTGATGTCATGTAAGATGGCTTCTAACTACTGCTAGTAAAGACTCTGCTATCAAAGTAGGAGTGATACCATGAGCTGGGCATAATCTCAACTTCCTCTCCTGGCAGCTTTTACTTCTGCCCTTAGTCTAAACTCATTTCTAGTCACCAGAAAGGCAAAGGTAACTCTTGCATCCTGTGGTGGGTTGGTCCTGGCTGAGAGGTAAGTCCCCATGGTGTCATTTGCTCACCTTCCCACAGTGGGATGGGGGAGAGAATTGGAAGGCCAAAGCAAGAAAAAAAAACCCTCATGGGTCAAGGTAAAGAGAGTTTCATAAGTGCAGGGAGGAGCAGGGGGAACAAGTGATGCACCACCAACAAACTGATGCACAGTTATGACTGCTTTGGAGTAAACTCTCCCCAGTTCTGTTGCTGAGCATGACGTTATATGGTATGAACCACCTCTTGGTCAGTGTGGGTCAGCTGTCCCAACTATGTCCCTTCCCAGCCTCTTGCACACTCTCAGCCTTGTCGCTGGGATGGAATGCTTGATGCTCTGCAGACGCAGTGTGGCAGTCACTGAAACATTGGTGTGTTACCAACACTGGTTTAGTCACTGGTCTGAAACACAGCACCATCCAGGCTGCTATGAGGAAAGTTTACTCCATTCCAGCCAAACCCAGTGCATGTCTCAAACCTCTTGTTATACTGTATGGTTATGCTTTCCTAAGGTCATCATTCTCCAAAATGCTTTCTGTGCACTCAAGCACTGGGAGCTCATGGGTTGAATACAGCCTTGCTGAAAGCCTCCAGACTGGAAACGGCTCAGGTTCTGTGCTTCCCCACAAAGTGGCATCTTACATAGCGGAAGGGGAGGTTGTATAATCCTTACTGTGACTGTTGTACTCTTTTTAACGCAGCTAATTAAAAGTGTTATTAATGTTGTCTGTAGGTTCGTGCCAGTCTAAGAAAAAGAACTTTTTCTACAAAATTGTCACCAAATGTAAGCTCAGAAGGAAGCTTAATGTTCCGGACACAGGTACTGGTGCGCTACTTAGATAAGGTTTTGGGCCACCTTTTCTCTCAATTGAGTCTCGGGGAGATGCTTCCAGACAGAGAGGCTACTCAGCCCTCTTTAGTTTTCAATTGCTTTGGTCCCTTATTTCCCTGCGTGCTTTGACTCCTTTACCACCTGGCTCCAGTTGCTCATACTGCGTTATCCCAGTATGATGCTGTTCAGGTTTTACTTGGCATCTCCCCAGGTTACAGTTTCCGTGCCCCAGGTGCCATGCAGCAGAGCTGACAAAGCAAGGGCAATTCTACAGTTGGCCCTCAACTCTTTATCTCCCACACTTTATAGTTCTTTAGTCCCTTGGGTGCTCTTGTCCCCATCCCTTCTGTATCAGAGACCATATTAGTTATGCCTTTGCCAGAGTATTTATCTATGTCCCTGTTTCCTTTCTCTGTGATCTCCTGCTGTCTAGAACCTTGCAGACTGCAGCTGGTCAGAATGTAAGAGCTTGTTTCTGCACCAGACCTCAGAAATATGAACCTAAACCTGGAAGTTTTTATTGAAGAAGTCTTAACCAGCTTTCTGTGTAAGATAACAGATAGAAGATAACTTTAGCAGGTTTATATGTCCTTGGGTTGCTCTGCCCACTATCCTGCTGGTATCTCTCCAAAGTCTTTTCCGTACTAGAGTATCATAGTCCTGCATACCTGTACACTCCCAGCTCTGAAGGGCATTTCCAAGTGTACAGTGTGGACAGGATTGCAGCTGAGCCTGCTTCCCTGGGCCCTTTCCTGGGTTTTTAATCTTATGGTGGCCACACTACCCAAATCATGCCCAGGCTGTTCCTTAGCCCTTCCCCAGTGGAGTTCTCTCCCACATTGTCCCTGTGGTGTGGAAGAGCTGCTCTGGTTCTTCTGCTCCATGAATTCCTTCCCTTTTTTCTTTCTCCCCACCCATCCATAGGTATCTCTAAGATAATGAAATCATTATCCCCATCTCCAGCTCCCCCAGCCACCTTTGTGCTTAATGCCTTTCCATAAGGCTTGCCCATGTTGTTCCTCTCCTTTCCCAATGCTGTGTTTTCTGTCCTCTGTGGTGCACTTGCACTGTTTCCCCCCACAGGCTCTGCCAGCTCTGCTGCATTCAGTGATGCAAATACTTTGAAATCCCTTGCTCTGTTTGGTTGTATGTGTACAACAAACATGTTATGGGAGTCACTTATGAGAAGTAATAGTCTCGTTTCCATGCTGATGTGAAAAAGGCATCATACATTAACATAGCTTTTCTTGGGTGCCATTCGTATTTTTTTGTTCCTGAATTATAATAGATCATATAGGCAAATCAGTAAGAAAAAATGGGTGGGAAAAGGATCAGAAAATGTTTAATGCATGATAGAGTAAAACATACAAATACTTCAACTGTGCACATACAAAATGTGGCCAAACAAAATGCCACTGGGTTAAAAGAAACCAGCATGTTTTGATAGCAAGTGAAGTGTGCCTGGTGATCAAAGATTCAAGTCTGGCAAGTGTCGAGTGCCCTGGCCTCATTCCAGCACAACACAGAGGCATGTCCGTGGAAGTTAAGCATGTGAATAATGTCATCATGTCCAGACATTAAAGATGTGCCTGTGTTTGCTGGAATAGGGCCAGTTTGCCAGGTTCCTCCTAAAGACTGAGGCACAGACATGAGGAACTTCCCATAACACAGCCCACATAGAAATCCTCAAAGGAAAAACAATGGATGATATATATATATAGGTATAGATATATAGATACGTATTGTTGGGGAACTGCATTTCCTCTGAGATATGGAAGGGAAAGAATCTGGGGTCTTGCCTGCTCTGAAGTGACACTAAAAGCAAAGTATTGATCAGCAAAGCGCAGTGTGGGTATGATGGTGTTACAGCCTCTCCATCATGTGCTGCCTGTGTAACTTCATCCTTGCATGAGTTCCTAGGCAGCAGGGCCCTGAACAATTTGACTCTGCTGTCCTGTATTCTGCAGTGTTCAAGCTGGGAATCCCAGCATCTTCATTTCAGTTCAAATACACAGGGGTTTAGTGAATCAAATACTAAATGAAAATGCCAGCTCCCTTCCATGGTGAGTCACAAGTCTGTAGTGTGTGGGTTTGGTTTTTATGGAGTTAATTTTGATGAAGGAGAGAGCTTGTTGAATTGCCTTATAACTGGAGGTACTTGGAAAGGTTGCTGTCAGCAGAGGTCATGCTGGAGTCGTGTTTTGTCGTCTTGAAGTATGTGTGCCTGTGTGTTTTGAATGATGAAAAGTGCAGTAAAGGCAGCTTTCGATGTGATTGGATCGTGTTGTCTGGGTCTGTCTCTGGTTTTGGGTATCTGAGTGAATTTGACTCCATGTGACCACATTGTACCCAGGATGGCCAGTACAAGTCACCATGTTATGAGTTCGTAGGTGTTTATAGACACAGATACAGCCCAAGGAAAATACCAACGGATGTGCCACATTCCCTGCTCCTAGCAGAGAGCACACAATAATGCAACTGAATACGTTAAAGAGAGGGTGTCACTGCCTTAGGAAGGCTGACAGGATCACAGCTGGACCTGTCCCTCTTTGGGGAGGTTGAATGCCACTTAGCTGAGAGATGTATTTTCTGCCACACTGTCAAGGCTTTCTGGTGGGAAGCAATACATTAAATACCAAGGGGTATGTCACAACTGCTGGCCTTTGCACCAGAAGGGGAGAAGAGGAGCTGAATGTATACACCAGTCTCAACCCTAGCTGATGTGTGAAGGACCCCCATCCCATCTCCTGTGGCTGGTAGAGCTAACTGCCTGCTCCTCATCCTGCATCAGCTCTCCCACATGCACATCGATCCATGCAGCCTTAGCACGTATGTTTGAGGAAGAACAGAAGGTGCAGAAAAGCAGCAGAATGACCTTTTTGTTTATGCTTCTGTTCTTCTCCTGCTGAGAAAGCCCTATTGTGCGGAGCTAGGAGCCCAGAGGGATCCAGCAGCTCTGTGCCACTGTGCCTTTGGCAACCCTCCAGGCTGGAAGAGGGCTTGGTCAGCACAGGCTCATGCAGCAGAGCTTTCCATGCAGGCAGCCGTTCCGTACACCTGGCTTAACCATCTGCTGCACTGCCAGCTGGTGCCTCTCTGCTTGTTTAGTCCCCAGCCCTGGCTGCAGCTCTGTGTGCTGCCTGACCCCACGAGTGGTACTGAGCAACCTCTTGTTGTCAGAAGAGCTGGAGTTCCCACCGGGATATAGGTCAGTGTGCTTGGCATCACTTCCCTAGTGAAGTGGTTCCCCAGGCACCGGTGGCTTGAAGGCTTGCTCTGCCTTGCTAGGCTTCCCCTTTATAACTTCATGAAGGCCATTAAAGCATTACAGCCCACCTTTTCTTCTTGATACCAGTGTGCTTAGACCCACAGAGCATTCGTTCTCCATTAAATGGGATTAAACATCTGCAGTTGGCTCCAGTAATGAATCATTAAAGAAACACTTTTAAATCTGCCTGTGTCTTGCTGGGGTTCAGTCTGAAAAGCCTGTGTATGCTGAGTTTGTCCAATTGTCTTCATTCATCTTGATCACAAATATGGGGGTCAATAGGACTACATGTACCCTACATGCCTGCAGAATAGGGTAAACTGTCCATGCTGACTTTTAACAAATCTAGCTCAGGAAACCATCTGGTATGGAATTGCGGATGCTTTTGTCACTGTGGTGTAATCATGCCAAAAGGCCCACATCTTTGTATCATGTGCTCAGCTCTGCTTGCAAAAATAGCCCTGTGGTTCTGCATGTGCTACTGTCATGTGGCAGGCTAACCACATAAATACCTGTTTGCAGGACTGCACAGTAGCTGCGGAACCTCATTTCCTTCCTAGACAGCATTCCCCTGAAAAGGAGCTGAGGTCTCCAGGGAGCAGCTCTTGAGCACAGGGCTGTGTGGAAGCAGAAGGGATGTGAAATGGATTAAAGAAATGACTGAATTAAAATGCAGGGAATTAAACTTGATTAGTACTGTCCTTTCTGCACAGCAAAACCAAGTCCTGGTATGGAGCATCCATATGGATATCCTTTTTGTAGCAGTGGGGTGCTTTTCCTCTTGAAGGAGGTGCAGGAGGACCCCTGTTAGCACCTAGCTTAGCTTAAATGGCTGTTGGAGCATGGACTAGTTTCTCCTCTGGAGTTCAGTGCAGAGGGTCAAGTGAGGGAAGCCTTTGTGTGATTTCCTCCAAGGCAGGTTTTGTGTCTGCTTGAATAATGATCTACGAAGAAGTCAATTAAGTGGTTTCTTATCCCAACGTGCACTAAGACTGCTTGAGAAGGAAAAAGAAGCCCTTCCCTTCAACACCCACCTCCCCAGAAAGAAACAGAATCATCCATTGTTCATCTTTAATCCTTCTTTCACTACTGTATGGCAGCAGCATGATGGTGAAGTGATAAAGAGCTTACTTTAGAGCGAGAGGAGAAGAAAAACAGCCTCGAGTCTCATCTCAAGGATTGAAAAAGATTATAACATGGAGAGGGAATATGCTTGCTGCATCCTGGGTTTGTCAGCCACCTTCTGCTGTTAGTCAGACACACTGACATGGTATATGCCACCTTATGCCTTCAATAACAATGGCCTCTTTTTACTTTACCTTTCAAGGGTTTTTTTTTCTCCTCTTTCATTTCTTGAGCTTTTGGAGGCATACAGTAAGAGAAAGAAAGCACACGTCAAAGGGAAGTATGTGTTGCATTGACCAATCAAGTTAATTTCTAGTGATGTGACATGGCTTATACTATGCAGCACATCTGATTAAAACCATACCAAATCAGGTTTCTTCTTCTTGTATGTTGATTCCAATTATGTCTTAATAATTTTTTTTATAAGTGTGAAAAAAGAGTGAGTTGTATTGCTAAGATTAAAGCCATTATAAACTCAATCAAACCCAAATTAAGCAGCACTGTCAAAGCACTAATTAGAGCAGATCCCCAAATCAGAATTAACGAATAGTGTTGCACTACAACCGCACTATTGCATTAACACATAATCAACACTTAACGAATTCCCAAATAAGAAATCTATAGAGAAAGCAGTCCATTTAATTATACATTCCAATTAAGATTTTGGTCTCAGTCAATGCAATAAGCTTATCTGAACATCTCACTATTAACCCAGTTGAGTTATGTGAAAGTCACATTTGCAGTCATCGGTGCTTCTGCTTAATTGGCCTGTTAAAGGGCAGATCTGTTCTTGTGATTTCTCCTCCTCTCTTTACATGAAGCAAGGTTTACAGCATAGCTGTGCTCTGGAAAGGTTTGCAGCTACAGCTGAAGTCTGAGAAAAGCTAATTTAAGCTGAGTGCTTCTTTCTTTTCACTCCAAAATAAAGAGCATGCACAAGTTCAAAACCGTTTACAGGAGAAGATACAAAGGTGAAGTAAGAACTTAAATGAATTGAGGTCTGGAACACTTCCAAATCTTCTTACACATATGTCCTAGCCCTGATTGTATTCCTATGCCAGAAAACATTAAAAGGTCCCTTCCTACTTCAAATAGCAACGGGTCACAGCTAAGATCAAGTGTGTTACAGCTATTTGCTTCATCCAGTCCACATCTTCACACAGTTAACAAAGAAGCTAGCAAAAACCCAGAGGTTGTATTAGCCTTATCTTTGAATAGGAAGCTCGTTAAATCTACAAAACAAACAACAAATAAGCAGTAAAATACACACGAAAATGAAAGAGGGCAGAGTCCCTGCAGACTGCTTGCCTGTTGTGCACAGCTTGCAGGGTTGGGTGTCCCTGAGTCGCAGTGTAGGAGGTTGGTCTTGTTCAGTGTTCAGCCTTTCGGAAAGGGCAGCTGACTGCACTCAGGATGGAGTTTTGTGCATGTGATTTTTGCTGGTCCTGCCACCCAGAATGGGAACAAACAGGTCTTAAACACGTCTTTAAAACAGGAAGGACAATTGGAAGACGTCGTGGGGAAGAGAAAGCTAACTGCAGGCACAGTGACAGCTGTGAAATAGATAAAGAACTGCTGCAAAGAGGTGGTGACGGGTGGTAAAGAAAATGAGGAGTTGAAAATGCAGCAGGGAAGATGAGGTGCAGGCATTAGGAAAGAATATGTAAGCATTCAGGATGGCAGTGCCCTGGGAAAAAGCACAAGGACTTGGTGCAGATGCCATGAGTGCTTCCAGTTTCACAACAGGTTAGACAGGCATCTGTAAGAAATTACTTGGGCATTCCATTTGCTATAGTTTTTTCCTAATCCTGGTTTATGGTGATCACAGATGGGGTAGGCCTTATAATACTCCTATTACAGGAGGAAAAAGTTGCATTTATGGACTAGTGGTACCCTGTGCTATGGAGCAGTACAGCTCCTTAAATCAGTGGAAATCGCAAGCGATTGATGACTGTGCACTGATCTCAGGCTCTGAAAGCTTAAATGGGATTTGCGATGACTGTCTGACCGATTTCGTCATGAACAAGATTAAAGTGACTGTTTGGTCAGGTGACAGTTTGTGATCGTGTTCCAGTTCAGGGCAGAAGGCTACTTAAAAACGCCAACGCTGGTAGCGCCGAGACAGATTCAGACTGTTCCTTCCTCGTTCTCTGACTTCATGTAGGCAGTGTTTCCATTGCAGTGTTGGCTTCCCTTCTTTTTTGTAGCATTCTTGCCCTCAGCTGGGATCCAACTCGTGTTTTTGGGGCCTTCTGGGAGCTTTTTAAGGTTTGCTGTTCTGTAAAAGGCAGTATTTCCCTCTGCGTAGAGGAGGCAATGTAGAGTGACTACAGAGGGAAGAGCAGGTTAGTCAGGAATTCCTGAATCCTGCTTGTGTGTGTGTCTGTGAGCTCAAATAAGCTTATGTGACGAGCGTTATTGTTCCTTAAATACATTTTGTCTCCTAACTACTCGCTGGCATCTTCTGTTGTAGAGTGTTTTATACAGACTGATCCCCTGCTCCCACTGAAGCGCTGCTGCCCATCTCACAGTTTTCTTTGCAGATAGGAGAAGCTTGAACCTTCTGGGGTAGCTTCTAAGAGCAAACATCTGCACCATTTGGATCGTATCATGCCGTGGGTTATGCTCTGAGTACATGCGAGGGAAGGCTTTATGCTGATAGGTGCAAAATGGTAAATGAGCACAACTAGTAGCTGAATTATTCTATGTGTAACACTGCGGTTTTGTCCTCTTTCAGCCATACTTTCAGAAGACAGAATTTCCAGTGAGTCTGCCTGGAAGAATAAAATATCTATATCTGCCCTAAACACTCCAGAGCCAGCAATGATGCATGAGCCTTTAGTTGGCAGCCAGAAAAGGAAAGCAAGGAAAACTAAGATCACACATCTTGTCCGAACAGCAGATGGTCAAGTGTCAGCAGCAGCAGGGACACTGGGTAAGGAAACTGGAGCTTAAATTTTGTTCAAACTGAATGGTTGGAGAGGGTTTGGGAACACAAGCAATGTATCAGGGGAGTGTTTTTCAGTTAGTTTTCATACCTGCTTAGAAAGGTCCTTCTTTACAATACAAGCATCGATCAATTGAGAAATCAGCCCATGATTGCCAGATTGTTCTGTTTGAATGCCCAGTTCTGTCTCCTCTTTCTGAGTATTTTTCTTCAAGAGCTGAGAGCTGATACAGTGGAAATGAAAATGGGAAATGGAAAACGGTTACCTTTCATCATACGTTTCCAGTCCAGCAAAGCAATTACACTGCACCTAGTTATAGGATGCAATGAATGAAACTCCATAATATGACAGTCAATAACACAGTCCTTGCAGGAGCACTCTGCAGTTAAGATAATCTGTCAGGACTTGTGTATCTAAAACGTACAAAAAAGCTCTCTGGCCTGACCTAAATGATCAAACTCAGTTGAATGCAAAATCAGTAAACTTCTTTATAAACCTTAGTACCGTGCTGCTGCCAATAGCTTGGGTCAGAAAGCACTGCCGCATGAATCAGATTACACTTGTAAAATCAAAGTACTGAAAGTAAAGATGCTGTTAACACCAGACTAGTCATGTATCGATGGGGCTGCTGTGAATATAAGGGTTGGATTTGCAAGCTTAGCTTTCTTCTATTGCAGAGGAGAAGCTGAAAGAGCTGCCACAAAATACTCTTCAGAAAACACAAAGTGCAGAAACAGATTGCAACAGCGAATGCTCCAGAAATGCAGACACAGAAGAAAATCATAGTATTACATCAGATATGCCAGCAGTGTCTGCGTTTTTTAGCTTAGCTGCTCTGGCAGAAGTAGCAGCCATGGAAAATGTACACAGGTATGGTTTTCTTTTCCCCTTGTTGTTTAAGTGAGTAGTGTGTGGCTGCCAGCTTGTTCCGAAAACACGTGAATTGCAGACTGTTGAATTTGGCCTGTGTTTCCTCTGCCACAGCTTGCTTTGAATGTCTGTTTTACACCATGTGCTTAGTAATGTTCAGTCTTCACCTAAATGACAATGTAATCTATTTCAGTGCTCAGTAAAATGGTGCACCCTGGTAAGCTTACCTGCTAATTTTTGTGCATAAACAGCTTCATATGTTCCTTGGGACCCTAATGATTGAGTGTTTCTAATTATCAGATGCCATTTGTCAGATAATAGCAAATTTAAATACCTGTTGCATGCTGATTTGTAGTTTTTAGTGGCCTGAGACCATAGAGAGAATTCCACACACTTTAGCTGCAGTTTTTATATTGAAGGTAGCTAACTTGTTCTTTTTGCTCTTGTGCTTTGCTGGGTAGGAAACAAAGCATCTGCAGAATGGCACAGGGCAGAACAGCATTGGGTGGTGGAAAGCCACATTAGCTTGGGTTGGTCCTCTCAGTTACTTGAGTAGACCATCCACACAGATAAGGTGGAGAATGTGCAGGTTACTTAGGGCTGTTGGATCAGATCCTGCATGGTAGGCCTGTGATGGAGAGAAACCAATGACAGCAAGTCCTCCTTGGCTCTTAATTATCCAACGTTGTTCTTTTATGCTGCAGCTTACTGGAGATGAAACCCCATCCTTTCCTTCAGTGGAAAGTCAGTGAGGAAGTGCTGGGCCAGTTTGAAACTGCCACAGCCTCTGCAAATGGCATTTGGCAGATTGCTGCTGCCTATAAAACTCCACAAGGCAGCAACTGATGAAACCTGTTTACTGTGGCCCCAGTGCCCTGCTCATTCCTGTGTGTCCAGGCTGCACATCAAACACTGAAAGGTTTTTTAGGTCCGGGGCTCTACAAGAAGCAAAGTCATCTGAACCCAGCCTGCAAGCTGTTCTCTGCAGAGGCTGTTGTCTTGCTTGAGTAGCACTGGTTTGGGTGAGAAGTGTTTTCACACACTGCAGTCAGCCTGGCCTTTCCTCCTAGCATTGCAAACCAAGTGTCTTCTACCAAGGCAGCCAAAGTCTGAACTCGTTTGTCATTTTCTGTGGTCAGAAGTGACAAAGGGGGACTTGGGGATGTGCTGTGCCAAGCTCTGCTCTTACTCACATCCTTGTGGTTTCATTCATTTCCATTAACGCTAACCAGAGTTGCACAAGAGCAGCAGGATTCGCCTCGCTGTGGTTTTTCCCTCTGTGTTCCTTTAGGAGCTCTTATCCTCCTCTCATTCCTGTTGAAGCCAGCCAGTGTTTTACATAGCCTTCTGTTGGGTCTTTGTTTCTTACCCCCACCTTTTGTCATCTCCTCATGCAGCTAGAGTAAGGTAGCACCTTCCATGAGGCCTGAAAACATCAAAGGGGCAGATGCCCAGCAACTGTTTGCAAACTCCAGCTTGTCATCACCCTGGATGACAACGGCAGAGGACTCTTTCCAGTAGTAACTTAGCCATGTCTCTTGCAGACTTGGCAAATGGAAGGGAAAACAGAAACCTGACTCTGATGGGCTGGATGCTTCTCTGTTTTCTATTCTGTTGACTGTTTGCTGTCTTTTGCAGCTCGCTTCTTTATTTGCAAATAGCTGGAAATGAGAATGTTGGCATTAGAGGTTAACTTGATGGTTAGGGGTTTAGAGGTTTGCTTGCTGTTATTTCTTCAGTGTCTGATTTTAACTCTTAGGAATTTCACAGTCTTGAGCCGTGGAAGCCAAACTCCTTTATAACTGTAATGGGATCTTGTCTGGAAGTGGCAGCATGGTTTTCATTCGAAGGCTTCTGTTTAGTTTTGTTTACCTTGAGCATGCCCCCGTTAAGCACTGGGAGCCTGAGCTGTGTTTTATGCCAAGGCCACTTGACAGCACTCCGGCTTTGCAAAGCACATTGGTACCTCCGTTTCTGCTGGGGTCCTGTTTGTACCAGAGTCAGGTAGAGTGGCCTTTGTGTAAACAAGAAATGGACCCCAGATTTTTATTGCTGCTGATGACACCTCCTATAACAGAAATAGGACCTGACTTGTGAGGTTAGGTAACAGGCAGTGACGTGCTTTGTGTGTGTATTTTAAGAGGCAGGCTGCAAAGGAACTCTCCCAAGTCCATCTGCTGCAACGACTGATGTTGGATTTCCAGCACATAAATCTGGCACAGTTTTATTTTTACGATACCCTGTGGCAGGGGATCGTTTGTAAATGAACACTGCTGTAGTAATGGAAGAGATGTGCTGGGCTGATGAAGTGTTAAGTCATGAAACTTGGAGTAATCCCAACGTGGAGCTCTGCTGATTAGGATGTTTCCATATTGCTTAAAAGCTGGCTGTTGACTCACATTAACATGATACATGCCTTTGTGCATTTACCTTCTTTGCCACACATGAGCTGTGCTCTCTGCTGCTGAGGGCTCTAAAGAGTATGCATAACAGCAATACATGGGCCTCTGTAGCAGCAGGTAGTTACAGTGCTGTAATGTTGGATGTTAAACCCTATCACGTTGCACTTTCCATCCTTTCTGGTCTGATAAAAGCACCTCCCATGCTTCAGATAATGATGGGTGGCTTTTCTTTTCTTCTTTTGCAGAAGTCAGAGGGCCACACCTCTCCCACACGATGGACAGCCAAATGAAATGTCTCAGGCTCCAGTGCTTATTTCCTGCGCTGACCAGTGAAGCTCCACTTTATTGTAAAACATTGTGCTTTACCTAATACCCTAGCCTTGTCTTTACCAGGGGAAGCTAGTCAGTCCATATGATGGAAACTATAGACTGCAAGCAAGTGCTTTTTGTTCTGAGTGGCCCAGAATTCCCTGGAAGCCAGATGTTAGCATCTTGGGCCGGGTCCTCAAATCGGAGCCCAGTATGTAGGAGGGTGGTATTAATTGTCTATGAATGAACAGAAATGGAATGATCCTAGAGCTTGCTTTCTATTGAAGGCTTTTAAACAGTAAATAGGTGGTTGGTGTGAAAAAAAGGCTGCCTTTACTGTTAGCTCACACAGCATCTCTTTTACCAACCAGAGAGTACGGCAACTAGTTTCGTATAATACCTAGTTATTCTAAATTAAGAAAAAAAAGGAAAAAAAGAAAAAAAACACAACAAAAACACTGACGCACTGCACTAGTTATTATTAGATATTCTTAGTCATTTTTGTACATGAAGATTTAAGTTCTAAGATGGTTTATATTAATAGGTTATGCCTACATTTATATTGTAGAATGAATTTAAACCCTGTTCCAGAGAACTCACGGCAGCCTGGACAGATGTACCATTGTTAGCGGTGTTTGGGCAGCCATGTGGTCCAGATGTTCTGCACTTTTATATTTGCCACCGGCGTGGTAGAGTTTACTGGGAGAAATTCTGACAGGCGATCTTTGGGTTTGTTTCTTTTTCCTTTAGCTTTGAATAACCAGGATGATGTGCATTAGAAGAAAGGAGTGGTGTATGGAAAAGAAAATACTGCAGATAATTGACTTGTCTTTCATGCCTTGGAGGGTTCCTTTATTTTTGCATAGACTTGGTAAAACTTTCCTGTAAACAAAAAAAGTACTGCAAATGCGTTTTTCAAAAGTGACCTTAGTATTATTTCACCGTTCGGAACAACCTAAAGCCGTGACTTTTGGATATACATGTGCACCAATACACATACCTTTTGCATCTCACAGACACTGGCGTTGTTGTAGTTACTATGCACAGTCCAGAACAGCTTCAGAGTTTGCGTAAAGGGCCAATTACAGTTTGTGTGGGTAAAGTGGCAAGTTGTATACAGATAAACTACAACTGAAGAAGAGTCACCTTTGACTGAATTCAGACAACCAAACAGATCCATCTGCCAGTTTCTGTCTTTGCTTATGTTGAAGTTTTGTGTTTTGCTCTCATAAAACATCCCAAAAGCAGGCCAAGTGTATCACTTGGCCTGTTACCTTCGCTCTCTTGACTTACACTATTGTATAACGAAGCATTGATTCCTACCAATAGATGCAAAACGATCGCTAATAATTGATCTAAAGCTACAAATTCAACAGGGTACTTCTTCAATAGCACAAGATGTTTCCCTACTTTTTGCATTGTAGCACAACAATGTACCAAATTGGACTCCAGCAATAATTTTCTATTAGTCTTCGTCATACCGGCTGAACTTTTGATAGTATTAGATTGAGTTTGAAGTTCTTTGAACTAAGTCTTTAAATGATGCGAGTTTACATCATTCTATCAGGCATTCTTATTTATACTTGACTGAATTGATAATGTGTTCTGGGGTTATTTTGTAACTAATTTGATGAAATAGCCATATGGACAGTAACTCTATTAATCCTTGCTAGGTTTAGCCTTTCATTGTAGTGGTTGAGTGAAGGTCTTCGGTTCAGTGTCAGGAAGCATACAACACATACCACACGAGTTGTAACAAAGGCTTAAAGGTCTGACAGAAGGCAGGTAGCTGGGGAAGTGTCACTGAAACAGCACCATCCAGGATGCATGCGTTGGAAGAAGGGAACAACAGCAAGAGGACAGCAAAATTAATGAGCCAATGAGTCAGTGGAAAGGCTTTTTACAAATTCAGGTGAATCCATGACTGAGAGCCCCTCAAATGCCATTGCAGCCTATGGCAGTATTTTTAATGAGATTTTATTAAAGTTTTATAACTTCTTTTAACAAGACAAGAAAAACTTCAGAGACTTAAAACTAATGGGTCACAGCTAGGTGGCTGTTGGAGTTTTGGACCACTTTATAATTAGCTGAAATCCAAATATGTTACAGTGCAGGCCGTTCACGTTGACAATGGTACTAACTTATTTCTCTAGAAACCTTTAGAGTAGATATATTTTTGTCAAAGCACCCCATCCTTCCTCGATTTAAATTTCAATATTGTTCCTGAAGATATTTCTGTATATTAATGGTACCTTTTTTAAAAGAAACAGAAAATTACTTTTTTCTATATGAATTAATATCTTACTTGATCTGCTTTTCCTTGACTTTCCCTTAGAGAGGGGGTAGGGTTGGGTCAGTTTACTGGATATGACTGTTTTCAGATACTTATAAACCTTTTTGTAGATAATGCTTAATTTTTAAGCGATTAGGCACTGAGAGTAGCAGAAATCCTGCAAAGCTTTATAGTTCACTAGGCATTTGCCTTTGTTGGTTCTCTGAGTGATGTCTTGATTTGAGTAGCTAGGAGTTTCCCTGAATCTACTAGAAGGGGTATCAGTATTTTCAGGTAACAAAGTCTGTTAGCACAACAAAAAATTTCAGACCAATATCTTACTGTATTGGGGTCGGGTTTGGTTTGGGTTTTTTTTTTCCTTGTTTTGTTTTGATTTTGATTTATTTCAGCTGCTTTCATTTTGGAAAATCTTACTGCTATTGTGTGTACTTCAGTATACCAGCAAACACTGTTACCCGTTCACACATTGTCCACAAATGCCTCTAGAGAAGAAATTGTTGCACCTTATGTATATCTCAAGCAAACCAAAATATGATGCTTTTCTGCTTTGTTTATTCTGAATATGTTGTATCATATTTTACTGAACCCATTTTAACTTAGCTAAAGCTATCGATATTTATGCATTTCACATTATTTTCTGGATCTGAACCTGTGTATAAATCTTTCTTTAAAAAAAAAAAAAAAAAGAAAAAGAAAAGCATTCACCGTAGTCGTCCTCTGTGACTTCTCCATGGGAGGGGGGAATCTTGTCTCAAGTGTCAAATGCAGTACTGTCCCTTGGCTTTTATTTATTTAGCAGTCTCTGGTGTCTCGTATGTAGTTTTGAGGTATACAGAGTACATTGTCGTAGCTGAAGCTACAGATCTAAGCATCTAGGAGAAGATTACTGTAATGTTGTCTTCGTTGTTCTAGTACTGTATGCAAATATGGGAAGAATGTTCTGCAGAACATTTGAGATGCAGATTCTCATCCCCACAGTAGGTTATTTTCCAGATATTAGACCAAATCAATCAAAACTCAATGATCTTAAAGGTCTTCTCTGAACTAAATGATTCTATGATTCTAAAAACATCTATGGAGATTACTTAATGCTCTGCTTATGGCAGGAACTACCCCTTGAATGTGCTGTGATTTCAGAAATAGAATATATTTATTTAAGATGACTGAATGCTCTTTTATACTAATACAGTATCCCAAAGTCATGAGCGAGAGACTTCTTGGTAGTTTGCGTTTCTGTTTTATAGCATTGGTGCGTGGCTTTTAAATTAAAATGGTAAGTGCTGTTGGAGAAGGGCACAGGAACAAGGGGCTGGTAGAAGCGTGTGAACTTGTGGTGTTTAAATTCCAGCTTTGGTATTTATTATTTGAGTGAAAGCTGCCTTTGTAGCACAAGGATAAAGAGCACTTTGCAGTTTGTATCAAGTAGAAACCCAAGAGAGTTGTAACTCACATCAGAACGAGTGGATGCCTTATTGTTTGGATGCTATTTTTTGGAACAGGATATTAAATTGAAGCAGTTTTAATTTCCACTGCCTGCTTAGCTACTATACAGATACAGAACAGACAGAAGGCAACAGTTGTAGACGTGGGGCAGCTAAGAGAGGATGAAAGGAAAGCTGACCTTTGTTCTCAGTATGGCAAAGCAATGGCAGCAAAGAGGAATTAGGGAAAAAAGATAGATGTATACATATATATATGTGTGTGTGTGTGCGTGTGTGTGCCTGGGTATGTACACTCTGCAAAAAGCCCAAACTGTATGATAAACGTGACGGGTCTACAGGAGACTGTAATGGATGTTGACCCTTGGAATGCACTCCCTTTTTGTGAATGCTGAGTCTAATATGGCTACCTCTCCTCAAAGACTACTTTTGTTAACTCCCATTTGCTTTCAGACTTGATCATGTAAACTTGTCAGCCATTGATACTGTTTGTATATCGCTGTGTGCTTTACTTTCCCAGAGCCACGTTTATATAGAGCAGACAACGTGAAGGCTGAATATACAGTGATAGCCAAACTATGTTGCTGGAGCGTTTTTGTTCACCCTCTGCCATGGTCATATGGATTGCAGGGCACGGGCAGTGTAGGTAACTGGTTCACTGAAATCAGGGTTTGTAACAGCAGAAAACGCAGTGCTTGTTGGAAGGGGGGACTTCAGATATTGCCAGAGGTGATGCAGAAAGCCAAATGCTGCTCTTGAAACTTATTCTGGAGTTTATGCTTGCAGTCCTGATTTCACAAGGAAACGTAACTGGTGTGTTGTATACCATACGTTATCCATTAGATGCTGTTTGTTTGCCGTGCTCGTTTGGTAGATTGTAGAGCTCCTAGGTATCTTTGCCATGTTTTGTAATACTTGTGGCGTTCTCCTTGCCTTGTACATATTGCGGAGCTGTCACCTCCAGCTGCCAGGATGCTGAGGCACTTCAGGACCCTGGGTGCCAGGAATGAGTGTGTTCAGGCTGTGAAAGAGTTACTTGCCTTTTGCCCTGAATTCCCCAATAAATAAATAATAATTAAAAAAACCCACAGTGAGGTTATATTCTCACCTGTTTAGAGTCATTTATATACTCAGTATTTTCTACTGAACTGACAACTTTGAAGGAGCTTATGAGATGGGCATATATTTTATGTTCCCCCACTAATTCTTCTAAGGCAGGAATCTAGGAAGACTTGACATGAGATCTCCACTCAACAACACACCTAAGATTACACTGAAAGCCATCCTTACTTAAAGGGGCAGCATTGTTGCTTGCACTCCGACAGTACAGGAGCCCCGATTATGGACCACTACGCTCTTGGAGTTGGGCTTGTGAGATGTTTCTGGGAGAGGCACATCATTGTGACCTAGGGACTTCATTGGCATGGAACTTCAAAAACAGCTGCAGATAGCTGAACATTTATGGAGTTCTCCCAGAGAATTACACTATAGCTTCTGGATCTTGACTGCTACCACACTGTATTGGCAAACGCCACCAACCAGGCTTCTTAATGTGGTGGTCTAGCCTGCGGTTTTCACCCCTGGAACTGAACCTTATTTCACACACACACTGCTACACTTTAATGAGTGGACAGGGCTTCGAAGGCAGCAAAAGCAAGAGAGGCATGTATGTACATGTGTTTGCGTGCATGTATACATACGCATGCACACACATCAGAGTGCAGTGTCATACAACATGTTCCCTGTAGCGCAGTGTTCCTGTGATAGGTCATCAAACATGAGGTTTTTCAGATGATTGATAGTTTTCCAACTTTCTTACTGGATTTCAGCTCTTCCCTTCAATGTTAGACCAAAAGGTGTGATTTTTAGGAATCACACCTGAAAAAACCCCACCGCCACAGATCCTGCTGACCTGGATGCTACAGAAGCCACCATTCTCAGCAGTACTTGCTTTTAATAACCAGTATCTGTTGGTAGTTTTAACACAACTGATTTCCTATGATCTGTCTTTCTTAGAGCCCAATCCTCCCAACTTTTATTCTCACACGTAACTCCTCTGGATTTTGACCCAGTATTTGGATTTTTTCTCTCCAAAGCTTGGTGTAAACATGCCTTACAATAGTTCATCTCCGTCAATGGTAGAGCAGAGCTACTGCCTTCTTAGATGTGTGTAGATAAAAGTCAGTAAGCACATTTTTAGAATGTTCAGAAACCTCTAATTTGATATTTTTTAAGTGCACATGTAAGTCATGTGTATAAGATGCTAAACTACATTAAACTGTGATAATAAAACTGAATAAAATATTTAATAAAATATTTTAAATATTTGATAAGGACCTTCAAATAGCTTTATGTTCATTCTATTTTGGTTATCTAGTGTGTGCCTGTAAACAGTTTCCCATTTAAAACTAATGATTACAAATAAATACTGTTCAAATGGAGTTGCTTTGATACTTCACCTGCTTTACTATCAAATGGTTGTTCACTTCAGCATATGGCTGAGGTAGCAGTATTTGCAGCATCTTTTTAGCTGCAGTATGGATTTGTTGGCTCTTTTACACTTAAAAAGAAACAAGCTCATTTTCCACCTGAAAATTGAAGGTGCCAAAACCCAGAGGTGGATCCTCAGAACTGGAAGCTGTATTTCCCAGTCAGATCATCCATTCGGCTCCTACACGACTGTGAAGATGTCACGTATTTGCAGAGAACTTCTGCCCGTTTGCTTCCATGAGTGTATGATGGGATCTTCCTTTTGACTTTACAAACTTCCAAGCCTGCTTCAGCACTTTTGACACCGTTGGAAACATTCATGGGCCCATGCAAGTGCCCCAGAATTCAGTGGTTTTATACTGGTATAAAGAGGGAAACTGGGGAACAGAGGGAGCCAGGACTCAATGCAGTTAGGCTGTGGGAGAAGCATCAGCCTTTTCTCCTGAACATCCCAGGTATCCACTTTGCATTTGTGGATTTTGTTGTCTTTGCACAATTGGGAAGCTTATTTATAGTCTGCATCAATAGGAGAGAAGTTACCTCACATGAAGAAGCCTTTGCTATGGTTTTGGTCATTGGACTGAGAGAACCCACTCAGAAATGAATTGTCTTAGAGATAAGTAGCAAGTGTCATCAATGTTTAAACTTAAAAGTCCCCACTACTTCACAAACTTATTTAAACCAGGAATAATAATGCCCATGTATTTTACTCTCTTGAGTCTTGAAAAGGAGACTCTTGTGGAGTGTCTCTTCCTGTCCTTGGATGCCTGAAGCCTTGATTGCACTGTTTCTCTGATCACAGAAGACCCAAGTACAGACTTCATGAAGCCGGTAGACACCGGTTGCTCACATGGGAGCAGAACTCCTAACTCTGAGTCAGAACATAGCAGAAGGGAAGCCTTCAGTTGTTTCTGTTTTTTTAACTATGTGCCATTTACTCAGGAAAGTAGAAATGTGTACAGTCTTGCACTGCCTTTGCTGGGTATGCGTCAGTATGTCTGCAAAGAGACACCACGAATGGAAGAGCTTCAGAATTAAAGGCCACATAAAGGTCATAGTTGAAGGAGGTGGGGGGGTAAAGCTCTGATTCAGTGAGCAAAAAAAGCTGGAAGAAATGAGAAGAAATACATATTCAGTATAGTATGCTCAGTCAGGGACATTAAAGTTGCTATTCTGGGGGGTTTTATTACCAGATTACCTTAAAATGGTCGTCTTCATTTGTCAAACTCCCATCTTGTCTACTCTCATTTTGTTCTTCTAGCAAAAGACCTGAATTCAGCTAATCCGATGCATCTAAGTCTGGTTTGTTACCCAGCTCTCACTCCTGAAGCACTCACTGCTTCTTGCAGCTGCAAGGCCTTACACTGACACTTTATTATCTGTCAGGTAAGATAAAGTTCCACTAATGCTTTTGGAAAAACACGGGGCAGAAAGGCATCGTCTTCCTCAGGTGCCATGCTTGTGTGGGTGCTCCGACACCGTCCCATCAATACCATTTGTTGGGTCCTTTTCATTGTTCATCTGGAGTTCTTCACCATGCAGCTATCCCTGCTTTCAAACCGACTTCTTTCCCCCAGTGACAACATCTGTGACACACAAAGTATACCTGAGCATACCTTTCCCATGCTAGATACCAGCACGTGGAGCCGTCTGTTCTTCAGTGGGATGCTAGCACTTCATAGCAAAACACGAGCTGCATTCCTGGATCAGCTGCAGAGTTCTATTTTGTTTGCTTTCAGAAATAAAACCTGTCAGATACAACGCCTACCACCTGTTCAGTGTCAGCTTCTTTTTGCGGACTGTTCTTGGCACAGGAACAGTAAGAAACTGAGCTCTAATATAGTTGTATTTAAAATATACTCATCAGCTAGGCTTCCTTGGTTACTTTCTGATAGGAGAAGATAACAGGTCTTCAGCAGAAATAAAGCTAGCACAAATGTAGCTGTCTCAACCCCAGTTCAAAATCCAGCCTGTATGAAGCGACACAAAAAGTTTATTGTCTGGAGGAGCAGCACATCAACCTATTCATCAGCCCATGAAACAAGAAACTACTTGAAACAGACCCAAAAATCAATCCAGTTGAGTCAGAATGTCAAGCTCAGCACTGAAGTGTTATTTTCTGAATGTGAACACCCAATGCTTCAATCCACTCTGTAGCATTTTATGTTTTACTTTTCTTGCTGTAGTGTTTGGGTATGGAAAAGTAACATGAAGAGCGTCAGGTCCATTTTGCACCCTAGGTCAGGTTTGCACGCTAGGAGCAGGCTGGTGTTTCCATCAAACAACATCCAATATAAGAAAAGTGAGAGAGAAAGAAAGACTTGAGCTCTCAGGGGATATCCTTCCCATCCAAAAACATATTTGGAGTATGTCTTAGATATATGTCCCACCAAAGGCTTCCCAGTCATGGTAGATCATCGTGCTCCAGTCAGATCAATTTGAGCATCAGTTCCCTTCCTTTACAAGGTCTGGTGGATTCTCTTAACACATGGTCAACACCTAGAGTTACCATCTCATTTCAGGCTTTCCTACTATGAAAAGTCTTGATTCTTACATGTTTTAATGAGTGTTTAAGATTCTTAAAATCATATTGCTGCTGGAGATCTCAAGATTCAGCAGCATGTTGCCAAGAGTTCCAAGGTCTAGTATCTCAAATACCAACACCAGAATGCTTTCCATAAAGGGGTTTATGTTCTAATTGAAGCCCTCTAAATGCAGCTTGCAAATTTGAAACATTTTGCCATCTTTCAGCAGTAAAAGAGAATTTGGAAGTCAGATAATCCCAATCTATCAGTAATTTAAAATCCTTGGTTCCGGTATTGGTGTCCACTAACATTGGCTTTTGTAGTGCCACTGAATCTTTATGCAGTGACCTAGCCCTGACCTATACACGTCACAGTAAACCCGGGATCTTGAGTCAGTGTATCTGCAGTCTTGCAGAATCAGTGACTTTGATTCAAATGGCCCTTGCCATCAGCATAGGTCAGGTTGATGTCACCTGAAGCAAATTCATTGCGTGTCTCTGGCACACAGACAGATGCCCTGTTACATTCTAAGATGTTGCATGTGGCTTGGTCCCCACTGGCTCTGTGAAAGCCTCGTTCTTGCCCATGGGTGAACCTGTCCAGGTATCACAGTTGTGTTTGTCATGCAGCAGGGCTCTGGCACAAGCCTCTCAGCCTCTACCCTTCAGGGCAGCAGAGTGTATCTGTGCCACAACAACTCTGTCCCTGCAGCTGGGATCTCTTCTTGCCCACATCTGCTCAGATAACAAAATGAACCCAGCTGGGACTACAGCAGTAAAGCTATTCAGGACCTTCCTGAACTTCCAGGAAGGCAGCAGTCACAGTGAGGAGTGTAATGTGTCTTCAGTTAGAGCAGCTATGTAAATGGTGTGCAGAGATTGACAAGTTACGGCAACAAAGCCGGGTTTCGTTTTGTTTGGAAGAGCAGTGTTTCCTAATGGCAGTGAGGTGGCAGGGTAATTACCGCCGCAGCAGATGGACTGTTGCGTTGTCTTCAGGAGGTTCCAATTTCAAGGGAGAGGTTTGCCAACTGGTCTAAAAAAGAAAGGAAGAGGAGGAATTGCAGTTCTAGTCTGTGGCTTAGGGTGGGTGCTGTGTTTTGCTTCAGTGACTGCAGCAGTAAGTTTTCAGTCAGAAGTAATATGTGAGCTACTTGAGATGCAATGCAGTTCTAAACCATCCCATTCACCCCTCAATGACAGATGTATTTGGCACGTGGCGCAAGTGTTGCTAATGAGTGCTTCCCTGCTTGTATGTCATAAATAGTACCAAGTGTTCATCAGCGTTTGAACCAGTGCTTAAGAGAATACTTCCTGTGATGTTTCAAGAAAATAGATGGTGCTTGGCTGGCACAAGGCATAGTTTTGTCCTGGAAAGGAATGGAGGGAAGCATTCACCATGTGACTGTTTAATCTTGGTACGCACTCTTTTTCAGAGCATCTACTGGTAGCTATCTGCAGTGTTCTGTATTTGGGATGCAGTTAGTTCAGCGAAATTAATATAGTTAATTCAGTGAAGTTATTTAATGAATTCTCATGCAGAAATCCACAACAGCAAGGAAACCTCTTGGGGATGAAGGGTTGCCATGTGCAAATGCTAGACCTCATGAGGAGTAGGGCATATAAGATGCATGGCTGCAGACCTAGGAGCCAGGCTGCTGGGAGGTATCAGCGCAGGTGCACAGTGTAACTCGGCTGACTTGCGTGAGGGGAAAACAAGGGAGCCTATGGTCTGAATGTGAGGACAGCTGTATTTATAACCCATTCAATTCACTAAGCCCAACGTGTTGTCGTCACCGTGTCCTCGCCAGAAGGAGTTTGAGGGTTGCTATGGCGGGAGGCTCCGATGATGTACTGCTTGTCCTTAGCATTTCCTGTTCACTGGTTCCCTGCAACTCAGTGTTTTTAACTTCTTCCTGGCTCTAGAGGCGGTCATGGGTGCCTGCATTGGTACTAAACTGGACCATAGTGGTGCGTGGTGTGTTAGTGGTGTCTGCTCACAGGTGCAGCAGCCCCACTGCAGATTTAAGGCATAGCCTGAGCAAGTCACCTGAATGGATGCTGTTCTGCTCAGTGCTGCAGAGGGAAAAGGCTGTTGTCCTTAGCTCACTGACAGCTTTGCTTAGAGCAGGAACAGCAGAAATACAAGGTGCTCATAAAAAGCCCTTTTATATATATATATGTATATATATATATACACACATATATATCTAAATAAAAGTGGAGCAGAATTTTACTCAACTCCCTACACACAGCAACAGGATCCATTCCATCTCCTAAGGCTTTTACATAAAAATTGCCTGCAATACCTGATGTTTGCTGCCATGAGCTCCAGCAGCTGAACTAATCACACACTAATCATGCACTGTTATCTTATGAATGAGCAAGCAGAAAGTATATATATATGTTTTATGGATTTCTGTATCCAATGGCAAAATGTACCTGACATACCTTGGTCATCAGGAGGTGATAGTAGCAACCATCCCCAGGCTATCTCTAGAGCTGGGTTTTTACTTCAGTGCTGTCAAACAGCATGGATACAGATGCATTTTTGAAGTAACCCCTTTATGATAGTGGTAGTCCTGTGTGAGAACCATGAAAACACCAGAATATGTAAGAGTCGGTATAAAAGCATTAGTTTTGTATTCACCGATTCTGGTAATCTGCACCTAGCTTAAAAACCTGAGACAGGAAAACAGATGGGTGCTGTTCCACCTTGGCAAAGTGATTCTAAAACTGATAGCCAGCAGTTGCCAGCAGGGATTTCAAAGCATCTTTAATAGGGAGATAAAAACATACTGTTAACAAATCTGGGCTTTTAGACCCTTCAGAAAATACTTCAAGTGCTTAGCAAGATGAGTGGTTTTTTACTACTGTTGATTAATTAAAAAAACAAATACCCTTAGTTTAAATGTCCTCAAATAAGCAGAAAAAGGTAAAAGTCATTTTTCAGATGCCATGCATTCCCTCAGACCTAGATGGGAGCCCCTTGGCAGCCCTGGCCTGTCACACTTGGCACTGCTTGTGGGAGGATGTGGTGGCATGGCTGGAATGTGCGGCTGCCTTCGGCATCAAACCACTGTCCCATAAACTTCAGCCATTGGAAATCCATTGCCATTGAGTTAGAATGGACATAAACAGCATAGAAGCTGTTTAGAAGTAAGAATTGGTTGGGTTTTGTCACTTTTGTCAAATCTGCTGTGCAATTGAAAATGCCTGATACTTGATAGAAGGAAACCTCTGCATGGTTTTGTTTGTGTTGCTGGAAGTTGGGAATGTCAAGCTTCACTTACAAGCTTCATAGTTTCCTTTTCAATCGTCTTACCTTGCCTTTCCTCTCCTGAGCAGCTAAAAGCTTGATGGACATCAGTGGCAAACCATCCCACTGGTGTTCCGTAGGGTAGGCAGTGTCGCACCTTACCAACCTGCTGCACAACACTGAAAAACCCATAGAGAGTGGCTTTTAGTTAGTGGTATTTAAGGACATTTCTCCTCAGGCGTGCATCAAACCCAGCTTCTGCAAATGATAGGCACTAGGAGGTGGGATCCTCCAGCAAAGCGGGTAGAGCAGCAAAGCTGGGATCCCCAGGCCCTTCTTCTGCCCAGCTTCCTCTAGGACAGCCCAAGCAGCACCAGTGTCAGGATATGTCAAATATGATGAATTATTTACTCTTCCAAACAGTGTATTGTTAAGAGCAGATTCCCAGGATTCACAGTGAAGGAGGATTTGGTCTGGTTCATTTCCAGTGCATGGCTTGTTATGGGAACTAATGTACCTTGTACATGTTCTTACGTAAAAACAAACCAAAATCCCCTTAAGCACTGCTTATTAGACCTGAGACATTTGTGTTAACTCACACTGAGCCTTAACTTGCTGAATAGAGCTCTTTTACCACGTTTCTAATCTTAGAGGGGGGGAAAAGCCCTCAGACGATTCAATTTTCCTTCTCCATAATTACTGAAGAAACCCATCAGATCCAACAAGCGTGATAGCGGTTTTCCCAGTTACCCTGCCCATAAAGCCTCACCTAAGCCAACAGGTAGGCATGGGGGAGCCTGCAGGGTCAGGACAACGTTTCTGTGAAGTATCATTTCTTTCCCTTGGCAGAAGGCACCCTGGCCATCGGGAAGCATGGCACAGCATCCCCACTGCTCGGATAGGGAGGCCAGCTCAAGGATGTGGATAGAGCCCGTCAGCACCCGCTGCAGAAAGCTGCAGTAAGAGCTGCACCTGCAGCATTCACCTATCAAAGCGAGGGCTGTTGCTGTGAGTGCCTTGTCAGTCAGTAAAGCGTGGCTTTTGGTTGCTGTATCTTCCCCTACATCTGTTTGAGAGCTGTGTGTGACAGAGCTGGTGTGGGGTGAGCGCGTCGCGGTGGGTTTGAGCTGGTTTCATGCTGGCTGTAACCACACAGGACACTTGCTGTTGTAACCTCCGGCTGTCTCCCTGTGGTGGTGGTGGTTGTCTCCAGCCCCTGTGCACATGGCGTTGTTGCTGACGCAAAGACATCCTTAACCTCGTGTTGTTACTGGGCATTGATTTGATCAAGAAACACGGTTTCAGGACGGATGCCACGGACTGCCATAGTTCAGTGTGGCACGAGATCACCTTTTGTTCCCCCATGTGAAATATATAAAAGGAGGGGGTGTAGGCAATCAGTGCATCCATGAATCAAATTTGGCATTTTCCACCTGTGTGTCTGCCTCGGTGAGGGCACATCAGCAGGATGCTGAGGTAACTGTGCTGCAGGAATGGTGAACAGATGGATTCCCACAGCCATCTGTAGGTGAGCGTGGCAGACTGCTGCTGCTGTTCACTTCCTTTCATTCCTTGTGGGTTGATTGCTGTTAATGGTGTTATGTTCATTGTGTGCTATAAGCCAGCTCAGAGGAGGTCAGTGTGTGAGGTCAGCTTTGAGCAACTCTTATTATGTGAACTGTAGCATCATAAATCATTGTTGCAGTAGCTGTGTTTGTTGAGGAGTCTCACAGGGGTGGACCATGCTTTTCTCTGTGCAGAATACCCATTACTGGGAACAAGCACCCAATTGGGAAGCACATCCCTCAAGCAATGGGTGCAAACGCCTTCGTTTTCTGCTCATCCTGGGCTGTCAGGAAGCTCCCTGCCCGTACACGGGTTGCTGTGCCTGCTATACAGACAACCTCCTGCAGCAGTTGGCAATCACAGAGTGTTGAGAGGAAAAGCATTTAATGGCTAGAAAAGGAACCAGGTGAAACAGAGCAGGTCAGAAAACACCATTTCATCAACAGGCTTGTGAGTGGAAAAAAATGGCACTATAAAAGGGGAAGTTAAGTGATGAACTGGTCTTACCCAGGCCCAGTAACCACCTGGGCAAGGATGAGCCAGCACTGGGAGATTTGGGCTGCTGTTTTCACAGACAAACTATGAAATACATTGAGTGCCTATCAACCTGCACTTCAGTTTAGCCAATATGTTCAGCAACCCCCAGCTTTCACAATTGATATAATCCTCAGCAATGCCTGGAGAAGGGGAGGTGTTTTCTTCCATGTTTCAGTTTCTTTCCTGCTCTGATAGACTCTTAATCCCTCATTCTCCCACTGATTCCCTCGCTCCTACTAATCCCTAGAAACCCTACCCAGGAGAAGCAAACATAGGTTGTGGTGGAGTCAAAAGTGACGTTGCCACAGGTCAGCCTGAGCATGACTTCCAAGTTAAACCCTTTTCCTCAGTAGCTGATTTTGTATCTAGTGTAAGTGTTTCTCTCTTAAAGTTTGCCTTTTTATCCCCCCTTCCCAGCGTAGCAGGGTGCTTCGTGCATTTTCCTTGCTACTATCAGCATGTCCCTTGAGTCCTGTAGAGCTGAACAGGGATTACTGATGAGACTGGAAATTAACACTGATCCTGTAGCCCTTGCAGGCAGAAAATTCATGTCAAAACACACACAAAAAGGGGCCATTTTCCCTTCTGTTGGGCTTGCTGTGTAACACCAAGGGTAAAGCAAGGCCCAGATACATAAGTAAGATGAACTAACGCTCTGTGGCGATGCAGGGAGTGAAGTGACTTGAGTGTTGAACAGTGTTTTTTCATACAGTGGCTTTGCCAATAGGGGCAGAAGAATTTACATCGTGCACCATACAGGTCAGCTTCTAGCTTTTGCACGTGCCTCTCTTCTTGTGGTACTTACCTGCATGCTCCAGGTGGATGCCTGGATCAGATAGAGAAGGATACCTGCTGCTCAGATGGCTAAGGTGCTTCTGAGGTCGCTATGGAATATCATTCTGGAATGTTCTAGCCTTAGTGTTTTATAAGCAAAGGTGCAGAGGGCAATGCTGAATTCAGGAAGGATGTGTTTGCCTGGCCAGTGACAGGTATGCTTTTGAATACAGACCGTCTGTCAACCGTCATACTGCAGATACATCCTGTTCCATCACGGACATCCTTCTTTAAAATACCCATGTTCAAGCTTTCCTTCAAAACATCAGCATTATTATGGGAAACAGTATATTTAATTGCCACACTTCCTGGTTTGCACTGTGCTGGAACACCCAGCAGAGCAGACCCTTGTGCTCTGTGGTGGTACTGTGCTGAGCCCCGCAGGATGGATCCTGGCTCAGCAGGTCACAAGGAAACATTGCAGGCTCTGAGGGATACCTGGGTATGTGTGAAAACAGAACCAAAGCAAGAAACATCTCTCCTGCCCCCACAGACACCTTGCTTGGGTTTTCTGTCCAAATGGGACCCCCGTGCTTGTGCTGCTGCAGTTCAGGTCTTTACTGGGTCTGAGCCACTTACTTACCACTGGGGTGGTACCCAAGGTAGAGTGATTGTGCATCAGGATGTCATCTCTGATTTGGGATGAGGCTCCTAGAAACCCTTACAGCACGGGGTGTGTTAAGTGCTGTCTGCATCATGAACAGAAGTGATGCTGCACCTCATGAGCATTGAAGCCTGGGGAGGGTTGGGGCTGAGAGCACAATGATATCACTTGTGAAAGGACCTTGTCCCTCTATTAAAAACAGGGTTTTTTAATATCCCTGCCCATCTGCATGTGTATGCTCCCACTTCACCTTTATGAGTGGACCCCGAGATGCAAACTGGGAGCAGACAGGAAAAGGGTGGCTGAGAAGGTACCGTTGGTCTCAGTGGGTCCTAACAGTGGCTCCAGAAAACGTTTCTCCCTTCCCCATTCCCTGCTCAGTGGCTTGGGCTCTTTGGACAACAGCAAGAGGTAGTGCTGTGCTGCCTGGGGAACATGAGGGCAAAGTGGTCCAGCTGGAGATATGGCCCAAAATGTGTTAAAAGCGTGTCCTCAAGTAGCCAGGTTTAATTTTAATGTCATATTTAATACCTCTCAGGACACTGGCTGTGGGTTGAGAGAAGGGTTATGCCCTGAAAGTAAAATGGGGTGGATGGATGGATGGATGGATGGATGGATGGATGGATGGATGGATGGATGCTGTCTGAAGGACTGCTGAGAGTTCAGTGTGGGGTGAGAGGCATCACATCTTCCTTAGAGAGAGGAGCCTTTGTGACGTGGTTTGAACATCGCAGGGGGATTGGCAGGGGAAGCACTTTTTGACCGAGAAATGCTCTTTTAGGTTAAACAACAAAACTCTGCATGCACATTCAGACTAGATCCTCATAGCGCGGCCAGGCTTTGACAGTGTACTGCAGCATTATTGCTATTTATAATCAACAATTACTAACACTATAATCCAGTAAACTTAGTGGTAGCAATTACAGCAACATAAATAGCAATCCAGATGACTAAAGGCATTGCTGTCAATGCAGATGGCAGCTATAGCATCAGAAAAACATAATTTGGAGGGAAGATACCAGAAGCTGGTATGTGAGCTTGGGTCTGCTAGTCTTTTATATACCATTTTTAATATACTTCCTGAAATGAAGCTTCAGAAAGGTACACTGCCTCTTTAAATTAGTCTAGGAACTACAGGTAGTTCACAATATTTTTAAAGTAATAAATCTCTCTATATATCTATATTAAAATATATATGTATACATAAGCTGGCTAGCCTACCTTGTGGGAAGGCTGCAGCTAAACTACGTCTGAGCTAATATTGTATTACCATGGTCCTCTGGTTTGTAGATAGCCCTTCCTTATTAGATGAGGTTCTGTTCTTGCTCCACAGAAGGTGCCTGTGTATATAACTCCTTTGTATTGCTTTCTGCAGAGTCCCTTATATATTTCTTACTACTAATGCTGTGTAGAAAAGGAAATCCAGAGATTTTACTACTGATTATTAACCATATAATGGCCATTAGCAAAATAAAGATTTAGTTGTTTGGGAAACAGATTATTTATATTGTGTATGGTTTATTGCCTGATAACTTGTTTGGTGACTGGATATTCTTTTCCTTCTCCTGGTCCTTTTCTGCTTTTTCCAGCTCTGGTGTTTACTCCTCCCTTTGGTTATCTAGCAGGCAATAAAGTATATTGTATGTTTTGAAGCCAAGCAGTGTGCTTCTTGATTGTGCATGAAGGGGGAGGCAGTGTTGCTGGAGGCCCCATGGTGGAGTGGTGGCTGCTGCCTGGCACCTTTCCCATGGCAGCTCCTTGACAAGGCAGGGCCCAGGCAAGTCCCAAGACAAAAACCTGGCGTTTCCTACTGGGAAGGAAGGAGCTGCAATGAGGAGCAGGCACAGCCTTGGCCCCAGCCATCCCTCAGCACTGAGGGGACTGCACGGATGCAGATGAGTGACTCGCTTCTGGTTTCACACACGGCCCCTCGCGCAGTGGCGGTACCATCGCTATCACTGGCAGCTTCTGGCTCTCCCAACAGCCTGGTGGGGTTATATATATATATATATCTATCTATATATATATATACACACCCTAAGTATAGAGCTTGGTGCACACACACAGCAGGAACGGCAAGGGGCACTCTGTGCGTTCCTGCACACGAGGGGATGCATCATCCATCCTCAGCGGCTACACACCGGGGCAGCGTGCGCCAACACATTGCTCATGCATGTGTCACGCTGCCCAAACTGACCTGGTCTGCTTGTTTGGGGGTTTATTGCTTTCTTTTGTTCTGCTTTCACTGGGCAGTCACGTTGTGCATGGCAGTTCCTCTCTCCTGATATCATCTGTGGCACTTTAATGTGTTTCCAGGATCCCACTCCTGTGCTGGAGGAGCACATCCTTCCCTAAGCCAGTCCCTTCCTCTTCCTCAGCCATGTCACCTCGTGAGGGGACACACAGCATCACCCCTCGCTTTGCCCTCCTCGCAGCAGAAGATCTAGCACAGCATAAGGGATCTGCAGTCAGGTTGCTGACAAAGACAAGGACAAAGTCCTTCCCCAGGAGCCAGGCTGTAGGCTCCACTACCATGCGGGCACGGTATAAAAGACCAGAGCCACTTCCCACTATATCTCATAGGAAATCAACAGCTTTGGCACCTGGGGAGAGGAAGCTGCTGAAAAACTCAGCCTTTTCCAGTCAAGACCGTGTTCTGGTGTTTATTTTTCCCCATCCCACCGTGAAGTGAAAGGTGAAATGATGGTGCTGCCTGTGCACCACCCAAAAGCAGTAAAAAACCTCTCATTTCTAAGTCAAATGGTAACCTTCTGCCTCAGTTTTGTCCTTTGCCTCTTGTACTGTCTATTGCATAAACGTTTGTGTGCATGCTGCACAGGTACACAGCTGAAACACCTTAGTCCATACTTGCTAGCAGTTTCAAATGGTTGCTGGCTGGACACTGATGCTCTCAATGGCAGCAGTTGCAAATGTGACAGTACTTCTAGGGTTCTGCATTCGTGTTGCCCTGCCTGAGCACTGCTCTGGTTCCTGCCCACAAGCTGGGTTTCTGAGGGGGCCATGGTCACAAGCGCCTGCTTGGCCAGGCAGCCATGGAAGGACCCATATGCATGCAACAAGAGCTCCTGCTCTCCAAGGAGGGACAGCGTGCCCTGATGATGGGGTCACAGACGTACCTCCAGAGCTGCACAGCCAGGGCTGATCCCTGCCTGTGGGTCGGGTTGTTCCCAAACACACAGCTCGGAGCACCCCACATCCAGCCTGAGTGAGAGGAGCGAGCTGCTGCCTCCATCCTAACTGGGCAGCCCCCTGCTTCCTAGTGCCCAAGCCACATGTGAGTGATAGACAGTGCTGGGTGGTGGGGAAACATGGTCCCAGAGATTCCTTTACATACATAGGTGGTTGTAACCAAAGGGCTCAGCAATGCAAAACTATTATTTTCTGCTCATTTTGGGGCTTTTTCCTCATTTAGAATACAACAGGACCCCTTGAACAGCACAAACCTCCAGTCTGGTCCTCTACCATCCGCACGCCTCCTGCTTGGGGAAAGAAAGTGCTCTTTTTATACTCATAAAAGTATATGGAGGATTATTTCATATAGAGGATTATTCTATTAGTTTTGTCATCAACAGAGAAGAGGAGCCAGAGATTTGCACCTGGGAAATGCCTGGCTTCATCCTGCTGTGCTTGCTGCACCATGGGGGAAGAACAGCAGTAAAACCCTTTATAAGCTTTCATTCCCATTTCCAAGCAGGGAGGCTTCTCCCTTCGACCACAACCCCCTAAGGCACTGCTCTTGCATCCTCAGATGCCTGTGCCAGGACTTGGCCCCACTTGCACGGCCCACCTGGAGGAATGAGTTGCTAACGTGGGCAGCAGCAAAGCCGGCGACTCAAGCGGGTGCAACAGCCCACAGCATCTATATTCAGCAGCTAATGAGTGCTGGAGTAAGCACCTCGAACATGAAGCATATTTTCTATGCATGTCTCCATCTTTTCCCTATTTTTCCTCTTTAAAATTGCTTATTATGGGATATTTATGATTGGCAGAAGTTATTTTTTCCCATAGTGCAAATTGGGTCAGACACAACCGAGATGGAAGAAAAGAAAGGCTGCTGCAGGTAAATGGGGAGGTTAATGCCTTCCTCTCCATATTAGTCCCTCTGGCAGTCACAGGGAGCACTTGTACGTGTAAAAGGAGCCTTGTGTTGGTGTCCTCAGTGGAAGCCCCAGGCAGCAGATCCCCCCAGGTCTGTGGCTGCAAGAGCAGGACAGGGCAGACCATGCTCCTGATGTGCAAGATCTACCTTGTCCTGCCAACAGCCTGCAAGCTGTATGGGGATGGGAAGCTGTGGTTGTAGGTCACTGGGCGGCAGTGATTGATTGATTGATTGATTGATTGATAGACTGTGATTTAAATATACCTAATAATAAAGCCCTGTGTGGGGCTCAGCTTCCTATTGTTTGCTCAGATACGTTTGAGGGCACACTTAGGCTGGCACTTCATTACTTGTGTGAAGGACCTGAGTCTTTAATTAAAAGCCTGATAGTAAAAGCACAAAGAGAAATCCTCATGGATGCAAAGTCTCAGTAAAATTGCTCCACCTTCCCTGGGTTTAATTTCTCCCTAACTAACAATAAAAATGACTTCTTTTCCACTGGCAAGTCTCGCTCTAGCAAGTTTCAGCAATTCCTTTTCATTCAGATAGAGCTGGGGAAGGAACGCAAACATTCTCTGTGCCAGCCATCCCTTTGGAAGGGAAATCTCCCAGTGTACCAGCCTGGGAAGAGGGTTTGTCTCCCATCATCTCCAGCACTTACAAGGGCAGGAGCAGTGCTGTGCTTTTGCTGCTTTTAGTTGTTCTGTGAGGTTTAACCTTACCAGCCTCCCAGGACATGTAATGAAGAGGCAGGCAAGGCAAACATGGGGTGCAGAGCACAAGGAAGCAAGCCTGGCACTAGGGCCCCTGATTATACCCTTTTCCCCCCACATATTGCAGAGGTAAAGAAGAAAGAAGTACACCCATATGAGCTGGGTTGCTTGGGTTTGAGGCTGTGTGAAAACCCCCTGTTTCTGAGCCCTTTGTGGTGATGCTCAAACACTCAATTCCTTCTCTGCAAAGTGGTGGCCAGGAAATGCTGCTGCTCAAGGCAGTGGAGGAAGCACCCCTGATGCACCAGAGCCATGACTGCAGCGCTGAAAGCATCCCTCCTGTAGCAGCCACAGCAAGAAAGGGTTGGAGAAGTGCAAATGGGACCGTGCCTGCGTGGGCCAGCTCCAGTGGAAGGGTCAGGTTATCTCTAACAGGCAGCTTTGTTTATGGAGCATCTCTACCAGATGCATCATCACATAGAAACAGTACCTCTTTCTTAGCTCCTTCCCATGAGTTGTTGGGTCTGGCAGGACACCACTCCTCCCCAGCTGCTCTACTCATCCTTCCCAACCTGGAGTTTCAATAGGCATTGCAGCAAACAGGCAGCCTCCATCACTTACCTCCCATCTGTGTTCAAGACGAGGAGCTGCTGCACCATACAGTGGCTTCTTGGCACCCTGGTGAAAACAGTCTCATGGCGTGGTGACAATGGCATGCTCATCTCTGCATGAGAAGGGCTCATCTCTCCTTTTGGCTCACTTGGCCTGGGTGGGCTGGAGCCCTCTGTGTGAAAGCAGAGCTATAGAACCACAAAGCCCTCCCAGTAGCCTTGTATTGATCACCTGTGTGTTTCATTACCCAACCATGTGCTGCTGGTTACTTCATTAGCCATGGAGACCCATGGTTGGGTCTGTGTGATGGGAAAGCTGCAGCTGCACAGCAGGAAGGCAGCAGTGCTCCAGGCAGCCGTCAGAGGGGATTTAGGCTTCCCCATCACTTTCTCATTCCTTTTGTTCCTGGGAGGGATGCTTTTGCTGCCATGCCCTAAATGTGCTTGCAGTCAGTGGTGCTTCACCACAGGAGGAACTGGCCTGGCCTGGCCCCCTGTTTTGGTTTCTGAATCTCCAGATAACTATAATTGAGTGGCAGCTGGCAATGAGCTTTCTAAAACAGGGTCCTTTAAAGGTTAATGGGGAATACTCCGATGTACTGATGTGTTAACACAGCTATTCCCTGGGTTTGCATCTGACTGTAAAGGGTGGACCCTTGAAGTTGCCAGAAAAGTCTGGATTAGCAGCACGATTGATTCATCTTTTGGAGGCTGGAGGGTGGTTGATTCATAACTCCAGCTCCAGCCAGGTATTTGGTGTCCTTTCCTCTCCCCCCAGCTGTCTGGTTCCTGTTGGCTGTAACAGGAATGAGGCATGTGCATCCCTCCGAAGCGCCTGAGGAATCTCAGCTTCGATGTTTTCCTCCCATAAGCAGGCAGAGCACAGGCATGATGCAAAGGCTCGCAGCCAGCAGCTGCCCCACTGCTGCTGCCCCCCAACCAGGGCACACAACCACAACCGCTACCCATTTCTGACGTGCTTTGCTTCTGGAAGCAGCTCTGGAACAGCACCAGTGGCAAAGATGTGTTAAAGATTAAACAGGCAGGGGGGGGAAGATCCCCTGAGCACAGCTGAGGATGTTTCCCCAGGGAAATAAGGAAAAGGGAAGGGGAAACTCGCCGGTGGGAGCTGAGCCATCCTGCCAGGTTTATGCCTTCAAAGGCCAGGACTGCAGAGCTGCAATGCGTGTGAATCCTCCCCCTTGCAGTGTGCCACCACCCCTCCTGCTGGCCCTTGCTCCAAGCCCCATTCCCATTTTCCAGGTGCTGGTGTTAGTGTTGGCAAGGTTGAGTGAGAGCAGCAATGGTGGCATCTCCACTAGGACCACGTGCAAGTGTGGGCTCTTTCCTCCTGCATCCATGCGATGTTAGCACACATAGGGTCTAAGGCACTGCTAAGGCAATGCACGCAGAGGGCTCTGGAAGGGCTGCTTTCCCTGCAGCCAGGCTATTGCTGTGCAGAGATAATGCTCTTTCTAACTGACTGCTTCAGGGTTTTCTTATGCTGTGGAAAATGTCTATTGATCCAAATACGTGCGGCTGTGTGAGGATGGCAGACACAATGTGAGGCACCACCACTGCCAGCACTGGCGGATGCTGGGGGCTTTTAAACATTCTATCAAACACTATCCCAAGGCTGTAAAGGCTTGTAACTGGGCTGGCCACCAAGGCTCAGACACATAATGGATATGGTGACAGCTATGGCTCTATGCCACCTGCAAGTGAAAGCCCTCCCGATGCGTGCCTTGTGGAGGCTGCTTTGCCTGGGGTGTGATGGGCAGGCAGAAAGGAGAAGGGGAAGTGAGCACCACTGATAGCAGGCACTGAGGGGAGGAGGCTGAGGCTGAAGCCACCCAAATGCCTCACAAGGAGGGGGGAAACTTGTCACACTGAGGAAACACTGGTTGTGAACCTCAAATGATGTCCGACTGCCGCAGGAAGCGGGTAACGGCTCAAGGCTCAATGACCTGAGGACCCCCCCACCTCCACATGGTGTTCTTATACCCCCAGCAACCTGCAGGGAACGTGTTTGCAGCTGCCCATGAAGCCAGAAACGTTTCTTTTAAACGTCAATCCATATTCATCCCACCCCAGCTTGAAACCCTGCCTGGAGGCCACTTCATGGTGATGCTGCATCAGATGGGAGGCGTAGAGCTGAACCCCAGCAGGTGCTGATGGAGCGAGCCACTGAGAGGCCACCCTACCCTGCCTTTTCCCTTCGTGTAACCGATCCTTAAACAGGAGGATAAAGAAACTGCCTGACTGCAAACGAGAGCACGAAAATATTTGCCTCGAACAGATGGTTCTGGTGACTCAGATCGAACACCCCCCTGCTCCGAGCCGTGCTTTGCCAGCTAGAAAACAATGACACGCCGCGGTGACGGTGACGAGCCTAGCTGGGGAAAGTGGAGGGGGAAAAAGAGCACTCACAGGTCCCGGTTAACAGAGAGAAAGGGTTCACCCAGGACCACTTCTCTGGTCTAGCACCAGCGTGGTGGGTGCTGCATGCGTGCAAAGGATGGGGTGCGGGACCGTGGGAGCTGATCTGCTGTCGTTATCCAGGAGGGAGTTACAGCACTTACAGACTCCCAGGGCACAGGGAGTGCTATAAATACCCTCAGCTGCTTGGTTTTAGTGATTTCTGTGGCGGGAAAATTCAGGGAAATTCCAGGATATGGCTATTTTTTGCCATAGTTCTATGCCTTCACTACCCAGATTTTGTCATTTTTGACTACTGGCCAGCCCCGAGCCTGTGCTTCTTCCTTTCCACTGGCTACCTTTACAAATACCCACTGCTCTGCCTTCTCCTTCTCACACTTGATGCTTTCACACCCCTCAAAAAAGCCTGTGCTATATTGAAGCATTCACATTATTCTGGAAGCCTTCAAAACGCCTGTGTTCCTTTCCTTGCAGCTTAACCAAACACAGAGCAGCTGCTGCAATATTAGGTAGGCATCGACTTGAATTACACCTGCAGATGCACTTCTGATTTACCCTTTTTGACTGATTGCTTGCCCTTCATGGCGTAGTTTTGCAGCTAACAGGGAGTAGCTACAGCTGGGGTGATGGTACAGACACAGATGCTTGTCCCTTGCCCAAGCCTTTGCAGTAGAGCTGCTGAGCAAGCCAGCAGTGTGGCTGCTGCGTGCATCCCACCTGAGCATCCCACCTGAGCATCCCTCCTTGCGCTCACACCAGAGCCTGGGGAAAACCAAGACCACGTCTGCTGCTGGCAGGGGGACACACCAGCTCACATCTCCCCACCTGCAAACCCCTGTTCGTGACGGCTGGAAGCAGGGCTGGGAATCCAGACCCTGCCAGGGGAGGTGTTTCCACCTTTCCGCTATGGCCAAGGAAATCTCTATTGTGGTTAGAAGCACTGATGGAAAGGAAATCGTAGTTTTTGCTCTTAAAATGTCTGGTTGGGCTGATGAGTTTCCTTGCCTGGTTTCTGCGGAAGGTTTCTATTCAGGACCATGCATTAGGGGCTTCCCAACCTTTAGCAGAGTGGACAGAAAGATTAGGCTTTTCATAAAGTCCATTAATAAAGCCCTCAAGGCATTGAAGTGAAGCAGATGTACAGCAAGAAAGATCAGATTAACCATCACTTTTCTTGTTTTCCAAGCTGACGTACCATTGCAGGCTGCAAAATAAGGCTACCTTTGCTTCTATCCCTAGGGCATGGTGCATTCACCACTCCTATATGGTGTAATGTATGTAGCATGCACATACATGTATTTATGTACATATGTGTGTGCATGTATCTGATTATTTACCTTACATACCACAGCACAATGATAAAAGTCTCTTCATCTCCTTATCTTGAGGTAACTATTGGTTGCCATACAGAAAATCAGGAATGGGTACAAGCTCATATGTGTTTTCCTGACCATAGCCATGACCATAGGTAGACTGGGAAAGCCAGGCATGATGCCAAAGGCTGCTGTGATCCTCAGTCTTACCTGATTTTGCTTGGTTGGGCTGAAACAGTATCCAAAAGCCTCAACAGCGCCTAAAAGCCTTCAACAGCACTTTTCTATTGCATAAAACCCCACAGACACACTTCAAGAAGGGAAGACGTTTCCCTCTGTTTAACCTTCCCATCCCACCTCCCAGCCCCAATGCCTAGGTTTGGCAGCATCATGAGGTTTCAAAGCGGTTTAAGGACCTATGTATTGGTTAAAACAGCCTGACCAAACACTTGAATATTTTCAGAGGTTAAAATACACCAGGACTTTAAAGCAGGTATTTTTAAATTGCTTCTTTTAATCACCTGAATTTGAGTTTTGGTTCTGTTTTCCTGCTTCCCTAAGGAAAAGCTGGTATTTCAAAAGCTATGGGCTCCAGTTCGAGTGATTCACCCTGCTGCGGAGATCATCTGAATCAAAACAAAGCACGGATCCAGCAGCCACGCTCGCTAAGGGAGAATTAAGGCACTAATGCCATTTTTAATTGGCCTTTATGAATAATCATGACACATGTTCCCGGTTGCTCTCTTCTAGCTTTGTTAGGGATAATCCCTTGCAAAAGAGAGCCCCTGCCGGTTTGGAGACCATTATCCTCAAAGACAAACAGCCTCCGGAGGCAAGGTGGGCCCCGCGCTCTGAAAGGCATGGACCAGTCATTAAGACATGATGCTGGACATCCTCCTCCTCACAGGAGGGTGGCTCAGTGCCTCTCTGGCACAGGGTACCCAGTGATTTCAGAGCTATTCCCAGGGAACAACAGTGTCCTGCTGCTCTTTCCATGAACCCTGCAGGATGTTCCCAAAGAAGGGAGCTGCTCCAAAACACTGTTCTCATGATGCAGAATGCATGCATGAGCCCTCAAGCCTCCAGTCTTCCAGTCAATGCACACCTTGCCCATCCCAGCAATCACAAGGGGGATTTTTCCCTTTCCATGAAACAGAGTTTCAGACCTGTGTCCTTTCTCACATGCTGCAGTCACATCTGTCCTGCCTTAACAGCAGGTTTTGCCTGCAGGTCTAGCACAGTGGTGAGCATCCACTGATGACCACTTCTGCAGATCTCTCTGGCAAAGCAACGGGGCTGTAGCATGGCTTTGCAAAGCGGAGAAGTCAAGCAGCACATCTCTGCATCACCAGAGGTGTACACATAGGGCACCATTCTGCTGCATTGGTGCATAGCTTGAGGAGCTCAGTCCCTCCAAACCTCCTTCCTACCGTAGCAACCCTTGGAATACAACCTCAGAAACTACATGCTGGCTCAGCCAAAGCTCATCTTTAAAAACACATTTAACAAGTGATACCAGGAAATAAGCCATTAAGAAATGCACCACCAGCAAATAATAATAAATCATGGCTGATTAAAAGCGACCATTATCCCCTTTTGGGACATTCAGCTATGGCCCTGACATGGCAACCACCTGGCCTAGCCTTGTCCTTCCTAAATGAATCATAAAATGGTTTGGGTTGGAAGGGACCTTAAACCCTCCAGTTCCAACCCCTGCCATGGGCAGGGACACCTTCCAATGGAGCAGCTTGCTCCAAGCCCCTGTGTCCAATCTGGCCTTGGACACTGCCAGGGATGGGGCAGCATTTACATCTTGGTTATGAACACCAAAGACAAACTTGCCTGAGGGTGATGCGCACCCATCCCAAATCAGGTGGTGGATGTTGCCTTGCAGATGTGCTTTTCCTTCCTTCTGGCTGTTGAGGAGGCCTCGGTGAGTGGCTCACACTCCGTTGTGTCCAGTCAGATGTAATGTGGAGGAAGAGCAAGGTCTCTCCCATGTGGAATGTGAACGGGCATCACTCTAGGCATCACTCATGCCATGGGCACCAGGAACAGTTAGAGCTCAGGAGAAAGGTTAAACAGCTTCATCACACTCAGCTTTGAGAACCAGGTTTCCTCTCACAAGGGAGAACCACGGGTGAGCTGGAGGGAACAAAACCAGCACGCAATGCCCATTGGCACGAGGCTTGAGTTTTCAGACACATCTGCAATTAGAATTAAAAGGGGAAAAAAAGAGCTATAGAAAAAGGATGGAAAAGGTGTGAGTTATTTCACTCCATAGATTTTCCAGCATTCAGTTTCCTCAGCCAAGGCCATGGGGGCTGCAGACATACATAAGGCTGTTACTGTTGCTCTGGGGGCAGGAAGACTGCAATTCCCACGTGTGCTGGTTTTGGCTGGGATAGAGTTCATTGTCTTTATAGCAGCTGGTATGGGTCTGTGTTGTGGGTTTGTGCTGGAAACAGGGCTGATAACACAGGGATGTTTTAGTTCCTGCTGAGCAGGGCTTGCACAGAGCCAAGGCCTTTTCTGCCCCTCACCCCAGCAGTGAGTGGCTGGGGATGCACAAGGGGTTAGGACAGTTGACCCCAACCAAGCAAAGAGCATCAGGCAGGCTTAAGCCTAAAAGCAGTTGCGTTTGGGGTGTTTTTCTTTATTCACCTTCACGCCAAAGGAAAACCAACCTTTTGCTTCTGTTGGCACACAGGCAACTTCTGCACGGGCAGCTCCAGCTTGTTCATGCAGTGCCAACAGAGGCAGGCCTGCTATTCAATGCAAAGCAACCCAAACCTTGCGCTCATGCCATGTCGTAGGAGCCCAGGGTGCTTCAATTGGTGTTTCAGAGGCTGCACCTCAGCAGCTTGGCTGAGCAGTGGGGAGCAGCTCCGAGCTGGCAGCGTTTGCCATGTGAGTGTCCCATGGGCACTGGAGACCCTGGCACCAGCTGCTCTGAGGGTTAAAAGTGATGGGAGCAAACCTAAGCCAGGATCCTGGTCCACTGGCCACCCTTCAGAAGCTCAGGAGCGTGCACGCAGGCACCCAAGGGATGTGGGGAAAGCATCCCCATCTCAAGCTGGTTTAGGCTGGAATACAGGGGAATCCTATGAGGAGTAACTCGGCAGTAACAGGAAAAGGAATCACCACACAGCACAGCTCTTGGAGTGAGTTTGGTTTTCCAGACTGAGAAGCCTGGGAATGAGCTCTGGTTTGGCATCACCTGTGTGATGTGGTACCTTCAAAGCTTGGAGCCACATTTTGGCCTGGCAGATCCCACTGTGTCCCAAGGTTATTCTATTCAGGTTTCCGAGCTTGAAGCCGCAATCTGGATCGAGAGCGGGTTCATGCACAGAGCAGGCCCTCACCAAGTGCGTGTGATGAAGAGGGTGTTTTTGTGCTGCTGGGAAATAAATGAATGGCATCTTGTACCTTTTGGCACAGGATTCATCCCCTGTGCTGTTTGTTTTGTTCCAGCATTTTCTCCCTCCTGGCTTCCTGACATGGGTCATGCTACTAATTCACCTGCAGAGCCTCTCAAGAGCTCACACTTGTCTCCAATGGAGTTTATGTAGCTCATTTAGCTGGCCCTGGGGAACAGGTACTGTCTTCTCCTCCATCACCTTCACTGTGACTGGCATGGTCATGACACATCTTACCATACATTAATCATCCTTCCTTACTGATGCTGTAATCAGCTTCATTTCATGCTCAGTGTGACATTTAAAGCTGTTTACACTTTGGTGCTCTGGTGTGCTGTCATTGCAAATGCCAAACCCAGCCTCATGGCCCAGAATTATTTGTTGATTTTTATTTCCTTTTTAATTATGCAATTTTCCATTCCCATTTGGGTTTTATCATTTGCTGGAGAGTTGGGATGAGGAAAAAGGGTAGCATAAAAGGCAACCTGACAGGGGAAAAAGAGGGAAAAAAGAGGGGAAAAAAGAGGAGCTGTGTGAGAGCAACAAGAAAAATCACAAGAACAACTTAAAATGACTTTATTTTTTAAGTATATTAGCACAATATTTACAAAATTGTTTCATGATTCATAAATAAAAACATTTTCTTGGGTAAAGACTATAGAGCTATAGATATTTAAAATGTCTATATATTTATACATACACACATACGTACACTCACGAATGGAAGCATACAGTTATGAACAACTTTGGTCTGAAAATACTGGTGGGAAAAGGCTGGGTGTTATCAGTGACTTTTTAAACGCTCCCTTGTACATCTGTACCCACGTGAAATCCAGAGCAGAGCCCTTAACACAACAACAGGATAGTGAGTTTCCCCCATTTGTGGGGCAATTGCTCCTGCAGCCTGTTCACAGCCATCAAGCTCCTCTTGTTTCAGCAGTGCTTAGTAACAGCTCGGCCTCATCCCACCATGACACAAACAGGTTCTACTGCAGTCTGCTTTACAGAAGTTAACATAAAGCTATTATACATAATGGTTTTGATAAGGCAGAATACCACAACACAATTCCAGTTGGTTTGGTTTTTATTCCTCAACTGCTCAACTTTCAGCTTGCCAGAGGAAATCACTAGTTATAAAGAGGGAGCTCTGCATGGTACTTAATCAGGTCAATTCTTACACTGAATTGTTAATGGAGAGTAATCTCCCTTTCTTTAGGTAGTGATTGCTGGGATTACGGAAAAGTCTGTATCAAGATTCATACATAGGAGCTCAGATATCAGATGAATACTCCCACTGACAGACTGAAGGTATGAAAGCAAAGTGTAAATCGTACACGCTTCTTAACTTTTTATCACACTAATAACCCTCTTCACTGTGGCCAGTTCCACTGATCTGAGCAAGGGCTGGACCGTGGGCTGCTTTAAGCTGTTCACCCCTGCAGCCCTAGCAAGAGGGCTGTTCATAAGAGTCAGTGTTGTACAATCAGATACCTCAATTTCATTCTCTTGATGCAAGGTGACTGCACCAAGATTGGAGCTCAATATGCAGAGACCAGAATCCCTGCAACATGCACCCAAACATGGATATGAACCTTAGCTCGTAACATGCACATCCAGATGTGCCAAATTACTCAAAAATCTTTAAAGACATGGATTTATTATTTTTTCACATGACTGTTTGGTAAGAGCTTTCCAAACCAAGTTTTTAATTGCTAGGAGGAGAAAAACGTGGTGCCTTTGAAAGGCATTCCCTTAGGATGAAAAGGAGACAGCATCAAGATTTCTACGAAGTATACATGAAGCCCAAGAGAAGCCAACTGCATTGGAACAACTCTCAAAACAGTTATAAAACGTGGTAAAATCTCATGGAATGTGCAAGTCCTAGAAAAAAATTGGTTTTTAACTGTACCACTTACATATATACAGAAACTGAGCCTCCTCGCTTCTCATCAGCTCCTCCTACTTACTTTCTATTTTATCTATTTGTGATGTAACGGCAGCATCACAAACTTGGGTCAGAAATGGAATAGCTCCTTGTTTCCAAAACAAGGTTTTAAAACTCTGTCCAATGTACACTAAATAGGACAACTCCTATTTTTATGAAGCATCCATGACTTTTACAAATTCACTGAGTTAAGAAAGCCTGAAGTTGCTTCCAGTACCACACACCACACGACATGAACACACACAAGAACCACATTCAGCATGAAAATTACTAGCTGCTGTGCTCCATAATTCCAGTGCTGAATTAGGCTCCAACAGCTGAGCAGTTTCTCATCAAAGAATACAGAAGAGGCACAGAGAACTCTCTCACTGGACTAAAATATTGGCCACCAGAGCACACATGACTACTGTCCATAGAGAGGAACACTACTGTTTCGTGGAACCAGGAGAACCCAGTTACTGACTTAAGGAGAGCTGGGAGTAAACTTTGTACTGATGGAACTTTGTGTATAAGCATTTTATTTATTCTTTTTATAGAAAAGTTTTGCTGAATGTCAGAGAAAGATGTCTTTGTACAGTCTTGATTTCCTGCTTGTATCATAGACGTATGACCATACCTTGCCCATGCACACAAATAAAGAAAACAATAGTCTAAATGGTATTGCAATCTGTGGGCCGAGCAGGCCCGTTATCGAAGCAGTGACTAATGATAGCTTCTGAAAATAATACCACTAAGGATTCCTGCAGGGAGACCCTGCAGTGGGCAAACAGTGCTTTTCATATGCTCACCCTCAAACATCCCACATATACCGTAACAAAAGAAAGAAAGATCACATGTGGGCAAACACACATGGTCCTTGCTACAGCTGCTGTGACTAGAAAATGACCTCATTTATATCAAAAGCACTTTTGCCACACATGCAAAACAACTAGTTTCCTGAATTTCTTCTCGTTGAGTAGTGCATCTTCAAGGCCACGGTGTATCAACAACGGTGTACTTTTCACGTATCACATTGCTCTGCAGTTCTGTGAGTTAAAGAAAGAAAGAAAGAAAGATTGTTTGGGAAGGGCAGCATCATTTTGTGCTTACAGCTTACAAAATGACCTATTTCTATTTCAAACTCCGAAAGCACACTCAGTGCTGATGCTCAATGGCACTAACAGTAAGTGATGTTTCAGCCTCTCGACAACAGAAAAGGCGGACGCTGTCCTGGAGCTCCGACTCATGACCTGGAATCAGCTGTAGCAGCTCCCAGATTTAGCTGTCTGACCCATCCTGTCTTCACTACCAACACTGGTTTACTTTCACACACTATTTTCTATGTTAGTGTGCTTCAGCATCTGACCCATCCTCACCCTCACTGTGTGTGTGTGAGCTTTCAAGGGAATAACAAAGCTCAAAAGGTTCTTGCCTCGAGCTTGCGAGTCAGAGCCCATAGCCTTTGATCTGCAAAACCTCCAGGTATTTTTAGGAGCAGAAAAAGCAGATTTCTAACCCTACCCTAAAAGTCAAAAATAAAATGGATAATTAGCGATTCCTGGGCTTTTGGAAGCTCCACCTCAGCACTACAAGAGGAGGCATGTTGTTATAAGACTAAACGAGACCTAAGGAGAAACAGTCAACTTACTTAAAACTGGATCTCCAAGCAGAACTCTACCTTGCTCTTCAGCATGTGCTAACTGTACTGATCCCATACCTATTTCTCTTCTGGTCAGTTTTCAATGCAGTAGACTGGCAAATATCTATTTGTTTCCTGATCCCAAGCAACTGCCTTGAAAAACAAGGACCTACCACCCACTCCTCATTACACTAAGTGGTATACATTTATCAACATATTTAGGAGAAACCAATAGAGCTGTTCTCTGTACTGCAAAAGTGCTTGCATCCCTATTGGTTTAGAAAATAATACAATGGTGTATTTGGAAGAATCACATGGAAACATAAATCCATGCTGTTTGTAAGGAAGCCTGTTTTAAAACGTCAACTAATGCACCTTTATGTTTATTGCCACATCGTTAATTCATGCCTTCCAGAAGTGGCATCATATAAAAATACTTCAAGTAAATTAACACTCTGAATTAACAGATTCAGAGTGACTTTACTACTGACAAGCAAAACACCATAACTTGATGCAGGAGTACTATGCTAAGGGTCTAGTGATACATCATGACAAGCTTAGTTTCCAGGAAGAAACCCAAATACCAATAGCATCAACAAGTGCTCTTTTATCCTGCTCCCATGTAAAGGAAATACAGCTTCTGAATAGAAAAGAATCAATAAAAGGACTTTTCTTTTTTAAACCTGAGCATCTAATCTAGAATACAAGATCTTCAATGAGAGCAATGTGGCCAGGCAAATTCTGCTGCTCTTGGATGGCTATGAGCTGCAGGAAGCAAGAAACTTTGCAAAGCAGGCTACCCAATTCAGGTACCAGTTTGGAAATCTGGGGCCAAGTTAACACAGTCCCTCTCATTTCACGGAGTATTGTAAATGAGGAGTCTACCTGTAGTACATGTTGCAATCTTACAGGCTATTAATACCAGCATTAAGGACAGTTTAAATCAGAAGAAAGCTTAAATGAGGCCGGGACAGTGAAATAATACATCTCTGATTACTGTATTTGGTAGATCTTTAAATACACAGAATATCCAATGGGCAGAAGTCACAGTGCTCCATTAGAAGATCAGAATGCAGGTTTCTCAAACAGAACTTGAAGTTATTTAAGCTGTTCTTAAATGTTATCAAGGTGTTTAAGCTCTGTTGGTTTTTAAACACTCCTATCTGACCCTAAAACAAATAATAAAATTGAGTGAAATCTGACTGCAATACAATGCAACAAAATCCAGAGAATGCAGACAGCATCTAAAGGGGGAAGGGGTAGAGAAAGTCTACTTTCAAACCACTTTCCTGTGAGCTTCCATAGAGAAGCCTTACTTACATTAACATCAATGACAAAGACCACCACCAAAACAAAAACCAACCACAACCCACCACCAAGGAAACAGACCATCCATCTTAAATACTTAAAGCATACAAACTATTTGACTTTCCCACATTTGATCAGAAACATACTATTTAATAGCTGAGTCACCCTCTTCACTGCTTAGAAACACACATTCTTCCCCTATGCGTAATACAGAAAAGATGTATTCTTTCTTTTCAATGAAATATAATCTGAGTAAAAACAGTACCTGCACTGAACCCTGTCCTTCAAATGCTATCATATTACACCAGTAGTGGGTAATTATAAGCATCCAAACCCCCAAGTACATGTTAATGAAAACAAGGATCTGGAGATATACTTGGACTTACCATCATTCTAACATCACTCCTTTTGCATCTTTAAAAGCCAAGCAAATGGGTTAGTAATGAGCAAAACAGCAAGAAATGCTTCATAATTAATATTCAGATTAATTATAAAATTTAGGTTAGCACTTGCTACTACTCAGCATGCCAATTAGTGAACAGAATAGCAAAAAGAAAAAAGCTAAATAACATTCAGTCTCTTTCCCCGTATTAATTTCCCCAATCTTAAGCACTATTAGAGTTTCCCAACACCATGCTGGAGTTTGCCCAACCCAAAGGAATATGAAGAGAGTGACAAGGATAAATTTTGCTACGATCATAAGCATTCCACCAAGATAAATGCTTATGAAGAAGAATTAACATCAACTTTCAAGACCTGTGCCTCTTTTCCACTCACAAGTTGAACTTCTTGCAAATTAAAGCGGATAGACATTAATATCCTGGTATTAGATTGGGCCTAAAGCAGTCAAGCAATGCCACTGGCTAGCAAGCACAGCAGCGTTAGAACAGGGAGTCTGGAGCTGCAGGCATAATTTTATCAGGAGATCAAACTCTCACCAACACACACAAGCACATTAGTTGACATACCGATCTGCCATCTCAGTGCTGTTGTATTGAGAGCTACAATTCATTTTTGACCTTTTTCCATACTTAATCCCTTAATTAGAAGATAAGCCTTGAATATCACCTACCATTTAGTGGTTCTTCTACAGCTTTCTGCAAAACATTTAAAAATATATATATGTATAAAAAGCCTTCATGTTTACTTCTGGCTCGCCACAGTTAAATTACTCTAATAGACATATACAGTAAGTAGTGATTCTATGAAAACGAAGAAAGCTGGACGTTAATAAAATTCAGGACTAGGCTTCTGAAAGACATTACATCAACCAATAACTGCATTCTCCAGATTCACTTTTTCCCCAGAATATGTTTTATCTCCGATGAAATACCTGTAGGTGGCAGCAAAATGCATGCACATACTACTTGCAAGCTCTAACGCCTAACTGATTTATCCTGTGATTTGCTCCAAGGTTAGTACTAAAGCAGCATGACTAAAAGGGATAGTAGCCATGCAATCAAGGGAGTGTATTCCAAAAGTGTTTCTCAAAAGGAAATACACCACGGTTGTGCGTTTAGTCTGGTAGACACCCATCAGAAACACCGCATGCAATCTACAGAAATGTTAAGGATTAAAACATCAGTAACGGGTTAGGATGGCAGATTGCAGAACAGGCCCTTTTCCCCCTCTTAGGCTCAATAAAAGATAAAGCAGTGTTTTGTGAGTGTGCCCCAGTGTCAAAATGAAGCACTTCACTGTTATTACGTCTTCCATAGTCTTTAGATTACACAGAATCAAAGCATACTTGCAAAATTACATCTATTTACTGCCTCAAAGTAATATATGCTGAAGAGCTCTTAATGCAAATGAGCCACATATTAAAACACCTCATTTTTCACTAGGTCCCCATAATTTTCAGAAGTTCATGGCCACAAATTATTGGCACCTGAATTCCTCTGTATCTGAGCCTCTGCTATTTTCAGTGACTGAGATTTCCAATCACCACTAAGCTTTATAAACTTCTTTTGACTTCATTCTTGTCTCTGATTCAGCGAATAACACAGTATTCACTACCATGTAAGTTGTGGCTATTTCTTTGCTTGTGAAATCCTTGCTGCAGCATAAAGAGATAAGCTCATGGAGAGAATGGAGTTCCATGTCGTCTCTATTTCAAAGCTTACTTACAACCAAAAACTAAGTTTAAACAAAATAAATCTCCTCTTGCCCTGTTTGCTTCCATTCTCAAGTAAGCACATGTACATCATACAAAGGCAAAGTGTTTTGGAAGAAGTGTATCTGTAATACACTTCTTGGCTCATTCTTGTAACAGTTAACTTTGTGAGCCTTTTTCTCTACGCACTTATATTCCTTTCATAAATAAGGGAGCAATCACCTGAAAACTGGTCCTTAAAATTAAAATAGATAAGAGGAAGTAATATATCTCTGTTGTCCTATCTGCAGTCAGCTCTCCTGCCCCACTGCTAGGAACCATCTTTCTTCAACAGCTGGGTCTCAGGCTGTAGACTGAAGAGGAGACCTGGAAATGTGCCTCAAACGATGGCTGCTAGCCAAGAAATGGAGTGACAGTGTTTGCCATGCTCCCCCTGCTACAAGGAGATTTTACTGCTATTTCAGTTGTGCCTCTTTACTTGCTTCTGCAGAACTCCAGCAATCAGGCAGTTCACATTCATGGATCACCAGAAAGCACTGCCTAAGCCTGTGAAAATTACTGCTTTAGGAACCATTACTCTAGAATTCAAAACCACTGATTGAAAAGCCTTCTTTAACAAAGTGCTTTTCCATTTGTTCTGTGTTACCTAAAGACAGACATTCTGCTTTCAGATGGTCTCAGCAAGTTAAGGGGCATTACAGGAAAATAACATAAAAAGATCAAGACTGTAGCATCAATATAGCTGGGAATTCAATATTAAATAATACTGAATTAAAAATTAAAGGGTTCTGGTGTAAAAGACAATAGGAAAAAAACTCAAACCCTTAGTCTTTGTTATAGGCCACCTAGATGAAAAAAATTCAATGGTATTCTGCACTCAGCTTAATGAAAAGCATCTTCATTAAGGTGAGCAAAAGGTCTTTATGAATTCACATGAAAGTGCATTGTAAAAGAACACCAAACTTCCCTTCACATCCACCACCTTTTTGGGACAGCCCTTGAAATTCCATTTGGGCACAACAGTCAGTGTAGCCATTAGGTATGGGCGGCAATTACAGTACTATAGACACACTCAATAGGGACAATGAAGACCACCAACTCACTCCACATTAGACATCTGTTACACAGCCAGAACTTTTGCTTGCTACCAACCTGGTCTGAATTGGAACTAGTGAAGAAAGGTTCAGTATCTCACTACAATCCCCTGAGCCATCTAGTCACCCCAAATTTATTAATTTTAAGCTTACCCCTGGACGAGGATGATCTTTCATTCTGGAACCTAAAATAATTACAGAAAAAGTGACCAGGCAAATGAATAAATGTCATTACCAAGCAAATAACAATATCCGACAGAGAAGCAACACTCAAACCCAAAGCTTCTGTTATCCAAACTACTCAATATGATGACCTGCAAGTTCTTAAAGCCTCTAAGCACTCCCCTGCTTAGGAACTAAATAATCTTGTCACGTACAGCCTGCGAATTGTCTCACTCATGCATTCAGCTGTAAAAATGAATTATGTTACACACTATTCTTTGTGATTATTTCGGTGTGCTGGGATCCACCCCAACAGTCACATTTGACTTCTTCAGCCAGCATAATCAAAGTACAAATGCAATATTAATGCAGAATGTTAGCACAAAGTTGTACAGATGAGTACCCCAAAGGAAGTTATTTGTATTGCTGTAAAAAGGTTTGCTTCAGGTCTGTCACATTTTTGACTCATCTTTATCTACCTCAGGTACCAAATACTAGGCATTCTGCCTTAATTTCTTCTTCAACAGAAATCCTCCTTGTCTGTCATTTCTGACCATGCTCAGACATGGTGTGCACATACTAAACCTCAAAGACTGCACAGTTCAATGCAGACTAGGGACAGCACTGACTGCACACACATCAGCTTGTGTCTGGAAGCAATGTATCCTTAATTGCAAGGTTCTGTGTCTAACAAGGCTGTTGGAAGAGCCTTCATACACAGCTTGAAACAGTCACTCTGCTCTCAGACCCAAGCTGTAAAGTCCATGTAATGTTATGCTGAGGTGTGCCAGCATTCCAATCACACAGCATTACCATGGGTTTTGCCTATTTAGCAGGCGTGACTGGCTTTTTTACCTTTAAATCTCTCACCTTTTTGATACCTGGTGAACAGATCAGTTTCTGAAACAAAGTATTGCTATTCTTTGCTCCTGGCTTTTACAGTTAAGCACAAGAAAAAGCAGGATTCACTAATATGAAAGGTGTGCATTCAAATCACTCTTCACTTTAACCTGCCTCTAACCAGTGGAAATCACTAGGCAGATTTTGCTTCTTCACATTCATATTTTGATAAGCCTTTGTGTAGAACGGCTTATGGGGTGGTGCAGACAAGTCTTGAAATCCATTTGCTCTCTCTCCATTCTAAGCTTCAGCCAGGCAGCTGTGAAACTGCAGATATTAAACAGGAGCATCCATCCAACAGTTGAAACACTCTTCCTTAAGAAACCTGTCTGTGTTGATCTCTAAACAGTTTCTTATGATAAGCTGTAAATTTCTTTACTCAGAGATTGCCCACAGGCTTTACAAAACAAAGCCAATGCATACAGGCAACTTGTCAGTAATTTATTGAACTATGGAACTGTGAAATTGCACCTTATGTTCAAATAAACTGTGCCTACCTCTGAAAGTAAAACAGAAAAAAATTGCTCTTCTGAATATTTAGATGCCAAAACAGAAAGATAAAAAAAATAATGCAGAATATTAGGTGCTACTTACCCATAATAAACACGTAAGCCAGACTAAGCAAATTTGCAATGGCCATAATAGCTAAGCCAGCAATCACAACAGACCCATGTAATGGAGGACAGGCTGTTAAAAACAGGGTAAAATAAACTATTATCTGACACAAGTAAAAGCACAAGCTTTTATTTTCACATGTAAGTGAATACTAAAATAAATACACCTGATAAAAACAGACATGATTCATTTCTCTTTCAAAGCTATCCCAAAACTATTTCCCCTATCTTCCTTTTTATGTATGTATTCTTCAACAATACAGAGGCATTCACTGATTCATCCTGCTTAGCTGTACTATTCTATTAGAGTTTAGCTATTCTACTGCCACTCACTGCAATTGACAACATTCTTCTGTTAATTTTATTTCAAACTTCCATCTTCAGTCCCACTTATTTTGAACTGTAACCACATTCAATTACAGAATACAAGACTGTTACTAACAAAACAGGATAAAAAATGGGAAGGGACCAGATTATGAGGGTAGTTCTGAGGCAAATCCACCACAGGTAACAGGGATGCTCCAAGTTTACAGGGGTACCAAAGAGCAGGAAGAGGCTATTCAAACTAACCCCAGTTCTCCACAGAAACTCCTCATCCTCTGATCCTTGTTTCCAGCGGCCTGAAGTCATCTCAAGTACCTGTGAGCTCCACCTAAGATGAGCTATTTCTACTGACACACAAGGGTCACTGAGCTTAATTTCCAGAAATACAGGTACCATCTACCTGCCTGAAAAGGTCACCCTGAAAAACTGGGAATACTTTCCATCTGAGAGCATAATAAATACATTTTCCATTTCACGTGACTCTAGAGGTTTATCAGAAATCTCTCATCAGCTTATTTTACTATTACATTTGACAACACCTGGGTGCCCCTTACAAATACTTCTATAAATACTAAACAATAAGCACTGAACTCAAATCACAACCCTGCTGAAATTTCACCCAGAACAGACAGCCTTCCAGTATCTGAAGGGGGCCTATAGGGATGCTGGGGAGGGACTCTTCATTAGGGATTGTAGTGATAGGACAAAGGGTAACAGGTTCAAACTTAAACAGGGGAAATTTAGATTGGATATAAGGAGGAAATTCTTTCCTGTGAGGGTGCTGAGGCACTGGAATGGGTTGCCCAGGGAGGTTGTGAATGCTCCATCCCTGGCACTGTTCAAGGCCAGGTTGGACGAGGCCTTGGGTGATATGGTTTAGAGCGAGGTGTCCCTGCCCATGGCAGGGGGGTTGGAACTGGATGATCTTAAGGTCCTTTCCAACCCTAACTATTCTATGATTCTATAAAATAACCAACCAAATCAATGAAGAACGTCTCTATGAAACAAAATCAGGGGTTTAAAGTTTTTCCAATGAGCTTCATTATGTATTTTACTACTAAATATACTACCAAGGACGCCTAGTCCTAAGCTCACCCTTTTCTCTGTTGTGGGGTTTTCTCACGGGCAGAGGGGAAAGCAGGCAGGGAACAAAGGCAGGGAGAAGAGGTATCACTGTATGCAGCGTTTAACTGGTGTTCCTCCAAAACAGCAACTGGTTTTCAGTGCTGAAACAGAATGCCAGCCACAACCAGACTCAGAACAGTCTCAAGAATGCTTCCAAGTTGACTGCCTCTGCATCTGCCTCCTTAGGCTGTTTCAGTGGTATTAGTTTCCTAGCAACTCAGTTATCAGTCGCAGAGATTAACAAGGGATTTCTGATTTATCCATTGAACATGAGAAAATCGTTCTAGTAGTTTAGTTTCTAAGTACCCCAGGCCTCAGTAAGAATAACAGCAATAAAGCTCAGTGGTGGTTTCAGGTGACTCTTCAGGGAATTAACTGTTGCACAATTAATTACCTGTTTTTTCTGCTTTAAAAAGCAACTGCTCATAGAACACAGTCATGCTGGATGCAGTCGTACTAATGAAACCAATACACGTAATACTACCTTCGGGCTATTCTTCTTTCACCAGATAAAAGAGCGTTAGCACAGTAAACCTAAAATACATTTACAGAAGTGACTTGCTAACACTCAATGGGGTGAAGCTGTTTGCACAGCATTTTAGTGCTAGACATAAAAGAAATACCAGGCATAGGCAAAAGGAAAAAGACACTTTTACAGAACATAAATTGCTTACCTGAGACACACAGTGCAAAACCAACCACAGCAATGACATAACCAAGAATGTGCAAACCTATCAGAGCAAATGCTGCTTGCGGTAGGCTATCAAAGACTGAGAAAGACAGAAAGAGAAACAGAATTTTAACTTGTAAAGTTGAACTAGAGAGACACAAAAAATAGATCATTTCTATGAAGCTAGGGAATAGGTTCTCTTCAATTCCAAGCTCTGCCAGCCAGTGCAATAACAAAACTCACAAGTCACTGTAAGTCACTCGGGGCTCTTATATGTATACACAGACACATAAACATTTATGGCTATAGAAATAAGTTTATAAATAAACCACAAGTAGAAAAAAACTAAACACATACAAACAACTTAATTGCTCATCCCAGCCCCAAGACCCAGGAAAGAAGAGCAGGAATCACTCGGATGTCCTACCCCAAATGTCATTTTTCAAGCAGGTAACTTATACACTTCTTCCCTGAAGCATTTTAGCCAAACAAATACAGGTTAAACATTTTGTTCTGAGAGACTAGGAAGGTCAAGAATCCAGGATGCTATTGTAGCACCTATTTATGAAAATGAAAGCAGTATGTAGATCATGTGATGGAGAGAAAAGACACTCAGGTTTAGCATCAGTATATTCTTGAGCTAGTGAATAAATAAATGCTCACCGATTCCAAACATAACATATTGAAGCGGTACCAAAATCACAGCAGGGACTACAATCAGACCGAGGCCAGCTTGATTCTGTGCAGTATAGCCATCTGCAAACATTTATATGGAAATTAGTAAAACAAAAATACTTGATTGGAATAAAGCACAAAGCACCAGAAGTAAATCACTGGTATCGACTTTTAGGGTGCAGGAAAAAAAACGTCAGTAAAGCACCAGAAGTCACCCCCCAGCCCCTAATATTCACCCAAAGTAACAGGACAGAAAATAGAACTAAATTGGGTGTCTGCATCCCCCTGTGATTACCTGAGGGCCTGACAAGCACAGTGATGGTTCTGTTGTGTTCTATAATTATTACCTCTTTTTTCAGTTTAATATTAGTAGACAGCAAACAAGAAGCGGTATTAACTTCCATACTACTGCATGGAAGAGGTTCACTGGTGCTCTTGTTCCCTTCAACTAGGAAGGCAATTTTAATGCACTTACCTTGGACAAAAAGAACAGTGCCTACAACAGCAGCAACTATGAGGGCAGCAATGGCTCCGATAATGCCTGTTTTCTTCTGAGGTACAGTTTCATATTTTAATACTTGAAGACAAAACAGAGACAGAGAGGAAAACAATCAGAGACGCATAATTCTCTCACTAAAACACACAGATTTGATGATTAGGATTCTTATTACACCCTTTTATAAAATCCAGGTGGTAAGTTATCACAGTAACTTTGGGACACAGCACAGGTTAACTCAGGGAGATGCATTACTGACAAATAACATTGCAGTGAATCTGTTACCCAGGTGAGTGTCAGATAGGGACTCAGAAATTACAGGTTTAATTCTCTTCCCTGTGACACTGTGCGAACTCAGTTGGATCACCTCTGTCCCCAACGGAACAGGATTCCCACCTCACCAGAATACTTTGAAGATGAGTAGGTATAAGATGACCTACATGCTCAGATGCTGTAAACAAGACTACTTTTCAGTAAAACTGCACTGCTAAATAGCAGCCATCTCAGAAATGGTTGATTCCAGTGGAGGGTTTCAAAGCAGCAGCACTTTAGTAGCCTTCAGAAAAGAAGGAACAGTACAAATACATCATCATAATAAACTGTATTTGTTTCTGCCTTATACGCTGCTAAAATGGAGACCAAAAAAAGGCAGCTCTTGCTCCAAAAGCTTGAAAATTAATACACCAACAACTTGATATATGTTGAAATTGGTAATCACAAACAGCAAGCAAATACTGTAGGAAATTTCAGGATGAAAAGCATGGAGCATGTCCAGAATTAACATCCACTTAACATGGACCAGCGTTTTAAAAACAGGTATTCGTTTTCAACCTCTGCTCATGGATGGACCCTTGAAGAGTCCCACAACACTTTCAGACATTCATGAGAAGGTAATAAAGGAAATTATATACAGACGGCTGAATATGTGATTACTATAAATCACACTGGGTGCAATTTCTTTCCATTTCTTATGGCCCCAACTCCAAGCAGAATTTATTTATCTTTTTAGAAGTCTACAAATTGAAAAAGGCTGAAAAAAAACAACCCTAAATCAAAGACTGATGTAACAAACTGCACCACAGGGAACCATCTGAAAAACTAGGCCATAAAGCACACTCTACATTGCACAGTGTTGGAGACTGGTATAAAGCGCATCTGAGGATGTCTTGACACTGATGGATGTATTGCCTCTGAAAAGATTGAACAAAATAATTAATGGCCATGTTAAATTATATTTCAGCCTGTGCTAAAAGACCAGTGAACAATTTTATATTAACACCATCCTTCTCTACTACTGGTTTTATGACTGTAAAATGAAACATGTTTCTGTTCAATAATGTTATGGTGAACCAACAGTGAAATAAAGCTTCCTTATTCTAACCAATGACAGGAGATGGTATGTATTATACCCCACCAAAATTACACACATGCAAAAAGGCTCACAGCTTCCAACAGTACTGGCAGCAGAAACACCACCTCATGGCGGACCAGCTCTAAACACAGACCCTTTAAGCTGCACGTCCCATCTTTGTCTATGAAGACATACAGCTGCTAAAAATCTTAACCCCAGAAAGCAACCCTTGACCTCCAAGCAAACAGAGCAGACTGGTCCAGACCCCGCTGCTTAGGGCTAGACCCCTTTACAACAGAGAGCCAGTGTCCACAATGGCATGACTGTGGCACGCTGAAGCCCCAAGACCCATGGTTTTGAAGAGGTCATATTCTGAGTTCACACGTCCCAAATTCTGCATATTCTATGTCAGACTAGCGTTTTCACAGCTTCATGATAGAAATGTATGCTATATGTCCTGAAAGAGCACAAGGCTCACTGAAAAGGAAATGGAAGACTATGCAGCACGAAAGCGTGTAAGTAATACTGCTTATTAGGAACTACCTTGAGAACTGTATACAAGTTAACTCTCTAATTGTGTCAGCTGATTCATGCCAAAACCAAGCCCAAAAATGACCGTAAGTAACAGCATGGATGATCAGAAGAGGATTCTAGAGCAAACCAAAAGCCAGTATACCTGACAAAGCAGTCATATACCTTTCTGTGTATTATCTGCAACAATTCTACCACATATCTTTCAGGTGTAAGCACCATCTTTCACCTTACATGGATGCCTTTAGGTACACATGTAATTTTAAGATAAATCTTTAGGGCAAATCATTAATTACAAAGAATTAAAGAGTCAATACTTACCAATAGCACTTAACTGAGCCGCACACAAAGCAATAACTAAGAACAGTAACGTTATGATGATAGCCCTTTCCATTAGAAGAAACCATGATCCTAGAGAACAAGCAAAGAAAAATGGGAAGAAGGAAACAAAAACTGAGGTTATCACAGTCTTACCTTTATTGCTCCTCTTCAGCTATGCTCTACATTGCCAACTATTACATACAGTATTGAGCAATTAAAGTTATAATAGGCTAAGCATGTTCTGCCTATGTATTTTTCACTCTGATCTTGTTTGAGACAACCTATTTATTCTTTAGTTATTTTCTTTTTCTTCAGTACTTCTAGTTACCCTTGCATTTTCCAAACTGGAGGTCTTAACCTCCCCTAGAGCAGAGGATATGTTTATGCTATTGTCTGGCAACACAAGCTAGCTAGCTTGTGGTACTACAAACAGCACAGTGGATCAGAGAAACAGTATATTCAGGTTAAGCGGGGAAGATACGAGAACTGATATCAAATGAAAAGAAGATATTGATGCTTCCCCAGCTATTCTATCTCCAACTGCTGTAATGCCTGAAGAAACCCAGATGTGCAGTAAGGAATACAGGAGCTAACCTTAATGAGAAGAAAACATTGCTTTGTTAATGTTAGAAATCGCACATTTCTAGATGTGTTTTTAGGTCCTCCCACTGTCATCCATTTAGCCATTTTTCCCCTGCATCTTGGATGCCTTAGGCTGTTCAGTCACTCGTGCTGTAAAACCATGTAAGCCACCTTCCAATATAAAATATCTCCACTGAACTAGAAAATGCAGCTGAATCTTGCATCTCTGCTCATAACTTCATTTAGACTCACTCAGTGGAATCCAAAGGCTTCATTTTTTACATTATACTTGCCACTGGTCCTCTGCCTGCACATCTGCTTCCAGAAATTTCTAGTCATCGTGAAGATCCATAACCCTTGCACTTACTCCATCTTTAAAAGCTGTAGCCACAGCTCCAGAAACATGAAATTAAGCAGCAATCCCTCAACTTTCAATGCCAAGTAAACACTTTGAAGATAGTTTTAAATTCACAAATACCCATCTTTCCCCTCTCCTCCTCCTCCCACAAGCGGTCACAGAAAAAAGATACTGTGGTTACAACGTACATACAAGGCAACCACGGAATATACTAAAGGCAGAGAAATGCAGGAATATCTGTCAATTTCCTTACAGCCAAAACAAGCCTCATCGAATGCACTGTTTAAAGGAAGCCCTTCTGCTTCCAACTTCAATGCATAAAAAAAGCAAGCAGCTGTGAAGCCTGGTATGTGCTAGGACTTCAGTGTGCGACATGGAACCATGCATGGCCCAGTCTCAGAGTCTAAAAGCACTTATGGTATCGAAATGCTTGCAATACTGCTGGTACATGCAACATGCAACTAAGAGAAACAGCTGAACACATTTTTCTGGCAAAACACTTCCCTTACTCTGGTGGTTTAGAGCAGTGAACTCCTAGGAAAAGTATTACTTTGAAAGCCAATATAAGGAAGTCAGTTCCAAAATAACAAGATGGACTTCTAGCCAAGGAGAAGGCAGAAGAAGGAAGAGACGAGGAAAAGGGGAAAAGAAAAAAATAGGTGAGAAAAGAGAAAATGAGGAAAACACAATAAAAAAAGGAAACTTTATTGTCACTCTCCTGTGAAGATAACTGATGAGGAAAGAGCATGCCCAAAGACAAGGGCACTGGCACAGATAAACTCGCTCACTCTGCTACCCACTTCCTAGGTGAATTCAGGAATTCTGTAAAGTGAGATGGAGAATGGTTGGCTCTTTTGAGATCGTCTTTGTGAAAGCAGCAATTGGAAGCTATTAGTAGTGGCAGCGTGAATTTGTTGCTCAGGAACAACAGAGTGAGGACTGGTACGGGATTTCTGTTCCTCACTAACCTTTTCCAAAACTCCCTTGCTATACTTCCTTCTTTTAGCTTACCATCTCAAGAGTCTCTCTAGAGCAATGAGGAACAAAACCCCCAGAATGATGCACAGGAAGTTAGAGAGAACAAGCAACTGGTTTAATTCCAGCTAAACCTTCAAAAGCACGATTACGTTCTACATTCCCTAGCATACGCTTTCAAGCTTAACGTGACCTTGCAACTATTAAATTCACCAACCACGTATCTCCTTTGATGCTGGGGTATTTTCCTCGCCGCAACTGACAACTAGAAAATGAAATTAGAAAAAAACAACCCATCAGTTTCCTGCTTTGTACTCTTTATACAGCTTTCAACATTCTAAACACGAAGTGAAAACAGAATAGCAAAGCTTGCAAATGGGACCCAATTCTACTATGTCCTCAAGCACCATTTCCTCTTCTAGAGCTTAAAACTGAATGGCTAACACAATCTAATATGGTTGAGTAATGAAGAAGCTTTAAGAGAAGGGAGGAAACTGCCTATACCTCTTCCCCTGTTTTGCAGTGTTCTAAGAACTGAATGATTCTGAAGCATCCTTACTCTCTCAGCGCCTATGCCCCTCTCAGTCCATTTCAGGATCATATTTGTTTTGCAGGGCATATGGATAAGACCCAACTGTGAATTACATAGATGTCTGCAGCAGGCCAGAAGTAACATCTCTCTGAGCTTGAAAAATAGTATAACTAATGCAAAAACTAATAGCAAGAATATCCTAGGGCAATTGTACAGTGCATGAGTAAGACTCCGCGTGCTATGCATTCAGCGCTTCTGAGCGGCATTCCAGAAGCAAGGGGCAGGTCTCCTGCACAGAACAGATAAACACCACACATCTATACTCAGTGAAACCGTCCCTTCTGCAGAACGCTAGGCAGACTGCACATATACAGCAGATCCCATTATTCAATAGCTGAGGAGCTAGAGCACATGGGCTGCGTCTGACAAAATAAGGTCAAACGGCTCCCTAAATGAGAAATGTATCACTTTGTCACCATTACTTTACACATTGCCTTCTGAAGATGACATTTAATGCTAGACAACCATTACAAGTTACTACCTAGAAGCAGCATTTTCAACATCACTAGAAAACTGCCTATCTTCAGATCAAGTTTTCAAGTTCTTATACAGAATTCCTATTAGTTTTGCCTGTTGATTTTTCCAGCATCACTAAAGATTCCAAGAAGCAATTCTTCAAAGACAAGATCTCTGCAGCCACTGTGATGGTCATATTCACGTCAGCATTACAAAGATACTGAGACTATGTTTCAGCATGTAGATGATCTTTAGATGTTATTATAGAATCAAAAAATGTGTTCAGATCTTTCCCCACAGAAGCACTCCCCTATAACTTAACACAAAATAACTTGCATTGGCATTCAAGTTAGAAGGCTTGGGTGGTACAGGTTTCCTATTTTCAATTTCAAGTAATACATTGTCATAGTCATTATTTTTCTCTTGCCTGTAAGATTTTGCTTGTTTTCTCTCCCAACGGGTTCTAAAACAATGGCAGGCAACTCACCTGAGTGGTTTCTAAGTTCAATTCTCGTTTCTCCTTCTCTGTTTGATTCTGTTACTTCACAGCTGTAATTTCCAACAGCTGCTTCTGCACCGCTAAGCATCAGAGAGGCAATACCTTTGGGTAAATCCACCTGAGATACTAAGTCAGCTGATCGAAACTCGGGATCTCTGAAAAACTCCTGTTTTCTTCCATCAAAAGAAAAAATGATATTTCCTTGTTTTTTCCACGTCACAAACATGACATTTGTGTTGTTCTCCTTCAGATTAGTCACATAGCAAGGTAAAATGACAGTTTTATTACAGTCAGTTCTTTCAACAACATCTGTCCCACTAAATATCAACTGGGCAGAACCTACAAAGAAAAACGAAAAGGGACACATTCAGAATTATTCCTTAATATACAATAAAAGGAAGAAAGGAAAAAATAATGACAACACGTGACTTGGGAAAACGAAACAACCTCTCCCATGAAACCGCACAAAGAGAACCATCTTTTAAGGAAGGAGGAAGAAAGGCATTAATTATATAATCACTCTAATTCTACCACAGCCCCTCTATACAGACTTAGCCATTCTCACATCCGTTTAATGTATAGATGCCACAGCCTAGCATAAATTAGAAAACAAGAACAAAAGAAAGAAAAAAGAAATAAAGCCTTGGGTTGCCACTTACTCGGACACTTCCCCTAGCATGCCATAGGCAGCAATACTGCACTAAGGCCTGGTTTCTGCAAAGCACACACATAACATTAACCACGGCTTGTCCCATTGATGGTCAAATGTTTGCCGATCCCACGGGGATGTAAAAAGGGAGGTCCAGGCATCAGCTCCACGCAAGCATCTATTACAGTTCTTCAAGGAAAGAATTCTACTTATACTCTTCTGAGAAGGCTGGCAGGGCAGCTTAGTCAACAGAGGTTTGTCATTTGTTCCTTCTTGCCTCTGAAGGTGGAGCCAAATGTCCATAGGTTTAGATGGCTCCCTGCAAATTCTCTCTTTTCCTTTCTGACAGAGGAGGTGCACACATAATACCATGTATTAAATAAGATTATTACTGACTTAGTATTTGAGCATATAGACAATAGAACTGAAAATGGAGAATATATAACAATAAATGACCTTTATTATAAACCACTGTAAGCAATACTAATGCTACCATTCAAATGCAGGCAATGAAAAATCACCACAACACAGGGCTAAGTTATCACTGCTGGCTGTTACCCTTTTTCTCCCACACTGCAGCACAGTTCTAAAACAGCAGTACTGCCTGACCACTGTTGCAAGAAAGACCTCATTGTATGCCGAGATTTTACTGGAAACGAAGATCTTTCTGGTTTTGGGAATACTAAAAATGGTAACATTGGTATTTAAATTGCACCTGGAACCAGAAGAGAGGGATTAATTAAACTAGCTTAACTGCAAAATATGAAGGCTCGCAATCTTTTCCACGTTTTTCCTCACTTACATGAAATTGTAACTTGGTTTAACAGATATCCTGATAGTCATCGCTCCCCAGAGTCATGGTGGCATTAAACATGCAAAACACTTGATTATATCCAACTGATAAACCCAAATACAGGAAAAGATAAGTGCTGTAAAACAAGACCGCAACCCCTTATACCGTAAGCACACAGCCTTACACACTGGAGTTTCTCCAGTGACTTCAGAGGAGCCACTGGTTTTCACAGGTATAAACCAGCTCAGCAGCGTGGCAGGTATTTGCTGACTAAATTCAGTTACGGGAAAGGGAGAAAGGGAAAAACCAATAAAACCCAATACAAGTTGTGTCACTATCTGCAGCAGCCACAGAGTCTCAGATCAAGTGTAAAAAGCACTGATCTTTGAAACACTGCTTTAGTATTCTCACATGGGTCACTGGATTACTACTGAATATCAAAAGTTTGTAATAAACCGGCTCTATGCATATTATGCATGACAGCACTTTTACAACGAAGGAGGAATTATTCTTCGGTTTATTCGCTGCGTTGCACTATTTTAACCATACCTTGAAAACTGAAAGTAACAAAAGCAGAACGAAGGCAAACTGTAGCCAAACCTCAAACTATGCCCTAATAAGAAGCACATGCACACAGTTTAAAGCTGTAGTGCTTCAACAGTTCTTGGGGGGGGAAATCACATCTGGTTTACTTTAATGCTATTTCACAACAAAAGGTTTATGAGTGTGGGGTTGTTAGGTTTTGTGTTTTGTTTGGATTTGGAGGGTTTTTTCTACCCTAGAGCTAGCACATTTATATTTCATAGAAGAATTCATTCACTGCTGGCTCCATTTCATTGAGAAAGGTGCTTTCCAACTAAAGGAAGCAACTACGCTTCCAAACATTTACCAAAGCAAATAAAACCCAGGCATCTTGAAGGAATTAAAACCAATCTAGCACAATTTATTAGCACCCTCGTATTAGCACAGAATGGCAGGGGGCTGGTAAATTACCGATTCCACCAGTTTGCTGTTGTGTAGTCTATGAGAGCTGGCATGTTTTTGCCTGAAGCCAATTAAGAAGCACTCATAAACTGCTCCACCAGCAGAGTGCTGGGGAGATAACGAGCAGAGATAACTGCAGACGGGCACCGACAGAAGCAGCACACTACATGCGCATCAGTCCTCTTCAAATATGACTGCTTTAGTAGAAGAGGTTGCATAGCTGCTATCCCCCTAAAGGGAACTTGGCAACTTCGCTATAGATTCTACCGTCACTACCAGCTTCAGACAGTTTTTCTCATGGGATGAGGAAGTCATCAGAAGAACCCCTTTGGCAACAAATCCTGCAGGAAGTGGACTACCAGCCCCACACTTTTCATGGTTTATCTATCAGTTTTGTCTCATTAAAGTGACCATTTTAAAAGAGCCTTATACTAAGCAGTTTGAGAGAGGCTACTCCTGAAGAACACTGAGTTGTGAAGCCGCCACTGAAAAGCTGTTTCAAATAATACACGCAGTGCAAATCTGGGGATACTGCACATTATGTCAACATTGGCTAAGCCCGGCCTGATGGACACTTGCATTTCCCACTGACCACAAAACATGCAAGGGCACTCAGCATTTAAGCCTGTCTACTGCTAATTCAGGAACCCAGCCATGAGTTTGAATATCAGCTTTAAACACAGGGGGTTTGCCAGTAAAGAGCACATCATCATCTGCACCTCAATGAAAACGTTATGGGTTTGGGGTTTTCCTTAACTCTCCCTGCTCCCATCGAGTTTCTTCTTGAGGCATATTAAACGTAAGTCAGGTTGCGAGATGTCATTTACACATCAGTGGCACGCAGACTTCGAGATGTTATTTACACATCAGCGGCACCCAAACTTTTTAAGATCGAGGAATGCCCTCAACCCTATACAAACAACCACTTTGATCATCGCTGGCTCTCGAAGCACACCGAGCTAAGCTGCCCTAGCGCTACTAAGCACAAGACGAGCAGCTCTGCGCTGCTCTCTCGTCTCCCCCGCACTTTCAGCAAGAAGCAACGCATTCCCAAAACCGGGAGAACGAGGGAAGCGGTAAGGGCTGGAGGAAGCCCCGCTTCACCCCAAGCACCGCAAGCCACAGCTAATCCGCCCGCAGCCACACACGCCTGCCGCCGCGGTCGCTGCTCGATGCTCGATAGGGACAACCGGAGCCCCCACGCCGAGCGGAGGGACCGGCCCCCCCCGGTTACCCCGGCAGCAGGGCGGGCAGGCGACGCTCCGCTCCCTCCGGGGGACCGGCCGCCCCACGCCCCGTTCCGCCGCCGCCAGGATGCACCCGCCCCTCCGCTTCCCTCCTGCCCAACGGCTGCGCGGGCCGGGGGAGGCGGCTCCGCTCTCCCGCCCGCACAACCCTCCCCACCGCGGCCCCGCCGGGGCGCCGGCACCAGAACCCGGGGGGGGAGCACGGGGCTGCCTCAGGCCCGGTACCGCGGGCCCAGCTTCAGAGGTGGGACGAGGAGGAGGAGGAGGAAGAGAGAGGGAAGGCGGCGAGGACTCACCGGCGCCCACGGCGCTGAGCAGCACCCAAGCAGGCAGCAGCCACATGGCGGAGCGGCGGCGCGGCCAGGCAGCCCCTCGGCCTCCGGAGCTGGTCGCCGCAGCGGGCGGGCGGGCGGCTCCGCGCACGGGGCGGGGCGTACGGGTGAGGAGGGGGCGTCCCCCGCCGCTGATTGGCTGCGGCCGCTGGAGCGGGGGCTGGCGACGCGAGCCCCTGTTGGACGCCCCCGCAGCGCGGTGATGGAGGTGGGCGCGCAGGGCTGAGGTGAGGGGCTCTCGGCTCCGCAGGCGGGAGCGGCCCCGTTTCTATCCGTCGCCCCGGGAGGCCAGAACGGCCGGCGGGAGCAGCGCCAGCAACGCTGTGCCCTTGCTCGTTAACTCGTTATGAGGACGTGGTTCCCTTGGCCGCTTGAGCTCTGCGGTCATGGCGGCTCGTTTGTTTCCCCCCACCGAGTGCCGAGGCCGTGCGTTGAGTAACGGCTGGATAAAATGGCTGACTAACGAGGCGGGAGGAAGGGGCGGCGGGCGCTTTCGGTGCGTTTGTCGTTAATCACCTGACACGGCCCTTACAGATAAAAAGGGGAGGAGAACGGAGCCGGTTCTCGTCGTTAACGACCTCGGTGTAAAACCGGCCCCGGCCAGCGACACGCTTGCTTCCGGCAGAGCTGGGGACGCGTCCCGCCGGCTCCCCACAGCCCCCTCAACGGCCAACCGGTATTGGGCCCCACGTAGGGCTGGAAGAGTCTGAGAAGATAGCGCAAAACACTGGATGAGGAGCTTGTAAACGATCCGTTATTGTCCTGCAATTAAAAGCGAGGAGAGACTCCCTCTTCACCTCCTTCCTTCGTGGAAGCTGACTATTTCAGGAGCCGTTCGACAAACGTTGTTTTCCTCCAGAAGCAGCCCTCTTTAGAACGTTTTTAAGGTAGAATTATCTCAGAGTTTTAGATTTGTGAATACTCGCACCCTAAATGTGTTCTTTGTTCTCAGGGGTATGTGTTGGTGAAGCATTAAAAGGTGGACTGTTGAATATACTCGAGGAACACGCACACGTGTGTACATGTATGTTCAAGGCCAGCCTGGATGTGGCTTTGAGCAACGCAGGGTAGTGGATGGGGTCCCATCTCACAGCAGGGGGTTGGAACTGGATGGTTGTTAAGGTCCCTTCCAACCCAAACCATTCTATGATTCTATTATATATATCTATATATAAACACACACATATATTTTTACAAGTCCTAAAGTTCAACAGAGGATGAAAACCAGGCCAGAATAAAAATTCTAGGAGAAACCAAATTTCCATGGTTTTTATGTTTCACATGGTTTTACTATATTTATGGTATTTTTTTTAGCTCCAACGTTAATACTGGCTTGGGTGGTTCTTCCCCACACCCCCTGCTTCCTGACACTCTATGCTCTTAAATCCTTCCCCAGCCTTCCATAAGTTACTAATGGATACCGATGCCTTGACTACGGTGTGTGGTTTCTCCAGATACTCGTAAAGCTCTCAGACATTCTCTGGCATTCAAGTTTATTAAAAGGGTTTGAGCAGTGGGAGCCATCTGACTCCAGGAACGATGGAGGGGGCTGGCATGAAGCAGCTGATCCTGCTTCTGCCAGACTGATTCAGATGATGCTCTCTGGAGACCAGAAGAAACAGGCTGAAGCAGAGCGTAGCTGGGAAGATTTGTCTGCTTCAGTTGTAGCTCCTGACACGGTGCCAGCGTGCTGAGAGCCACAGGAAGGCACTGGGGGACAGGGTCAGCTCCGTGGGGAGCTGAGCAGCATGGTGGTTGTGAGACAGTTGGGGATGCTCTCCTCCTGCTGCAAAGAGGAGAGGGCTGCAGCTGCAGCACACGTTTGTTGCCGTTGCTAAGGTGGAACGTAGCACACCCACGCTAGCCTAAAAGCAAAACCGCACACGGGCGATTTCATACAGTGAGGAGTCTTGCATTAGAGAGTGTTGCTTTGCATCAGGTGCTGTCTCTCGATACGACTGAATCGGGTTGCACGAATCCCAGAAAGATAACGCTGTGCATACAGCTTCCCTGATTTTTTCTAGAGATAGCTGTGCCATCCAGCTAGGCGTGCATTTGCACTGCTTTGTCTTGTAACGCTTCCTCTTCTGCTGCTGAGAAAGGCCTGCACTGCCTTTGCTTGCTGATGTTTTCAGGAAGCAGGATCGTGCAGCACGAGGCAGTTCTGGTGCTTCTAATGCCTGCTGAGAGAAAGCTTAGGCAGTTCTGCTTTCCTTTCTGAGCCAGGTATGCAAAGCACATCCTGCTGTAATAAAAGACCTGCATGCTTTTAACCGTTTCTTCTAACACCACTGGGACCATTTTCCTCTCTTTTTCCCATCAGTACTGCATGTCCCTCTAGAGCTGTGACCCATCTCCGACTTGCATACTGGGTCTAGGTGCTCCAAAAGCAATAGATCATGCATTTCAACAACTGTGTATGAGTCCCTCATTTATGCTTTCCAAGGCACACATTTAGTCTTTAAATTAGACAAGTGTTTTATTACCACTACTAGGCACTGATCTGTTATTTTATACTGATTTACTGTTCTTCAGTGTGCCATTGATCACTGTCAGGGGTCAGCAAGTGAAGCTGCAGCAGGCATTAATCACATACACAAGCCCATGTACAGGAGGCAGTGATGGCTGCTACTGGCAGGAAAATGCTTGAAAGTGACATATAAGCCTTCCTGCCTAAAGCAGAGGGTGTCTGTGGCTGTGATTTGTCAAACTGACTGTGAGGGCTGTCTCCCTCAGCAAGAAATGCAGTTGCCAGATCTCCATCTGTGTTCCTGGACTCCCCTGACGTATGTATCCTAGCGCTCACAGAACCCATCCAGACCCAGAAGTCACAGCACAGCAGCAACATGATGGGTAATACCTTGTTCTCCCTCAAGCACCAAAAAGCATTCACAAAGGAGCCTGTTATCCCTCTCCTTTTTCACCTGGAAACTGAGGCATGCTGAGGTTAAACGAACTGACTAAGGTTGCATAGTTAGCCAGTGGCAGAGCTGAGAATAGACTCCATACCCCAGGCCTATGATCCCTCAATCCCATCTTGGGGGCACAGGCAGGCTACCAAAACTATACATTACAGATGCATAAAATATGACATTTTTAGAACAGCTTAAACCCTAAACTTACTATAATTATATTTAAAAAAAAAAAAAGAGCAACAATATTTTCTTCTTATGTGAGATCCTGCCTGCGCAAGAGTAAAAATGGGATTCAAGTGACAAGTATAAATATTAATGGTCTTCTAAGTACAAGCACACTAAAAAAGCTCCCAAAGACCAAAGCCTGATTTAACTTTGAGTAATAGTTGCTGGAGACCTAGTCAAAACCAAAGCAGTGCTGGGAAAAAGTGCTAACTTTTCACATTGCTTGATAGGGCTAAAATGCACTCATTTTTCCTCCATTTCAAAACTAATTGTTTTAGGAAATAGCACATCTTTCATGCTCTCCCCTCTCCTTCCTCACTCTCCTGTTGTCTCTCTGAGTGCATATTTTTGCATTTCCATTTTTGTTTTGCATTCTCTATTCATCTTATAAAGCTTATCCCGTTAGTGACTCAGTGGCCTCTGGAAACCCAGCCTGGGAAACGTTCTCCTGCCACGAGGGCTCCTGAATTCACTGAGATTTGCAGTTGAGGTCACTGAACACCCACTGCAGGCCACTGCCCAAGACACCTTAGGTTACCAATGCTATCTAGGTCTTGGCTGTTACTTGCAGCTGCCCTCCAGTGAGACGCCTGGAGAACTGGATCTGACTGTCTTGAACAATAGACTACACTGAAAGAAATCACACCTTACGGTATTTAGGTGGTGACAATGGTGATCTGCTTTCACCGTGGCCATTTTTCCCCTTCCAAGGAAGCTCTGAGATGGTGAAACTGTATGTATCATTCTAGGGAATGGTTCAGTTTAGCAAAAGCTGTAATTGTCTACTCAGTTCTCAAGGACAGTTCAAGAAACCTCTCACCGCAGTCAAGATGCACTCAGAGAGAGGGTCAATTCTGAAATATTTAAGAGAGGCTCATAGTTTTAAAGCTGTTTCAAGACATTACTTCCTAGGCAGGGCAAGTCAGAATCCCTTTTGATGTCAGACAGAATTAGGCTCTACCTATCTTCCGATATCTTGGCTCAGTTGCCTAAATGCATTTGCAAACCTGGCCTCAAAAAGCTTTTATTAGTGTGTTGGCAGATCTCTGAGCACAGGGAACACGCTGTCCTCCGCGTTACAAGTATTTGTTAGCAACACACCTATTATGTTCAGTTACAGCATGGAGCCTAACCATGCCTTGCGCTGAGCCAATCCATCCTCCCTGGAGGCACCTACCATCCCAGCAGCCATCCTGCAAGTACAGCCCAGGGTGAAAGGGTACCACTGCCTGCATCAACAGAATCTTTTCCCTCCATCAAAGCTGGCAGAACAAAGGTCTGTGCCCACTCCCCCTCTGCACAGTGGAAGCTGCAGCCACAGTAGTGCCACCTATGAAACAGTACCCACTGGTGAGAGGTGGTGCATCTTGTGAGCCGTTTGGAGGGACACCCATGCCGACTGAGCCTCTAGTGCCTGCAGCCTGGCTGCCTGCCTTCGGCCAGGATGTGCTGAGGATCAGCTGAGGCCTCACAGATTGCCTTGACACATTTCTCAGTGTGGTCTTGCACTCTGTCCTCTCCCTCCTCCTCCCTAGCCCCAACCCTGCCTGCTGCAGTCTTTCACAAAATCCATAGAAATACAATTATCATGGAGATGGCTGCCTCTAGCAATTTTGTTCTTTGCAGATAATTACAATTGGCTGTGGCGGTTAAAACCTTACCGGTGTAGACAGATGACAGACAACGCAATCACATAAGCTTCCCTCTGAGCAAATAAAGCTAAAACCCATTTATCATCCTAGTTGGGAACAAAGAGCCTTCCTCTGAAGAGCCAGGCTGTGAAAACACACAGAAAAGCCTGTTACGCTCACGGATTAAATCTGTGGTAGGTAACCAAGCACAAGAAGTCAATTTGCAGCAGGATGGTGCTGTAGTAATTATAATACCACTTCTTTCATCTCAGGAATAGCTAGTGAGGGACATTATCACCACATTCAGAGGCAGTGACTGAGGTCCTAAGAGGTTCATGAAGTGGCTGGAAGCCACGTGGGCATAAAGAGCTCCAGCACCACAGACACAGAAATAGCGTCTGTAATGGGTAGTGGCATTGGGATCCAAAGCTGGACATGGAACACTCATTTCCAGAGGAAGTCATTCATTGCCCTCTCCCAGAGAGCAGAAGGGTTTTGATTCCCACGTGTGTCTCTGAGGCACAAAGCCTGCTGGAGCCATCTTTCATGTGACAGCTCCCAGGAGGAGCCTATGCCTCCACTCCACTTCCCAGCAGTGCCTAGGCAAGGACGGTGCAGCCCTAGTCCTCCCTCCATCCTGGTTTAGCAGGTCTCATTCTCCAGCAGGGCAGGACAATCTAGCCACCCTGCCCACAGCCCAAATACTTATTCTTGACAAATGGTTTTAACATTTTAACATTCTAGTCTATACATCTGCCCTTTCTTTGGGGTGAATGGCTTTGTGGTGGCACACAGGCTGGGGTGGTTGGGGACGAGAGGGAGAGGGCTTCTCTTGGTACTAATTTAAAACACTTGGACAATTCATAACCGTTCCTGAGATGTTTATGAGAAAATGAAAGCTGGTTGAGAACAGTTGTCCCACAGAAGTCACTGACTGCCCAGTACACCCGAACACGATAGCCTCGAATTCCATGAGAGATGCTTGGATCTCATGGTATTTGCACAGGCACAAAGAGAAATACTTGCGCTTGTTGTATGGGAGAGGGCTGAGAAGGGGACAGAGAGGGGTGAGAATGGGAGAGAGAAGTACAGAGGAATACCAGAAACAGAACTGCACAGAACATTTTCTGTACGTCTGGTTTCCATGATTACCAACGTTCCCTAATGGACATACTTCGCATGCAGCCACATTAACATCACAACTATTCCACTTGGCATGGTGCGTGCATTTCACTGGCAAACTCTTCTGTCTTTGGATGTAATCTGTGGACAGTTTCTACTATTGTTTTAAATAGTCTCCTTGGCTCCCAGCAGCTTTGCCTGGATAGATTCCCCCTTCTAGCTAAAAACAGAAATTAGACTGATCTCTTTTGGCAGCTGTGAAATGGTTGCATATTGTGTATGTTTCCTTGACGAGCTTGCATGAAATGGAATTCAATTCTCCTTTGATGGATACACCACTTTTAGCACAATGTCTCCACAAGATTAGCAAGTGTTCCATTTTTTGGAGAGTTTTGATGTGCATGTAATGTCATGTATGCCATTCCTGTACAGCATTATGAATAGCACATAAAGTTGTTTGAACAGGGAGACAGAACTGATGGAGGAATGTTTCCTCAGTGACTGTGCAATATGATTTGTGATGGTGTGTAGTTTGCTAATCATGAAGATTGTCAATCAATGACAATTCCATGAGATTCAGGTTTTAATTCGGACCACTTCCCAGAGCCAAATTCAGGTGCTGTAGCATATATGAAACAGGCTGTGCTGGGTCTGCCCTAAAAGCAATTTAGCCCCATGTCCTGTAATGGCACTGCCCAGACTTCATGCCTGGGGAAGATGTTTTTGGTAGCTCTTACTTTCTTACTGTGGTAGTTCTCACTTTCTTGCTTCCTCAGCCTCCAGGCTTTTATAGCTCAGAATCCCCTAGCTCCTGGTTTCTGCAAATATTAGAGCCCTCAATGGAGAGAGAGGAGGTGCAACTTCCCCTGAAGACAACAGATATTACAGTGAAAAGCACCGTGGGTGACTGTGATTGCTCTGTCTTCTTGTGTGGTTATGTGCGTGAGCCTCAGTCTAGCCTGTGTTTCAGGGTAATGCTATTACTAAGAATAAAATCAATGAATGACAAAGGAGATGTTCCGAGGCAACAGGGAAAAGGTCAAAATTAGTGTAAAAGGATAATAATATTGTATGAGATCTTTATTATTAGAATATTATGAGAGAAAGTGGCTGGCATTCTGCCATTCTCTTGCCCAGAATTTAATTAGCCATGAAGGTCTTAATGTTCTATTCAATAGAGTCTGGAGAGGGGTGGGGGGCAAGGCATCTGTTCTTCCTTGAAATTAAAAGCTTCTGTGAGGTGGAGGTGGGATCAGTTACTTGTTTTTCTGACAGGACTTCTCAAGATCAAATTCAAACGCAAGAAACACCAAGTACTGGAAGCATTAGCAGAGTGGTATGGCTTTAGTTGTTTTGTACCGTTGGCCTGCCTGCGTGGTGAAACTCTTCAGTACTAATGGGCCACTAATGGGGAATCACAGACTCTGGCCCTGTGGGATGTAGCCAGACCACAAGCTGAAGCTGGTTTAGCTGTGGATTGCCAGCAGAAAACTCCCCCATGCCTTCCTTTCCTCTGTTTCCTATTCTGTGTCTTCTCAGGGGGTTGCAGAGCCAACTGCATGGAGTGGGTGGGTAGAGAGGGGGCTCCTACAGGATTAGTTTCCAGCCTGGTCTGTGAGAGCTGTTCCAGCTCATCACACTGCTCTACATTGGCAACTCACGTGGGGGAGTGGTAAAAGGGTGCAGATAAGGAAACAAAACACGCAACAGAACCTACCCACAGCAGCTTCTTGTTCAATCAGATTAAGACAGGAGTCAGCTCCCAGGGTTGTATGGTTGTTTCTTCCTGCTGTGGGTACAGCAGAGTGCTGCATCTCCAGACAAGCCTTCATCCCAATGCCTACCTGTACACTCAAGTGGTTGTTAAAGCCGGGGCTGACGAAGCTTTCAGAGCCAGTATGCATAGCCCATGGGGCATTGCCATCTCCAGCTTGGTGGATCTCCATGGAGCCAGGAGTCTTCCCAGGCAGACTGGCCCAGGCCCAGGGCATGGAGACATATGGTTGGTCTGTGGATCTGGGGCAGGATGCCAGGGATGCAGGCAGCACTCCAGCTGAACCCTAGCTTGAGCCCTGCAACTGCCTTGTTTCAAGCAGAGCATTTTGGCCTCATCATGTGGGCATTCTTCCACCTGCATTTGGTTACACAGGAGTTATTTCCAAGCAGCTCATTGTCACAAGTCTTCAGTTTCGAGCAGGGACAAAAAAGAAACAAGAAGTTACCTTCCAAGTTATTTGAGGCAGCTTTAGGTTATGGCTTTCCTCAAGGAGCTGGTCTCCTATAGATGTTCTTCCAACTAAATTTCGTTTAACTGCCTTTAAAGCTGCCGGATGTGATAATGGTGGGTTCTGCTCTGTGACAGCAAAGTTGAACATGCAAACAGGAGAAAAAAGGAAGTGTTCAACGGGAACTCCACTGGAGTTACCACCGGTGAACTGAAAAACCTGTGAAATGGCTTTAGTTGTGCTTGAAATTTCCCAATGGCTTGCAAAATTATACTGGACATACAATATTCGAGAATGAAGCCCTGCTCATCTGCCAAGGAACAGCTATAAATGCAGTTCATCCCCAAAGAGGGAGGGAGCAAACCCAAGAGGGAAAACAAGAGTGCCCTGGGAAGGGTTACTGCAAAAACTTTGTTACCCTTTCTCCTCAATGATAACTGTATCCACTTGTAGCTGTCACAAGTAGGGTCTTGCTTATACTCTTGCAACAGTTTGCACTGTGCTTAACTGTTTCTTTGTGGCTGCAGCAGATAATGTAATAGCTCCCTACATAACAGCTGGAACAGCTCCAGCTATTCAGAGAGCAGAACTGGAAGAGCTGCTAACAAAGGAGGTCTATGCAAAACCCAGCATTATTCCAGCGGATTCAGCTCCCTGGGCTCTGCCTTCCTCCTCCTCCCCCTCTTCCTCTTCGCTTTCCGTTTACAACTTCCTTTGCCTGTATCTGTTCCTGAGGTTGCCCGGCCTGCGTCCTCACCTGACCTTCTGACTGCCCCCTGGTTCTTCTCCTCTCCTTTTGCCCTTTGATTTCTTCCTGTGGCTTTTGAACACCAAGGACAGTCTGGTAAACATAAGGGTGGTTTATTTGTTTGGGGTGTTTGTGTGCATGTGTATGCTGGCAGGTAAGCACTATGGTTTATGCTAGTTTATGTCAAGGCTGTAGTGAACTCTGATTTCATACCGGTCTGTTCTTCCCACCCTCAAGATCTCTTCTTCCTTTATTCCTATCGACTCTGCTTTTCTCTTCCTGTTTGCTCTCACAGGAAATATATCTGTTCCAGTGCTTTTGCTTCCCTGCTGGCTTCCTCTGCAATCGTAGCTACCTTCAGCCCCTTTACATCACAGAAACAGCCTCATCCAAGTTCCCCTGACTTTTCCCATCTTGCAGCCTTCCTGTTTCTTTTCTGGGATTGTTTCTCTGCATGGGCATGTCCAATTGTTTCCTTATGTTCACCAGCTTTTGTTCTCCAAGTCTGGTCTCCATGGGAGTGATCACAGCTACCATGTCCTTAACCCTGCCTTTCTTCACTCTGCATACTGGTACTGCTGCAGATGCCGGCAGCTCCCAGTTCTGCTTTCAGCTCTCTCCAAGGCAAGGGCACTAGGTATGTGGGCTGGCCACTGACAGCAATGCCCTGGCTGTCCTGGTAAGCACAACGTGAAACAGCCCCTCAAAATAGCAATTGTCGGTTGAAAACTATGACTCATTTTGACACTTTTTGGCTGTTTTAACTACATAAACCATTTGTAGTGACTCAGTGTGAAAACTTGCCTGCACAGCTTGCAAAAGGCGAGGTCAGTGTTAGAATTAGCACTGCACACTTCTTCTAGGGAGGTGGTCCTGAATGAAAGGGGACCCTGAGCCCTGGCAGCTGTCTTCCCACGCAGGGTGAAAAGCACCAAGGAGTGACTTCTAGTACTAACCTGATCAGCCACCAGAAACAGATGCCTTTTGTTTTCAAATGGCCAGTAAGATCAGATCAGCACTGGCACCATTGTCTGTGTTTTCACCCAGTGGAAGGCTGTGGCCTGGTGTAAACAATTATGGCACTGAGTAAAGCATAATCGATCACAGAAGAGCCACAAAGGATACATTTGCCAAAGCATGGTTTAAAGATCAGGATCTGTGTAATGGAGCTAGCACACTTAAGACAGTGAAAAGGAGGCATCAGCATTCTGTGGGGTGAAATATAAAATGGAGAGTCATAAAAAGACTTTCACAGTCCTTTATGGTTGTTGCATTTTCTGCATCACAGCAAAGCTCTATCTTCCGCTTGCCAGAAGGTCCCTCACTCTGATAAACTGGTATTTGTATTCTCAGTAACTAAAAACTAAATGCCTTGCTTCTTCCCAGATGCAGACTAGTTTACTGTTGTGCAGTGAGAGAGCTTCCTGTATGATGTGGGTCCTGGTCATTGCTATAGTCTCAAAGCTTTAGGTTGGGGTCACTCTGCTAAAATCAGGAATGGCAAAGGTGGGTGTTCACCCCACAATATGTGGCCACAGGATAAACAGCTGGGTCCTACAGGCAATATTGTAACCTTCTAAAGGCTACATCCTGTGGCAGTATCTTCTCTCATTTCTCCTTTTCTGCCACCCCTGAACAGAACATCCTTTCTTTTGCTGTTGTGTTTTACAAATGAAAGGTTCCCTCCTCCTAGCCAAACCTTATGCTGATAAAGGTCAAGTTAAGCTGCTCTGAAACCTGGGTATCAGCACAGCTCTTCAAGATGCAGATAAGAACGAAGTTCCTTTGCAGAAGTAGGTGATTGAAATATAAGGAGTTTGGAAAACTGCAACACAAAGACATTTCTCCTCTAGACAAAAAGATAAGCAGATCCATCCAGAGTTCTGAGGCTTTAGGCATAAAGGTTACAGTGTATGAAGAGTGGTGAAGATCCACAAAAACCCAAGCGAAGTAGCAAAACTAATCAATCCTGACTCACAAGAACATTGAGCCTGACCCTCAAAACAAACCCAAGAGATCAAGTCCACCAAGAGAAGACCTGAATCTGTGAGCAGTTTGTGTATTTTCTGACCTTTGTTTGATTCATTCTGGGCACAGATGTTACCACCTGGTTTCATCACCAGTTTTTCCTCCCCCAGATTAGAGCAATCAGTGAGATCAGCTACTTTTAGCAGAAGGGTGACAAGCACCATGGTGTTTGGCTGCCTTCTGTATGTAACTGTAATAGTGAATTCAGTCTTCTCGGCCTTCTACAGTCTCCTACAGTGCTTTCTTAAACACCCTGTAGAGAAACTATGGTTTGTATGACAAGTCAGGTGGGGCCAGCTTCCTGCTTCTGATCTCCCACACTAATTGATGTCAGCAGGCCTCCCTCCCAGCAGCGGCTGCTTACACATGGCACTCTACAGAGACACAGCAGGGAGCTTCCACCCAGGTTAGCAGCAGCTCAGACAGACTGACTGCATCAGTTATATTCAGATCGTGTTGTCAAGCTTTCAAGTGTTTGGAAGGAAACATCATCACACAGGAGTATGCTGTGTACCAGAGAGGGAAGAAGATTAACAAAAAGCAGCGAAGGGAATACAACCAAGAGAAGGCATGTTTTCCATATTTAGGCAAAGATAATATAGAAGAGATCTGTTTAAAGGAAGCTGTTTGATTCTATCTATTTGAATTGTCTATCAATCCTCTTCACAAGTGAACAAAAATCTGACTTTCAATTGTTTAATCTTCTCTACACAGTTACCTGCAATTCTGTTTTTCAGTAGAGGTCTCACATATCCAAACCCAGTATTAAGTACATTCTTACTCAAACAGAAATGTTAAAGCACTGTGCTTACATTTAAAGTACCTACAACAAAAAACCTCTCTAAACCTGATGCACCTGAGCACACCTTTCTACCCCAGGAACAAAGTCTTCTCAGAACAAATTGCTTTTCTTCCTTATTGACAGTATGATACAGCTGAAACTGATGAAAATCTTTGAGCATGTTTTACTTGAGCATATAATATGGGCACTCTATAGAAGGCTGTAATGAAATGGCTGCTAGACAGATTAGTACAAAATCAATGAGTGACACAAGATCACTGAGTTTTCACTGGTTTTACTGTTGTTTGACAGTTTGACAAACGCTAGTTTGTCAAAATAGCAAAATAGCAATTGTCAAACGCTATAGCAATATAGCAATAGCAATTGACAAACACTAGTTTGTCAAACCCTGCAGAAATCCCTCCTGCCATCGTACTATGAACTTGTGCACTTCCCGTAACAAAGGAAGCAGCGATCGACAGATGCTGTCAAACGCTTGATACCTTCGGCACCACTTCTTTAGCGCTAGCTTCTGGACAAAATCCACAAACAGCCTGTGTCCCTTGGCCTGACTGCTGGCCTCTAGTCTTTCCCAAATGGATCCTCTGAAAGGAGGTAGAATGCTCATGGACCAGAAACACTGCCTAGAGTACACATTTTTCATTGTTCATGTTACTGCTGAGTAACACCAAGATGTCATTTGTAGTACTTTCCTTTGAAAGCCACAGAAACAGGAAAATGTTTTAAATGAACAATTGGAATTAGTGAGTCATCAAGAGGAGCAGCATTTGAAAGAATTATTTTGTATTTCTGACCTTAAAGCATTCATCTTGGTTGCTTTCTACAACAGGTAGCTAAGACATGTGAGTGACAAGCATATCTCAGCCACTTCTGGGATGGAGTACAGACACAGCCACTCGTAATTACTTAAGACCAGGAATGAAAAAGAACACAGTGAAACTACCCAGGAAGTGAAGGACTGGCATTTCTCAAATTGTTATTTACTCTTTAAGTAAAAACCTTTCAACCCTGCGGATACCAGTGCTCCCTGGGAATAACTGCTTGCAAAATGGTAAGGCTGTTACTAGGAGGCTGAAAGACAGACATTTCCAGCAACACCAAGCCCTGGAGCAACAGCGAAGTATTAGGTAATACCTGAGAAAGCCCTGGTAATGGTGTTTGCTGAAGAGAGAAATACACTGAGAGAAAGAAGTAGCAGACAGAAAGCACTTTTGCAATCTCAGAGCCTCCTGTGGAAATTCCCCACCTATGAATAGTATTCATGCAGAAAAGCCAGTGTTCATACCCTGTGTTTACTTAAGCTCACAGGTACTAATCTCACCGGCCAGGCTTTTCCCAAGCTTTATTTCACTCCTTTGTCAGAAGCCACCCAACCATTTCCCTGAAACGTTAATACATCAACGAGAAAGTGGAAAGCAGTCCCCCTGCGGAACTGGGACAGGGCCTTCAAAGGCATGTTGCGATGCTGAAGTCAACTGCTAGTTTCGACCAAGTGACAGGCAGGAGCGTGCCCACCTCATGTGCGCATGCACGTGCAGCTGCCTTGTGAAGGCACACTGCAGCATTGACATTCAGGCAGCAGGCTGAGAGCCAGCGTGGAAAGAAACAGCATCACACTAATTTCTTCCTTTTTTAATTAACATTTGTCAGACTTGGAGAGAAGCCCAGACCGCAAAAATTTGGACACAAAATTCTAAGAGCTCAGAAGCTGGAAATGTTCACATACAGGCTCTTCATTTATGCCGAGTCTTTTTTTATAGGTCATGCAGAGATGACTTAATTGCTCTTACTGTAACTTACAATTAGCAGTACAGTGATTTGTTTTGCATGTCGTGGTGCACAGTAGAGCTATGCTCCAATGAAAGTGACAATGTTTGATAGTAGGTGGGCATTTGTTTTCATGAAGGAATTTTCCCTGCAGTTCCTCTCTTGCGGGTGGGGGAAGAAGAAAGCCTTTATTGCCATCAGCAGCAAAGAGTGAGGATATTGTGACCCAATCCAGGAGTTGTTTGTAACGGTTGGTGGTTTCTCAAATTGATGTGAACTTCTAGTTCACCTTCCTGCGCAGCACTTATCGATGCAAGCTCAAATGATTACTTGTGCCATTACCAAAATACTGAATTCCTGACATACGACTGAAAGCCACTATTAAACTCTTGCAATTTCAATGCTAAGTCACTAACTTTTCTCTATACAAGAACTGGATAAAGAGGTAAAAATACAGCAGTTAATTTGCACTTTTTACCAGCACAGCACATAATATTCAGCAAATCATACCGTCTGCTGACATTAGAAGAGAATGGGGACTGGAATATTACATTTATTAAAGTTAGATAGTAATGCACATAACATCATTTTCAAACATTCTAAATGGCCTGTAAACAGCACCTCTGATAGGGTTCCAAGCACTAAGGCTGCTTCCAGTTCCTAGCAGGGCACTTGCATCCTTTACATCCTAGCCTAGAGATAAGGTAGTCCAGGGAAATAAGACATTGAGTTGTATTATGAGGTTTAGAGGCATTTCAGAGCTGCAGAAACCCTAACAAGTAATAACGTTGCTAGTGTTCCTTTCCTGCAGCTTTGAGGAGCACATGCAGGAGAGTGAGCTGCTTACTGATGAGCCTTCCTCAGCCACATGTTTCCGAGAGCCAAGTCTCCGCTCTCCCTGGGGCCACATAAGAGACTGAACTATTGCAGTCCTCACGGCAAGGACAAACCCCATGGCTTCTCTGACTAGATTCAAAACATGAAACTCCTCGTCCCTTCTGTGCTACTTCTGGCTCTGTCTACAGCCAGCTTCTGTTGATGACGTGTAGCAGTCACACCATGCCTCCATGCTGATGTATTTCAGAGGACTGAAAACGTTAAAAGAGACCTTGGAAGGGGACAGCTGTATATAAAAGTTAACTCTGCAAATAGCCCTATCTGTCCCAAATATTGCTCAGAAGAAGAGAGACTGTTCTATAGCACAGCACAGCTCCACATGCCTCCCTACTAACGTAAGGACACCTTTGTTTTGTTGGTTTTCAGTTCTGACATTGCGTTAGATAATGAGGATGGATGAAAGACGTGAATCAAGTGATTTAATTTTAATGTGGCTTCTGCTTCCTGCGCTGATCTAGCAGTGGAATAATTACACAGATCATTGCTTTTTCAGAACAGCCTTTTAGGCTTCTTGTGAGAGACCTCATTACTCTCCTCATGCTTTTAAGGAAGATGGTGTGGCCATTTGCTGGGTCAGTAAGGCTCCTTTCAGAGCAGGGCCAAGTAGTTTCACTGTCCAAATAGGCAAATACCATTCTTTGCCAGATAACAATTAAGGGCCACGTATCACTCTTGAGACAATAACAGAAGTGTCCTGCTTAGATTAATGCAGTTTCAGACAGTACTGTGAAAAATCATGTTGATTAATTACATATAATTGGCACACTATTTTAGAATTACTTTGGCATAAAGGAGGACAGCTTTTCTTCTGGAGATTTGTCTACCCCATTAGAGGGATTTTGGCCACGCTTGTCTCAACAGATTCACTTCTAATAGAATAAAAGGCTCAATTCATAAGAGAAGGTTTCTGATTAATTGTTTGTTATATTAGCACGAAGGAGTAGGTTTTGGGAGCGAGTATTTACATAAACAGCATTTATACAGCACAACATCTGCAACCAAAAGCACGAGCGAGCTGCTTTGCAGGCAGTGCAGAAGGGGATTGCTTTATCTTAGGTTGAAGTAAACCCACTGTTAAAGTAAATATGCAATAGCAACACCACTTAACAAAGGGAACATGAATAATAACTTTTCTAATTTAAGCTGAATGTGGGAGGATATAGGTAGGCAGCAAAATAAGTTGAAAACCTATTTCCACTGTGATTCATAGAGATTTGCAGCAGTGGCTTGCATAGGTAAATTATAACAGTTGACATTCACATATAGTTTTTCACTTATTAAAATCTGATGGGCTTTTTTCTTTTGGCAATTGAAGTACTGATGCACAGCAAAGTTAAGAAACTGGCTCGTGGTACCAACTGTGTCAAGTGTTTTGGCTTTTAGACACAGAACTGCTCCACTGACTCTGCAAGATACCACTCACCTTTAGTGAGAGAAGTTATTTGTAAAGGGAGTGGAATTGCCTACAGAAGGAGGGGAGGATTTTAACATCACTGGAATTGTACCAGTATTGTCTGTGACTTATGAACAATGGCAACCAGAAAGATGTACTAGTAACTGAATAAGGTTATTTCTTTGTTCCGCGGTCCTTCATTACCAATAATGTCTAGAATCACTCGCTACCTACACATTTACCAAGACAAAGGGAGCTCCCTGCTGCCGTTCCATTTCCAGCCCCTTCCTCCTACTTCTCATTCCATATTACACAACCAGATTTGGCAACATTTTTCCTTAACAGAGATGAAAATTGGGTGTTCTGACTCAAGAACAGAAAACAAGAATAATCCAAGAATGTCCACGGAGCTCTACTACATACTATAAATGAAAGCTCATATGAAGTGATCCTGAGACATGGGTAAAAACTATAAAGCCAGCAGTAATTTTCAGACAGTGCTTTCCACAGTCTTTGGTCTTACATAGATTGTGTTATCATTGGTTCTGCTAGAGACAGTGTAAAAGTAAAACCATCCATACCAATCTGCCTAGGGAACAACTCACAAAAACCAAGTGAGGAAATACAGTAGTTGTCCATTCCCACATTTGTGTAGGGCTGCCCTAGGAGCTTGCCAGTATCATCCAAACATTAGTTTCTTGCTTAATTCATAAACTTACTTCAATTCAAAGCAACAATTTACTTGTATTTGCAACTGATATCAATTTTGACCTAGCCTTTTAGACAGGGGAATGCTGTATTGTTTCAATATCATCAACTAAATACTTGATACTGAATGCATGTAAATGACAGTAATAGACACTCAAAATTCCTTTCAAGTCCTTTGCAAGCAATTTTCTTTCAGCACTGTAGAGTATCAAGATTACAGGCTGTCAGTATCATTCTATAGACTTTCACACTACATAACATTCTCCAGTGAAGTAGAGAGGTTCATTAATAAGAATTTATTAGCATATTCAGAAGGGATCTGCAGTAAATCTTTACAGCACAAAGCTACAAATGGTTTCATGTTCAGTCCAAAGTGTGCGTGTTGCTTCTTAAAAGGGCATGGCAAGCATCTTGTGAAAAATAAGAAAGAAAGCTTTCCTCCCCCAACAAAAAGGAAACTTCTGAATTATCAAACAGTAGAAAAACTGTATTTCGGGCAAACCACATCAGCTCCAAACAATTTTAATAGGCACCTACTGTGGCTTCAGGAATCATCGCTGCATGCATATCTCTAGCCATATTGGATTTCTCTTTCAGCTTTGACTGGAGTAATGTGTGTTCCATCACACCAATTTGTATGTTCATATGAATGGTTTCTTGCTTCAGTTTTGTTAAGGCCTGTTTAATCTTCACTAGAGGAGCTGTTGAAGAAGAAATACATATACATAAACAGGGCAGTTCTGTCAGCTACTTCACACAAAAGCATTATTTTCTACAATTTACACCTTCAAATTGAAGAGCTGAAGGAACAAAAGGGCATTCTACTCCAAAGACATGGTTGCACTGATACGTCATTTTTTATAAGCAAGACACTTTAAAGGTAGAAATAGGCAATGGCAATTTTGCTGTCTTCTTGACATCTAAGATCTGCATAAAGGTGTGCATCAACATTGAGACAGGTTTGTCAATGATGTGTTTTGCTCAGCTGAAAGCTTCATGCTGATACCTGACTTGGGGTTTCATAGAGAACTGAAGTCACATTCACAACTTACCTGTGATAAGCTATTAAACTGGGTTGTGCTCCATACTTTGTTTCTCATCCCTCACTTCCCACTAATATCACCAGAGGGATGCTGCTGCTGCATCATAGTGCTCCTTAGATGTTATCCTGACCCCTTGGCCATGCCATAATATAGAAAAGGTATTGTGAGGCAGGCAAGCAGCTCCTCTGCAGTGAAGCAAGGGTGCACTAAATTTCCTTAAGCAATAACACTTACAACTACTTAACTAAAGTAACTGTAATGGTTACAGTTAAATATGGATATAGCTTGCATATTTAGCCCTACTGTAACATGCATCGATTTATTTCTGCATTCATACTCCTTCAACATTTGCAACAATGCATTTAGCAGAAAAACACCTCAAACAACCAAATCCCGAGCCTGAAACAAATGTTATGCAGTTTAAATATAAAATAAGTCTAAATATCAAGACACCAAAATGAGTTTTCACACTGACTCCAGCCAGCCATAGTCAGGGAATCTACCAGCTACTACCAGTAACTATTTTAGAGCAAAAGGGCTTGAACTTGTAATGTGATCATTTCTCCCAGCGGGTTGATAACTCTTCAAATAACTATTCCAAGCAGAAACAAACCCCTTGTTCTTTCTTCCAGTGTTTACAAATAACTTACCAAAGGGGGAGATCCTGGCATCTCTACCTTCTGCAAGCTTACAAAACCTTTTCAAAGAGGTTTAGACTCCTGATTGTCTTAGACACCTTTCACCATTTTAATATTGCTATTTCAGGCTAGTCACTCACTCTGATCTAGTTTTGTTTTTCTTTTACAAAGGCCAAGTTATGTAACTGTCACTGAGAAAATGGGTGTTTGGTTTGAGGCAAAAACATACTTACCACCATCAGTCATACTGCTTCCTTTCTCTTCCGTTTCCTGCTTTACTCTTTCTAATGCTTCTGTAATCTTAAAATAGATATTTTTTTCTTAAACCAGATGAATTTCAAATAGAAAAAAAACCCCAATGTAAAGTTCTCTGCTGACTAACTGCATTAGTTAAAAGAAAATTAACTAATCTTTGTTGTTGTAAATGGAGGAATAATTCTTTTCAAAGATGAAGCAAAATTTCATTTCAGTAAACTATTGCTGTACAAATTACAGCAAAGAGAGTAGCAAGTTGGCCATACAATGTGGTGTTACTGAGACTCTGCAGATCCCAAACCAGCGAAAACAGTGTAAGTGTTACAGTATGATGGATGGAAAATTGGAAGCAATACCCCCACAGACATTTGCATGTACATTTGCTGAATCTTGATTCACCAAATGACCATGCCAGCTTTCCTTCTGGAAGCACGAACACGTTATAAACCTGAAGTCATTGTAAAGGACTCTTTTTTAAGCTTAAAGAAGTAAGTGTAAAATAGAAAGAAGCTCTAACTATGAAGGATCCATACACTCTGACATCTTTGCTAGAAAACTGATAAACTGCTGTATCACCCACTGCAGCTGGACTAGATGGTTGCTGTAGGTTGCTTCCAACAGACCTGTTCTATTCTAACACATCTCAAACTTGGTTTACAAGTTCCAGCACATTCTTACAGTGTGATCTCTTTTAGGTGACTATCCACTTTATAACGTGTCTAATGAATAAAGTGGGGTTTTCAAACCCAAACAACAGAGCCGTTAAAAATCTGATTTCTGAATTGGACAAAGGGTTGGAATATTTGTCAGTCAGGCAATAGATGTGAACGAGATGCCACGAAGCACTCGACATATGGAGGCAGCTAGGAAAAACCTGTGGATTTCTCTTTACATTTGTCAGGGCACTGATTTAAAAAAGAACAACCAAAAAAAACCCCCAAAACCCCAAACAAAAAACAAAGAAAAAAACCCAAAGCCCCCCCCAAACCAAACAGAAAACCAGTTTCAGGTATTAAGATAATTTAACTAATACAGAAAAGTTACCATTTAGTCAAATATTTGCTTTTAAGTGCTTGGAAGAGGAAAGGTTCCAATGATTAATTTTAACTAAAAAGAAGAGTTAAACTTTCCTTCTTACAAAGAATTTATGGCCACAACTTGATTAATCCTCAGTAATCCTAGGATACATGTTCTACAATACAGAACATTTACCATCTTTTACAAACTGAGGAAATTAAGATCTCGCAATAGTTTGCCCAATTCACAAGTTAAAAATCAATGACAGCCCAGGTTTAAATATTAGGGACTGGACTATATCACATCTACTGAACAAACAGATTAACAGAGAACAAATCAGAAAGAGCTGAGTTCATAAAACTGCAGTCACTAAATACCAACTCTGATTTAAAATAAGCAAAAGAAAGATGTGTTTTACCTCAGAGAGCACTTTAATCCTTTCAGTTACTCCTCCACTTCCCTCCTGGTACTTCTCTTTAGCCTGGAAAGAAACAGGGTTTTTGCTGTAATGACAAAGCTGAAGAAATGCATGCAGACAGCTTAGAGAGAACACCCAAATTTGCTCTCACACATCCCAATTCTAGAAACTCTCCCACAAAGTCCCAATGACGTTTACAGCACTACACATATAAAAGGACAGGCCTGAAACATCAGCCCCTCTAATGACTGTCTTTCTTTTTGAAAGATAATTTCATTAAAGCAGTTTTAAGACTTGTAATAGTCCTAATACACACAGAATAAATACGTTTTCCAATCGTTTACGTGAGGAAATAAACATAATTTACCAGAATACAGGCAGAATTGAGTCCTGCAAACCAAGAACACTCCTTTGTCAACAGCAAATTATGATCTTGCAGTTTCTTAAAGTTTAACAGTAAGGCAAAGAGAAAGCACAAAAGGTCAAATCCTGTTAGCCTTATTTTGACACCATACCCACTTATAGGAGGGCTAGCCAAATAGCAGCTTCTACAGGCCTCCTACCTAGGGGATCAAAAAGCTTCCCAAACAGCACCCTTTTGGCATAAAAATCAAATGAAGCAAAGAAGTAATCAGAGTGCTTTGTGCACATTAGCACAAGTAATCAATGTAAGAGATGAGTGCTGGACTAAGACTGTAGTTTTCCCACTCATCACAGATGGGTGAACTTCACAGGGAAAGCAGAACTAGCAATTTACTAGCTGCTTAAGACTGGCAACAGATTTACGTACTATCCAGGCAAAAAAACCCATTTACTTTCCCCTGTAGAACAGCTGAATAAAAACTGCTAGTTTAGCTGAAAACTATATAATTCGACAGAAAAATCAACATTTCCTCTGCTTTAAATCCAACACAATTCACCAGCTAAATCTTTTTTGCTTTCACTCTTACTTAATAGCAAGTTAATACTAGAGAAGGCAACAACAAAAGATCAGTGCATTACCTCACTCAGCAAGGCTTGTGCTGAACGGTACTCTTGAACCAAGTGCTCCAGCTGATTGTTGATGTACTTTTCCCTGCTATTGATCTTTTCCAATGTTTTGCTGATTTCATTATGGAGTTTGTCAAGGTAACCCTAGAAAATCATATTGTGAGTTGAGAGCATACAGGTAATACACAAAGGGTATTAGAATGGTGCTGTAATTAAGAACAGATATGGAAACCTACACATAAGAGAGGAAAATAGTACAGAAATGCTGTGTTTAGCCAACAAAAGATTATTCCTAATGTGTTATAGTTTTCCCACATCAAAACCATGTACTTCAAGCTCTACTGCTTCCATCACTCACCCTCCATTAATTATAAACGTCAATGACAGTGAGTTAGTCTAAAAACAGCATTTGACCTATTAGATTTTATTTACCAGCACTTGTTTTCAGATTGTGTTACTGTAGAATTCTATTTTGCCCTCTGTAGCCAGGATGTACTTACGATAATGCATACATTAAAGAACCCTAGTATTTCTGTTAAACCTCACATATACAACTCTTTCCCATCAGGTATTTTGCCAGTCCCACTGTCCCTAATCACCATTACTGTGTTTTACAGTGTTAGCATAGAGGAAAAAAATCAGTCTAGCTCTTAACATCTATCAAATTAAAGAGGAAAGAAAACTACTGACAGAGCAGTGAAATGTTCTGCACATACAAGACATACCCTGGTTTCTTTCAAAGAAGATTCAATTCCATCCTTATGCTGATGCATTTGATCTACATGAATCCTCCAATCCTGAAAAAGATGCCACAAAGTAAAACATAGGTCAGTACAACTTTTATCTTTCTCTGGTTACTAAACAAAGGCTGGTATGCAAGGCAGGGTCAGTTCTCTTTTATACTATTACCATGCATCATACTGCCTGTGCCATGTTCGTATCCAGAGGCACTTGATTAATGTGACACAATTTACAACCCTCCTAAATGTTCCACGTGACACTCAGATCCATACACAAACAGTGACATCTCTCTAACATCACAGTAGCTATGCTTTTTGGAGTCTGTTTGATCTTCGTGGAACTATTTCTGTTTGAAACCACTCTGGGCACAAATATTGAAACTACTGATTACAGCTGCATGAGTTCACCTTATTCTTAGACAAAATGAGTGCTTCAAATGCCCAGCAACTACCAGTTCCAGATCTTCCTTTTCTACGCAGCCCCTACTATTACCAGGAGAGATAGGAAAGAAATGATAGAGGCAGAAATACCTAAACTTGTTTTTTGATAGTGGGTCAAAATTAGGATCAGGAAAATTACTTTCAGCTTCTAGGTCATAGGAATCATCCATGGGCTCAGGGATGGGCGATGAGAAAAGCTGCTGGTTTAACTTAAGAGGTGGCATCTTTCACACAGAAATCAATTCCAGTTCCCAAGGTTTGTGACCAATTTTTCCTTATCAGTGCAAACTTTTTACACCTCCCAAACCCAAAGCACAGCTGCAGACAGAATCAAGGGCTCAAAATGAAGCAGAGCAGCAGCACTGCAGAGTTACTGTTATTTCAGTATTGTGTTTCTGAATACCCTAAAAACTATTTTTCAGATTTCTAAGTTTTTGGCACTGTACTGGTCTAGGTGTGGAAAACCCCAAAACCAAAAGCAACTCACGTTAATAAATCTGTATCACTTGACAAACCTCAGGAGACTCTCTTGTAAAACAGGTACTGTAAGGATAGGTGGAAAGGGACAGTGTTTGCTCCAGTAGGATTATCTGGTGAAGGACTTTGTCAGAAAGGATGGCAAGCAAAACAGAGAGAGGCACAAAACTGACAAACAATAATGGGGACAGCAACAAGAAATAAACCTGGCTAGTTACAATAACAGAAAAGGGTATGGGGAGGGTGATGTTTGTATCAGTACAATTATCTGATCAAGGGCCTTATCAAAACAGGATGGTAAGGAAATGAGGGAGGGGAAAAAACCAAAACCTAGGGAGAACCAGACCTATCCAGAAACAAAGCTCATCAGTTAGACCAGCTGATAGGCTTGATAGAAGCTGCAAGCATCACTTACAAAGAAGGTGAACCTGGCCCTTGCAACTGGCAAGAATGCAAACCTGCAGGTTCTGGATATTCTGGAGAAGGGTAGGGTTGGTGCAACTATGTAAGCTGATGAAGCAAGATGCAGGGGAAGAGGCCTGGTGAGGAACAAAGCAGGGAAAAGAGGGGTACAAGAGGGGCTGGCCACATGTTAACTGCTGCCAGTCATTCCACTTGTCTGACTGAGCCCTGTGCCTGGTCACTGCAGTCTGGGTCATCTTCTTATTAAAACTTTAAAACTACATTTACGTGCAGTCACACTCTTTATCCCGTGTGTGTATGAGTGCTGCAATGACTAAGTGCCAGCTGCTGGTGAGAGGGCATATGGGGCTAGCAACTGGAATCAGGCCAGGCCTGCAGATGCCCCAGGCCTGTGGTGTCTGCAGGCAGAGAGAGTGGCAGGTCTTGGTGCCAGCCGCAGGAGGAGGTGAGGGTCCTGGCCACCAAGGCATTACTGGCGTGTATTCCAAAATCCAAGCACTGGGAAGGAGCAGTGTGAGTAAAGCAAATACGGGACTCAGAGCCAGCAGCTGGAGTGGGACTGCAGGTCACCAGCCTGTGTTGCTGGTGCCAGCTGCTGGGGTGGAGACAGGCAAGTGTTTGCATTTTCCCTAAACCTGCTGTGCACGCATAAAATTCAACAGTAGACTTAAAACTGAACTAGCTGTCAAGTAGCAGGCCCTATATCCAGGCCTGGATATGAGGCAGGCACAGGGGACCCACAAATGTAGTGCCCTTAAGCTGAGAACGTGACTGTGTCCATCTGTTTGCTGGCAAGCATCAGGATGGAGTAGCCAAAAGTAGAAGAGCAATGAAACAGTTAAGAACATCCAGGAGCCAGGCAGGGGGATCAGACAGAAAAAAGGACCACAGTTGAGTGAGCCATGAATATGCATGTGTGCATGTGCTCCTGAATCTAGAGAGAAGGCAGGGCGTGCTTTCACTACTGAACTTAAGTCTCAATTAGCTGAAGAGGAGGAAGAAAGCTTGGCTGTATTTTATGGGAACCCTACAAGTGCTGCTGAAGAAGGCGCCTTGTTTGTGGCACTCTGTGTAGCTGGCCATGTCAAGGTCTGTTGTGTCTCTATGTGATACATGCTTAACTTCACTACCAGTTGAACCTGCAAAAACAGGAAAGAAGCAGCAGTTGCATCCATCTCTCTGGGAAGGGGACCCATGAGTCCCCAGGCACAGAGGGCTGGGCTGCAGCAGCTGAGCAATAGGAATTCCTTATCCTGGAGCTCCTGAAGGGTACAGCTACTTAAAGGGTACAGGTAAAGAACAAATCCTGGCTTAAAACAGCTGCATGCTCCTGCAACCACAGGCAGTGACGCTGATTTGAAGTGAGGCTATCCCCCTGCATAGGACACACACAGAACTACCAAAGCTCTGGTCTTTCTGTCTCTCTAACTCAGAAGAGCACAGCCGAGCACCTCCAACAGCCGTTCAGCTCAGAAAGTTCCCTCACTGTGCGCTGTTGTGCATGACAGCACAGAAGCTAGAAAGAGAAGAATCCTCTTTTCATGCTCATTTATATATATTCCTTAAAGCCAAGAGATGGTGCATTAACTGCAGGCTAGTAAACCTCAGTTCTTACAGTGGCTTTAATTTTCCCTGTATGTCCCTATTACAGTTTTAATTTCTTACTGTGAGAATCAAGCATCATGTTCTCTGTAATGGATGGGCTTGCCAAGAATCACAGAAAGGTGACTCAAACCAGGCAATTCTTCACATGAAAGAATGCAGTATAGTGTAAAACAGGCAAGCAGTTTAGCAGACAGTTGAGAGCTTAGCCTATTTTTGGCAAGATAATTATCTTTCATTGAATTTTGTATCAATGCTGCAGATTGCTCCAACACCCCAACTAACAGATCACTAGAAATGAATAGTTTTGATACTGTGCAGATCTGTGTGTGCTATAAAAGCTCCTAGAAAGAGTGAATATGGCAATGACAGAAGTAGGCCCTAGGTTTGCCAAAGATAAATCAAGTATTTCTAAGATGCTCATTCCAGACTCATTGAAATAGGTTATGGAGGGAAATGCACGTTTCTAAGAGGCAGGTACCTGGATAGGCAAGTAAAATCAGTTCAAAAAGCACCGACTCCTTTTTGCTAAACCTATGGAGAGCCCGTGATGACTAGATCAGAGGTACAGACCTACTTTCTTGTCACGTAAAGTTGAGCAAGATGAATTCCGTACAATTAACGTTTCATGTGGCTGACAAGCGGAACAGTTTGAAGATAAGCAGCTCATCAGCTCTCTTGCAGGAAGATGTTTTAATCATCAGCTGCTAAACTGGACTGGTGGTATGATTTTTCAAAGTGTGAATCCCTTGGAAATGTTTAAGAAGTTTCCACAGAATGAATATATGGAAATAAATACATAGAAATAAGGTGCCCTGGAAGTAGCAGAAAAAAGAATTCCTATATAATAAGAACCTACTGAAAATTATTGCTTCCAGGGTCGAAGTAAATGACAAAATTTTTGACAAGATAGTGCTGCAGAGCCCATTATTCACAATATTTGGCACAGCAAAAAGAAGAAATGGTAAGGAAACAACACTGATTGAAATCATGCTTTAATCGCCATGTGTATGCACACAAATCCATTCTCACATACCTTGTTGTCAGTCCTGACTGTAACTTTCAGCTGTGGAAGCACACGTTCCACTTCCAGATTCCACTCTACTGCATCTGTCATTGACTGCAAAATCTCTTCATGCTTTGGAGTGTCATTCATGTCCTGTGTAAGAATCACAAAGCTTATATGCAAAGTATCATCACTTTGATCATTGAGAGCTATTAGAAATCATGTTACAATAGCTTACAGTATTCATATTCAGAGAAAATATTTATATCCAGAATGAGGTAACAGATGTCTTTAATAGCTTTCTTTGAATGCATAACGATTAGTAATCAAAATATTTTCTCATCAAAGAAAATGGAAAAGAATCAAATGTGTATAATAAGAAATAACAATAAATAGCAGAAATAGCTGGGGGGGGGGGGTTTAAAATATATTTAAGAAACAAATACCACGCTTCCCTAAAAGTCTGCAATAATTTCTTGCAAATGTGTCCAGCAACCTTGCAGTAATTTCAGTTTAGAAACTGGCTGCACATTTCTGTTTCAAATAAGCTGATGCATTTCAGTTGGAATGCTTCCCCAAGTTTAGTCTATAGAAAAGATTTTCACACTTAAATACAACAGCAAGAAATTGCTGCTACAGATGTCAAAATCTCAAGAGAGAGGACTGCTGGTAACAACTTACTGATCTGTACGTTTGTCCCTGTAGAACATTCAGGTCAATAAAATTTTCTTCACTGTCTGACTCTTCTTCCTGCAGAAAAGTTGCAAAGTCAAACTTCAGTAAGTAATGAGCAATCTTCCTCCATCCTTTCATTTTGCAGGAGCACAGGACAAGGAGTATTAAATTCTGCATTTCTGAGCAAAACAAGACGTGAAGAGTTTATGGCAAATGGAGTTTGCATTTACTTAAAATCTCATGAGGAGACAGTATCTGGGATGAGGTGCAAGATAAAAGCGAGCCCACATTTCCCTCAGGGGAATTCTTCTAAAGACACATCATTTAAAAACTAAACCAACCCAAACCTAAGCACTCTCACTTCAAATGGGCCATTATCAATAGCTGGATGATAACTGTTATTTCTTACGGGTTTCTGAAAGCTCTGCATTAAAAATAAAACCAAAGCAAACCACAAGCAGATGCAAACATAGTTTTCAAGATGTTTTTTTGCACTGCATCTTTGGAGCTACAGAACGATACCACATTTTAAGCACACAAAATGATACAATTCAAACTGAGGCAATCGATTTGTTCTCTTGCCCATGACACTACACACTGGGCTGATGGTTTTATAGAATTCTCTATTATCGTCTCAAAATTGCATTTCTCAGTGACCACAATCAGCTCAGAGTCCATCACTGCATAAGTCAAAGATGCTATTTCTGTGCATTACTCTCTGTTTATACTGAATGTCACCTGCCATTTTATCATGCACACACTTCACCCTTATACATGCTGTCCTTCTGTAGTTCTTCTATGAACCATCTTTTCCACCAAAGTCAAATTCCACCAGCCACCTCCTTTCCAGACAAATCATGAAAGCTACAATAACACAGGTCTTAAGTAGAACCCTTTAAGACTCAGTAAAAACCTGGGAGCTTATTCCCCTATGTTACCTAGTTTTTAACTAACAGGGAACACGTTCATTTTCTTCTGGCATGCCCCCAGTCCCCTGAATAGCTGCAAGAAATTAATGGCACCTTGACTGGGACTATCTTTTGCTTATAGGGCAACATATATTTGTGCAGCACTTAGAAGAACACACTACAACACTACCATAACAACAAGACTAGCTGTCAGAACTGAGAAACCAAACTGTGCAGATTACCTGGCACACCTGGCCTCACTGGTTAATGCTTTTCTTCCTAAAATGGACTACTCAATCCCTAAGATTTACAGCACTAGGCTTGTCTCTAGTCAGAAGAATCAAAACCAAAGCACAATCAATGAACCTTGTTGTTAGAATTTAACTACTAGAAATACTGCTAAATTCAATCATGGATACAGCTAATACATCCAGGACACATCAATATATTGGCAGCAACAACGGACTGGTGAAAAAATTGACACTGGCATATAATTAATATCCATAGAACCATTAAAAAGTGACGATCCACTTGGTATAATCCCAGCTCAATAGTTTCATTAACTTACAAACTTGGAAAAGCTAACAGAGGTGCAAGCAAATCCAGAAGTTCTTTGAAGGGTTTCAGTTGTGCTTTAGTGAACTGTTTCATCCCTACTTCCCAGCTTAAACAGCTAAGACCTTAATGAGACACAGAAAAGAGCAGACTGCTGGCTGTTTTCATATTTAAAGCTTTTAGCCAACAGCTTACATTTTGGAGGCTGGTCAGATATGCAATACAGAATGTCTCTTACTCTTCTTAGAATTATTCAAGACCTTTTCCTATGGAGACTCCAAAGCTGGTAAAAATGAACCCAGACATCCACGTCACAGTATCTGCATGTTGTATGAAAGCTAAGAATAAAAGGCTGGAATTTGTTTTGGCTGGTACAATTGAGAGGAATAACACAATACATAGGAAAACTGTGAGGAGAGGAAGAAGAAAAGGGAACAGTTGATGTTGCATTCCTGTAGACTTATAAATTTGGGCTCTAATCAAAACAATATGATAATATTACTGGTGCTTTATTTCCAGCTTTTATGACCTTTAATTTTTCCTTAGCAGTTGAAAAATGTAAACTCAAAAAATGGGATAATTGTGGCATTTTCTACCCAGTATTGCTGGGCCTTAACACTCCAGGAAACTGATGTCTCCTCAAGTTATTTACTGACACAGCAAGTGAGCACTCCCAGCCTCACAGCTTTCAGCCTTTTGGTTTTCATCTACATTTTACTTTGCAAAGATTCATCAGCTCTGGGAGAAATCAGATGTGAAACTGACTTCCTTTTGTAATTTTCACATTATCTTCAGCTAACTTCCCACTTCAGAAACATCTTAAGTCAGCAGTAAAAAGACTCACTTCAAGGCTGACAGAAGCCTGTGAAAAAGACAATGTCTTGTGATCACACTATGCCACCAGTTTACAGTGAGACTCCATCTCTCATAAAATACTCTTCTGAGAAAGTCAACCAGCAAGAAACAAACTTCTGTTCAACACCTATCCACCAGTAAGTCCTAAAAGCATATTTGAACATACAGGTATGTTTCATAGGCTTCTTCCTAGACAAATTCAATGTAATTATTACAGATAAAAAGGAATAAATAAAACAGCTGATCCTCGCCATCTTCTTGGTAGAAAGTATTTCAAAGCACACAGAAAGGCTTATTTGGCAGAGTCGTAGAATCATAGAATCATAGAATAGCCAGGGTTGGAAAGGACCTTAAGATCATCAAGTTCCAACCCCCCTGCCATGGACAGGGACACCTCACACTAAACCATCTCACCCAAGGCCTCGTCCAACCTGGTCTTGAACACTGCCAGGGATGGAGCATTCACAACCTCCCTGGGCAACCCATTCCAGTGCCTCACCACCCTTACAGGAAAGAATTTCCTCCTTATATCTAATCTAAACTTCCCCTGTTTAAGTTTTAACCCGTTACCCCTTGTCCTGTCACTACAGTCCCTAATGAAGAGTCCATCCCCAGCATCCCTATAGGCCCCCTTCAGATACTGGAAGGCTGCTGTGAGGTCTCCACGCAGCCTTCTCTTCTCCAGGCTGAACAGCCCCAACTTTCTCAGCCGATCTTCATACAGGAGGTGCTCCAGTCCCTGATAATTCTCGTGGCCTCCTCTGGACTTGTTCCAACAGCTCCATGTCCTTTTTATGTTGAGGACACCAGAACTGTACACAATACTCCAAGTGAGGTCTCATGAGAGCAGGGCAGAGGGGCAGGATCACCTCCTTCGACCTGCTGGTCACGCTCCTTTTGATGCAGCCCAGGACACAGTTGCTTTCTGGGCTGCAAGTGCACACTGAACCCGGCTCATGTTTTTCTCATTTTCTCATTGACCAACACCCCCAAGTCCTTCTCCACAGGGCTGCTCTGAATCTCTTCTCTGCCCAGCCTGTAGCTGTGTCTGAGATTGCTGTGACCCAGGTGTAGGACCTTGCACTTGGCATGGTTAAACTTCATGAGGTTGGCATCAGCCCACCTCACAAGCGTGTCAAGGTCCCTCTGGATGGCATTCCTTCCCTCCAGTGTATCAAGCGAACCACGCAGCTTGGTAAAGAGTGGGCGACGGGATATTACCATTCCATTAATGGAATATACAGAGATGAGATGCCATGACCTTTGTCTACAGAAACAATTCTGCAACCTTTATTTAGGTCTTTGCTGGTGTTTTTAATCAAATGCTCCCCTTCCAGTAGTTCTTTTCCATCTACTCTGTTCCCAGAACTTTAGACGACTACGTACCAAAAGTTAATGTTTCCTATTTCACTGAAATCTGAGTTACAATAGTGAGCACTCTATTAAGTAAGTGCTGGACAGATTTTACCAAATATTAGCCAATTCTGTAAACAGGGATTGAAATTTGATTTAACATCAACAGCTTGTATCGGCAGAAAACAAACAAGGACATGGAACTGTTGGAACAAGTCCAGAGCAGGGCCACGAGGATGATCAGGGACTGGAGCACCTCCCATATGAAGATTGGCTGAGAAAGTTGGGGCTGCTCAGCCTGGAGAAGAGAAGGCTGCGTGGAGACCTCATAGCAGCCTTCCAGTATCTGAAGGGGGCCTATAGGGATGCTGGGGATGGACTCTTCATTAGGGACTGTAGTGAGAGGACAAGGGGTAATGGGTTAAACAGGGAAGTTTAGATTGCATATAAGGAGGAAATTCTTTATTGTGAGGGTGGTGAGGCACTGGAATGGGTTGCCCAGGGAGGTTGTAAATGCTCCATCCCTGGCAGTGTTCAAGGCCAGGTTGGATGAAGCCTTGGGTGCCATGGTTTAGTGGGAGGTATCCCTGCCCATGGCAGGGGGGTTGGAACTGGATGATCTTAAGGTCCTTTCCAACCCTGACTATTCTATGGTTCTATGAATTTTGAATCTGTGTAATTTTAATGTATAGTTAGATTCCACTTCACCTTCCATTAACTATAAATGCACATAAGAACAAATGGTCTCTCCCAAAGAGTTAATAATCTTATCTGAAAGGAAACAGAAAAACTCTACAGGAAAGCTGATGATGCAGGAGTGGAGATGAAGGAAAATAAAAAAGGCAACAGAACCACTAATAGAAAAGACTTCTTAAATAAAGATGAATAAAATGAGCTATGAACAAATATTTCCTCATAGTTCACCAATTACAATCAAAACCAGTCAGGTAAACCTACCACAACATCCTCTTCAAGCTTATTAAGTGTTAATTCTGCATCATCTTCTGTTATCTCCTCTTCTTCTAGCTCTTCTGTTGGATATGCTGGCCTGAATTATTTCAAAGGACAACAGAGCTTTTAAACACAGTAAATGATAAATACCTCTGTAAATTGCTCCTAAGCAAACAAACCATTTTATGAGAACTATGGATGATTTGGAATATGACTAGACAAGTGATTAGTGTCTCATAGTTAAATAAAACTAACAGCCTTAAAAGTCTTTGTTTATCTGTCTTAAAAGTAAGGGTTAGTTACTATTCCAAGCAGTACAGTATATTCATACTACAAAAGCATCTGGGGAGTAACTTTTGATTTGTTTTCCCTTTTGGTCTAACCTCTTAAAATTCAAGTGCAAGTCATCACACTTCTTTTCAGCCTACAGCTGAATGTGTGTACTGAACCTAAGTAACAGTGAAGTATTTCCAAGGTAGACATTACATAGGGAACAGGGAAGGAGTGAAGTAAGGAACACTTAAATTTTCATGTACTTGAAATTATGTGTCATCTCATTTCTCCCAAGATATCCTTCCCGTTAAATACTCCAAGTTACTGTAGACTACTTGTAACAGATTAACAAGAAGTTGTGCATAGGAAAATGACCAAAATAGAGTCATCATTCAGATCTTTATTGATAGCTAAGTTTAGTAACAGCCCAAACTCATCCTTGGTGGTGGCAGACTAAATTGTGTGACATTGCAATAGGAACTAATTGGTCCCACTGCTTCAAGCCTAGTAAAATTCTGCATCTTATGAAACATCAAGGAAGACATTTATAGTCATTACTATGTTTTGTCTTTATAATTACAACTTATATTTGTTTATTGGAAAACAATGCATAAGGGAGAAGTCTTAAAAGTGTACTATACCTTTTCCAGCTAAAACCGGTGTATTTCAAGGCTTCTTCAGCCAAACAATCAAGAACATAACACACTTGCTCTCCACAACCTGCCTTCAATTTTGAGGGAGGAAAATCCACAGGCCTTCCCTAAAACAAAGAGATATGCTGTTTACTAGTGCTGCCCATCAACCCAAGTAACGAGATTTTTTTACACTAAACCCAAAGCATCCATCGTGCATGAAGATTTTACTAATGCTAATTCATATTCTTCCCCCATGCAGTTCCAGCCAGGCAAACATAAAGGAAAACAGAACAAGCCAAGGAACAGATGCAGAAGTCTTCAAGCACCTGGTAAAAGCATAGTCATAAGGAAGGAGAAGAGTCAGAAGGGAACTAGATGGTCAAGTGTACAAGTGATGTGGTGGCAAGGTAAGAACCACGGAGAAACTCAGGTACTGAGACTTTCAACACTGCCTTGTTTGTTCCTTGTTTTATTTACTGCTGTTCTGCAGAATAAGCATTTCTGTTTATGGTTTAAGTCCTTTAGAGAACAGTGTTCTGATCATTCACAGTTGCACCACAGTGTAATCGTGCATACTTCCCATAAGCTGATATATTCTCCTGACCTTTGGGTTTGTTTTCTTTAATACTGAAAAAAATCCCTATAGCTCCTGGCAGTTTGTGCAACCTTTTACTCCTTCACAACAACAATAAACTAGTAGAGGAAAACACGAACATAATTCTAGACCATTTCCTTCACCGTGACTTTTATCGCTGACTGTGCCAGAAGCGGGATCACAAGCACCGTGTAAACTTCCCAGATCAAGTCATTGTAAATTAGACTGCTGTACAAGAGAAACCTCTGTGGCACTACAAGAAGTAAGCCAGATTAATCCATTTCACAGAATGTGGAACAAAACTAACTGGAATCATACATAATTTTGTAGTGGCAAAACCCCAGCAAGTAGGTAAAGACCATATGAACTTCCAGTTAACTAATTAACAAACTTCTAGATAGGAAAATCTGCCCAGCCCTTAGGAACACCAGACAGAAGTGTTTCTGAAGGCCATGCACATGCTTGAAATACCCTGGGGAAACCCAGCAAGTTCAACACTTACAAACGATCGCAATTGCGAGAGTACGTTGGATATTATCGCATTGGGATCATCATATTCCTGGGGCTGTTCGAAGGGATGTCCTGCTTTAGTGATCAGCCAGGCAGCAAGCATGCAGAACATGAAGAACTGCTCTCCAGGATTAGTGGGCAGTGCAAAGTAGTGCCTGTTTAAACAGAAGAAAAGGATGGTAACTATTTTGGGCTCCTCATGCTATTACGGCATCATAGCAGCACAGGCTAGAGAGCAGCTTCTTTAACTGAGTCTTTCAATGAGTGATCTGCCTGAACTAAATTCAGGATGTCTAGTTTCACACATAACAGAACAGTAGACTAAGTTTTCTACATGCAGCTCATCTGTTTGATTAAGCTAATAATAAACATCAGAACTCCAAGGAATCACATGGAAACAGGGTACTCCCCTCCCCTGCCAGCAGGATTACGTAGCTTCAGTTAAACACCACCAAACTAACATCTCCACATAAGCACAAGTTACCCCTCTTATTTACCTGAACAGTCTCAAGTCATGATGAGCTCAACTCTGCTCCTATTTAAGGGATGCAGAATCCATCCCATCACATCATAAAATACCACCATTAATTAAAAGCCTATTAAGAGACTCTGCCTCCTTAAAAATAAGAAATCGTGACAGCAAGTGACTGCAGGAAAACTTGAATGGCCCTTCCTTGAGGAGGAGAGAACAAACTTACAGAAGCCTCATTGCTTGAAGAGGTATGGCCTCTTTCTGCATATTGGCCTCATCCATGACACAGGACAAGGGGTAACGGGTTCAAACTTCAACAGGGGAAGTTTAGATAGGATGTAAGGAAGAAATTCTTTACTGTGAGGGTGGTGAGGCACTGGAATGGGTTGCCCAAGGAAGTTGTGAATGCTCCATCCCTGGCAGTGTTCAAGGCCAGGTTGGACAAAGCCTTGGCTGACATGGTTTAGTGTGAGGTGTCCCTGCCCATGGCAGGGGGATTGGAACTGGATGATCTTAAGGTCCTTTCCAACCCTGACTATTCTATGATTATGCACAGTAACTTCACCTGCTGTTATCTTCTCAGCATCCTCAAACACTCTTCCTGACAAGAGCAATACAACCAGTCCCTTTTGCTCCAGTTCCCCAAACCTCTTCCCACACTCCTTAGAAGTGGCAAGAGGCTGATGTACCTAAATCAGTGCATTAGGCCAGATCAGGAGCAGGGTTTTGAAGCCATCTTTCCACCCATCCCCACCTACTGTGATGTGGATTGCTTTAGAGAGCAAGGTACACAGACTGGATATTCTTTGGATCACGCTAAATGGAAAGATGTGGTCCTAACAAGAATTCAGTAGTCAGAACACAGTCAGGCCCCCAGAAGTGTAAGTCAGAACCAAATGCTTCCCTTTACAGTCATGAACAAAGGTTTACTTCCTTGTTCCAAATGTACTGATGATCTGACAGCTGGCTAAAACCAGCCCATAGCCACTGCACTCATACTCAAGCCTCTTTCCCAACAAGGTAATAATCTGGACTACTTGTCACCTGATACCAAACTGTCCCTATGGAAAGTCACACTGTGACATGCTGCAGTGGAGCCTGGCTGACACATACGGGTTTGAGTTATTTGGCCAAGTGAATGTTGGGAGCACAGTGGTCCCATTTACCCAAGTTCCCTGCCTCCTACCATAATCAAAAAGAAATTACAGATGAAACAAGTATGTGATATGTTAAAAACAGGCTTAAACACAGTGGGGGCAGGCCCCCTTACACACACCCCACAACCAGTTACCTTGAATACAAGAAACGCATTTAGGGTAAACTATTTCTTGCACAGATACACTGTCACTCCAATACTCAACACCTAGTGCGGGCAGGGAAGCTCAAGTCACTATTCACTTCCCACACCCCACCATTCAGAGAGACTTCCCGTTTAGAAAGCCTGACGCCATGCAGCTGACTGGTTCCCACTCGGCTCTGTCACCTGAGACCCAGCCTTCCTTAATCCCTGACACAGAGGTGGAACCGCACGCCGGGGCTTCCCATCCGCTTCTCGCCGCAGGCCTGGCCGCGAGGGGCCCCCCCCGTGTGGAGCTTTGTACCAGGCAGCGCGGCCCCCGGCCCCAGCCGCCCCCCTCGCCCGCAGCCACTCGAACGCGTTCGGGGCCAGGCCGCCGCCCGCCGCCCAGCGCAGCGGGCCAGGGGCACCTGGAGAGCGGCCGCATGTTGTGGCGCCGCAGGGCCTCCTCCTCGTAGTTCAGCAGCTTCAGCTTGTCCAGCAGCTCCTCCATCAGCACGAACATGTGATAGGCCGCGCCCGGGCCCCGCTCCGCTGCGCACTCCTCATCCCGGCCACGATCCCGATCCCGATCCCGATCCCGATCCCGATCCCGGTCCCGATCACGATCCCGATCCCGGTCCCGATCCCTGTCCCGATCCCGGTCCCGATCCCGATCCCGGTCCCGGTCCCGCTCTCGGTCCCGGTCCCGGTCTCGGTCCCCTCGCTTGACCCCGCCGCCACCCGTAGCTTCCTCCGCCATCTTGGAGCGCCGCTACCCGTAACCGAGGCAACCGGCCCTGCCAATCCCCGCCTGCCTCAGCCTCGAAGCCCACCTCCTTGCCCAATCACACGCTCCAGGGGCGCCGCGAGGCCACGCCTTTTCAGCGCTATCCACCAATGGAGGCGAGGCATGCCGGGGTCAACTTCCAATCAGCGCCTCACCTCGGCCCCCAAGCCGAGCGCCGCCGCCGCCGTGAGGGGAAGTGAAGCGGCGGGGCTGTCGGTTCGCCTCAGTGGCGGTGGAGGCAGCGGCGAATGGGGAAGATGGCGCCGTTCCTGTGTTTGGGGCTGAGGGGGGGGGCACTGGCGTCTCCTTTCACACTGCCTGCAGCGAATATAGCTTTACGGTGCGGGTAAAGCCTTAGGGCACCGCGGGAGGTGTGTTCCGGAAAGCTTTGCTGCTGTGCTCCGCCTCACGGGCTGCTTGACCGGCTTGTTTGTGCCGGTTCGGCAGTTAAACGTTTACGAAGTTGTGAGCGTATTGCACCATTCAGGCTGAGAGGAGGCATTCACAGCTTCCTTGGGCAGCCCATTCCAGTGCCTCACCACCCTTACAGGAAAGAATTTCCTCCTTATATCCAATCTAAACTTCCCCTGTTTCAGTTTTAACCCATTACCCCTTGTCCTATCACTACAGTCCCTAATGAAGAGTCCCTCCCCAGCATCCCTATAGGCCCCCTTCAGACACTGGAAGCTGCTGAGGTCTCCACGCAGCCCTCCCTTCTCCAGGCTCAACAGCGTGCTCCCTAATACCGGAACACAGCCCCCAGGTGCCATCCCCACTGCTGCAGCAGTCACCTTTCTGACAATTAACATGACAGGGTTTGTTCAACAAAGCCGGGCAAAATAAAAGGCTAAGAGAAAAAGCTTTGTACGCTCAAAGGTGGGGAAAAGAAAGCGAAACCAGTGGAGGCTTTATGTGTATAGAAACATGATTCACGCCAGGTAAGCAAACTTGATTTGGAGGCAGGAAAGGACTTGTAAATGTTTAAGCCACGGTATGCAAAGGTGAGGCAGCGAAAGGGACGGGCAGACGCCAAGTTCCACGGCTTTGGGAGCACTGTATATTCATTTCCTTTATATATATATATATATATATACACACACACACACAAATCCTGCCTGCATGAAACACCTGAAACGACAAGATTGATTTCCTTGGGCTACTTGTGAAATCATAAGAGGTAAAAAAACCCTGTTATCCTTATAACAGCTCTATGGTGTACGGCACGGGGGAGGAATACGGTATGTGCGTAACAGCTAAAACGCAGTAGTTTTTGCTACTTCCTAAGACAATTTTGGACGTTTAGCATGTGGGAACCGTGTGCCTTCGGACCGTTTCTCAGCAAGTGAAGCCTGGAGTTAGCGTTTAAGTTGTGAGGGTTTCACTGGGGGGAGGCAGAGATTGAATTCTCTCTGTGCTACAGAATGTGCTCCCTGAAGGGTTCAGCAGTGGAGTTGTGGAAAGCTAAAATCATTGGAGCTAGGGCAAGAATTCAGCAGTGTGTGATGAACGTGGGGCTTTTAGAACTCTACACGTTTGTTTGTCTTGTTTGCTTGTTGGTAAAACTCAAATCCTCAAGCATTTGAAGACAGGCTGAGAAAGTTGGGGCTGTTCAGCCTGGAGAAGAGAAGGCTGCGTGGAGACCTCAGAGCAGCCTTCCAGTATCTGAAGGGGGCCTATAGGGATGCTGGGGATGGACTCTTCATTAGGGACTGTAGTGACAGGACAAGGGGTAATGGGTTAAAACTTAAACAGGGGAAGTTTAGATTGGATATAAGGAGGAAATTCTTTCCTGTTAGGGTGGTGAGGCACTGGAATGGGTTGCCCAGGGAGGTTGTGAATGCTCCATCCCTGGCAGTGTTCAAGGCCAGGCTGAACAGAGCCTTGGGTGAGATGGTTTAGTGTGAGGTGTCCCTGCCCATGGCAGGGGGGTTGGAACTTGATGATCTTAAGGTCCTTTCCAACCCTGACTATTCTGTGATTCTATGATTTCCAGTCCTCCTAAGTATGTATGCCTGAAATGTGCTGCTGTTACCTTGAAAAGGAATTAATCAGAATCCTTTTTACCAAGGAATAGGTAATTTTTGTTGCACATGTATACTTCATGCCTGTAAAGACCCCAGACCCGCTGCAGAGTGGCCAGAGCCTCCACTCCTCAGGTTTTCCTGCAGACCAACAAACCTTTTTCTCAACACACTAAAGAGTTGTGCTGAATGTGGAAGCTTTCTGCTGACTAGTTCTAGTTCTGTGTTTCAGCACAGCGCTTGCTATGGAGTCACCTAGATGATGTGAAGTAGCCCGTGCTGTCCCTGTCCAGGCTTCACTCCCTGATGCAGCCCCAAAAGGCATCACAGAGGTACTGTTGGAAGGATGTTACTCAGAGCATCACTGCCAGTTGGATGTGATTGTCTATTGTATGTGGCAGATCACTCACAAAGGGAAATTCAGTATTGACTGCAGTTTCTGAAATTCAAACACCAAGCACAATATATTGTATCAATCGAGTTGGAAGTGATGGGCAAATGAGCAAAAAATCCAACCAAACATGATGTAGGCAATGCAAGGAGAAAAGTAGGTACATCCTGGCAATGGCTGCTAACATGGAACAAAATTGTACACCCTGTTTGTTTTAATCTTGCATCAACTCTCTCAGGTTTAATGTTTTGGTGCCCCTCTGTTGTTTGGTTTTGGGGTTCCCCCCCCCCCCCAAAAAAAGTGAGAATACATAAAATAATCACACTAGCTTTACAAAAGAAATAACACGCAAAAATCCATGGGGTGTAACATTCACACCCACCACAAATACAGTCACACACACCAGTTAAAACTAGTCCGTAGTGTTAAAACCTGGCTAGCAGTCCTGGCTAAACTTATGCCCTGTGTCAGTTAGGTATGGCACCTAATCTTTGGGTAGAAGGAAAGTATTTGCAAATGCAGGCTAATTCCCTACCCCAGGAAGTCAAATGGTGCAGTAATCAGCAATACATTTCAGTAAGCAGAAAAAGCTGGCTTGACAGGGGATGTCTCACAGCAGCGTGGAAACTGTACTTAATCATTTTTCTTTGCTGTCCTGTTCATGAATGATGAAGGTTCGTGTTCCCTAGCCCTGTAAGAACACTGAGGGTGATCACTTCCTATTTATTAAAAGTGATCAGCAAGGGATTACACGATAAGAAGAGGCCTCAACCATTACGACATCTATAGCATTGCATAATGATCTTAAGGCCAAAAATCTGTTGCAAACAAAAATCGTGATGCAAAGGAATGACAATCCTTAATAAACTGTACAAATAATCCTTAATATACTGTACATAATGAGAGTACATCTTTTGTTTGTGTTTAAACAGGTTTTCTCCCCTCATTTCATGCTGTCGGTTTGACACGAGTCTACTGTGAACCAGAGAAGACATGAAGGGACAGAAAATACAATCTCTTCTCATATATTTATTTCAAATTTGGGGTAGGTTTTACCTCTATGGAAAATAAGAGACACTATTGCTCATTTTTGTAACTAAGGGGGAATTAATTAAATACTGATTGTTAACGTAAATGTAATGTAAAAAACTTCTGAAGCAAAAGACAACTGCATATGGCCATCGAGCACCCAAACCTGACAATGTTCCTAGCTGGTGGAGTGCACTGTGTCACTGCTCAGCAGGCAGTAGTTGTCAGGCCATACTGGAAATGACTTGAAGTACATTGCCTGACTTTGCACTAAGGCATCCAGATTACCCTGCCAAATGAGCTCAAGAGGGCATCAAAACGTCCAAGAAGCCAGCTGCAGTCGGATGCTCATTACCAGCTTAACAGGTTGGCTGGCCTTGGCCAAGAAGGTCCATATGCCAATGTTGTATTAATACAGTCAGGTCTCTTAAAAGATTTATTTCCAGTCGTTCTTTTATGCCAGTAAGGCCTAAATTAAATGTTAACAGCAGTTGGATGCTGCCATTTGTGTGAAAGAGTTGGGGGAATTCACACCTGAGTTGACTCCATGGGCTGGGATAGAGCTCCTTGAGCAGCTTCCCCGAGCTTCATTTGTGGTGCTGAAGCTGTTTCAAGAAGTTCTGTCCTTCCTCTCACTTGAAGCATCGTGTTCTTTTCTCCTGTGCTGGTACAATAGCTTGGCACTAGGTGAGGGTTACTGGTAACCTGGGTCATTGCAACATGCACTGTGAACGGCTGAGCGAGCAGCAAGCTGCAGCTTGAAAGGTTTTGAGGGTCAGGGTGGTGCTTTTGGAAAGCTCAGGTGCTAAGGTGGGGGTGTGCTGATTTAAACACGTAGGTGCTTCCTCAGAATAGCTACTTAAACTGATGGTAAGATCAAAGAGCACAGCTCTGTATTATAATGTTGGTTAAACTGAATGAAGACCCTTGCTGTCCCAGAGACTCACATGGCAGAAAAGCTGTTGGTATGCTTGGTAGGAATGTGCTGCCTTTTGTTTTGCCAGGGATAAGAAGGGGCAGAAATATGCTTGTAGACTAGATTGAAGTTACTCATTTGTAATGATGGGCTTCAGGTTTTGCAGAACAGGAAACAGTAACAGGACTGTTTTCCAAGGATTGCATTCTCCCCTGTCTTTTCCCACCTGGGAGTGATGAAGTAATTTACTGGAAGAAAGGGGACAAATATGTGCACAGCTACTACTACCAGAGGGATCAGCTGGAAAGTCAAAACCCGGATTACAGACACAGAACACACCTTTTCCATGAAACCATTCCTAGTGGAAATGCCTCCTTGAAACTCAGCAACCTGACCTTGACTGATGAGGGCCCTTATAATTGCTACGTGGGAACCCAGCAAACTAAAACAGAAGTGGAAGTCACGCTGCGTGTAAAAGGTCAGTGAGACATCAAAAGTGGTTGGATTGTGCCAGTGGAAATGGGATTATAGCAGCAGATTTTCTCATGTGCTATGCTTCTGAATTCAAACACAGCTTAAATGTTGTTCTCAGTCACATTTATTCTCCCTAATGCTATTTCAACAGACCAGTCACTTCAAGTTAAAAAGGATTTTGAAAGTAGGAGGATTGATTTATTTTCTTTTTTTCTATCTCTAGTATCCTCTTATTATGCATTGGAATACCAAAAGACAAACAAAGAAAGGATGCTCAAGTGCTATGCCTTTCTCACTTATTCAGCACCACGTATATCTTGGGTACAAGGCAACAAATCCAGCCGAGAAACAGGTCGGAAAGAAACCAGGGATGGAGTTCTCTATTCTCTTAGAAGTGACCAGAACATTATAAACACAGTGGATCCTTATTATTGTTATATTCATCTGCCTGAGGAAGAGTGGGCTGCTGAATGGAAGATGCAAGGTAGGAATGAGGTCTCTTCCTGCATCATTGCTGAGTGTCACAGCTGGTTTCAGACCCAGATTGAATACAGTATTTCTGCAGTGGGGCAACATGGATATGGGATGATGCCAAAGGATGCACCTTCCTTTTGACACTCATCAATTGGAAGAAGTAGGGCTGAGAGAGGGTAGCTCATGCTTCTGAAGTTAGCTTTATTCTGAACATTTCCTCTGTACTGGTTTCACATTTCAAGAGGTGCTAATAATGGAACTGCAGACAAAATACATGGAAACCTCAGTGATCCTGTGGGTTATATGAGGAAGGTGAAAGATGCCTGCTGCTCTAGAGGCTCCTTATTCAGTCCATTTCCCATCTTGTGCTCAGTCCTGCTTGATCCTTTCACTGTACTTCCCTTCAAGTGCATCCTTAAGTGCCCAGGTTGAGTGCTGGGGTGCATGGGAGTGGAGAGCAGCAAGCACTGTTCACGTTTGAGCAAAGCACAGCTCACTTTGTCAGTTAAGGAAAAAAGGACTATGAAATTTTAACTCACTGTTTTATCCTCCTCCTCAACTTCATTGGCAATTCAGTTCAAGTAAGTAACTGGTACTTTTCAAGCTCTCCTGTTTCTTAGGGAATACTTGTTTCATTGGATGAAGAGCAGTTCCCTTGTGAGATGTGCATGGCTGCTTCCACTGCCCTGATTTCCCTTTAAAGTGTACCCAGACACTCTCAGTTCCTAATCTACTGCATATGCTTCAGAACACGAGTGCAGTTTTCAGTTTACATAGGACAGCTTACCACATGGAAGGTTTCAAGTATGGTATTAATTCACAAGAGCGCTGTAAGTGTCTATTTTGTTAATCTAGCCTTCTGATCCACAAGAGAAAAAGGCATATTTCATGACACCTTTGTTTGAATTGCCCTGCATCCATCATTCCTCCTGCTAGAACATTCTGAAAACATACTGCTTTCCTTTTCCTTGTGTAATAGCACAGTGGGGTACAGTTGTGGTTTGTCCTCATGGGTTTCAGTCCTGCAGCTCTGATCATTCAGCCCCACACACCGAAAGCAAGTGTCAGAATAACATATAGTTCCTTCTGCAGCAGCCTGCCACCCTCCCCAGTCGCCTCTGGTTTTGCTTCCTTTGCAGCAAATCCCTGCTGTCACATCGGTAGCTGTGCTATGATATTCATGTGTCTTACACTGGTGTTTCATGTATTAGCTGTTAGTTCCACTGAACCTGCTCTTTCCTTCTTTCTTTCTGTAAAGCTATGCATTCATTGTGTTTCACACGTGTAAAACACCTCAGTCCACCAGAGCTGAAAATCATTTCTAGCTAAATACAAACTTTTAGTCTTTTAATTCACTTGCGTTGTAACAGTTTCATCCTTTGCACTTCGAATGTGAAGGTTGCAGTTTGTCTCTGCTCCCAACATGTGGAATTTCGTGCTCCTTCACTTGTGACTTAGACTGGACTGAATCACTTTCATTTTTGAGCCCCCCAAGTAGAGCAGAAACAGGCAAAAGACACCACCATAATTCGGTATATGATGCCAAGTTAGATATTTTTGACATTAGATCACATTATTTATTGGTATTAGGTACCAACTGGATATTTTTTGATGCAAGATAGGTTTGCTTTTAAAATCTTCAGATGCTTCTGGAAACATACCGTGATAGTTGAGTATACCGAAATAGTGACATGTGCTTTTATGTTGGTCTGTAGTTGTATCAGACTCCAGAAGAGAGTCAGAACACGTCTAGATAACCTGCACTGTACTTTCCAAAGAGGTTGCAGAGAGTTCTTCAATTATCTGTTTCAGACCAGCTGTCTAATGCAGAAGGAAGCAGCATTGCAATTCCTTGTGGATATAGCAGTGAGACTGCTGTCAGTGAAGGTCTCAGTGTTGTCTGGACACTGCACAGAAATGCAGTGATTTCAGTGCTGGCCTCCTACAACGGCACATCTCACTCTTACCAGCCTCGAGTCCGGGTTAACCAAAGTGATTTTTCACTGATCTTGGATGATCTCACTGCAAGCGACAGTGGAGAGTATCTGTGCAACGTTTCAACACCTCACTACACAACGCTTACTGTGAGAGCTCTGGAAGTTGGTAAGTGGCCACTCTTTCCAGTTTGGAAATGGGCACCGGCGAGGGGACCGCAGAGCCAAAGTGACGGTCAGACATCTGTGACAGAGCGAGAAGCATCACCTTGAGCAATTAATACAAGGGTGTAGGAGTGAGGTTTTATTATTGTTGTCCCATGGAGAAAGAAATGTTGCTCAAGATGGATTGATTTAAGGACCTGAAGTTTCTTGTTTTCAGTCAGCAGCTTGCTATGGCAAGGGTCTCAAAATCAGTGGCTGCCCTCAGAGCTGAGGGCACAGGAAACTCTCAGAATCATGTCTTAGATGCTCTGCTGATGGCAAATATGGTCTTTAAAGGTGACGGGGGTGAAGGGAAGCCCTAAAGTGTGATAGGAATTTACCTGCAGAAGAAACTTTGTTGAGGAGAGCACACAAAGCTTTCATTCTACACAGCAGGTGATGTTTCACACCTGGGCTTGTATGTTTGTATGCATGCCTGTGTTTTTTACGAGCTGGAGTACATTTCCAGTGGTGAAATCTCAGTTAACAGTTATTTCATTGTCTCCAGTTTCAAGACTGGGACTTCCTGCTTTCCTAGCTCTTGGAAACTCTTACTGAAGGGTAAAAAAGATCGACTCCATCTTTCTGTAATTAAAGTGCAAACGAAGTAGAGATTAGTTCAGAAATAGAATGTTAGGGATGCAGCCTCATAAAACTTCAGCCCAAAAGGGGAGAAAAAAGAATCCCCAAACATTCCAACAGTAACATGGGCATTTTACGCAATTACAATCACCTAAAAGACTGGGAACTAAAGAGAACTTGAAGCAAGTCAGTAGTACCTGAAAAAGAGGCAACATAGCAGAAAAAGGGCTAGAATGGGTGATAAGAACTGCATAGTCTTTATCTTCTTCCTCCTCCCCTACTGCAGTTTAGTTACAGTCTGAAAACTTGATGTCAGGTGTGTTGTAAACGGCAGTAGCTATATGCAAGCTAGAGGAGGGGAGTTAAAAGAAAACAGTTAAGTCAGACACGCACACTTTCTTGCAGCTCACATTCCAGCACGATCTTCTTTGTCCTGTAAACCTAGCATTGTGCTTCTGGAGTGGAAAGCATCGAACACCTCCAAGGAGTTACACACTTAACTGATGCTCAAGTTCAGGTACATTTACTGGAGACAGACACATGTACCTGCCCAGGCCAAATATGATCGGAGCATCCTCTTCAAATGCCTTTCTCTTGCTGCTCTCTGCACTTGTATCTTGCAGTAGCCATAGGTGATACCAAAACCCTCTTTAGTGGCTAAATTACTGTTCCACTCACAGAACTGCAGAGCAGAGGAGACAGCAGAGGGATTATTAGCTTTGTGCCAGCACAGCCTGAAAGCAGACAAGCAGATAGGGACAGTAGGGCATATGGGAAGGAGCTAGATCAGTACACTGGACAACGGTCATAGCACAGCAGTTGCTCAACCACCAGAAAGGTTTCCAAGTGCCGTTGGAAAAGGACACTTTCAAGGGGAAAAGTGAGATGAACTTGCAATCATTTCGGATCTATGTAAAGAAAGGTTGCAGATTACAGCTGCTCTACTAAAGACATTGACGAGATGCTAACATAAGCCTGCTTGTGGGGACAGAGCCAAGCTAAAGGCAATGACTAGATGAAATGGTCTGGTTTGGGAGTGACTGTATTTTAACTGTTTGCCAGACATCCATAGGGAATTTCCAGAGGCATGTAGGATTTTTCACATGCTTTGAATGAGATGCAACAGTGGAAAGGAAGCCTGAAGTGCTTGAACGGAAAAGAAAGTGCTTCCTTGAAAGGAAGCCTGAAACACTTGACTGTTTTAAATGGGACTTGTGTTAAGAAATTGTCAGATGATATTACATGAGCACAGGTGGAATTGTGTATCAGGACAATTAAGTAAAATGATCTGCTTTCAGCTGTTTACACTTACATAATTAAAGCATCACGTTACAGTATGGGTCGAGCAACTTGAACATTATTGTATTAGTAACATTGGAAAGGAACTGAGACATTTTCCCTAAATCATAGCTTTTAGACTATAAATAAGAGGAAAACCATAGCTTTGATGTACTGATTGAGCAATAGTGGACATTCATTTGCAGTATCAAGCACTGCTGTTAAACTGTTGGGATTTGTATTTTTAAAGAGAATTCAGGTAATACCTGGGACCTTGTGGCAGGAGTGACTCTTGCAGTGGTGCTGCTGGCAGTGATCTTCAGCTTTGTCTGCTTCTTGCACAAGGTATGTACAAGCACTAGGGAATTCAGTTTTAGAGGTACTGTTAAGCTTAAATCCAGACCTTGACTGTTGGATTAAAACATGGGTTTGATTTTCCTGGGATAAAGTGTACAAGAAAGAATCAAAATGCAGAACTGTGACTCTCAGCATAAATAAATTGTCCTCGTTGTTACTGTCTGTGTCCAGAAGGTCCCATTTGGTCCTGAACGCAATAGCATGTTGGTTATAACAATGTTAACGTGCCCTTCCCTTGACCAGGTGCTCCCCTGTGCTCTATATAGACTTAAAAATTGGTTACCCTTCACAAATACTTTCTGATAACTCGCTTTAAAAACAACCAAACTGGTTCATTTTCTTCTAATCAAACAAAACCAAACCCCAAATAAGCCAAACACACATAATAGCTACTCTTACATTAGGGTCCAAATTACTATGTCAATTATATCCAACGGCAAAGCTCACCAAAACTTCAGCCTTAAAAGTTATACTTATTTATATTATATATAATATATACTAATATATATAGTTATATATAATATATACTAATATAACAACTAAGGAGACCGTTACAACCATTTAGTCCCTGATCTCAATACTGTTTGCAGCTCTTCAATTTACTGGAGTACAGCATCTTCAAGTGGATGCGTTTTATTCTTGTGCATTTGTAATAGGCTGGCTCTGTCTTAGAATGCTCTGTCTCCTGCATTCGTGGTGAGCATCCTTAACAAATGAACTTAGTCCTTAGGATCCATCTTTCTGTGTCTGACAATATAGTCCTATCCATGGAGACATACACCTTCAAACTCCCTGGGCCTGAAGATTTTGGCACAGCCTGAATTTGTTAAGCTTCAGGAGATGTTTTATGATGGTTACTGTAAGGGTCAATAAGAACACGCCAGAAAGACAACTCTAAAAGTAGTGGGTCTCAGTCTTTTCTCATTTTGCTCTCACTTAAAGATTTACTTGCATGCCTATTAGTCAATTTTAATGCTACCTTGCTTTGGAGATGATAACATACTTTCAAGATGCAGTTGTTTAAGGAATTTAAGCAGGATTCATTTATCATGGGACCTGATGGGACCTTTAACACATCACAATCAGAGGAAGCAGAACAGTTTACAGGTTACCTCAGCTCCAGTTACATTGGTGGAATACACAGAAGAAACAGGAATGTTTCTCCACTGTTATGTGGGGGTTAAAACTTAAACAGGGGAAGTTTAGATTGGATATAAGGAGGAAATTCTTTACTGTTAGGGTGGTGAGGCACTGGAATGGGTTGCCCAGGGAGGTTGTGAATGCTCCATCCCTGGCAGTGTTCAAGGCCAGGTTGGACAGAACCTTGGGTGAGATGGTTTAGTGTGAGGTGTCCCTGCCCATGGCAGGGGGGTTGGAACTGGATGATCCTAAGGTCCTTTCCAACCCTGACTATTCTGTGATTCTATGTTTGTTTTACTCAGCTAATGTTAAAATGGAAAATACTGACTGGATAGTGAGTGTGTCTTGTTCTGTTCCCACTACAGGATCCAGTTTACACATTAGTAGTTCTTACAAGCATTTTTTATTTTACTAGAAGCACAAAAGAAGAGGAATCTTATGAGCACCTTGACACAGTGGGAGAAAATCCCTCTCTGCACACACAAATGCTGCTGAGATTGCTGCTGAAAAGAGCAGAGTCCCTTCACCTTCCCTGTTACTCTCAAAGCCACGTGGAAATGTGATTGTTTGAGCAACGGTAGCAAGCAATTGAACTGGTGGAAAGAAGAAATGAACCTAAGTCAATTGACACTTGAATGTGAGGAGTCAGCATGGAACATGAGAACTTGGGTATTCTAAAGCGACGGGGAAGAACTTCCCACAGGAAAAGAATCAGTGTTGTGGGATTTTCTTCCCCCTCCCTCCCCTCCCCAGTACAAGGGAAGGCGAGGGCTTCCTGTTTTGCACTTCATTAAGTATTCTCATTTCAAGCAGAGACAACATACCTGTTCAAAAGGTGGAAGAGAACAGCCTGTTCCTGAGTCACAGGCAGTCCTGATGGGACAAGTCTCTCCACAGCATCTCCTATCTCTCTCTCTCTCTCCTGCAGCTGGCAAACAAAAGTGCTTTGGGAGCTGTGGAAGCTTCTAAACTGTTGGTAGGCAAAAGTTGACTTTCTGCTCTCCTCCAAAACTCATACAGACTGCGACTGGCAGGACAGATGGAAGCTGAGTTATCCCAGGTTTAATGCTGTGCCCTGCACAGCTTTAATCTGTGCTGCTTTAACAATCTGCATGCGAAAGACATAAGCGCTGTGAAGCATGACTGGATTTGCCCTTGGTTTTGATTTTGTCAGAGATCTGCCAATTAGTATTTGTTCCAACATAATGAAGTGGGCTGTTGGCGAGATGTAATCTTCTATTGATCCCCGAGGCTTGGCAAAATAGAAACATAAATAAACGAATGGAATACACTATACAGTCTCTTTGGCTTTTCACTTGATGTTTATTTCTGTAAGTGCTTATTTATCTCTACATCTGTTTTCAGTTGTGCCCGATTATATCGAGCATCTTCTCCTATCTGTCAGCTTGGACTGTATTTACTCCTCTTCATGGACCTGAAATGAAATGGAGATAGCATACAACAGTTAAAAATGGAAGCATTGAGGGGGTGTTAGAGTAAGTTCACAAATAAATGACAAAAGCTTCTCTTCCGTAGTCCTTCTGAATTTGTATCTGAAACAGACTAGCACCAACCGAGCCAACCTTTGCCATCTTGCTTCAGCTAATAATACTGGTTTGTTGTCCTCACGCCAGAGCACACATCCCTTTGGTAGCAGATGACTTCTGTACAACTCTGTTTCAATACATGGTGGTGGTTGTTCTGAATCACTCACACCTCCCAGCATTTCCAGGAACATGGGCTCTAATGGCAGTAGACAAGGTATATTCTAATGCCAGAGAATTAAGGCAGTCTCTCCAGCACCTTTCTCTCCCCAGCGGAGACAGCACTCGCTGCCCGAACATGTTTCCTGGCAGCTACTGCCATTACTAGCATCAGACTAATAAAAACAGGCCATAAAAACCTTTCTACAGCTTCTGCCTATTTGAGGCAGAACGAGGGTGCTAGTAAGTACTCAGTGTTAAACAGCACGTATGAATTACTGTCATGGTTCACCTATTCCAGTATCCATATTATTTATATGGAATAATATAAAGAAAACAATGGGGAATTCTTTACTCTTAAAAGCTGTGAAACCTCTTGTTGAGCTTCAGTGACAGCACTGCTTTCATCATGCATGGATGTGTGAGAGGTCAGATCTTCACGCAGTTTGAATGTACCTCTGCTCTAGTCACCGCAGCCACAATCATTTAGATCAGCTGAAGGTGACGTTATTAGTCCAATATAAAAGCAGAAATTGGACCCTTTCCTCCCATGGAATCGTGGGTACAGAAGAGAGGAGGAAGGTGCTGGGATCAAGTGGGGTAAAAATACAAGAATTACACAAAAAGGTGTTTTTTTCCTCTCTTTCTTGACTCGGGAACTGTCGACCCCATAAAACTTAAGATGTTAAGCATGGCAGGTTGCTTCACTTGCAAATGAAATAGGTAAAGCACTGACCCAGCTTTACTTTCTATCACTCCCACAAGGCAAGCACAGGTAAGCAAAGGTTTGCTTTCAGCTCCAGACCAAGTTCTTAGGCACCTTTTAGTTTCATTGCTATATTTCTACTACCATTCTGCTTGAGTGCAAAACACCACAAATGCATTTCTAAGTACTAATGACTTCCCAGCACCTAAGTGACTAATCACTGATAGTTTTGCCTCACCCAGCTCTTCAGATCAATACAAGTTCAGTGAAAGAGCCATGTTAAAGTATCTGCAATCTGCTAGAGCAGTAATCCCCAGGCTGCATTACATACATAGAAATCCACATCACCGGAGAGAGAAAGAGATGGAGCTTTTGAATATCCCTTGGGAAAAAGGAAAAAAAGAAAGAAAAAAGAGAAAACCACCCAAACCAAACCAAAATCACCAGTTCTTAAAACTTCTGGGTGCTGAACACAGAGATTAAATGACAACATCAAGAGGGCAGAGAGCATTTTGCCTAAGCATCGGGTTGCTGTCCTAAATGTTAGGCTTACCTTCATGTTAAAACAACAGGTAGACTGACACTCAAAAATGTAGTAAACAATAATTAATTCTAGTCCATGCACCATGTAACAGGTCTTCCTGCATACACAGCATCCACTGCTGTGTGTTAAACAGTCACATATACCCACAACCATACCTTTTTCATGCCGATATCTCGTGACTTGCTCCTCAGCTTATTAACTTGAGACTCAGCTATTTCAGCCCTTTCTTCAGCATCATCCAGGTCATGCTGCTGTTTTCTGTACTTGGAAAGGTACAGATTGGCTTGAGCTTCCTGGTGAGAGAAAACAGTGCAGCTGATTTCCTCCCGTCCATGTCCATGTGAAACAAAGCTTTTCGTTTCAAGTGGATGAGAAGTGCTCAGCGTGAGGAGGTAACAGCCATATGGGAACCATTTGCCTCCTGGAGAGCTGAGATTGTTGTTTTACAGAGCCCATGTTTCCAATATCACTCTCCATGGTAAGTGAACTGGGAGGCTCTCAACATCCCTTCTGAGGGACTAGCAGCAAAAAGTCTTCCCTCTTCCATCCCTTTCCCCCTTTCCCTTGCAAATGATACTGCAATTTTAAGATAAAATTGAATACCTTTTCTTAAATATAATCCACACACATGCTATATATTTTATTTCATATATATATTATAAATACATTTGCACAGAGAGGGTTTATATGGATATAAATACAAATATTCATACACTCACAAGAAGTGTATTTGTACTCAAAGCTTCTGTGCATTGAAGATGGTGGATTTAGAACAACAGATTTCTCACAGATAAAAGGGCCCAAGTAGTTACTTACAGCTTCCTCTGCTTGGTGCTTGTAGCTCTTCACTTTTAATTGGAGCTTGTCAATCAGATCCTGCATCCTGGCCAGATTCTTCTTATCTTCTTCTGACTGGATCAAAACACCATGGGGTTGAGAGTGTAAAAAAGCCTAAAGCATCTCCCACAGTGCAATAGGTATAGGTGCTACACATACTGTTCTAGAAGTGTATAGCTCAAAATACAAACAAGCCGTATTGTTTGATCACCCTATGTATAGGTGAGAGAAAAATGTCTATAGGATGATTGAAGACATTGGTAAAGCTCAGGGCTAAAAGAGAGTACCCTCTCAATTTATACGTATGTAAGTATAGGCGTACCTAAATACAGGTATATATGTGTGTGCTCTTTCAGAGGTATGCACATACATAAGCACAGAGTTCCTCGCTCAGGAGTGAGAAGCACTCTTGTCATTATAAAACAAGTCATTATTCAGTGAAACAGACTTATGGGCAGGCCTAAAAATGTGCAATTTGCATATTTCAAAGTCCAGTTTGGAGGCGTTTCTGGTAAAAGGAGACAGGTTTAAGCTGTCACACTCCATAAGCAGAAGGACTAGCTAATTCTGCCCATGCACTGTATCCCAAGAGAACAACCGTCAGCCTCTGCATACAATAGTCAAACAAGTTAGGAGGCTAAATAATCTCCTACAGCAGATGGATGGGATTATCTTCTTAAGAATGCTGTTGAAAGCAAAAGGATCAGTGCTCTGTGCTGAAGACCTTTTCTGAAAGGCAAGCAGCAAGAGCAGCTGTTAGCAAACCTGCAGGAGGCTGGAGACTAGACCTCACTGCTCAGCCATAGGTGACAGCCCTGGAACTGGGCAACCCTACACTGAATGATGCATTAGAGTCAGCTGAATCCTCCTGGCTCTTTTTAGCACCATCAGCACAGCTGAAAGACAGCTGGGCTCTTTCTTCACTCCCAGTGAAAATAATAGTCATCTAAGCCTGCTCCATATTAATACTGTGCTAAAACTGTCCAAATCCCAGCAATAGAGGCTTCCTAACATCAGCTATGAATGAATCAGGAATTATGAATGAATTAGGAATGAGTCAGGCAAGATGACGGTAGCCCTAGGGAGATGTTCCTCCTACCCCTAAAGCTTCCTACAGCCAGAAAGCTCTGGGTAATGCTATCCTTCATCCTTCACTGAAACACTGAGGCAACTTTAGACACTGTCTAGGAGAGCACGTATCTTTCCAGTGTCCTAGTGGTTACTAGAGCTCCCAGCCTACCTGGTAAGTCAGCTCTTTAATGCGTCTCTCAAACTTGCGGGCTCCCTTTTGGGCATCCGAATTGCGCCGGAGCTCAGTCTCAAGTTCATTCTCCAGCTCACGAACCTGCAAAACCAGAAAAACCCTTGCCATTTTGCTGTATACATATAAAGGAGCAGATAATTTGGGTCACAGTTCAAGAAAAGTTCATTTTCTCAGCATCTCCATAGAGTCAAATTTCTATAACAGATCAAAACATCTTTCCATTCTGCTTTTATAGATGCATTTAAGCTGCATCAGCAGTCAAAGGAGTAGACTTTGTGAAGGCCAAGGTAATTTAAATGAAGCAAGTATTGGAGAGGCTTTTGCTGTTGATGCTGGGATTTTTTGGTGGTGGTGGTGTTTTTAATCAAGGGCTTGGTCATCTGCTGTGCTACAACAGCTTAATGTGGCTGGGTGAGGAAGGGGAAGCATGCCTCCAAGACCTGCTCACCTGAACGCTGGGAAACGGGAAACCATCCATAGTATCCCTGCTTGGCCTCTATGAACTTATCAGGCTGCCCCAGGGTACCTGACTTGTCTCGGGTCTGTAAGCAGGAGAAAGTGATCCGAAGTTGGGTCACAAACTTACCCTGGATTCCAGTTTCTGGATCTGCTTCTTGCCACCTTTCAGGGCTATTTGTTCTGCTTCGTCCAGTCGCTTCTGGAGGTCTTTAATGGTTTGCTCCATGTTCTTCTTCATTCTCTCCAAGTGAGCACTAGTATCCTGCTCCTTTTTAAGCTCCTCAGCCATCATTGCTGCCTGAAAAACAACCACGTTTTACAGCAGCTTTCTTATGCTCTTGGATTATGTCTCAGAAGAAATGATGGAAGATCCATCTTTGATTATTCCTATTTGGATCATTCACTGTACCCAAAGCTCCAGAGTATATCTGGTGTGTGTATATCTTACCTGGACAGAGAAAATGCAAGGACAGCCTTGGAGGCCTTTTTTACCAGCATTAGAATATGCTGTGATTTAAGATGACCCCCTCCCTTTCTTTTTCTCTGTGTCTTTTGGTATGTGTGCTATATTACATCCTCATTTATAATGCTGCAAGTAAGCTTGTGCCACTCACTGCAGACATCTTTCCTAGAACTTACTCCTAATCTTGGTGCTTGGAGCTCTCAAAAGGTAGTAGCTTAGAATAACTGGCAGACAACTTCCCCTGCACAGCCATAGATGAGAGCTGCCTGAGCAGCTGTAACAAGAACACAGTTTCTGCAGCCTGTGCTGGGATAGAAAGCTTGGTGTCAACATCTTGCATAGTACCTGCCCATTCTGTAAGACAGGTAACAAGGGTGCCTATTAGCTCATTCCTGCTTTGATGTTTGTGTCTGCCACCAAGAGCCATTTACAGATTTGTACCCATCACTGAGCAGTCATCAGAAGACAGCAGTCATTGCAATCCAAACTGGAACTGAATCAATGACAGTCAGCATCTCTGCCAGGCAGTAACATTGCCTTCAGCTGACAAGCAATAAAGACTATGGTACAGGAGTAGTTTTGTCCAGGCATTCCAGACACATAACTCACAGAAACCTCCAGTTTTAGCTTTCATTTTATCTGTTGGTATGATGGGATACATCAGCTGAACTCTGAGGACATGGATTTCTCTAGGCCTGTGGGAAATGAAACTATACCTGCCCAAATTATATCTTCCCTAGAGGAAGAATGCACTGTGTTTTCTCCTGGGACCTTAGGCCTCATGTTTTTCCCAATAGACACCTAGATCTAAGATACCTCTTTGGGATGCAGTAGTTTAGTTCCTTGCATCAGGTTCTGTGTACACCAGCGCTAGTCCAGACTGAACTGGTTTAGCGCATCCGGGTGTGTGATTTACCCGAGTCAAAGACCCTGAGACTCTGAGGATCAGTGGAAACTGCATTCCTGGGAGAATAAAAACCAACCAACCAACCAAAACACCTCCCTCAAAAAAGCCCACAACAAGCGCACACAGCAAACCAAACCAAAACCCAAAACCTAAACATCAGGAAAAGGCACTTCCTCTCTCTGCAGCTCTAGTCTGCTTCATTCTGTAGTTTCATCAGGTACCTCCAGATACCTCTGGGGTGCTTTGGATTCGAGTTTTGTAGCAAGCACAGAAATGGCAACCGGGGAATTACCTCCTTGGCTGTCCTAAGACCTTGCAGGACTGAAAAGAAGTGAGCAAGGAATCAGTCTACTCACATCTGTGATTGCTTTCTTTGCTTTTTCCTCTGCGTTCCTGCACTCCTGGATCGATTCCTCCACTTCATTCTGCATCTGGGAAATATCACCCTCCAGCTTCTTCTTTTGATTGATCAGGCTTGTGTTCTTTTATTAGGTTTTCCCCAAAGGAACAGTGGAAGAAGAGGAAAAGTGATGATTAGAGACAGAACTCTGAATACCATAGCACACCAAGGCTTACTGATTTTCACAGCTCCTGGATTACAGAGAGCAGGATTTGGGAAGGGAGACCCAGGTACGTGGCAAGGGCTGGCCTTGACAAACATATGTAGTTTCAGACTGAGGAAATGTTAAAAATGCTCTCCAAGCTGTAAATATTTAGATTTTGGTTCAAATAAAACAAATAAGCCATGGGCTGAAACAGAAGAATTAGTAAGGCAGTTTCTTTTTGGGAAACTAATGATCCATAATCAGTTAGTCAATGAGGCGATTGAAACGGAAGCCCCATGGCATCAATGGGCTGGAGGAAACATTGCAAAATGTTGCCAGCCTGTAGACCATGATGAACAGAAGCTTGAGTTTTGTAGCAAAAAATGCTGTTAAGTCATAGAATCACAGAATAGTCAGGGCCGGAAAGGACCTTAAGATCATCCAGTTCCAACCCCCCGCCATGGGCAGGGACACCTCACACTAAACCATATCACCCAAGGCTCTGTCCAACCTGGCCTTGAACACTGCCAGGGACGGAGCATTCACAACCTCCCTGGGCAACCCATTCCAGTGCCTCACCACCCTAACAGGAAAGAATTTCCTCCTTACATCCAATCTAAACTTCCCCTGTTTAAGTTTTAACCCGTTACCCCTTGCCCTGTCATTCCCCTCCATGGCCCTGTAAAAACTGCAGTGCCCATCTTGATCTACCCATCCAAGTCCAAAGGGCCCTCTTAACAAAGACCTGGACACAGCAGGGTGTCGGGGGGTAGTTTCTTGCCCTGCACAATACAACTGTTGTTAGAACCCAGCCTCTGCAGTCGTTCATTGCCAGATCACAACTGCACAAACACAGCGCCTGTGTCACTCCTTCAAAGAAACACCTTACCATCCCAGATGTGGCTTAACTAAAGCAGGAAGCTGGTTTTGCAGCATGGAAGGAGGAAAGGAAGAATATTTACTCTGGTTATCTTCCACCACTGCTTTTTCTGGAAACTGTTTTAAGGAGCTGGCTGATTCATCAGTTCCAGCTACCTTGAAGGGAGGGAGGTGGTGTATCTACAGAGTGACTTACCTCCTCTCCCTCATTGCCTCAACCTGAAGGAGGGCACGGTATATGTCTGACCTGTGACAGCCCTGGACAAGCTGTGTCACCGATTCACTGACAAGGCTCAGTTTAAACCCAGGGAGCACAGGAAAAAGCCAACCTGAGTGTGAAGCAGGTTCACACGTTCAGTGGCTTCCAGCAGTTCATGCTCTGCCAGCTTCCTCGCGCGCTCAGTCTGGTCCAGCAAAGCCCTCAGCTCATCCAGCTCCGACTGGAGAAGGTTGTTCCTTCTGTCAGAGACTGCCAGCTGCTCCTTCAGATCTTCATTCACGTGCCCCGAGTCATCCAGCTGCACCTGAAGCTCCTGTAACAAAACAGATGTTTGCTTTCTTACCAGTGCATTTCCGCTGCAAGCCGCTGTGCTTACACAGGAGGACCCCAGCTTGCAGAGGTTGCACAGGGCACACCTTGAGAATTTCAGTGCTGCTTTGCTGGAGAAAGGCTTCTTCCACACTGTAAGCTGCATAGCGTCTGTGAGATGTGGGGCAAGGTGGGAAAAAGCCAGTGTGTTCAAACCCATCAAAGCTGGCGGTTCTGCCCGAGGCAGTGCTAGCTGCTTAGGTGTGGGAGAGGCGATGACAGAGGAGGTGCCTTAGCAAAGCACTTTCTTAAGCTATTACAAAGCTGAAGCAAACACCAGAGCTGAACACGCACCCTCCCTGTACTGCAGCCAACTGCCACGCTCCACTTCTGAAGGACTTGCAAGCTCACACGAAAATCACAGATTTTCAGTTCCTCGTGGTGCAGCTTTCTGCCTCTGCAGGAGGCTGTAGCCAGCAATGGTTTTGTAACTGGATCTCATCCAGCTTGTAAGCAACTCTTGGAAGAAATCCTGATTTCCCTATTCCCTTATGTCAGACATGATCGATAAGGACTTTCCCTGCACATCCTTGGGAGTAGTTTCTCTTTTAATTACCATCACCATTGCTGTTTGCTCTGTGCTAACAAAACCTGGCCTACACCTGCCATTTAGCACTTGGGGCTGGTAGTTGTCAGGGTACCTTTATCTGTGTCTGCAAGCCACGTGCTGACTTTGTTGCTTCTGCAGCATGCCTGTTAGCATGGCTGAGCTGGATTTCCATCTCGTTGAGGTCCCCTTCCATCTTCTTCTTGAGCCGGATGGCCTCATTTCTGCTCCTGGCTTCAGAGTCAAGGGTGGACTGCAGGGAGTCTATGGCGCGTTGCTGGTTTCTCCTGGAAAGGACATGAAGGGCAAATGGAGCAATTTTCCTCTCTGTGCAGGAGTGTAGGACTACATACATACAACAGTACTGCACTTTCTGAAAGTGCCTCACACAGCATAGGTTTCTAATGCCTCACTGCTCTCTAACTGGCTAGCGTGCTTCACACCCTCAGCTAGCTCCTGGTCTGTAAGCACCTGTATCATCCTTCTCCCATGTTTCCTTTGGCAACACGAGAGCAAAGAGTCTTCTCAGCTCTCTTCTAAACTCAAGCAAGTAGAGGTTTGACCATAGCAAGAAGCACTTGAAGCATGGATATTTACTGAATCATGTTTTACCTCTCAGCCTTTTTATGAAGGCGTTAGTGGAGGGGATTAATCAAAGTGAAGGTATGCAGCTACATTCTAAGCTAATTACTCTGGGTGCTCTTTATAGTAAATGGCATGTGTAGGCTACAATTTATGGTGTCTTAAAGTACACTTGGGAAAAAAGCCATTTCTTACATTACTTATAAGGGGAATAATTCAGGAATAGAAACCTGTTACGGACATCTAAAGTTGGAAGAGATTAAGCTTACCCAAGTAACAGGCTTGTCCCCCTTGTGAAAGGCAGCTTAGTGTCAATTTTAAGATGGCAAAACAAATACAGACAGGTGCTTAATTTACTTGACTCTATGACAGTCAAGCCCCATGATGAAAGTTTTGCTTCCTACAAGCAGAGAGAACTCAAAGCACAGAACGTGACTCACACAGGGAAACATTTATCTCGCTGCTGGCCAAGTTGTGCTGAAAGCGTAGGAGTTCTGGGAAATCAGAGTCAACAAGGAAAACCTTGAGGGCCTTATTGCTTCAGCAAGATACTGAACTGTGCCCTAGACTCCCAGGGAGCAACACAGCATGGCTGCTGAACAGCTTAGCAGCAAAACAACTCGTAACGACACTGAAGCAAAAATCACTTATTAGGAGAGCTCGTCCTGAGACCTCTGTAATCCAGACATCAGCAGGACATCAGAAGATAGCATCTTCTGATGGGGATAGTATCTTCTGAAAGGGTGAAACATTCTTGGCTTTGAAGCAATTAACATGTCAACACTTGTATTTACCCTGGCCAAGGTGAGTCTTGGACTTCCCCCTTCCATACCCTTTAACCTGTCTACAATGACACGCAGCTTGGACTGACAGTGTTGCAACACTGACTAATTCAAAAGCAGAGTTTTGTGAAGGACTGCACACATACACTGCTGAAAATCAGATTACCACTTGTGCTGGGTGGGAGGGGAGAGACTGAAGGCATCACCCTCCTCTCATCTAATTGCTTTCCATTTTTCCTGTTTATCCCTTTCACCCACAAGCTTCTCTCCTTTTATAATTCATACTTTCTGTAGCTCTGCAGTTCCCACTGCTTACCTAAATGGTGTACACATAATGGCAGGCTCCTCACGTCCTCCCACAATCAGTGTAGCTGTAACTGCATAAATTAACTGTGTTCAGATAGCAGGCTTGAGCATCGCTGAGGCAGTGCTGCATGTTATGCACTGGCATAACTACCTATGGTCCGTTTGAATGAGACTATTTCTGGTCTTCTGAGACTTTCCCCTTAAAAACCACGCTGTTTCCTGCACAGTACCTTATATTTTCCATTTCTTCCTCCTTTTCTGTCAGTTTCCTTTCAAACTCTGCTTTAAGCTGAGAGAGTTCAAGCTGAAACCGAAGGGTCTTACTTTCTTCATGCTCCAAAGCTCCCTGAAATAGAAAGCACCAAGAGCTTGCACACCAGGAGCTGGGCTCTGGTTGGTTTTGTTTTTCAAATTACAAACTGCTGCACAAAGATGATCCCTTCGCACTTCTCTTCCCATTCCCAACAGCACTGTTTCCTCATTGCCTCTCTCTAGGGAAGGACACGAACAACTTACATGGCAAAACAATGCATTTATTTGCCATCTAATGTAACTTGGCAGTTGGAAAACTGAGCAGCAAGCTCCTCAGAGGGCAAATTGGCAAAGAGTCCATGGTTCACAGAAACAAAACCCAAACCCACCTTAGGCCCTGCCTGCATGGTTTTGGTATCAACAGATGTTCTCTGTTCCACACCCCCGTACGGGCACCGTCGTGGGCCTCTAACAGATAGGCAAAAGCTGAACCAAGATGGTAGTTGGGAGAGTGAAGGGATCCACACATCCCCCAGAGCACAAAGCTCTCTCCAAATCATGAAGTGTTGAAAGCCTCCCGGTTATACAGTCTGATTGGGCAATGTGACTTGAAGGAAAGACATAACAGACAGAGTGCAAAAATACTCTGTCTGCTCTTTCCACTTAACATGAAGACAAGTCTATGAAACAAGAGAGGCTTGTTCCTATGTGTCTGTTCCTATGTTAAGAAGTAAGCTAATAGCCCATAGTGAAATAACAGAGCCTCTGACTTCCAGGTCTTACATAACCAGGCTCAGTGGCATTCTGTCTCCTTACTGCTCGCATCAAATAGGGAAGGAAAGCACAGAATTGAACACCATATATTTTGGAAGTGCTCTCTGGAGAGCAGATTTGCACAGGGTTCCCCCAAGAGATGATGGGAACAGAATGGAGTTTCTGAAGACAAAGCTGTACAAAACCCTTGCTGACTCCAGTCATCATGCAGCAGGTATAGGTCAGTCAAACCCACACTTCATGCCCGGAAGCCACAATGTATTAGTGGGAACAGCACACAGAAGCACTGTGTCACCAGTGGTGACTGCCAGGGACCCCAGTTCACAAGGAAAGGAGAAAACCTGCATTAAACCCTTTCTTTCACAATTCACATAAGATACATCACCACTTTACTTTTGTTAGTTCCTAATATCACTGAACTTTAGGAAGCCATTCCACACAGCCCAGGAAAGTAAAGTGTGTCACTTCAATCCCTCAGGAACTGATGTATTCTTTCCTGGAAAAAGATACTGATAGAGTATATAAACACTCTCCACATCTCAGAGCTGTGGAAGAAAGGCAAGCTTTTTCCTCTGCTCTGATCATGAGACCTGTTTATTTGGCTGTGAAATCCCTGCAAAGTATAAAGCATCCTGTAACAGACAAAAGAGGTTGCACAGCATGTAAGGTATTAATGGATCCCTGTCACTGGATGATGCTTGTTTTAGCAGATATTATTTAGAGTACAATTGCAGGTAAATGCAGCCTTCACTAAAAATTCCTTGCTGTGTGCTGTATTGCTTCCAGCCTGCAACACCTACTCCCTTTCTTAGCTTTGTAATGTACCAGACTGCCAAAAAGCTGACAAATGAGCCCTTTGAGTGGATAACCAGTATTGCCAGTTGACTTGTCCTGTATTGTGGTTTGTTTGTTGGAAACTGGGATGAGGCATCCCTCTTGGGTACTTGCATACTTGTCACTATAGAAATTCATGCAGAGAGGCTAAATGTCTTTATGAAACTCCTACTGGGAGTCAAAGATTTTCCAAATGGCCTGTTTTCGTTTGGTTTGGGACTGTTACCAGGAGGCTGCAGTATCCAATGCAATATTTATGACCTTACAAAACTTAAAGTCATCAGGAGGTTTGGTTTCTTCTCTAAAACCAGGAGATGGTGAATTTGCTGTTGGAAACCAGACACTAAAAATATCTGATAAAACAGTATAAGACCATAATTCCCAGCAGTTCCTGTTTCCTGAAAGACTCTGTGCTGAAGTAAGCAAGAACTGGGTTTTCAGGAAGTGTGCAGAAGATGTCTGAGCTTCCTGAAAGGGGAAAAAAATACCCCACAACACAACAACAAAACCCCAAAACCTACAAGGCACCTCCTTTGAAAGGGCCTCCAGTGATGGTCTTAGAGCTGACATCTCCAAAAGTCATCAGTCTCTCTTGAAAACACTGGCTAGCAAGGCTGGAGGAGCTGACTGCAGAGAGGGTGCGCTTGCTTACAGTCAAAACACTGGCTATGTTGCTGAGAAGATGAAATGGGAAGACACCCTTTCCTCTCCCTTTGAGCTTTCTTTCCTTACCTCTGCTTCTTCCAGGGCCAGCTGAACTTCTGACTTTTCTTGTTCAACCTGTTTCTTGATTTTTTCTATCTCGTGGAGGCTCTTGTTTCCTTCACTGATCTGATTGGTCAGATCAGAAATCTCCTCTGAAACGAAAAAAGGATGGATTTAGCCATCAGTGTGTCCCAAACGTACTGCAAGTCACAGAGCATGGATGGAAGGACCTGTGCCTCAAGCTGCTACCTCAAGGGCTTGCCTGTACACAAGCGCTGCCTTAGTTACATCAACTTCTTTTACCTGACCAACTGAAAGGAGCAGACTTCCTTGCACACACTTTTTGAGGTGGTTATAGTGGTTTAGTTTTAATCTGTGTTCTGGAGGCCAGCTGCACTGCGCTCTGCTTTGGGAGCTGTCTAGGCTTCATCCCCTGCACCTCTGTCATCTTTCTTGTTCCTCTCCAGACTGGCAGCTCTGCCAGTGAGCTTCATGGACAGGTGAGCAAAGGGAAGCCTGTTCTCCTCTGTCTGTACCATTTACTATGTTTAAAGCCTTCATCGCCAGCATCAGCCAGTGCCTCCAAACATAACGGAAAGCTAGTCTCAAGGATGAGATAAACACCTCTCCCCACAGCTGCTATGGGAACCCTGCATCCTTCCAGCTGTGCTGCAGTGTGGCTCTCACACTGGACATGGGATGGGAATGAAGCCTACCTTGGAGGTTCTTGTTTTCCCTTTTCAATGTCTCCAGATGGTCCAGCGTCTCCTCGTAGGCATTCTTCAGCTTGAAGAGCTCAGTGCTGAGGCCACGGGCCTCCTTCTGAGAAGCCTCCAGCTCAGCCTGTGACTCTTCGTACTTCTGCTTCCAGTCATTGATGATCTTGTCAAACCCACGCTGCTTCTTGTCCAGGGAGGCAGCGGCTGAGTTGGCCTTCTCCAGGTCAATCATCATGTCCTCCAGCTCGTTCTGCAGCCTGTGCTTTGTCTTTTCCAGGGAAGAGCACTTGGCATTGGCTGCCTCGATTGCTTCTTCAGCTTCTTGCAGGCGAGCAGCAAGCTTCTTCCTGCCAGGTGGGAAGAGACAGTGAAATGGCTGAGTGCCACCACTCCCATGGTATCTAATGAAAACTGACCCCAAGCAGTGTCTCAATAAATCAGTTCTGAAAAGGAAAGTTGGGGGGTAAGGAGAAGGGAAGGGGAAATTAGGCCTCTAGAGAGAAGGGACTGTGATAGGCAAAAAAACAAGTTTAAATGATGAATGCTGATGTGTGGCACATAATTTTGTGCATATGTGTGTGTTAGAATATTTGAAACTGAAAGTTTGAACTCTCAAGCAGCAGCTTGCTACTTGCTAGCTGTAACCACTATAGTCTGGTTGTAAATTCGAATCAGACTTGGTCTAAATGAAAGTGTCCTGTTCCTCCAGTTAAGAGATATGAGGCAGAAGTCCAGTCATGCCTTGGGCTTTTGTTCATAGACTATTTAGATTGGGAAAACAGGGGAATGGGAGTCCCAGCAAGAAAAGCTTCTGGAAAGAAAGGAGGGCCCATAAAGAACATGTAGATGCTAGGTGGATAAAGTGGGAAGTGGGGAAAACTGTAGATCAGAGACCCACAGAGGCAGGTGCTGCAGATGCTCAGAGATCTTGTGCAGTAACGCTTGAGTCTGGTAGCTGAGAGTGGCTGCACAGGGCAAGCCAACATGACTTTCTGCCCTGCCTTTCCAGGGAAGCCATCATCTCCCTGCTGGGAGGGGAAGTCAAGACCAAGGGAACATAGCACTGGGCCACGCAAAGCAAGTGAGTGTGCAAGATGACCAAGTCGGGTAATCTAATCTAGTCAGTTCTTAAACAAACCCCAGTATCCACATCCATCACCCCAGACAAGGGCTTAGCAGAAACACTGACCTGCTCAACAAACTGAAAAGAAAGACAGCCACAAATGACACCAATAATCCAGAGGGATTTTTCCAACCATTGTGCCCTATTTCCTTAACACTATAACAATAGAGAGCACAATCCTGCCAGCCAAGGGCACAATGAAACCCACATAATCCACTTACTTGGCATCCTCCAGCTCCTCAGTCCTCTGAATGGCATCAGTCTCATACTTTGTTCTCCACTGGGCCACTTCTGCATTTCCCTTGGACAGAGCCCGCTGCAGCTCTGCTTTGGCTTCTTGCTCCTCCTCATACTGCTCCCGCAGGAGATCACAGTCATGCCTGGCTGCTTGCAGGGCATGAGCTAAGGCATTTTTGGACTGCAGGGATAGAAAGGTCACAGCACTGCAGGGTTACCTACAGCAAAACCTGAACAAACAGCCCTAGAAGTTCAGACGGAGGCTTAAGCCTTTTTGTCTTTTTGCCTCTAGCCCTGACAGCCTGGATCAAACGAGGTAAGAGGCGTTTGGAGTCATCCCTAACTGGTGACATGCTGAGGAAGCTATTAAGACTGAAGATAATTTAACATCTTTGAAGAAGCATCCAAACTTTTAAGATACAAGATTTGAGATTTTGGCTATCCTACTGGGTAAGATTTATGTAACAATTATGGATGCTGATTATTCTCCCAAGCTCTTCTTTTGTGACTTGCCTCAGTCAGCGGCAGGAACATTTGTCAGTACAATTACCAGGAAGCATTCTCACTCCTATATTTCATTTCAGATTTTATCCAGGCTCCAAATGAACATGAAAAATATTCCCCATTTCAAGGCAATGAATGGGACACAGTCAAAGACTTACCTTGGTTTCCTCTTCTAGCTGTCTCTTAAGCTCTTCAATCTGTTGCGTAAATGATGTTTTTCCCCGGGACAGCTGACTTATCAACGACTCCTTCTCTTCAAGTTGTCTTATAAATTCACCTGCCATAGGATATAACCAAGAAAAGGTGAGATGATGAAATGGCAAAGGCCCAGACAAAATCAAAGTCCTGCCTGTCCAATTCTGCTGAGGATAAGAGCTAGCAGTGATTGTGTCTGGCCATTTGTGAAGCTTCTCCCGAAGCTGTAACCATTACACACTTCACCAGGATATTTTCCTTTAGGGTTATGGTTTTGGGGATTTTTTGTTTTGTTGTTGTTATTATTTTGTGCTGCCAATACCTTGATTCGTTAATTTTAGTTCAGCTCATGGATCAGCTTAGGCTGATGCTTACTTTCATGCGCAGTTGTAGCTGGGTTTGTCTATACTTTTCTCCACTACTTTACATGCTTTTCCACAGACGTCTTTTCAGAGGGCTGCAAAGCACCCCGAGAACCTCACAATGACCAGCATACAGAGCAGAGAGATACATTAGGAAAACTTCATTTATCACACGGAGGGCATGATTGCGAGGTGGAAACTGCAGCTTTACAGGTGTACATAGAACTAACAAGGACACACACAGGAAATGAAAAACGTCTTTGTAAATACACAGAGCACTGCTGTCCGATGAGGATGCAGAGATTAAATAGCAGAACTATGGCTAAAAAGGTAGCAAGCACTTAATATGTGGCATTTTTGGTCAGATGTAAGCATCTTCTAGAGTGCAGTGCCCAAGCTCACACTGAGGATGATGGTATCCATAAAGACAGAAACAGTATGCTGACTCTTTTGTCCTCCCTCTACTATTGCAACATAGACGTACACATCCTTGTTCCGCAAACTGCGTACCTAGCCAGTGCATCCCTTTCAGCTCAGGAGAAGGTATCACAGTATGCTGGTAAATACAGTTATGGGTTTGCTTTAAGAGCCAGTCCAAGAAAGGTCTCCCCACCAAGGTGATAAAAACATTGAAGATATGAGTGTCAAAAGACACAAAGCTACTGCTCCATTCAGCAATCCTAATCCATCCATCTTCAGAGCAGATGCCATTGCACAATACAGCTCACCAATGCAGTGCTGAGGCACACCTGGTAGATCACTGGGAAACAGTCTGGCCTGACTGTGCACATACCATTCTCACTCTGGAGTTTTGTCTTCTGAGTAGTGAGGTCATTCATGAGGCGAGTCATTTCCTCCAGTTTCGTTTTTGTCTCATTCAGATGATCTTCGTAAGTGCGACAGAGCTTCTCTGCGTTCGCCTAATGGGAATCAGGAGAAAAGACAATCAAAGCTGCAGCCTCCAGGCAGCCATCTGGAAGCTGCAGCATTCCAAATGGATCCATGTTTTGTTTGTTTGTTCTTCAGAGGAATAGCAGGTAGCAAAACCAAAACCACCACAGCGGTAAGGCAGGGAATAGGATCCCTGTGTCTACAGCCCCAGGCCAGGGGACTCCCCATCAGACCCTGAAGTGTGTTCTGAATGGAAGCAGCAGTGTAAAATGATTCTGCAAGAACTTCAGAAGCAATCACGTGGCTATGAGGTTGGGGCATAGCCTCCTCATAATTACTAGATGGGAAAATCACCTCCAATGAAAATTGCTCTACTGATTCTGCTTTAATTGCTATTTATCATAAATTGAGTTTGATTACAGCTTTCTAACTCTCAGAATACTGAAATTTCACCACTTGCACTGAAAGAACTCTTTAGAATGCTCTGAAAGCTACCAAGACTGTCTAATCAGGAAACAAAATCCAGAATTCAGCCGTAGGAAGTAAAAATACACATGGTAGTCATGCGAGCCTTGCTTTGCACTCCTTGCTAACATGTCAAAACTGTGAACCAAAGGAAGGATTGATATAATCTATATTGTACACCTGCAGTTCATAGTCACAGTTACTGCATCTTGGGTCAGGATGAACCTCTAACAGTAAGGAATTCATGAGTAAAACCAGGTTCTGGTCCTGTTTCAAAGTAGAACACATAGGATTGGTAGCACCAAGGATGAGTTCTTTGACAGCTTGGCAAAGTGACCATTTGATTAATCAGCTTGGCAAAAGAACCAACTTCTGCCCAGTTGAAGGTGCCCTGAAGCAAACTGCCTTCTTTATAGTACTAAAAATCACACCCACAGGTCAGAAAGAGCCCGGCCCAGATTAAAATCCCTCCTCTGAGCATGTACAGTGATTAGAAGCCCTATCAGGTACCCTGGGAAAGCTTCAGACCAACCTCAGCTACACATGACCTTTAGTGGTTTGGGAAGCCTCAGGACCCTTACTTTTCCCTTGACCATCTGCTCCATGTTGGACGACAGATCATCCACTTCCATCTTGAGCTCGCTTTTCTCCTTTTCCAGCTTCTGCTTGACGCGCTGCAGGTTGTCCAGTTGCTCCCCCATCTCAGCCACACTGTCTGCGTGCTTCTTCCTCAGGGTGGCAGCCGTGGCTTCGTAGTGCAGCGTGGCCTCCTCGAGGTCCCGCCGCAGCTTCAGGAACTCGGCCTCCCGCTTCTTGTTCATCTCCAGCTGGGCAGCCGTGGCTCCACCAGCCTCCTCAAGGCGCTCACTTAATTCCTCCAGCTCTCGGGCCAGATCCGATCTCTGCTTTTCCACCTTGGCTCGAGCAGCTCTTTCTGCCTCCAGCTCCTCTTCGAGTTCTTCTATGCGAGCCTACAAAAGAGACACAAACACATTTAGTCGCCTTCATGATGATTCCCATAAGACCACAAAGAACCTTACAAATTGTTAAACCCTCTGCCAGCCCATGCTTTACAACGCAGAAGTGCAGTAGGTAAAGGACTTGGTCATTTGTGCCAGGAAATTAGATCTTAAACTAGACTAAGGATGATGAGTCACATCTTTCTCACAGTAGATTGCTCTACAAGCTGTAGTTCAGGACATATAGGTCAAGTGCATTGACTTTACACTCAGGTATTTGACATTTAGCTGAAGTACAGGAGAGAACCTGACTGATAGTAGGAGTAGCAGCAACAAATTGTCACTGAAAGGGACTCGTTGTTCCCATTTTAAGAGTGACCAAAATAAGTTCTGTTTAGGAGCATTGAGACAGGATTTCAGACACAGCAATGTGTAGAATCGCTTGAATAATGAATATTCATGGGAAGCAGTCTATTTTTTTTAATGGCACTTATCTTGACCAATCTATACTTTATGACCAATGTATGCAAATGTTCTTTATTGACAAGCAGAGCTTTGGGTCAAGACATTAGGTTTGGACCGTGCTGACTTTCTTTGGCCTTGTCATTTCACTTGAAAATTTCCTGTGCATTTGAGTTCCTCCCCTAAATTTCAAAGCCATGCTTATCACTGCTGCATCTACCCTCAGGTCCATGAGGGTACAATATTGTTTGGAACAATATTGTTTGCTTCAAACACAACACCAGGGCCTTCCTGCCTTGCTTAAAACCTCTAGCATTCTGTGGTCATATGTCCTACTACTGGGACGGAACCACTATAGAGCAAGCATCCTGAGGGGAAAAGGATTGGTCTGGGAAGCTATGGAGCTGCAGCTAGCCATGAAAAGTCTCTGCAAAGCCCTTCAATGAAGCACAAAGAGAAACTCATCCTAAGATACATGAGAAAGAAGCAAGCTAACCTGAAGTTCCTTGATCTTCTTCTGCAGCTGCATCACAATAGCTTGTTCATCTTCTATCTTGGAATTCAGCTGGCTCATTTCAAATTCTTTCCTGCCATGGAAAAGTAAAATTCCACAGTGACAATTCTTCCTGTAGTTTCAAGTTAGGCTTTTGCTATTTTTAAGGAGATGTTCAATAAAACTTTTAACTCATCTAAAAATTAAAGCAATCCTCATGTATTGTGATTTGCAGGAAAGCACATCTTCCTCTGAGCAGAGGTTTCCAAGGCAGGGCTCTGCATGCATTTGGGCAATATATTTCTGATTCTTTGTGTCATAAATATAACCATCAGGTCTTAACTGTCATAGCTAGTGAGCATGAACAACTGCTTAGAGACTGAAAAACATAAACAACCTTTTTCTTTCCAATGGTGGAAAGCTTCATGAATTGGAATGTTTCAGGCATACCATGCACAAGAAAGAGTGACTTTTCCCTCCCTCCCTGGCTCCACACTTGTCGTGGAATTTCCTTTTACCACCAGCAGAGCAAGATGACACTGAAAGCTCTGACACTGCTTTCATTGCTTTATTTTGCGTAACAGAATCAGTCTCTTACTTCTTTAGCTTTTCTTCCATCTGCAGCTTATCATTCTCCAAGTCCATGACACTCTCTTGGGTCAGCTTCAAATCCCCTTCCAGTTTGCGTTTGGCCCTTTCTAGATCCATCCTCACTTTCTTCTCTTGTTCAAGCGAGCCCTCAAGCTTTAGGAACAAAGTAACTTATGAAGGATATTGAACACAGATGGTTTACGACAGTCAGATGTATGGTGAGCTGGGTTTTGTGCTGAGTTCTAGCAAGTTGCAAAGCAGAAGTACTTGAGTACAAGCATTCCAATTATCATTTTTTGTTTTCTAGCAGCCAGTGGGCATATGGGCTATGGAAATAATATCACATAAGGGTTATCCATGCTTTACATTTGTGCATTACAATTCTCTTACTAGCAAAGTTCTGTTTGACTTCATGCTAGTTACACTGCTAATGCAAACTGAATGGATCTCCCCTTGTTATTGCACTCCCTTCAGAGGTTGAACTACACAGATAATGTCTTACAGTATTTCTGTAATTTTACCTTTTACAGACAGTACATGGACTGTCTGTGACCTAAATCAATTATCTCTCAAAGGACAGGAACACAGGTCAAAGTTTTGCAGCATTCCAGACTCATGAAAACCGTTAAGTGCTGGACAAACAAGCCTGGGAAAACATGAAGGTAGAGCCAACCTACATCATCCACTTGCTGTTCCAGCTTCACTTTAGCTTTGCTTAGTGTGTTGACCTTGTCCTCCTCTGCTTGCAGGTCATCCAGAACCTGCTGATGAGCTTCCTGCAAGGACTTTTTCTCCTTAGTGAGTTTGCTGATGTTCTCATCAAGAGTTGCCATTTCTTCTGTCAGATTTTTGACCTGTGTGAGAAAGGAAGATGTACTGGTAGGCCTTTGAAGCAAGGGGTTATTATAACCTGGCTCAAATGACTGTCTGTACTGAACTTGGATGCAGGAAGACAATGGGAAGAAAGGGATCTCTCCCTCCTTGCCTCCCTGTGGATTTTTGAGTGAAATTGCCATCAGGGAGCCGATGTGTGCCAGTTCTTGTGGATTTAGTACATTCTTTCAAATATACTAAATTCTTTTCAGTGTCACTCTCATTGTGTTGGCCTGCAGCCTTTGATTCTCTCTGGGAGAAGTGGGAGATGAGCTTTACATTTACAGGCTCTGAGAAGAAGATCTAGATGAGCTCACTGTTACAGCAGAAAATTATATAATTAAAAAAGCACAAAGTACACATAATCCTTTAGATGAAATGCAGCAAAACTCACTCCAGAAAAAGGGAAACTTAGGGCTCAGAGTTAACGCCTTTTCCCTCATAAGGTCTAATAACTGTGCATATATTGATCCTTCAGTGTGGCCTGTGTAACAGTGTAAAGCCATCAGAAGACTGGTAGCTCTCATAAAGGTAATCCATACTCAATCTCTTCTGAATATATACCCAACCTCTTTTTGAATACATGGTGAAGTCCTAGAGGTACCTTGTTTTCAGTAGCGTGCTTCTCTTTCTCTACTTTTGCAAGTGTTATTTCCAGATCATCAATATCCTTCTTGAGCTCAGAGCATTCATCTTCCAATTTTCTCTTCTTAGAAGTCAGCTCAGAATTCATCTCTTCCTCATCCTCAACCCGCTCTGTCAGTTCTTTGACTTTGGCCTCCAGCTGAATCTTGGATTTAATCAGCAAGTCACATCGTTCCTCAGCATCTGCCAGAGTGTCTTGCTCCTGGTATGGCACAAGGAAGAGGACAGCAGTAACTGCCTGGCCTTTCTAATTCCTCACTTGCCCCTATCCTGTAAGTGATCAGAGTCTAATCCAATGCTACAGAGAAGCATAAGGAAAATTTCATACTCCTGATTTCAGGAGACAAAGCTGACAAGTAATTAGTGGAGCAGGATGAGACAACAGTAAACATGACTACTGACATATAAGCCTCTTCCATATCTAACTGCCATAGACATTATCTTGAACAGAACTTCTTAAGATTTGCATTGCTAACCCACCAGGTTATATGCTAGAACATTTCACATGAGCAACAGCTTATTTTAATTGGATTGCACTAACACTTTGGTCTGTAAGCCTTTGAGTTTCAAAGAACACCATAAACGTCTGAATATATGTGTCTACTCACAGCTTGGAGCTGGAGAAGCAAATCATTTTTTTCCTGAACTAGAGAGACTTGCTTTTCCTCAAGTTCCTTTCTCCTGGCTTCTGATTTTTCCAGGGCTTCCTTCAGCTTCAAGAACTCTTCCTTCATATTAGCCATCTCCTTTTCAGTTTCTGCAGTCTTCAGAAGAGGCTTGATCTTAAAGAAAAGCTTCATCCAGGGCCAGTTCTTCACAGCCATAAAAGCGCGGATGTTCCACTGAATTACAAGAAGGGCATCCCTGGTTCAAGGAAACAAACAAAATTCCCTAAAGCTTAGCATGAATTGATAAAGTGAGATTCATCTTTTTTCATTTTCAGTCAGTATTATGGCTTTGGTCTTAATAATATTAGAAACTTGTACTGAGTTCCAAGCTATACAAGAAACTGCCTGCATCTCTCTTGATTTTCACCAGAACTGCAGGCAACTACTATACAGCTGCTATTGTCTTTATCACACATCCACTTTAGACCTTTAATTTAGGGTTAGCTATAGCTTTAGGGACTGTAATAATGGCTTTATTCAACGTGCAATTAAATGGTAATGACTATTATCCGCTACGATTTAGGGAGGTGCCTTCATACCTGCGCTCCACTATCTTCTGATACTCAATCCTCATCAGTCTGCCACGTGCTCTTGCCTGGATCATCGTCAAGATTTTCGCCAGTCTCTCATCCCTCATTTCTTCCAGGTGGCCCAAGAGACCAGCCTTGAAGAACACCTGGTACATACACAGATGTCATTTCACCAGAGCTAGAGATTGAGTTCTTGAGTTACACAGACCTTATTGAAATCCTTCAGAAGAATGGTATTTTTATTGACACAGTATAAAGTCAAAGAGTATAGAGGGCCAAATACTCCTTACACCAGGGACTGCACTGTACAGGTGCAAAGATACTTTAAAACCAGGTCTCATCTCCCCAGCTTTGAATAGGCCAAAGTGTTTTATTGCTTCAATTTTATTGCCACAGTACTTTTCAACAGTGGCAAGGTTCAGAGCAGCTGAGCTGAACCACAACTCCCAACTCCAGAGATCCCTGCTAATAGGATCATGTCATAATTGCACATGGCCTCATTTCAAAATCTGCAGCTCATTTTGTGGTCCATCTCTGTTTGATTGCACCTAGATTACATTATATATATTACATCAGCTATTGTTTTATGCGGGGTGAGGCATGGAGCATCAGCTGCTGCTGCATCCACTTTTAGTGTTGCTGTAACATAAGCTTCACAGAAGCTTGAGCCAAAGAAATTAATTTCCATTATCACAGCTTAAAAATAGTATCACTTTGCTGCTGTATTGCTGGTTTCTTGTATTAGTAACTCTTCATTAATTGCCACCACCAGAAACTGTATAATGTCTTATTCTGCACATTAGATACTAGGTTTCCCACTTTTCACATAAGCAATGATGGGTTTTGCTGGTTACCTTGGTGTGTCCAAAACGATACTGGTTATGGTCGACATCTAAAGATGCCAGCAGTTTTTCAGCAGCTTTTCTGCTATCTACAAATGTATCCTCTGGGATTGCGCCTGGATTCAGAATGCGGTATCTGTTAATAACAGATGAGCAATGAGTAAAAACTGGCCTAGATTATGCTTTGCCCACCCCCAATCTTAGCCCAAAGTTAAAAAAATAACCCACCTAAAAATAATAATTTAAAATTAACATCAAATCAGGGTAATTTCCTATTTTGCATCTACACAGACACAAGCAAGAACAGAATTCTGCCTTCCACGTTCAGGCAAACTGAATAGAAAATAACCTTGAATGGAATAAAATATCTCAACATAAAAAATGAGAAGACATGCTTTGCTTATTTTGGCTGATGGGCTAGGACAGGAGACAACACAGCTCTGCATTACCTTTGTTTAAAGTCAGCATAAAGCACCCTGTTTGGGAAACCCTTACGGCAAATGCGGATGCCTTCCAGGACACCATTACAGCGGAGCTGATGCAAGACAAGGAAAGCATCCATTTCACCTACAGGGACAAAACAAGGCTAAATTACAGGAGCTTCTCCATAGGGCTTAATCTTCATTTCACTGAAGGAACTGGAAAATGTGAGGTGTCACTTCCTGAAAAAGCAACACCATTGCATCAGGTGAACAACACAGACAGTACGTAAATACAACCTGGTGACTTTGTACTAAGTAGTGGAATGACATAGTTAGAATATACAAAGTTTTAAGACTGTTTTGTTTTCCATACCTGGAGTTTTTGATTCATTGGGGATAATGCATCGTACAAAGTGAGGGGATGTAGATTTTAGGTTAGTCATCAGCTTATTTAAATTTTCCTAGAACAGACATATGAAAACCACAATTAGCTTCAGTGGTTTAGTGGGATTCCAAGCACTTATTTCCTTGGTTTATTGGTTGTTAAGTTTATTAAAGTCATAACTCTAAATAGCCTCCAACAAAATTAGAAGCTTACCAAAATTATTACACATAAATCTGTTCAATTAAACCCAAGTATGAATTGACTTAATTATAGGAATCCACATCAGCTTTAGCAGAGCCTTAAGAAGACACGTGTTTTGCTTATAACCCCAGAAATGTCAGAAACCAGATGAACAGCAAGCAAGATGCACTATCATCCTGAAGAGCATTTCTGTAAAGCCAACTGCATTTTTGCCTGTTCACTTCCCCACTCGGTGAGGATGACAAATGATTCAACCTGAGCTTAGCAGCTAGCAGTTCCTCATGTGCCGGAAAGTAAGAGTGCTTCTATTTGGGGAGTATTAAATTACTGCCTGAGTGATGCTTAGCTGTCTTCACACTTCTTCAAGTGGTAAGATACAGGTCTCAATTTCCTGTGATTTCCCTTCATAAGGAGTACCTCCAAACAAGATAGAATGACATGACTAGTGGGAGGTAATTACTTACTTTCCTACCTGAGATTTACCTACATTATAGCTTCTTCAGTGTTACCCATAAGAAATGGTACTAAGGGCAAATTACAGGCCCCATTTTTCTGCAGACATGGTCCTAGCAGCAGTTTCCACCAGGAGCATGTGCCAGCCCCAGGGAAGGGAAGGGAATTACTCAGGAAAAAAGAGGCTTTGTGCCACTCCATTCAATAGCTTTTGTTTTCCATCACTGTTCTAACCCTAAGATCCAATTACACTCAGTAACCAGATAGGTATTGGAAAATTACTTGTCATCAGTTCCTATTCCAAAGACATACATGAAGATATAAGCCACAGAATAAATGATAAAGTTTGTTCACAACATTTTGTGATATTTTCTCTAATAGAATAAGACCCACTTAATCTTGTGAATGCTCAAAGAAGACACAATGGAGGAACCCCTAATACATGAAGCTTTAATAACTGTATTCACTTAGCCAAGGCAAACAACCCAGGCCCTGAATCAAATTCTGATGTTGGATGTAACTTTTTTCGTCCATTACAATCCTTAACATTCCAATGTATTGTCTTAACTAAAACCACCAGGTGGGGAGAGACAAACCAACCTTGTGCAATGAGGACACTGTTTGGAAGGAAGCACCTTTCTTGCGTTTCTTTTCTCCACCCTGGTCAGCTAAGAGGGGAAAAAGAAAGGGGTTAAAAAAAATCACAGTGTCCATCTCAGTAAGAGGGGCAGGCAGGGCATGGGAGACAGACTGTTCTAATAGTGCAATTCCCTTTGGATGAAAGGCACAGCTAATGACATGGGGGCTCTGACTGCTCAAGTACTATACAAAACATTCTGAACATCACATGCGATATATCCCAAGTTTGCAGCTCTCTGTCCATGCTTGGGATTTCTGTCAGGCCACTGTAAGCTTTCTGGATTGCATTTGCATCTCAGATCTACAAAGCATCACTTGTCATGCAGGAAGTCCATAAATATGAATAAGGCAGAAAAACAAAATGAAGGTATTCAGAGTTCATGAAACAACCTGTAGGGTGAGATGATGGAGAAAAAGCTGAAGAACAGCAATGCTCATGGAAAATCTAGACTGTACATTGTACTGTATAGACACTGATCCTCACGTGTCTGCTATACAGACACTGAACTTGCACAAGTAACATTTGTCTAGAACAGAGGAATATGAATATTTGTAATATCAAATATAGTAACCTTACATCCCCTGAGTTTTGCTTACAGCTGCAGAGTCAAAATCACTCCGATCCTCTAAAAGAACGCCAGCTCCTGACATGACATTTAACCAAGTTTCACAGGAGCCAAACATGACCCAGAAATGTACAGCGATTGCTGCAGCTTTCTAAACACCGGACTATTAGATCATTCCCAGGAGGTCTGGCATTCTGTCACTTGTCAACAGTAGTCAACATAAAAGGAGTGAAGAGTGCAATGTGCTTGATGCAATTATCCACAGCCTTTCTCCCATTTGAAAGTGACACTGCTGAGGCTGGAAGAGGCTAATCGGCACAGGCTGTTCTTTACTCCTGATGCTGAAGAAAAGCAAGGTAGTATTCTGACAGACAGGAATATCCCCAGGCAAGTAGGCAGCTAGTAAGTTGCAAGACTTTGCTAGTGGCAGGGGGTTTGTTATTTGCATTCAGCTCCATCTCTTATTCATATTATAAAGTCTGCAGCCTGCTTCCTTCCTCAGAAAGTATCTTATGATTCATGACAACACCTATAGAAATGAGATTACTAATAAATAGGCTGTAAATGATTGCGACTTCAGGACATTAAGAGCTACATCTTTGTAATGAATGGCAGTCCCATTCACTTAAGATCAATTTTCTGGATGCTAGCTACTTGACTTCTCACAAATAAAAGAGTTCTGTGTGATTCATGCAGCTTAAATACATTCTTAGACATAAATTAATCTTGTCAAACAAACAAACAACAGCAAGCAAAAGAGAAGATTGTATTAGCAAAATCTGCTTTGGCCAGCGTGCAGTGGTGTTCAGGTACTTCCAGTGCGTACTTGCCACTAATCCAACAAAATCCAACACAATATTCCAAAGCTCTTTCTTAAATGTTGTATTTTATGTTGAATTAAGGGCAGAGAGCAAGGAGCACCACAAGTGTGGGAAACCAGAGCTCTTCTACTTCATAGGCATTTCTGCACAAATATCTTGTGCAACACTTGCCTGCGTATCTGAACACTCGCATGCTCCAGCTCCCACTGGAGCATTCACAACACACAGAGCTCCTTGCCAAAATTGCTCTGAGCTATTAAGCATTCAAACTAGCCGAGTTAATGGCCTCCTTGGTCTCACTGGCAAACTCCTACAGATGCTCTGTGAATCTCAATAATTAGTCACTGCCTCATTGAGCACCGAGTCAATCGCAGTGGAGAGAATTGTTGTGTTTCTGAAATTAATTCCTAAGCACACATCCCAGAAACAAAAGACACCCCATATGAGTTGATTCTGCTTACCGCTGTCAGCACCAACATAGCTTTCAAACAAGCTAGCCAGGAGTTTGTTAGATGATTTTTGGAAGATGCCTACTACAGTTTCATTAAGTGGGTCTTTGTTCTTCTCGAGCCACCCGATGATGTTATAGGGAACCTACAGCGAATCAGAAAGAAACCAGAGGTTGCAAATGTTCCCCTTCACAGCAGCCAGTAGCTCCTTATGGTTTGGCTTGAAGCTGATGAGCCTTGGTGAAGTGCTGCACTCAGAGCAGTACCAGCAACCCATTTTTCCCTCACTTCCCCTCCAGTTCTTTGCTTCCTAATTCCCAAAACTCACTTCCTAATAATTACCATCTGAATCCCACATACCCCTTCGTAACTATATGGTCCCTACATCTCATGGACTCCATGCAGCTGGCTGTAGAGATACCACATGTCATCAGCATCCCAGGATCCCTACCAATATGTGCTGAAGTGTGAAATGCACAAGCAATAATTCCACTTCACAGCAGCATGCTACTGTGGAATAATTAAGGTTTTTCTGACAGGAACTTGATGATTAAAAATCCAACTTCAGGACTTCATCACAGCTCCATTTAGTGGGAAAATATGTTCCATTATTAGTGTCACAAGGGGATAGAAATCCTAATTTTCTTTACTGAATACATTAACAACTACAGATAAAGACCAAGACGGGCAGTATTTCGCTTATGAAATACAAAATTAGCTTCATGTTAAATTGTAATTTGAAATTAATGGCATCAGGAAAGCTCCAGCTCTGCTGTGCTCAGGCTTCATCTCAGCTCCAGTTGGACAAAAAATTTCCTGTATCCATCTCTAAATCTTTCAGCCCATCTGCTCTGCAAACAGAGCTTTGAAAACTGGCCAGGGTTTGGCTCAGGTATCACAGTTCTGGACTGTATTCCCATTTACTCCATCATCACTGGACCTGTTCATGAAACCTTGCCAGCAGACTTAACCACATTTCCTTTTGCTACTTTGACACATTGGTCCTAATGTGAATAAAAAGTGTTATCAAACCTCTTCTTTTCTCTTCCCTGTTTTTCTACCCCTCCCTGAAATCAGGCAGAAATCACTCAGTTCATTCATATAGGGAACCAAGATGGAAAGATGCTGCTGCTGCTGCTGTTCAACCACTAGTCTTAATGTGATTATAGGAAAAGCTATAAAGTCAAGGCCAGGCATATTTTCAGCTGTTAGCCTTCCTCAGTCTGTTTTATTTGTGTATCCAAGGACCAGGTGTCCTGGAGTCTGGTGGCATCTTACTGTGTTGCAATACCTGTGCAGAGAGAGTAGATGTCTGCTTTTATTCCTTCTTCCCCCTCTTCATCATTCCCACCCTCCCCTGTAGTGTGCTATGGGCCAAACCCCACCTGAAAGACCTCTAATGCAAAGACTAGCCAGCAGCAGAGGAACTTACTGAACCAGCATAATGAACAAGTTCAAAGTGAGCTTCATATTTCCTTTTCTTATCGGGCCTGGGCTTCTGCAAGTTAGGTGACTTGCCAAGATGATTGTCATAGAGTTTGGCTTTGAACGTCATATCTGTAGCTTTCGGGAACATGCATTCCTCTTCAAGGATAGACAGGATTCCCAATGGCTGTGGATTTAAGAACATCTTTGTTGGAAAATGCTAAGGCTGCCTGCTTTCAGTAGCTGTGCAGCCTTTAAGTCTGATCTGATGGAATTTTAAGCCTACAAAATTTCTTCTTATACCTGAGGAGGAAGCCTTTGTTGTGTTAAAATAGTAACCACACCCTTCACTACTCATTATGCCATGTTTGCCTTAGGAGGCTTTATGATGACCTCCAGAAACGGTTTGATTTACCTTCCAGGACAATTGGACTAACTAGCATTTTAGCATCCACATTGTAGGAAAAGATTAACTAACTTCCTAATACCGGACAGGTTGTTTGAGGGACTAGGACCATGTGCAGGTGTCCTACCCCAGTGAAGAAGGTGATCAAGTAAAAACAGCACTTAATAATTAGCCTCTCCTCCAGGTATTCCAAATGTCCTGCTAATGCAAGACTTAGAATTTCACTTTTCCTCACGGATCAGCAAGGTTAGATGTATGCCATAGGACATGGCAGAAAGATGCACAGCAAAGGACACCTGTCCCCACCAGGACCACATTAGGCTCACAAAGAAGGGAAAAAGAAAGGCATATTCTACAGCAAGGAAGTAGGGAGAAGGAAGCAATAGTTCCAGGCTAGGAAGAGCACAAAGGACTTCACACATCAACACGTAATGTAGGAAACGGGAACCTCACAGGGAGAGGGACAGTGCATGTGACTGAAACACATCATTTGCCCTGAAAAGCTGACAAGCAAGTCTGATGTTAAGCATATGTGAAACAAAGTAAATGGAAGAACAGTAGGGACAGAGAAAGGCAAAAGTAAAAAGCAAGGAAGATTACGCAGCCATACAAATTAACAGTTACAGCTTGTGGTTACTGTTGGCTCTGTAAGGCAAACTTACAGAGGTAAAGCCAAGTAGCCACAAATGCCACAAATACTGATTTTAATTTAATTCCCTACTGCATGTACAAAGGCAAGAAACTTGTCCTTCTGTTTATTCTGCTCTGTTCAGTGGGCCTTGAGGGCATTTCCAAGGAAGTATCATGAAGAAAACCAATTCAGTAAATACACCTTAGTGCTCCTGTACGTACCTTCTCAATCAGATCAATGCAGGCTTGCAGGTCCATGCCAAAATCAATAAATACCCAATCAATGCCTTCCTTCTTATACTCTTCTTGCTCCAGGACAAACATGTGATGATTGAAAAACTGTTGCAGTTTCTCATTAGTGTAATTGATGCAGAGCTGCTCAAAGCTGTTAAACTGCAGAAGGAGATAAAGAAGCGTTTGCACCACAGTTAACTACAGTAAAGGCCTGGTGGAACAGCAAGAAGGAAACCGTTTACATCTAAAACCTGCTAAACAGTAACTGGTTGAGAAACTACGGAGCATAACACCAAAGGTAAAGCAGGAGCGAGTTCAGTAGCAGGATGATGGCTGCATCATATACTGTCCTCCAAAGTGTGAGGATGGCCAGATTTGTTCAGGTTTCTCAGGATGCACATGCCTTTCCTTCAGCAGCATGCCACACCAGTCCTGTAAAGCTCAGCTGACACTGTCTTTGCTCTGCTGCATACAGAGAGCAACACACAGCAGCAACAGCACAAAGCACTTCAGGCACAGATTCTGAGAAAAAGAAGTTGTGATGTGTTTTTCTCACATACAGTTCTTTACAACGATGATGCAACCACAGAAATGCCCAGGTTGGAAGGGATCTCCAAAGATCACCTGGTCCAACCTTCTGTGGTTAAGGGGGCCTAGATCAGATTTTATAGCACCCTGTAATATCACATCTTGAAAACTTCAGTGATGGGGACTTTACCAAGTCTCTGGAACGGTTGTTCCAGTGAATGATTGTTCTCACTGTAAACCAGTCATTTCTTATATTGGGATGAAGATATAGCTCTCATATTGAGATACAAAAAGGAAAAAATATCACACCTTATAAAAGATGCTTTCTCTCAAAGAGAAATAGAAGGAACAATGCATTCTCCTAAAACACATCCTAAAGCATGTGATATGCTTTGTCTTTGCTAAAGATTACCACCCTCTTCCTCCCCAGAAACTATCAGCATGTCCAGCTGTGCTAAATGCTGAGTGTTTTCTTCATCTATTCATGGAAAACCCTTGTAAAATCATATACACTATTTGCTTTTCTGACCATTTTGCCTTCTGTTCATACAGAAAAAGAAATATCCACCCAAGAGCTAGCACTTGGTTCCTTTTACACCCTTCCAACATGTCCTCACTCGTTAATACTCACATCAAAGATTTCAAACCCAGCAATATCCAGGACTCCAATGAAGAACTGTCGTGGCAGCTTAGTGTCCAGGGTCTTGTTGATACGGACCACCAACCATTTGAACATTCGATCGTATACTGCCTTAGATAAGGCTCCAACAGCATACAAAACCTAAAATAGGTGTTTAAATATATCACTGAGTGGAACAGAATTCACTGTGGAACACAAGGATTTCAGAGCAGTAGCTTATTTCAATCTCTACTGATGGTTTAAATGAAATCTCACCATGGTTCTTACAATTACCAAGACATGCTTAATACTATTGACAGCTTCTCCCATTATCTATGATGACTTTTCTTCACACTGTTATGTATGTGTATATGTACTAACATGTACATAAAGTGGTAGTAAATTACCTCTTGGGAAACAGCTGGAAAGCAAGTTGCAAATGTTTTAATCTCTTACATTACCATGGAAGTTGGGTACCAGAAAGCTCACAGGCTGGATACCAGCCATGCTGTCCATTAGTACTGCCAAAATAGGGGAGATCTGTCCTCAGGTTGCTTATTGCCATGTGCTTCTAATTTTTGAGGGATGTTATGGCATAATCAGGCAACAGGGAAAGTCTGTCAGAAGTCTCTTCTTTAGCCTATGAACAACTACACCACTGGGACAGACCTCTCTACAGCAGTTTCCTGCTTTCTGAGCCTGTATCGCAGCCTGTCTTTGAACAATTTCCATTGTAACCAAAATGCTGCAGCATCTTCTACGATATGGCTACAGCTGCAGCAGTACCAACCAATGACTTTTGTCTCCTAAATCAAGAGGTACCTTTAAGTGGATATTGCCTTTAGCTGATAGAGGTCACTAAGAGTTTAAAATCATGGGAATAATGAATAAATGATGAGCGAATAAATAATCCATGGCTCAACTCTTCCAGATTACTGTCCTCATCCAGAATTAGATGTCAGTTCTCATGTGGTTTTACTGCATCTGGCTTCCTTCAGTGGCTGCTACTAACACATCGGAAAAACAACTCTATCAAAGGCAGTGCCAGCCACTATTCCTATGTCAGTCTCTTTACAGTTTCCTGCACTTACACTGTCTATTCCCCCAAGTTGGGGGATATAAAATGAGAACAGGTACCAGAGGCACATGTTAATACTTCTTGTAGCTGCCTGCCTCTCTGTGATGTTACAGATGAGCCCTCAAGGCTCGAGGGACCGGTATCCAAATACCCGGAAAGTTTCTCCTTACCTGCTCAACACTTTGACCTTTGGTCACGTACTCGTTGCCAACTTTCACTCTAGGGTGCAACAAACCCTTAATCAAATCGGAGGAGTTGATTCCCATTAGGTAGGCAGCTTTATCAGCACCTGATCAAGAGAAACAAGGTTTCAGCTGGCTTTGAACTTCTATGTGGAATCATGCCTAGCCAAGGTAAAAAACAGTAAGTATATCCACTTCCAGAGAAAAAGCAGACAAAGGCCTTGTTCTTTAATGCTTTATGTCAGGTGTGCCTGTACTATCCCTTGTGGTGGAGGAGATCATCTAGCTACCTTAGACCCCAATTACTGCAAGAATCACACTTGAGATACTCCTCAGGTATAGAGAAAAGAATGTATCTCCATGCTGGTTATAGGCAGTTTCAAGTGCAAGAGGAAGTAAAGAAGCAATACCTGACAATATGAAAGAGAAAGCTAAGGCAACGGCTTTTTACAAGCATGTTGCTCAAATGGTCACAAAAATGGAATTTAATTGGGTTACTCTGACTTGTGTCTATTCCCCTTCTACTAAGTAAGGTTACCTGCCACTGAACAAGTCAATGCTCCAAATAAAGCACAGCACTCCTGCTGAGCAGTACATTGTGCAAGATCAAAGCAAACAGGCTCCTACTTCCTCCAGACAGTGCGTGATACATGTCAGACTTCTGAAGGCAACGAGTAATTTTAGGTGTTATTCTTACTTTCAGTGCCATCAGCCTCTGCCTGCTCTTCTCTGGGTCTTTGTTTGAATTTCATGTTCCCAAAGTGCATGATGGCACCTGTGAGCTTGTAGGAACCAGACTTCTCATCAGGCACAAATCCCAAAATATCCATGGCTTGCTGTGAAAAGGAAATGCAGATATTTTGTCACTTCCCTGTTCAAAAGCAATGGCATTTTGCAGCTCTGCAATCTATCTTTGCATGGCAGATATGATGAACCTTCCAAGGGGTGTTGTCACTAAGCAGCCACTGGAACACCCTGAGGATTCAAGAGTGGCTGGAGAGCAGGAGGAGAACACCTTTTATCTAGCATTTTCTAAACCAAAATTGTAAGACACAATAGTCTTATATATGGGCATTACATGGAACATGGCCAGATTCAAAAGTGTAATAGTTTATCAGGCCTCATGCTTCATAGTATGAATGCAATTAAGACCCATTTCTGCTTTTACTTTAGTGCAATAGTTTCAGGGACAGAAGATAGGCTGCCACCAGCACTTTCCCTCCCCAGGTGCACCTCATCTACGAAGCAGAAAGTGAAATCAATACAGGCTTACATCTGTTGCCAACAATTCTTCTCCATCATCCAAGTTGTCCACTGTAACTACTCCTTGTGAGCAAAAGTGGTAGTCATATGGGTTGGTAGATACCAGTAGCATATCTGTAAAAGAACCACCACCAAGGTCAAAACCTCCATCCATTCAGAATATCCCCAAAATACCGAAATTGAAATATCTGACATACTTTTGTCTCTGCACAACTGTGTATAAAGTTTTCTGTTTTGTTGGGGTATTTTACAACTGCGGGGCAACAACTAACTCTTTCATTCTACTGTCCAGTCTGAAGAGCAAGATTCAGAGAAAACGGGAATGAAAAGAATATGGGAATACTGCATACATATCTATTAAGCATATCTATAATTTCCCATAGAGCTCTTCACTTTGCCTTGCATGCCAGTAGGTGTAAAAACCCCATCTATGTGAAGAGGAGAAAAAGATTTTAGTATGATCTAAGGGACAATGGGCATGGTTCCCCTCTTATAACAGACTCACAAAACAGCAACTTCCAGGACTCCCTTCAGAAGACACTTGGCTCTGGAATAACAAAACTGAATATGGGTCTCTGCTCTTTCCTTTTCCTTCACATCAACCCCCCAAAATGTAAAGCTCTTTTCTAGAAAGCAAACTGGCTCCAAAGCTACAGGGAGAGTCCTGCTTCCCTAGATGAACAGACAGTTTCATCCACGTTCAGCACATCAAGGTTTACTCTAGATTTCAATCTTTTCTATACATACACACATACCTATATGTCTAAATATGTATGTATATTAATATGTATCTATCAATATATGTGTGTATATAAATTCTTATTCTCTATATCTGTCTTTGCTATGTAGTCATTATGTTGTGTATTCATTTATTTACATTTATACTAATCTACCTTTATACATGTATGGGTTTGTACACAAACACATATATTTCTTGTCTACAAAACAGAAGGCCCCATTAGTTTCAGCCTCTTCAAGAGCCTGCAGACATGCTCCTGTTGGCCAGAAAGGTGTGTGATTGTAGAATATACAGGTAGTTTATGAGAAAGGGCATATTTTCCCAGCACAGGGATTCACATGGGAATCCAGTACAATGCTTCCTTGAAATCTTTCCCATAATTGTCATTAATTAGGCCACATAAAAGCTAAGAGGGTTAGGGACTTAACTGCACACTATCAGGATAATAAGACTTCAAAAGAGATTATGATTGCTATGGCTTAGTAGGAGTTTAGTGGAGCAATAAAGTGACTCTTCAAGGTATTTTATGAAATGTGTTTCCATCAAAGCACGAATTAAAGTCAGCAAACCACATCACTTAAATAACTATTGAAGGTTTTAGTCAAAGCATTAGGAGATGGGAACAGAGACCTCATCTACTCTCTGCTCTTCTCCAGCAGGTCTATGGTACTGCACTCAGCCAGGGGAAGCTTAAAACAGGTAATCACCACATAATCAGCAGCAGCCAGCTTTGCGTATTCTCTCTTGCTACATAACATGCTAGGATGCCAGTTTTGGCACTTGGTGCAGAAAGAGGAAACTAGCTTTTCTTCATGGACCTGTAAGGCAATCTCCTCATATGTGAAAAAATAACAGTTTTATCGCCACAAATGCTTTTGGCGGTGTAGCATTTGCTGGATGCTCTGAGACCTTGGGTTACACACCTTTAGTGTGACAGTTTTTTCCCTTTAGAATGCTACCTATTGAAAGTCCTGAGTCTCATATCAGAGAAGTATTTAGGTTGGAAAAAACCTTTAAGAACATAGAGTCCAACTGTTACCCCAGCACTGCCAAGTCCACCACTAAATCATGTTCCCAAGCACCACATCTACATGGTCTTTTAAACACCTCCAGGGGTGATGCCTCAACCACTTCCTTGGGCAGCCTGTTCCAATGGTTGACAACCCTTTCATGAGGGACTTTTTCCTAATATCCAATCTAAGCCTCCCCTGGCACAACCTGAGGTCATATCCTTGTCCTAGCACTTATTCCCTTGGAGAAATGGACACACACCTTGCTACAACCTCGCAGACAGCGATGAGGTCCCCCTCAGCCCCTTTTATCCAGACTGAACTACACCATTTCCTTCACTACGCTTCACTTTACAGGGTACCTGCATCAGTATATCACAGAAAATAGGTCTCTCTTGCTGCCATTGGAACAGCATCTTTGAAAGAGTATATTTGAGGGTGGAAGTTCTGTTTCCTCAAGGAGATGCACAAAAGCCTTTCTGCAGATGGGCTTGCCCCCTTCTCAGCCACTGTCTATTCAGCTGCAGACTGGTTCTTACAAGCTGTGGATCCATGTAATGCTTACCCAGTAACTCTGGTTTCTTCCCTGACAGGATCTGGTAGAAGATGTGATAGTCTCTTTCACCAGGTTGCTGGAAAATCACTCGGGATTTCTCCAGTAAATCTAGTTGCACAAATGAAAATTCAGTGAGTAAGGCCCTCCAAACTTTCAGATGAGCAATTGTATTTTTGAAAAGGAGCAAGTTTGCTGCTTACAGATCTCAATATCAGCAGATGACAGCTTTCCTGTGGTTCCAAAATGGATTCGGATAAATTTACCCTAATTCAGACAGAAGAATATTCTAATTAGTGCACATAGTATACATGGAGGGAAACAAAGGATGCTGCTTGAAGGCAATCATTTGGCCCAAAGAATCAGCTTACGCTAACTCCTTGGTTTTGCACAGGCAGATTTTCAACAAGAGATATCAAACAATGATACTACACTTTTCCAAGCCTAAATCTGTACATACAGCTATGCAATCAGCTTGTGGGGAAAGGATAACAGTGTACTATCTGCCAGGGTAAGATACGGGAATGCACCTAGCTTGCAGTTGCGTGATGCAGGTTTACTGTAGTGCTGGACTCAGAGCAATAAGCCTCAGCATAAGACCCACAGGCTCCTCTTCTGACTCTTCATTTCCAGTCCTGACTTATATGCAACTACTTACATCAGAAAGGTGCTATGATTTTACTCTGCTCTGTCCATTAAATTTGCACATTCATCCCCCCAAACTCATAAATAATGAGCAGTTTTCTTATAACTTCCCATATTCAATCCCATCAGATTTTAAACTAATTAATTTCTGTTCCAGCTGACAAACTCCATATACAACTGTGTAGCTTTCCAGAGATGCTTAAAAACTCTGACCCTCTGCACCCCTGGATCTGTTAGGGAAGCATGGGCTATAAACTCAGGCTGTCATCCTCATGCCATTCCTTTTGGAACTCTGAGCCAATGTTAACCCGATGTGGCAGAGGCAGAGCTCCTGAGGGGATGACTCTCCTACAAGCCAAATGGAAATGAGGAGAGCCCCAAGGTCGTGTCAGCACTGGGGGACAAGTAGGGGCAGCTTACTCAGCCATGAAGGCAGACAGTATAAATCAAGGTAGGAGTACTGCTGCAGGTGTAAGTCTGCAGAGAGGTGAGACGTTGGAAGGGTCAGGGACTGTGGTATATTCTTACTTGGTGACAACATCGAGCTATTATAGGGAGACAGAATAATTTAGGTTAATGGAAACCATGGTAGATAAAATAATGCTATGCAGCAGAGGCAGTCCTGGGGAAGATCTGCTGTTCAAAGGACTTCATAAAGCTAGGCTTTGCTTGTCTCCTGATCATGTACAGTTTAAACATTTATCTATGGTGGACATTTCTGTTTATCTTTAATCCTTCCTGATGAAATCCTGATGAATCCTTCCTGATGAAATCCTAGCGAGCTATTGTTACACTGTGTGGAAATCCAACCATTTGAGCAGACAAATGAAAAGCAATTGACGATGGGATTATCACAGAGACGTTATTAACTGGCCATTGTTGAAGAGGACACACGTTGTGACAGACTTACAAAACGTGAGGAGTTGTCATTTCTCAGAGTTTTGGCATTTCCAAAAGCTTCTAGGGCTGGGTTTGCTTGAATGATTTGATCCTCCAAGGTTCCCTAGAAATCAGGGTTGAAATACTATTGAGAAACCTGCAGGCCACGAACTCAGCTGTCAATTGTAAGTCAGTCAGCCATGCATTCACTTAGAGATGGAGTGGATTTAGCTCCACCGTAGGGGTACAGTGTGAATGGGGGTACAGTGTGAATGGCATAATAGCAAGACCGTCAGTCAATTACTGTTTAAAAGACCTCAAACATTTTGCTGCTCTCTACTGTTTTGCTTTGCAGATTTTGTATTTTATGCCATCTGCACACGAAAGAAATCACCATATCCTCCCATGTGCTGTGAGGCATGTGAGGACATCCAAGGGAATGTGTGTAGGAGAGGGGCTCTTAAAGACAGTGACAAGCACTAAAATGCATTAGATTTGAAAGCACTCAAAGCTTGTAATATTTGAGGGGTTTGGAGATGAGAAAAGCATTAACTGTCACTCGCACAAACTTCATTTGGCTGAAGCACGCTACTTTACTTTAACTGCCTGGGCTTCAGGCATCTTTGGCTGAGATACTGTGCAAAGCGAGACACTGAGGTTTATGACACAAACTGACAGAGCCCAGTACCATTTTCAGGTGGAAAAGGTAGAATAGCAAAGCTGATGACTTACCCCAGTTTTGGTAGCTGGTTGCTGTCAAAAGAGGAACACAATGGAAAGGAAAAACAGAGAGAGAAAGTGAGTACCAACATGAAGGACACCACAAAAGATAAGGAGACAAGCATTAGCAAGGTTAGATGTCTAGTGGGCAACAACACCAGCAGGACTTATTCAAGCCTTCCTTCAAAAAGCACATGCAGCTCTGGCTTCATGTTCACCGTACATCACAAAATAGCTAAGTGCTATTCCAAGTTCCTACCCAGGCTGTTGGTTTAACTCCTGCTCCGACCATCTACCTGATTTTGTTCTGGACATGTCCCACAGTGAATCAAAAGGCTAACTAATTGGGCAGAGAACAGAAGCAGGTGCCAGTTGGTAAGAAGGAAAGGATGCAAACAGGCCAGAGCCAGATGCTGCTGCACTTGAACTCTTGGATTATTTGGAAAAAAAAATAATTAAAACAACAGGGTGATGATAATGAAAATAAAATATGAACTGAGCAGATAAATTACATGGAACACCTTCCAGATGTAATATCTGTTCTTTGCATGATTGCTCCATGAGCACACAAGGTCTCAGAAACCATTATGAGCCCTAACCTCATTGCATGCAGGAAGCTGGTTCTGGACCAGTCAATCATTTGGTAAGAGAGTCTTACAGGCCTCAGGTGAATGTATATTGGATTTTGGTGATGAGAGTTATGCATACAGAATCCAAGCCTGGCTGAAATTTTGGCCTTATAAATACAGCTCATAGGAACCAGCTAATTCACCACAAAAGAGCGATGAGCCTTGAAGTGCAATGAAGCTCATCGTTAATAAGCTCACAGCAACACAAGATGAAAAGCAGCATGAATACAGTATTCACTGGAACCTTAGAGAGCACTTATAAGCAGAACAGCACTTGCACAAAGAGGAATACAGGAAAGCTGACTGGAAAAAAAATCTTTTGTCAAAACATTCCTTTTTGTGGACAAAAAAAGCTTTCGACAAAAGAGATATTTTGATGAGAAATGATAATCCTGGTCCTTTTGAAGACTATTTTCCATGTGAAAAAAATATCACATTTCTTCATCTTTACAGTTCCACTATCCTTTGACCAGATTTAACACGATCAGAAACATACTGAACACATGCAAAACCTAAAGCTCCTGGAAAAAAAACCCAGTAGCAATAAGCAGCTGTTCAGAATCAGGGGTGGTTTTACTGCTGCATCTGGAGCTGGCAAGTTCAGGTGAGCATTGCCTTTCTACTTTCAGAACAGCATGCTCTCAGTAATGCCATTGGGAAGCATCAGTATCTTTTCCCAGCAGCTGCTTTTCTTAACCATGCCTGCTGAGGTGTGCACGTGGCCCAGCGCTCAAGACGCAGTCGTGATGTTAGTTGTATGTAACATGAACCCCTTGGGAGCCTGAAATGAAACAGCCAGCAGCAGACTTACGTTCTTTTTACCAGGTTCCCCCAGGGCTGCCACTGTGGCAAAGTACTGGATGACACGTTTTGTGTTGACAGTCTTGCCAGCACCGGATTCTCCGCTAAAGGAAGGAAGAAGATAACACAGGCGCTTGCTCAAACAGCTGTAAACTCATCCTTTCAGCCTCCTGTCCTGCCAGCTCCTGTACGCAGGCAGTTCTCAGTATCACTGACTGATTTCTGCAGCCTGTTGTTTGTCCATTTCACTGGAAATTGACATTTCCATTGAAATCCCATTAAATTGACTGAACAAAGAGGCAAATGCCTAGGACAGCAGCAACTAATTCTTAATGTGACTTAACGTCGTACATCTAGTACACTAAGCTTCCTTTAAGGGCATGAAGTTTTGTTATAAACACCCAGACTGAGGATCTGAGGTATACATATATACAGCTGATGAGTTAGATAAGGGACAGAAAAGCCGCAGTGATTTGCTGGCATTAGCCATGAGCACATGGGGACTATGCAGAACTCTCCATCTTTCATGCTTGCCAGTAAATGACATGCCTCTTCTTTCCCACCTTGGTCATCGCCCTCCCTTTAGATGTGTCTAATCAACATTCTTAAACATAGCAAGCATTCTTAAACATGGCATTCTTAAACATACCATAATCAAGCATTCTTAAACATAGCAAGAGCAACCACGTTGAATAGGAGTCTTCCATGTATGAAAAAAGCAGCCACAGCAAGGCTAACCCTAGAAGAGGCTTCTTTAACTGTCTGCTGAGTTGTTTTCACACCTACTTGGAATGAGCACCAGACAGGGGATCAGAAATGGGCCAGCCTCCATAAAACCCTCAGCTATTCCTTTCCCATGGGGTTCAAGACAGCCATCCGATTGTCAAATTGCCAGTTACTTGGCTTGGATCAAGTTCTGGGCAGTTTAGCTGAGCTTTCAAGGGACAACTTGTATTTTGGTAGGATTTTATTTCTTCTAAGTTTTTCACAGCAACAGAGTCTCAGATCAGTCACAAAAGAAGCACTTACGTGATCAGCATAGACTGATTCTCCCGATCTGTGGAGGGGAGAGAAAACATACAAACTTAGTAGGCTTAGGAGGCTGTACAAATTGCTTATTATAATTGCAAATGGATAACAACTATTCCAAAATCAGTTCTTCAAGGACAGGAGAGAATCACACAAAGCAAAGACTGAAAGATAAACCCCGGTATCACCTAGTCTGACCTCCAGCAGCGGAAATTCTAGCCCTGCACTGAATCCTCCTCTCGTGTTTTGTTCAAGTCAGTATTAAAGACCTGTCAGTCAGTCATGTTCCTTTTGTGTCTGGGAAATGATAATAAAGAAAGTAATTTCCTGGCATCAGAATCTTCCTTTTCTTACTCATCTTCTGTTCCTGCAGTATTAAAACACCTAAATACTAAATACTAAACCCCAAGTAATTCTGCTGTTTGTTCACAAGCCATTCCTTACTAAGCATACGTATGCTTCCTCAGTTGGCCATGTGCTTTATAGTTTTATGGTGTCCCTGCTATTAATGGCCTAGCCAGAAATAAGCACTTATTAGAACACTTTGCAACGTTAATATATTATTAAGCAAGTTCAGCAAATGCTACATCATAGCCATTTTCCAAGCTGAAATTTAGGCTGTTGAGCCCAAATTTGTCTTTTCTTTTTTAATTATACCAGTCAGCATGACAGAGTACGTATAGAGCAGCCTGACTATAACTCACCCTTAGCTGCTAAAAGAACATCTCTTTACAGCCACACACACATCCCCACTGCCCAGTGCTTTCTGTCCCGTCGCAGTTGTGGCCCTTCACGTTTTATTAAAGCCAGGTAATAGCAGGATGTGTTCCTATCACATTCCCTTTGGGATTTACCCTGCCGCCTCGCAGGACTTGGTGTGAGCACATCACTGCTGCCCTCTGCTGATAAACTCCTTTTTTTCCAGTAACTTGAAGGTCAGGGATAGAAAATGTCAAAGGAAAAACTGGAGTTTGTTGCCACAGGGTTGGTGCCCAGCCCCTCAGCAGTCAGCACAACACTGAGCCACAGCAAGTTCATGCAAGCAATGTGGATTCCAGGTTGTATGGGCCTTGGAGCAACCTGGTCTAGTGGAAGGTGTCCCTGTCCATGGCATGGGGTTGGAACTGGATGAGCTTTAAGATCCCTTCCAACCCAAACCATTCTGTGATTCTGTGTGTGCACAGCACCCTAGGTAGCTGGCCTTCACTAGTCTTTGCAAGTGTATTTCTTATAAGTGCTAGAATACTGAGCATAAACTGACAAAGTTTCGTTTTAAGGTTGGGAAAGTATTCACTGGTGTTTGGGGCATGGCCCCATGGCTGTTAGAAATGGATTTACCTAGTTCAGACAGCTAAATTGGTGCACCTTGCAGATAATCCATATGGCAGAGTTCACTGTTACCAAAACTACACAGGGACAGTCGGAGGAGCTTAAAGTTACATATATATATATAAAACAGTATATAGACATATTATATATGTGCACATTTCTTGGACACTGCAAAAGCTCTCGCAAACTTCCATCCAGTACCAGAGATATCAGCTAAATGAAGCAAAACCAAATTTGAAATCAAAGAGTGCCACTTACTACGCAGCATGTCATGGTATGCGTTATCAGCAATGGAGAAGATGTGGGGAGGAGCCTCTGTGCGCCTCTTGCCTTTGTATGCAGCAACCACCTCCGACTTGTAGACAGGCAACCACTTGTAAGGGTTTATAGTCACACAGAATAAACCGGAATAGGTCTAGAGAGGAACACAAAACAAAAGCAACAAATACTGTTCAGGGAATAAGAAGCAAACTCTTAGTTAACGAAGGAGGACCTGGAGTTGCCAGCTTCTGATTTGAGTTTGAACTCTGAACTGAATTTCAGCCTTTGATCTGAATTTCTAAAGCTACTGGTCTGCTAAGTGACTTCTTACTGGCAATTGATATCAAAGCTATGGATATTAAACAGTTTTCCAAAGGGGAAAAAGTATTTTCAAGATAACAACCAGAAACAGAAACAAGCCCTTCATCAAAACAAAGGATCATCAAAGAGGCCTGTGTCTGATTTTATGCCTTGCTAGCCCCCAAGAGTTGTTTCCTATTGAAAACAGCCATTATGAAGAAAAGTTACAGCTTTCCTGTTGAATTCCATTCTTAGGAGGAGAATCTCCCATTATGGATTTGATGTGAGCACTCTGGGGCAATATCTGGTGGGTGTTCAAAAAGAAAACAACTTCATAGTGTTCTTCTGACAAAGCTATAGAGCTTTTTCCAGCTTTTGAAGAAAAACAGTTGGTAAAAACCAATCTTCAGTCGCTCTTTGGGCTATCTGTATCAGTTAGCTGGGGCCTGGTCATTCTGAGGAGGAATGAGTTTTCAGTTGTAGCCTCAGTTATTACATGGGTATAAGCACTATGTGCACATAGAATGATGAGCTCAATCGAGTCTCAGGTGAAATCCAGGTATCTTCCTCTAAGAATAGCATTAGGACCTGCTTCCAGAATGGTCTTATTTTCTACAAGGAAAAGAAACCCCAACCAGTAAATGGATTAAGGCAAGATGCCAAGTTTAATTTTCTACCTACACTGATCTGCAAGCAAAGCAGTGCTTTAGGCCATACTTGTCCATAGAGGGGCTATTAGAGGAATGCAGAAAGTGTTTAACCTTCAGAATTTAAATGGGAAAAAGCTGGATTCACTCCTTCGATGAACACCAAAAGCCAGAACAGGGATTGGCTAGAAAACCTATAGATTCCCCTAACTGATTTCAGACACAATAGAATGCAGCAAACTGAGAGCAGAAGTTTGGCCTCATGAAATTAGATGTTATTGAAGCTTGTTCTGGTGCTGACAGAAATTATGTTAATGATGTCATGGGGAAGATACAGAGCAAGGGAAAATGCCAGAGCAAAACAAGACAGATGTCAGCACTGAAAATGAGGGAATAAAATTACTGTACTAAAGATAGGCTCATACTTAAAAGAAGTTATGTGTGTGCTCTATGCTTGAGGCATTGTTTCTTAACAAAGAAATCTCCATGGCTGGTATTGGCACGGATTAATATGAGGAGAGTAAAAATAAACTAGGTCTCTCCAATGCCTTGACTGTTGGAAATATGTCCCATGACATCCGTCTCCTAGGCAAGCAAGCAAAACCAATAACTAGACACCGTCTTATTCATTGTTTTGTCTGTATTCAGGCACAAACCAGCTCCAAGCAGAAAAAAGATGAGCAAGACCTCAGTTTTGTGCCTTACTGAAGCTGTAAACTGAATGTGAAGAACGCAACAACATGTTAAAAGGTGAAGTCTGCCCTTGCAATGAACCTTACATAGATCATCCAGTTGCGGTAGCGCTTCCTCAGATTGTACAATACAGACGCTTCGTTCAGATGGGTTAGCATAGCCATGTCCTCAATCATGTCAAATTTGGGAGGGTTCATGGACTGCACGTCATCTTCTTTTATAGTCAGGGTCTGCAAAAACAAAGGAGTACAGCCACACTGGAAAACACTGGGATTTTCTGTTGCTTCACACACCTTACAGGAGAACATGCTGGGTTTTCCCCCACAGAAGGAATTCCTTCAGCTCAAACCCAGCCTATGAATGTAACACTGTTTGTTTTCACTGCTATCAGAACAGGGGAAGGCCAAGATGATAAAAGCAAGGAGGATGGTGGTATGGCTGCAAAAGGAGACATAGCATTTAGCTGCAGCCTGGACTTCTACCCTTGGGGCCAAGCCAGAACTAGCTGGTTGCAATACCCCTGCTCACAGACTTCCTGCTGCTGTGCAGTGGCTGAAGTGAGCTTACCCCCCCACCACATTGCTGCTTTAACCTTGGTGATTTTTCAAGTGTCATTCTGATATGGCATCAGCTACTGGGGCTTCCCAGTCACAGCCCATTTCATGAAACAGGCAACTGAGCTTCAAGCAGGACAGCTAATTTCTGGAGCTTGCTGCTCCAGCCTGGTTAGACACAGATCAGACAAAACCAGCTCTGTACCCTTCCATCTTCTGTCTGCACAGTCACTTTTCCACCACTGCTTTCTGTAATTTCACCTTCAACATAAGCTTTCTTGTCATCAGGAACCCAACATTTCTTCTTCCCTGTGAAATTAAGGAGACAGAGGTTTCACAGCCTTGCATCAAACAGTAACACCATGCTAACTAAGTGGGACCGCTGGGTTACTACTCTGCACAAGCAACACAGAACCTCTGCAACCACAGCAGATCCACAGTGTTGGGAAGCTGCTTGCCCAAGCAGGAAGTATAGGGCTCCCAAATGTTCACTGCCCTTTGAAACTACCACTTGGTTTCCTCTAGATCCTTCCAGCACAAGGTGCCAAAATATTTCATCAGTGCTGGCTAAGCCTCAGCCTGCATGGGAAACCCATAATCATCATCACCAGTGTGCAGATGGAGGAACTGAGATCCAAGCCGAAATTAAGGCGTTTACTAAAAAGTCACACAGAAAGTTGTGATCTGAGCGAGGAACTCAGCCCACACTATTTGCCTGCCAGCCATCAGATATAACCTTATTCCTGCACATTCTGCAGAGGTTTGCCTTGAAAAGCAGAAATCTTAATAACTCACACTGAGTTATGTATGTGGCTTTTTAGAGTGTGGAGTAGCTGCACTATGCTTTAGGTCTTTAGTTACAGCAACTATTCTGAATAGCAAAATGCTGAAGTTATTGCTGTACATATACTTACTACTACACTTTAGGGCACATATAAATCCATTTCATTAAAAAATTGGTCATGGGAAACCAAAAGCTAACATCAGATTGTCATGCAGCCTGCAAATCCAACAGATGCCCAACATAACAGGACATCTAGTCAGGCCACAGAATCTCTTTCATTCCAGGAACATCAATGTGTGGTGCTTCTCTTTCAAACGGACAAAGAGGTAAGCCCCACGTTAGCAGATCAGTACAGATACACCTTGCTTCTAAATCTAGTTAATTAGTTACTTACCATAAACTGATAGATTATTTCTATTCATTACTACCTGGGGCTTTTAAATCACTTTGCAGAATAAAGAAACCAGAACATGGTTGAACCACTTACCTCAAACAAGCAGAGGCAGCAGAGCAAGGACAACAGGGGCTTTGCATCCTGCTTTGGTCTGCACTCCCAGAACTACACTTGGATGAAACCCTTAACCCCTTTAACCAGCCACTGGCAGCCTAAAGGGTACCGCAACTCACCATCGAAGGCGACGGTCTGCGCCATCATCAGCTCCTTCTCGCTCTTCCGGAGGTAGGGAGCAGCCTCCCCGAATTCCGACATGTCCATCATCTTGGCAAGGGTTCAGTGTGGCACAGTGCAAAGAGGAGAAAGAAAAGGAGCTGGTCTGCCAAAGAAAGGGAGGGGGGAAAATGAATCTCTTTCATGACAATTGGAGGCAACACAAAACAGCACAATGTGGCAGGAGGCTGATCAAAGTGATGATTGATTTGAAACGCAAATACCTAACACAGATTTGGGGATATGCTGCACCCTTAGTTAAATCCTTCTCTGGCTCAGCTTATTTGAAGCCAGACAGATCCTGGGTAGTTCAAAACACTGACATGGGTCACAGTTATCTCCAGCGGAGAATTTAATCTCTTCCTTGTGGCACAAACGGTGCTTAAGAGCAGGAGGGACCATTTGAAGCCGTGATTTTAAAAACCACTTAGCAGGGGCCTGTTCTGGCCCTTTATCTCTCTGGGGCCATGCCACTGGGCCACTTCAAGCACTGTCTCAGGCAAGCTTTTTCTGGGAATCATGGAGCAAGGCTTCACTGCTGCAAACCGAGAACTGCTGCAAGGGTGTGAGCTACACCCTGGATGTGGCTCCAGGGATGTATGCCCACGCTCCTGCTGGAGAAAGCCAGCACTGGAGCTGGAAACAGCTCTGCTACCTGCAGCACACTCCTCTGCTCGCATGAATTAGCACATCAGAAAAACCAGGACTGACACAGCTTGGTGCAGCTTCCCAAGTTGCTGGTACCTCCAAACTCAGCAGCACCTCCAAACTGCAGCAAGGCATGGCAGAGAGCAAGCGTGTCTGCAGTACTGATGCAAGGGCTTTGTATTTCTTTTAGATTGATTAGTCCAGCTTAATACCTGCACTTGTTGTCTCAAATGACAAGGCCATGGTGTTTAGGAGCCTTTTACCATGACAGGACAGGGAACATGGGTGTAAAAGTGAGACAAATTTGCTGGGTTTTTACTGCCAAGCAATGAATTTGATTGTGTCATCTCTAAAGTGATCATACAGATATGTTTTTTACTTATATATTATTCTATATACATGCACATATAATTATTTACACAGAACTATGTAAAATACTCAGGGTGCTGTCCAGAGAACACATAAAAAAAGATCCACTGCTAAAACGTACACACAATTTAAGAGTTTCATGTTGGCTCTAAAATCAAGACACCATTTGATTGCTATTTGAAGCTTTAGAAGCGACCCTCAGATATTGCCTCGTCCCTTCTTTCACTTGCTGTGCGGTATCCAGAGCAGCTGGAGGAATTTTCAAGAGCCCTATCAAAGCAGACACTGTAGTCTTTCAAAATCTAATTCCATTTCTTTCTAACAAAATCCTGATAGGGATAAAATCTCTCCATCAACCAAGGCAGTTTGGATGAGTGTTTTTGCCAACGCATTTCTTCCTTGGGAACACAAAGCCCTAAGACAGCAGAACTGCCACATATTTTACATCCAGCCCTCTCCCGCAATACGAGCCTGAGACCTTCTGTCTTGCTGCTGTACAGCAAAAACTTTCTTCCTCACTCACAGCCTTAACTTTTCTCCTTTTCTAAAGACTCGGGACCTCCATAAGCACAACTGCTGCCAATTATTGTAACATCATCTGAGCGGACCAAAATTCCCAACGGAAGGCACAACTCCAGACTAGCATGGCAAAGCCTGCCTCCCGTGGGGAGTGTGTGTCTTGGCTCTAGGGGAGCAATGGAATTACACCAGTTCATACATTTAAACAGAACAGGGTTTGAGCACGTAAATGCCATTTCACATTAAACATGCCAGTGCTGGAGGAGCCGCTCCAGAGTTAATCTCTAGGACTTGGGACAGATTCTCACAAGTCCTGATATATACTAAAGTGCTCTAAGCTACTCTGCCCTTTGCAGACCTCTTAGGGACAGTTACTCAGCTATCACCTCCTTATCTCCTCTTCCCCCCACCACATATTGAGGGGCAGGTGATGGTGTAAAGCAGCACTACAGCAGCTGGGAGAGAAACCTTTTATCTTCAGCAGTCTCATGGGCTTGGAGTTATGACAGAGGTCAGAGCCCGGGCAGCACATCCCTTGTGGGTGCAGAGAACTCAGCGAGTCAAATCCATTGCCAGGTAAGAGAATTGGAAAGGTTTAGTTTATGGTCATAGTGTTATTTTTGAAAGGCAGTGTAATAGGGAAAAACAAGACAGAGCTGAAGACGTTTACTTTCCTTTCAATCTGTTCTAGCTAACAAGAGTCAGCCCTTGTATGAGACCATTGGAAGATCCCTGAAAACACGAACTCCTTGTAGAAAGCCACTACTGTTACACAAAGTTAAGTGGCACACCCAGGACCACCAATAATCTGGTGGTGCAGACTTGGAAAGGAAGCTCCTTGTCTTTCTTTGCTTGGGCTGTTTGAAGAGCTGCTGTAGTGCTAAGGGCTCATCTTCAATAGCAACAACAGGCATTGCTTGTCTTTGAAAGGGAGCCCAGTAGTTCTCCAAGGGTTGTAACTCAGGCTGGATTAAAGGACTCCTTGGACCAGGGGACTGCTTAAAATTGCAAACTGCATAATCCATCACTGCTTGCAGATGACAGAGAAGGCAGAAAACATTATTTGCAGGTACTGGCTAATCAAGTACACCCAGATGCATAATTACAGGGGACCTGACACTTGCCTGAGAGGTTATTCTAGCTGGCTAAATGAATGCACTAATGTTAGAGAGGAAACATGTATTTGCTATCCTAGCATTCAAGCAGCATCCGAGGGTGAGTAGCATAAATTATATGTTTAGCGATATTACTACTAAAGCCTTAAGCCACATGAAAACTCTAGTCACATCAAACCCACGGTACAGTGTTAGAGCACAGCTGGCCACCCGCGTTTAGAAGTGAGAGAGGTTGGTACTCACCCTGGAGAGCACCCAGAAAGTGTCACGGCTCTGCCTGGTCCAGACTTTATATGCCCCTATCTCAAGGTCACTGGTGATAACTGTTTAAAGGCATCTGTAGTTTTCCTCCATGCCTATATTTGTCTGCTGGATCCCGGGTGAGGAGACAATGCCTGGGGAGGGGACATGTGTGGCTGCGCCCTGGTGAGGGGAGGGGGGCAGGAATGTCAGTGGGGAGCAGCATGCTCCTTGCCGCTCCATTCTTGCTCCATGACTTCATGGAAGAAGCTTTTCCTGCTTCTGTGTTTTCACAGGGGCAAGTGTTGCTTTCCCAAGTGCCTTAGAACTTAATTACCATGGGCTTGGGGGGGCTTGAGTGGAAACTCATACTCTCACATATAACTCCCCTAGAATTTGAAAATCAAAGCTTCTTGCACAAGGGACAAGTGGTTATAAAGGGAATTTGGTTATATGAGCCAAACTGCCCTCAAGCAACAAAGCTAGGATGTGGGTTCTCACATCCCAGTCAGGTGCTTTAAATCCCTTCCTGGGCCCCAGTGGTTTAAAAGCCAAGCCTATAGGCTTAGGTTGGGGATACTCAGGTATTCCCCCGTTCATGAACAAGGCAGGACGGTGAATAAATTAAATATATTGATTCTGCCTGGAAAGTGAATCACAGATAATGAACAAAGTAGGCATCAATTTTAAGTGACTGCTTTGCTTCAGGAAACTCATTTATGAGACTGAGTTTAGGCAATGTCTGGCCTTGTTATTGTAAACTCATTTTTCCTGTAAAACCAGCTCCATAAGTAACTCAGGTCTCATTTCACATCAACCCATAAATAGCCAAAGAACTGACATGTGCAGATTGATTTGCTTTTACCGCCATGGGTATATATAGGTTCCCTTCAGTTCTAGCTTAAACTGAACATAAAAGCACAAGGAAAAATAAATATTGTGGATAACGCTTGTTAGCCACAAAGAAGAACAATATAGCAGGGCTTTAGAAAGCTCAGTTCCAAGGAAAAAAAGGGAGGCAAGGAGAGAGCTTACCCACAGCCTTACTGAATTCTTCTATGCCCACAAGAGCAAATGGTTTGGTTTGTGACCAGGCAAAAAGAAAAAGGTTTGCGTATTGAGTCTGCTATTTTGGCAGTTGTTTTCCTGATGACTGGACAGTGACAGGTTGCACAGACAAAGCATGTTTGTAAGAAGCAGAGCAATTTATGGGAGCAGATTGATGTGGCAGGTCTGAGGACCTGGGTGCTTTAGCAACCTGGTATTTTTAGCATTTGGGGAATGCAACCAAGAGGCAAAGAATCACTATTGCTTTGCTAGAGACATACACATCTCAAGACAGGCTTAAGTTGAGAGGAGAGCTCTGCTAAAGCTGGGGGTGAAGCTTTCAGTCCTAATCTGGATATATCTGTGAAAGGAATATGCACTTGAGTTGAAGATGAGTGGTGTTACACTCCAGAGCTTGAATGGCTGTTGTGCTCTTCTCCCTTGGCTCCTTAAACCAGAATCACTTCCCACCCCTCCCAGCCTGCTCCTTTGGAGGTGCTCTGTGCCCCACAACAGGGATGTATGTTGATATATGATCTAACTCATCACCTTTTTGCTTTATATCTGGCGAAATAGAAAACAGAGCTAGTGATCTCAGGCTCCTTAGGTGCATGGTCAGTGATGGTGAAACGCTCAAGCAGACGCTCCTGGTTTGAAACAAGGTAAATTGCATGAATCATCAAGATTTACAGATGCTGTTAATCTGATGCGAAGGCTAAGAATATGATTATCTCAATGCCATGAGGATATAGCATGCTGATACCCCTCTTCCTGCTCCTCTCTCACATTGCCAGTAGCTTTACTTCTGAACACAATATTCCTATTATCATCTACTTTGCTTAGAAGAAGGCATCTTTGTACAAATGTGCTGCTATCACATTTTTCCTGTTCTGCAAATATTCAGCTTTCATCAGTCCTTTACGAACACCACAATCTCACTCCCACGCCTCCCTTTTCTTTTTTGGGGCTGCAAACAACTGTTTCATAGCTGATGCCAATGCAGTTTCAGTGCTGGTGTCACTTAGAAAGGGACACAGCCAGCACTGGTTCAAACATGATCAATCTATTTTTCCTTGCTAGCCTGATGTGAATTGCGCTTGCACATGTTATTCCTGCCTTTCTGGGCTTGATTTGCTTTCTTTCAATGTGAACCAAAATTTGCAGCACATTTCCCCTAGATTAAATTGGTGACACTGACAACTAAAGACATTTGTCTCTCACAAGGGCTACTTTTAGAAAGGTTAATGCTGGTCACTGTTTCTAGGGAAACAAGGGACTTTGATAAGAGGCCCTTGTGACCAACCTATTTTTAATAACATTACATATTGGAAAGGAATGCAATAACGTTTATCAGCTCTAGACACAGATAGTGTCAATATTGTGGTCTTATATAGAAACTTTGGCATCTGGGATCTGTAAAAGCCCAGTTATGAACCCCCTCTATTTTCTTAGGAAAAAGATTGACCAGCCAGTTGTGTTTTGACAAAAGCTGGCCTTCAGACTACTCCTAATAAAGCGTGTGCTGCAATAACCTGGCACTCGTGAAAAGCAAGATCAACAAGATAAAAGGATGCTAGTTCAAGATACAGATGCTCGGAGAAAGCATCTTCTGAGTCAGGATCCTTCGGACTGCTTTATAAGCAAGCAGACAGACTATCCCTCCATGAGATGCATCTAAAGAGATTGAGAACCTGTTATTTACCTTGCAGTGGTGGTTGCTTGTTTTTAATCACTGGTCCCTGCTGCTATAGCAGTCTCCATTTAAAGGAGAAATGGGAAAGAGTCAAAATGATCTAGTCAGATGCTTTTTGAAAGAGAAAGGCTATCCATATGGGAATAGTTTCAGCAGAAGAAAAATGTGAACATCATACCCAGCAGCAAACCTGGGGCCATTCTGTACGAGGGGATGCATTTTCTCTTGTGAAGAATTATGCTTTAGTTCTTCAAGCCTTTGAGGCCCCAAAGAGAAATTGGAGGGGGAGAGAAGCTTAGCTTTAAAAATAGTTGCACTCCACTACATCTCTAAAGGCTAGGAAAATTGGCACTGAACAGTACATTTAAAGTGTGTTTATGACAGCTCGATTCACATTATTAGAAGTGGGGATTTTCAGGTTTCTGCAAGCTGTTGTGCTCCCCCTGCTGCAGTGCGCAGGCCAGGCAGTGGACACAAGCCTCTGCAACCTGAAGAGGCAGCGGGAGCTTGTGTTCAATCTCCTTTCAGAATCATCCTTTTGAATAGTTTCCTCCAACTAATTCTTTGCTGATAGTAACCATGTGGTGTGGTAGTATAAAGGAAGTTTAAATTTCCCTATGGAAAGCATCTTGTCTCATTCAGGCATGCCTGGGGAAATAATTTCTAAGTCATCAAAAACGTTTTAAGTGCCTTTTAAGCCACTGAAATCCATGATCTACTGCTATCAGCACGCAGACCCCTGCAACAGAATACCACTTCCCACTTTGAACAGCTTGAAACCACCAGTGACTGTGGAGAATTAATGCACAAAACCACAAGAGGCAAGTAGCCGATGCCATTAGCTTGGTAGCGCAGAGCAGCATCCATCCCTGGGCCAGCCGGCCCCCAGCTCTCATCCTGTGCCAAGTGCCGAGCTCCGGACTGCATCGGCACGCTCCCTTCCTAACCCAGGCTGGGATAATAAACATTTCAGAGCTGTCACTGCTGCCTCTCCCCTGCTGACATTTGATCATTACGGTATCTTAAGAACGTTTAAATAGGTCAGGGTTTTAATGGGAGAGCTCGGCTTCTGGGAGCAAGACTGACAGGGCTTTGAGAGCAGATTAGCAGCACTGATAAATCAATCTCAAACTGACTCACAACCCTAAGGAAAGTAGGAAGGTGAAAACAGTAAAAAGTGAGCCTAACCAAATAAATGGCCTCAGATCTTCCAGTCTGGAGATGTACTGGAAAAGGGCAAGGTTTTTGTCATGTGCCTTCTCTCCCTTCTCTCTCCAAAAGCTGATGTTTCCCCATCCCATCTTCAGTCTTCAGTCTGAAAAGACTGGAACGTCTTCAGTTTCCAATAATCTTGAGCAGCCCTCCATGCCTGTCAGGTCAGAGAGTGTGCAACAACATGTTTTCAAAATTGCTGTGCATAGTTTTCCCAACTCTCACCTATCTTAATGGCCATTAGTGAGTTTTGGCTTCCCACCTCCACTTTAAACAGCCCTGCATTACCCATAACCACTGTGGGACAGCAGGGAGTTAAAAGCCCTAATCATGTATGTAAGTAGTTCAGGTTAGTCTTTTCAGTACTCATCAAGCAAGCATTTATTTGCACAGCACGTCATTAGAGTTACCATAGCCCATTCACCAATTCTATTATGCCTTTCTGAAACTAACAGTCAGAAATGCTTTAGCCTTGATCAATCCAGGGGGGGCAGGGGCAAATAACAATTTAAAAGAATAATCCATAAACGTCTCTCTAGGGTTTGTATTACACAGACTGGCTTCAAAACCAAGGTACTTCATTACCCCTACTTCAGCCTTTAACTATGATGCATGCTCTCTGCTCAAGCAGCCAGAAAACCACATTTCCATTTCAATAGGCAGCGCTGCCCTAAAACACTCCTAGGTCTTCAGACACAACATATTCTAGCTCACAGTGCCAAGCTCCTGCAAGACAACTTGCCTTTCTTTGCCTGCTTTCCATTTCATCCTCAAGGATTCAGAGCCTGCCTTTCAGGTATGGGCAGAGGTGGTCCAGGCGTGGCTGACTGCCTGGGTTTGCTGCTGTGGAGGTCTGTTTTCCCTAGGAGGCAAGGGAGAAAAGAAGGAAAACATGAATGCCATTTTAGACACAAGCAATTTTCCAACTTGTTTTTCCTTATGAGTTGTAACTCAACTTTCTGTCAAGGATCTTCATTTCCCTGATGCCAACTGCAGACTATACTAAGAAATGCAACGACAGTTTAATTGCTGAAATAATTACCATGGGGGGATATTTTATTAACATTGCCAGTGCTGACAGATTGAACCCGATGTGATTGGCATGTCACTAAATAGCAAGAAGGTACTGAAGGAAGTAAACTGTGAGGCTTTCAGCATTTACATTCCATAAGGCAAGACAAGAGCTGGTCACTTCCCCCAGGAAGCTCAGGCAGTAAAGCTTCTTGACAAAACAAGGCCAGTTTCTAAGGAAAATCTGTTTCCAGAGGTATTATTTTCTTCCATAAGCTTGGAAAAGCACAGGTCTGTGCTTCTCACATGGTCGAATCACTCAGTGCTTCTCATAGTCAAATATAAACACTTCCAAACATGGACATGACATCCTTCTCCCCAGCAGCAATGTTCGGCAGCAACTGCTGATGTGTGCATGTAAGTATATACACACACACACGCATATATATTTATATGTCTGTGTATCTAAACATATATACACATACATATATAGATTTATAAGTGTGAAAACAAGTTTATTTTCTACGCTCTCCCCTCCCAGCTCTGATGCGCCACAGTCAGAGCTTAATACTATGTAAAAACAACTTCTCCCTTGGAGACCTGCTGACTGAATCCATGGCAGCTGAGCCATGGTAGCCTCTACCACTGCTGTTCTCCCCACTCTCACTCCACCAGACTCCTGCTACCCAGGCTCGGCACCAGTGAGACAGAGGCTGACGCTCGAGCTGAAATCCTGCCACCGGCAAAGCCTCCGCAGCACTTTATACTCAGCCTCTTTTTTGCACAGGGCATTTCAGCTGTGCTGGAGGAGCACATCTTGTCTAACCACAGATTCGTTTCTGAAAAAGCACAGCAGGGCGAGATCAGAAAGGGGGGAGCTGCAGCACACTGGGCTCCTGCGAAGTCCCACTACTTCAGCGCTGTTTGGGAAGAGCGGAGATGTCGGAGTTACAAGAGGGAGGCAAGGGTGAGGGAAAACACCATGCTGGACCACCCAGAGAAACCCAGAGCCCTTTGGAGAAAGGCTGCACTGCATGTCTAGACCAAAACCCCTGCAGAGATGAGTGCCGAGGTCAGCTGGGCACTGCCTCTGCTGCACAAGCGAGCAGCAGCTGAGATTTCTAATGAGGTTATAGGCATAACTCCCTTTAGAGTCCCACTGGCTTCCCAGCAGCAGCTAATCCTGTTGTAACAGAATTAATTTATTTAAGTAATTGAAATACATATTTTGTCTTTATGGGGAAAAAAAACCCCAAAGGAGATAAGGAGGAAAAAAAACACCCCAGAAGATATGCTTGAAGCTTACTGCACAAAGCCAAAGTACCTGCCACATACAGAGTTTTAGGCATTTCAGTTTCACACAACGATCTAGAAAAGAAAAGGGAAAGAAGAAAAGAAAAAGCACATTTGGTATGATGAGGCAAAGCTGGATTGATGCAGAAACACCGAGCAAGAATGGGAAATTTGCCCTGCCACAGCGGGGGCCTCTGAAGCTTCACTTTAAATACCAATGGCTCAGCAGCATGAAATCAGCAAACAGCCCATTTGACAGGACCACCAGTGCAGCTGCGTAACTTGACTTTCATCCAAACTCACTCAACAGAAAACATCAAGTTTTGATCTATCCAGCCTGGCCCACGGAAACTTCTCTCCAGCAGCAACCCCTACCTATGCAAATCTATTCACCAAGAAAGCATTCTGCTCACCTTTCTAGAGAGAACGGGATCCTAACAATAATTCTTGTAGGGCAACAAAATGACATTTTGATTTATATACTACAGAAATACATCTATATACACACTTATTAAAAACCATCCCCAATGTTTTTCAGAGAATCAAAATTTAGAGCAGAAGGCTTTGCTGCAAAATATAATCCAAAACTTTGACAAAAAAAAAAAGTTATTTTGGGATATGAAAATAAACTGCATTTCTTAAGTTGGTTTACTCTGCCTCTTGCCTGTCAAGATACACTGATTCTGGTGGACACTCTGGTCCTTCTTATTGTATTGCAATTGATGAACAGGGATTTTCCAGATCAGCAAAGTCTCCCCTCACAGCCTCACCCCAGTGTGCACCAGAACCATACAGAAGTAATGGCAGAGCTTAAGTGCAGATTATATCCACTGTGTTGCCAGCATCGTCTGGATACCTACATTCAACTAGTGGGAAAGGGAAGCTGGCTGAAGCAAAGGTAGGGGCTACATCAATATAACCAATGAGGCATTTAATTCCCACTGCTTTCTCTGTGTGGAGTTACAAAGCTGCTACTTTCAAAGAGGGCCTAAGCAATCTGTTCATGGTCATGTTGTTGGACCAGGAAAAATCAAAGGGCAATAGAGCTGTAAGAATTGGGCAAGACTCACTCTCCTCCATGTGGGGATGGGCTTTCCACCAGATAGGTCACCTCTTTCACCCTTACTTGGTTTAAAAAGAGGAAAGTTTACCTGTGTAAATACTAATGGCCAGTCTATTCTGAATCAACAAGAAGGACAGGTTTTAGACACTGAAAGTATAGGGTGCAGTAACACTAGTGTTCAAAACCGAGTAGGCAGACGCATTCAAAGATAATAGCAATACTCACTATGTCTCAAGTTACATCTCAGGAATATTTGGCTTGGTCTTCACTGGACAGAGACTTGAATTTTAGCTACTTGCAGCAATGAGAAAACTCACTTCAATGCACCTGAACTACTTAATAGTTTTTTATTGACATACAGGGTGTCTGTGTCTTGGTGTGAAGAATGCATGACAATTTGAGTGCAAGACCCATCAGTAGAATTTATTTCAATGAGAGAGAGAATCGGAGAGCAGACTTATAGATCCATTCCCCAGAAATAATAAACCAAATGCTGTTTAAGACTGAATGCAACAGCAGGCACTGATTCTATCCCATACCCATGCAATGCAGACTGGTCTTACTGACTTAATCGCAGTGTATGCAAGAAGTTCAAAGAAAAAAACATCCAAATAGTCTTTTAACTGGAAGGGACATGGTCTGTCAGACTACACCTTCAAGGTGGGGTTTTTAATGCTCATTAGAACACAGCAAACAAGTGTGAAAGAGCGGTTTTGTACAGCTAATGGAAAGGAGGTTCCGAAGAGACTAATGAAATCTCCCACTCTTTCTATTCCCCATACCACAGCCTGTTTGTTAGCAGTAACAACGTGTGACATGTCACACGGGGCTCTGCCGAGCTGAGTTCCAGACCTCTAACACTACACCACTGATAAAGGGCTGCCCAAGTGCCTTCACAATAGCCAAGCTCTCTGGAAGTCAGCAATGCCTCCTTTAACCCAGCTATCTCCAACAAGTGCCTCCCACCACCATTATCAGAACCAGAAGTGAAAAGGTATTAACAAAGGAAAGATATTTTTGCACAGTGCTTTTTCACTGGATAGGGTTCAAGTCTTGACTTCCACTGTCCAGCTCAGCAGCAACGGGCTGAGCAAGGAGAGCATGTGTGCAAGGGCACACGTAAGGACTCAAGGACCTCAGCCAGATGTGAGGGTTCCTTGTAACTGTGTGCATTCAAAGAGCAAGCCAAATACCAACCATTTAGCTATGCCTTAACCTATCCATATCATGAGGTCATTTTCCTCAGCATCACCTCCTTTCTCTCTGTGCCCTTACCTATGCACAAGATAATCTAGGAGCTGGCCCATAATCTCTCTCCTCACCACTCTCTTCTTGGACTCCCACGAAACACATGGTAGGAGAGCACCAGGAGAGTTCATTGCTTGTGGCTCTGCAATTACAAAACAAGAGAGCCATATATGGACAAAAAAAAAGCATAATTAGCAGATATTGTTTCAATCTTACTCTCTTTATTCATTACTATCCCCAAAGACACCGCCTTCCTCCTCCAAAATAAACCCCCCACTGAAACAACAGGATGGACACACTACCTTGGATGTTTTTACAACCTGACAAAATGTATTAAGCACTGACATGTAGTTCTTCATTCCCAAGATCCAGCACTTGTGGTGTCTCTCAGAATTTCTTTAGAGATCTGAGATACCAGAAAAGGAATCCAGCACTCGCTAAGAGAATCTTCCTAGCCATAAAGGATAAGGGCCCTTAAATAAAATAGAAGCTGAAAATTCTGCATGAACTGATGATAGGAACAGATTATTAAGATATACCATCCTCCTACACCAACAGTATTTCTGATGAGCCAGTCTAAGGAAATCTAGCCCAGTATTTATGTAATCAACCTGAAGAAAAATACATATGAAGGATAGAATTACAGTTAGGAATATGATAATGATGCTGCTATTAGCCTCCAACCAAGCATCACTGATCCAGAAATCAAGAGATTAGACAAAAAGAAACCTAACTAAACTAAGAAGCAAATAGTTAGGGAGTTCCAAAAGTCTTAATGTCACTCCATAGTGGGGTCAGGCTATGACTAAGGTATCCAAGTGTTTGTATTCCTACAAGCTCTGATTCCACCTTTTTTACTTCAGAGTAATCAGTAGCTCTCATTCATTTTGTCAGGCTTTTTTTTTTCTCCTTTTCTCCTCTTCAGGAAGTTCCTGTTTCAAAATGACTGCGTGAAGACAGAATGAGGAGAACCAGCTGGTGCTCCTGCACAAGATTCCTGGCCTTCTGGAGCTGCAGAGCAAACAGCAGAGCTCTATTTTAAGGGCAGAGCTACTGGAGAAGCATGAAAACCAGTGGTTGCCTGTCTTCTAAAGAGGCTTGCACCTATTTTGTGTGACTGGCACCTCAAAGCAGCCCATTCCACTCACAGGTTTGGCTTCTAATTTGCAGTAGATTAACTGGCTTAGGGCTTTTCCTAAAGGGCGACCACATACGAAGGAATGGTGCAGAGATCCCACTTCCTGAGCCCTACCAGCACCAAGCTTCTGGCTTTCTCTGTGGTTCTCCCTCATTCCCACCAGCAGACGAGGTTTCAGTGGAATGGGGGACATTTCAAGCAGAAACATACAAGCCACTCAACCATGGAGCTTTTGAACCTTTAAAGAGTGAAGCTAAATAAGACAGTTAATCCACTGGTGAAAGTCTATGCATGTGCTGTCTCTCCAATAAGGGTGGCATTTCAGCCAGTGCAAAAGATGATAGTAAGTGGCATTATCCCTTGAGATCACAGTGGACCTATTTAAGACTCTTTTAGCCTAGCTGTACTCTATATGTAACATTAAATACAACCATTGCTAATAACTTGGCTTAATTATTAGCTGATTTCTTCATATACATGCAGGCAGATGATTTCAATTATTTTAATTATATGGCAAGTTCAAAGTGCATTTTATTCCATTAGGATTGTTCAGAACTCAGTGAAACCCACAAATGCCTAATTCTTTAAATGACAGGTTTTAATTAACTTGAACTCATGCTAATTAAAAGATTTGCAGATTGCAGCAATCCAGTCCATTTTCAAAAGGCAAATGCCTACAACAAATACACTCTATTTTCTGTTAGGATTAAAGATTCAGCACCTACTTTTAGTGCAAAAAACCTCTTCAGCCTTAACAAGCTGAATCACAGCTGACAGCAGGTAATAGAAATGCTCCATCAGTTTTGTCTCTAAGCTACAAACCATCACTGGAGGATATCCAAGTCCACTGCTCCCACTTACATGGAAATCCGGGCACTAGAGACAGGGACAAGAGCTTTAGCCAGAGCCTTTGGTGGCAACAGACTTGGTTTAATTCCCCCCAACCCCACTTTTACCACTCACCTGTTTGTGCAGCACTGTATAAAGGAGGAAACAACACCCAGCTCTGACAACCACCCTGCAACAAAACAAGGCAACTGGATTTGCTAGATACCCCACAGAAACACTAGCCTCAATGGACGACTTCAAAAGGAAAGACAGAATATTTTACTTGAAATTTGTAGCCAACAACAACAAAAAAACCAGGGCTGTGGTTACACTGTAGATCTCTCTCCGTCAACAGTTACTTTTGTTCTCACCAATTGATTCTGATGGTATTTGGCAAGGGAAAAGTAGTTCTGGTGACAGTCGCACAAGTCAGTAGCTGGACTCTGAGGCCAACATGGGCAGAAGCTGTTTTTCTCATATCCTGTGCACCAGTGCCTGGGCCAGCTAGCATCTCTGTAATTTCCAGTCATGACCTGCTGTTTCCATCCTAGTGGAACAACCTCCCCAGGGACATGGGTCAAGCCCCCATCACTGGAAGGTTTTAGGGTGTGATTGGACAAGGTGTTGGATAATCTCACCTAGGCTCTCTTTCCCACAGAAGGTTGGACAAGATGAACTTTTGAGGTCTCTTCCAACCCAGGCTGTTATAAGATCACTAGGGGCATAGAGGTGAGGAAACTGAGGTCACTATCCCATATAGAAAACCACGGACTTAAGGAGGACTAAAGGCCCAATACAACAGTGCATAAGTTTTCCTGCTTTCAGTATGCACTGCTTTAAATGCATGAAAGTCACTAAGTCCTTGACTGGCACGAACAAAGTTGGATTTTTAGCACGACACCTTCACACAGCTGCTGGCAATGAGCTTCCTTCATATACAAATATAGTTAATGTATACAATGATTGTTGGCTTGATTTCGCCATTTAGAGTGAGTAATGCATATAGCCATAGTAACCAGCTCCCGCCACTGAGTCTTCCTTCTCTTCTGAAGTCAACCCACTTACGCATGGATCTACAACGAGGAGTTTACATTTCTCCTGGTTGGAAGAGTAGGCAAGGGAGGCCTGGCTCCACAGTTCTGCCACAAGCTGCAGAAATGACACGGAGTGACCTTGGTTATTGTTCTGTCAGTGGTTTTCCAGCATGTCACATGCTCTGTTACCCACTTATCGACCCACTTGAGTCTGTATAAACCAGCCAATATTCTCTTTGCTAAACAGGGTTATTAAAAATGCAACATTGATGTGCAGTAGTATCTCTAAAACAAATTTTCCAGTCAAGGTATTAATAGCTTTAAGGTGTTGGAAAACCATTTTTAATGAGTTGATGGAGTTTCACAGCAAAGTAGGTTTGCAGCCAGCATCCACATTAGCATTTCTCCTGCCTAAAGGATGCTGAATTTGAGGACATTTAGCTTTTAATGTTTTAAAGACACAAGCATACCAGAGCCTGTAACACAAGATAACAAAATCCAATTTCGCTTCCCTAGATCAGCCTTTGCAAGTGTTGCTACACGAGTGCTAAAGTCAAGTCCCAAATCTGATCTAAGCTTTATCCCTTTCTAAATGGGTAAAAATAAACACATTCTTTCTTATCCTTTATGGAGACAAAAACATTGCAAAGAAGGAAGATACATGTGTATCTTGAAGAACTCAGCCAAGCAGCAAAGATTACCCCAAAAGGACATGGAGCAAGTACTACTTTAGCTATCACACCCTTTACAGTAAATAGTGGTGTTTACATATAAAATGAATAATTCAGATGGTAGCTTAGACTACAGACCTATTGCTGAAAGAACGGAAAATCCCACCTCCTTCCTCTGGAAGTGCTAAAGACATTACAGACCTCTGCATAGAGGAATAAAATGTAGAGATTAAGAAGCAGCTGAAAGCTACTGTGATTTTTCAGTACCTTATTGAAGGGGAAGCTGGCCATGTGCATGAACTATGGAAAGCAACTTATTTTTGACAGCAGTGAAACAGGTTTGACCTAAATGGCCGAGTTTAACTTCACCTTGGGCTATACACAAGTGCTGAAGTTACCAGAGCCCAGCTGGCACAGCAGCCCATTAAATCCCTTAGCTGAATCCCTAAATTGTGAGGCACCATTGTAACTACCCAACAAAAGCCTGCTGGTTTGTATCAGTGGTGCGATTGGTCTTTCATATTTCAGGCCTGCAGAGCTCTCATCCAAGCACACGTCCCTGTTAGATTTGTCTGGGACTGATGATGCTTAATGAGCCTGGGAGAAATCCAGGAAAACATTATCACTGAACAACAGACAGAGACTAATGCCAGACTTCAGCTACCTGACTTTAAATTTTTATCACACTTCGACACCGTGGTGAATGGAAAATACTTCTCAAAGATTAGCACCACTCCTCCTATCTCCCCTCTAATCACTTCCTACCTCAAGTTCTGAGAAATGGAAGAATTTTGGGGAGGGGGAAGGGACAATCCAGTTTCTGTAATGTCACCCATTGCTTCTTAGCTTGTGGGGCTAATAACATTCCTCTGTGCTAGCTATCCGTGGCTGTTAGTAGGAGCTTTTTAAACTGCACGCATGATGCTAAGACTCTTACAGAATTTGAACACTGACGTGTTAAACATGGTCCCTCCAACCCGAGACTTACTGACATAAAATATCAGGTTTATCTCAACAGAGGATTAAGGAAAGATAGATGAGATTTATTAACTATCACCCCCCCATCAAACAGTGAAACCATCTCCTGCAGAATCATATCTCAAGACTTGGCCAAAAGCCTTTTCACCTTCTAGCAGTCGTCACTTGCAGTCCTTCTTGCGTGCAGACTTGGTAAGCTAATAACATTCTATCTGCGATTTAGGACTAGCTTCCGTCCTTTCTGCTCACCAAGTTATGAATAAACATGACACTAGCATCGGGCCTGGAGTAGTTACATTTATAATAAACAAGGCTTGGGAACAGGAGGGAAAGGGGGAAGGAAAAAATGTCATTTGAGTACTCCAGGCTTCAGAAATAGAACTAAAATTGGAAGGTTGTGCGACCTCGCTTCAGCACCTGCGCGTGTGTAAGCGCTCTGCTTCCAGTGATGTGATTAGATGCTATTTTTCCCCTGGGGGCTCTGCCTCATTCTGCATATGAGAAAGGCCTGCGTGGGGAGGAAGGCAAAGTCAGGTGGTGAAGGAGATGCTGCTGTCTGCATGTCCCTTTCCACCCTGCTGCAGAAGCTGCCTTTCTGTATGAGTCAGAAATGGGAAACAAAACACTATTTTAAGAGTCGAGTAATTGCTTGCTGCATTAGTATGACAGGAGGCTTCACCACAATGTACCTACGTGATGGCAAGCAAACCATTTACACCACGGTTTAGACAGGCAATCACCATAACTGGTTTTATTTTCTACGCAACTGAGAGCTGAAAACCCCGATTTGCATGGAAAAGCTGAGTGGAAAAGCATGGAAATACTGCCTACCAGGGCTGCAGCCAAAGACACTAAGAACAACTCTGTGGAGGTACAGAAAGCATACCTGTGCACGCATGCCTCAAGTGTTGATGTACTTGCAAACAGAGGCTTTCAGCTTTTCACATAAGGAGCCCCAAATTAGCAGTTTCCTCCAACTGGCATCTTGATTCTCTGCTGGTAACATGAAGGTAATTGTATGTAAATATTCTAACGATAAATACAATACAGAAATGAATGGATGGGAATGGCTAGGCACGAGATATTTTGTCTTCATCTATTTCATAGCCACGTATAGGCAAAGATTCTTCACACATACATAAGTATGTGAGCACACTCACAGCCCACGTTTGAGCAGCTACAAGCGGCAGCTGTGTTCTGCTCACACAGGGAGAGGCAGGAACAACCTCTGTTCTGACACTCCACAGAGCTGAGTAGCCCATTAACCTCTCTAGGGGAGAAGTCACCTTGGAGGGGATTGTGCATCAGCCAGCCCAAAGATTGCGCTCTCTAAGCGCACCATGCCTAAAAATATACAGCACTTCAGCCACAGACACTAAACAGGTGAAGGAGTGACAACAGCCTCGCATGCAACGAGGATGCTGTTCCCCAGCATATCAACACCACCCCTCTCTCCTCCCCTAAAAACAGCTTCTGCTTTTGCCAGTAAAAGGCATAAAAGTATTTACTTGGTCTTTACAGAACACAAGCAAGTCAACAGTACAATACCTTGAAGCGTATTCCGAGGAGCTTTTCAGTGTTGAAGGAAACCGTTAAACTGATACTGAAACGAACACAATAGCTCTCAGATTTCCTGCTGCCTTAGAAAGCCACAACAAAAGGAGTTGTATTGATTCACCTTATCCTGAATACAAGTAAGAAAATTAAAGGCTTCTTTTAAAAGTAGATTCACTTCCACTTGCTGGATACATGATAAAAATAAACCAAACATTTTTCTAAGCTTTATCCTCAAAAGATAAAAAGAGAAACAATTAAGGCACTTGATATGACAGATAAGGAAGCAGAAATAGCTCCTGTGGCCTCCACCCCCCAATCAAGATTAAACAAAGTATATTGTAATTGAGCAGCTGTGGATTCCCCCCTCCACCCGAGGGCTTTTTAGAAGCCTCTGGATTTTTTAATTACTACAGCCTTATATTTCCTTCAAAGGTTATAGGACATCCTGGCTGTACTGTAAAACACAACTGAAATGCAACACTCGAGTATCAATATAAGCAAATAATACACCCAGATAGATTATTTGGAATTACAACTGAGCCAAAACAACAGCTGCTTAATTAAAAACCAATTTTGTAAGAACTTAATACAGTGCAAAACCCTAAACCATATTGTTAGTTCAGTTACTGTGAAGAAACATTTAACTAACACAGTATTTGTTCTCGCGTGTAAGGACTTAGTTATGTGTGTATAAATAAAGAGCTAGCTGTCCCTGCTATGTGGGAGATCCCAGCAGTATGATGTGCTTGTTATCCATGCAGAGATAACCTTTTCAAAGATGTTCTTTGGCCCAAACGAACAGGATCCTACAGAATTTAATCAGCACATATTAAGTGACAACCCACAGGCTGGAGACTGTATCACAAGCCAACCACATTAAAAGCAGCCAACTATTATACTCCCGTAGCTTAGCCAAGGAAATGTGGGATTTTTCCACTCCTTTCAATTTCTTTAGGATCTGGTGACACAATTTTTCCTTCTCCCTGCACTCTCTTCTTTCCTTATCCCATAGCATAAGCAGTGCTGGGAACATCTACAGGAAAAAAAGAAAGTTGCATTGGCTGTCTCCCTAGGCTTCCCACATTGCAATGAGGAATGTGTAAGCCACCTTCATCACATCTCTCAGACACTGAAGAGTTCATTTCTGATGCAGAGCTGCGAATGAAAAGATGTTTTAGAGCCCTGCAAAAGCAAACAGGGCTTTCAAAACCCATCCAAGCAACAAGAGCTACAACGTCCACTTCCAAGCAACATGTGTTGCCCCTGGTTTTACCGCTCCTTCTTTAAGGGTCCCAGAGGTTTGTGTCACATACACACACACAGACACAGAGAAAATGCTGTGGGCATGCGCTGATGGTCTTGCATATTATCCTGGAAAGATAGGCTTGTGGGGCAAGTACCACTGAAGTTTTAGCAGGGTTACACCATCAGACTTGTATATTTCCATTTCCAAAGACATCATCAATAAAAAAATGTAATAAATCTGTTGTTATGAGCAAAGGGGCTGCAATTTTTGCTCAACCCAACCCAACAATTGTGGGTCAGGAATTCAAACTGCAAACACATCAGCGGTAGCAACATATAAGGGCCCCCATTATTCCTGAGCTTCCAGTTTCAGACAAAAGCTCGTGGCCATGAAAAACCTCAAACCAAGCCACCCTTCCAGATTCAATGTAGCATTTATAGTTCAGCTAGAAAACCATACAGGCATAAAAAGAGACATGGAGACTTTCTAATCACATACACGACAGTAAAGCCAAGCATGAAACACACACATGGATCCAGGTGGCTCTTCTTACCAATTTCCCTTCACAAGAATCATTCATAATATTATTGCTGACCACCAGCTCTTCAGCTAAGACCATCAGTTAATCCCACATCAAAGGGCAACATGGCGGAAAGGAAGAGTTTAACATGCTGCAACTATGAGGACCTCAAGTATATCAGATCCAAACAGAGGCTGGACAGCAAAACGAGGATCATACTATCTTGTTATTTCTGTCTGTTCTGAAACAGACACCCTCTTGGATACAAGCGCACAACTTTTCCAGCAGCGACTGGAACAATCCAGGCTGCCACTCCAGAGGTGGGGAAGCACCTTGCCCTGGTTGTCAGGCATGGTCCAGGACTAGCGGGATATTTACATCAACAGCTTTATGGTTTCCAGTGTGGCATAATTTAGCCAAACTAGTTATCCCTCCTTTCTATGTACTCCAAGGAAAGCAGCCAATTTAAATGGGACCAGGGTAGATAGATAGATACAAATGTGTCACTGGGGATCTAAAGCTAGCAGACTGTTCTCAATTTCGTCGCACTGCAGAAGGGAAACGGGTGAGAAAAAGCTGGAAAGGAAGCATGTTTCAGACAGCGAACAAATCTGAAGATTTCAAAAGTAACCAGATGGGAGTGCATGGAGGAGTTTATTTATATATAAACCAACTTTGCTAGGTTGAAAGCATTTTCTGTGAAATAAGTACTTGCCTAAAAATACCCCATCTTTGGCTGCTAACAATAAATTCTAACAAAAAGGAGTAGACAACCTCTCCTTGCATCTTCACAAGAGCACTTAAACCAAACCTCTAAAGCTGGGAGTCACAGTTTTATTGGAGTTTGACCCATTTTTGGCCTGCATTTGTACCAGGAAAGCTCACTGCTAGAGAACTCCTGGAGACGTAGGCCCGTACCTCTTGATCAAGAAAAACGTAAGCATAAAGAAGACATGGATCCTGACCAGCACTGCTGAATCAGTAGCATAAGTGGGTTTTAGACTTCTTTACTCAGAATTTTGTATTTGGTTTACACCATCACTAAATAAATCTTACTACTCACCATCAGTGAGAAATACTCCCTGAAAAAAAATCTATCAAGAAATCACATCAGCTGTTCATGATAGTGCTTCTTTTAGATAGGCTTACTCACCAGCACTGACATTGAGGATCACCTTCTACACCGTGGCCATGCTTTCAGACTGTACAGCTTCTAAGTCTGACCGTGTGTGCAGGATATTAACACTTCATGCTGAAGTTATGGAAATGCCAGCCAACGTTTCACAAGCCTGGGAAGAAAGGGGGGTTTTGCCTACATTAAGTTGCACATACTAGCACAAATACCACAGCATAAACCTTTTGACCACAATAACTAAGAAACAAATAAATGCTCTGCCTTATTTGTAACGGAGGCAAATGTAGGGGGAGGACAATGACAGCATGGGAAGCAGTTCATCAAAAGCTTCACATTTCATCTTCTGTGGAGGCAAGGATAACCAATTCAATTTAATTCAAAAGTCAGAATTCCATCCCACAGCCTGTTTTATCCCAGAGGTGGTTAAGGCTCCACTACTAGATCTAAACTGCACACAAGAAAAGCTTCCTAATTTCTGCACAAGACAAGCTTCACCAGGGAAAAGCAAGTGGTAGGCACTGTCACTCTGAAGCAGTGGTGAAAGAGAGATGGAGAGATGGAGATGTGAGGGAAAGTGAAAGCCTAAAATAAACCACTAGCATGGAAGTAGAAAAAGATCAAAGAATGCAGAATCAAGACCAGGAAGAGTGGTAAGGTGAAGACAACATACAACACATGATGAATTGAAGAGCATCAACTCCAAACTGTTTATTGTCTCATCACCCCCAGAAAGTGCACAAAAAAAAAAATAGAGAGCACAGAAAACACGGTACAGAAAAAAAACACTGGTTTTACAGCAGCATTGAAATAATATACCAGGCCAAGCAGAACCACATGCCCAGTGGAAACCTCTCTCTAGAGTATAAAGAATAGAGGACAGCTACTTTCAGGTAAGTACTAGTGTGCCTGGTATTGAGATATGAGGTTACTCTGCACTAAGACAACTCAGGAGTCCCCGCACTTGTACAGCAGGGAATTGACAACCTGATGTGACACAGATAATTAAAAATCGACTCCATTGAATTGCTATTCACTGTGCTGGTGCCAGCTATTCTCTTCACTAAATGAGGGAGCCTGTGGGGAAAGAAGAAAAGTCCAATAGCATATTGGATACAGCATGTACAAGAATATTAAAACTGCGGAGGGAACCTTATTACAGAACTAGTTTGAACACTGATAATATCAGGATGCCTAAAAGCAAACCCTCAGACACAGTTATTTATTTGCATGAAGTAAGTATTAAAATCTACAGGTTTTTCTACAGCGAAAAGACCTTTACATTTTGAACAACATTTTAAACAGCCATCAATTTTTATTTGCTAGTTCCATTAGCTGCTATTCATTACAAATTGGAAAAGCACACAAAAATGCTGTCGAAGTGGCTTGATGTGCCCATGCATTTATTTGCTATGCAACCCAACAGAGTTCAGCAACACTTAGCTTAGAACAGCATACTGAGGCAGCACATTTTTCCAGAGGGAAAAAGCCATCAATATTTATACATTGTCCATATTACTGTGGATTCTATCATGTAAACTTCAAAGATGCATTTACCATTTTCTGGGGACAAGAACCTTATTGCTGCATTACCTTACTCAGTGAGCAGCTTGATGTTTCTGCCCTCTCATTCCACCACGTGAGAATAAACTCAGAGCAACATTTATCAGTTTAATTAACAACATACTTGACATTTCCTACTTGAATTTCTTTACATGAACGGTTGCAGTTCATGTACAGTCAGAAGAGGGAAAAAATAGAGTAAAATATATAAAATCCATTCACTTTCCCTTTCCTTTTTTTGTTATTCAACAGAAATGAACCCGCATCTGCAAAAGTACTTTGACATTTAAATATCTGAACCCATGAGACTGAAGTAATAATTTATGGTTAATGAAGCTTTCCTTCCCAATTGAGTTTGCAAAACTAACAAAACTCCTCACTTCAGCAATTCTGATAGCATCTCTTTGACCCTCCTAAGCAGAAACTTCACTTTATGCAAAAAGACAACAAACCTGCACACACTGCACACAAAATTGGCAGCGATACCTATAATTTACCTTACTTGAGAGAATATGCATGACACAGAAAACAGAACAAGTGATTTTTGTTTTACTCCCCTGGTCTTCACGGAGACCAGAACAACATCTGACTCTTACCTGTGCTTAACTTACAAACACCGCATTTCAGTAACAGGTTAAAACCAGTACAACTCATCAGATGTGTATAATCACAACAGAATGTACAAGGCCGTCCTTAGACATGAGTTGAACAGATTCAGTAAGACGCTTCAATTATACAACTGAAAAACAAAGAATCTCAGGTATTTTAAAATCTAGCCATTACAAATCAGATACAAGTAAAGGCAGCAATGCTACAGAAAAAAATATACATTAAATGACTCAAAATTCTGGTTATCTCTACCAAAATATAGATGCTAATGAAACAGCTCTGCCAACGGCTAAAAGATACGTTATTCATGTCACATGTAAACTAAGGACAGGAAAGTGTTCTGCTACTCAAAAATGTGCATCAGGTTCTAGTACTAGCCTTTCATATGAAAGTATATTTCTTAAAAACCAAAATTACCTAAGTAGTTATACTATGAACAATTTATGAAATCCTGTTGGTGTAGAGCAGAAATGCTGAGAAAAGCTAGCAAGTGCCAGAGAAGATTGGCAACAAAGTGCAGATCTTTTTAAAGAATGCAAAATGTTGTAGGATTAGGAAAGTATTGTCTAGTATTTATGAAATATATGTACATTCATGTTTTTCTTATTTTAGCATGGTTTCCCTAATTGATGCTACTTGCTGAAAAGTCATTCACATGTGGTTTTCTATTGCATACCTCCTTCTAATAAGAAATGCCTCCACATAGGCCAATGCCAACCTCATGAAGTTTAACCATGCCAAGTGCAAGGTCCTTCACCAGGGTTGGAGCAATCCCAGGCACAGCTACAGGTTGGGCAGAGAAGAGATTCAGAGCAGCCCTGTGGAGAAGGACTTGGGGGTGCTGGTCGATGAGAAAATGAACATGAGCCAGCTTCAGTGTGTGCTTGCAGCCCAGAAAGCCAACCGTATCCTGGGCTGCATCAAAAGGAGCGTGACCAGCAGGTCGAAGGAGGTGATCCTGCCCCCCTATTCTGCTCTCGTGAGACATCAACCTGGAGTACTGTGTGCAGTTCTGGTGTCCTCAACATAAAAAGGACATGGAACTGTTGGAACAAGTCCAGAGGAGGCCACGAGGATGATCCCGGGCCTGGAGCACCTCCTGTATGAAGACAGGCTGAGAAAGTTGGGGCTGTTCAGCCTGGAAAAAAAAAAAGCTGCGTGGAGACCTCATAGCAGCCTTCCAGTATCTGAAGGGGGCCTATAGGGATGCTGGGGAGGGACTTTTCATTAGGGACTGTAGTAACAGGACAAAGGGTAACAGGTTCAAACTTAAACAGGGGAAGTTTAGATTGGATATAAGGAAGAAGTTCTTTCCTGTTAGGGTGCTGAGGCACTTGAACGGGTTGCCAGGGAAGTTGTGAATGCTCCATCCCTGGCAGTGTTCAAGGCCAGGTTGGAAAGAGCCTTGGGTGACTTGGTTTAGTGTGATGTGTCCCCTGCCCATGGCAGGGGGTTGGAACTGGATGATCTTAAGGTCCTTTCCAACCCTAACTATTCTATGATTCTATATTTACTGCATGAAGCACTTGCACCAATACACTGATAAATACAGCTTTCAACATAACATATTCTAATTGAAAAAAATCCATTTTATTTTTATGTTACTATCTTAAACATTAGAAAGCAATGCTGCACAAATAATGATACTCAGACGAGTTGAAATGTGATGTTCAGAAGAGTTGAAATAAACAAGGCTACGGAAGTGCTTAACCTATGAAGCATTCTCCTTGCCAAGCAGCCAATACAAGAATATACAGGTTAAAAAGTTGGTAGTGACTCTTATTTTGATTTCATTTCCCTATATATATTTAAGAAAGGCTAGTCACCAGCAAAATGTGCATGCAGCTCCCAATACAGGTGATCATAGTTCTATGAAGACCACCACAAGGACTATTTGCTACACAACAGCTCACTTTTTCAGATCCAAGCTTCCACAGTTATTACTTTTTCTTCTCAACTGATACGAAAGCTATTTTTTGTTTGGTTCTTTTTTTTCAAGTCAGACAGTGTGCTCTCCTCAGGTTTAAACATCTGTACATATACTCGCACATATGTATAAAATACTGAAGTCTAAAAAGCAAAGCCCTATAAACTGAAGTTCACTGTTTCTGCACTTAACTTGCCACCACTTAGACTGTGAATCATTGCAATCATGTTGGAATGTTTGTTCAATTCTTCCTTCTGTAGTTTTACAAGTGCTTCTTTTTCTTCCAAGCGTCCTTCCAACTGGGATTTCTGAACTTCCAGAGAAGATGCCTGCAGAAACAAACAAAACGTTATCATATCCTCCATTATCAACTGCTAAGCACACATAATGCAGTGTGAGCTGAGTGGTCAATTTAAACAAGTAAATTAAAAAGTAGTTTTAAACTTAAAAGCTCCTTTTGGCAATCTCTCAGCTATGTATTTGATGCACATGAATAATTACAGCGACTGCCACACAATGATACCATGGGAAACCACCAACTCCCATACCATTGCCCTGTTTCAGCAGCACAAGTGTTCACAGTCAAGCCATCCACATGTCATTTCAAGCCCCACACCAGCAAATATTTACCAAGAACAAGGGAAATATTTGCTATATGCTGGATAATACTGCTTGCAGAGATTAGGCTTTGCTTCCAGGGAACGGAAATACAGCAAATATGTTTGCCAGGCTGCACACTTAGCATTTGTTGATCAGTTTGCATGAAAATGAATCTCTGCCTTGTGAGTTTACAGGGAGCCTTACCTACAGGCAAGGACATAGAGGCTGCACTGAAGTTTGAGGGATTTAGTTTTGCCTTTTTTAAACACTATTTTGTTATCTTGGTATAGCCAAACGGGTCTCTGTTTTGAAAAAAGACAGGCTTTTTCTTAGAGACAAAAATCAGTTATTAAAATTTCAAAGACCAAAAAACATTGGTTGCATTTTGGTATGTACATATGTAGCTAATCCACAATAAGTAAGCTAATCCACATTTTACAGTAGTCAAAACTACTAAAGAGGAATGCGGTACCTTCTCTTAATACTGTTCTACAGGTTTGTTTTGGGTTTTTTTCCTTCCTTCCAAACATATTCTGTAGTCACACACCATGCCTCATACAGCCTCATCAGAACCTGACCCTGACTTCTTTTCTCCTAAATTCAAGCTCAGCTACTCAAAAGGTATAAAATTCAAGTTGAGAGAATTTCTTCCTATCCGCTATATAGGCTGCTCTTTCTTTAGCTACTTTACCACCAAAATACAGGTTTACCAACTCTACCAGTTAAACAGATATCTAGAATGCAGGTGCAAGTAATGCCTTACCTTGATACTCAGCTCTTTCCTTGCTTGCTCCGTTTTACTTAGTTCCTTTCTAAGAATATCTATACTTTGTTCCATATCTTTTTTTTCTTTCTGCTGTGCTTTCAGTTTTTCTTCCAGAACTTTTATTTTCTGTTGCAAAGCTTAAGAAAATGAACACATTAAAAGATGGGATGCCAAACTTAGAAAAGATACACTGCATTGCCTGGGAAACAAGGTTCTGGGGCTTGTTTCTCCTGTTTTCTTTAGATTCAACATAGCTGTTAATAATTGAATTACTGAGTAGTGCCACCTACTGCTAAGCTGTAGTAACTGCTTCCAGTCATATTTGCAGAAGAGTTAAATTAAGCTCTTGTAAAATTTGCAGTCCCTGCAGAAAACAGTTTCAATGGACATGCTGTAAAAAGATCCTGAGGGGAAATATGATGCTGTGCACGCATTCAGTGAATTCCATGTAGTCTAGGAAATCAAGTTTATGTATCGTTTCTAAAGAAGAAAAAGCTGTGTATTCATTTCATTCAACTGTTAAATTAGCTATCCCTAGCTAACTAAGATTTACAAGTTACTTAGTAAGATACAGCTTCTTAACCAGAGCCCATAACAACATCCAGTTAATCCAGTTAGCTCTCTAGGTTCAGTGATGTTTAGGTAAGTGACTTACTCGCTATTTTGCCATCTCTCTCCTGTAGCTGTTGCTGTAATTCTTTTCTGTGATCTTCGCTTTCTCTCAACTGTGCAGCAATCCTAAAGTTGCAGAGAAATAAACTTTAATGATCAAAAGGAGATCTGCCACCATTTCTCTATCCTAAGAAGCTAGAAGGATTTTTGTATCTTTTCCAGTTCCTGTCAGGAGCTTTGAATCAAACCTATGAATTTGCAGAGTGTGAGCACAGACAGATTTTATTTCCTCTCCCCCCATAAAACAGTCATTTCCTTTCTCTGATCAGCGAGACACAGTAGAAACCACTGAAAAAGCTACTGTCTGGAGCTTAAATGTCAGAAACTGTTGCTTTTGATTAGAGCCACAAAGCATCCAAAATACAACAGCAGAACTGAAATTGTCATTCAAACAAAGCCAAAATTCACTGCTACTGGTGATTAAGGATGCTGGGGTTTTACCTCTTAGTATGCTCCTGAGTCAACAATACCATTAATAAAGCCTGCTTCATGCAAGCACATCTATGTATAAAGATTTTCCAATACCATATTCCAGATTGTCACACACCACTAGGCAAACACAACGATTTCATAATATATCACCAAAATCCATATACACGGCTGTTTCAGTCTTCATTAGATAGGATGATACTTAGTTTCCACAATAATTTAATATACAGGTACTGTCATCTATCAGCATTACAGTTGTCACCTGTGAAGCTAATCTACCTTTTCCATTACTAGTTAGCCTAATTTCTAAGGCATACTCTATCTGCCACTTGCTTTGCCTAGATGGCATCTGCTGTCACTCTCGCTGACTTGTTCATCCACTTCCTATCTACCAGTTTCTAAGCTGCAGCCTGTAGCAAGAGAGGTACAGAGTTAATTTCCATGGTCTACATATTATTCATGACAGTTCAAGAGTATCTCTGTAACAACTGCTCCCCCAGCCTGCCTTTAAAAAGGGGCAGCTGTCACCAGAATATCTTCCCAATTACACTGAGCTAGCTGCATATTGCACCACTGAAATTAAGTGTCCAAATTTATTCAGTAGCAAACTTAGGTATCAGTATGAAAATGTTCCCAATTGGATCAGAACTCAAGGCAGTGATTTGGACTGCTCTGATTAGCGACAAGGCAAAAGCCTGGAAGGATGAAATGAACTTCAAAAGGAAAACCAAGAATAGCATTTTATTTCTCAACTGAATACAAAGCCTGCCTATGAGCATATTGGGTATTCCTCCCCAACCCCAATACAGGAGCAAACAAAATTAACCAAAGTCACTACCATGCATATTCATCTAACATACGCATACAAAACCAACCCTGAATTATCTTTTGCTTCCCCTAACTCCACTTCTCAGACATTACTTAAAGCTCAATTGAGAAATTGAGGTGAAATGCTACTTAGTTTTACTGTTTAATTTGCTTTAAAAAGACCAAATTGGACTTACCTATCATTCTGCTGCTTGAGTGATTCATTTAGTTTCTTCATTGCTTCCGTTTATTTAGTGAATAGCATATAATGTGTAAATCTTTATGCTGTCATTCAGTGGTTTCATACAAATGAATTAGGGGGCTATGGTTGAAGAGTTTCAGTGCTTTCAAAAAGCTTTTACTTTAATATAACAGTTTGCTAAATAAAAATACGTGCTAACTATCCTGCTCAAACTGAAAGCAAGGTGTTTTGGGGGGTGGGGTGTCAGTTGAGGACTTTTTGGTGGCAGTTCGGATCTTGGTTTTGTTTTTTTAATGTACATACTTGGAGGAAGAAAAATACCCCAACCCAACAAGCCAAGCATCAGTGGATCTCTTACATATCCTTAATTATTAAGGATCAGGAAGCAAATTTCCTCCAGCAGAAAACTGTTAGGAACAGACAAAACATACCAATGCCTTTAGAACTTTGACTAACACAAACTGCTATAAATTGAGTATTTGCAGTCTTTTAAAAGGACTTTTTGAGTCAAGTCTATGACTGTTGTCTTGCGATATCAAAACTGAACACACTGTAAAAATACAGAATGCCTTTAATACAAGCTTATGATATACATCTCATGCTCTAAGCAAATGTTTTCCCATTTTCCTACGAAGAGGAAAACTTTCTCCCCTGATGTCAGTTATCCAGTTGGTTTCAAGGAACAGTATTATTTGAAGTGTGCAGATAGTTTAGAATGCTAATTTTTGCTTTACAAACACATTGTAAGATCAGAAAGCTATTTTGTGCCTGCTCTTGAGAATGTAAAACTGTCAGATACTAAATTGAGACTGGCTTATTTCACATTAATTAGTCACATACACGTTAGCAGAGTACGACTGCATACAGTTCAAGCGAAGAAGGAGATACTTCTACAGCAACCATACCAGATAGTTATCCAAGACTCCCCATAATGATAAAAAGTTGTATATATTTTTCCTCCCTCAATGGCTCCCTTATTGGCAGCAATATACCCTCAAACTTGTCAAATATAATGGCTGCTCCCATTACTAAGCAAGAAACTTGCTCACAATTTCACCAGCTTCTTTGCCTTGCTGACACCTAGTGACGAGACAGGCTCATGTGAGTTGCAAAGCCAAAGCTCTTTTGAGCCTTTATTCTTCCAAAGCACACTCCCTTTTCGTAAATAGTTTTTATCTTTAGATACTTTGTGTGTCTCACATGTCCTTTTTCAGCTTAAGATCCTGAAGAAATTATGCTTATAAATATTTTGGGGCACACAAGGTGCCTTCTTCCTCTCTACCTCACTTTTACCCAAGTTCAATCAAATTTGCTACAGAAGTGATCAAAGATGCAAGCTTCTACCTTATGCAGACATACTGTTATTGGCTTCTTCTCCAGACTACTTATAGCATGTCATCAAGACAGCATATAAGAGCAAAGAAACACATCAACAGTATGGTGTAATACTAACAGAAACTAAGCATTGTTAATTTTGTTTCTTAGAGAACAATGCTCCCTTTTATACAAAGGTCACGCTATTTCCTGAACTGGGCCTTAAACTTTGGTTCTCATTCCATTTCATATAGTAACTTCTTGAATGAATGAAGTTAATCTCATTGATAAGCATATAGAAGAAAAAATAATCATGTTTCACCAAACAACATCAAGTAGCATGTACTTTGCCTTTCTAATGTGTTTAGCTCAGCAAAGGGCTTCCTCACCCTTTCAATACAAAGTATTTGCTTAGAGATCTTACACGCCTTACCTCTGAAGATGATCAGCAGAGGATTTTTTCAGTACTTCATATTCTTCTGCAACTGTTTGTAACTTCCTGTTGTGTTGGAAAAGCTGTTCTATATCAGTCTGGGCTCTTTCAGATTCGGTCCGCTGAGCTTGCAGCAAATCATTGAGTTCTTCATTTTTTCGCTCTGCATCCTTCAACATTGCAGCAAGAGTTCTCGCCTTCAAGTGGAAGGACACCCCCCCAATAAAAAAAAGCCCCACAGTTACAAACTATTCTGTTTCACAAGTCACTTTGTACTAGGCATATTTGAGACCATAGATCTAACACTAAAATGCCATCAGCTACATTAACTATTTCTCTCAGCTAATATTATTGACAAACTAATTTGCTCACTGATTTCCTTTGGCTTCCTTTATAGACAGTGTGAGGAGAAAGGGAAGAAAGTAAAAGATGACACATTTTAGCTATGAATTTAGCAATATGCAGCCCAGTCTTTATTATAACCTTTAAATAATAGAAATTATTCCAAGTTTTCAATGCACACCTCAAATACATATTCCATGGAAGCAAGCTTTAGTTGAAAGTTCATCTTGGACAAGTGATTAAAAAGCACAAACAGGAAACAGTTCTTCATATACCAGCAAATTCTACATAGAATTCTAGTGTGTGGCTATACTCATTTTCAAGATTACTACTATTAGTTTAACACTAATGCGTAATGAATAATAATCAGGACAATAGGTTAGTTTTGTTGCCTTCCTATAAGGAAATGGACATTAAAGAAAACTGTTCCAAAGAAAAATCCAGAGGAAAACAGGATGTTCATACTAAAAATGAAGACTGCCTTAACTTCCAAGCATAGCTACACTAAGCATTGTAGAGTTTCCACCCACGCAATCACGACTAGAGCTACCCAGACAATTATTACCCAGTCCCACCTCAGAGTCCCAGAAGGAAGCTGCATGCTACTTACCTCGGACTCAGCCTGGACTCTTTGACATCGGTACTGAGTCATCAGCCTCTCAGTCTGAGCCTGAGCTACTGCCTTAGCTTCCAAAAGGTCTTGCAGCCTAGTTTCTTTAGCCTGTACATAGAAAGGACGTTTTTCCATTAACATTTTCTGAATGAACAGACAGCAGTGTACCCATACACATTAGGCTGTACTCACTGCTAATGCTGACAGCTTCTGCTCATAGACATCCATTATGTCAGATATCCTCATATCGGTGAATGACTCCTTCATCTGTGGAAATACAAACAGATTAACAGAAAAGGCTGAGGAAAGTCATTCTGAGAACAGAACAGAATTAAATTTACCCAGTCACTAGAGGAAATTAACCATACATGACAGAAATCCTAAGTGTTTATCAAAATGTAATCCCAAAGTCAAGTGAAACTGCAACTTGGTGATTTCAGGACATTTTTTCTTAGGCAGTGCTACTATAACACCAGTTTTGAGCAGCTGCCCATGCTTACACATAACCAAATGCAAGCTATCCTAGCAGTTCTTACAATGAACACCTACCGAAAAGTTACTATCTTTGCACTACCTTGACCCAGAATGTATGATTCTTGCACATTAACAATAGTCCCTGTGCAGCTCCAGTTCTCAGCTCATTTTCCTGCCCTTAAGTAGGAAAAAAAAAAGTAGTGTCTTTGTCTGCTTTGAAACTTGTGATTTCTATGTCCTTTTAGTTATTACTACCCTAAGAAAAGCTTCTGTAAGTTCCCTTCACTCCCCTCATTCTGTACAGTAATAGTATTAAAAACCTTCTCAATTACATTCTTTCACACATTTGAGCTTCACACAACACACAGAATGCACAGAGATGAAGCAGTGCATATTTCAAGTGAATGTGTATATTGATTTTTAAAGGAAAGTTGTAATAATTAGAAGGTTTAAGAAAAGATTCACCCAACAACTCAGCAACAACTTTCTCCTCTAAAAGAAACTGAAGCAGCTTTACAATCTGTCACACCTGGAAGCTGCTGCACTAGTGCTGCCAGGCACCCACAGCTGCTTTAACTGACATTAATATATACACAGCAATGTACCTACAGGCTGTCATGTGCTGTCCTGAAAAGGATGATCAATGAGAGCATTCAGTGGCAGAGTACGAAGTAAGCCAACCAAGACCCACTTAACCTTTTTCACTAACAGGCTGAAGGCAATGCCACTAATACAGATATCAAACCATTAACAGGCACTTTCTGCTGTTCGTTTTCCCAATCGGCATACTGTTCTTTTAAGCCAAAAGAAAAGAGAAGCAACAATCCATCACTCAGTCTAAAGTAGCTACAAAGCTGTTAACTTGCTTTGAACAGAAAAGAGAAAGAGGAAACACATTCAGTATTTGACAGTACGGTCTGCAAAGCGGCACACTCTATGTGGTGCGTGTTTGGGTGCCTCATTCACCATGCATATTGCTGCAGAGGGAAGCAAAAGCTTTCCTCTGAAATAATAATAGTGCCTTTCCAAGAAGGCCACAAAAAATGTAACTGGAAAAATTAAAGAGTCAGCTACAGGAAAGAAGGAAAACATTCGTATGCATGCTCAGGCATACAAGAGGTGCACCATACTCTTCTAAAGCAGCATATCATCTCTTTCATCACAGGCTGCTTGTTAGGAAGTGGGAAGAGGCTCCCTGTATGCGTTGCAGCAAGCCTTGGCAGCTGCAACCGTATCTGACACCTGCCTCCACATCTGACAGCTAAGAAGCGCATGGGTAAGCCTATTGGAGAAAGAGATCTGAATAAGGAGCCCCTAACTACTTCTGATGTAGCACAAAGAATCATCACTGAATTCTGCTCAGGAGCTCAGTAAAAGGAGCACATTCCAAACAAGCAGGAATCTAAACTGGACTCAACTGATACTTGCGCGACAGCCTAACACTTAGATTTCTGCCCTGTTCCCCCAGTAAAGAGTGTCAAGTATTTAAAAAGGGGTATATTAATTCTACTAACCTCTAGTCCAGAATGAAGTTTTTGTATTAATTCCTGAATATTTGACGTTGTGGATTCATCATTTGAAATACAGGATGAGGAACACCTCACCGAAGTAACGTTGGTCATGGGTGAAAGCAGCTGGATTCTTTTTGATGCATGCTCTGCTTTTTGTTTTCTGTAAGCATTATTTGCTGCAATGCTTTCACCAAGCCTGTATAAACACAAAGAAGACCATTACTGAAACAAGCTGCTACAAATATTGTAAGGACTGAAGATAAGAACCATTTCATAACCTACCTTCTCTTTCATTGAAAACAGATTACACAACAGTCACATTTGCATTATCACACATTAAGATGTGGTATTAGACACGTGCCCAAACTGTTTCTACGGAAAGCAGAGAAAAAATAAAGCCTGTCATGGGTAACCTTTGGAAACAAATGCAGTACCCTGCCAGAAAGGGCACTGTGTTTAGCTCTTCTTGAGCAGAAGAGACCACCTGTCTCTATTAGCCTGAGAAACAGGTTATTTCACATATCATTATTCAACTTAACTAGGCCACTGTTTGCAAGTAGGAAGATTGAAAAGGGCAAGAACTTTTATTAGGCACAAAAATAAGATCAAATCATGAAAAGGCAGAGTGCTACCAATAAATCTTAGTTCTTCCTTGTCTCTGATGCTATTTTACAATACGATACTGAGTACAGCACATTTCATTTTGGAAGTTTTAGCAAAAATGTAAACATTTGGATATAAAAAGTGCCATCAATTAAAATCTGTATGGGGAAGAGAACACAAAAGCTTAGACAGAAGTAATTACATTAACTATATTTCAGTGTATGCACATAACTTGTGGTTGGTATTTTAGAGGCAGCTACTCATGACGTGCCAAATCAGAGAGAAATCAAAAGAGCTGATTTTTGAAGCACCAGTCAAAAATCTTTTCCTACTGATAAATTCCTTACTAAGTCATCCCAGCCACTTCACTGAAGTGCTGTCTCAATTGCTTTGTAAGTGAACAAAGCCTATTTTTAACTTGCATTTATAGACATGTTATTTGGCTATTCCATTGTACGACTCCAGGCATATTGGACTGTACAGATCCTTCATTCTTCCAGCCAGACTATTTGTTACTGGCCTTTATAAAAATGTTTCCTGTACCCATAAAACCATGTGGTAATAGAATGGATGAGATTGAAAGGGACCTCTACAGATCGTCTGGTAGCTCTCCTGCTCTAAGCAGGTGGCCCAGGACTATGTCCAGTAGTTTTGACTATATCAATATATCTATAACTATGTCAGTATATCTATAACTTCTCTGGACAACCTTTTCCAGTGTCTGACTCCCCTTACAGTAAAAGTTGTTGGGATTTTTTTTGGTTTTATTGTGTCCTCCTCCCTGCCCTTCTAAAGAAATTTAAAAGTTGATTTTCCTTGTATTTCAGTTTGTGCCTACCTCCTGTCCTGTCAATGGACACCACTGAAAAGGCTCTGGCTCCATCTTCTTCGTTCCATTCTATCATACATTTATACACACTGATAAGATACTCCCCGAGCCTTCTCAAAACCAATCTCAGCACTCTCAGTCTCACCTTAAATAACATATGCTCATCCCTCCAACCTCTTAATGGCCCTTCACTAGACTCATTGCAGTATGACTGTATCTCTCTAATACTGGCGAGCCCAGATCTGGACACACCACTCCGGATGTGATCCCACTAGGGCTGAGCAGAAGGGAGTTTAAGTTCCTGTAATGCTGCTATCTTTACAAGCTTTCTTAAAAACAACCAAAAAACCACAATGAGGCAAATCTCCATGATCTGGTTAGGTCACCTTCTTTTTCTCCAATATAAGTAGTAATACAGTCACGATTCCAAGATAACTTAGTTATATTACAAACCTTTCACTCAAAAAAAGCAGCTGAAATGCCAAAAAGGAATCTGATCTGGAAGCTCTTTCAAGTAATCCCTATTTTATTTTACTTTTTTTTTAAACGTTGGACTAACAAAAAGGGAAGAAGTTTCAGATTGGTTTTCAAGATTGCAAAGACCATGATACAATTTAAGATAGTTTTTCCTATTTCATTACATTTACAGAAATACAGACTCCACCAAATAGAATTTCTCAATATTTTTTCTCCTACTTAGACCCCTTAAATGTTACCTCAACTGCTATCTGCATGTGTCTTATCTATTCTGTTCTTTCTTGGAAGTTACTACACAAAGAATAAACAAAGCTTTAGGAACTGAAGAGTGACATGCCTGTCAAAGTTCAGCAGAGAGAGCAATCTGACACTTAGAATGTCGGACACACTCCAAGTAGATAGTCCCAAGCACTGACTACAGGCAAATGAACTCTGAGGGACAGGAGTCAGACACCAGTATTCTCTCTAGGATCCATGTTAATTGAACATCGTCAACATTTGAACTATTTCTTTCCCTCTGTCCTCCGAAATCACTACAGTTTCTTCACTACAAATGAAGCCAAGTAACATGCCAAGAAACACCAATATCACTAAACCCATAAAAATGTCAAATCCTACCAGTCTATCACAAGAAGAAACTTACACTATGGCAGGAAAATCTGGTAAAGGTGCAGCCTCAAACAATATTCCAAGTCCCACTTGGACTTGCTCTCTGTGGTCTGATGTTAAAGCAAACGTCAAAGGTGCAATCAAGCGTGGATCCTAAAAAAGAAACTGCTGTGGTCAAAACAAGATATAACAGTCAACAACAAAAAATCCCAACACCACATAGACATCACAGTATCAATGCCTATTGTGGCATCTGTAAAGAATGAGGCTAAACACACATACACACACACAGAGCTTCCACAACTAGTTCCAGTTCAGTTCTTGTTCTGTTCGTCTTTATTTGGTATAGCATGGTAATATATAATATACAGATATAGGTCTGAGCTATGAAGCCAAACAGACCACATCAATCACAGTGACTGTCTTCAGTCACTATAAATTCTATTCTATTAACAATCACTCCCCAGGCTGCTTCCAAGCCTGACCTTGCACCCATACACACAAACACTCCCTGGCTTGCTCAAGACCCAGGTGCACTATCAGCACTTCTCCTTTAATTATCCACATAGCAGGAACAGGACAGCTTGCAGTTCCCACAGCCCATTAGCACAGAAAAGTTGTATTCAAAACTTAAGCTACCATCTTAAAGTTTGCCCTTCTAAGTTTCTGAGCCTGAAGTTACAGAAGAGAAGTGATTTTAAAAATAGCTTACACTTCAGAGTACTTAGAAACATCTTTTCCCATTAAAGCCAAAGCAACAGGTAAAGAGACTAATCCCCCTCAAGTTTTCAAGTGCTTAATTTCCACCACAAAGCTTACATTTTATAAGGATTTCCTGCGAACTGAAACTCCCATTGTTACCCATTAAATTACTTAATTTCCATTCTTGAAAGAAAAACTAGCATGAAGTGTTTGACTGTCTCGATTATTTTCCATCTACAAAGTAAACTGTTAAGATACCATCTGACAAATAGTTACCAGAACTGTTTCGACCAGGCAAAGTCACAAATTAGATGTGTGTATTTAATAATAACCAACTGCACAAACAATTACATGGTTGTGATGGGTTTTTCCCAGTCTGCTACCTTTAAACTGCAGTCCTAATGCAGTCTTAAAAGGGTAGCTCTTACCAGGCAGCTGAAGTATGACTAAATGTGCATTAGTGAAATACATAATTGCAGGAAAAAGCCAACTGCTCTTATTTTAGAAGAATTAACAACAAAACAACTTTAAGAAACGTGCCCAGGGGACTGTATTGCCCTTGAAGTTTTACCGCTTCAGAGATAAGCATACAGAACTAGAACTACTGCACTGCAGTGACACTTCCCTTCACAGATACATTTCATATGACACTTTCAAACTGCAAAATACCTGCAAAATTTTGTAGAAGCTGACTTCCATACCAGGTACATCCTGTTTCAGTCTGCTCATAAGATCAAGTGTTTTCAAAATAATATCAGCAGCAAGTTTGCTTTTAAACATACAAATAGAAAAGCAAAGGGGAAAGAAGGAGGGTAAGAGAGAGATTTGTCAGATCAGCACTGATACATAAATTTAGTCAGCTTTTAAATAAATAAATACCCTCACAAAGAAATTAAGTATTTCTATCAAGGCAACAACGTATCATCACGAGACATCCTTTGACCTGCTGCTGAGCTTCTCCAGCGTGCCAAGGTTAGAAACAGTGAAGACCAAAAAACCACTTTCAAGTTGAAACTGAGAAGGGTTTAAATATAGGTCCAATTATATTTCTCTGATTTTTGGCCATATAACTTTTGGTTATATTGACATTCGGGTTAATGACACTGAGCTGAAAGAACGTGGATTCCATATTGCATAAAATCAAAAGGAAAAATTAGGTGCATTAAGCAATTCTAGTAAGCTTCATCTTGGATAAACCTGAACTACTCCATGAGACTTAAGGTTTTGTTCCACGTAAGTGGATCCCCAGCTCATGCCAAAACCAGCATCTGAATGTTTAAATTAGGTTTTAACTATTGAACTGACCAGCAACATTAATTTCTATTGCCACAAAAATACCAAATTGGATTTTAAAACAGTACTGATTTACATGCATTTAAATGGCATTTTTAACTACAATATACTTTCCATTGAAACAATATCACGAAGAGTCTTACCAGCTTAGATTTTATATAGATTTATGTGCTCACCACATTTTAGAGTCCCCTACTTTTGTCCCAAAACCAGTATCGATCCCACTACAGGTAAACTGGTGTTCTATTAGAGACGTGCATTGGCCGGCAGTCAGCACCTTCGAGGCATGCATTTTCAGTATGTCATCTCTACAGAGCAGTAGGTTGAGTTAAGAACAAATTTCATGCTTAGGTATTGGCACAAAAAGACAGTATTTCCTAATAAAAAGAGGACACAAAAGCTGGTGTATCAAAGCACAAGAGCCTCCAAAAGTGCTTTTGTAACCCAACTACATAAACCACTTGACTCATGTTTAACTGACAAACCAAGTAAGCTTCACTTATCAATTAAAAACACTCACTTGGACACAAACAGCTAAGGGAAACAAGCGTAAAATGAGTGGCATAAAGATGAGCAAAAAAGCAGTCAGCAATCAGTCCCCAAAACAACAACAGGTTACCTAGGAGTGAACTAGCAGAGACTTCTTCACAGAACTCATCTTAGATGCATCATGTCCTCCTTACTACGTCACATTACGGACACTAAGGACTCCAAGAGGAGTGCGAAATTGTACAATTTCACATTATCTTTCCTTATTTCACTGATCTAAATTTCATCCCACACCAGTATATTACAAAATAATTTCTTAGCAATTAGAAAGCTACTTAAGGTCTTTCAAGATGACAGTCCTAAGTAAAATTAGGGCAGTTATTGCCATTAAAAGATATTAAAGTCACCCTAGATAGACATTTTGTCTAGTATATCTTAGAGCAGATTATGGTGCAGGAATAAATTAACAGCCAATAGGCAGACAAAAAGGATATTTGTCAGGACATTAATAGCCTTGGCCATTCTTTCACACTTCTTCACTAATAGCTCATCCACAATCTGTTCTGGCATCTGAAGATGATCAAGAAGAACAGGCAGCAAAAGATCCACAAAATGCTCGGCTGAGGCACTGTTCCCACTATTAATAACATCCTGTAATAAAGACATTTTATGGCAGTTTTTGAAACTACAAAGCAAGGAAGCCAAGCCTATTCTACCCCTCCTCCACTGCCTTCTTGCTTTCCCAGCCTCTTGCTATTTCAGGTTTAAGATTGCAGATCAGTAATACACTTGAGGAGGGAGTTCAACGAGAAAGAGCAGAAACTTCCACACTGCTTCAAGCCTTAGTAAGCAACCGGTTGATAGCTTAGCTAGCATCTACCTCGTGACTTCACAAACTACTGCATCTTCCACTTACTTTTCAACACTGGCATATTTCTAAACTACAGCATGTCTTTACAAGAAAAGTTGTTTTACCAAGTATGGAATTCTAGAACAGGAAGAAGCTTATTTGGGATATATTTTTACATGCTATATTTCAAGTAAAATGCTAAGAGTTGCTTAAAAATCAGTTACAAATATAGCTGCTAACAAGCTCTTTAAACTCAATTATCAGTCCTGGTACCTCAAAAATCTCTTTGAATAGTTGCAATGCTAGAACAGAAGAGTCTTCAGAGCCTTCCAATGGCTGGTTTGACAAGTGCACCAATGCAACAGATGGTTCAAAAGTCTTTGAGCGAGTCACAGATCTGGTATTTCCAGAGACTGGCAAGCCAGATGGTTCCAGTATTGCCTGCCGCAGGATATGACGCAGTTCTATCACAGAACAGAAGGCAAGCAGGAGCTCTAAGATCTGTGTGAAGTGAATGAGAGTTCAAATGCTTTTAAATCAAGTACTTACACAGAAATTGCAACTCCCATAGCACAGGTCTAGAAAGATATACTAATTCTATGCAACTCCTTTTAGCACTTCAGAAGTTATCTGAAGAACAGTTACCTTCCCTTAAAGCCAAGTCAGCAACAAAACACAGTTCATTAGACTGGTGAAGGCTTGTGACAGCATTCAGTGTATTGCTTTCCCTTCTTTTTTAAAAAGCATGACTGCTGGGTATCCAGGAAGCAGTAGAAATGCATATACGCTCAGAATGAAGAAAACTATGGAAGGGAAAATACTCTAAGACATGAACAGATGCACAGAAAGTTGGGGCTGTTCAGCCTGGAGAAGAGAAGGCTGCGTGAAGACCTCATAGCAGCCTTCCAGTACCTGAAGGGGGCCTACAGGGATGCTGGGGAGGGACTAATCATTAGAGACTGTAGTGACAGGAGAAGGGGTAACCGGTTTAAACTTAAACAGGGGAAGTTTAGATTGGATATAAGGAAGAAATTCTTTCCTGTTAGGGTGGTGAGGCACTGGAATGGGTTGCCCAGGGAGGTTGTGAATGCTCCATCCCTGGCGGTGTTCAAGGCCAGGTTGGAGAGAGCGTTGGGTGGCATGGTTTAGTGTGAGGTGTCCCTGTCCATGGCAGGGGGGTTGGAACTGGATGATCTTAAGGTCCTTTCCAACCCTGACTATTCTATGATTCTATGTGCATACTCGGGGATGAAGAGGAAAGCACCCTGGAAGGCTCCTTGTCAATGTCTTGCTAAATCAACAACAAAATAACATATATAGAAACCTTAGCATTTATTATGTACTATAATGTGAAACACATTCATAGGAAAAGCTTAAGAGCTGTTTCACAGATGTATTTAGCCCAAATATTTTCACAATGTTTAATATTTTAGTCTTTAGCAACAGATAGCCAATATTTCATTTATGTAAAGTGATAGTGAGTCAAAGTTGAATACAACAGTTAACTGCTTAACCAAATGTGACATCAATTTGTTCAACTAATATGAGAGAATGTATGAATAAGTCCTGGAAGTGAGCATCACTGTTCCCTGATCAGTCCTAGTAGTATTAATTCAAGCTTTAGCCGGTGAAGTAAGGTACACACTGCATTTGTGGTAGACCCCAAGATTTCCTACTAGCCAAAGCACAAAAGGTGTTCATGTTGCCTTTTGCCTTTAGGTCTGCTACCTGAAAGCAGGCACAATCTGGCAAAAAAACAACTACTACAAATCCAACCTGACAGCCTTGTGAATAACTACAGTATAGCAATCTGGTGTACACTATAGGTCATTTAGGAATCCTGAAGTCAATATATTTCATTATCAATCCTTGTACACAAGGAGCTTACTTATGTAAGCAAAAGTGGAACTCGATTAGGAGTTGCACCCTCTTAGCCTTAAATTGGAAAAGTATAAATACCTTAGATGATGAATTGGGATCCCTTCCATGAAGAAGATCTAATACTTGTCCAAGGCATGAGGTAAAGTGCTCATATCTACAGCACGCATAGAGGAGGAAAGAAAAAGAATTAAAGGCAGTTCTGTTACACTCAGACATTTGTACCAAGTGACGAATGCAAGTGCCCTATTCCTCTCCTCACTCCCAAACACTTCAACTACAGTGATAGTTTTGATAGAGTAACTTCTATTTAAAATACACATAGCTTTAAAAATATTCCAAGAATGAAAGAAAATTCCTTAAAAACAAGCCAAGATTTTCCAGATATTTTTACTTATCAGATTTAAATTGAAATTCAGTAACTAAAATCTGCTAGCTGAATTTGCAAAACTAGTCAAGCTCTACAGCTTTAACACCCTCTGGTAGAATTATTACAGCTTCAACCATACTATTCCACTTCAAGATAATACAGACTTGTAACAGGCAAAATTGCTACTCACCAAGTTGTTTGACCACCAATACTGTTCAAAGAATTACTGAACACCCTATTAAATATTCCTTAAGGGATAATAATGAATGTGTCACAGGCATGTGTCAATCAACGTAACACAAGAATCCTTCAGCTTCATATACAGCCGCTATTATCAACTAGCAATATTCAAAAAGCATCTAGGGACTTTTTTCCCCACTGTTTGGTTCAGAATACAAATAGCACAGAGCAAAGAGACTGAACAAGAGCTTAGGAGAAGTATCTTGTACTTTAAGGAAGTGAAGCCATACCTGCTTAGATAATCGGCAACTTTAGGGTTCTTCAGAAGATCCATGAATAGATCAACAGAGTATTTTCTTGTTAGAGTACCATCTCCATTTACAACAATATTGAATATCAACTGAAATGTCTGATGGATATTTCGAGCATGAAAGAGCTGAAAGGAAGAAGAAAGTTATCTATGGGTATGTACTTACTTTGCCTAGGTTTTTAGTAAAACTAGCTGGAATTAGAAGTTTATTTGGCCAGTGTGAGCATTAGCTTTATCTACAAATGGAGAATATAACAGATTCAAAGCATTACTTACTTTTTCTCCTACTTCTTCATTTAAAGTAAGGCTTGATAATAGTGAAAGTGCAAACACAACCATAGTCAAGCTACTATGGGCAAGGAAGCTTATTAAGGTACGATAAAAATTCTTCACGTTATTCTAAAGCAAGAAGGAGAAACACAGGCATTACAAACTAATTCTGTTCTTCAAAGAACACCAAATTTGCATATTGCCCATACTTAAAAATAAGCCATACAAATAATGAATACAAAAAACATATTAGAACCATAACAGTTCTCTAGGAAAGTATTTTAGTGTTATACTGCACAATACTGGTGTTGATGTCAACAACTAAATTATCTTTTGAACTTTAATAATGAAAATAACCAAACAAACAAAAAACCAAACAAAAACCAAACCCAAGCAAAATAACACAACCATCCAAGGAAGAAATACCATCATTATTTTAATTTAATTTCACTGAAATTAAGTAGTTGTACTGAAATCTCTAATAGAAAACCACCACTGCAAATTGAGCCCTGTCCCTTTTCTGCTCAGAGAACACTGCTCATTATCTCTGCTTATCATGATCAGTGGTGTTTTAATGTCTTTTAAAAGGCAAATCCCTTTCTTGGCCCAAATTACCAACCCAGCTTATGGAAAACAAAAAATCCAACTACAGTCTATGTTAACAACATTTATTTCTTCTAAGGAAGAGCGCTCACATTTTAAATTCCCCTTTCATTTGCAGAGAACAGTTGCAGGCACTGAATGCATACCACAAACTAGTGCAACAACACAGCAATGCGGAGAATGAAAAAGAACACCCAGTTTCCTGAGCTACTGGCTTTTTCCTCAAACATGAGAGAAAATCACACCAGCACTGCAGAACAAGCAGGCCAGGGTTATTACTGCCACAAAAAAAACAGTACCTAAGAAACACAAAGGTAATTCCCCAGAGTCAAGTGTTTTGCACGCAAGCCAGACGATCACGACACAAAAGCAAAACTCTCACCAAAGATTTTATCCGCGTTTGAATAGACAAGTTGTGACGACAGAGATTTGCCAGGAGTCCCAAACACGGTATCGTTAGCTCGTCTTCAGTGTGCTGACTTCAAAGTCCAGAAGTTTAAAAAAAGAAAATATGTTTTTATTAAAGTATCCAGAATTTAATTACAAGAAGTTGGAGCATGGGGGACAACGGGTATGGAAGATGTTTTGGTTTGCTTTTTTAATTAGATACCATCCTACCAAGCAAAGCAAAATTCTAAATGCAGCCACCACAGCGTGAGCAGTTTTTAATGGAGTACATCTGAAAAAAAACCCAAACCCCAGTACCAGAGATCAGTGCTATCAAAGATAATTTACTGCATGTGCTTAATAGTCATTGGACCTTTTATGAGTACATGTGCACAAAATTTGCATTAATCTAACAAGTTTACTCCTAATGACAGGCATAAATTTTCTTCTGGCTTTTCTCTTTGTCAGCTCCCTGCTCCTAAAGGTGTGGGATGGGTTACGAGGCAAATTAATATTCAATCACCCAAAGTTCCACAATCACTGCAGCTGGCAATCTGTAACAGCATGGTTTTCAAAGAATTCAGAACAAAAATGCCACAGCTTACTCTGGAGACCAGGTTAGTGCAATATGCTACTGGCCTTCAGAAAGTTTGGAAACGTAGCTACTACCCATAAGAAAAGACAACCAAGTACATGCTTACACATGTTGCATTAGAAATGAAATCAATTCATCAATGTTGGCACCAGCAGAAAAGACAGGAACATTGTAGGTTAGCTTCTGCAGCAACTGAATACTCTGAGGAAATAAAAAGATATTCACATATGTCTTTCCTATAGCATATCACTGAAGAATGTTACAAGTTACAAAGCTGAAACTGAAAGAACAAATAGCAAGACACAACCACTAAATTAATTTCCAGACTCTCTAATGTTAACATAACAATTACATAAACTGCTGCAAGCACAAAGAGTAACATCCTACCACACTGATCCACTCAGTAACAGCCCAAACCGATTAATATGGTTTTATTTTGACAGAGAAGTTACCTTTAGTCCATTTAGTTCTCCCCACTACCTCATTTGCAAGTTGTCCATTCTGTCAGTGAGAAAGGGGCTTTTCCCTATTGGAAGATCTACAAGTGCCACCAAAATCCAACAAGTACCTTGCAACCTCTAACAAAAAGTATGTTTACAGAAAACAGGTTTGCTGTAAAGACTGCAAACAAATGCAGTGGTAGTGAAGTCCTCCCTTCGGCATTCTTTTGGCCCATAAATGCATTAATATGAAGTTAATAGAGAATCATAGACTGGCTTGGGTTGGAAAGGACCTTAAAGTTCATCCAGTTCTAACCCCCCTGCCACAGGCAGGGACACCTTCAACTAGATCAGTTTGCTGAAGGCCTCATCCAATCTGGCCTTGAACAGCTTCTTTCATTCCTTCACAATTACACGACGAAGATGACCAGTGTCCATGCTTTTATCACGAACATTAGGAGAAATAACTGAATACCTCAACTGAAAGTAACCTTCCAAGCCCTCAAGCACTGATTTCTTGAAATAATTTAAAATACAGGGTAGCTTTTTTTTGGTTGGTGGTTGTTTATGGTTTGTTTGTTGGTTTTTGGCTTTCTTTTAATTTAAGCAGGTGAGAAACACAAGCAGGATTAAAGAGAGAACACAAAGAACTCTACGCAGTATTATAATCCTGCTATACTAGCCTCATACAACAAATAAAACACACAGCTAAGATTAACTCTACCTCAACACATTATTTCAGACAGCACTTTGGAAGAGCTTTTGTATGCATACAGTATAATGCACACTACATAATTACAGCCAAATATTCTTAAGCATTAGTTCTTGTTACCTGTAATAAGACTGGGTCGCTAAGATTAGTAGAACTTCGATGAACCACTCCTGCCAGCACGCTGGTCAGATTGTAGGTATCTTGAAGAGTTTCTCTAGTCTCATTGTCTAAAGCTAGAATTTAAGAATTATTAAAAAGAACACGAATCACCTATCTAACAGCAAAAGCAACTGGTGCATTGGCTACCAATCTAAGCAGAAACAAGCAAGAGGAAGCAGAACCGATTTTGTAATTGGGAAACTTGATGCACACAGGCCCAGGCCATTAGAGAGCCCAAACTGCAGCCCAGCAAACACTCCAATAAGAGAGGTAAACTAAAGTGATGACAGTTGCTGATGTAATATGGCTTCTCCCTATCTCTGCATCCCCCTTGGCAGGTTTTGTCACTTCATTTAAAAAAAGGGGGTGTTTTCAAGCTCAAAAAAATAAAATAATCAAGGACAAGAGAATAATTCCTCACCCTACCCAGGGTGGAAACAAATGCTGACAAGCATGATAGTTGTTGTTTCAGTGATGACTTCAAATCTGCTTCTCATGGTGCTATATCATCTTATCTGGGCTTGTACATACATTCATGGGGCTCAGCCAAGCGTTCCACTAAAATGAAAATCACTTCATCTTTCACACCTTAGACTTTTTCCAAGTTCATCACCTATGGCACAGAATCAGCACCAATCTTGCCTTTCCTTTCCCCAAGATAAAAAGTTCAGATGCAAAACTTACCTAGCTGTGACAGCAAAGTAATCACAGACAAGGTTAGAGATGGGCTTATATTAGCATCCTCAAGCAGTTCTACTAGGCAACTGAGACATTCACTTGGCAGAATCTGATTTGAAGCAAACAATCGTGTAAGCTTCAGTCCAGAGATAACCTGGAAATGAAAGGAGAAAACCAACCTTAATTAGTCAACTGCAGCAAAGTATTTAACACAGAAGCCAGAACAGAGCTGTATTAAATACACTCTGCCCTATTTGCCAGGCTGAGAATGTAAATGCACTCTAACAGAAAAACGAAGAAAGAGGGAAGAAGTCTGAAAAAAAAAAAACCTGGCTTTCATTGTTGTGGATGTGCTCCCTCTACTTTTGGAAAATAGCAAGTTTTCACTGTGATCATTTATAACACATTGGAGCTTCTTTTGTTTGCTTGCTTACAGCATTTACAGTAACAGCATCCTTTTCAATCTCATAGCTGGAGCAGAGCAACACCTGTGTATCTTCACACACTGAACACAATTTACGCCAGGTTATTCTTCCTATATGTGTTTTATCATAGACAGAATACAGGGATTGTTTATTTTGAAGGAACAACCAAACAGATTGCGAACGTTCTGTAACCAGCCCTCAGCTGAGCCCAACAGCCTGCTTTCTGATGATGAGGTCAAGAACCCAAAGGTGCTGCTGGAAGGATAACCAGTAAAAGGCAGTGCTACTTTGGGACCACTCGGTGCTTGAGATGAAAAAACGGCAGTTCAAGGAAGCCTATATAAGAAGATGCTGAAAATTATATACCTGCACATCAAGTAATTAATAATAATAATAATAATAACAACAACATTGTTCTTGCATATCCCATACATGTATCTCTCAAACAAGTACAAAGAAGAAATCTAGGCTGAACACTAACTCTTACATTAGTGCTTTAGCAATTTAACAAATATATCTGTATTTGACAAAAGTACCCTGCAGATTAAGCAACTCAGTCTCACCATACCAAGCATGCCCACTGCAAGGTTGGGGGCAAGGCTCTGCCTGGAGGTCTGGGAAATAGACAGGCCTCCCCTGAGCAACAAACACTTTTGATTATATGCTCCATCAAACCACCAAACCCCAGATACAAGACATCCTTCAAACTCTGTTTTTAAGGTGTGAAAATTAATGATCCTCGAGAGTCAGAAATAAGGGGGGGGGAAGGTCAACCATAGGCCTGTTAATATGCTTAGCTGATACACAGGTGATCATAATGACACGAACAAAACCATCCCAAAAGGCTATAAAAAAGAACACACCAACGGCCCAGAAACACTGCTAAAAACCGACACGTCTCCTCTGTCCGACGGCCTCCCCCAGCCCCTGGCAATGGCACGGAGTTTTCTCTTCTCCACACGGAAAGCACCAGCGCCCGCAGGCTGCCAGCGGTCACAAGCCGGCCAAGGCCCCGGCGGCTCCGGAGCCTGGGCTGCGGCCGACCAGCGAGGCGGAGACAGCCGAGGGCAGGCGCCGAGAAGAGACAACCGGCCCTCATAACCTAAGAGGTACAACAACCACCGCCATGTTCCCGTCCTCACCATTATCCACCCGCTCCGCTCCAACCACGGCCCCCGACCAGCGCCGCCCTCACCTCCAGACTGCGCTGCAGGAGAGCCGCGTTGGGAGCCGTCTTGGCAGCCCGATACTGCGTGGCTGCCAGGAGCAGGGACTTCATGCAGCCTGAAGCATCCATGGCGCCTCAGCTCCGCTCTCAGCAGCGCAAGCCACCAACACAACTCGTATTTCCCGCCGCCGCCGCCATTTTGATGGCACCACCCACGGAACGGGTGGGGCCGCCGGGCCCGCGGGGCATGATGGGAAACGCGGCGGCTGCCATCTTGCTTCGGGGGTGGGGTCGGGGAGCGGCGCACAGGGCTAATGGCGGTAGCTGGTGTACTGTGGAAGGGATGCGGAGATGTACAGTGCCCCGTAAAAAAACAACGTGTTCGTGCTGACAGGCGTGTAGAACTGTGGCTCCCCTTTCAATCTACCACAATTCAGCAACATTAAAAGTACTTCAAACCGTTTTGATGTCGTTGATTAGTTCTTCATGGCATGGATTTAACATTGCATTTTGGTGTTGATTTTGTTCGTTCCAAACTACAGATTAACACTAGTATCCCCTGACACTTAGCTGAAATACTACCCACTTGTCCAACAGTGTGGTAACATGAATCATGCACAAAATAACAGAGGTGAGAGGGTTTTAAGCATCATATTGATACCAGGGAATCAAGGGTTAACATTGTGCCTGCTTGCTTAAGTAGTCTCTGTGCTTGGTGAAGCAGAACCCTAGGAGTCAAAGTTGCTACAACAGTGAAGCAGAATTGTAGGAGTTACAGCTGCCAGGCAGAACTGTAGTAGATAAGATTCATAACATTGAAGAGATCCTTGTTTAAATAGGATCCATAGAAAGAAAAGGAACAGAAGATAGCCAGAGTAACAACATTTGCAAACTGGACAAGTTTCTGCTTTATGATACATAAAACTGGCTTGTACCGAACCTGAGGTTTGGACAGGAGCCGAAACCCCACTGAGTCTGTGTGAAAGCAAGAGGTTACTTGTGGTGATGAAGAGGAACTCCAGGCCTTCATCCTCACGACCCCCTAATGACCACCACAGGAGGCACTGCACAGGTGCATCAATGGGACGAATGCCCAAAAACTAGTAATAATACTAGACGGGAATAGGTTTTGCATATGTATGAGGCGTGAAGCAATCTCATGTTTAGGTAATCATTATATGTAATAAAAATGAACTGAGTGGCAAAGGAAAGGCGTGCATACATTTGGAGGAGCGACCCCCCCATGTGCCTCAGTGCTGAATAAAAGCATATCTACTTTACAACCCTACCTAGCTGTGGAGTCTATCCGCGTATCAATATGGTGCCGACAGAATATTTGACGTGTATGGTTTTTTATATGAAATGACCCCTGTCATTTCTGTTCAAGATGTGGCACCACTGCTGCAACATACTCCATTGGTACTGGTGACATTGGCCCTGCACAGTGCAATTTCAGGAGCCACCTTCCTGATGATCCACACAGAAGACAAGGGAATGCCCCCAAAATGACATTTTGGTATTTCCCACTTCTTTTTCACAAATCCTCCCCCATTTCAGAACATTCTTATCTTGTAAAGTACTCAACAGTTAGGTTATGGCCAAGCTACAGCACGCTGCTGGCAGCATCTCAGTTCTCCTCCCTTTGTGCAAAGGAAGTAGGATAAAGGATTAGGTGTGATGGTAGGAGTGATGTCTTATGACACTTAATTTGTCTGTGTGTCATATACCTCACTAAAGCCATACCTTGGACTATGCTACGGGAATAACTCAGGACTGCATAGGGAAGGGTGAAGTTAACTATAGGAACTCTTGTCCTTTTTGTTCACAATTAATAAGTGAATTTGAGGAAAGTGAGTGTTTGTGATGCCATGATCACCTCAGTCATGAAGCCATGGAAAGCTCCAGGAAAGCCTTGGCAATCCTCTGTTCATGCAGAGGTTTAAACAGAGGTGACCAAAATAAGCTGTAGAACTACACAAGGATTTCAGTAGAGAAACAAAGTGTGAGATACAGTGAGCACTGGCATCCTGACCACAGGGTGCTAAATACTGCCAGAACACTAGCAGGCAAGAGCAGCAATATTGCACATGCAGCTGTGACTTTCATGATTCTTAGTCTGACAACTTTATACATACAAAAATCTTCTATTATTAGGGTGTTTAAGTGCAGGTTAATCACGTAGGACACTAAGAGCATTTCCAAATGGCATCTTAGTGCAGGAATAAAGCAAAAAGGTTCACCTTTGTGTCAAAGACATTTAGAGAGCTAGAAAAAAAAGGCTTCCCTAAGATAAAAGCCTAGAAATGGCAAGTCCAGGGTGAAGGTAAAGCTGAGGTCTGTACTGCAATGATGACAGACTACCAATAAAACAAGTCCCCATCCCCAAGGGGATAGTGAGAGTGGGGGGAAATAGTCCTCTCTCACCATGCAAGTGTTCTTAGAGGTATGTGACAAAGGTTCTTCTTGTTATCAAATACACCTTTATTTTCCTACAGGTTAAAACTGCAGCTTTTGTCTGCAAACAGAAGATTTCCATGAGGTATTGTGATGTGAATGACTCTTCCAGAAGCCCAGCTCTGCAAAGCAGGAGGAGCAGCAGCTGCTCAGCCCCAGTGCTGCCCTGCTTCAGGCAGGTTCTCTCTCCTCTGCCTTGAAAGTAAAGCAGATAGGAAACAACTTCAAATTCCTCTTTCAGGATGGTAATGACTACACGTTCTTCACAGTTTCCCCTAAAGACCTCATTAGGCAGTTGCTGAAACAGAAGACAACAGTTTCAGTAGATCTTGCGGGTCTGAAACTAGAAGTTACTTGAAGGGAGAGAGCAGCAACATTCTGCCCACTGACTGCGCAGTAGAGTGCTTCTCTGATGGCAAAAAATCCCTGAGAGGGAGAAAGTGCTTGGGCAGAAATGGGGGTTAGGGGTTCCTTTCTGCAGCAGTCACCATCCATAGCATTGACCCCCTTCCTCCTCAGGCAACAGCAGGTTTGGTTTTGCCTGGACTTTTCCTGCCAATGGCAGCTGCAGAGTTGGCACCAGTCCTTAAGTCAGCAGGCTTCTGTTTCATCCATGCTCTTCAGCGACTTGGGACTAGCTCTGGGAAAGAAAGATACGGTGGGGTTTGAGATGATACTGAGACCCAGGCAAAGGGCATCAAGCATGGGGAAGCAGGGAACCAGGTCTCTGGTGAAATCATGCCAGTGGCAAGCAAAGCATAAAGAGGGGATTCTGTGTGGGGCAGCAGGAGCAACAACTGGGGGGACTGGAAGAAACAGAACAAGGAGCAAGACAATGGACAGAGAATCGAGAAAGAGGCTGTAAATATAGTCTGGTCTGTCACTAAACCACAAACATGATTCGGTGGCTGGGCACAGGAACTCCACATTGTGTCTTGCATACATACATGTATTTACATGTATATGCTTTGCTCTGGCACTGTGAAGTAGTTCAGGGCAAAACACAAGGCCCTGGCAAAGACAAAACAGGACTTGCAGATTGCAGCCTGTCATACCTATTGATGACGCTGTGTAAATACCTGGAAGGCTCTGGGACATGTCCCTTTCAACCACCACAAAGCTGTGCTATGTGCTTCACCATGACTTGTACCACTCAGTATCACATCTTTACTGTGTATGCTGGGATCACATAACAGTGTATCTCTGTGGGCCAGTTTAGCTGTAAACTCTGAGCAAGCATTTCCTAACAAGTATTTCTGGCTTAATAAATTTAGCAAGTATTTTTGGCTTTCAGGAACCTGTGTACTCATGCTGCGTTTCAGCTGAGTCTGAGGAGTGGTCAGAAATAGGAGGTGGTGGTATTAACTGCAATGAAGTCTGTGTATATTTCAGTTTATAGGCCAGGGAGATGGAGAGAGGCAGCAACACTGGGTTTCCTCACCACTGTTCACTGATAAGAGACTCCTAGAGTGCCTGATGTTAAGGGAGGCTCTTGTTTGAATAGAAGAGAACTGGCAGGGTTGCCTACATGACAGCTAGGAGCAGAGTCTTTTCTCAGTGAATTATCCCATGCAGGGGTACTGCCATGGCATAATAACTTTTGTGCATCCGGAATGGAGATGGGGCTTCTGGTCAGTGCAAAGGAGCCCTTCCCTGGAAGCTGCTGTAAACCTGCCTGGTGAAAACCACAGCAGGCGAGCCTGGTCTCGTTTCTCACCTACAGCTCCTTCTCATGTTGGCTATGTTTGTAGCAGTGACAGTTTGAACCCACTCAGATTCATGCTGTGGACAGTTTGTGACAACAGGGGCTTTTCACTGCACAGGCAAAAAAAGACCAAGAACTGCTCCAAGTTCGTTCACCTTCTGATAAGAGGCCTGGGAAGGCAGAATGGCAGTGATGCCCCAAGACAGTGGGGCTTGAGATGCTGAGCCGGTCACACAAAGCTGAGCCTCTGGGAATTACCAGGCATATCCAAGCTACACTAATCCAAACTGTTGCTGTTGTGAATCTGATCTTAAAATGATTTTACTCTGCTCCAAAGTAGGATCAGGTTGGTTTTTTCCTGCTCATCCACTGCAGGAGGTCACAGTTCCTAGGATAGCCTCCTGCCTCAAACGGAATGAAACCTTTTGATTAGAAGAGCAGGTTAGTTACTCTTGCTGTTACACAAACCAGACATGCAACGTTTTGGCAGCAGTGTCAAGCCCTGACTGACCATGTATCTCATTTACTTTCTGCCATACTGCTACCTTTACCCAGTTTCAGTTTTGCCTTCTGTTAAGGGACTTAGTGGGGCCTTTTCATTGCAACATCTCGTATTAGTGTGCACATTTGGAGCTCTGGTTCTACAACCTGTCCTTGCTGCAGCTCTAGCACAGCAAAGCTCTTGAGTGTGCCTTTTGGAGGAAGAGCGGGGTTGCTTGACAGTACTGAGGGTTAAGTGTTCAGTGAATAACTGGGGAGGGTGTGGGAGATCAGGGTTCCATTGAAAGCTGTCATCAAAAGCAGCTAAAAGCAAAGCCGGTGTGCATGAAAACTACAGGGAATAAAACAGGAAGCTGAAGGGTCATTTGTGTTCTCACCACATAACAAGATAGACAAGATAAGAAAACAGGAAGCAACCCAAGTACTAGCTAAGTTTCCTGAAAATTCGAGTTCTCATTGAGCTGTGTCCCTAGGCAGTTACAATACTGTGGCCTACTATACAAATGGAACCAACAGAGGGTTTTGCACAAGTACAGTTACAGTAACAAAAGAGGCTTAATTGTGAAAGAATCACAACTGTAGCACAGTATCTACACCAGTTTATACTTCTGCAGTGTATTGTACCTGGGTGCACAGGGGGTTTCTGATACTTGTTGATGGCAAGATTTACCTTAGACTAAAAGAAAAAGCCTTATGTAAATGCAGGAAGAAACTTTGTGTGTCTGTTACTCACTGATTGCTGCTAGAGCTGTCTGCGCAGTGCCAGAACAATTCCCCAGGGCTCCAGAACTCTGCTGTTAGCTTTCTAACCAAACAAACCTATGAGGAAAAGAATGATTTGTAACCCTCTCAACATAGTGTCTGCTTTTATAAATACAAGTAAACTGAAAATGGTCCTACCAAATGTAAACTTCTCGGTGCTAAAAACAGGACTAAAAATTCATAGTAGCAAACAATTACAAAAGGTCATAAAATACATGAGTATGTGTAATGGTGGGGTTTGGTCTTGACATTACCTAGAATTTGCCTTAAAAATTGACTTGCAAGATAAAGTCCCCAAAGAACATTTTCCTTCTCACGGGCAGCCCTGTTGTCAGGGATGTCTGATCCATATCCAATTACTCCTTAAGCTTATGAGAGTTCCAATTTTGTATTTAAATTAATATACTTCTTGGGGGAAAAAATAATGATAGAAAACCTGAAAACCAAACCAACAAAAAAATGGTTCCATTGTTTTCAGAAGTGTTTTTAGCGTTTTTAAACTGAAGAAAGTGGTGTCATAAAGTGGCCCCTCAAAGAGACCTTGGTGCCTTCTGAAAGACTTTGGTCAGCCAGGGGGAAAAGATGCTTGAGGGGTGTGGAATCCCACTGGCATTGCACTCTTTAGCTGCTGTGCAGATGAGGAGGAACAATTCAGGCTGACTGGAAACACATTCCAGGTGCTTGATGCCACCGAAATCCCGCTGTAGGCTTCAGTGAAACACCAGTTCCACCAGGAAAATTCTTTACTTGAAGTTCAGTTGATCCATCCTAAATGGCATAGATCTTTATGAGCAGAACACTAAGACGTTCTTGTATCAGACCTACACTACTATGATAACACCATCTTCAAGACACAGAAGGCACATTTGTTTCCACGGAAGCAGCCCCCTACCCCGTTTGACAGTCATGATGCACGTAAACCATTATACACCTTGATAATTCAGCTCCTGTGATAGCACTGGTCTCAAATACCACATAATTAATGAAATGCAGTAAGAAGTCAGTTCACAACATCCCCCAAATACTGCCTTTCTATTAAGAAATGTGCAAATAGAGCTGTGAGAGATGACAAACCCCGCTTACCCTTAATCACATCTATATCTTTCTGTTGCATACTGCATCAAATGTAACTCCCCTCTAAAACTGTCTTTTGTAGTTTTTGTCTTACTATTTGACAAGACTCTGACTACGGTGTCCATGTAGGGATTCCCACCTCTTCTATTGAGCCTAAGAGCACCATGTTGGCAGCTTACTATTAAGCTGTGAAGGCACCCCCTTATCTCAGTGACAAACATTCTCCCTAACCGCTAGCTGGTTTTCTACTAGTTTTCAGTATTTTGTAAAGAATTAGACTGAGATTTAAGAAACTAGATTATAATGTAGCTCTTGAGCCAAAATTCACTCTTCTAGATCACCAGGTTAGTTAGCCAGCCTCTGTTCTTTTGACATATATTAGTAGAGGCCAACATTTATCAAGGGCTTTATGTTGTTACAGCATACTTGGATTTGAACTGCTGAGCCAGGCAGGAACCCTTTCTGTCACTTCATTAAGAGGGGAAGCAGAAAGAACTTGAACTATGGCAGCACAGCTATAACTGACTAACTCTTGCTGATGGAGTTCTCAGTTCTGTTTCATTTTGACTCCCTTTGGCAGAAAAAGCTTCCCACTGCTGCTGTTGCTACTATCAAATTCATATTCAAACCCAAATGCTCCATCTCACAGCATGAAAGCTGTGTGAAATGATTCTCTGACTCCGTGCCTCTGAAAATAACTCCACTACACTGTTAAATTAATCATTAAGAAGAAAGCTGGAATGAAAACTAGCAGCATGAAAACTTGAGTTTTTCTTTGGAAATCAGGGAGTTTGTCAGCAAAGCTCACTTAACTCCTGTAGAGAAGGATAAGAAAACGTGATCCCATAGAGACTGTTATAAACTATGTATATAGATGTGCTCCATTAAAAAGTAGCAAAATAAATCTTACCATGCAAGTTTCCCAGTGTCTCAGCTCTTGGCTCTTCAACCTGACATGCTGGTAGCATGCTTGGCAAGCCCTTCCTGTTTTCTTTTGTTGGGTCTGTCCTACTTGCAGCTCACTGTCTCACTTCTGTGATGTAGAGAAGACATCTGTTTGGGTATGAATTCACAAGGACCTTGGTTCTCACCTATGAAGAAAAAAGTGTAAGACACCACTTAAAATAGATGCAAAATCCTCCAAATGCTCACTAACTGTAGTTAGGACCAAGAGAAAGGAAATGCACTGCAGAAACTCTCCAGTTACAAACTGCAAGAGCCCCAAGCACAGCCCTAATGTGGTGTGGCTGGCATGGCTGTGAAGGGCCCTGGGTACCCTCAGGTCAGTCGAGGCCCATCAGGACACACTGGTCCCAGCAGGACCTGCCTGGTCCGAGCCTGACCACATCCCCATGGAGCAACTCTTGAGCATCATTGTAAAACCATACGAGTGGAACATCTGGATTTAGACCAAACCCAGGTTTTACCCAATTTGAGTATTATTCATCTCAAACCAAAAAGTGATTTTTAACAGAGCTATCAGCAAACCATCATGTAGATCAGGTTTCCTGTGAACTCCCCAGAGAGCCCAATCCGAGCAGAAGCAGCACTCCCCGGACACCCGCTTCACTGTGCCTGCAGCATTCCCTTCCTTGTAATAGCCATGAAGCTGCCTGCTTGGAAAGAGCGCGTCAGCCAGCGCTGAGCAGACAGGCTTCCCAACACAACTCCTGCTACAAAGGCTGGAAATGCAAAGGGCTTCCTACCTGATTCCTTCCCCCTTCCCTGCTAAATACAGCAAGGGAGAGGATATACCACCTGTATTAGCTTGGAAGCTCACCAGGATTACCTTGCATGTCTTCTGGTGTGTAACACCACAGCTGCAGTTCAGGCTGCAAGTCCTTCAGGGACACGGGTTGACTGTCAGGTTAGTTTTGTTTAAGCCTGCTTGCACCGTCCCCAGCCTACTTTGCTTTCTCATATTCAGGTTTCAGGGGAGAAAAGGAAAAATCAGGTTTTAAAACCCCCATAAAAGCAAATGATAGGCCCATGTTCAAAACTGTATCATAATAGCCACAACGCAAGTCATTGTTTCAGTGAAAAGCAGTGTTCGCAAGGAGTAATGTGTGAAAAGTTAAGTATGACAACAAAGACTTCTCTGTTCTTCAGACCTGAAAGCTGTTCAAATCCGTATGCGGTCTGTAGATGGCACTGTGACTCTGTATAACAGCTACTCTAAAGTGAACAACCTTAACGAAGAGTTTGCATCGCCAATTGGGTAAGAATTCACAGCTGCCAAGTGACTAGTTTCCAGTTCTTTATATATCAGATGTGTAATAATAGCTGTATTTATGGTGCTTATTTACTTCGTGGGTCACAACACAAGCTTGTGCTTTGCAAGATACCCTCTTCGGTTGCTCCACAATTAATACTGAAATGCAGCCAGCTGTGTACAGTTATATGTACTTTCCTAAGTGAGTTAGCTCATTATGGACTACCATTCAGTCCCTGTTCTCTCAGGATGTAATAGGTATAGCCAGGTTGTTATGTCAGATTAGAAACGCTTACCTGACAGGTTACTTGGCTGTTTACAATTGCTGGGTATCTGTGTGATTAGTCAGTGTTTCATTCCTAGCCATTATTGTGCTAAAGGCATGGAGAGCTGTATTATCCAGTGCCTTAAGTCAGTAGAGATACTTCTTCTGCTTACAGAGCAGAACTGAACATCTTTTAACAGTGTTAAAATGTAAATCAACTTTCCAATCTGCATTACTATTCAGAACCGATACTTGGAGAAACACTAATGTAGGTGGTGGGTGATGCACAAACCAAGGCAAGTTCAAGATCACAGGGATCTGTATTATCAGAGAGATTGGGATTTAGGCACCTCCTGATTTATATTGATAAAAGCCTCTAACATTTCCTTAATGGAAAGCAGCATGGTAGCTGTCATGATGAAAGATCAGGCTTAGCATTCTGGATAATTATTCTGCGTGTTTGGGCTGTGGTTGGATATCAGCTCTAAGAACACTACAGAATTAGGATGAGAGAACACAGTTTTCTACAAAGAAGCTTAAATCTGTTCCGACCCGCAGAGATAACCAGTACATTATCTTTTGTTTTTAATGGATACTTCTAAACAGGGGTATGTCTTTTCATTATGTGAGCACAGTGCTTCGACAGGAGATACAGACAAATGTTATAATGAAGACAACAGCAGGAATAAAGTCATCACATTAAAATGACAAAGTTCTCTGCGGTCACACACCAATCCTAAGCTGTTGTGCACTCACTCACTGTGCTGCACAGCTATGCGCCTTTCCTCACTTCAAGTCAAATGTTTCCAGTTTGCACAAGGATGATTTCAGTGCTGTGAAACCAAGGAGAAGCCTAAGAAAAGCCCACGGTGCCACACCTGGGCAGTCAGTTCAGTGTCTGCCATCCAAAGAACAGATGCAGGATGTGTTCAGGCTTGGTGACAATGATTTCTTAGCACAGTTGGCAACAAAGACGGTAAGAGGACTGGGAGAAGTAAATGATCCTAACTGAATTCCATTCAGTCCTAGACAGATCTCTCCATGTAGCTAGGTTTTTTTCACAATACCCAAGAGGGACCAGAGACCTTTATGGTATAAGGATAATCCGTACAAATATGATAAATAAATACTGCCAACTTGTAATTTGATGTTTCACATTGCAGTGGGAAAACGAGATACACCAACTCTATGATATAATGAGGGTATTTCTGAAGAGATTAAGGGATGAGAAGCATTAAACCACGTAAGTAGCAGTAACATTTTAAAAAGGCAAGGTTCCTTGACCATAGCTTTTAGCCTTGTTTTGCTGGAAATTCATTGAGCCAGTGTCCCGATAAGCGCTGTGATTTTCTTCCATCTGGTTAAACAAAATCTGTTTGAACTTACTAAGCAATTAGTTGGCACTAGATGAAGTTAAGGTCCTTTCCAACCCTAACTATTCTATGACTCTACTGAGAAAAACGTTCTCCAGTGAAAGCAAGGAGGACTGATGTGAGTGTTCTTCAGTTAAGTAGATGATAGAACAAAAACTCAGCATCAACAGAGACCTCACGGTTACGCCGTAACTTCCCTCTGTAAGTAAGTGAAGGAATAACTAGCAAACACTGGGAGGTGTATAAAGGGAACTCGCACCGGAGAACAGTTATGCTGTGGTTTTGAGCTTGCAGTGGCCACAGTCATGTTTTTCAGGATCCTCAGGACTAATTCTTTCCTGTGAGGGTGGTGAGGCACTGGAATGGGTTGCCCAGGGAAGCTGTGAATGCTCCATCCCTGGCAGTGTTCAAGGCCAGGTTGGGCGAAGCCTTGGGCTCCATGGTTTAGTGTGAGGTGTCCCTGCCCATGGCAGGGGGTTGGAACTGGATGACCTCAAGGTCCTTCCCAACCCTGACTATTCTATGATTCTATGAATTCTGCACCAGCTGGTTTAGCTATGGTCCTCCTTGCTAGCTGACATTTTCTGGTGAGCACTCTCCTAAGCAGAGCTTCCCCTGATCGTACCGCCTGTACCAACCGGGATACTGCCATCTTCAATGAGGCATAAGAAACTGTTGCTTGCCTGCACACTGAGGGCTGGTGTGTAACAGCCTGCAGAAGCAGTGAGCAGCCACTTTGTTCTTGCATTATTGATGTGTGGGTTTTGGCAGATACCACGGGGCTGAGGTATCCTGTGCCTCTGCTCCTAGAGCACCTGCCCCACTGCACACCCCAGGCACAGAGAGGAGGAAATGGTTGAATAGCTTCTTTGGGAAGCTTCTTTGGTATCTATCCGATATTACAAATCGTGCCTCTTTGTGCTTGACTGTCCTGGAAAAGTGAAGTTAGGTTTCTACATGCAAAATGAGACTGGGGGACATTACAGAGAGCAGCCCTTGTGCGCCAGTTGGGATCATTTAGATAGAGGCACAGTGATCCCTCCTAACTGGCAGTGGAGGACTGTTAACATTTGACTCCGCCATCTAACCAAGCACTCCCATACCTCTCAACATGGGGCCAGAATGTTTTCCTCCCTTTTCTGGTAGTTCAGATTCAAGTTATTGAGGTTTGTTACAACTAAATTTACTATAAATGAAAGCAATTGATTATTTTCTTTTTCCATGAAGGAAAAACCTGCATTTGATTCTGTTTTGTCCAGACACCCTTCCAGGCCCAGGCTTTGCTGGAGCTGTGTGAAACCTTTCGAATCGAAGGAATCATTACAAGTTGTCAGCATTTTAACTTGGAACTTTTCCTGGCTTTTACTTGAATTGAATTCTGGTTTGCTTTGCTTAGGATGTGATGGGGGTGCCTGAGTGCAACAGTTTTCTCTGGGAGTCCAGCCTATTTACCATGCCCTGAGAGCCTCAGCTATTCTTGGTTCTTTTCCTGTCCAAGTGCCTCCTTGTTTACCCGTAAGAGATACTGTGCTAGTACAAAATTACAGACTTACTGGATTGAGTGGTATTGAATCACTGAAGTCTTTTGCTATGCCTCCTTCAGCAGCTGCTTCAGCTTCCTTGATGTTACTTGCGTGCTTCTGACGCGTTTTGTGCTTCATTTTGCAGCAATCTTACTGTCTCTTTTGCAGGTGTTCAGAGGAAACAGGGCTCACCTTTGCTTGTTTCCTTTCTTAATATAGATCTTAGATGTATTCATTTGCAAAAAACAAAACACCCAAGCCATTAGCACAGTGATGCTTCTCAGAGGACAGCATAAAATGGGATCAGAATGTGCTTTTGTGGGTCCAGCTTCTTGAAACTAGAGCTCTAGTACCACTTGAAATTATTGTGATAATGTCTTTTCTATTAGCTGATTGCTGTTATCTTAGTGCTGTCTGGCCTTTTGTTGCTTAAATGCTACCTTTTAGTCTTGCTGTACAGCAAGCGTGGCTGCATTTGATGTCAGCTCCTCCACACTCCAGTATTACATGCGTGAACCTCAGTCTGCCAAAGGCCACATCCAGATTACATGTGGCTGGATGTGGCTCTTACTTCCTGCACTGGATATGTGTACTCCTGGTGGGTGACAAGAGTCCTGCCTGCTTCCCATTGCAGGCCTAACACTAGCAGATACAGTAATCACATCCCAAGTGTAATCCCCAGGTAGGATACAGGAATAATCCTTTTGAGGGACTAGACTACAGTTCATGTTGCCATGGCAGAGATTTAATTCACTGTACTTACATGGGATCTCAGTAATCAATTTCCCAAACCAGAAGCAGTCCCTTAGGTTAGATGACAGCTCTCTCATGGAAGCTTGTAAGAAGCCCTTCTCGCAGTTCTCTTGTATTGTGGCTCAGATCTTACCTTGCCTTTCTAGAAAGTGAAAAAAGGGAAAACAGAGCAATGATAACCTCCATTGCACAGGAGGCTGTATGCACTCATTACTGCCAGCTAGCTTGTCTCCCATTTGTACATCTAGCAAATCTAACTGCAAGGCACACACTGTGGCATCTAACCGCTAAACCCCCCAAAGAGAAACTCTGTTCTGTCACAGACAGACAGCAGCAACACATATACCGCTTCCCTGCGTGTGTGGGCCTGAAATCTCTGCAGGCTGTTTCAGCCTTGGGGGTTCAGTGGGAACCAGGAACCAGGGCAAGTATGGGAGGAGAGCTGGGCTTTCAGCCCAGCCCAAGCACCAAGCTTGCACCTCCATCCCCTGGAGGTTTGGCTGACCTATTATTTGCGTGTAAGATTTGTCTTTGTTTTCAAAGCTCAGCTCAGAGCAACTCCTTTGCACCCTCATACCAAAGCATAAAGATGTTGTGTTGGCTAACACCCAAATAACCCCTTTGAAAGGGCTTTTATTACTCCCTGGCCTTTACTTCAAGATTCCTGAGATTTGCAGGAACACAGGGGAATCTTACCTGATCCAACACTATTCTCTGCTCCTAAAGAGGGAACAGTCAGAAAGAGTTTCTGACTGAGAACTTAAGTAGTAAGTTGTGTTGCACAGGTTTGTACATAAACGTATTTATAGCCTGGGAGGAACCCTCCTAACTGAACTGTGGTTATATGTAGGTCATTCCTTTGGTGGTTTCTGAAGAGTAAAGCAGTGCTTTCCGGTGCAGATGAGTGTTTCTCTCTCGCACAATCTGCTCTGTTACTTGCAGTAAACAGGATCTTGACAGGTGAGAATTGCTCTGGATCTAATCCAGTAGACTGCTTTACCTTTAACTATGCAAATACTCCTGCTGTGTTCAATATATGCATGCAAGACAAAAACATCTGCTAAGTGCTTTGCTGAATCATGACCAGAATGCACAAAACCTGAAGGATCACATCACACAGCGCTTATTTCCATTGTCCTTACTTCTCATACTGATATTTATGGGAACATCACTTTTAAGGCTATTACAGGCTGCAGAGTACAACAATTTAGTCTAAGAAAACAAGCTATTTAAAATGTCAAACTATATATTCCATGTTTCACTATTAAGGAACACACACAGAGAACAGGAATCCCAGACAGCACACTGGTTTTACATTCAGCTGGATACTGTTCTTTCTTCTGGTACTCACAACTCTAAAACTGCAAAATGCCATAGTGGATAGGAACCTGCCCAGCCTCCTTTAGGCTCTTCCACTTCAGAGTTTTCCAGTACAGTAGTGACAGCAAACGATCAGTGACCCGAAGAGAAAAGGATGCTAGGATTCTATGAAAGACACAGGGCAAAAGGCAAGACCTTCACCAGGCTCATGCATCACCTCCTCTGCAGCTGGAAGAAGCGCATTCCCCACAAACAGCTTATCTCTGGATCTGTGAGACTGAATCAATCCCCATGGCTATAGTCCAGGATGGGCTTTACTGTGTAGTACTTTTCATGGCTCAGCTTTGAAGGCAAAAAAGCATGATTATAAGTACCTCAGTGATGTATTTTCACATGTGCAGCTATTTGCAGAGCCATTTGTATTAGCACAAACCCTGCTTGTGGTCTTCTGTATGTCTCAGTGGAAGCCAGGATATAGTTTCCTATTCAGCTGCAGGGTAACAGCAGCCTTCAGAGATTCTGCTGTTAGTCTAGTAAATAGGAGAGATTTGTTTGGCCCAGGCTGTCCCTCAATTTTCCAATACCTTTACCATCCCTTACATGCTGGGAGGGCCTTTGCTGCTTGTACACTACCTTTTCCTTTTCAGTTCCGGGCTTTTGCAGGAGTCAGAAGAGAAATCATCAGTTGGGGCAGGTAGGAAAAGACTGAGCAAGATTTTAGGCAGGAAAGAGAGGAAGTGCAATTAGAGGAGGGATAAATGGGACTTTTCATCGATGCAGCTTTTGCAGAGCCTTAAAACCCCCACATAGCCCAGCCTACCCTGTCTTTAGAATTTACTTCCAGCTAGAGGCGGCTTGACTGAATCATGCATTTAACAAGGATGTCTGGCTCCACTCAAATTGGGCTGCCACAGAGACAGGCTCCTGTCCTGAGGGAGGTGGCCATCATGAGTCTTAAGTGGAATAGCACTTATGTTGGAGAGGAGGCTTTAGAGGTCTTCCAGTCTCTCAGCAAGACAAACTGGGGAAAGATGGCCTTAGCAAAGGGAGCACTTCACATTTCCATTTGCCAGTATCTTACATCCGCTGTTCTTCTCTTTATCCTTCTTTCCCCAGTTAACGATGATCTAGGGATTTTGGCAAGAGAGAACAAAATGGTAAATGAGCTTAACTTACCATGGGAACACTCAAGCCTTTTTCTCTGCTCACTTACTGAAACATGGTTGGGGTTTCAGTGAATTCATTTATCTTGCTTTTGCAATGACTTGGCACCTCAGCTGCCAATTTTCTCTTTCATATTTTCCTGGGCATGGGAACAGTTTACTAGTGAGAAAGAAAAGCCAAAGCTGCTTGGTGAAGCAGCCTGAAGTATCTTGGGATTGGTGGGAAGAGCCAGGAATTAAGATGTAATGAAGCAGCGAGATGCAACAGGGTACGTGCTGCTTGGTTCCAGGCATGCTTTCTTTCAGCCAAGAAGTGCATGTTAGCTAGCCAGGAAATCAGCTTTTTAAAACCCTGCTCCTTCTAGGAGATAATCAACAAGATGATACCTTGAAGCTTTCATACCAGTTAATACTTTATAGCAGTTCCTACTTCCTCACTAACTAAACAAAGTGTACTCTGTGGAAAAGAGGATATCATACCACCTACTTTAGACAGTTTTCCTCTCAAATGAATGTCTGGTTTAAAACCAGCTACTAAGAAGGAGAAAAAATTGACTGCTACTGCTAAACCCAGGACGATGAAGTAAATAGGTAGGTATTTATTTCCCTTCAATACTTTATACTGATGGAATCACCCAGCACAGGCTGTAGCATATGAAAGGCCTTGAGCACTGACCACTGAAGTAGGCTTACCAAGATGGAAGTATTCATGGTTATTTAGGAGCTGCTCAAATGGAATCAGTAGTGTTTCCTTCTGGTGTCCTACGCTAATGTTAGCCCAAGCAACAGTCAACTAAACAGACAAAGGCTAGAGGAATCACACGTTGAATATCTCAGAAGCTAACAGCAGTACTGATAGCAGAGCAGCTGGCCATTTGCTTTGATGGATAGGGTGAATGTCAGATTTGCTTAACTGTAATAGAAGTCATGGGAATGACTGCTGCCAGGACACACTTATTACATCAAATCCTCAGGGGGCTGCAGGAGAGGAACACACTCTGTATCACATTCATCTTTAGACACAGGAATTACTTTCACTTGATACTCTTAAGACTGCAGTCCTCAAAACATCCTCTCATATCTCACTGACTTTATTAAGATCTGAAATTTCTGCTGTATTTCTTGAAAAACCTAAAATTCCAACCTTCGGACTCAGAAATGCTTCTCTTGAAGTCTGAGGTACAGCAGGGTTGAACTTAGGCTCTGAAAGCATTTGTTAGTGGTGGAGTGTGCAGAAAACTATTCTGCATTTCAGTTTCTATCTATAAAATAGATGCTGGCTGGCTCTTCTCTGTAGCATAAAAACATTACATCTGCATATAGACTTTGACACCTGGATGCTGCAGTGAAAGAGACCAAACATAGTCCTTGGTGTATATAAAACCATAGGACTTGCTGCATGCATGGACTGTATCCTTTTTACCCAGCCTCAATAGCAGCTCCATGCCTGGCTCTGGACCATCTCAGTCACTTTCAGGTTTCAGGGACAGGCCCCATTTCTAGTCATGAAATCATACTTTCATAGCAGCTTATATTAAAGTACTATAAGCAAAGCAGGAAACACGCAAGGCTTCCCCCGAGCAGCTTGCCTATCTGCTGTAGGCAGGCAATACTCAAAGTCCATACTAGCTTGCCCCTTCTTCTCCTTGATGTAGTGAAATATGGGATGTATTAGTCTTGAACTGAATACGATTCGCTTGCTCCTACCTTCCTTTCCAATTGCCTTACTACTTAACATGCATACAAAATGACAGCAAATTGATCTCACCTGAATTGGAAATGTCTGCATTAGCCTTGCGTTGTTAAAAATCAGAGTTTTTGGTAGCACCTTTTATGACCTCAAATATAGCCTGAGACTCTGCGTTTCAGTCTGCAGGGAGCCTTCGCCTTTTTCCTTCTGTACCGCTAGGACTCTGTGCTTCATTTCCAGATCTGAGGGAAAAAGACATTAAAGTTTCTATTTATAATATGAAATACTGGCATTTCTTTATAAAAACCAACTGCAATATTGATACCTTTTATGTTCTGAGGATGAGGGGCATTTAAACTTCCAAAACTCTTGCTGGGCACCTGCGTTTGTCCTGGTTTTATGCAAAAAGCTCATGTTCTGTTTGGTTTTGTGGAAGAAATCTCAAACCTGGTAACCCTTCCATAGTTACCTGCACTGGAGCCCAGTTTTAAGGTTGTGCTACTTTTTGATCAGGAGCACATGACATGTCACCAACCTCTTCTGAGACATCAGATATTAAGCTTGTCACCCGCATTACAGTCGTAGTAACCTGTGCACCTGCCATTGTCACATCCATGTACAGTTTGTGCTAAGGTAATTGACTTGCTTTGAAGTTATAGATGTCCTAAGTAACAAGAGTGATATTTTATTGGCAACAAGATTCTGTTTGCACTGACTTTTCTCCTTATTTGAAAGAGGTAAGGGGTGCAAAAACCCCAAAAGGTCTTAAAAAAGAACCCCATCCAAGGTCTGAACTCACCTTTAAATAAGGGACCTTATAAAGAAATTTGTGAAACACCTCTTTTTATCTATATTGAGAGAGAATAAGGAAGTAGGAGGTCTTCAGTCACGTTTGCCTTTACAAAGTTCAGATGTGTTACATATTTGTGTTAAGAGAGGTGTGATTTATATGTACAGGTTAGCTGTTGGGATTAGATGCCTAAGAAGCCTTTTAGAGTCTTCATCTGAAAGGAACATTTTATGGCCTCAGCAGGCTTCCCTATGTTAGGGAGTGACTAACCCTATCCCACTGGAGAAGGGAGGACAGGAACAATTCTAGGATGCGAAAAGACAGGGACTAAAATGTAAACCATTTTCCTGCATTGTCTCAATTCATTCCTCTCTTCTCTGCCTCAGCTTCCTCTGAGAGGCAGAAATGACAGCAGTGCAAATACTTTGAATGGAAAGGCATTAGATTTGAAAGGAAAACAAAATCCCAGCAATTCCCAGGACACTCACCAGAGCATCCTGCTGCAAAGGGTGTTCCAGGGAACAGGGGCACCAGGTAAAAGCAGCACCTCAACAACCTCCTCGTTCTTGCCTAGTGAACTGCAAGGCACATTAGAAAACAGAGCTGTGCATTCACATGACCATATCATTTGAAAACCCATTCAGATTGCAAAGCCCAGATAAACACTTTGTTTAGCTGAGACAGAAACATCATCAAAGTACTGACAGAAAGCAGAAACTCATCAAAACCTTCACGCAAGATGATATCCAGTTCAAAAAGGCTCCAGTGGATTTAATACCACTGGGACAATCTTCCTGCATCTAAACTGGACACATGTAAGTGATGGCAATTATGCTGTATACTCCCAACTTCTTGTCAAGCTCCCAGTGCTTTATATCCACCTCAAGGCTTTTTTCCCCTCATACATTCAAGCAGTTCAAAAGCATTTGTTTGGCATTTGTTATTGTGCCAGTTGCTTATTCCTGGTGGTATCTAGTAGGATTAGGGAGATGCAGAAAGTGGGGATGCAGTGCTCCTGTAATACTTTGGGAGATTAAATGTTATCTTTGCAACATTTTAAAGCCTTATTCCATTTTGCACCGATTTATAATGGAATGATTTCCCCTCTCTCTTCCTTCCCCGCCTCCTCCTGTGTTTGAAGAGCGGCATGTCACCTTGAGAAACAGCATGTGGGATCTAGATGAGAGAGGCGGGAGAGAAAAGCTTTCAGGAGCAGATCTGTAGTCCTGTGGGAATCAAAAGTGTAAGTCTGAACAGCACAGGATTAACTGTAATCTCGGGTTTCAGTGTAAGAAGTAATGCAACTGTATGCTCCTTACACTCTTGCTAAAAGGAAAACTAGTTTTCTCCTTAGATAGGAAAGAAACATCAGCTGAGATTTATCATTTTATCTCGGAAGCAATTCCAAAGGTATCTAATACATTTGCAAGAATTCTGCTGTTAATGTAGCTACTTCCCTTTACAGGGAAGAAATAAGATAAGGGAATAAATAAAAAATAAATTATTTACTATAAGAATAAATAGCTTCTAGCAAGTTGAATGGCAGGGGGTTTGGAACTAGATGATCTTAAGGTCCTTTCCAACCCTAACTATTCTACGATTCTATGAATAGTGAGATATTAAGAAGCCCCACTGCCTTCTAGTTAATGAGAAGCATACCTAGAAGGAGCCCATAGATCCATTTATACAAACTACTAAAGAAATCAAGATACGTTACCTAACAATCCTGTTACAGCCTTGTTGATGTTCTTGTGTCTAAATGCAATCTAAATGACAGCAGATATAAGATATTGTTCTAGGCAGGGACATGCTGCTATAATGTATACCTCTGAAAGCCTTCATCCTTTCCCTGTGCAGAGCATTTGGAAAGGAAGAAGGAGAAGGGAAAGGAATGTTTAAAGAGACATAAAGGAAAGGGCATGCGTGCTTCACAGGAGGCACTACTTACTTTAATTTTGCCTCAGCTGCTTCCAGGTACTAAGCAGGGTACATTTAATTAGGATAGTGGCCAGGCTTCAGCTGGCTTTCAGCACTGACTTGCAGCTAAATAGGCTCGACCTACTGTGTGCAGGAGTCTCTTAACTACTCACACCTGACATAAGTTAGTGCTATCAGGAAGCAGTGTTATTCCCATGCTGCAGACACGGGCTGAGAGCTCTTAAGTGAAACCAAACCTCAAGTGCTTGGTCTGAGCCTTTCCAGCTCCAGGTTGTGGTTAAGAAGGGTTACCTCTTTACTCTGTAAGTCACTGAATCAGTTAATACCTGCATAGATTATTGTAAGAGAAAAAGAGCAGCTTTCAGCTGTATGGATTAGTTTGCATTTTAGCTCTAACTTCCTTAGACTTTTCTGAGTCCTGGCTCTTCTACCCTTTCTTTCCTCCACAGTTCTATACCTTGTTTTACCTTTTCTTCCAAACATGCGTTCTGCTGCATTTTAACTTCTCACTTTCCCAGTTATAATTTTGATCCATATGTAGGCAATTTTAATGGTCAAGAACAGCAACTAGTGAAATGTTAAAGCTGCTAGAATGAGCTGAACTATGCAAGCTGACAGTTAAGTAAGAAACCTGCCTTTTACCTATTTACTTCAGCAGCTCCCGTAGCAGATGCTTCAATTTGCTATCAGTAGGCAGACACTCAGCATCATTCTAAAGCCGAGATTCCCATCCATCCTCCTCCACTGATCTTTGGGAGCATTTGTCTTGAAAGAGTCATTCATCCTGAATCCATCTCACTCAGCCTCTCTATTATGCCATTTTATTAACATCTGTGATGTGACTGAAGTATTCAGGGTTTCATTCATAACCTGTACAAAACCCAGCTACAGACATAGCTGATAAATGAAGCTCCAGGTTCTACATGAAATGTTATTACATAATACATCAGTTTTATGTCAGAGCTACTGATGTTTTTATGGCCTCTGTATTCAAAGGAATGTGCCTGTACTCACAGGGGCTTCATAATTTGAATAGCAAGCATCTTTTAGATTGACAAAGTAATTTATAAAACCTGCATCATGACTTAAGGCTAGTTATATAAATGAGATGTTTTTCTTGAAGTGAGAATTGCTGTTTCTTTCTGGTGATGCATGTGGTCTGCATGTTCTCCAGAGAAACTTCTAATCCCTAACAGTATCCCGAAAATAGCATTATGCTAACGAAGACCATTTTTACTTGCAATCCTACCCAATTAAGTTTGAGCAATGGCTTTTTGCATATGAACATACGTAGCTTAATGTCTTAAGCAATTCCTTTCTCATGCCATAACCAGAATAAGATCCCACAGATTCTGAGGCATAGCACCTGAAACAGCTCTTTTGAGTCATGACAAAATGAGCATCCCATACTTTGGCACAGATAGCATGAATAGTAAAGGTTGAGATACAGCAAAGGGTCAACATTCTGAGCCCTCTTGGTAGACCTGAGCAACACTTTGTTAAGCTAAAGAAAACAAGTCAAATATTAATAAGCAGCTGCTGGTTTTGATCTAAAATATGTTTTTAAATGCCTCTTACATGCATCTCTCAGGTGTAAATTAAGGAAAACTGTACTGAAGAAATGGAGGTGATCAGTTGCAAGCAATGGCAGATTTGATGAATTAACTCGAACTCTCTTGTTACTCCAGTTTTTCCTGCAGGTCCCCTCTTCTGAATTGATCGTGTTTCCTTTTTCTTTGCCAAAATGCTGACAATCTGAACAAAGGCACACCCAAGCAATGTTCATGCTGGACATCACACTGCATTCTCTCTTGCTGTCCTTGTTACCCAGATGCAACGGAAGTATGTCACATAATTAAGGCCGTGTCTTAAACCTTCAGTGTGACAAAACTGTTTTGCAGTGCTACTCAGATGTGGAAAACAGGGAGCCTGGAAGACAGTTCAGTCAGTTTAGCACTACAAACTCCTCAACCCTAACCTGTTTAATGATACATTGCTTCAAGTTTCACTGCGACTCCACTGTCTTCTGTTAACCCTTTTATTCTAATGTGCCACAAAAACGTGAGAGGGATTTAAGGCTGCTTTGGGAAAATGGTTGAAAAGACTTGAGTCCATCTCAAATCCTAAAAATATTCAAATGGGAATGTTTCCCACTGACTGCTGATGGTGAAAATCAGGGAACAAATTCCCTTTTGATGTGAGATATCTAGGAATGGTCCAGAGTCACCTTTTCCTTCTACTGAAGCAGGGAGGGTCTTACTGGCTCAGCACATTCCCCTCCGAGTCTGTTGCAATCTCTTGTTTGGTAATAGGGGGCAGGAACTTTCCACAATTGAAACTTTTACTCTGTTCCCATTAAATACTATGTTTTGGTCTCCTTTAATATCCAAAAAGAAGAAAGATGAGCTTTCAAAATGCTTAGAGTTGTTTCATTATCTAAGAGAAACAGATGTTAAGATTTAAATAACTTCAAGTGGCCATTTAAAGATCTGCAATGCATTCAGTCTTTTCATATCATTTAACTGCTATGTGACTCATTCAATAGCTGTGAGATAGTAGAAGCATTCCTAAATTAATGACAAAGTCACTAGGAGCATTCTAGTAGGTTGATGGAGATAACCTAGCTACACTCTCTTCAGCTTACTGTTTCATGTATAGCACTTCAATGCAATGCTATGTCACAGCATTTGCATTCTAGATTCTGGAGAGGGAACATCAGCTTTGATAAGCAGGTTCAGATGGCAGGGAGGTTGGAACTAGATGATCTTAAGGTCCTTTCCATCCCTAACTATTCTATGATTCTATGTTAGCGTGTTCCAGCTTTCAGAAACATGTAAACGATGGGGGGAAAGGTGCCATTGATAGGCTTGGTAGCTTGCTTCTGAAGAAGCAAAGGTAACTAAAAGATACTTTAGCTCTATGCTTTCTCAAGAGATCACGTGAAAAGAGCTTAATAGGTGTTTCCTATCATCCTCCTATCAAAGGAGCCCAGAACCTTTATTTAGTAGGGGGAGAGAACACAAAGGACTTACCTATTATCAGCTTACTTTTAGCTCTGTCTCTGGCACTTTGCAACCACAGACAAACACAGTCTCTCCTCCAGTGGGTTTTCTGCCCTCAGAGAAAGGAAACTGCTGAGTGGACAAAGCAGTAAATTACAACAGTGACAGGATTTTACATAAACATTATAGTAGTTGTGCATGTAAGCAGCTGAGCTGCTCTGGAAGCGTGACACTGAGAACTGGAACGGAAAGAAATGCATACGTGTGTATACATGCTTATGCATGTATACATATATATCTACGCATACGTACATGTGCAAATGTATATCAGTCCAGAACACTTTAAGTACAAATAGTCATGTAGGTGAATTGTGCAATAGTTAGGATATAGAAAAGTTTTATCCTTTATACCTATTTTCATGCTTTTGCAGCAATGTTTGGCACACAGTGTAAAAGGGACGGTCCTTACCTACAGCACCTATTTTTTAAAACAGCACTCCTCTGTCTGGCATCCCAGAAAATTTAACAGCCTTACCTAAACTTCACTGTAATAACTTAGTTCCAAGAAAATGTACCTCCAAATCCTTTAAGGTATACCTTTACCACTGCAAGAATAAAGTAATGCATTAAATAACTTAATGCTTCCTTTGTGTTCTTCCCAGCTTCAAAGAAAATCTCCACCTGCTAGATCACATTCACAGCCATCAAGGGATTCCTCAGTATATGTGGACATGAATATTAGAAGGCTGAGTACCAAGTGTGAAAGATGAATGACCCTGAACAAAACTGAACAACCAGAGTTCTCCTCCTCATCTTTCTGTGTGTTCCTAGGAAAGTTATAAAAGCAGATGTAGTGCATTTTGTATTGAAAACCCTACTGATTTAGCACTGCATACAAGTAGCACAAGCCTCACTTGTGGCTTTTTCCTTGAGAGCCTTAGAGTTGGATTTTGCATAGCAACTTGCAAGCCAGGCTCAGAGCCAACAGGGTACTCCAGTTTCCTGGAATTAAGGCAAACACCAGGTCTTATGGATGTAAAAGGACTAGTTATTTTACTGCAAATGTCAACCTCCTTAGAAGTTTACTGTAGATTTCAGGTTGTTTTTGTTCTTTGGCCTCAACAAAAAACCCTGCCTTTCCTTTTAAATGCTCTAGTGTGAATTATCTTAACAAGTCCTCATCAGCTCTTTTCTGCAATAGAAATAATGGAATCCCAAGCTGAATGGGTGCAGGTAGTGTCTGCATGCTGCACTGATCACCCAGCTGATCCAGTGGGCACTTCTCACAGCAGCAGGGTGTTTCTTTAGACCTACCATTCAGGTCAAGTACTAGCTGGATGTTTGATTTCAGTATGCCTCCGTCCATGAACACTTGCGATTAGACGCTATGGTTCTTTCCCATTTGATTCAAACAGTAGGTAGTACCTCTGGAAGGTGTTGATGCTCTTAAAAGATAGCTAGAAGCCCAAAATTATGGACCAACCTCATAGCTCCTTGCAGGACAATCCATCAATATGCAGTAGTCATTGAACACTGCAAATCACTGTTTTATTCTTTCCCCTCCTGCTAAAATAAGGAGCTGTTATTCACTAGCACCAGAAATAACTACCAGCTCGTATAATTCCTGTCAGTTTCTATTAGCCAGCATTTGGTAAAAGTAGTCAGGAATTTGCATACGTACATGGATTTGAGAGAGCTGCCCTGCATATTTTATGCCATGGACTGTATTCCATGCTGTTGTCTTCCACACTCATTTGCTGTTGGATGTCACAGAGCAATGCCTGTTGGATGTCACAAGCAATGACTTGACTGGGAGCCATGACAGCCTAGACACACTACACAACACCTAGTATGGAAACAGCTAATAGACCAAGAGACAGGCAATTCTTATGGATCTCTTTCATTTCTACCCCTCCAGTGAAACAGGATTTATGTCACCCTTGTAAATATAAGGATTTGAAGTTAACACATACAACAATATTGGGTTGCTAGCGTGAGAAACCTATTCAAAAGGTAGCTTTGCATGGAACTGCATTTTACTATACATGGTGAAACACTGAAACAGGTTGTCCAGAGATGCCCCATCCCTGGAAACCTTCAAGGTGAGGTTGGACAGGGCTCTGAGCAACCTCATCTACTTGAAGATGCAGGGGTGTTGGACTAGATGACCTTTAAAGGTTCCTTCCAACCCAAACCAGTCTATGATTTAGAGGATAAAGAGGAAGAAAAGAAGACAGAGGAAGAAATGAGTTGTCTTCTCTACTTAAATTTTCCTGTTACAACACATATTTCTTGCAAAGCAGAAAGGGAGCAGATTAGGTAAACCAGACATTCCCTTCAGTCAGACAATTTCCAACCTTTGTCACTGCTGGGGTAACAGATTCTTGCAATAGCCAGCATTTACATAGTACTGTCATTTTTACACTGGATTTTGGTATTTGTGTGATCTGTACACATGTCCCTCCACTGCCTTCTTTTCCATGTATGTTTAGGCTTCAGACAAACTCTGGAAGCAAACCCAAGCATTTTCCAAATGCAACTCCCTTTCAAGATTTCAAATTGATGTAAAAGCAGGTTTGCTCTTTGTGCTCCCTCCTATGGTAGCACAGTAATGAACTAAGTGCTAGAGCCAAGAAGAGCAGAGCTGGAACTGTAGCTGCAAAAAGATACAGTGTCCTGGGTTGCCAGCACTGACCAAATAATGAGAGCTCATAAAGGCTGAATGAAATGGAAATGATAATACCTGCCATAAGATGTGGCATTTCAAAGGTTCACATCCCACCTTTTCTGGGTTCAGAACAGCTTACTGAAGGGGACATTCATTTCCCCTGCTGTGCTCTGCTCAAGCCATCCACGTGAAGGGCATCCTGTCAGCAGCTCTCTTGGAGCCTGCTCTGTTCGCTACAAGCCAGTTTACTTCTTCGCTATAAATCATCATTCCAAATGAAAGTGTTGGTGAAGGAGAAAGCAGGATTCACATATTGTTCTCACAACTCTCAGGAGGAAAGGACTTTTGAATTGGTTCCCTTTTTTAGTCTAGAATTGCCATGGTAACCCTTCTTTGTGTGGATGTCGCTGGTATCTATCTCCTCCACCAAACAACTCTGTAAGTCTTTTGTGTGGCTCCTGGTTAATGAGTTCAAGCTTGCTTTACTTGGAGCTCTTACAGTTGCTTGCTTTCTGACCCTCAGAAGGGAGCCGATTTCTCATTCTCTTCCCCAACCTGAGTTACTCTTAGGAATTCAAAGGAGAACGACTAAGTTGCAAGATACTGGCTGAGAATTACTCACGTGGGGCTGAAATCAATAGAAATCATGCTGCCAAGACCCCCAGGAGGAAATCAGTTTTCCAGGACACCGTATCTCCAGCCACACACACCTTTTGCTATCAGGACTGCTCAGGTACTGCTATAAGGAGTCTGCACAGTGTGGCTAGCTAGCCTTTAATTTCTGCAGGAAGCTTAAATACAGGTTTTAGTCTCACTTTCTTCTAACAGAGCTGAAATAAGGGATAGGAGTAGAGGGCAGAATTGAGATTTGAAGAGGGTATGGTGAATTGTATCAGCTTGAATTGCAAAGGTTTAAATGGCCTTATCATCCAGCCAGGCCACTGATAGGAAGAAACTAGGATATTCACTAGGTAGCAGCACTGATAACAAAGGTTGTGTATTATGAAATGACCTTTCCTTGTACCTTTGGCATTTATCTTCTTCACCATTATCCAAGTCCTCTAAATTGCCTGCGTTCAGCACTTGTGAGGCACAGAATCTGGCCTCACAAATGCCTCTGTGATTTCCGAGACCGTTCTCACCCACTGACTGCCCCAGTGCTGCTCCCTGGAAGCTGGGCACATCACTTAATGCCCCAATAAAAGCGTTTTCCTCCAGTGTGCTCTCTGGCTGGTAGACAAATATTATCATGCAGAAGCAGGCAGGGGTTTGAACAGTGAGAAGGGAGCAGACACCAGTTCACTGAAGCCTTCAGCAAGTCACTTAACATCTCAACAGGGGTTAACCAGTTACAGTACCTGCTAGCTGCCTCCTGCAAGTAAGGGATGGAAATGTTCCAACTCCTGGAGAGCTTGCCTTCACCTGCTCAAAGCACCAACAGAAGATGTCCCTTTTCTTCCTCCACCTGCCTTCCTTTTCTCATGAATTCACCACACTTCTCTTTTCCTGTAACTCGTCACATCTCATTTCAACAGTGATCCAAATCCTTCTTTCCTTTCACTTTTGGGTCCTCTTTTTTATGGACGTGTTCCCCTTTGACCCAGGTAACTTCAGTGCTGTTCATTGAGTATACATCTTTTGTAGCCTTAATAACTGCTCCTTGCCCTGTATTTTTCCTCTTCCCTTACATTACATTCTCTAATCATCTGCACTAAACTGAACCCAGCAGATTGTTCTGTTTCTATAAAACAAGGTTTGTAAGAAGAAAACCCTTCTTACTAAATCAACTGATTCATGGAGTGGAAAAAAGTACCCCTAGATAGCACCTTGCTATCTAGAAGATCACTTTGGGGGTTTTGCCCCAACCGGAATAACCAGTCTAAAACTCTCTCTCTTGTTTGCATTCAGACTTCATTCAATCTGTCCATACCTATTAGAAGTCAAAGAAACTTAGAGATGGAGCTTTAAATATGTAACTGCAGCAGTAGGAATTGACCAGCTGCTGGCTGGCAAAGGGTGGTTCAAGGAATTAATTGTACTCTCTGGATTCCAGTGCATAAGCTGTGTACATGGCAGATGGACTTTTACAGTAGGAAAAGATGCTGCAAGTTGCATAAAGTTGGGGCAGGGAGGGAAGGGCCATCAAAGATGAAACAAAAAATAGATGCTCCTATAAACTTCATGTAACACGAAGCCTCCTGAACTTGGGCTTCATTTAGCAATGGAATACCATCCTGTATAAACTTATTTTCCCATTAGTGACTTCTGGAATGTCTCAGCAGTAAGTGGTGCTGGTGTACAATAAAAAAGGCAGCCTTCTGCTTCTGTAAAAGATAAAGTAAGGTGATGCTCCTTTTTCCATATATCACCAAGCAATAACAGAATAGAGACAGGACACTAGATGAGGCCCAGGAATCTGTGAAGGTCTCACTGTTCCCGTCAGAGGTCACTGAAGGCAAAACTAAATTAACTAATGTAGGGACTCTCCTTCGTGCCCATTCTGGCACTGAACAAGAGGTTCAGATGAAGGAGAACCAGCCAGCGATGAGGACACAAGACTGAAAATGCAGCAATCCTCCATAGCAGAGGGGTCAGGTGAGGCTGACTGAGATCCGGAGAGGCAGTGAGTGAAGGGTACTCTAGAAACGCTTTCCTCACTTCAGGGTGAAGCCAGATTTCTAAGGTGAAGGCAGTGCAGAGTGCCTGGGAGCTGGCAGCAAAAAGGACCCTCCTGACCCACTCCCACATGGCAAACTGTGTCACTGGGAAGCCCCTGAAGTTTGTGGCGTGTTTCCAGCATGGAGCACATAAAGCTGTCAGGGGAGGTTGTCACACATCATCCAGCGTTCAGACGGGAGACCACGTCTGCAGAAGCTCAACGTGTTTTTCTAAGCTAACACTGAAAGAAACTGTGACAACACTAAGGATTAGGGGGGGCAGCTAATATATTCAGCAGACATACCTATGTGTATCGAGGGTACCAAATCATCCTGGGATTGCTGATGGATGGGACAGGCCATGTACAGATAAAACATGCTGCCTTCTCTATCACCACCATTAGCAATGGGAGTCAATAATCAACATACCTTGACAACCAAAACCCAGATAAAGCTTGCATTCAGCCACCAGCATCTTGACTAAGAAGGAAAATGAAGAAAAGGCTTAGTATACAAAGAGCTCATTTTCTTCTGCATCAGTAGATGGTGCTGTGTATATTCTAGCACAGCTTACTTCTGAGAAAGTGCTTCTCTAAAGTGCTTTTCCTACACGCCCCCCTTTCCATCTCCTTAAATTGCCAGACCTTCTTCCCTCTCAAGTGGCTGGACAATAATCATATTAGCACTCAATGGGTTCAACCGTGAACTTTAGATCAGTCTGTCATGGCAAATAACCAAAGGAGTCAGAGAACATGCAGGCTTTCTGTGCTGCCCTGGAAGGCACCACTCGGTAAATGCTAATGTGATCTTCCCTTTCTAAGTGCCCCTGAATGCATCTCGCCACAGTTCTGTGCTGAGCAGCAGATGACACCCACCTGACAAAGCCCAAACACAGTGCGTGTGAGTGCACAGTGTTTAGAACCAGCATAGAGATTTGACACATTAGAGACACATCCAAACCACCCTGAATGCTTTTGTACCACCACTTACTCCCATTAGGCTACCAGAACCTCAAACACCCTAAACTGTCACACTCAGATCAAATTGGCAAGGGCAGAATGAGGGAGGACACATCCTGCAAACCCCACATGAATACCAGCCCTTTTTCTGGTTCCCCAGAACAGAGGCAGCTGTGATCCAGCCAATGGTAAAACCAGCTGTCCACAGGCAGGCACAGATGCCCTTGTCCTCTGGGAAGGCAGCATCCAGTCTCCTCCCTGAAACTCAGGGAGGTTGTGGAATATCATGCAGTCTGTAAATAGCCTCAAAGGCATGACGAAACAAACAATTTCTGGGATAATAGGGGGAAAATAAGCCCAAATATACACACATAGATCAAGGAAGTTGGAAGCTTACATAAAAGTGCTATAAATGATGCAGAACTGCGCAGGACTCTGTCCTTTCCCATTTGCCTTTTAAGATTATAGCCTTCCACACTAGCATTCATTTTTCTCATGGCTTCCTATTGAGTCTGGCACTAGAAGTTGCTCTAAAGACAATGTATTGTTAAGAAATGACCTGGAATTAACCTATGCCACAAGATGCATTCAGCCCATGACGACAATGGTAAGCCCACAAACCACGAAGAGTGGCACCGACACCACTGAGGTAGCAATACAGTGCAGTGCTTGTCAATCAGCTTTCTTAACAGAGGGGAAAAAAGCAACCAACTAAACCAAAACCAACTCAAAATATACCCCCAAAACCCAAGGAGGTATCTGTTCCATTTGCTGTTGCCTTAATTTCATAGCAAACCTGGACAGGGTTGTTATTCTTCAGAAGCCTGAGACTGAGTCCATCTCTGGCAGTGAAGGAAACCCACAATGAACCACATGGAGAAAACTAAGTTATCCTCAAGAATCAGCTCCTCCACAGATGCTCTGTGCCCTTGGCAGGAGGTGGGGTATTCCCTCAGAGCAGCTGAGAGGCAAGCAGCTGGGATATGAGTCTCTTTCCCAAGTGGCAAAATTCAACACATCCACAGATTTTTCCACATAAACGGATAAGGTTCATATGTCCAGTACAGGTTTCTGACCTGCTGCCCCTGCCCTGGCACAGTCCTTCCATATGGACTCAGTTTTGCTCTTGCAGTGGGCCTCACAAAGGTTTCAAGGGCACCACCATCCAAGGGTCAATGCCCCGGCTACTTTAAAGCAGCATGTCCTGCATCGTGGGCACCTTTGTTAACTGTCCTTTACTGAAATGATTCCAGTTCTGCTCTGTGTCTTTCTCCCACCTCTGCCTCTTTATTCCTTACCTCTTCCTCATCTTAAATCTTACCTCTCTTTTCCCCTGCAGTATTACACAAAGATCCATGCTCCCATTCAATCTTTGATGCAACGGGTTCATCATTAAACTCAAGAATCCATAACCAGGGCAATATCCTGAGAGCAAAGGAATTAAACTTCAAAGGGCTGCACAGGGACTCAGGAACTCCCTGCCCCAGCCTGCATTTTCAGTATCTCTTTCTGAGCTAGAACATTCAACCTGAGAAAGCACTGATAAATATGGTTTGGCACTCAGTGCACTCTGCTTTTTCCTTTGTCACTCTAACGAAGCACCACAAACCACAATTCTTTACTACCAACAGAAGCCATGTACCTGATAGCCCAGAAAATCCTTTCCTGTACCTTAAGCATCTGTCTCAGAACTGCCATCCTGCTTTGGTAAACTGAATTGGGTATCCTGACCTGACATTTACTGTACATACATATTGGTTTGTTTTCACTCCATGCTTTGCTCTCTCAAGTTAAGCCACCCTTTGAACAGGGATGGGAGGAGCAAATGGAAACAAAGGCGGATGAGACAATAAACTGTCATTGGCAAAAGACTCCAGCTCCTGCTGCGGAATTGGGCCTGGTTCTGTGCTTAGACAGAAAGATGAGAATAGAACAGAGCTGGCCTGAAAGAAAGAAGCTTGAAAAGCTCTCCAAATTAACACAGTTCTCTGCTGGAAGGGTCTGAAGTTCTGGCTGCTCAGCTTACTATAAGAAAGTCTTCACACAGGACAGATGCATGTGTTGACCACTGTAAAATCCTCTAAATAAACCTTAGTTTGGGTTAAGGTAGCAGAAAAAGATGCTCGCTATAAATCACAGACATTTGACATAAAGCAGCAGCTCTTGATCCCACTTTTGGGTAACAAACATCTTCATCTACAGCTACAGCAAGGCGGATGCCAATGAACTGCTGACCTCAGTGTGCTGGTGAGGGGAGGGAGGGATGTGGCTGATGCGTACAAAGTAACTGCAGTACAGTAATACAGCATCTCTCTGGCTGCTGAAGCTGGTTTGCTTTAAGAAGTGCCAATTGCATGGATACATCCAACTACTTGGCCAGCATTTTCTAAGGTTTGAAGGTTTGCATGCCCTCCCCTGCAGCTCCTAATAGGAGACATCAGTGACATGCTGCTGAAGGCTTATGCATGCAAACAACCCTCTTCTTTCTCCTGTTAGCACTGTCAGGTCTCTCATACGGGGTAAGACACCCTTGCCCAATTGTGGCCCATCACATGCTTCATCATCATTAGAGCTTTACCTTGTGAATCAGTGCAGGAGAGGCACTCCAGCCCTGCGCTGCAGCTAAAGAGGCAGGTCAGGAATGAGGGCTCAAAATGTAGCCTGCCCACAGCAAGCTACTAACTGTGCAGCTCAGGGCAGGAATCCCTCACCCCCTTCAGGACCAGGATGGTCAAAGCAGCAGATGTCACATTGGGAAAGCAGAGATGTAAAGGAGATACTCTAAGTACTCTTGCCACGCATTAGTGAAACTCCTTATACTAGTGCTCTCCTTTGCTTCTCCAAACTTAAAACTTAACCACATAAATCATCAATACAACATATTTAAAAGCACTGGCTTCAAAGTGAGAAATACAGGTAGTATTTCAAGGTTACTTTGTCAGGCTCCCTACAGCCACAGGGAAATATTACTAAGTTGATATGTAAGCCACGTTAAAAGCCTCCTAGGTAGGGTAGAAACTCCTTGACTCCAGGAATTTTAGAAGTACTAGTATAACACCCTTCCTGAAATCCTGGACACATTTAGCTTTAAACACATTAAATATCCAGATCTGTACTGCAATAAATCAGATGTGAATTAATGCTTTCAGCAAGTCATTGCAGGTCTGAACTTGCAAATATAGAACTGTTCAGGAGAAAAGCAGAGCCAAGACTCTGAATATGCATCCTAGATTTGTGTGCACAAAGAGGAAAAAGTTACTCCAGTGTATGGAGGAAATCATGTTTCTTCTCTACTCATGAGAAGCCAACCTGCATTCCTTGTTCAGTGATATCCTTCCATCATGGCTTTAAACAATCTCACAGAGCTGCTGCTGGCTAAGAGGTGTATTCTGTATCAGAACTCCCTGCAGTTTGATGTTGGATGCAGGATCATGCTGTCTATACATGCACAACATTTATGGATTCCACTTGATAAAGTGTTTGATACTTTTCAAGGATAGACAGTCCAGTAAGAAGTCTTTACATCAAGCCTTAAAAAGCACTTCAGTACAGATTCATTTCTGTATGCCTTGTCTCTGGATTTCACAAGGATGATGAGGGACTGCAGCACCTCCTGTATGAAGACAGGCTGAGAAAGTTGGGGCTGTTCAGCCTGGAGAAGAGAAGGCTGCGTGGAGACCTCAGAGCAGCCTTCAGTATCTGAAGGGGGCCTATAGGGGTGCTGGGGAGGGACTCTTCATTAGGGACTGTAGTGAGAGGACAAGGGGTAATGGGTTAAAACTTAAACAGGGGAAGTTTAGATTGGATATAAGGAGGAAATTCTTTCCTGTTAGGGTGGCACTGGAATGGGTTGCCCAGGGAGGTTGTGAATGCTCCATCCCTAGCGGTGTTCAAGGTCAGGTTGGACAGAGCCTTGAGTGAAATGGTTTCGTGTGAGGTGTCCCTGCCCATGGCAGGGGGGTTGGAACTGGATGATCTTAAGGTCCTTTCCAACCCTAACTATTCTATGATTCTATGATTTCAGCATTGCCTAAGCTGAATGGATGGGCACATTGAAATATGATTGATAGCAGGCAAAATAGATCGGTGTCAAGCCACAGCATTAGTTTAGGAATCACTCATCCAATTTGTATCTGTTTAACCAGTGCAATAGAAACCTTTATGAGCTACAAATGGCCTCAGCCAGAGTTGGGTTTTTTTGGTTTGTTTGCCTCAATCAAACAAGCTATCAACAGGTTTATTTTAAAGAATGTCCTTAGCCTCTAGCTATGGAGTAAAAAACGCTGGGTTTTGCATGTCAACAGCATTATCAGTGGAAACTTTTGATGTATATTGGAAGTCAATGGTGGTTAATAGAAAAGCAGTCTTATAGATAGAAAATTCTAACTTCCTTTTTTGCACTCCAGTTTTGTTACTGCTGCTGAGCTGTAGCACAACTCCAGGAAAACTGGTTCAAGGCACATCAGAACTTGCCACATCCGTGCAGCTAAACAACCCCCTGTGAACACAGTGTGAACCCTCTGTCCCACAGTGTAAAGTCACGATGTTTATGCTTCAAACACAGAATAAAAGCATTCATAGAATCATGGAATAGCCAGGGTTGGAAAGGACCTTAAGATCATCCAGTTCCAACCCCCCTGCCATGGGCAGGGACACCTCACACTAAACCATATCACCCAAGGCTCTGTCCAACCTGGCCTTGAACACCGCCAGGGATGGAGCTTTCACAGCTTCCCTGGGCAACCCATTCCAGTGCCTCACCACCCTAACAGGAAAAAATTTCCTCCTTATATCCAATCTAAACTTCCCCTGTTTAAGTTTTAACCCATTACCCCTTGTCCTGTCACTACAGTCCCTAATGAAGAGTCCCTCCCCAGCATCCCTACAGCCCCCCTTCAGATACTGGAAGGCTGCTCTGAGGTCTCCACGCAGCCTTCTCTTCTCCAGGCTGAACAGCCCCAACTTTCTCAGCCTATCTTCATATGACAGGTGCTCCAGTCCCTGATCATCCTTGTGGCCCTCCTCTGGACTTGTTCCAACAGTTCCATGTCCTTTTTATGTTGAGGACACCAGAACTGCACACAACTGTATTTTACTGTATTCAGTTAAGAGATGAAAACCTGAATGGTCAGCCTTTACCACAATTCACTCCCCTGCCCAGTAGCTGCAATATCCAGGTTGTGACTGGCTAAACCAGAATTGCTTCCAAGAGCTACAGCAAATAATTCAGTCTCCTCTCCACTTTAGCCTGGTGCTATAACTCCTAAAATAAAGTTTCACTTCAAGTACAGGTTAGAGCAAGGGATAAGACTGATGCTTTATGCAGGATGCTTGGCTCACAGCAAAGATGAACAGCTTTAAGCATGCATGTAGTCAGGTGCTGAGAAGAAAATAAAGCTCAGTGCACAAAGATCAAAGAGTAACACTAACTTGTAGTTAGTGTAGCAAGTAACTCCCTTGCTTGCCTCATTTAATTTTCAAGCTTCAGGGGTTAATCTACATCTCTGTACCCCTTTTTTGCCTTCCTAATGTGTCACTCCCTGTTGGGGAGGTGTAGATAAGGTTGGAAAATGGCTTGCTCTACATATTTCCTCCACTTGAAGGGAATGCTATCAAGTTTCTGAGCTCCATTTGGAAAAACCTTTCTTTTCAGCAGCTACAGAAAGTGGCCTAAGTAGTATTCTACAAGCTACATATTTTGAGCACACTTTCTCCTAAACCATCAACCAGTTTTAAAGACACAAATGCCATCTATTTCTACAGTGCTCACACAGAGGGGAAGCACTGCTGGATGCTTTGGTGTCATTCAACTCCCATCCAGTCACACTCTTTGACACAGAGCTGAGCCTGCAGACCTGTACATCAGTGGTGATGTGGAAGGATGTGGGGTCCTTTTACTCAGCAGTTAAATCAGCATCTGAACAGAAATATCTAAATAGTAACCAAGCTGCACAATTGCCTGTTGCATTTAAATGCTACATAATCTTGCTCTTCAGGTTATAAAAGGAGAAAAGCCACTCATGCAAATATTTGTGCATCTCTGGACAGTGCTACAAATAAAGTACTGACTAAGCAACATAGCAAGAATTTACTGGCACCAATAAAAGCATGTAGAGTAACTCTTTCCTAAGCATCCACTATGGCAGTGGGAGCTGCACACACACACAAAAGATGACAAAAATACTCTTAAGCAGCATATTCTCATAAAAGAAAAAAGCCTTTAAGTAGTCAGACTCAAAACAAGAGTTATTAAGCACAGGACATGAATGGAAGGACCATAGTAGCCTAGATTAGAAGCAAAGCAATAACCATAGGATTATTCTGCTGGTTTATTAATCTGAAGTGGCAAAACCAGCATGCTTAGAGATGGTCAGTTTTCAGCAATGCCATCCTTCTGAGAGATATGTGCTTGTTAGCCAGGAAGCTGAGTGAAATGTCATGGTGCTTCTGTTGGGAAAGCTTCCTCCCGCTGAGGATACAGCATTTGTGCATGAGAATAAAGCCACCCATGGCACCCAATAGGGTCCGTGACTGCATTTTCCAGCTATTACATGGAGACAAGTCCATGCCTTGCCTTTTCCACGCAGAAACACTAATTCAAGAGTCTCACGCCTAAAGAAAACACCTTAAGCGTATCTAATACTTACTTTGACCTCTGTGAAATGCCAAAATGTGCATGTGAGTGTCAAATAATTACTTTATGGCCTGGCAGCAAACGTTTTGTGGGACAATACAGCCATTTTTCATGCACCTCTGCTCTCTTTCTGCAAGTGCTAACAAGTCACTGACAGCTCATACTACAAGGGAGCTAGACACACTTTGCTGTGCCCAAATGTGCTGCTGAACAGGAAGTAGTAAAAAAGGTTCTAACAGCCATGGATGTGGTGAGACGAGCACTGTTATCTGCTTACCAGTTATTTCTTTAAATAGAGATGCAGCCACAACACTATTAAGATGAAAGGCTCTGTAGCTGAGTGATTCAGTTCAAATGCACTACTCCAACGCATCACTGACCACTTTTCAAGGGTTACCTTCAGAGTCATTGTTTCAAATCTTCATCTTAACCTACATGTGCCCTAACTAGATCTAAGCAGTCCTTTGGCTGCACTGAAAACGTACCTTGGCTTACCATTAAATATTCCTCATCACTGTTTCTGACTTCCCAGACACGTGCATGAATGCCTCCCTTGACTCCCAGGGCTGTGGTTCTCCTGCTGCCCTCTGGCATCTATGTCACATTAGAGGAACAGGGTCCCTCTGGGTTAAAACGCAGGAAGGATTTTAGAGGAGAAAACCACATAGTTTAAATGCTTTTACCTTCATTGTCATGGCAAAAGGAGATGGGAGCAGACACACAGAAGGCAGAGTCTGACTTCTAACCCCCACTAAGACTGTCTAGCCTAGGTCTTCAGCACCTTTCAAGGAGCTCAGACTTCCTGTTGTGTCCGCAAGAGGAGCAGACCAAAGTCCAGTTAAGACCCAACATGAACCATGCTGTGGTAACATACACTTCAAGAAGTGGCAGAAGAGACTGAGAGCTCAAACCTAGAGACAGCAGCCTGAGTTACAATGATTCAGTAACTGTGATGCTAGTTAAACAACACTGGAGCGCAGGTGTTGTTTTGCTCAAAGCAAGGGTTATCTTCATTCAAAATTGTATCTGGGAATACTTCACTTAAAGCAGAGCAAATTGAGCTCACTGCAACAGAGAGGACAAGCTTTTGGCATTCTCTTAGCCAAACACTTAAGCCAGAAGCAGTGGGTGAGAAAGTCCACTATGAAGGCTAAGCTGGTTAAAGGGCGTACTGCAGAACTGGAATCAGCTTCATCACTTTAGCATGAAGCACAGTTGAGCGAGGAGTCGGGTATTAGCTCAGTCTTACACTTTAGGAAGGCACTAAGACTGCTAAGGGAGATTCTCTACAAGGCTCCAGAGTTTGGGTTTTCTATGCTAGCTTTAACTGAGCTGCATGGACACTCTCACAGGAGTCCCAAACAACTTTTAAAAGCATTTACAAGCACAAGCTCAGTAGTTTTGGAGCAATATCTTGCACTAGGGTCAATGGTGGCAGAGTTGCAAGCTTGTTACAAAGCACGGAGGGCAGCCCATTGGCTTCACTAGGGAGTCTCACACGAGGAATAGTTGCAGGATCAGCTCTTTGACTTCCCAGGGGAAAATATTCGCTCACGCACTTTGTTAAGTGTGTCAAGGGGGAATTATAATAATCCTGAAAGCAGGTAAATGGATTATAGCAACTTTAATAGGACATCCATTCTTCTTGTGGCTACTGAAAGCATTATCAGTGGAGATTACACCTCTCTTAGGATATAGCATGTGTCTGAACAGAAAATAAGATCCACTGAAGTCAATGGAAAGGCCACACTCCTGCTGGTTTTGGATGAGGTGGCATCTGTTCAGTTTTCTCTCTGCTAGTTATGCAGACTGCTCAGCTATCTCACAGCACACAGCACAGAAACCCCACCTCGAGCTGCACACGTGTGCAGTTTTAGCTTTCAGTGGAAATTTCAACAGTGCAGAATTGCCCAGATAAGAAGCTGTCTCTTTACAGCTTGCGATAATAAGGTTTTGCAGCATTCAGAAGAGAAACCTGTGGTTTCTCCACAGGAAACCCATGATACTGTTTGTAATAAGAGCCATAATTTCAGGGGCAGCAAATGCGCTTAACACTGGTTTGAGAAAATGGTGAAATTCAGGACTTTGTCTACAATGCACAAATAACACTGATATCTTAAAGACATTAAGTACAGATTTCCCTGCCAGGGTCAGCAGAGCTCTCTGCAGCCTTTGAGGCTGGCATGAAAGGCCTGGCTTTTTCTGGCAGGTATTTTACGCCAGCCTCTCTTCTGTAGCATCGTTGCTCATTTATGTTCACTACACAAAAAGCACCAGGTCTGCACCTGCAAACTAAGCAAAGCCCACGCACTAAGCTCAAAAGAAGAGTTCCACTCCTCCGATGTGTTTGTGAGATTAGAACCAGAGCAGACTCCACTTCAGCATAAGCTCCCCTCCAAACACTTCTGCTGTAGTTCCTTGCCCCAGCAAAGCCTTGAAGATTCATTAATAACAAACCTAAGACAGCACATTCCATACTTCAAACAGAAAAGGCATTTACATCTTGCAGGAATACCTACGCTTTCCAAGACTTTACTACGGTCGGTCTCGCTTTCATTCTTTGCAAGGGGGTTTCCACTACCTCACTTAGCATTAAAAGTAAGTTTCTCAAAGAAAGGTTGTAATTTGAGTAGTGATAGAGAAAGCAGGCATGTGAGGCCTGGTTCTGTGGTCAGCTGTGCAGTTTATTTCACCTTCAGGAAGCCAGAATAAACACGCATGCTGCAGTCTTAGGAAAGTACCGGCAACACACACACAGTGCAAAACAGTGCCGCACTAAGTGACTTCCTACATAAATAAGAGATGCAGATTTATCAAGACAAATGCATTGGAGCCTTGTGCCAGCTGCCTATTCTATTTGCATTTTCTCCAACTACGCTTGAAAAATAGCTAGTTTTAATACTCATTTTGTAAGAAACTGTTAAGGCAGTCCCCTGAAGCCTTCTGTTGGCAGCATAGCGAAGACTTCTGTCTTTGAAAACAGAGGAAGGATTCAAGAGGGCTTTTCAGGGGGAAGCTACAAACTCCAAAATGACTGTCAGATGAAATTCTTTTCCCTTGATACTTCCAGTCGTGTACAGCAAATTCCAGACTTGGAGGAGACTGCTGGGAATTGCAAAGGTGTTGTTATCCTTGTGAAGAAACCACAGGAAAATGTTCTGTCCTGCCATGGTTCGTCTAGAACCAGAAAAGCACTTCAAGTATAAGATTGTAATTGTCTTGCTGCTGGAAACTTGCTGACCTCCTGTGTTGCTGTTCCAGCAACATTATAATCTTTCCTTGGTCAGCTACTCCTTTAGCTCCTTGCTCCCTGGCAAGAGCCTGCTATCTCATCACACGAATCAGATACAGCTATCTAACCTGTTTGGCTGCTGCCATATATCTCCTTCTTCAAAAACAAGTGTAAACCTTTCAAGCTCATATATACCACTGATGCATAAACATACAAGTTGAAATAACATAGCGGTAAGTGTGTTACTGTCTCCTAGAGCATGAGTACTTAACAGGCCATTCCAGGCTTTCTGACTATTCTGTTCTGTACATAGCACCATGCATTTTCAAGACATCCCCCCATACACATCCATAACATACTTTTTTTGTTGGGTTTATTTCTTCAGCTAAGGCCAAAGAAAGAAAATCAAGATCCCTTTCTATGGCTTCCCTTCCCAACACAGAGCTGTCTTTATGCCTCCTTTAGGATGCTTCTGCTTGCCTTTCTCTAAAACAATAAAATACTATTTCATAAGCTTTTCCTACTTTGTCAAGTGATCTTTCAGTCAGCTTCACTCGATCATCCAAGTCTTCTGCCCAACAGTGCTGTTTGTTTGACTCCATTTAAGCACACACCTGCTCCTTCACATACATCTGGGCACATCAATATTTAAGAGTACTCCACTTACTTCCCCCAGAATGTAAATAGTAAGAGCTATTACTGGCCAAGTCAGATGTCTATGTCTACTTGACATAGATTCTTATTTTGGAGACACTAGCAGCATATCTTTACTGAAGATCACACAAGCAGCTAAGCAGTCAGAGACACTTTCCAAGAACATGCACCCAGCAGTTCATAGCTTGGAGGGGACTTCCAAAAGAAGAGGAAATGCCTTTATACACAGTAGATGTGGGTAGAGCAGCATTACCTTACATTCTTTCTGAAGTTAAGCACCATTTGTCCTTGTCTTCATTATACTGAATAACACCTCTTTAAGCAGACTACTGGCTCACTAAGTTTTTTAAGAGCACAAGAAAGAAAAGTAAGAAGTCTTATATTCATGATGGATTTCGCAGCCTGCAGCGAATAACTTCTTGCTGTCTAACAGGGCTCCCAGTCTGTTGGAGCCTGCCCAAAACAGTGTACCAAGCTCATATCCAATCCAATAGACTTTGCTTCTCCAAGCCAGTCAACGCTAATCCTGTACAACAACGATTTGCTCTTGGAGGGCAGATGTAGTAACACACCACCAGGACTACAAACCCAGAAATCCCCTGCTGCATTCTTAGTGCCCACCTTTCCATCATCCCCCTAATTATCTGCAAAGGAGTTTATTCCTTGTAAGCTTCTTGTTCAGGCTGATAAGCATTTCATACTGAATCCTCTGCAGATCTCAGATTTGCCCCTCATGCTCCTAGCATAGAAACCAAGCAAGTGTCCCCATTTTGACAGCACATACCTCCCACCCTCTACAGCTTCTCTCTCAGATCAGAATCCTTCTTTTTCTTAAGAAGAGGCCTCCTCTGAGATGCGTACTCTTATCAGATGGCCCTGAGACACTTTGGTTCACTTGATCCTACAACATGGAACTGCTAAGGGCATTCGTTATAACTGGTTGACTTTCTCCTTCCCTACGCTTGTAACAAATCCTTTACTTTCAAACATATGAATTGCAGTGTCCACAAAACTGGATCTCTTAGCTTCTTAAAGCAAAAGTTAAGACTAAGATCACAGAACACATTACTTACTGGAAGGAGATCTAGTTCTATATTCTGGGTTACAGTGAAGTGTGATGGACCCATGCATTTTGGTTGAACAATGAGAAATTTTGATTCTACCTGTATCTATGAATGGGGTGTCTAAATTCAGTTGCTGGCAAATGCCAAAGCTATGTCCACTTTAAAATAGCATCATTTTTCATCGTGATAATTACAACCTCAGAACCAGTATAAAGTTTAAGAATTCCCACAATTTCCAGTATTTTTATATCAATTTCTTCCCATCAGCTCACTTCGTTATAATAAAGTTCCAAGTAGTTAGGAGTCCCTTTTGACTCAAATGGAAGGGTAGATTATATTAAACAAGACTAACCCGCTCCTTCATGTTCAAATAAGATGCTAATCCAGTAAATCATTTTTTCAGCACTGATCTAAGGCAGTTAATGTAAGAATAATATTCCAAGGTAATAACACCCCAAATAAGCATCTGCTACAAAAGACATTTTCTCACATAAGAGCCCTTCTTGAAGAGGAATGTTTTAAATTGCTCTTTAGAGGGCTATTTCAATGTATGTATGCCAAAAAGATAAACACTGCAATGTGATTCATTTCTTCTCTTAAGAAACCCGTCCCACTTCTACATTATACATAATTGGAAATAAAACTGTTTGCTCTGCAGGAAAAAAACCCCAAGAGATCCTCAGAAGTTAACAGAAAGCTTCTTTGACAGTGCTCAGAGTGCAAGCTTCCTCTGGAAGAAGCTGCTCTGATACAGAGAAGGACTTATCTACCCAAACACAGGCATGTTCTGTTAGATTGTAAAGATAAATACACAGTCAGCCACATGTTGATTTACCCTCTCTTTCCTCAACTGTTCTGGATTGTGGGACAATTCATAGACTTTAAAGAATGGAAGAAGCATATTATGACATCCTTACCTGACCTTCCAGAGCTAGCAATGGGATAATTTCTGCATCATCTCTCTAAATCCTCTTTCAGATCAACTGTAGGCTCTCTCAGCAATGCACTTCCAGACATGGTTTAGAAACCTCAAGAGAGAAAGAGTCAAAGAGCACTTATAGGTAAAATAGCTCTGTAATTTAGTTTAAGAGGTATCTAAATACTTTAGTGGAATTCAACACATCACAAACAGGAAGGCTTAGAGTATGGGTCTCATAGGAATGCTACAAAAATAGGTTTGTATCAGGAAAAATTGAACTAACAGTCCTATCCATGCTCTTCTGTGGCAGGGCAAGTGGATAATAAATGCAAGTACACACTTAAATAGTTTATCCCTGCCTTGGAGGCAAGCACTGAAGGAGCCCGCCCGTTTGCTAGCGAGGTTGTGAACGCCTGAGCCACGTTTCCTGTTTGTAAGAAAGTGAGTAAAAGAAAGAAGACCAGAGACATTTGAAATTGACAGCAACTCTAGATTCATGCTGCCAGGTCCAGAACGAAAGAGCATCCAAGATCTGCCACCATAACTTGATTTCCTGTTGGATGAAGGGGCGGGGAGTAGTCCTAGAAACAACACCGCCAGGTAAGCCTTATCTTTTCAGTATTATAAACTTGGGAACAAAGGAGTAGTAACAACACACTATGGCAGACTAGCAGTCTTCAAGAAGGTTGTCCTCAAGTCCAATTAGCAGTAATAATCACGATGCTGATGAGTCGTCATCAACAGCTTAAAGCTGCATCAGTTAACGTTTGTTAATGAAGATTTAGCATTGGTGTTAGTTTTGCACTTAAAATATTTACTGTGCTGAGGGCTTCTTTACATTGTGCTGCCTCCCTTCTGAAGTTGAATCCTGCAAAGCAATTAGTTGTATGCTAATTAACTGCAGTTTAAGGAATCCTTTCCGGAGAATTAATCCTGTCTTTAAAACTCACACAGGTGGAAGCATCTTTAATGCTAATTTAACAATCATCAGTCTCTTAATGGCTTTCTTTTTCTAAGGGTCATTAATACAGAACATTATTTATCTCGCCATTTAATTAGAGTTAAAAAAGAAAAGCTAATTTGATCTCATCTTCAACAAATTTGAAGACAGAAACAACAGGAAACAAACCATTACCTTCCTGTCATCCTTTGTGATGGATTGTTTAAGCAAAATATCTTAGGACAAGAAGGAATGAAACTTAGCACTTCTGCTACCTATTCTTTGCTGTTAGGAGGATCAACAACTGTTTCTAGCCCCAAACTGTTAAATCTGGCCCCTTTTCCCAAAGGTAAGTACATGATTATGTCTGCTCCTTTGCTCATTTTGTTTGCTTCTTCACTCCCCCCCCCCCCAATTACAAGATAATGAAGCCTGCAAAGAGAAAGCCTAAGAACAAACGAACAAAACTCTGTTGATTTCCGTGTCTTGTCTCTGTTGGTGGAGAAAGTTGTCAGCGGTTTAAACAGGAGAAAAAGCAGAATGAACTACGTCTTTAGAAAGTCTTTTGTTTGTCTGCTATTTTGTTGTGTGAATAAAGTACATTTAGCTTACAGCAGTGTAAAATAGTCTAAGAGGAGGTGAGTAACCTCATCCCTCAAGTCAGAAAAGTAAGAAATCTCATCCAGATGGAGTAACTTACCTAACGTAGATGTCCTACTCAGATGCAACTCCAAGATGGACCTGTTTCCAAACAGAAATGAAAGAACAGCAGAATAGGAACCTATCATTAATACTAGAAATCTTCTGGCACTAAGTATTCAAAATACTGTCATCTTTATATTAATTAAATATAGTACTCTCCCTACTCACACATCCCAACTATTTCTAACGATAAGTGAGAATTGCCATAGAATCATAAAATGGTTTGGAAGGGACCCTAAATATCATCTAGTTCCACCCCCACCCCCCCGCCACGGGTAGGGACATCCTTCCACTTGACCATTCCAAGGCCCTTGCCATGGAACCTTTCGATATACAATGAACTCTTCTCTTCCACAGAGGAGCACTTTACTTTAAAAACAGCTTCAATACGATTTCTTATGGACAAACTACTATCACTCTTAGGTATTCCCATCACAGACAGACAATCACAGAAAAGCCTGATGGATGTGAGCATATCCTATTAGAATCATAGAGTACTATCCCCAGGGGCGTAATTTTTCCATAGGACTTTTCTTCAAAAATATAATATATCCAATCTAAACTTCCCCTGTTTAAGTTTGAACCCAAAATACTATGGTTTCATGGGCTAAATAAAAACAGCTGCTGTTTCTGAAATATAAGTAGTGTTTTCTGATGACCTCATAGCAGCCTTCCAGTATCTGAAGGGGGGCTATAGGGATGCTGGGGATGGACTCTTCATTAGGGACTGTAGTGATAGGACAAGGGGTAATGGGTTAAAACTTAAACAGGGGAAGTTTAGATTGGATATGAGGAGGAAATTCTTTCCTGTTAGGGTGGTGAGGCACTGGAATAGGTTACCCAGGGAGGTTGTGAATGCTCCATCCCTGGCAGTGTTCAAGGCCAGGTTGGACGAGGCCTTGGGTGATACGGTTTAGAGCGAGGTGTCCCTGCCCCTGGCAGGGGGGTGGAACTTGCTGATCTTAGGGTCCTTTCCAACCCTAACTATGCTATGATTCTGTGAACAAATAGCTTATTTTGCAAAGACAAAAAGCCTAAGAGATACTGAAGTCACACTTAGGTTTGAATACATGCTACTGAAATACACAAGGAGAGGTTTAAGTCAGGGCTGCGGAAGATAAACTAAGCAGTATTCAGCTAGGAATACATTTAAATGTTGTTTTCTTAATCTCCCCCCAGCCATGCAGTTTTCTAAATCACATTTAAGAACTACTGATTGTGAGATTTATAACACTGGTATGTTTTCTTCAAAATCCATGTTTCACATCTTCTGTTTTGATCAAATGCTTTTGAAGTCCTAGGGAAGTGGGAATGCTCAGGCTCCGTAGAACTCAAACTTGAAACTGAAAAGGGAAAGAACTCTTTTCCAAGATTTACTGTTTTCCAGATAATCATTTATATTTAAATCAAAATAATACTTGTCATCAAAAATTTGGCTTCCTCCAGTTCAGTTTAGGGGCTGAAACCATCAAACTGAAACTAAGAGATCTCCTCCCACCCTGGAAATACCAGGAAAAACAGGATTCCTGAATCACAAAGACAAATCACAGCATTCAATATGAAGAAAAAGGTACATACTTACGCCAGAACTGTACTGTAGGTATTCACTCATTCTTTTTATTCTAATGAATCACAGGGCTGTAGTTTTTATTATGGTTACATACGCTTCCCTTCTCTTAGGCCACAATACTACATCTGATTCCCAGAAAAGGAAAAAGAGTTTGTAGGAAAAGAAACACAAAACAAAAATAAGACAAATGGAAAACAATCACTTCAGAAAACATATAAGGAGAAGAGAAGGAAAGATGACTTATATAGGCACTACATTGAGACTTATACAGGATTTACATAGGATGCAAATACCGAACAACTAACCAGGTTCCAAACACTAATGGTTCTTCACATTGTCTGATAACAGCTTCTCAAGGTCATATCTCCCTTCCTTTTAATCCCTTCTCTGAAAAGTGGGAATAATACATACCTGCTTCATGGCGGTGTTGTCTCTCCTCATGAATGTCTGTATCTCATTGAAAAAGTGCCTCTCAACATGAAAAGTAGTATTGCAGTGATGGAGAAACCTGAAACACCTTTGGGAAGACTTAAGTAGGAGAACAGAAAGGAATGGAAATAGGATGTTTAGGTTAAAAGGAAGGCTCAATGGCCACTGGAAGTACCATGTGTGAAAATCAGTTATAAGTCAAAGTTACAGCCTACGTGCTCTGTTTTGTTCCTTTTAAGAGAGTTCTGATCAGGAAGGAAACCTGCATTGTAGGAGGCCGTATGATTTGTGATGACTTTTACTACCAAGTGTCATCTGGTTTCACCATCGTAAAAACATCTGTGGCTTGGAATAAAACAAAACTAAAACAGCTTTTTCAACACCAGCATAATTAGGGAATGGAACTTGTAAGGAGCAGTTCCTAAAGTGAGCTAGAGCCAGTTGGCCAAGGAACAAAGTTCTGTTTTCTCAGCAGGAGCAAATGCATTGCCCCCTCCCACCCCTGACTGGCAACATGGGAAGGAGTATTCCCATACTTCCTTACCTCAGCTTCCATTAAGAAGCAAATGTTGGCCTCCTGAAGGAACTCAGCTATATCAGTATCAAATCAGTGTATTAAGGACCTGCTTGAATCTCTCTCTGACAGCTTTCTCATCTTGACTCCTCTGCTCCAGCTAGCATTTCTGTGCGGTGCCAGTGGAGAGAGATCATAAGTTTTTGGGGCAAGTCTTTACTTCAAAGAGTCCAAACCTGAAACATAAACATGGTGGATAATCCAGCTTTAAGCTCCTTTCACTCATGTATTTGGGCTCAGCATTTCCTCTGGCAGGGAATGGTTCCACAGGCAATTTGCCGCCACACTGGGCATTCTGGCCATTAAACTGCCATAAACAAGCTAGCTATCTGCTTCAGCATTGTCTGGGATGGAAAATTTGTACCAAATGATAGGTTAATCGAAGAATTAATTAAATGACCAAATATATTCAGTGCAGGGAGATTCATTCCTGTGTTTCTAACAGGGCTCAAAGGAGAGGCAAGTGCAGTGCAAAAGGAGGCTTTGTTCAATTAAGTTGACCCGTCTTTCACCAAGTGATTCTTCAGGAGCTGTTTGGGTTTCTCTCTGCAGTCATTCTGGGGAGTTCACTGGTTCTCAGCTACCGCTCATCCTATGCCACTACATCCTCTGCTTTCTCAGGAAGAACAGCGAGGGTATGAGTACAAGTGGTTTTAAGAGGAGATGTAAGAAAGCACGTATCGACCTTTGAAATTTGTTGCAGGTATTGTTAAACCATGATTCAGAGACATTTCAAGTGAAGGAAGTTGTTTTGACTGACTTCATCTTCAGAACTACATCCATGAACTCCAAAATTTAGCCAGAAATTCACTGCAAATAGTAAGTAAAAGGCAATTACAAAAATCATTTAGAAGCTATTCACTAAAATGAGTTTTTTCTTTAGCAAGTTCTGATTTTTACTGCATCATACAGGCAAACTGATAGCCCAGCCTTTGGCTGAATTCCTATGAAGCAGTAGTTCCGCTAACACTTTATTGATGATGCTTTCTTATTATCTAGCATCTGGTTTTGCTATGAATTATGTAGCTTGTATAGCAATGGCTGTCACAGAGTAAACAACAAAATAACAGCTTCAATTACCAAAAGCAAAAATCAACCAACTTAAACCACAACAAAAGAATAGAGCAAAACTGTTAGACACCCTAAAATACAATACTGTTTTCCTTCAGTTACAGACATGGACTGCCATTTTTCTGTCTGGGGAGTTTTGGCCTTTTTGAGTTTGGCCCTGATTGTTTCCTTGGTACTGAACATCTCACACTATATGACAAAGAAGCAAGGTAAGTAATGTTGTCTCTCAGTAAGGAATGGAGTGATTAGAGCGTCTGTAGGGAAAGCCATCACTGCTGGGAGATTTCAAGCCAACAAACTGACTCATGTGAATTGTTATCTCTTGGCAAGAGAGATTCTAGTAGAGAGGATATAACTTAAAACTTTATAGGAGTTTGAAGTCAGGTATGATTACAGAATGCTCGCTAGCTGCCTAATCCAGTGCTAAATACAGCTACCCAAATCCATACCAGAAGAATCTAGTTCTGGCTATATTTTTAAATCTATTTTTAACACCTGTAATTTGCTTTTTTCAAATGTACTGACTTAAAATACATTTGAGGGAATTTTCTCCTCCCCAAGGTCCCGAATGCTTCTTTGAATTTCAGATTCATACACATTTTGTACGTAATCAGTTGACTTGGGAAAAAATACAACTGAAATAAAGATCCAATTGCTTTTCGTCATGGGATGCTAACCTTGCTCTTAAATCAATGTGTCACAATAAGGAACTGATTTCATTCATGCTAGAGGGTGACTACAGTCATACTCTGGTTTTGGTGAAAATTAACTATGACTTTATGCCAGGGCAACCTCTCATATGCATGCAATTCTATATGTATTTAGTTGTACAATCCCCACCACTCCCACTCAGGGAAAGCTGCCTTTACACAGGGTAAACCATATCTGTGCAATACACATAAGGGTGGGCAGACAGACACTGGTGGATTCAACCACATTAAACACATACGTACATGATCTACATGAGCAGGTGGTCTGTAGTTATAAACTGCACTCATAAAGAATTGAATTAGATTATTACAAGATATTAAAAGAGCTAATGGAGTGTTGTGGGATGGAGGGGCTTTTTGGTTTATGTTGTCTTTTAGTGCTACTAGGCAGATATTTCTATGATGAAATATCACAATCATTTACAAAACTAACCTTGAGCAAGGCTTCAGTCAGACTGGCTGCTGCTGCACTGTCATGGGATTGGAGATAACCGTGGTTAATTCTGGAATGCTGGAGCAGAGGTCAGAAAGTCTGGCGTTCCTGAGTTATTCATCAAGCTCTAGCAACAAATCTCCTTGGAGCCTTTCTGCCTTTCTGTTTCAGAGTCTTCATCTCTGTGGATCACAGGATATCTCTCAGAGATACAAGCAACAGAACTAGTAAAATAAATAAACCACCATATAATATGAACGTGATGCACACACACACACACACCCCATGGCAGAGAAAGAGATGAGGTAGAAGCAGAAGGAGGAGGAAATGAAGGATTAATCACGTTACAATGCCTTTCTGGGGGCTGCAAGCCAATGTAGACTTTACAGCCACAGCAGAGAGTTATAACACAAACACTTCTTGCATTAGTCAAAAGTATTTGAGAAGAGCAGGGGGAGACACTGAGAGCCAAGAGCGTTCAGTTTTATTTCCGACAGTGTAATCAGAAGTATGAACGCTGACACAATTGTGCTGATGTGCTCTAAAAGAGCACCTTTCGTTTTCTTTTAACTTTATTTTTCCTTTTTAACAAATTTTCCAGCTAAATTATATAACGACTACGAAGAGAACAGCCCAAGGTAAGCCAGACAAAACCATCTCTTTCTGACAAGGCTGAAAGAAGCAATACATAATGGCAGATGGCTTTGGAGGGGTGGCATGGGGGGAAATCCACTATCTCTGTCTGGAAATGTTAGGCTGTGGGCAGCATGGTTGTAGGGAAAAAAAATATGTTTTCCAAAGAAAACAGGGGGAAAAAAGAAATAAAATCATGCAGGAGAGATACACTCCAGTCACTTTTTCAACAATGAAATAATTGCATCCTTATGTGATAACTTTATGAAAGAAGCGCATGATGGAGCAAAATCACTATTTATTATCACTCAAACTCAATAAAACTATAATAATTTAAGAGAACTCTCAGAAAACAACAATAAATTATAGGCTGTCACTTGTGGAGCAATGATTTATCTGTATTTACATTTCATACTCTTCTTTTATGCATGATGCTCAAAAGCGGTAAAACAGAGACATTGCCAGTCCTGGCTCCCCCCTCACCCCTCGATAGGTTGGGTCTTGTCTTTTAGGTCAAAAGCAATTTACAATTGTTACATGTGTGTAAAATGTTTTAGAGTAAACCAGTGGAATCCTAAATAAAGTATACTCTATGAATTAGAAGTATTTTTCCATTCCCCTTTTAGCTACAATAACCATCACACAGAAGATGACCCAGTTTATGGCAACCTTAATCAAGATATTTTAGGTAAGCTTCACTTTCAGAGCAGGTGTGGTTAAAAGCTGCCTGACCAATATTGTCTGTGTTTCTCAAACCTGAGAATCCACTGCTTTTCAGTTGCTGCATGAATACCTACTTGGGATAGAACTGCAAACCATCACACTACACTACTGCTGAGACCAGATCTCATACTGAATTTGAGCTTTTACAGTCCAAATGGTTCTGTTCAGCCAAGTATCTCAAAACCAAGAGCTTTTGCACACATAAAGCTGCATCAGTTGAAATAACATTGAAGCTTGTTTAAGCAATCCAAGACATAAATGAGTCACTACCCACAGTCAGCGCTCCCACAGAAGCCAGCAGAAACAGACACGTACCAGTTCTCTGCTATGGCTATCCACAGCTCATCAGCAACATTAACAAACATGCTGAAACAAGCCCAGCAGCTGAATGGTGGGCACACATAGCTTTACTCTGCTCTGGTGGGCTGTAGTTAATAACCCTTTGCAGAGAGATACAACATTAAAGGCAATAACATCATAGAATTGCAGCTAGAGCTCGATATGATGAAGGTATGCCTCTCAAAGCCCTTACGGCGTTAAAGCAGTATTTAAGTGACATGAACACAACGTTTTGTCAGCCTTATGTGGGGTTAGGCAAAACCAAAGTGTTTGAGCTGTAAAAAATGAATTAAAACCCCCAAACCTTTTCATACGGGGTTTGCACAAATTTAACCAAGCCAACACTCAACTGCACTGGCTACAACAGTCTGAAAACTGCAAGGAATTAATCTGTTTTACTGATGACAAAATCAAGACAGAACACGACCAAATAACTTGAACCCAACTTGGAGAAAAGAGGCAGGAATAGAAGTTAATCACTAGCTGCTGCAATTCACAGTCTCTTTCTCAACTGAAGAAAAGACTGCCTGTGCTGACAAATACACCAGTATGTGGTTATCCAACAGCAAGAGATCCTCCTAGCAGTCCAAACTGATGCCCACTTAGTGAATAATGAGAAACTTCCTCTCCATATGAACACAAAATGCTTTTCATTTTCATTGTATGTGTGTCTGCATTTCTTAGCTGTTTGCCCCTCTATAAAGTAGCGGGAGAGCTCTGTGTGTGATTTTAATACAAAACAAGCTTCCACCAGAGTACACTGGGGAGAGTTAGTTCTGCAACAAGGGAGGATCTGTTGCTCTGAACATTTAAGACTCAGTAGTGTGTCTTAATAACTAAAACATTTTCCTGCTTTGATACATTACAGAGGAATGTTGTTATGAACAGATGACGTCCCAGCCTCAAAGACCAGTTAATCAGCTACAGGTACCTTTAATTTGGGGTTCCTGAATTAGGGTAATGTGGTCTTGTCTCTGCTCTTGTGTTTATCCCATGACAATATATAACAACCTTTACACTGCTCATAATGAAAATTACCATGCTTTAGTGTCTCAGTTCATCAGGGAATATAAGCACAGCTTGACCCTTTGCTCAGTCTGGGTCATTACTGAGAGAGCAGGAGAATTATAGGCAGCTCATTGCCATCCATACGGTATGATGAAGTCCAGTTATAGGCATAGAGATCAGGCTGAATTAAGCCTGCATCTAGTGCCATGGCTTATGTAAAGAATTCATTCTATTTAGTTTGGATATTGAGCAGATGAAAACACAATCTGCATCATACAATAATCATGACTGTGACTGCTCTGTCCTGCCCAGCACAAAATATATATGTCTTAACAAATGAAAGAAGACTGCTTCGCTATTGATTTCTATTTCGTTGAGATACTTGGATGCCTAAAAGCATGCAAGCCTCAATAAGATCTGTCTTTAATTGAAGCGCTCCAAGCATCAATTTCCTGAGTTGATTTCCAGGTCTTTCAGAAGGACCAATTTCCAGCCTTATCTCTCAGGATACTTCCAGGGGGTAGAAATACTCTTTCCTTATCTAGACATTTGTTTTCATTAACTTCATGGAAACAGAATAAACTATGAAAGTCTAATGTCAAAAGCGCTCAGCAATTTGGCTTGAAAAACACAGAAAATCAGAGGAAAGACACACAAAGCATGCATTTTGCACAGGAAATTACAACATATATACAGACAAGAATCGCTCATATTTGATTTTCTTTTCTTTCTGGGAAGAAAACCAAATCAAACAATGTCTTGCATCCCAAAGAACTTGGACTGGTTACGGAAGGTACCCTCATTCCCACAGTCTTTCCAACAATACCTTGATTTTTTCCTTACTGCCACTTTCCTAAGAACATGAGTTATTTACCGTTAGGTTACATTGGTCTGTTTTCTGTACTCCAACAGCTTAACCCTGTGCATCATTTTTACTGTTAATGAATTCATTTACAGCTAGTTGGGGTACACTTCAGCCGCTATGGATGATTAGAATGCAGACATGCTCAAAGTCTTAAGCATGGTTTTAAAGCAAGCATAACTATTGAATGCTAAAGTGAATCTCCTTCTAGGTGGAGCCTGCCAATCAGATGTGTTATGCCTCGCTTGATCACAGTGTGAAGGGAAAACACAGAAAACCAAGGAGAAAGACAGACCCTTCCTTAGAAGAGGGTGAAGGAAGATCATCTAACCACACCACAATGGCTTCCAAAGTCAGCATTTACCTCAATAGCGACCAGCTGGCTGCTGAAAACCCAGCCAAAGTAGAAGCCATTCATGATGACCCCATTCGCTTAATGGGTTTGATTCATACTGCAAAAGGAGAGAACATTTGAATTGTCTTCACGAACCAAATATGCAATCAGAACTTGAGATCTACTTGTTCATTCGGAGGGAACAGTGAATCACTGGAAATAATATTCTGGCAAACTGACATCCCAAAAAATGGTATAAAATGGGTAAGTTGTGTTCCCAAAGTGTCTTCCGAGCGTATTTACAGACCAAACAAGGAATAAATGCAGATCCAGACTGTGAACTTGAGGGATCTGAAGACATTTTAAAAGGCAGTCGTAGAAGCTGGTATCTCAGCATTCACATGGGATTGATTCCAGTGAAAATGAATCACCCAGTCTTTGGGGTTGCAAAGGACTCTCGGAGATCATCTTGTCCAACCCCTCATCCAAGGCAAGGCCACCTGGAATCCTTAGTTTAAAACAACTATCAAGTTTCTGACAGTCCCCAAAGACCCACTCTGTTTTCTGTAGAGCTTTAGCAGAGTATAACTTCTCTTCATAAAGGTTTTAGCAATACTTTTGGAAGGAAACCATGTTTCATACTTGCACACATAATGACTTAGTTGTTTCTCCCAATTAAAAACTGATCTGCTGTTCAACACTGTACTTTCCCACTGTGACTGGTCTATGGTAACAACACAATATTATCTAAAGATAACTGGAGAATAACAGCTTGTTTAAAGTACCAATTGCACATCTTGCAAGATTTAACAATATCCCTATCTTTAGTTTCCTTCTGTAAGCAATACCAGGATATATCTCAACTTGCAACTCCTCTACTAACGTAATGTTGTATCCAGCTATATTCAAGAGTCCACAAATACATTAGTAAATGATCTGTAACAATAAATATCCTAGACAGGATTTTTTCCTTCTAATATCCTATGTGATGTTTACATTCCTATTGGCTTTTACATTGCCGTTGTTCCCAACTATCATGCAAAAGTAGAAAGAGCCTTTTATTTCCCCAAATAATTCACATACTGTTTGAACATTCATCGTAAGACTTTAAACTCGTCAGATGATAAGCTTTTGTGGAGTGGGGGTTTGCTTTTATATTCTGGGAGCCATTAATTAGGAATAGCAGCAGGAAACAGCAAGGCATCCTGATGCAGCATGCCTACCTCTAGGTGTCACAGCTCGTCCTTCTCAACAAAAGGATTAATGCCTTTAAAACCTATGCAGGGCACAGTGTCAAGGAGCTTGGAACTCAAGCACATAGAGAAGCCTGCAAGTGTCTCAGGCCTTGAAGGAGATAGCCCTGAAAGCAGTTACGTGAAACAAACCAAAAAGCCCATAGTACAAAGAGCCAACAGCTCTTCTAAAAGCAGAAGTCAATGGATTCCTTTGTCACTGTTTTCCAACATATAAAACAAGGAATGCTGCATTTGCAATATAAATTGTGCATGCTTTGTACAAAAGTTATTTCCCAGCTCTCTCACAGGATTTGCACTCTTGATTATGCTTTACCTTTAAGAGTTCCAAAGTCAAAGAACTTCTGAGTTACCCAAATTCAACCTGCCATGTCAGTCTTATCATTAATTTAAGGGAAATGAAGTACCCACTTCTCTCATTGAATGTACATGGAACAGTAAGGCCACTTCATGAGATTCAGGTACATCTAGTTTCCTCTGTTCTTGGCCTTCATTATTTAGTCCAGCTATTTATTTAGGCCAATTTTCAGCAACTGCAACATAGGCTGCTAAAAGAGCAGGGCACTTCCATAAATATTCTCCTTCATCATATACTTCCTTTCAATATTTAATCACTGCCTCCATTCAGTTTTTCACTGCTGCTCTCACAGACCCCACTTCAGGATCATCTTTAACAGCCTATCAGCTGTTTCCAAGGCATTTCTAATGCTGCTGCAGGCCAGATTTAGCTTTATTCCTCCAGCTCTTTACCCTCTGTCTACTTGAATAAGCAACCAAAAGACCTGTTTTTATTTTCTAACAAATTTTGGAATGGGTCTCAAATGACTACTGAAATTGTACAAGGAACATTGCTCCAGCTTCAAGCCAAAAGAGAAAGATCTAGGTAAGCGATCATACGTAATTTACATATAAAGAAAGTACACTTAATTACAACAAAAAAAGTAAAGGAGATGCTAGGCCTTTGTTTGTACTATCTCAGTAACTTGACCCATTTTTCCAGTACTCTTCACAATTTTGAAGCAGAGGGAAGCAGCATGAGGCTGGTTTTATAAACAGTAACCTTAGCATTCAAATATCAGTTCAACAAAACAGTGAAGGAAGAGTAAACAAGGAAATATGGTGGAAGGAGCAAATATGTTTGGAAAGGAAGAAGAGTGGAGCTAAAAATACAAGAGACACCAAGTAGCACCATGAAATATTTGTAAGTCTAGGAAGGCATAATCCAGGAATCATTATACATCTGCAGTGATGCTCAGATGCTATCTGTTTAAACAGTATCGTTAGGAAAAGCAACACAGGCTTCTGTTTGCATGATACTTTTAAGAGTCTGCTGACTCAAATGGATGTTGGAGAATCAAATTCTAGAAGTAATTGTGTAACTTCATCCCAATTTTTGCTACTGCTAGCACCAAAAGAGTGGCATTGGGATGAGCATATGTTCCAACACCTTAAGAGAAATACCTCTTAAAATTCTTTCAAAGTAATTGTCAGGGAGACAACTGCTATGTTGTCTAAATAAACTTACCTTCCCACGTGGGTTAGCCTGCATTCAGGCCACTGCATTGAAGTCACATCCAGAGTCAGAATATGTCCAAAACCCAAGTCCGGTTTACCTTTAAGTTACTTCAGGACAGAAAACATTAATGGAGTTAGGTAATCTCTCAGTACTGAAATAAAGAGAAATACTAGGAAATAATTACCTCAACAAATCCAAGGGGAAGGTAGTTCATAAAGCATATTCCCTACAGTTCATCCATGTCTGAAACAGGAAGAAAAATGAGCCACAAATGCATTTCTGTAAGACAATCTTTTGTTGCTTTTGAAGGACATATGTAAAACGCAAATGACAAGGGACAGAATGTGTGTCACTCTGTGTGTGCATGTGTGTATTGCAGAAGGCCTTGTCTTATCACACAGTAAACCTCACTGAAGCAGGCTTCTTGTTCCATTCAAGAATAACACTTAGGAGAACAAGATCTTGCTTTTAAGAGCTAAAATAGAGCACTCCTGTGTGCCCAGAAAGTAAAACCAAAGGAGAATGCTTTTTATCTTTCCTGGAGCTCAGAAAGCTGACAAGAGGCAATGCTGATCATGTAGAATGTACTTGACCTGATAGCACTAAACAATCTCCTTGCTAAGAAGGAACGCAGCAATGACAACCTGTGGGACCCTGCCGCATCGTTTTCATGTACATGCTGTAGGTATATAAACTCCTCCTGAGAATTCACACACCTGAAACAAAACACTGAAAGCAGGTATTGGTTCAGAATAGGTTTTTATTTTTAAAATGTCATTTGTGTCACATACAGCTTTGTCACAACACCAAATAGCTATCAAATCCACTAAAAAAGATAAAATTATATTTAACAATCAAATCAGGTGAGTTACTTAGAAAATGTATCACTAAAATTACATAGCAGGGATATCATAAATCACAGAGTATAATACTGCATTTGGATCACCCAAGCCCAATTTAAAAGTTATTTAGTATTGATGCGTCTTATAAAGCACAAATAAGCAGGAATTTGGCAGAAAGAGCTGGTTACCAGTATGTTAAGAATCAAAGCTTATTAGTAGATAAAAGATAATACTAATTATATTCTAGTATTATAAACATTAGTAAATACATAATTTAAACTTAGCTATGGAAAGGACCCCTGATTCTCTGGCAATTCCTGATGAAGCCAAAGGAGTAAGCAGCACCCCGTCAGAACAGACAATCCAGTTCCTGAAGATTTTGGTACAGGGAAATAGATTGGGATTAAACATATATAAAACAGCCTTTATTCTTGGAAGAAGAAAGAGAACCAAAACAAATGCAAGCTTTATAACGGTTTTATCTGTAGCAGTCCGTGAATGCTCCTTTGTGAGTTTTGACCATGAAGTCGCCCAAGGGACTGCTAGGATTTTGGTCTTTCCCATCGGTGTAGCTTAGTTTTCTGTACACCCTATGGAAAAGATTCATTTAGATAATATAAATTACACAAGAATACTATGCCTTCTGAAACTCCACTGAGCGGAATGAAACTGAAACAAGTCACTGCAGCAAGAGGTCTGAAAATCTTGACTGCAAACAGCAGCAGGACTCCTTGTCTGCATCCCTATGTGCTCTCAGCTGGACAGGAAAATTTTCATCCTATGTCATTTTAATGTCTCAGTAATGCTACTACATTAAGCTAAGTGATACAAATAGCTACTGAACTTCGAGATGTAATCTTTGAATGTAATCACAAACAGCTAAAAGCGAAAGACAAGTCAGAATAATATTGTTTCCTTGCAGAGAATTTAATAAATGTAAATTTTCTTTAACATCTATTTTAAACTACTTTGGTTTACACCTGGCAATTAAGTAGAGCAGCAGAGCTGTAGGACAGCATTCACACAGAGCTGAAGGAAAGTTTATTACTTATTTCCTTTCCTGAAATCTCTTTCATAATCATCTAGATAAAGGCAATCAAGTTCCAGACAGGAAGATGATAGAAAGAAAAAGATTTTATTCCAGATGGCTTGACAAGAAAGCAGTCTGAAATCCTGATTTTCTACACTTTCTTAAACTTCTCTACTTATGTGCATTAAGGAAAGGAAAATCTCTTCCTTCAGAGCAATTACTAATCTCATGGAGATTGCTATTTTTACGGAGTCAGGAAAAAGAAGGAAAAAAAGTAGCAATCCAAGAACTGAGCACAAATTTACTCAGCTGCGTAGGCATACTCAACATCACAGAAACAGCCATGTACCCTCATCAGCTTGACTTCAATCTTCCATATTACAAATAACTGAACACACTCTTTATCAATATTATTATGTACTTACATACAAGATAAATTTAGAATTCCAGCTTTGCTTAAACTGAAACTTTTTTCTTTAAATCATGCAGCTTCTTTTCCAGTTCGTTTCTCCACAGAAGGAGTTTAAAAATGCATTCAAGCTGCCTTTAAAGTTTCAGTTCCAGCATCTCAAGCATAACATAGAATCACAGAATAGTTAGGGCTGGAAAGGACCTTAAGGTCATCCAGTTCCAACCCCCCTGCCATGGGCAGGGACACCTCACACTAAACCGTATCACCCAAGGCTCTGTTCTACCTGGCCCTGAACACCGCCAGGGATGGAGCATTCACAGCTTCCCTGGGCAACCCATTCCACTGCCTCACCACCCTTACAGTAAAGAACTTCCTTATATCCAATCTAAACTTCCCCTGTTTCAGTTTTAAACCATTGCCTGTTGTCCTGTCACTACAGTCCCTAATGAAGAGTCCACCCCAGCATCCCTATAGGCCCCGTTCAGATACTGGAAGGCTGCTATGAGTTCTCCATGCAGCCTTCTCTTCTCCAGGCTGAACAGCCCCGACTTTCTGAGCCTGTTACCATACGGGAGGTGCTCCAGTCCCTGATCATCCTTGCAGCCCTCCTCTGGACACGCTCCAGCAGCTCCATGTCCTTTTAATGTTGAGGACACCAGAAGTGCACACAATACTCCAGGTGAGGTCTCACGAGAGCAGAGTAGGGGGGCAGGATCACCTCCTTTGACCTGCTGGTCACGCTCCTTTTGATGCAGCCCAGGATATGGTTGCTTTCTGGGCTGCAAGTGCACACTGAAGCTGGCTCATGTTCAGTTTCTCATTGACCAACACCTCGAAGTCCTCCACAGGGCTGCTCTGAATCTCTTCTCTGCCCAGCCTGTAGCTGTGCCTGGGATTGCTCCCACCCAGGTGTAGGACCTTGCACTTGGCATGGTTAAACTTCATGAGGTTGGCATCAGCCCACCTCACAAGCGTGTCAAGGTCCCTCTGGATGGCATTCCTTCCCTCCAGCGGATCAGCCGAACCACTCAGCTTGGTGTCATCGGCAAACTTGCTGGGGGCGCACTCAAGCTCACTGTCCATGTCAGCGACAAAGATGTTGAGCTAGACCACTCCCAACACTGATCCCTGAGGGACACCACTCGTTACTGGTCTCCAGCTGGACATGGAGCCATTGACCACAACTCTTTATGTGCGGCCATCCAGCCAGTTCTTTATCCACTGAGTGGTCCACATATCAAATTGATGTCTCTCCAATTCAGAGACAAGGATGTCATGTGGGAAACATGACTGAGTTTGGGAAGGCAGCATATCCTGTGGTGCCAAATTAGACATTTTGGCAGAGAGCATGCAAAGTGTTTTGGAAAATGAAATGAGAACATACTTAAAGAACTTTCATTGATTTTTTTTTTAATCCTGGTGTCTATTGAATTGGCTTGTAATTAAAAATAAAAGAGATCTGGAACTTGAGAATGCTTTAAAAGTCACTTATTTTCTAAGATAAAGCAGATGTAGTCGGCCAGTGTCCAGGAAGCTGGAAGGAGTGTTCTCCTTCCAGGGACCTAAATACACTGCCAGAAATGGTAACAGCAGAAGGAGAGAATCTCGATAATCTTCTGAACGGGGCCACTCTTTGTTTTCACAGAGCCATAATACAGGTAACTATGCTCAAGTGCATAGAAGCTAACTTTTGAAAGTTGGTTGTTGTTTTTTGCTATATACTGTACTTCCCATATGCCAAGGATCTGAGAAGACTTGTTAGCCCAGACACAGAGCTACAATCAAAACAATTCTATAGTTATATCTAAAATAATAAATACCTCTCTAATGAACACAAAATAAGGACTAGAGTAGGCATTCAGTTAGGCCATCTTACTAACTTGTGTTCACTGGCCATCCATGATGAAGGCTGGCTAGGTTTTGTCCATGGACCCTTACCTTCCAGTGTTCAAATTCAATCCAGGTTTGATTAGCTTGGGCTCTCCCAAACATCCAGGTGGATTTTCATTCTAGAAGTACGCGTGTAAGCTACAACCTCCATACCTTTAACGCAGATACAGAGCAGCAAGAAGAGCATCTGAATTTCCCCACCCCAAAAGGCACTTACCTTTCACGATGCTTTGATGCATTTCTGGGATAGCTACAATTCTTCATTGCCTCAGGCCAGCCAGAGTGGACATCTGCAATCCCAGATTCTGGTGATGCAAACCAGTAGCATGAAGAGAGCACGAACAACACTGACTAACACAGGCAGTATGCTATGTTGTTAAAATATTAGCTTCCTAAGGCATTGGTAATACTTCACTGGCATATTTCAATGATCAACTTTTCTGATGAAAATAATCTAATGTCAAAATTAATTTCAAATACATTTTATATGTTGACTACATTGAAGTGTAAGGTAGGTTTCTAATTACTTATTATTTATCACCATTAGAAAAAGGTCGAAAGAGAAGAAACAATGTTGAATCCAGAAAAAGATGGAATACATCAAGTACGAGTTCAAAATTGAGGAAGGCAAAATAAGACAGTCCACCTCAATCAAATTCTTTACAGTTAATCAGTAATGAAAATGTAACAAGGCAAGAACCATGTTAACAAGTGCATTCCTTCTGCCATTTTCTTCTTGTATACCAGCTAACAATATTTCAAGTCACCTTCTTCAGTATTTTCCATTACGCATTAGTTGTTATCTTGATGATAAGGTTCGTAAAATATGGAAAGATTAGTGATTTTACTTAGAGGGGAAAAAAAGTTCAGGTTATGTTATAAACGTGCTTTAACCAAAACCAATTTTTCAAAGGAAATTAAAAGAGTGATACCTAAAATTCCAAATTAATGTAGAATTTGGTTTTTTTATTTCTTTTAATAATACAATTCTACTGTCCTGAATTGGCAAAAGTCCATTTATCCAGATTAATTCACCTAAGCAAGTGACAGATGTCATGCAGCAACGCAACAGCAAGTTGCTGTAAAGCTGAAGAACCCAAACAAAAGCATTTGGGTATTAAAGTGTCGGACTAACAAGCTATGCATTTTGTGCCAACCATTTACATGCAGAAAGTAAAAGCAATAGCAAACTTGAAATACAATTTAAGAAAGGAAGAAAAAAACAGATGATAATAGCAACACCTTTAGTAGAAAAAGTCCTGGCTAACCCAGAGAAAAGCTTTTTAAACAGCTGTTAACATGCTATGCAGGAAGCCCTTTTCTGTATAGATTTTATACTTTTTGCAACACTTAAACATAGTCAACTATTACTGAGGAAAAAAAGCTGTCACTTAAGCAGTGGTCTATTCAGATCTGTAGAGTTAGCCTTTGAAGAAGTGCTCATGATTGCTAAAGTAGCAATTCATAAAGTTTCTCAAACTAACCTTGCAGGGAAGCTCCAGGAACGCTAAGAGAGATTTTATCTGAAGAGTCATGAAAGCCAGAGTCCTGAAAATAAAGCATCAACAGATTACATTGATGGAAAAACTCATGTGTTATTTCACAGCTTGCCTCCAAGAAAATAACTGGGAAGCTGGTAAGAAGGGCCTAATTTAATATTTAAATCAACAAGTCTCATGATCCCAATGGAACCCAGTAAAGCTTCGTTTGCCTCATCTTGTCCATCTATAACATGAACAAAACATTATAATTTCAGAAGGCCAACACCTTAATTAAAAGGGTCACTGTTTGAGATTATTTTAACCAGTGACACAGACTATTAAAATGCAACAAAATCTCTTACCCAGCATTTTATGACCATTTTTAAGGTTATTAAATATAGTGAGCTTCCTTACATGATTCAGAACTGATATAATTGCCCCCCCAAAATGCTAAACCTGCAAAAGAACTCTACTGACCAAACAGCACCAGACATGCATTAAGTTTAAACAGATTCCAGACCTAATCTGTTTTTTTAATAGCTTCTCCAAATATCAGCCAAGATTGCACAATCATTTAAGTTTTATAAGGTCCTGAAGTACCTGACTCTGACAGCTGTGACTGTCAGAAAAGCTGGGGCTGCCACCATTGTATGTGTTCAAAAGATCCATGCCAACTGTGGGAAGACTGGCGTTTTTTCTGTGAGAAACTTGATGTTTTGGGGAAGGAGAATAATGTTCTGGTATATTTTTCAGTCGCTTTCCTGGTGAACTAATAAGATCATTTTGAAAGCTTCCTAGCCTTTTAACTCTGGGAATTGCAAGTAAAGTTCGGACAGGTGAGTTTACAAGAGCATTTACAGTTTCAGACATCTGTATTCCTTCGTATTTCCTTAAATTTGAAGCTCTCTGCAACCCAGGAAGTTTTGGAACAGCCTCCTTACACGACTGCTTATAGATCCTGTCAAATTCTCTGTCACAGTGCATGTCAATGCTCACAGAATTCCTTAAATGACTCTTCACTAATCTGCCTTTCTCTTCAAGGTTTTGTGAATTAGAGCGAGGTCTTGTCGACGTCAAAGGCTCTTGGATTGCAGTGGAACACACTTTGTAGTACAGTTTTTCAAACGTGTCTTCGTATTTCTGAGGCACTTTTGAAGCGCTCTGCACCGCGGAGAGTGAGGAAAATGAGTGCTTGTGCTGGAAAGAAGTTAGTCTTTCAGAAGTTAGGGTTTCAGGGTTTATTAGCAAAGTATTTGATGCTCTTGCAAGGGAACAGTTTGTGACTGGTGTTAAAGTGTTACTGTTGCTATAGGAACTGCAGGTAGATCGACGCAGCTCTAAGGTATTACCATCAGGAAAGTCAGGTTTTTGAGTTTTACTTGCTTTTACCAGCTGAAGTGACGTTGACTCTGAACTGGCTGTAGATGTTGTAAAATGATGTTCCGAGGAACGTTTGCATGCTAATTCTTCACCTTTGCATTTTGAATTCTTCAGTGTGACAGTAGTCTGTAAGTCATCTTCAACTACAAAGGTCTCTCCCATTCTAGTCGTAACATTAGGAGAATGGGTCTGTTTGGAAACTTTCTGCCCTTTTACAGATACCAAATGGTGTTCTAAACTTGTTTCAGAGTTGTCTACTTTGATTGCACTTGTATCAATGTGAGAATAGGGTACCACACCTGAGAAATTATTATTGGAACACTTGTCATCACAGAGTTCTCCATTCTTGTTTTCATAAGTTCGATTCTGTGTGTCTTCAGTGCTATCGCTGCATATGTTGGATCGTGCTTGCTTCAGATTAAGAGGCTTGAACCCTCTTACTTTGTCTACAGTGACATTGAGCTTTGGTCTTCTAGAATGCCGTCTTTTGTGCCTGAAGCTTCTAAACACATATTTTAATCCTTTTCTCCGAGACTGCTTTGTCATAAGCCTTGTAAGTATCTTTACCATCCCTGGATACAAGTCAGCGAGAGTTATATTGCTCCAGGAGCATGTCTCATCTGCAGACTGATACTCCTCTAAGGCACTTTCCCAGCAACTTTTATTCAGCTCTGGAGAAGGCAGATCCCTGGGTATGGTTACTGTATTTGTTGACATGGGAGCACTACGAAAGTGTAACCATCGAGATCTAGGAGAACATTCATTCCAAAACTCTTCTTTATTTCTGTAAACAGTAGCTTGGTTGCCTACTCAAAAAACAAAAACACAAATGAATCTCAAAAGAAACCAGAAGGAAAAAACCCACAAACCGATTAGGGCACTCCCAGTAACCCATTACATGATTTAGGAAAGACTGCATATGGTATGGATAGTCTTACTGTAATAGCATATTTCATGAAGCATTTTTGCCAGGCTAAGTGGATGATTAACATACAGTCTATTCTCAGAAAATTAAGAGGTTTTCTCTAGCTATATTGGATTAACAGATTACACAAGACAGAAGTGAAATGTGTTGGAAAACTTAAATAAATTAGCCTAATATATAGATATAAAGCATTTTCATTATAGAGGCAGACTGCTTTGCTCTTTGTGGATCTCTGAGCAGAAGGAATGGCCTTATCCTACAGGTTTTTTTACTCTATTTCCATACCACTTCAAATCTATGTACTTGGCTAGTACCAGTGGAGCTTTACATGCCACAAAGCATGATGAAGACAACGCTTTTTGTAGTTGTTGGGCTTAAAAATATCTACACCAAAATTCTATCATAGGATTACCTCATGTCTGGAGAACTTCTGAAGAAAGTTTACTACCAAAGTACCACTTTGAGGACCAGTTACCAGCAGACCCAAAGCCATTCAATTTATGTTCCTTGCATTTAAAATAAGCAGAATCAAAAAGTTAATTTTATCTCATTGAGCTTAATGCTGCTGAATTTTGTAGCTATGCATTTTTTTTAAAAGTTCTTTTTATGTATAAAGGCTATTTAGTTTCTAATTTTCAAATAGATTTTGCATAAGCAAAATCATGTCTAACTTCTCTTCAAGAATTCAGCCTGTTGAACTTTTCTGCTGGATAAACAGCACCTCTGGGTTTCCATATTTATTTCTATATAATTTTAAGGAAAACACATTTCATAATTAACATATTTGACTAACGTCCAAAAGACTTAGTTGTACCGATCAGTTCTCGCACTGGTGAAGCTGAAGGAAGCCCTTTCAATGAGCCTTCAGGTGCTACCTGAAAACCAAAGAAACAAGAGACACATAATCTAATATCCTGATTTTTTGCATATTAAAAGTAATATCAAAACCTTATTTTTGACTCCTCCTACTCTCTCCTTACTATATTAGATCCTGTACAGACTTATGGTCCTAAGGGATTTAGTTAATTTTAGACAAGGGGGAAAATGTCTAGTCTAAGACTTAAGTAAGAACTTTTGTCACCATCTTAATCTTAGAAAGCTAGTTGTCACCTTGGTAACTTCCATGTTAGGTATTATACTTTAATCATAGAATGGTTAGGGTTGGAAAGGACCTTAAGATCATCCAGTTCCAACCCCCCTGACATAAGCAGGGACACCTCCCACTAGACCATATCACTCAAGGCCCTGTCCAACCTGGCCTTGAACACTGCCAATCCCATTCTCAAATAACATAATTTACACATGGATATATACACCTCGATAATCTATACATCTCTGGCAACTCTAGCAGGAAACAGAAGCCATTCCATGTAACACAACCCTTTGCCTCCAATTCCCTTGACCCCTCAAAACCAAAATAAAGCTAAACCACCAGATTTTTCTCTTCAAACCTCAAATTTAGACTTTTCAGAAAACTTACTGAAGACCAACTCCAACATCAAGGTTCAAAGAACAAAGTATAAATTAAAGAAAAAAACCTTGGTATAACCTGTTTCTTACAAACCACTGCAGTCAGAGACCTGAGATACTGCGATATTTATGTAGACAGCATACAGAAGAGGAACAATGAAACATCAGAGAAGTTGTATTAGAGGAGAGGAACAATGAAACATCAGAGAAGTTGTATTAGAATTCATTATGCTGCAGTTAGTTCTTATTTTATTCTAGTTAGCTAATAACAGGGGAAATATGTTACCGCCATCCATTTGGGAATATTTCTAGCATTATCTTGTACTATCACATCCACTTGAACTTGTACTTCCTCTTGCTTTTTCCCATCATCTACAGGCAGATTCTGAAAGGGGGTAAAAAAAGAAAAGAAAAAGGGAATTAATGAAAACACATAAAAGTTTCTGACACTGACAAAGCCAAAAATATTACTTAGGTCTGTTTCAAGCCAGTGTTATTCAGATGAGGCTATCCTACCAGCATAGCCTTATTTTCAGTGTACACGTTTTATGTGTCATTAGGTGGGAAAAAATGTCTACATTATATGTACATTTTATGTTGGGAAAAAACCTCCAAACTGTATGTGAACACGTATAAAAGAGATAACTAACTAGTTTCTGGATGCAGGCAAAAGCACACAATGCCTCAGAAGACGTGATAAAAGCAAAACAAAAAAAAGGAAAAGAACTCTAGTGTTAGGTTATAAAGCACTGGTGATAAGGGCTGAAAATCTTTACACATATTATTAACACCCATAACTTCATGTACAAGTTAAGATCTACTCTGTAACGCACCTTTATGTAAAATCTAAAAGCATTTGGTGATAAACAGCAAATGCTTCTCATTAGCCAAACTCCCACTCTCTGAAGTGGTCGGTACCTAGTACTATGCTAAACAAATAAGGAAAGTAAAGTACTTTTTTGGTCATCTGTATTTGAGAAAGAACAACACAGGATTAGAATGGCTGCTCCACACAAACCGCGTGTTGTATTTCATCAGTGTAACTATTCTGGATAGCCCTGTTATCCACTGACTAGTGAGGGATACAGCAGCAGGAGATGCCAGTCTGCTTTTGTTATGGCAGCCATTATTTCAGATTTACAGGTTTTTTAAATCATGTTACCTCTTTAAACTGGACTCTCAGGTGAATGATCATGTTTTCTGTAAGTGTTTTCACTTAGCGATTAATCTGGTTATTCCTTTTCTATACCTATAATAGCCTTCCTCAGGATTGCCTGTTCTATGCAATATGTTGCACTGCTTTCTCTGATATAATACCAAGACATAATATTACTTCATACTGGTCTTCATGACATTATTTATTGACTCTCTCATTTGCTATACTTACTAAAAACATGCATTAAGATGCAGACTACACAGAGCATTCTGCTGACTGGCACGTGTAAGGTACTCAAAGAGCTCAATCATTTCTATTGAGCACAAAATCACTGCGTCCCATTACACACCAGATATTTTTACCTGGAAGTGAATGTCTTCAAATTTTCTTCTTACTGAAACTATCTCAGCATCACTTTCTTCACCTATAATTTGAAGATAAATAATCAATAAAATCCAGTTGAACTCAAAATCAAAAAAAGAAACGTTTTTAAACACACCCTGTATAACTTACTGACTAAATTGGTTTAATGTTAGAAAACTTTTTATCTGTACTACATTTCAAGTCCAGTTGAAACCCATGGTTAATTAAGGGTTCAAGAAGAGTGAAGATAACTTGTTTGTAACCAGTTCTTCAAGATTCATGTTAACCATTTTGGAGAGTAAAATATTTTCAAAGCATTGCTCTGCAGGATTCATTAATGCATGCATTTCCTCTCATTTCCCACTACATTCTGGAGTATCCCAACAAAGATATCAAGGACCTTCTACCATGCTTCCTTTTCTTAGTTTCTTATTATCAAGGCTGCTTTAGAACTGCCAAGGTGAGAAATAAGACAGGGTTGAAAAGATCAGAAAGCAAATTCAAATCTTGCAACTCAATTTTTAGGTGTTCTATGGGTATTTTAATGAATGAAACACAACAAACCATCCAACTCATCACTAGCTAAAGCCTTAGCCTTTCAGGATCGTAAAACACATGACTGCCTTGTAAGACTGCAGTTCTGAATTTTCCTGGCTCTTTTATCTGTATTCCACAACTGTTCACTGCAGGGAAGGAAAGAGCAACGCTGAAAAGGAAACACTGAGCAAAAATAATCTTGGTTACGGTATCTACCACATCACTGCCTCTTCAATACTATCCTTAAATTACTAAAATCAGAATAAAAATTTTTCCAGCTAATCCCATCTTCCTTTTTCTTTTCCTGTCAATGTAATCATCATCTAGAGCTCTGCAGACAGCTGCTGCCATAGCACTAGGATAAAGATACATACGAAAGGAATGCTATTATCTCTTTGTGGGAGACAAGTTCAGATCTTCCAGTGAAAATGTTGAGCAACCAGAGGGTTGCCTTTAACAGCCTACATGACCCCGGTAGAATTATTGTAACTGAATCCAATACTTGTCAGATTGCCACAGTTTCTTCCCACAAGACTAGTGGAAATTGTGGTCACTTCACCCACAAGAAATCAGTTACTAAGCATCAACAGTTGATGAACCAGTAAGAAGGTTAATCATAGAATCAGCTATGCCTTTAAGATCATCAGCTCCAATCCTTACCCCAGGACTGCCAAGTCCATCATTAAACCATGTCATTAACAGCCTCTACTACATGTTGTTTGAACACTTCCAGGAATGGTGATTCCACCACTTCCATGGGCAGCGTGTTCCAATGCCTGAGCATCCTTTCAGAGAAGAAATTTTTCCTAATATACACTCTAAACCTTCCCTGATGCAGCTTGAGGATGTTACCTCTTGTCCTACCGCTTGTTACTTGGTAAAAGAGAGCAGCCACCTCCTCTCTCCATCCTCTTTTCAGGTAGTTGTGAGTGATAAGGTTCTCCTGAGCCTTCCCTTCTTCAGAACCCCAGTTTCCTCAGCCATTCCTCATCAGACTCATTGCCCTTCTCTGAACCTGCTCTCTTGTAGTGAGGGGCCCAGAACTGAACACAGGATTTGAGGTGCAGCCTCACCAGTGCCAAGTACAGGGGAATGATTGCTGTCTTGGCCCTGCTGGCCACACTACTTCTAATACACACCAGCATGCCACAGGCCTTGACTGCCTGGGCACAAGCTGGCTTATGTTCAGTGGCTGCCAATCAGCACCCCCAAGGCAGACCAATACTTTATTTGTACCTGCTGTTAATAGGCTTTGCATACTTTTGGAACAAAAATGATGTATAATACCTGGAAGAAACACTGCCTTCACCAAGATGAAGCACTCTGTATGAATACTAAAGATGGAAAATCTGCCAGAGCTGAAGTTTTAGCACTCACTGAGGCTGCTATAAATCCTCTCCAGTCTCTTCCTAGAACATTCAGAAGGAGGAGTGGATAATCATATTCTTGTATTCTGCTAGGCAGCCACCACAGCCTGAACTGCATCACTCATTTATCCTATGAGTGCAGAAGACACAAAGGACACTTTGAGAAGCCAAGCTACAGATGCCTCTGAAATTTGTTTCCCATCCTCTCAAATGAAAGGACGGTAAGTTCAGATTGCTATTTTCCCCTCAACAGAGGGGAAATCATCTGCCTCAGAGACAGCTGTGCAAACGAAGCACCTAACATATACCAAAGTATTTAAACACCAGTTAAGCATATTTTGCTGCAACTGCCCTTTAAATCATTAAATGCTGGTTACCACCTACCCATAGTTCAATTGATGCAAAACAGTAAGTTGTTATACGCACAAGAATAAAAAGTTTTTGAGTAATACAAGTATTAAATATTTAAAACAACAGTCATTCAAAGATTGTTACTACTAACTAATACAATAAAATACTTATTTTGGAGTACAAGGTCAAAAACACCCAAAACTTTGCAGACAGGGCACAAAACTAAGGTTGAAACTGTTACAAACACTATTGAAGACTTACAGGACAAGCTGAATGCAAAGTTTGTGTCTACCAATCCACTACAAATTATTATATATGTAATTGTAAATTACATAGTAACATTACAACATTGTACTGTAATTGCATATATTGTAATCATTAATAAAATTTCTCTGGCAACTTACGCCAAAGTTTTACTGTTCCTTTCTTTATTAAGACAATGCAATTGAACATATTCCACATTGACTTTCCAGCCTAACAGGGATTCAGGACCGAGATTTTGAAGAGTAACAGGGATATTGATTTCATACTACAGTATTACCAGTAACTGAGTTTCTGGCTATTCCTGTTCTCTACTTCCTGAAAGGGTACAGATTACTTAAAATTATTTTTACTATATTAGAAAATTATGAAAAAGTTATCAAAAGGAACATGACCAGCAGGTCAAAAGAGGTGATCCTGTCCCTCTACTCTGCTCTTGTGAGACCTCACTTGGAGTATTGTGTGCAGTTCTGGTATCCTCAACATAAAAAGGACATTAATCTGTTGGAGCAAGTCCAGAGGAGGCCACGAGGATGATCAGGGGCTGGAGCACCTCCCATATGAAGACAGGCTGAGAAAGTTGGGGCTGTTCAGCCTGGAGAAAAAAAGGCTGCGTGGAGACCTCAGAGCAGCTTCCAGTATCTGAAGGGGGTCTATAAGGATGCCGGGGATGGACTCTTCATTAGGTACTGTAGTGATAGGACAAGGGGTAATGGGTTAAAACTTAAACAGGGGAAGTTTAGATTGGATATAAGGAGGAAATTCTTTACTGTAAGGGTGGTGAGGCACTGGAATGGGTTGCCCAGGGAAGCTGTGAAAGCTCCATCCCTGGCGGTGTTCAAGGCCAGGTTGGACAGAGCCTTGGGTGACATGGTTTAGTGTGAGGTATCCCTGCCTATGGCATGGGGGTTGGAACTGGATGATCTTAAGGTCCTTTCCAACCCTAACTGTTCTATGGTTCTATGATTTGCAATCTTTTTCAAAAACTTTAAAAAAAAAGATAAACAGAAAGTAAATTAAAACCCACCTATGTCAGATGCATCCACATGGGAGTTCTCAGGAAATTCCTTAAAAGCACATGAAAGTAATTTTAAGACCTGGTAGCATAAACTGTTTTAACTAGTCTGATTTTCTGCTCTCACTACTTGTTCAACTTTTGGGGGATAGTGGTGGTGGTGGTGAAACAAACCAAGCCACATTCCACAAACTATGTCCAAATGACACCATCTTTATTAACAAATCTACGCACAAATCTGTCTTGATTCATATCTCATTATTCAATGGGGAAAACTGTTTTCTTCCCAGTCCTTCTATATTCATACAATGCAAGGAGAAGCTATTACACAAGGGCAAAACTCAGCTGACAGATGAATTCTAATCACCAAATCCTGTATCTACAGGAGATTTTCTCTTATTCATGTTCCCTGAACTGCCCACTGTAAACAATTCTTAATTGTATACTTAAAACAATCTTAATATAGTAATTCAAATGGGTTTTTTTTGCTCTATTTTGTAGAAGTTGCATTAAAAGCTCATTTATATGGATAAGGATATATCTAAATGCTTTCATTCTTTTCTAAATGTTTACAATCTACATCTGACACCATATTCTTCAGAATTCCTTTAAAAGTCTAAATCCCTTCTGGCCCTTACCAACATAAATTAGCATATTGTGGGTTAAGATGTTGTCAATGAAATGAGACAATTCTAACTGCCATCTATGTTGAACAAAAAATTAGGAGGGGCCAATGAGAAGGCCTGTATCACTCCTCAAAAGCGATTATTTTCTCCTTGAAAAATAGGGAGTCAAAAGTTATTCTAGATGATCATAGATTTTTAAAATGAGTAATTTAACAAGTTAGACACACATGCTGCCTGAGGAAAAGGACACTTGATGGTTTAAAGCCTATGCCCAACTCCTTTTGGGTAGCTCTCCCCTTATACAAACTTAAAAGATGCCAAAATCCATGGCTGATATGGCTGCTATTCATAACCTAAATAGTACAATAAGGGGGGGGATATGTAACAATATGAAACACACGCAAACCCTAACACATAAACAACATAGAGACATCGTAAAAAATAAGGAAATAAAAAGAATTTAAAAATCCATTCATTCACTGTCACAAAATGGATTAGACCTCCACATATACACGGCAAAACTTGAGTTTACCACCATCCCAAATCACAGAATGTATCAGGGGAGGAAACAATCAGGGGAAGTATAGCAGATGATCAACATTAACCAGAATCTGAAGATTTTCATTTGAAATGTAAGTAAAGACACATCTTTCCTAAAAGAATGTAACTACTCTTGGGGAACTACATGAGGGGAAATATAAAGCAGTTGTTTAGTGAGATATCTAATGTTTGAAGAACTACAGTGAAAGAACTGCATTAAAATACCTTAAGCCCTCTTTAATTTTTTTTCCCCAGAAGTACTTACTTAAGGAGAATAAAGTGATTCAATTCAGCAATTAGTAGGTCTTTAAAATCTGATTTTATAGCTATGGTACAGGAACACCTGCTCATGCTCTCTTTTTCTTAGCTTTTGACTACAGAAACACACTTTCCCAAGGAGGCTTTATAAAAGTGGATGCACTGTGGTGCCCGTACCTGACATACTGTTGGATGTTCATCTTCAAAATTACTGGCCTGTTGCTTTGACATTTCTTAGCATGCATGGGAGGAAAAAGATAATTCTATTTCAATCTGATAGGTCACAGATCAATGCTGTACCTGAACTCACTTCATCATTTGTATACACTGTTATATTGAAAAGTATTTAACAAACATTTAACAAATGTAGTACATAGGACTGAAACAAAGAACAGACAAGCAACAGAACAACATTCTAGTCAAATCATACTAATTCTGACCAGAGGTGTACATCTACCGTATGACATGTTTGCTTCTTAACCCAGAAAGCACCCTAGAAAATAAAGTTTGTCCCTTTATCAAGTGGTATCAATTATAGAAAAAGACTACTGCAAGCATCTGGTGTATTTTTCTTGGCATAGGTTGAAAAGGACAAGAGAAAGACTAACTACTCCTGAACCCTGAGGGTAGAGCCTAATACCTCTATTGCATCTTTCTAATGAACTTTGCCATTTGGGGCCTTTCCAAAAGTGCTATGCCTGTCTTCCAGCACAGTTGGCCCACCTACAGTCTTTGGGGGTTGTTTCCCCATTCCCCACCCCTGCTTTATTTCATAAGAAACAATATAAAGAGAATAAGAGCTGTTAATTTAGCAGACATCTCTCCTTTTTACATTGCAATCTATATTTTATTCATCAGCTGTCATAACTCAAATGGATTTAAAACTCAAAAGCTATTAGATTCACAAAGTAGCTACCTTCAAATAAATGTGACTTCCACAAAGGCTTTTTCAGAGTTAGCCTCTAAGCCAGATATTTTTGCTATTAAAATTACTCAGACCAAAAACTGTTTTCATATTGCTGAAAAAAGGTTAACTTTGACAAGGCAACAGTTAGAAACATATCTGTAAGAAGCTACAACCTTTCAAGTTTGGATGAAGCCTTGGTTGGATGAAGCTTTGGGTGCCATGGTTTAGTGTGAGGTGTCCCTGGCCATGGCAGGGGCTTGGAACTGGATGATCTTAAGGTCCTTTCCAACCCTATTCTATGATTCTAAGTTGCTATACAGTGCATACGATTATGATGTGCACGTAAAAAATATTTCATAAACCTACTTTTAATACTGCCTAAATTGCAAAAAATTTAATCTTTCCCAGAAGAGAAGATCTTTATTTCCAAACACGTGACTCTGCTGGTACTAAAGCTGCAGTGGGACTTCTCAAGATCGGATGCACATGATAAATTTCAACTTCAAAAATAAATGTAACACATATGCTTTAGCGGATATGTTTACCCTAAATTAAGTGAATTTGTTTAATGCTGAATTTGTTGTCCTTGGTTTCTTTCCTGTATTTCTGTTTCCAGAGAAGCTGATGCCAAATGTCACATTATTTTGCCTTTGTCAATTATTTTGGCTTTTTTTTTTTCGTTAAATTGTGAGAAAACTTCTCTCTTACCTAACTCTGGCACATAGGTACTATTTACCTCTATAAACACTTTGTATTACTTAGTAGTGCCAATCATGCGTCTAAAGATCTCCATTTTTCTAAAGGCTTAAAGCATAAAGAAATCTAAATATTTCATCTACCACTTTTTCCATTTTAAAGCCTCACTTAACTTACTTCTAGACGTCTAACCTATTCTTAAGAGCAACTCCATATTCTCCAAGAAACATATTTCAGGGCTTCCTTATCGTTTACATTTGGAAAGCTTTTCTAATATTTAACCTAGAAGCTTACTTTGGTTTTTCTCTCCCTCCCCCCTTTAAATCCTATCTCCAGTGGCTCTAGCAATTTGTAATCCACCCTTCTGTGACTCACTCCAGCCAGTCAAGCTACTATCAAATACAAACCAAAGTACTTCACCAAAAGTTTTATCACTGTTAAACCTTTTTCATGCTATGCATACTAGGCACCTGTGCATATCTTTTAGGACAGTGAGCACTATTCTTGGTTGGCTCAACCAACCTTCAAAATTGCCTCTTCCTGCATTTAATTATTCCTACATCTCTATTACATTGAACTTCTCTGCATGGAATTACACAAAGTTTACTTTCAGTGTTAGACCCAATTTAGAAAGATAACCAGATTATCTTCCCCAGTGGTCATCCCTGCTTGGTATCATCTGCAAGTTAATTAAGGGCATCCCTTCTTCTACTTACTTAAGTAAAGTATAAGCTAGTAATTTGCTTGGGAGAAGTCCTGGAAAAAAGTGTATCATATTTTCCCCTCAACTCGGACACAGACCATTGATAACTATACTAAGCACAGACTTCCAACCAGTAGGAAACTGGGCTATAAACCCACTCTCTCATACAAAGTTAATGAAGCTTATTATACCACTGCAAGGCTCTGGCTTCAGATTGTAACCTCAGGAGATTTATGTCCAGTATTTTGCAGAAAACGACAGTAATGCTTCCTTTAGAATAGATTAGACCCATCAGCATATATATTCTAGAAATTTGAAGCAAAGGTATAGATCATATGAATCTTCTTGTATCAGATACTTATTTCTTGTCTCAACATTTTAATTTAATAGGCTGATACAAAATGTATACTTGAACCCTGTATGGACAAGTTTTTTGGTACTACTCTAAAGTGAGAGAGATGGCATAGGTTGTGTTTTGTCCTCAGATGTTCAGCATTAAAGTTTCTCAGACCAATGTCATAAAATAAGCAACAGCAAGAACCCCCCCCATGTCAAAACCTTAAGACAGCCCAAAATACCTTTGCTGTGCTACAAATCATAATTTCCCCCTGTTATTTATCTCAAGAAAAACATGTTTTCTATTGAAATATACAGCTCCTTTCCAGAACAAGGAGAAAAGTTTTAGATGTCACATCTCTCTAAGTAGGATCAGAATTTCCTTTTGTTGTTCAGTCTCGATTTGAATTCCATCACGATACTCGGTCTTTAATGAAATAACCATAACCATACACAACTTTTCCCTCCAGGCAGCCCGATTTATTCAGGATACAGAATAATCTACTAAAATTTTGATAGCTCATCATGTGACTTCATGGGATTCCTTTAACACTTATCTTTTAATATGCCTCCTTAGCTAGTTATTTTCAAAAAGATAGCAACTTCCACTATCTCAAGTAGTACACCCATGTAAGTCAGGGTTGGAATTCTTTGATTTGACAAACATGAGACAGAACTGATAAATACGAGAGAGAACTGACAGATACAACGAAAAGCTGTCTAACTGATAAAAGGAGATTATTTTAACCATTTTGTGATGATAGCAACGTTAATTATAATGTATTTATTTATCTTAAACATTTGAAACTACTTTTCAAAATCCTTAGAAATATAAGAATTGCTGGGGGTTTGTTGGTTCCTCCACAAAAAAAACCCTACAAAACAGCAAGTATCCTAAAGTTCGGCATAAAATCAGGACTGCTTTTATTAAGTGAAGACTCTGGATATGGTAATTTACAACACTTATTCATTAAAAACACTTTACCTGCATTCCTTTGACTACTTCTATTCCACTGCAACTAGAAATGAGAAAAAAAAGTTAAATGAATCTTAGACTAGTAAAATTATTTTAACTGATACCTTTATTTAGTTTGGTACATCTTACAACTAAGCACTTCATAAATAACCATTCAATTTACTTCAGGTTTCACACTGCCTGTCCAGAAAAGCCACATTTACCCCGTCATTCACTTCTTGTCATACCATTGCTGTTAAAATCACTTCAGTAACACAAGCTATAGCTATCTTATCCCACATAAGAGGCTAAGCCAGAGAACTCCTCTTACAGTCCTTAACAGATGTAAAGTTATGCAGCAATGCCTAGTAGACGACACACAAAGTATTAACAGAAGCGGAAAGGGAAATACAGACTCCTTTCTGACTCCATTAGATCCACTCTTGCTCCCAAAGACTGACTTTCACTCCTCATCCCCTCACTCTGTGGGGTTCAGAACAGCTTCTGTGTTAAGTGCCAAGACACACTACATGACTTGGCTTTTTAGACAGATACTAGCAACATAGCAGCAAGGTGAATTTTGATAGTTACGTGAGAAAAACAGATTTTGATGCAGCTCACTGCTGAGTGTTTATGGTGAAATTTAGGAAATAGAAAAAGAAAATACTGCTTGTTTAATATATATACTCAGAATAAAAAAAAATACAGCTAATATGCCCACAGCAGCAATGGCTTTAGACTGGCACAAACAGCGAGTACTTTGGCTGCAAAGATACTTTAGTTACTCCAGCATTATTTTATAGAAAAGAAGTCTAAAGATTAAACTAGTAAACCCTTCAGAATATAAAAGCTGATTACCTGAACCTACATAAATTGATCCAATGCATGTTAACTTCAGTGACAATACTGTGAGGAAATCCAGAAGCATGTTCCCCCATCAGAGATCGCTTTAAAGTATTTTTCCAGGTTTACCACTGGTGCTAACTACTAGAAAATAGTCATCTGTTTAAGTCTACCTCATCTGACAGACTTAACCAGTCTTTCCCAAAACCTTATTTTAAAGCAGATGTTGACTTCATTAATACCTCTTGCAAATATTATATGGCAGAGCAAGATTTAAATGTGTTCCTATATATATTATACATATAAAAAAAACAATTGCTACATTTTGACTGCATAGGAGGACTAAATTATTAGATACCTTAAATAATTCCTGCTTCCAGGCTTTTATCTTCTTGGCTGATACTTGCTCCCAGTGTTTTTGTCCTAGAAATAACAAGCAATACCAATATAAATATAGCTCATCACGACACTGCCAATACTGAGTATCATTCTAACAAACAAAACACTTAAGAACAACACATTATATAGTAACAAAATATTATTAAATCTTGAATTCCCTCTAGTACAATTGCTGAAATAAAAACTTACAGATAATTCCCTTACAAATAAGAGAATATTGTAATTTCAAGTTTATTGATAAGTCAGACCAAAAAATAAAATAAAGAGCAATTACATGCTGAGTCTAACACCATTGAAATAAAAAACCCAAAGAGCATTACAGATCCAGACACTACAGAGGGGTTAAAAAAAGAAGTACAAATTATTTTATTTTGCTGATTTTATTTAATCAATGTACACTACAAGGTGACTGAGGTTATTAAAAGCCATAATTTACGCTCTACTCGACTGACATCCATATCCATCCCAAACCAAATAGAGGTTACTAAACACAACCCTTTCACAAATCCAAGACTCTGTATTACAGTGCTGCGTGCATGTTTCTTCTCTCTCCAGATGAGCAATGTATATAAAATGCGATAAAATGCAAGCTTTCCAGTCTGCAAAATCTTTTTCAAAGTAAATCATGTTTCGTACAACAATTATATTGGGCTTGACACTGTGGTAGCACTTCAAGTGTATGTCCAGTAAGTTCTACTTCACAAGAATTGGTATGGCAATCTGAGTAGCATAATCCTCACTCCAATAATAATAAAAAATAGCAGAACATTTCATTTCCCATTAAAGCCACCAAGACATTAAGTCACAAGTCCCACTAAAACCCTGAGAATGTATTTTAGAACAGCAGGGTTTTGGTTGGGTTTTTTTTTTTTTTTACAGTAAGCTTTCCATGAGCATTATCACCTCTATAACAGATTGCCAGTTATAATGAAACACTGGAAAAATATGCTATGGCACAATTTGGTATAGATTTACAGTAACCACATGGGAACATTCAATGGAGAGTGAAAGACTACCTGTCCAGTCCACCCTGACATTTGACATAAGTAAAGCTTATCAGAGCAACCTTCAGAATTCTGAGCAGAAACTACACAATCCATTCATGCCTATCAACTTCCTGCTAATATGTTTCCCCTCAGTCTTCTCCATTGTGACTCTTCCTCTTATTAGTCATACAAATATTAACCACTGTTATCCTGATCTTTGCTCATAACTCTTTTCTCCTGTTTAAAACAGCATGCAGGACTAATGTAGGGCATATAAACAAATTCCCCAGGTATTACATGCATGTGTAAAAGTTTACATATGGTATGCCACACCTAAGTATACGAAATACACTATCTGTTGTATATGACTGCCAACAATTGCATGCTTTAGTAAGTCTAAATACACAGCATCTAAATATCAAAGCTTTGAGAAGTTCTTACCATCAGGCGTATCATAAGTGAGAGTTTCCATGGAAATAAGTAAATCATCTTCAAAAGGATGATTATACTAAATAAAAAGGACCATTAAAGATTAGAATAAACACTTAAACCAATGCTTTAAACATGCATTTTAAGTATCGTTTGTAGACAATGCTGTTTTGACCAAAACTGTCAGTTATAACCATGTTGTTTTATTAGCTGTAATAGAAGTCAGCAATCTGGAAATGTTAATTCTTAGAGGAAACACACTTAAGCATAGATGTAAATCATTCAATCTCAATAAACCAGCCACAGACAAAAGCTTTCCAAGAGTTTTCTAAACTGGTTAAGCTACTCTATTACAGAGTTTCTTCTAAACTTCCTTTGTAGGGTCCAGTAGTAGTCACTTAACATAGCCCTAGAGCTCATGATGTGCAAAAACTCCAAGACCTGGCCTTATGCCAGCACGAAGACGTTAACACAAAACATTTCCCTTCAATGGTAATGTTGACAACCCACGCATCTCTGGACAGAGATTTATGGTTCCCACATCTTTTAACACAAAATGGCTCTGAAGTAAGCATTCATGGAGGGAGCCACCCACTTGTTTCTGTAGTTTCATTGCACATACTGGTTAATTTGGGTTAAGGGCACCATAAAGACAGCTTGGACTTAAAACTAAGTCACTAATTCAATATTGGCAGTCCCAGATCTAGGTCTTACGGACGCATGTGAGGAGCTAGCTCTTTTCTAGCCAAGTCACAGGGGTGGCACGGCTCAGCACAAACTCCAGAGCTGCAAAACCCCGGGTGACGGCTGTTTTGGCAGCCAGGAGAAAGAGGCTGTGACACCACAAGCAATTAGCTGTCAAGAGAATTCAGTTCCTGCACCTTCGTGCACAGGCAGAAAATTGAACTTATCACTAATGACACCCGGGGACTTGGAGGGGGCCAGACAGAAGGGAAGCGGAGAGCGCTGCCCCTGCCCGATGCGAGCTGCTCAGAGCGCCTTCGCAGAAAGGCAGCCAAGCCCGGCCACACCATAAGCCGTTTCCGCGAAGGAAACCGTAAGCAAAACTCGCCCCCGAGAAAGGTGAAAGAGACAGGGCAACGGCAGCTCATCTGACAGGGCTTTCCCGCCGCCATCACCTCAGGACAGCGAGGACAGCCCAACGGCCAGGCCGGTGCGTGAGAGCGGCTCTCACCAGTTCCAAGATGCGTTTGAAGGAGGCCACGAAGCGGGCGTTGCTGTGCCGCAACCCCTCGTCCAGGTCCAAGGCCATGGCGACCGGCCTTCTCTCCTCCGCGGCACCGGGGGACGCCCCGGCCGCCGCCACAGGCTTCCACTCCTCCCCACGCCAATTCAAATTGCACCACGTCCCGCGTCAGGGCTTTCCGACCCACTGCCCGCTTCTGATTGGGCTTCGCTCACGTCAGTTCAGACGCCGCAGCCTATCGTAGTGTGGTTGGGGCACTCTTCTCATTCTGACTGGCTGCACGGGCGGCCCAGCGCCCACCTCCTGATACGTCACATGCTTCGAAGCCCTCCCATTGGGTGCAGAGCTCGCAGAGGGTTGGAAGCGGCGTAAAGTCACTATTCTACCTAGCAACAGTGGTCGTCGTGAGCTCCCATTGGAGCACCGGGGAGCGGTGCAAGCCGGGAAGGCGGAGGCAAAGCTCTCCAGAGGATAACGGTTGTGTTTGCCTCAGCGTGGGCGGCCATAGGAGTAGCGTCGTTGAGGTTTGATGCTAAATGGCTGCCATGAGGGAGCCTCCTTCCCGTCGTTCTCCAGCTGCTTGATGGGGTTACAGGCTGAGGCTGCTGAGGAGGGTTGGAACTGGCGCTGCTGAGTTGGCTGCCCCTCAGCACAGGATTCTGGGTATCGGCCCGTTCCCCTTTGATGTTCTTCAAGCAGCTGTGCCTTTTTAATAAAGATGGATAAAAAAATTGATTACAAAAACTAAAATTAACGAACATTTTCAGCACATCACATTCCCTGGAAGTTCCTATTACAGGAGCATTTGCGGTTTTGCCAACATAAAGACATAGATGCAGCTTCCCGTAATGGCCTCTTGTCTGAAACTGACATGTATTTATCCACTTACAGTTTACTGCTTCCATTGAAATGGCGGACATAAAGGAAAATACAGTTTAAGCCATTCTGAAGCGCTCTTTAAGAAGTTGCCACAGCTGATGAATTCTGTGTTAAGGCTTTATCCTGTTTCTGGCAGGTTTCACCCTTTTTATGGCTCTGCATTAAGGCCTTAACGTATTTTCAAGGTACAGTTTTTCTTTTACCGTTCCACGAACCTCTGAGCAAGCCTTTTACAAGAACAGTGAAGTGTTGATTACTACCAGGAAGAGATGAGTGTGGCAGTTCAAAGGTGATGCACTTCATCCCACTCCTACAGTTGTTGCTCTCCTCCCACTGGGATGAAGGCAGGACACATCAAGAACCAGGATCTCACTGATGAGCACCTAACTGCATCTCTGCTTATATAAACTTACCAGGATGAAAAACAGTCATAAATACCCTGAATAAATTAGGTTCCATCTCACACTGAGCTGACAAAATTGGTGGGCTTTCGGTAGTTTGAACCAAGTCCCTATGCTCTTTTCCCATGGGTAAAGAGAAATAATACTACTACTTCAATACTACTTACTCCCCTGAACACTGGAAAAAGAAATCCTGTGATACTTTCAATGTGGTCAAATATTGGGACAAGTCAGTAGTATAAAGTTTATTAAGTAGTATAAAGTTTATTAAGGGCCACAAGGGCGATCAGGGGACTGGAGCACCTCGCGTATGAACCTTTCCAACCCTAACTATTCTATGAGTCTATGATTTCAATCTTTCATTATCAAAGCATTGCAAGGAGATAAAAAACCCCCACAATGAAGGCCATGATGACCCTGAATCCTAGAGTGAAAACCCAGACTTTATGGTGCTTTTTTCGCCATAAGTGACTTTACGATGCTTCTGTTATTTCTTTTACCGTGGGAATACTACTCTGTTGGAAGAACCCAATAGTTAGTTATCCAATACTTCTTTTTATCCTTCTTTATGTGTAGGGCTTCAGGCCTTACTACAGATTATGTAAAGCTTGGCCTGAACGTATATAGACTTGCCTACTAATAGAATTATAAAATCATAGAATAGTTAGGGTTGGAAAGGACCTTAAGATCATCCAGTTCAACCCCCCTGCCGTGGGCAGGGACACCTCACACTAAACCCCATGCCACTCAAGGCTCTGTCCAACCTGACCTTGAACACCACTAGGGATGGAGCATTCACAACCTCCCTGGGCAACCCATTCCAGTGCCTCACCACCCTCACAGGAAAAAATTTCTTCCTTATATCCAATCTGAACTTCCCCTGTTTAGGTTTTAACCTGTTACTCCTTGTCCTATCACTACAGTCCCTAATGAAGAGTCCCTCCCCAGCATCCCTATAGGCCCCCTTCAGATACTGGAAGGCTGCTATGAGGTCTCCACGCAGCCTTCTCTTCTCCAGGCTGAACAGCCCCAACTTTCTCAGCCTGTCTTCATATGGGAGGTGCTCCAGTCCCCTGATCATTCTCGTTGCCCTCCTCTGGACTTGTTCCAACAAAATACGGTGCACAAATAAGATGAGGTTAGTTACTTTCACATTTCCTAGCTTAGGAGTCGCTCGTTTTACAACTGTAATGCCTTCTGATTTCTTAAAATGCAATTTTATACTAGAAATAATAGAATCAGCCCAGACTTGTTTTACATTGGAGGTAATCAGTAACGTAGGGAAACAAGGGTATATTCCTGTTATTTGAGTTTTATGGTTACAAGGTCGTTCGTTCAGACAATCTGTCCATTAGTTACCTGTGGCTGTTTTGAATTCATGCTTCACTGGAGTGACAAGAGAGCTCAATTGCAAAGCATTTTTTCTACCACCTGTGTGAGAAAATGAGAGTGGCATTCAGCAGTTGTGCATGACAACTGTCCTATACCTGTAGTAAGTGGTGTATTTGATAAGGCGTAACCAAAGCTCCATGACCTTAGGAATCACAGTCTACAGAGATTAGCTAACGCTTTCACTAAATGAATGCATTTAGTCAGACTGCACAGCAAGGTAGTGCATCAAACTGTAGACAGGCAAAAGAAAGGAGACGAGGAAGAGCTATAGTGTTAAAACCTTGATGTTTAAGGTCTCTATAGGAAAAAAGCAGCTATTGTTTTCTTATGTGACCAGAATGGTCTATCTTTTCTTAGCACTCCTCTGTACTTCTTTTTGTGTCTGCTCTTTGCTTAGTTATTGAGGTTGTAAATTTAACAGGGACTACTCATTTGTCTTGTGTTTATGCAGCACCTAGCGTAACAAAGTCCTTGCCTCAGGTTCTACTCCAGTAGAGGTCCTTAATAAATCATTAAAACTATTTCTAAAGTAATGAATAAGCTTGAGTGCTGGGAGAAGTGGTTTGCACTCCTCGCTTGAGTGGGGTGAATGGATTTAAAGGTGTAATTGTCCTGTATGCCATGAGGAGGCATGGGTCTCGGACAGTACCAGTGGAGAGATGCAAATGTCCTGGGCCTGCAGTCAGTACAAAGCCAGGCTTCTGAGACTTTTCTCTTAGGTAGGTTCTCACTCTTGCTCTGTCACTAGGAAAGGGCAGACTGATGTCAGCAGGAAATTCCCTGTGGTATGAAGACAGCCAGCGTCTTTTTGATCTTATGATTAAGTAAACAGTGAACACTGTGCCATTCTTTACTGTAAAAGAGATTATTGTTGATTAAGACTGCCCAGGGGGGTTGTGGAGTCTCCCTCTCTGGAGACATTCAAAACCCATCTGTATAGGTTCCTGTGTAGCCCTGCCTTGGTAGGGGCATTGTACTAGGTGATGTCCAGATGTCCCTTCCAACCCTAAAAATTCTGTGATTCTGTGATATGATGCAGAAACACAGACTTTCAAGAAGAAAACTTCTTTGGTGCCTGTGTAGTGCTAGAAGCTTGTCCTCTGTTTTGCCAAGCTCCACATCTTCTGCAATTCTTTGAGTAGGTCTGTGCAGAAATGTTTGACAGAAGATTTAACCTCAACTTCTCTTTGATTCATTTGGCTCATGGAAGGATAATTTGTGGGGCTGAGTTGTGTGTGCATTGCTTACCCTGTGGTATACTGCCATATGTAGTTGTTTTATTCGTGGTGTTTATTCATATTTGGAAAGGGCTGTGTCCTCTCTAGCTCAGCCCTTAGCCCAGCCTGAAGCTGTATTTTATCCCTTTAATCTTTTTATCACTTTTTTATAAATCAAAACATCTGCACTAAGTGATCATTTTTACTATTCTGCTCTGAAGTCTCTCCAGTCAGTCAATGCAGGCATCTGGAATAGTAAATGATTCTCTGAAAGCATCCTCTGAAGAACCATATAAAAAGTGATTTACACATCTATTCTCTGTAAATGTTGATCTTCAGATATAGCCAAAACATCACATTGACTATTGAAATGACAAACTCATCTCTCTTCAGTGTATGTCTTCCGGATTGCATGCTGCTCTCACTGTTTGTACAGGGGAGTACGAAAGCATGGGATAACTGCTCTTTTCTAGAAATCCTTGCACAGCTCAGCTTGTGTCAAGTCAGTGAATATAATTAGAGATTTAGAGGCTGTAAAAAAACACTGAGAAGTGGAGATGGGGGAGTAGCTATAGGCGTGCAGAAGAGCTGGCTGCCTGTGGAAAAGGGAGCGTGAGCATCCCAGGATAAATGCATCAGCATAGACCAGGTGCTGCAGCAGGCGCTGTGTACCACTGCCTCTGCGAGGAGCCCTGCATTTCCTGCTCTCCTAGAGGCAGGACAGAAAGCAGTATTTTACTACTCACAACTCTATCCAAAGTCATAAAGTAGTTTCTTCGCATAAGGCAGTCCCTGTATGCTGTTAAACAGGCAACTGTTTCCAAACCTTATTATAATTAAACACACCCAGCCACTCCATAGCCCTGCTTGTATAAAACATAAAACAACACAAAAAACCCCAACCACAGTTGGCCATCAGGAAGCCATCAAAAGTCTAGCTTATCAAGCTAAACACTTTGGTGAGCTCCCAAACCAGGGTATCGGGCTGACTAGCATTATTTAGCTTCCAGATGGGAGCTACATGCACCCCTGCTGGGGTGCAGCCCTGATGGAAGGGAATCGGAGCGGGCTCTAAGGATGTGCTTGCTGGGTCACTCGTTCTTTGAAGGCTGTTAAAGCCCTCAGTCGTTCAAGAATATATATGATTTTCGTAGGGGAGTAATTTAATCCGTTACAGTCTAATCAGTCTTCTGCCAGAATGATCTTTGCTAATTTCATGTATTTCCGGGTCTGCTGGGTCTGGCTGGGACAAGAACTAACTTTCTTCATAGCAGCCCTGTGGTGTTGTGGTTTGGGTTTGTGGCTAAACCAGTGTTGGTAAGACATTAATTATGTGGCTATTGCTGAACAGTGCTTGCAAGCACAAGGCTTTCTCTTTTTTTCCCCACTCTGCTGCTACTGTCCCCTGTCTCCCCATTCCCCCCGGTGAGTGTGAGTATGCTGGGGCTATGCAAGAGATTGGGAGGAGATAGAGCAGGACAGCTGACCCAAACTGACCAAAGGGATATTTCATGCCATATAATGTCATTCGTAGCGATAAAAACTGGGGCTGAGCAAGAATCATAGAATGCTTTGGGTTGGAAGGCACCTTAAAGCTCATTCAGTTCCAACCCCTACCATGGGCAGGGACACCTTCCACTAGACCAGGTTGCTCAAAGCCTCATCCAACCTGGCCTTGAACACTTCCAGGGAGGAGGCAGACACAACGTCCCTGGGCAACCTCTTCCAGTGCCTCACAACACTTACAGTGAAGATCTTTTTTCCTTTTATCTAATCTAAACCTACCCTCTTTCAGTTTAAAGCCATTGCCCCTTGTTCTAGAACTCCATGCCCCTGTAAAAAGTCCCTCTCCATGTCTCTTGTAGGCCCCCTTTAATTTGAAGACTGTTTTAAGGTCTACCCAGAGACTTCTGCATGCTGAAGAAGCCCAGCTCTCTCAGTCCATCCTCATAGGAGGGATGTTCCACATTTGCTCTTCCTGTTCTCTTTCTTGTCCCACTGGAGTGCATGTGGTTGCTTGGCTGCTGGTGGGGCTCAGTGTCAGACTGTAAGCTTATTTATAAAGGCAGGTCCCAATTTCAACCACCATGTCTGTGAATAAAGGAACAAGCAATTACTAGGACAGCCATTATTTTGAAATGATCAATCCTCTTTTCTATCTCATGTGGAAATGGAGAAGTGAGAACAAATGTCATTTTTATCACTGAGGATGTAGGGTACAAAGCTCAGGAATTAGACTGAGTAGGATTGTACTAAGACGGAAGCAAAAATGAGAATTTCCTTGAATAAGCAATTTTTGCACCTTTTGCTACTTGCCACTTCCCTCAGTTCTCAGCATCAGCTGAAACTGTCTGGATTGAATTTGCTCCAAACTCTTCACTCTTTACGGCATTTTGTGGGAGCAGTTCCTTCCTGGATTGGCAAAGAACTGAGTGTCACCGATGTGCTGAACGAATGACAAGACTCAACTTCATGCCTCTCTTGCACAGGTGTCAAACTGTTTCACAAAGCATAGTAAGAATTAGGAACATTGCTTGATAGATAGAAAACCCAAGGCACAGAGCTAAGCGATTTGCCCAAGATTACACACGTCACTGGCAGAGCAGTGAATAGGCTCTAGGCACAGCCTAAATTTTACTCTACCATCCCTCTGCTTGACAGTATTAGCATCTAAATAGTTATAGCCAATTCCCCTTGGTGCTTTCATATGTGTCAGTATGGAAGGGTCGGGGTCTATCCCCAGTATGCTAGTCCTCCTAAGGGGCACAGGTCTGCCTGTCGTGACCCTTTCAGTCTTCCTTCGAAGGAAAGGAAGCAACCATTCCGCATGACCCCATCCGTTCCTGCCTGCTTTCACAAATAGACGATGGCAGTCAGATACACTGGAGGTGATACTAAAGAAATATTTGCCTGTAACAGAGGCCACTAAAAGATGTGCTGTAATCAGCACCTCTATGTCCTGCATGAGCACATTAAATTGGTTCAAAATGTTGGAACACAGCGCTCATTATGATCAATATCATTCTGTTGATCAGATCAGTAGGAGTGAAAAATAAAACCACATTTAGTCAACAACAAACATTGGCAGCACTTCTGAAACAGGCCAAGGGCTTATTGAAAAGGATATTGATTGAGCCAAGAAAACATCAAGCAGTTTTAAAAGTTTAATCATATTCTCATTCAAGCCTGCTTTCAGTGCCAGGAATTAAAATTCTCCCATCTCCCGAGGACGGAAGACGCATTTCCATAATGTTCCTGTAACTTCCAACGCTTTGCATCTGTACCGAATGGTGGAAATATTCATTGCAAATGATTTAGCTGAGATACACAGTCCTTTCTGCTGTGAGCATACAAATTATGCAGGAACAAGCTGTGATTTTTTTGCATGTTTCTCATTTGTGATTGTTTAACAAAGAGCTGGGCAAACCAGAGCTAGCCCACAAGGTATTCTTGAAGTGGTCACTGTAAATATTGAGGCTGCACGATTCAATAGTGTATGCCTGGTCACTCAAACCAGATGAAATGATAACAATTCCTGGGCTAGAAAAGGTTAGTTTCATTAAAAAGATGTGGCCATGTCTGCGTTAGAAAACTGCTCATGAGCATTACCCAGGGGAGCTACTGTACGCAGAGAGCAAAATGGCATTTTCAGAGTGGCGCATTTTGACACAAGTGCTGTGGCAGTGTCTAGTTGTCGGAGCTGTATGTGGTTAAAGAGCACATACAGCAGTTCGTGCTTGCCAGGAGAAAACAGGAAATGTTTTCCTCCACGCTGCAGTTCTGAAGATTCACGCTTTTCTAAGCAAAACTCGCTCTGTGGAGACCAAAAAGAAAACAGAGCTATGCCTGAGCTATTATTCCCCAACCCTCCTGCCCTGCCTTCAACCCTCTGCTTCTCTGTGGCAAGCTTTATGGAAGTCAGGTGTTCCTGAGTCTGTCCAGCACAGGGAGATGTGAACATAGCAGTATCTCTTCTGGCTTCCAAAAAGCTGGGACTGCAGCATTAGCAAGGGCAGTAGGGTTTCATAGGACATGGACACCCACTGTACACACCTGGGAGCCCTCAAACACACTGCTGTATTCTCAAGGAGTTTTGTATAGTAGGTACCTGGCTAAATCAGAGTTACGTGGTGTGTACTCCCACATGTCTTATATCCTACCTAAACTAAGGTGTGCTGGGGATCGTTCTCCCATTGCAAAGCTCGTCAGAATGCATTGCTACAAACAGGATCAGTGGGTGGCATAGATTTACAGACATGTCTAGCTTGTCTCAGACCTCTGCCTTCTGACCACTGTGATCTGCAAAGCGAGGAATTAAACGCATCTGGCCTCAGGCTTCAATTTCCTTTGGCTGGCTTACCCCTTCTGAGGTACAAAGGACAGTTGCATTGGTGCATAAAGTTCTGAGTTTCTGACCTTCCAGTTTCTTGCCTCCCACCCTTTCATTGCAGTGTTCTGTGTGATCTCTTCAAGGAAGTGGGAAGAAATTTCATACACAAAGAAGGCTTTAGAATTAAGATGGGGTTTGTGTGAAGTTACCTGGAGGACTGGGTTGTGGGAAAAAAGGTGAAAATCAAAGTGGATGAGTAAAGACCTGGTTGCAAGTGCTATGGTAGAAAATAAAATGCTGTGATGCACTGGTTGGGGTAGCTTGAAAGGAGGGAGATACAAGTAGGACCAGGGCCAAAAGGAACAGGGAAAAGCCTTGAAAACTTGTTTGAAGCATCGACAGATGCACGTAGTGTGGGTGCTTGGAGGCCCTTTTCTCAAAGCAATAAGAAAGAGTTACATCCAGAACAAAAACCACAGCAACAAGAAGATTAAGACCAATTCCTCTCCCAACTTATCTGTGAAGGAAACAGACAAGTCCAGAGCACAGGGCCCTGCAGAGCAGTTGTGTCCTGAAGCACCTTGCCTGCATCCACTTGTCCAATCTGGCATCTAACGCTTAACGGATTCATAGTAGAGTACCTCTAGCTCCATCTGCTGTACAAGCCAGGACAGCGCGTCCTAATGGCACCGATGCTTAAAAATACCCCATGTGAGGACACATTCCCAGTCTCTGCTGTTTCACTGTGGTTCTTCACACACTATCCAACACCCCTAGCTGCCTGTGCTTATTGTGTGACTTTGAGCTGTATGTGTGTTCACCATGCTGCTCTGACAAGCTGAATGCTGTGCTCCCCATCCCTTATGTAGAGCATCGCACATCAGCGTGCTCAGTCAAACTGAAAGATCTGGTTTGCTTTTTGGTACAAAACCCCCATATAATTTAGAAAGGAAAATGAAGTATTGCTTTGCACTTTTTTCTGCCTTACTTTTATGATGCATGAGGTTAACTTGTATTTATTTAGACATTTGTCCGTGTTTGTAGAGAAGCTCTGGTAAGATGGACCCAGACCTATACTGTGAGATCATGTCAACAAGGAGATGGGTGCTGGAAGAGAGCAAAGATGCTGCTTATCGAATGTTTGTACCTCTTGCTTATGTATTTTAAAGGCGATACCATACATACATGAGCAGCATGTAAAGAAACAAGCTGATCAGGAGTCACTTGCAGGTTGAGATTTGGATTACTTTTAGAGTGGAAATTAGAGCTGGATTTATATAGCTCATTGTCTCTGGTCACCACCTTCCCACAGAGGTAGTGAAATTGATTCTCAACAAAACCTCCTATGAGGAAATTTTGTGTTTATTCAGGCTTCTCTATCTCTGCACTCTTTTTAGTATGGCAGAAACATGTTGAGATGAATCTGTAGCCAAATACGGATCTCATAAACTCCACAAACACTAACTAACACCATCTGTGGGAATTTTTACTGCAAATTACCACAACATGTAAAATGCTGCTTTCAGTCTGATGAGCCTTGCCTCGCCATGGGAATAGTGTCATAAGGCCTTCTTACACAATGGCTCTTATTTCCAGATGTCACTTTTTTAGACATGTAAGAAAAGATGCTTTATTATATATCTCCAGTAAACAGGAAAGTTCATCTTCTCAGTGCACCTTCAATGTCAATGAGAAGCAGAAGTGAAAGAAATCAAACTAAGCAGCAGGAGTAGCACATCTGTGAGCAAACAGTTTCCTCCAGCACAAAGCTACCCCTCAGATGCCAGAAAGCCAATTTTATCTGTCCCCTCCTGCTTGTTTTCAGAGTCTGACTCCCTCTCCCTAGAGCTTGCAGTAATAATTGGACAAGTAGAAGAAAGAAGTATTTGGAGGGGAAAAAGCCCACCTCAGCCACAAGCAGTCCAGAACAGTGTGAATAAGACAGACATGGACAAACAACCCATTATACTCCATTCATATCTGATTCGCTTGCTTATCACATAAAGTATTTCCTCCTGCCAGGAACAGACTGGCTTGCCACAAATATACTTTGCCATCACCACTTTCAGGAGAAACTGGGGGGTTATAGAAGGATTTTGCTTTGAGGATTTCTCTTCCATCTGAAACAACAATGTAGTTTATTTGTTGAACCATTTCCCCCTAACTTTGGCACCTGCAGGACAGTAATTTCTGACATGTCCTCTCTCACTTTCATCTGTTTTAAGATCATTGCTCAGCTTTCTCTTTAGTCCAGGGAATAGCTTCTTGCCTATTGTGCACGTTTGGCTTCTTCTCAGAGACCTGAAAGTATTTGTTCCTTTTCCTGGACAGGAGGCAGAGGAGGTGACAGCAGAACACATCCTGTACCTGAATGGGCACAAATGTGCTTTCTGCAACACTCAAAACCACAAGGGACTACCAAGTTAAGATTTATAACTGTTCTCCAGAGGCATTTACTAACCCTAGCAAGCAGAACACGTACTTTTGGGAGCTTCCTTTTTTTAGGGAGTAGCACAATGCCTTTATTTCGCCTGATTATTTGTATCTGCTTTAGATGGTAGATACGATCTGATGTGCTGATCTTCCATTACGAGAGCTTCTGCTTTCCACCACTGACTGTCTAAGGAAAGTCCGCTCCTACCTTAGGTGCTTGGGAACCTCACCATCTTAGATATTAATTTAAATAAGACTGACAATTAAAAAGCTTGTTTTTTTCTTTTTTGTGTATTTTTTGCCCTGTGCACTTTGAAGTTGTAGGGAAGAGCCCAAACTCCCTTGGAAAACTGGAAAAAAGTATTCTGCTTGGAGGTACTTCCAGTCATAAGTTATAGTTTGTGTTTTGTGAGCTCTTTGATGCTCACTATTTATGGGATGTTATTGGAAGTCACTGCAGTACTTGGAAGATGACTACATTAGTATGATCTTCACCAGAAGTTGACTGCTAGCTGACACTGCCATTAGAAGCTAAGCTGGTGAACATGATATCAAAAGGAAGACTGAACTAATTGGAAAATAAATAAGGGCAAGGGAATAAAGATCATCTTTTGATATGAGAACCTTTAGTATAATAAAGGAACAATGAAAGAACAATAAAAGCCCATTAAATTGCAAATGTTCAACTCTTTCTTCTAAGTGTTAGCAGCCCTTTAAAAGTGAGCAGTGTTTTCAATCTAGGGGGATTTGAAATCCTCCAGGACAGAAGCAGTTTGTCAAATATTTGTAACTTAAATAAAAAGAGGAGGAAGAGTGCAAACTCTTCCCATACTGTCCAGAACCATTAAAGCTACGTGCCAGAGGTATGCCGCCAGTGTAATAAAACCCATCTTTTTTATTGCTTTGGGGATGGGGATGGAAGGAACCTGCCAAGAGATGCTAAGAATGAAAAGCTGTGCCTGAAGCCTGATGGGAGTTTAGTTTATTTTGGTACACTCAAAACTGTGTCAACCTTTTCCATTAATATTTCATAGGTTTTTAAAAGGAAAATTATCATGGCTCTAATACATTACTACTTATATTTGAAAGTGTTTTCAAAATACTTCTTTTATTCCTTCCCTACACCCTTCTGCAGCAGGCCACAGAAATACTGTGCTGCATAAAGAGTTAATAAGACTCCAAATTACATGATACATTTGATATAGGAATGATTTTGATATGTTTTTTCAGATGCTAGCCTGAAGGAATTCTGTTCCGGTTTGCAGTCACTGGGATCGTTGACTCATACGGGACCGCAGGCAGTCTGTAAGTCCACATTCATTTATCATTCTGAGTGTACTTGGACTTTTCCAGGAAAGGTGGAGTTTAAAAGACCTGTAATCGCTATGTATTTTCAAAAAGACAGAAGACTGGATGAAGCATGGGATAGGAGAATGGAGTGCAAACTATATTCTCTTCATATTAGTTGCTCAGACTCAGTTGTGGAAACCAGTTTTGAGTATCATTGTCATTCAGAGGGTATATAGTGACCTGCGAGGAGGAAATTACTGTGATCCTAAAGAAAGTTTCCCACAGCATGCAGAATTCTGCATGCCAACACACCTGTTGGTACCTTGGTATCTTGGATATCTAATGAAAATAGCCTAGAGAGGAGCAAGGAAAGGTATGTTTGTTTTTCTGGGCCGTTGAACATCATCTGTGAAGACACAGAAAACAATTTGAGGGGTTAGTTCTGTTGGTATTGAGAAATCAGGTGCGATAGCAGTAGTTCACCAGAAGTTTCCTCAGGAAGAAAAAGCTGCTTATCACTGTTATTATCACTGTTTCAGATTTCTTATTTGTAACATTGCTAATCTGATCCTTTCTGAAGGCTAGACAATCTCAGAAGGTAAGTTTCCTTTGTACCTTTGTTGCTGAGATAGGGAAACCATAATGTCCCTTTCATGGAGCCTGATCTCATCTCCCTCTTCAGGTTACTTTCCTGGTTCTTTTACCCTATGGTTTTCTTGGGTGTTCTGTGACTCCATCCCATCTGCTCTCCCAGTGTCTCCAGTATTCTGCATGGGACATGGGTTAATCTATGGGTTTTGTAAGCAGTGTGGCTTTTTACTAGAAAACAAAAGGAGATGATTTCAGGACAATTAAGAATTGTTTGAAGAAAGGGACTGTCACACTAATTACCTGTAGCTGTTTGGATGCAATGAAAGGAACATAAAGTCATAAGGATTTTTTAGCAGTAAAAGATCTAATATGAGAACAGATTCTACCAGTTACCTTCTTGATTGGCAAAGCTCACAATCAAAGCTGCACAGAGTGAATTTGAAACCTGTGATTCTTTCCAAGGTGAATATGGTGACAAAATGATTAGCCACTCTCAGTGCACATCGATCTTAATTAAAGCCTATCCCCCCATGGTGATGCTGTAGGCAGCTCAGCTTCCCCAGACACAGCATCAATCTTGTTGACAGAGACACTTCTTGAGGACATGTGCTATAATGTTTTTTCTCTCCCATGTGGGGCTTTAAAACAGAAGCATTCCTGTGGGCTCTAGCAGCCCCAAGGATCAGTGGCTCAGCACTGCCCCTTAACCACTAAAGCATTTCCTAAGGCGTGTACATTCCAAGAGCTGACACCAGGCTTTTTCCTTTTGTGCTATTAGACTAGCAATAAACATTCCAATAGGATCAACTTACAATATACCTTAATGAGTAGAAAGCATCTCCAGCACAAGGAATGGCACGTTGTTTCAGAACAGAACTTTGGGAGGATCACACTTGACAGGTTTTCCATATGCCACCTGATTTCACTGATACACTTAATGAGCAGCTGGCAAATTTGGGAGAATGAGACCAATAGAAAATTGTGGCCATAATGCATTCACCTCAAGCAGCTGTGTATTAAATTGTGCTTCAGAACTTAAAGGAAATTCGTATTACTCAACTTGTTGAATTGGTATTGAACTCCTGAATTGGTATTTCACTTCATACAATTACAACTTACAAACACTAGGCAAATTTAAATGGAAATAGTCTCTTTAAAATCCCTTTATAAAATACAAGGGGTGGTATACACAGATAGTAGTCATTTTTCAGTCTGTAACTTCATTAGGTTAAGAGCAAAAATCCAAAACACAGTTCTTTCCATACACTCAAGTTGCTTAGATTGGACCATTCTGTTTTAAGTATTGTAAAGCCAATTCTGAAGGACACCACCCTCATGGGATCTAAATACAAAAGCATTAGATGAAGAAAAGTGACTTTTTGAAGTCTGGGTGGGAGAAAACTGGTAGTGGCAATGATATATTAATGTGTCAATGATGAATAAATACAAAACCTTAAAACTTGAACCAGCAGCAGTCTCATACATCATTCTCTCTCTTTTTTTAAAGGATATAAAAGATTAAAATGTCAGAACTATAATTTCAGAACTGTTTATAATGTCAAGTGATGCATGTTGCATACTTTTAGTATATTCCATTGATCAAACCAGATTCTGGGATAATAATTGCAGATGATGAAGCACATTTCATGTGCAAATGGACATGGATTTGAAGTGAATTTGGAAGAAAAATGTTTTCATACTGAAGTCTTAATAATTGTTTCGCTCAAGCTGCACTGATCCATGCACAAATTATTTTGCATATTGCTGATGCTCCTAATAATAATTAATATTAGTGTGATGCCTGCAGGCCACTGTCAGCCAAGGAGAATTTACGATAGAATGTAGTAATCTGATAAAACTTGTTGCAGACTTGAGAGAGAATCAATTCCAACAGAACCTGAGAGAATTACAATTTTCCTTTTGCAGAGACTTCATGCAGCTCTGTTTCAGCTCACAGAATTAATCTCGTTATTTATAAAGTAAGGTTGAGTTGGGTTTAGCCTGGGTTCAGCAGCAGCAGTCGTTTTTCTCCTTCTCAGTAGCTGGTGCAGTGCTGTGGTTTTGACTTTCAGCCTGGGAACAGTGCTGATAACACCGATGGTTTTAGTTGCTGCTCAGTAATGTTTACTCTGACCAAGGACTTTGTGAGTCTCATGCTCTGCCAGGGAGGAGGGGAAGCGGGGAGGAAGCAGAGACAGGACACCTGACCCAAACTAGCCAAAGAGATATTCCATACCACACCATGTCATGGCCAGGATGTAGAACTGGGGGGGGGTTACCCGGAAGGGTGAGATCACTGCTCAGGTCGGGCTGGGTATCAGTCGGTGGGTGGTGAGCGGTTGTATTCTCTCCCCTTGTTATTTCCCTCATCATTATTATCATTGGTGACGGCAGCAGTGGTTTGTGTTATACCTTAGTTACTGACTGCTCTTATCTCAACCCATGGGAGTTACATTCTTTCGATTCTCCTCCCCATCCCTCCAGGAGCAGGGGGGAGGAAGGGCAGGAGTGAGCAAGTGGCTGTGTGGTTCTGAATTACTGACTGGACTTAAACCATGACACTTCCTAAGAAAATTAGGCATAGAATCATAGAATAGTCAGGGTTGGAAAGGACCTTAAGATCATTGAGTTCCAACCCCCCTGCCATGGGCAGGGACATATGTGATCACGCCATCTTTAAATGCCTGTACCCCTAACAGCTACCACCTTCAGAGATAACTGCAACCCAGTTTGAAAGAAAGTAGAAATCTCAAAGAGACTAAATTGCTAAAAGCTTTTGCCCAGGTATCTGGACAGGGCAAAGATACTTGAAGTAGTACTCTCTGTCAGGGAAGGGGAAGAATAATTCAGCTGTTAGACAGCCTTTTTGGCAGAAGCCAGCAGTCCCATCAGTAGGACAAGTCTTGATACTACTTACCTTTTGTCTGATGCAGCTGTGGCAAAAAGCCCAGTGGAAACTAATTGTTTTGAAAAGGAGAGCATACAAACCAAAGGACACACATATCTAGGAAACCAGAGTGCTTACAAAATGATTTGGTTTTATCAATTCCTTGAACTTCTAATTTTACTCTACAAAAACAACAGAACTTCATTCCAGCACTTTCATAAAGGTTAATTTGAAAGAACAGTGGCTGAACCCTGCCAAAACCATCAAAACATCATGTTAGTTTAATTTAAAGATGTAATAAAATCAAAAGTGGTAGACAGCTTGATAGGGAGGATGCACATCTTGAGAACGTTAAGCTGACTGAGGTGTTACCCAGTGAATGTACTCCAATTTTGAGTACTGATTAGAGCAGTTGTTAGGTTAATGCAAACCAGGCTGCATTCTTAACAGATCTGGATACAACACAGTCCTATCTAGAAGATTATGTCCACACTTTAGATGGTAGGTTTAAAAGCCTGTCCTGAAAAGGAGAAATCCACTAACTCCATGTCTTGTAGAAAGATTGCATTTTGTGATATTTTCATGATTTTATTGGTTAGACTGAACACAGTTCATGGAGACCAAATAAGTTATTTGTACTGCGTCAAATAGCTTTTCTATTATATGTGTGGCTGTCACAGTCATTAGTGAGGGAAAGAATAACGAAAATAAAAGGAGGGATATGAAGTCAAGAGTGAAAGTTATTACTCCTGGAGCAGGCTAATCAGTTTTGCCTGGGCAGGCTTTGATGACATCAAAGGTATCACGTATTATCTTCCTTGGAATGATGACAGAGATGCCGCTTCTGTCACCGGCTCCTTCAGATGCTGTGTCTCCTGCCATTCTGTATGACTTTGAGTACGTTGGAAAGGTCAAAATTTTTGGTAATCAACTCCATTAGGTCCTCGTCGCTTTCCACACCAGTGATAAACTCTTCTAAAGTCAGTTCCCCTAAAAGGAATTCACATACTCTTTAGGAACCAAGAAACCCAGAAGTCCCTCTCAATTCAACACAAGACCATTCATGCCAGATTGAATCCCTCAGGAAGGTTCCCCATTCTCTGCTGATAGGCAAATACAGGAAGAGTATTTGCTACTGTTTTCCCACTTTGCATCAGATCCCAGAACTCAAACTCACTTTGTTAAAACAGGTCAAACACAGCTTTCACTGAAGTCTAAGACAACTATGAGTACTCCTAAATGTGAAAAAAGGCACTAACAAAGCCTTGTATCAAGGCTGGATTGAGGTGTGTGGACCAATTCTCACTGAGCTAACTGGAGTTTATCTTATAGCTAGTTTTAACAAAAATTAAGGGCTTATTTTGCTGGGGATTACTAGGATTATATAGAACCATGATAAAATATAGGCAAAAATACCCCTTGTTAAGTGTTTTGATTACATGAATTCATGCAAGCAACTGAAATGGTCATTTAAAAGGTGATTTTTGAGGCCCATGGCAAAATCAGGCAATACCTTGAAAATTACAAGACAACTAAAGGATTTCTTCTATTGAGGAGCAGGAATATTGTTCAACATTCTTTCTCTTTTCCCCCTTCTTCCCTGTCAGCAAAGGCAAAGGCCCCTCCTAGGAATATGTTTGCTTGTATAGTACACAGGAATGTATGTTATTATCTGGTTAGAAGTTATGATAACTGTGATTATTCCAGTGATTACTATTTATGGGGGGACACTTGGAAAAGCTTTATACTTTACTCAGAGAATGGTATAAAGTTTCTTGTTAAAATCACAACAGTGAATGATTTGTCACTGAAATAGGAAATGGCAAGAGGCCAGGCAAAGAGGAAAATAGTTGGATGAGTTAGAGCCCCAGGGTGCAGGGGAGCAGCAATTCAAGTTGCATGCACTTCTGGTGAACACTTAGTTAAATGACTTTTGTCTATTTTTGGATTTAAGTACTCCCCAGAGTACTTCTGTGGTTTGGTTTCTGCCCATGGCAACCTCGGAAACCTCATCTGAGATGAAAAAGGAAAATGATCAGCATTTGAAAAATGTGAAAACCACTTTCTACATGGGCAGTAAAGGTTGCTTCCTTTTCAGTCATATGGGTATCACTGCACTGGTGGACAGGCTTCTATACACACTGCTAAAGTGGAAATACATCATTTGACAGAAATCCTAGCTGTTAGGCCTCAGTGAGAGGAGTAAGACCCTCTCCAGGGGCTGGCATGTAGTATCCTGAGGATGTTTGTGCCTCCTCTTTCAACACCAGTTCCCCTATAACATCATCCCAGGAGCAGAAATGGAACAAGCCATCTCTGTATGCTTGTCTGAGTCCTCCTGCTTTTGCCCCTCATCCCTCTGATTTCTTCTATCCCCTGCACTCCTTATTTCCCATCTCCTTCCCTCTGTATTGCTTTTGACTGAGGTCTCTGGCTGGCTGGGGTTCCTGGACTCATCAGATGTACACGCTGCATCATTTTTGTGCTTATGCAGGTCAACTGGTCTTGAATTCCCTCCTCTTGATCCCAGGCTATATATATATATTTCAAAGTCCCAATACCAGTGTGCAAGCATACCAAATCCACTGCAGTTACCAGGGAGATGTGGTTACACTGGCATACCAAACTCACTGCAACCGTGACAGGTCTCAGATTTCCTGGAGCTAATGAAAATAAATCACAAAGCCATTGGGAGTTTTGTTTTAAGAATTGCTCCTGACAAGTATGGGATTATTTCTTGTATTTTAATGTGCAGAAGGACATTGCAACTTATTTGTCTATTTGCCCTTTTATTTACAAAGAAGCTACAAGGAGCTTAAACTACAAGAAAGTAGCATAGTTTAAGCTAAAATTGGTGAAATTTGTCCCATTCCCCAGGTGACACTGGTCCTGCTGCTTTGCAGCTATTTAAAAAATGGAAAGCAGTTTGAAATGGGAGTATTAGGAAGATAAATCGAATAATTCATGTTCTGGCACTTCATTGCTAAAACGTAAGGCACATGAGTTGTTTTTTCAGCTGATGGTCTAGCTCAGATCCACTTATTGGCAGTAAGCATATGGTCAAAGCAGGAGTCAAAATATGAATAATCACAGAATTTGGGTTAGACACTAGATTATGGTTACATGTTTGTTATTTGGAGTCCTTTGGTTATTTGCCTTCACCCAAAAGATGGGCCAAGCAGGTGGGGAAAAAAATCCTCAATGAGTTATTCACATGCACCACAACATCTCTGTCTATACCCCGATTATATATCACAAACAGCTGTTTTAAAAAGTAACCTTAATGCACTAAATAAGACCAGAAAAATGAACAAACTCCCCCAAAACACCCTAGATTCCTTACTAGGTGATTTTGCTCTGCAGTGCTTTCCTAATATTCCTGATTTGTCAGTGATTGCAGTAACTGATGTTAAACACAACTGCCGGTGGAAGGAGGATTTTCATGACTAGAAGTATGAGGGAAGACATTCCCATCTGCAAGTGTTCCACTAGAAACAACTCTGAAGCAGGGACTTAAAGGTTTGGTTTCCAAATGCAAGTCCAACTGACTCAGTCTAGTTACCTTGAATAAAACCAGTAGCATATGTTAACAGTCAGCCTTCAAGGGACATTAGTTGCTTCTCTCATCCACTTTAGAGGGATTAAGAACAGAAATACACTAAAATAACCTCCTTGATCACACCTTTATTTTTCTGTGCAGAGTACTGGCACTTTGGATGCACAGTGCAAGACCTCCATGTTTTACCCCTATTGCATTGTAACTCCTCTTTCAGATTAACAGAGACAGTTGATTTATTTACACTTCACTGTAAAGCTGAAGCAATATGGGTAAAGAGCACATTCAGGCTTTCTCTTAATCTAATCCAGTCAAGCCTTCAGTAGCATGTTCAGCTCCCCCCTTGATCCCACACTTCCTTATGGGGGAAAATCCCTGCCAGTGCCAACAAAACCTAAATTCTTACCGTCATTGTTCACGTCTATCTTCTGAAATACAATGTTTGTGAACTCTTCAGCAGACATGTCACTGTGGCCATTAATAGCTTGGATAGCCTGAAGGCAGAAAGGGAGAAAGTTCGTTCAGACTCTTTTCCCCATCAAGTTGTGAAAGCAATACCCTGGCAAGTGCAGGATTTGAGATGTGGCTCTTTAGCTCACCAACCCTCTCAAAAATCGCTAAATAAATAGCTGTTTCAAGTAATGAGGATTGGAAATTTAATTAACATAACACAGCCTAATTTCCATATCTCCGAAGGTCTTCTTGAAACCATGGGGCACCCCTGCTCTGCAATACGCTTTAAATTCCACACCGGCATTTTTATCTGGCCCAGGAGAGTTCTGTGTCTTTGGTGAGGGCCCTGTGGTCTGTGTGAGTTGAGTATTGTTTTTCACAGCTGAAAGCACATACATAGAAAACTTCAGTCATTTTTCTATTAAGACATGTTTATCTTTGTAATTACAAATAAAGGCAGATCAGCAGACCTGGAAGCTGAGAGGATTTACTTGTCCTTCAGATAACTTAAGAAAAGATATAGGTAGAAATACACATGCATACATGTTCTGTAATGGGCATAATACAGAATTTCATTATCTACAGCTGGATTATCCTGAGATTGTGTTATGTAAGATAATTCCCCACATGTGCCAGTTGTTTCTTTTAGTATTCCTGATACTATATCAGAATTCATCATATTTAAATAGTTGAATCTGTTTGGCACCGATGTGGAATTCTTGGCCATCACTGTCTGTATCTTACTTTGCGCAAATGAGTTCCAGAAGCCAGCAGAATTTTACAAAGACAGCTACATAAACTTGTTTGTATTAGCAATTCGTACTGTAGATACTTCAGTGTTTTCTGTGTCTGACCATGATGCAGTCTGCAGAAGAAACTTACAGCTCTGCCACAGTTAAATCTGTTGTAGTGTTAAGAGTAAGGCAGGTTCCTGAAGTAGAATGATAGAATAGTTAGGGTTGGGAAGGACCTTAAGATCATCCAGTTCCAACCCCCCTGCCTTGGGCAGGGACACCTCACACTAAACCATGGCACCCAAAGTATTGTATAAGTACCCAAAGTACTTGAATCACTGACTACCACAGAATCACCTTAAATAGTAAACTACAATAACTGGGCTGTGAAAATGCATTAAGAGAGTGCATAGTTGTCTGGAAGGAATTTTGATGGTTGATAATGATCTGCTGGTCTGAAGTTTGCATAGCTGTGTGGAGAAATAAGGATTTAATAGGACTTGCGTGATTTAAATTAATGTCTCAGGTATCATATATCTTGGTGGAGAAGCCTCAGTCAAATGACTTGGGCACGTTTAAGCTAAGATTCTTGTATCCCAAAAGAGAACAAAACACATAGATGTGTAAACTGGTTTTAAAAATGGGTAAATTGAAACCCAAAACTTTACATTAAAAGTATTTTCATTCTCTTTTCGGATAAAGACCAAGACAAAACTGTCACCTCACTGCCTCTGGGTGAAAAAATATGGAGAACACCTGCAAAAGAAAGATGTCGTTAGTCTTAAACAAGGAGAAATCTGGGAGCTGCATCCTCTCCTACCTTTAGAAAGCCCTTTAGAAGGTGATGCATCCACTTTATTTTTTAACCCTGTGGCTTCATGTGGCTCTGGTTCCTTTTAAACTGGGCAGCAGCTCTTGAAAGTCTTTAACAGTGACTAGCCAGGCACCCCCACAGAATCCAGGGGTTTGTTCCTTGTTATATACATATGTTACTTGTTTACTATGCCATTAAATCCCTATTTAGATTTTCTCCTCCCTGCAGCAAAACCTTGGTCTGTAATGAATCCTGAACATTCAGGGAGCAGTATTAAGTCATTTGCATTTGCAAGGAGCCCTACAATACCTTTTGGATGAAAGCAGCTACCGAAGTGCACAACAGTATTTCATGAAAGCAAGTTGAAAACTACAGAAGTAATTTGAAAGAAAGAAATGCACTGCTTTAGTTTTATGGGTTTGAAATGGACCCATTTTCTGCAAAATCTTCTACAATATTTGTGTCCAAATGTCACGGCATGATTTCATGGGAAAATTAAATTTCCCCAACTGAATTTTAAAATAGGGGATTATGGCATTTGCAGTAAGCAAATCTAAAAGCCTTTCAAACAATTAAAATATTAGGATGACATTTATACTGTTTCTTGCAGCAAATTGTGTTTGAGAAGCCAGTCTTCCACAACAGACTGGCACAAACACTTTTAACCACCCGGTTTATTCATTGTGCTGTTGTTCTACCCTGCGTTACAACACCGTTTATCACAATAATGCCTCTCCTGTTTCTAGCTTTTCACTTTCAGTAAAGAATTATATCTGTAGAACTATGGTACTACTTAGAGATGTTTACTTCAATAAGCAAGAAAATAATGGCAGGAGCATCGCTAGTCAGAACAATTCTGGTTTTACAACTGTAAAACATTAGATAAAGTACAGACAATCCATTTACAACACATGATGAAACGCTGTTTCAGAGGCTATACACTATGTCAAATGCTCTTGCTATTGGTCATAACTCACCGTGAATATGCTTACTAGTTCTTTTTTGTCAATACATCCGTTTCCATCAGCATCATATAGCTTAAAATACCATTTCAATTTTTGGTCAATTTTCCCTCGTATAACCAAATTTATTGCAGCTATGAACTCCAAGAAGTCTATAAATCCATCCTAAGAGAGAAAGAGAGAAAAACCTATTTAACAACATTTGTTTTCTGTCCATTCTGGCAATTTCACACAAACAGGTCATCCAATTCACTATAATACACATTGAATTATAAACCACCTTAACATAAAACCTCTTCTGTGGTGTTTAAAAAGGATATGCTCAAGTGGAAGCACTGTAGGGAGGGGTATCAGCACGTTTGTTCTCTGAAAGCTGGGGCTGTGGGGGTGAGGGGCAAATCTGTTCTGAACAATTGTAACTGACATTTTTTTGAGGAGAAGAGAAAGACTTCCACATGTGAAAAAGGGGAGGCTGGGATATGTGGTTTGGGGCTAATGAGATGTCTGCAGCAGAGTTGCTTATATTCATATGGGTACTGCAGAACTATGGATGACTTCCAGTGCAACAAAGCTGTTCCAGGTGTTACCCATCTGAGAGATCTTGTAGTAAGTGTTGTACATGATAACTGATAACCTGGCATGAACCCCAGGTACTGTGGTTTATCCATATGAACATCAGGTCTCTCTGACTAATGCATTCTGCATGGGATATAAAGCCTGCAAGTCGTAAACTAGTTTCTAAACAGTGAGGCTAGGGGTATATTCATAGGGAAAGAGTATTTCAGATCAATTTAATTCCATATTTTCTGCTTCCTTCTCTGAAGCTACTGATGGAGGCCTGTCCTTGACCATGGTCAGGTTCCTCTGTTTCTGTAACAACGTGGTGAGGATGGAAGACACAGTTGCTGAAGTTGGAGAGTATGTGCTCCAGCTGTTTCTCATGTGCATATAAAAAGAATTAACAGCTGGCAAATTTAATCTTGTGATCTTTACATTGGTCACAATCGAGTTGCTTGGAAAACCTTGGAAAGACTGCCATCAGTTTCAGATGGTCCGTGGGTGAGAAGGCTGGATGACTATCTAGTAGGTTTAGCATGTTACTTATTGTCATATATCAACAAGTGTTTTGCCAGTTGAGGTTTTGCAATCAGCAGGCATTAATCTGTCTTTTAGACTGTACTACAATAAAGGGAAAGAAGTTCTGTAGAGATGCCGTGCAACTCATAGCCACACTTCTAGTGCATGTTTTGGTTTCTGTGTAAGGCTGTTTGGCAGAGTGGCACCCAAGAGATAAACCCAATGTTTCAAACACACTGGATTCAAGGTACATGCAGAAATAGTGTGTGTGTAACTGCTGGGGACAGATTCTCTGTGCAGGTTCTGGATTTACTCTGATTGCAATAACAGCAAACACAGCAAAGGCTAAGACACCACTGAACCACTGTTTGGGATGAAATGAAATTTAGCAGTAACTACATGCAGTTTTCAAACAAGGTTAGGTGCAGTATTAAAAGCAGATGCTTTGCCAAAAAAAAAATGTCAGATCACGTACCACAAACTTAATGCATTTTTTTTTGGCACACCAGCTGGAATTTCAATTTTACAAGTATTATTTCAAGAAGCATCTCATCAAGTATTTCACTGGAGGGCAAGGTTCATTTTGCTGATTACATTTCCATCATCTGATTTGATAGATCCATTAAGAATGTGGTTAGATGCGTTTCACATTGCTGCTTTTTTATTGCATTTCATACTACTTATTGAATCTACAGATTAATTTTAGGCTTGCTGGATGCCCATGACCAGATTAATTTTCTTCTTTCTCCTTTACATTTCACTTTGGATCTTTGAAAATGGCATTTTGTTTGCTTTCTTTTTGCATCTGGGCTTCACTGTTGTTGCTGTGACAGAATATCAAAGTCTGGACACAGTAATAATCAGCTTAAAGTATTTGGGTATGTAATTCTGGTCTGGTGAAAGGGACTGCAAACTAAGATCAAAAGGCTTCCACCTCTGAAACTGTAGTTGCCAGGAAAGCCCCAGCCACTTTGTATAGACGTGCAAGGACCACCAGTGACATGTTAACTTTAGCAGCACCAGGAACAGAAACACTGAGAAGGAAGACAGGTTCATCTACCTGATGTGGAACCAGAAGCATTGCACAGAAGCACTGATGAGAAGTGTTCTGGTTTTGTACAGCAAAAAACATACATTGTAGGAAGAAACAATTACATGATATAGAAGGCTATGGCGATCTTTCTGCATGTACACAGAGCTTTCTCAGATAAATACTGTGCTTTTCGCAGTAGCATCCAACAGCCTCAGAATAGTACATTAAATAATGAAAAATATCATTAACAGTAACATATGAAGATCATCCTGTGGTTCTGGGAGTACAGCAAATAATAGAGTAAGTGTGTGATATTATTAAAGGAACACTGCCATTCTGATTTACCCATCTGCTGCTCTATAACCACTCACAATACAAGTATGTAGGTAGGTCCTTATGTGTCTCCAGCGTGCACATTAAAGTAACCATTGAGCATTAGGAAATCACAAGCAAAAGGCTACTATAAAAATAATAAATTATATCATAATAAAATAAAATGAAAAAAAACCCCACCAAAAACAAACCCCAAACCAAAACCACAGCAACATAATAAACTGAGCATAATTATCAGTGGTGGGAGATAAAAGTAATTACTTTTGGAGCTTTACTGTGTCATTCCAAAGGGCATTTCAAATACTTTTATTAAATGGAGCTAATGCAGGTGAAGCTTATTTGCCAGTTTAGGACTGGACAGATTTGTGTGATGAATGTATTTCTTGTCTATGAAGGCTTGATATTCCATGTCTGTATGCTGCTGGCCCTGCCTTTCTTGGCTGCAGCACATCTGGAGGGATGGTGAAGCCCTGCTCCCTTCCCTGCCTGAACAGGCAGAACCTGCTGGGGTAAGCTCACAAAGTATGCCCTCTGGGTATAGTGTAAAACAGGGGGAGAGAAATGTCCTGATGTGCTTCTGAGGAATAGGTAGGAGATACACCAAAACAAAAATGGGTTAAAATGTCTTTTACAGGCCCCAAAGTCTTCTGGACTTTCTGCTTAACTTAGCAGACTTCATAAAAATACACACTTTTCTTTTTAGTCTCTTCATGGACTGACCAGATGAACTTGAACCTTAAGGACGTGTTATGGTTGTGCATGTGCTTATGCCCTTCGATGCTGTGCTTCTGTAACTTGTTCTGCTTTCACTGATGAGTGACTATTGTAAAGCTGATTGAACAGTCTTATTCACAAAACAAAGAAAAGATGGCCCCAAAACTGGAAGGAGAATTTGCTGATGGTATAAAATTTGTCCTCAGTAGCTGTTGCTGAGGACACCACCAATCCTGACCATCCCTGCCCAGGGCTCGGGCCCCATTTCAGTTGTTCATTAGTTACTGGATCACCTGAGGAGAAAGCAATTGAATTTTCTCATCTTATAAGATGCTTTTGCTTTGGAATGTCAGCCTGTGTGCAGCTGCTGGAGGCTGCTCTCTTTTTCTTTGCTGAAGATGGGGATGTGTGTCCTGCGAGGGCAAAGGTGGGCAGTGAAGGATCCTAGCGTTACACAACAGCAGTTAATACTTCGGCCCCAGAGCCGTAGGAGGGCATTATCCTTTCAGTTCCCGGAATAGCGTTGCTAATCTTCACAGGTCCTTAAAAACTCTCACAGCTTCAAACTATTTGAAGACAGATTAAAACTAATTGACTTGTCAGCTATGAATACACCGCTGATGTGAACAGGCGTGGCAGTTCAGAATGAGCTGAACTTGATGTTTTGGCTGCCTTGCTCTAACCTGAGGGTGATTGCCTATCACGGTTGATGCAGTGCTGATGGGACAGCCAGCCGTTTCCCACCACACAGCACAGCCATGCCTTTGGAAAGGGACAAATTCCTTACAAAACCTTAGGATAAATGAATTCATCATCTCTCTTGGAGCACTGAGGACATTACCAAGGATCTACACGCAATAAGCCGTGCCTTCCTTCCAAAATTTGCACCTGAAAAAAAAGCCCTATACTCAGCCGATACCATCTCAACAGGCTTTATAAGGATTAACAGGTGTGCAAATATAGACGGTCTAGGTATTTCAAACCTAGGGGTTAGGACATTAAGCCACTTTCCCACCCCCTGTCTTTCAGAATACTGCTTAAATCTCCTAAGGCAGAGAGAGGACACACAGGTCAAACAGCAGATTACAACAGCTCAGAATAACAGCGAAACTTGGCAGCTAATCCTATGTGCTTCTCTCTCTCTTTCTAGACTCCATTTCAAATATAGCTCTGCTTTCTCTACCCTCAGAAGCCTGAAGAATTCATTTCGCCCCATTTCATCTCCCCCCATTTCCTTGCATTCTTTTTGCTTCTGAAGACTTCCAGCTGTTCCTCAAAGGTTGTATAAGCATTATTGAAGAAATACAGAACTATTTGTGACTCTGTTACTTTGACACATCCCTAAGATCTGATACTGGAATTTGGGGCTTGCAGAGAGCTCCAGATCCCGTACAGGCTGTGGCTGGAATCACTAGTTTTGTAGCTAAACAAAGTTGGCATATGTCATGGAGTGGAGGGATACTCTTGGCAAGCAGTCTGTTAGGTAAGGATGTAGAATGAAGCAGGGAATTAGGAGCTGCAGGTCGTTAAGTGATTTTGTGGTAGTTGCGTACCCACTGTTACATAAAGAGATGAGGCTGTACTGACCAGTCTGTTACACAAGATTCTGCTTTGCCCAGATGAAGAAGACCTGTGAGATATGGAACCTTTGTGTTAGAGGAGCTGGAAATACAGAGTCAACTGTGTCCTGGCTCTCAGGCTTGTAGGCTACCCTGGTAAAACCTGGTGAAAACCAAAACGTTAAGGTGAGAAACAATTCTATTTCTTTAATATTAGCAACTACTCCCCAACTCCTTGCCATCACTCATGATTTTCTTTCAAGATTACTGGAAAAGGAGGGAGATAAGGAAGTCACCAAGGTATCAGGCTGGGTCCTGTGTTCAGCCTGCAGCATGGCACAGCAGTGCCCAGGAGGGCTCTATTGAAGGACCTACCCCTCCGTTGTCATCTCCAGGATGATGGAGGTCAGCTTTCTGCACTGTAATTTGGAGCCTCTACTTGTGCTTTTCGGAGCATCTTTCCCAAACAAAGCAGTAGGCAAGAGAGAGAAGGCTGAAAAATGCAGCCATGACCACATGAGACATTTTTCAGCAAATTTCTTGCTGACAATTCCAGGATATTTTTCTTTGATAAACCAAAGGATGTATCAGGCCAAGCCTCCAGGAAAACCACTTTGAATACATACATGCCTTCTAGTGGCAAAATGCTCTATTTGGCAGATTATCTTGGATGCTCCTAGATAATGGGTTTAGGAATTAATGTCTCATGGAGTGTTGCAAGAAGGCTTCTAGAAGTTAAACACGTACACCATCATTCCCCAAAGTACTTGGTATTATCAGATAAAGGGCCTCAGGAAAGGAAAAAGGTAATAGAGAGACTATTGTCTCTGCCTTCTTTTAGTAGGCATTTTACCTCTGTAGAAACCAGGAGATTATAGATCATGTTTTGTCACAGGAAAGCAAGTACCAGTTTCTTGGCATTACAGGAGTTTGCAGCTAAGTTGGTTAAAACAGATTTTGTCCAATTTCTGCTGCATCTTTTCTGCAGTTATTATTTCCAAAACGTGGTTCACCAACATCGCTGTCATTAACAAACACATGGATCACAACTGCGTGTCTCCAGGTGTTTCAAAGCAACACGGAAAAGATAAAGGTGAAAAAGAAGAAAATATAAACCTGGAGTAGCCTCTGACTGCTCTATTTGTAATTAGCAAGGAAATAAACAGAAAAAGAAGGCAGTTGCACTTGTACAAAAATACTTAAAATTGCTTTTAAAAAAAGCACATTCCTGAACTGTTTTTCATTAAAATTACTTTCCCCTTTGTCTACATCATCATTTAACAAGTAGAATGTGAAAGTAATTATGATTAATTACACAACGCTAATCTTCACTGCCTATTCACGTAATGTGACAAAAGTACAGCGTTGGCTGGTAATGGTAGTAATATGTTCCAAGCGCTTTGTAAGCTTAGCGAAAGCTGTGGAGTACGTGCTCACTTGCTTACAGGTAAAATGAAACTGTCAAAGAAACCCTACACATGTTGTTAGGAAAGTGTAATTGCTCCAGTTTAATGTGTAATTGTGGGCACTGAGTAACTGCAGAGGAAATAACTCTAAATCTGTTCTTTTGTTTTAAAAACAGGGAGCGTAGGGACAGCACAATTCAGTGGGAGACTCTGTTGATGATTGCTTTTAGATAAAATTGAACTTCATTCCTTCATATTCCTCCCTTTCTATTCCTCCCATTGAGTTTTGCTGCCCTTTTCTCTGCGGGACATTGAGTAAAAGTGTACACAAGTTTAATTCATGTTAAAGAAAAAAAAAAAAAACAAGGAAAAACTTTAAGCCAAAGAATCACTTGACCAAACCTTTAGGTTTTTATTTTCAGTAGTTTTTATTAGTTACTAATTTTTATTGTCAATAGATTTTGCAACATAATTATCCATACTCAATATAGTGATTCAGTTTCCCTAAGTCTCTTGTGCAGTGTGGTTGGCATTAGAGCTTCATACAGGACCTATGGGCTGGGCTGTCTTAACCTGTGGATCTTAGTTGCTGGGTCCAGGTGTGAAAAAGGGGACTCCTGATAGCCAGCTACCACACTGTTGGTGAATGGACTACATCTGCCCTTACACCACATACAAACTGTGTCTTTTGGTGTGCTCTACAGTGTGGTGGGCCTGCTGCCCAAGTGCGGCAGATCTCTACTGTAAATACAGTGAGCCTGGACACAGTGCACACAGATGGCAAGGAAAGAGCTATTCAACAAGGAAGGAGCACTCCATGGTGTGCACTGTGAATACTGCTGCCCCATCATATAGCTTAATTCAATCCAGCTAAGCACCAAGACTGTGATGCAAGGAAAATTCATATGGAATATTACTTCATAGAACTTGTCTATGTTAATATTTCAAAATTCTGTTTTTAAAGCCAAATTCATTGGACATTCAGATTACCCTCTTTGACACAAAAAAAATCCAACCCAAAGCAGGCCATTGAATTCTGCAACGCTGTAAGAGAAATCTGAGACAGACCTCACTTTAATATCCCATGTAAAGAAGCAGCCTTCCACACTTGGTGGTGCTGTGCCACTACTGGGGAATCTGGTCTAAAACTTTTAGATATGTGTACCGTCAAACCCTGGAGTCAAGAACTCAACTGTACTGACATTAAGCAAGTGATGATTTTAATGATAATGTTAACATAGGCTTTTAGCTGGTAATGACACCTTATTACAGCCTAAGTTAGTACTGTCACAGGAGTCCTGTGCCAAACCAGTAGAAAACAAAATTGAGATTGTGAAATTGCACCAATAACTGTGGGAGGCCCTTACTAAGTAATAGATTTTTATTTTTCCTTAAACCACTATGTAAAATTGGATGTAAAAAAATTCTAGAGGTAGTTAAGAAGTAGAACAAAGACATTCTTTAAGAGCCTCTGGAAATAAATAGTGTTTCATGGAACAAGGTGAAATAGTCGCGAGTCATGGTTTCTATTCCATGGCATTTTTGATAAGGCTACAGTACCTTTCAAAGGCAATTAAGCATTCTTAAAAATAACTATAACTACACTGCCTTGAACACAACAAAGTATAATTTAACCTCCTCCTTATTTACAGCAATCAGGCTAGTTACTATGTATTTGAGTAATTTTATGCAACATTACCCTAGATTAAGGAGAAGCAAATGGGTTGGCTGTGGGGTTTTTTCTTGCTTTTGTTGGATTTTGTCTGAAACAAACAGGAAAAGGATTTGTACATGTACATGTCAAATCCAAAACGCCCCAATATTACGGGAAGTAAGAGGTGTAGATTTTTGTTTCTTCTGACAGAAGAATTCTTTCTGGTTAAGAGATGCTCTGATTCTTATTTTCTTCTAGCCCTTTGTTTAGAATCAGATTGTATTATTTTGGACACACAGGCTTTTCCTGCTGACGGTACAATGTGATAGGTATGACTGTCATGAAAAGAAACCAAGTTTTCTAAGTAGTTCTTGTTGTGGAGTCTAACTAGAAGCAATTGTGAGACTGAAAAAGGATTCAAAACCAGAAAAAGCAAGAGTTCAACTTCTCTGGGCAAAGTGGAAGTGCTATCCACATGTGCTGATACAACCCAAGAACCACGGAAAAGGAATAGCATGAAATATAGCATGCTTTGTCAAAAACAATAGTAGCCCCTTAGTGTAGTGTGCAATACAGATGTTGCTGCTGCAACCTTACTGCCTTGGTTAAGGTGGCTGATTAGAGTAAACTAAGAAAAGTGTACTTATCCAGAGAGTCACTTGAGCCTGAAGACATACCTAAAATGATGCACACAGCTGCACTTATGTTTGCACAACTATTTAAAGACTTAGGATATAAAAGGAAAAAGTTCAGGAAAGTTTGGGAAAATATTTCTATAATTATCCTTCTCTCTCACTTTGCTTTGAATAGCTATTAACTATTGCACCCAAGTCTATTGCATCAACTTTGGTAATGCCTACAAACACATAAGGATGCTGCGAACAGTCTAAGCAGTTCCTTAGGCAGCCTGTCAATTCATATCACAGCCGCTGTTCCTGGTCTTGAGGACACATCACAGCAAGACAATCTGAGAAAGGAAACCCAACTGAAGATCAAATTTTGCAGCAAACGAGAGTTAGCAGGGATGCCTTGAGCCATTATAATTAATCCCACAAGAGGTGGAAACACTTAACACTTAGGTTCCATGTAGTGTTTGAAGTATGGCTTCAATGGCAGTCATTTTATTTCCTCTTTTAAAAGCAATTCATGCCCTCAATAAGAACGTGGAAGGCAACTGCCACCTAGTGCTAGGTATCCATTGCATAGTTTAGCCATGTCAGTCTTTAACAAATCACTGTCTTCAGTCGAATCTCTTGCAACTAATTGCCTCATATTGATGAAAATAATACTCCTCTGTCTCTCACAATTCTTAAGAAGGGGAAGACAGTGAAGGGAGAAAACAACTGAAAGTCAAATAAAAAATGAATTACATTAATCACCAAAACATCTCTGAAAATATTACAACTTCCTGTGAACATTTACACTTCGAATATGAGGTGCAACCACTGCTTTCATAGAGAATTTCATGGCCAAATAATTCACATTTCCTTCTGCTATAATACTTTGCTACTCCCATTCATGCCCCTATAACAGGAGAGGATAACATCTATTTGTAGCCAGAACACAGAATCAGATGATGAAAAGTGTGCCTGAAAATCTGAACTATACAGACACAGCAGGACAGTGGGGAAGGAACTAGGATGAGGAAAAAAGGATTGGTGGTCTGTCTCCCAACGTTTGTCAGCATTGTGCAAAGTACAAGGAGTGAAGGGAAACTCTTATTCTTCACGGAAAGGAAAAGGAAAAAAAAGATTATCACTATCTGATACACATTAAGCAGCCTGGTGCAACTGTGTTCTTTAGGTTTTAAAATAGATTCCTTTTAAAGTCTTTCTTATAGCTCTAATATGCATAACAATGTCAGATGAACTCTAGTTTATCCCAGAACTACTTTACATTTTAAATGAAAAAGCACAAACTAGAAAGATGATTGAAGATGGACATCATCTGGTGGTCCCTCATCAAAGATCTCTTAAGCTTTTTGCTGTGGAGCGTCCATTTTTCTGCGTCTATCAACTGTATCTGTGCATACGAAATGTAGCAGAAAATGCTGTTCTCTGTTGAGGACTGTCCGATGCTTTATAAAGTCTTACCAGAAAATCCTTTAACTTGCATGATTTTCCTTTGGTACCACATACCTATTAATCTCCTTTATTCTTCACAGTATATCCTACCTGTTAAAATCCAGTTTTCTCACAAAGCAACAGACACTTAATCCTGTAGTCAGTTTCAATTAATGCTAAAATAAGCAATAAGAGAACAACAACAGCAGTATCCCATTTCCAGCACATCCCTTCACATGTTGAATGGCTATGCAAACGTTTTCCTTCACAGGTCATAAGAACACAATCAGTCAGTATCAGTTCTTAAAGCGTTCAATTTTGATTTCCTATGGTGACAAAGCCAGTAGAAGTGGCTGACAATGATTTTATAGGATGTGTGTTGAATAGCAGCAGTGCTGAGTATAGAATGCTTCATTTGTTCTGTTCAAAGAGCAACTGACACTTCCTATATATTATGGCTACACCAGACATTATTTTTCTAGATATACTCTCTCCTTTAACATTGGAGTAACCTCATTTTGAAGGATGTAATCTCTCTGAAATATGAGGCATATTCTCAGAAAACCCAATATACATCAGTATACTTGACAACCACTGAAGTATTTTAGATAAACATAACAGTTTCCTCTCTAAAATTCATTGTTAGGCTGCATGAACTAGGACTGCATGACAGTTATGTGTGGACCGAGATGCAGAGGGAATAAAAAAAGAAGACATTCAGCTTATTCATATGTGGTTGCAGCTTTTTCAGCTTTGTATTACAAATAGCTTGAGTCAAGGAGACAGAGAATTTGTCCATAAAATTACCTAACAAAGGGAATCTTTTAATAAATGAACCCTGTTGCACTTGTATTTTACTAAAAATGCTATTTCGAAGGCTTTTATTGGAAGCTGTGCCAAAAGATAAACCCACCATTTATTATATCACCAATGCAACCGCATGAATAATACGTACAAGTATTACTGTACCCGTAATGAATAAAACACTTGCTTAAATGCTGGTTCCTGTACTCCTTGTGGTAATCTCAAGTAAAGTTGACTTTACAATTACAGTTCTGAATGTTCAGCATCTTTATTTTTCACTGGAGCTAGGAATGATGAACAACAACTTACAAACTTCAGCAGCATATTCCTTTATTTAATTATTAGCAAAGCATCCCACAGACGTCAAGGAAGTGATGTAAAGTCTTGATGTAGAATCCTTGCTTTTAAGAAATGTGGAAGAATTAGACATCTGCATGCTTGGTGTATAAAGTCATTTAATTATGAAACAGCTAGTGGTCTGAACAAGAGACATGCAGAAATGGTTAGCATTTATTTAGTATGTTCCTGAGAAGAAAGCTTTTAAAGGATATAGCCTGCATCACTGGTCTCCAGTAGACACAGGCACTGCTTGGAAGCAGCTTTTATACATTAGGCAGGTGCACTCACGGGGCCAGAGGCATGAATACCTGTGCAGTACTATGTCACAAATAAACATGCAAAATCACTGAGTTCAAGAAGCCATACAGCAACAGTAGCATTGCCTCTTTGGCACGATGAGTTAGTGCAATGCTCCGAGCTTATATGGTCTGCCTGCTGCCAAGACCAGTGGTAACCTCAGTTTGTGCCTGTGAATAGTGCAGTGAAGATGTATCCTCCCTGTTATACCTCTGCTGACTATAATCATGTCCAGGAGTGGGGAGCTGAACTACTCCATTATCTCCAACCTAAAGAAATCAAGGGAATGATAAGGTTTGTCTTGTAACTGCATACCTGTTGATAATTCCTTTTTAACTGTTTCCAACTGTCGAGTTGTCTTTTGGTTTTGTTTATTTAATGGAAATCCTAAGTAGGAGAAGGATGTCTGTAACAGACTTCATCTGGAAGCAGCAAGTCTAACAAGGAGGTGAAATGCAATTCAAACTGTAATGACCACCTTAAGTCCCACTGCTATCCTAAGAAGTTAATATTCCAGACCTTACCTGTTAGTTTTTAAGCTGGGCATACATGAAACACAGAGGAGAAAGTCTGTGCACCTTTTAAGAGTGTTTTATCATGTTATTTTATGAGAGAATACGTCCAAGCAAGGATAACCCCAACACAACTCAAGGACCATTAGGCTGCTGTAACTGGAATTATGGATTAATCTGAGGCCTAACACTTTAGCACAACTTTATGAGCATTTGTGAGAAAACAGAAGCCTACATGAGAAAAGTGTATTTTATGCTGTAAGTAGAAAAACTCATTAAATCATCCAACTTTTCCAGAATGAATTTCTTTAGATTTAGATCAACTGCAAACTAGCTCCCAAACGATATGCTTTTTAGCTCCAGCAATAGAAGTCATAACAATTTTAATCCGTAAAAGCCCCACTGTTAAGCCATGGTATGTTCTGGCCACAAGAAGTTAGATATGGAAAAGATCAGGTCAAATATATACCTATATCTATATACATATATGTGAAAGTCAGCTGGGGGAAGCAGGGAAGAAGGATCAAGTTTGCTAGCTGTCTAGCTAAACAGCACTTCTATATAAAATGTACTAATAAGAGAAAAGATATGATTTCTATCAAGAAGTTTTATATACTTCACCACCCGCTGGGATAATGGCCCCTTTATTAGAAAGCAACAAGCAGACAAGAATGCAACAGCAAAGGAAATAAAATCTTGACCTACAAACCTGAGATGCTGCTGTACAAAGCTGAATGCAAGCAAAAATTCAAATGACCAAATTATGTCTGAATTTGTGCATTATGCATGCAACCATTTGCATCTCAACTTCTGTGGCTTGGAGATGAAAGATTATTATCTGTTTAATATTGCATTGTGCCTAAATGTTCTACGTAATGTCATGGAAGGACAATAACCCCTTATTTGTACAATCCTAGCTGATATTTCAGAGCTTCCAGTCAGCCATCCATTGACGACCCGTTACACATCTGTACTTAACTAAAAACATTTTTCTGTATCAAAGCCTACCATTCTGCCAAAAACCCTGGGGAGGAAAAAAAGCTGTAGGGAATGGTATAGGACAAACAGTGAGTGTACAGAATAAGGAGATCCTTTTATTTTACCTCATTAGTAATGTACAATGTTCCTTTCTCCTGCCCTGAGAGGCTGGGCTGGTGCCACTTTATTCTTAATTTAACCACATAAAAAGTGTCATATCCATGTACTTGAAAAGTGTTGATGCTTGTTATTTCTGGAAGTATATTTTAAAAGACAGTGGACAAGGGGTAATGATTTGAAACTGAAAGAGTAGATTTACGCTAGATATTAGGAAGAAGCTCTTCACTATGAGGGTAGTGAGGCACTGGCACAGGGTGCACAGAGAAGCTGTGGCTGCCCCATCCCTGGCAGTGTTCAAGGTTGGACACAGGCGCATTGAGCAACTTGCTCTAGTGGAAGGTGTCCCTGCCCATGGCAGGGGGGCTGGAACTGGAGGAGCTTTAAGGTCCCTTCCAACCCAAACCAGTTTATGATCAGTTTTGGTAATAAAGGAAAAAAAATACATAATTAAACTTACGAAAACAGAGTGTTTTCACTAGTGTTAGAATAGAAATCAAGGTTGTACAATAACAGAAATGCAATCATTATACTGAATAGGGTTAAAATAGAACCATTCTGTAAAGCTCTGTAAAAAGTTGTCATGGGCTCAGAACATAAATCCTACAACTTAAATTGTGCCTTTCCATTTTTTGTTCTAAATAAAAATCTCTGCTGGTCTCAAGTATTCCAGATTTAGTTCTGTTTGGCTGACATCCTTCCCTAGCATGGTTGATCCTCACAGTACCTGACAAACCTTTACAAGCATTCATAGGCTAGTGGGCAACATAGATTTCTGAGCTTTCTTGCACTCTGGCTTGATTCCCAGATTCCCAATTGCTCTATTGTTTAATACTCATTTCTCTACATAACTTTTCTTTGCCCTTTTTTTAAACAAAATTTTTGTTTTGCTTTGTTTTGCCTCATTTTTCTTTTAACTTAGAAGCTGATCTGCAGGTTGGGATGCCCTTGCTGTAACCGCAGATCAACTCTGCATTACACAGAGAACGGAAATATTCAGTAAACCTAGGTATGAAACACCTGGAGAAAAGAGAATATCCATAGGGACCGGGAGAGGTGCTATACTAAGACCCTCCAAGAGGTGTTCAATCACTATATATGTGCTAGTTTTGAAAAGTCCTTAGCTGTGAAGGCTGGCAAATGCATAGATTTGCTCTACTTGAGTGGCCCGGTCCCTTTTTGGTAGATGGTGAGGTGCTGGTGCTGGACAGACACGACCCTCTTTGGCAGAGAGACTGCTGTTCCAACCCACCCAGTTTGCTGTAATCAAGCAGGCCAACCCACATTGCTCTAATATCTGTGTCCCTGAGCATTACAAAATAGAGACATGGGAGAAGACAGCAGGAAGAAATGCTTTCTCTTGTAGTGACTATACAGCCATACCTTGCTGTCCCCCAAGGACAGCTGAATGGTGTGATGGTTAGCAATGTGACGGGTGACTGATCAATTTTCATGCAAGACTGAATTTCTGGTCATTTCCCCTTTTCCCCATTGTTTAACCTTGACTGATCTTGGTTTATCTGAGGAAAATGAGGATGGAGACAATGACAAGGTAAAGTTCAGAAAGATGCAGCAAGAAAGTTCCTGGTGAAAAACTTTGTTCAGTTACACATCTTTCAGGATGGTGATCCTGACAGCCACATTGAAAACACAGCATGTTCTGCAGCTGCACAGTCCTCATGCAGCTCCTCTGTTCTTCACACTAACTGTCCCAACAGAAGTCTTAAGCGCCTCCCTCTGACCCAAGCATCTGCTTTCAACTTCTTGTAAGAAAAGTTGCTTTGCTATCTGGCAACTTGATCACTTCATAGAATCATAGAATAGTTAGTTCATATAGGAGTGTGATAGCCTGCATAGCAGCGGGACACAACTCTGAAACACCAGATAGAGAAGTAACAATTAGCCTAGTTCCCTATCAAGAATCAACTGATAAGTGCATTAAATACAATTTTCCTTACTGCTGGTCAGTGCTGTAGCCCTGCTTTTTATTTTTCAGCTTGCAGGAGCTGAATTCCTTCTTCCTCTGTAAGGTCAGGGATGGAGTTATTTAGCAGTAATAATTCTGTACTGTTCAGTGTCTATACAAGGAGGTTTGGTGCTGAGTACCTCATGAAAAGTGGCAACCTCCCTCCAGCCTGACTTAAGCCAGAAAGCAGTCAGTATCTTATAGGGTCAAGCTGTTCTTGAGGACTCACATTCTCTTAACAGACTATGCTACAGCTCTCCCCACAAGGACATCATTAAATTTAACACCATATACCTCAAAATGTGGCACAGGAGTAAGAAAGCTTGCACACTTACTCCTCAAGTGCCCATGAACTTCTGAAGACTAACCAGGAAGACATGGCCATTGTTTAACTTGAACTGGTCCAGCAGGCAAAGAACATACAACAAACTGGGTGTGTTGAACACTTCTGAACCCCAGAGCTGCTGTGTGGTCCTGATGTCTAAGGAGACTGGGGACACATCTCATGCGGGCATCTTGTTTACAGGCAAGTGCTGGCTGGAGGAGTAAGAGTGAGTGAAAAGGAAGTGAGAGGAAGGGAGGTGAAAGGAAAGACAAAGACAAGCCTCTTGGGTATGTACAGTGTGACAAAAACCCCTGAGTTTTCTCCTTCAGCCATCATGCTCTGCTCTTAAATGAGCAGTCATTGCATCAAACACCAGAGAAAGACAGGGCACCAGGAACATAATCGAGCATGCTGCAAACTTTACATGATATGACTTAGGTTAAGAACTGTCCATCTGTAGCACATTCTTGCATCTTTTCACATGATATGCAGTCCTTGCTCACAGGATCTCAATTGGGCATAGGGAACTTGGGAACTGCTCACATCTACTGATTCCTCTCCCCTCTCTCCTACTTTTGCCCCGAAAAAGCACACATTTCTTCTGCTGCTTGCTTCCAAGTAGCAATTCTTGGGGAAGCGTACTCATGGTGACTGAGAGATATGAGAAAGAGACCACTTCACTGACTTAAAGATGGGGCCGTAAGAGACAGACCTTTTTGTCAGATTTTGTGCTTTCTGGTAAAATAATTTAGAGAAGAGTGTTAAATTACAGTTGAAATAAAAATGATTATAAAGTAATACCTGTTTGCAGGATCCCTTTAATTTAATAACAATAACCAAAATACCTGCAAAAGACAGCAAAAATACCTGGGGAAAAAGCAATCTGATTTACAGTTCAGTCTCACAGCATCCCTCGCCTCTAGTAGGGGACTGAAACAGTACAGAATAGCTGATATTACACCTGACAAAAAAAGGAAGGTGGGTTTTATGAGGCACAAAAAGGCTAAAACTTATAATCCACAGCATAGTCTGACACCACTTAATAAACTCACAGACAAAGTGTGTGCTGAGATAATAGAAACACCACAGAAATTGCCTGGTTTAGAAGCCAACGGCAATGGAGAATTTCTACTTTTACTAATAAAAACAGAAAAATTCGTAACAACATGGAGCAGAACTGAAGAAATTAATAAATCAAAGCCATTTCACAGAACACCGAAACAATGGGTACAGGGACCAGCTTGTGTATAGGAAGCCCAGTGAAGCAATTCCAAATGAGTTCCCTGTAGCAAACTGAATGATGATGAAAGATGAAGATAAATTACAGTATCTATGGAGATCTACATTAGGGATGCCAAGAAGCTTTCTGGAGTCTGCACAATATTCTGGGAATTAAGAAGATATAAACAGGCAACAGCAGGACTATTTACTTGCACTGAAAATGACAGTCCTGTAATAAAGAAGATTGCTGGTTTAAGGACAGACTGGTGCTAAACTGCACCGGCACACAGAATACACACACTTCAGGTAAAGCAAAACTGACTGTAGGGAAACAAGGGAAAAAACCCAGCAGATTCATTAGTCCTGCTCTGAAAATGGTATAACATCTGTTTGGTTTTGAAGGGGATGATATAATTTAGGTTCTTTACAAGTGTCTTTGGACAGAGTTTGACAACAGAAGTTGCTCTTTTTTTCAGCGGACAAACCCCAAACTAAAACCCTACCATACTTCACAGAAGAATGATCAAGAACTACCTTGATATGAAAAATGGCAGTAAAGTAAAATAATAAAGATGACATCCTCTTTCTCTCTTGTGTGCTGAGAAAGCAGCAGTAACTCAGCTGTAGGCAGCAGATACTAAATCCCTGTGTTGTGAAACAAGGAGGTCACACATCTTTCCACTCAGATAGATTCAGCTGATTGCTACCCATTTGAAGTGCAAGACAAGAAAAGACAACTGCTAGGGCTTGAAGGGGCCAATGCCAAGATTAAAATGCATCTGAATAGAAAGCTTATCTGCAGATTTTTATCTAAATTCCTGTCATCTTTGCCAGTTAACCTTCTGTCATTTCCTCTTGATTTTTGAATCCTCTGGCTCACTCCAGCTCACTCCCTTTGTCCTTCCATAGCAATTTTCTCCTGGCTGTTTGCTCTGAAAAAAATGCCCTTTTTCACCCTTCTATGACTCAGCTTGTGCTTCTGGACTTTGTCCTGTTTCTCTCTTCTTCCATCCCCTTTCACTGCACGGCTCTGCTATCAGATGCTGGATCTGACCGGTGCCAAGTGCGTACAAAGATCTGCTACTGCTCATTTCAGTTGCAGAGGTGAGATGCAACCAGAGAAAGCATCATTGCAGGCATTTCCATGTCCCTGCCTAGCCAGCTGACTTCAGAGCATAGTTTTCTTGCCCCTATCCTGCCATCTCCCTCGATTAATTCCGTTGCCAGTTGCTCACAGGCACATGGCTACTCCTCAGCCCTAGCCAGCTTCAGTCCATTTATGTCTATTAAAGTAGATGCAATCTTCCTCCAGGTCAAGCAGACAGGGTGGGATGTTTTTGGAGGGACTACCTAGGTGGCCCATCTGGACAAGATATAAAGTTGTATAAAGAGGAGGTTAAGCTGTGTAATACTGCTTTCCTCTTTCTCTGCTTGTCACAAGGAGAAGGACCAAGCCAGCTTTTCCTTCTCCTGTATTTTTATCAGGATGTAATTTGCCTTTAAGGACTGTTTTCCTCTCCTTCATAAACCAGAAAGATTTTGCCCTGATAAGTCTCTAGTAGGACTCAACCTCCCATTTCTCCACCTTAGAGGAAAGAACTCACCAAATTCTCGCTAACTCAAGCACAGGAATAAGGAAAACAGAAGTCATTGCTATCCTCTACGGCATTTTAACCATGGCATCACAGTAAAGCATGTGGGAATATACACACAAGTCCTTAATTACTCTCTCATTGAAAACACTGATCAAGCACTCGAGCAGGTTCCTTAGGTCACGGTCACATTCCTTGTGTGCCTGCTACTATATTCCCACAAACAGTGGACTGCTTGGGTTTGCCTACGGGCTTAAAACTGAACAGAAGGCAGCAACCATTTAATAACACATCTATAGAAGCCTATTATGTCTGCTTTACTTCTGTACTACTGCTTCATTATTCCTGACGTGGAGATTATGAGCCTAGCACAATGATACATGTCCTGGTGATGAGATAAGCAATTGTGCTTATCTTAGTTGTGCACAGTCTAGCCTAGGCTCTTTTTCTGTCATTAAACTAACCCTTTACAGATGTGATTTTGTGGGTGTCGTTAGCTACACATGCTAGGGTGAACTGGTATCTATAAATAAGCAGCAGACCATGCATAATGAAATAACAAGCCTTACGCTTCCCACAGAACCATTGGTAGTACATTTGTTTTCATTTTAATGATTATGGGAAATGCTCTGAGATAACGACTTTACATTTGCTATTTGGAGTTAAAAGGCTTAACACAATAAAGGCCCACTCCTGAAGCCATTATTTTCATCCAGGTTTCTAGTTGCAGAAGGAATGCATCCTCCTTTGTCAGGAGAATCATAGAATAGTCAGGGTTGGAGAGGACCTTAAGATCATCCAGTTCCAACCCCCCTGCCATGGGCAGGGACACCTACCACTAAATCATATCACCCAAGGCTCTGTACAACCTGGCCTTGAACACTGCCAGGGATGGAGCATTCACAGCTTTCCCGGGCAACCCATTCCAGTGCCTCACCACCCTCATAGTAAAGAACTTCCTCCTTATATCCAGTTTAAACTTCCCCTGTTTCAGTTTGAACCCATCACCCTTTGTCCTATCACTGCAGTCCCTAATGCAGAGTTCCTCTCTGGCATCCTTGTAGGTCCTCTTCAGATATTGGAAGGAAAAGTCCGGGATACTCTACTTTTGTAGCTATTGCAGATTCACTGATATTCCTGAACTCGGGGCTGTCAGGAGCTTGGGCTGCACCTTGCTTTGTGGGCATCAGGGAACTGCAAGCAGGAGTAACGACCTCTGACTGAGGACAGAGAGGCAGTGTAATGACTGTTAACTATTAGCTTTGAGTGGTCTTCTTAGAAATGAAAGAGTCCTCTCATCCAGGCAAAATCTGAGAGGCCAATGAAATGTTCTGGCTCCAAGTGGGACAGATAAAGAGGAAACGAATCCCTGACCTTTTGCGTGCTGATCATCTGGGGTGGGGGGTGTGGGGCAGGACCCCAGTAGTTTAATTGTATAAAAAGTAAGTTATAATTCTTGGTTTAGAACTTAGAACTCTAATCTTTAGACTTAGTTTAGAACTTAGATTTCTGTAATTCTCGGCTTAGAAGTCCTCAGAATACTTATGTTAAGGGCAGTATCTCTGATTTAGCCCCCACCCCAGTGACGTTTTGATGCCACAGGCTGTTTTCATGAAGGATTGCAGCTTAGACAAATTGGATTTGGCAGTTAATAATATTACATAGAGATCCCTAAACAACTCTAAATCTCAGCCTCCTATTTTTATCTACCTACACAACACAGCTATCTATGAGATCTTTGGATAGTAAAGCATTTCCCCCCCCCCCCCACCGAACAATAAAATCCACTGAGTTAAGCATTCTGGAAAAGAGAAAAGCGAGCCAATAGAGGGACACATCAGTAAACATTTAACGTAAAGGAGAGGCTGTCTTCCCTAATGAAGGACCATGTTTTTGACTGGAGATGTCCTTCTTGGTGCCTGAAGTCTTTCCCAAACCAAGCAGAACACTGGGCAGCTTGCATCTCCTAGTGGCTCCAGTTAGGAAGGCAAGGGTCTGTTGCAATTGCTAAAGAGCGTGGCAGTATTTCTGTCTTGTGATCCCTGTCCAAGTGCTTTTCTGTGCCAGTGGAGAGGAGGAGAAACACACCAGGGGGGCAGAAACCGTTGCCAGACTCTCCTCCCTCTTAATGCATCTGAGCAGATGACCGCATTCATTCCCACATGTTGTTTCTGTCCAAGTATCAGCTCTGTTTCGGATGGAGAATGAATCTCTCACTCAGATTTTAACTAGGTTTTCAACAGTTTCTCCCCACAGCTTGCATTTCAGTTCCATGAGGGCTTCAATTAGCTCACAAAGAAGGGATGAGATGCTATTTCCTCCTTCTACTCTTTGAATATTTATTTCCATCTTGTCATCCTTGTGCTTAATTTTGTTATTTTTATGTTTTCTTTGTTTTACATTTCGCTTATTTCAAGCCTCTCCTGGAAAGCTGGTATCTACTTACTTTATTCCTGTCTCTTCCTGGTTTGTGACTTTTTCTACTGTGTTTCTTGCTTCTTTCCATTTATCTTTTAGAAGAAGGAACATGGTCTGATTTCTGATCTATGCACTAATTCAAATCTACCTTCCTTCCACTGCTCTGCTTTAAAAGTTGGGGGATATTCCAAGGGGTGGGTAGGGAAGTAAACCAGCTATATCACTCTGTCATAAACTTGCCAAATAAGAATAAAAATGTTGACAATAAAACAAATATTAAAAGATTCATTCTAACTGTCCAAACCAGCAGAAATAAGAAAGGGGGGGGGGGGGGTATTTCCAGTTACATGCTGCTTCTTATTTAACATCGTTATGCTAAAATCCTCTACTGTTCATACTAATGCATACTTTTCATGATGACAAATAGTCCAAGAAAATGTCTTACCTGATTCATGTCAAAGACGTGAAACACCCGCTCAATATACATGTTGGCTTGGGGGTTCATATTGTGTAAACCCAGTATTTTCTTGAACTCATGGAGAGTAATTTGCCCAGAGGGGCACTGCTTCATAAACTTCTGGTACCACTGACTGTTCTCTATTGCAGCAAAGTCATCAGTTGATTCCCCAGCACCCATAGCACCGTCTGCCCTTCGTCTCTGTCCACGCTGCACTGTTTGCTGTTGAGTAGAGCTCTAGTATTCCCTGGCTCACCTCCAACTAGAAATCAACCACAAACCGGGAGCTGGAAAACTACCACAAACCCCATAAAGATCCCTGCAGATCTGGATTAGGTAAAAATAGAAGCTGCATGGGATCATCCTTCATGATCTGTTGCCCGCAGCCAGGCAGGCTTGTCAATACGGGGGTCCTTCTCTCTGGCTGGAGTTACTTTGACATGTGCGCAACCTGCAGAATTCTGCTGGGGCTGTCTTGAAGACAAAACATGACATTTGTGCTCATGTTGTGTAAGATCATGTGTCAGGTTTGCAGCTTTGGTACTTTTGCTAACTTACAACGCTTTGCACCTAAAAATGCAGTGGCTGAGATGACTTTGAATGCTTGCTAAGCTGTAAAACGGTTTTGCTGTGCTTTGTTTGGAGACCTTTTATTCAGCCCCCTGGAAACAGGGAGGATCATAAATCCTGCAAAATACTGATGATGTGTATGGTGACTGGTGTGTGCCAGTGAGTGTTCACCCAGCTGAAGGAAGATAATACACAAACAGACCATACAGCATCATAACATTAGCACTGAAAAAGAGATGTTCTGGTAATCTCTCACAGGAACCATCAGGATATAGAAATACAAAACCTGGTGAAATTCACCCCCCAGAAACTGAAGAAAGAATATAAATCAGAGCTAGTGAAATTCCGGAAGTGAACTTTTTAAGTGAAGGAGGACCCTTCATGACTCTCAATTCAAAGTACATGCTTTGAATTTGACTTAACATCCCGTCTAAATCAAGCACATGATAAATACTTTTCAAATCATCTTAAGGTAAAAAGAACTAGGAACATGTCCTTATTTATATGATTCTGAAACAGTAAGAGCGTGGGGAGCCACTAAAAGTAATCATATTGCATCATTTGCATAATCTACTTAACAGACACATTCTATTCACACAGTCTCAGTGATGGGTTTTCAGATAATAAAGTGATAGGAACTTGAATACTTAAAGCAGGGCACGTTCAATGCCATAGAAACTGGAGACTGATAGAGGCACCTTCAGCAGTTTCAGGTCCAGGGAGAAGCTTCCATCACACCAAAGTCTATTGTTTGCTTGGAATCTCACTTCCTAAATGCCAAATACATGCAGCAAGAGATTAGATCCCAAATCCTTTTCCAGTAATGTCAAAGATCTGGCAGTGATTTGTACCATCATAGCAGCAGGCAAAGTTTGATCCTCTAACAGAAGAAAAATAACATAGACATGTCAGAAAAAACCCATAATCCTAACTTGAGATTTTCAACTTTGAAATATAATTAGATTGCAGTGGGCAAGACTGAACCGTAATGACTTGATGCATCTCTGAATGTTATGCCCCTTCAGAACTTTGGCTTACGTGTAGTTTCTTTCACAAACCCATAAAACCCCTGCTTATTCTATTAAGAAAGAGTTAAATAGTTTCTGCCAACCAAATCAGGGAGGTTGTTACTCCACTGAAGTATAAGGGAGGGAAGAAAGACTTGATTCATCTAACTTGCAAAGAGAGGAGTCATCTTGGAAAAGATCCTGTAGGTCTGCTAGGCATTGAAAGGAATCAGAGCTGGATTTCTGTGTTAAGATCAGGATCCAGAAGACAAATGCTTTTTGACTGTGCTACACATAAGTCATGCTCCTGTTAGAGAGGTGTTGAGATAGCCAGAGTGATCAAGAACATTATGAAGATACTGTTACTGAGAAAGCCAGTGCCAAGACAAAAGTCCCATATGCATTACTCTTTGACAAGCTGATATGCCAACAGATCCTATTTCTTCTTACATAAATCTGTTTCCTAATCCAGCCTGAAGCCCTATAGACTGACTTCACAGGAAACATACATTACAGCAGATAACCATACACATCTTCTCAACCTGAACAGACATGGTGTGATTCTCATTGGGGAAGCTTATGAGGTCCTGACACGTGGCTTAAGAGGCTGAGGTCCTTGATTGCCACAGGCTTTTTAGGGAGGCTCTAAAGACTTTCAACGAGGTAAGAGGAAAATAAAACTGAGCTCAGCCTTTCTAGATGCTGTATGTTGAATCAGAGAATCATAGAACAGTTCGGGTTGGAAAGGACCTTAAGATCATCCAGTTCCAACCCCCCTGCCATGGGCAGGGACACCTCACACTAAACCATACCACCCAAGGCCTTGTCCAACCTGGCCTTGAACACTGCCAGGGATGGAGCACTCACAACCTCCTTAGGCAACCCATTCCAGTGCCTCACCACCCTAACAGGAAAGAATTTCCTCCTTATATCCAATCTCATCTTCCCCTGTTTAAGTTTTAACCCATTACAAGAATCATCTGAATCTTGTAGTTATCATGTTGTCATTCCATTAAAAATTATACTGTTGATAGTTCATCAAAAATATTTTTTTTGGGGGGGTATTATTAAGGAGGAAAAGGTAAAATAGTCAGGTAAAACATTCTGGTTCACTTGATCTGTTTCTCCAAGTGTTTAAGCCTTTCCAGCCACTAAATTGTACAAGTAGATTGGACAAGGACAAAAACTTGCCAGGCTTTTATCTGGGAGTAGATGCCACATTCTTCATATTATTTCCAGCTGCGAAAGGACACAGACTATACAATCTCATGTATATAACTGTTCTAAATGTGCCATTCCAGTTCTGCCTTCTAAATATCTTTTCCTGTGCTGTTGCTGCAACAGCTCAGTTGAGAAAGTACGCAATAAAATCTATGCCTCAGATTGCAGTAGGTAACGAAGGACTGTTGCAACATCTTGCAGAATTGGAAATTAATATCAAATCTTTAGTGGGAGCTCATTATTCAATAAGGAGGTTATAAGCCTAGCCTAAGCAGTTTGATAGTGGATTTTATGAAGCCCATAAGGCCAAATCATTGTTTAATGTCATTAAAATGGGGGTGTGGGGAGGTGTGTTGAGGGTAGAGTCCAAACGGATAAAACATCTATTTCTGTGTAACATGGAACATTAATTAAACAAGCTCTTCTGGGAATAGCAAAATAAAAGCCTACATTTATACAGACTCTGTCTTTTGTTCCCTAAATCACTGCAGCCTGGCAGCCCAGCTCCACCCTGTATCCTCACCAGGAGGAAAGGAAACAAGTGCCTGATTATTTTGCCAGCTAGCTGTTGCCTTAATGGATAAAAGCTGAATTCTGTAAGAGTAGGTCATTCATTCTGGGTGCGTCCCTGCTACCCAGCTGCCAATTTTGTATGAAAACTGTAGGAAGTAATTAGCTGGAACGCCTACTCTTTCAAATTTCATTCAAATATGCCAACCGATTAAAAAGTTATGGGGAAACAGGAGAAAGGGTCAGAGATGGGTGCACAGGACTATGCAACAGTCAAACTCTGATGCATGTATAAGCTGGCAAGTTTTAGGCATACATCTTAATATTCATCAGGTAACTTGAGCAAGCTACTCCCTGGGTGCTAAGCTATTTGCAGTGGGAGGGAGGCCCTGCAATTGGTAACCCGTAAAAAACCAACCAACAAAAAGTCATCCCGCTCCCCCTGCTCTTCCTCCACCACCCAAAAAACCAAACACAAAACTAACCCCCAAACCCCTAAACAACACTCAAACCCCCTCAAAAGCTCCCCACCTTTTTGGCGAGTTATTTCCCTGCTTAGACAGGTTCCAGGTTTACCTAAAGCTTGTCTTCATACAGAATGACTAGCTACATTTACTATCTTTTTGTCCTTACAGAAAGGTACTCTAAATAGTTTATACATAGAAAAGCTCTTTTCACAACTGTAACATGTTGGATTGTAATGCTTGAATCGTATAAAAAGCAAACATCAGCATCTATATACTTCATTCTCAATGCTCTAAGTAATTTAAACAAGCAAAGTAAACTGTTAAGAGTTTTGATTTCATGTAGTATTACAAAGATTGCAAATAGTAGAGAAAGCTGAATGGGGTAAGATGGTAAAGAACAGCTGTGCCCTGTTTGTGCCCGAGTTATTCTGCACTCTTTGCCTGTACTGGATGAACCATTCACTGTGTACAATGGGTATTTTCAAATACATAGACCAATAGCAGCAGTAGTGGTGAGTTCTCCTAGGCATTTCTGTTGGCACAAAGCTCTCTGAAGGATACTTTTATCTTGTCTTTCCACACACTCATGGCAAACGCTCAGTTTGCTTATGCCTGTCATTACTGGTGTGCTGTCATCTTGACAGAAGCCTGATTTTCCAAAAGCGTTTCTTTCACATTCCAGTTTTCTGGAAAAGAACTGAAATCAGCTGCAGGTTCAATACTTGACAGTATTTGTCTAAAATAAATTTTGGATCCATTTCCAAACGTTTTCCAAGAGCACATTAAAGCTAACCTGAAAAAGCTCTTAGATAGGCTCAGACCCTGTCCATGCATGTCACGCAAGAAAGTTGGCATTGATAAAGCTTTACTGGGGAACACAATACATCGATTTATTAATTGAAAAGGACACATTAAGTTGACCATTTCTGCTGGTCCATTTCCATGTTTATGGACTAGAAATTTGCTCATCATCTGTAATTAGCACATTTATTGAGTTAGGTGATTCTACTTAATCGAATTCCAGTATATTTAACCATCTGGTAATTGGCAGGGGGTGGAAAAGAGCATGCAAAGAGCCTGATTTTAGAAGAACAGGACTTGAAGGTCTTTTTTTGTAAAAGAAGAAGGTCCAATTCTTTTTTTGGTCCAAGAAGAAGGACAGGTCTTTTTTTTTGTAAAAAAAAAAAAAAAAGAATTATATAAAAGATACAAATATATAAATATATGTATATAAAGATATAAATATATAAAAATATATAAAGAATTAAATAATACCAACAAGCCCAGTTGAACTGGGGGTGGGAGTGTGCGTGTGGAAATAGACATAACAAGAGAACTGTCTAACAAAGGTACTGACTCTGGGAATACTTAGTCTTTTGGGCACCATACTGTTTCTGGAATATATATAATTCATTTCATAACAAAGAACAGAAAGGCCATTTCTGGAAATTGAAACTGTCTGGAGTAGTCCTGGCTACAATTATGACCAGTTTTAACCTGCCACTAAAGTCGTTCATGTGATGTAATAACATCTTTTTCATTTCAGCTCTGAATTTATTGAGATCAGGGTTGTAGGTAGAGAACATTGATGCTGCTTTCTTCTTTTGTCTTTTTCTTAGTAAGTTTTTATACCATGAGGAGACCACCTATTCTGTTATCTGGAAGCAGACTTTGATTTTGTAGTATTGACAATTCAGCCTAAACCTGGTATCAGTCAAGGACAAACACTTCCACAGGAATTACAGATGACTCTCAGAAAGTCTCGTTTTGGCTTAAGGGAAAAATAACAAGGCACAGTCTTCTGGATAAGTCTCATGGCTAGAAGAGACCTCTATGAACACTGAGTTTGAAGAACATAGGACAGCAATGCCACTAACAACTGCTTTTGGGAGGACCTAGCATGTTAAGCAGTACAATCAGGATGATGGATCAAAACCAGACAGATAGTCTTTGGAAAAGCGGGATTGAGTGATACCAAACTAAGCCACAGAACATGCTCAGAATGAATTGAGAGACAAAAAGCAACAGAAGGAATCATACTGTGTCTGTGTTGCATGTTGTTAAAGCATTAATACCTATGAATACAGCCAAATGCTGCTTTAAAGCAAAGTTAAAACTTGCAATTATTAACACACACTGAAAACTATGATAAAAATCCAGGCTTCAAAGGTGAGGAACCAATCAAAATGTATTGGAATGACTGCATGCGAGCTTCAAAATGGGAAAGTGTACTGGGAACAAAGCATTCAAAAGTGTTTGTCTGCCACCTGTGCTTATTTGCCTCCAGTTTTCTGTTGAATCACCTTTGAATCACTTCCCTTACCTCAAAACAGTCAGCATTGCCAGCCCTCTGAGACATGCTGCTGAATGCATCAGATGGTACAGCCATAAGAAAGCCAGGAAGCTAAGAATGAATTCTTACCTTATTCATGTCAAATGTGTGAAATACTTGTTCAACATAGCTGTTAGCTTCTGGAGTAAGTCCATGTAGATCCAGGACATGTTTAAATTCATGCAGACAAAGCTGTCCAGATGGGCATTCCTTCATAAATTTAGTGTACCAGTGGTGAATTTCCATGGCATTAATATCATCCGCTGATCCAGCAGCACCCATAGCATCAAACATACCAGGTAACCTTTTTCAGTATTTATTCATCCAAATGTTGATTCTTGCTTCTCAACAGCGATCATTTAAACACCAACTCTGCTTTTGAGAGCTACTTTAAACCTCTTACAGGTCACTACTAATATAGACTAAGTAAATATAGCACCCTAGCGAGATTACTGGTGCCCAGTTTTAGTTCACCATGGTTTTATCAGCTGATTACAGTCTTTGTGCACAGTCAGTCTGCAAAGCCTCAGCAGGGCATGAGGACCGATTAATGCTGATTCTCATCTTGCATTGGCATCTGTGGTGCTAAAGCTGTGTAAACTGGATGAATATTGAATAAGCAACATGCAGGGACTCTGAGAGTAGTTTCCAGACCTTTGCTTTAATAATTCACAAGGTTTCAACTAAACCTTCAGCCCCATTTTAATATTTGGATACCTTTTGTGGAGCTGCCTTGTAGCAACTGAATTTCCATTTTTATTACTTCTGTATGTATATACAGTCCATATCTTATCTTATAGGCCAAAACTGCAACATGACTTGACTTGGATAACCTGGAAAAACCTGAAAGCAGCTATACACTGGGCACAAAACTCTTGCCATTGACCTTAGACAGCAGTTCTTCGTCTGAGCATCTGAGTCTTGTGTAACCCAACATTGTCCTAAAACCTGCCTCCCCACTGCCACTGCTCATTCAGTCCCATGCATTCCCTTCCCTTAGGCCAACATGAGCGTCTGTGGTTGCACTTGGGAACAACTGTAAGAACAGATCCAAGGCAGAAGCTTGCAATCAAACTGAATGCTCATAAATACAATGAGCTTTAGTTGTGATTTAAATTTTGCATTGCCTGGTCTCACAGAACATTGTGTTGTACAAGAGGACAGATTGAGTGGGTATGGGAGAAGGTGGCCAGCAGCAGAGGGGGTGCAGGACTGCTTCTTCTGCTGATTCAAATTGTCTCTTATTTATCCACAAGGAAACTTGCAGAGCAATGTCATAATGTCTGGGCTGTGGAGTGGTACAGAGCAGATTACAGTTTTACAGGATTTAAGCCTTACAGCCTATGCTATGGTGTGGGGTTGAAGACTGAACTGGTAGAATGGGACCATACAGTTGTTATACTTAAGCCAACAGTAAAGGCATTGTCTCCCCACTGTGGTGGTGTCTCACAAAAGGAAAGGTGAGCACTACCCGAACAGCATTTCTATTTCAGCTGGCAGAGGAGAGCACAGCCTGGCTGCTCCTGGAGTTCTGGACAGCTGCATCAGTTGAATTTCCCTCTGGGCCAAGACTCAGGCTGGCTCAGTGTGAAAAGCGGCATCAACAGCTACAGGAGACAAGACTGATCTGAATACTGCAAAGAAACGAATGTTATGGTTGGGCATGCCACAAAACTTTGGTTTTCAGGTGGCACAAGGGATGAGTGGAGGTGCATCCATTGGGTGCACCCAATAACTGAACCTGGGCGAGCTGCCCCTGCAGCAGAAGGTTTAAGGCAGGCTCTGTGTAACAGCATACAGGTTCACATGGTCATCCAGTATTTTGGACTCTGTTTAATTCTTTAGGCAAATAAAGCCCTGGCATGCACTAATCATGTAAGATCAGAAGTGCAATATATTTCACAGAAATAGGTAAAAGCCTTCACTGCAAAAGGTGAGAGGGCTGGAACAAGCTGGGCTCTGAGTGGAACAGGCTTTCAGCACATATTGATAACTATATGGCATAAATCAGTGTCTGCAACCAGTCAGAGCAATGCTGCTGAAGAGGGAGAGAAGAGGGAAAAAAGCACACCTGAATGCCTAGAGGAATTCAATAGTGATATATATGTACCTATCACGTAAAGGTGATTTTTATAATCTCTAGTCTTCCCTTGCCTCTCTTACAACAGTCTCCCCAGAGCAACAATAGCAGTCTGCTAGTGTGCTGTCAGTTACAGGATCAAGGCCTTCAGAAGCAGCAGGGATTACCTGTGTGAAGTACTGAATAAACCCAGACTAAATCTGAAACATGCAAAATGGTATTTTAAATACTGCAAAATATCCCTTGCAGGCAAAGCAAGCTGTATTTGTAGTAACCAAGAACAGCAAGCAAAATACAGGTAGCTTAAAGAAGCAGTCTTCAGTCTCTTATATTTGTTCATCAAATTTTTCAATAGGGACTAACTGCAAATGCAGACCCAGAATTTTCCCAGTGTACATCTCCCAGATTTCTTGTTCCACAAAAAGGAGCAGTGTGTTCAAACTCAAATGTTACTCAGACTTCCACTGTTTCCAGAAATAATGGCAGTATTCAAAGGTTAAAACCCAAACCCAAAGGTTTCAACCCTGGGTTTCAGAAGCCACAGACAATTGGTGTTTTTTGTAAATACAGGGGCCTATAATTGGCTTTTTTGGCACATTCTCATTTTCAAATGTGCTGCTGTATTTCTTTCATATGGCATGGAAGTATCTCCTAACTCTCTTGTGTTTGTCCTTACGGAAGACAATGTTAAAATGCCAGGGAAATGCACATTTTAAGTCACTTTTCAAGATAACCATCAAGCTGTTGTAAAGTTTCTGTGTGATGAATCTGAAAAGCCTTAAGTTTTACAGCATTTGAAAAACAAGCACATGAACAGGCACAACTGCTTACCAGCAAAGGTCCTAATTAAAGATATAAGATACATAAAGATAGAAGAGAATACCCACGAGACTTGAAGAGGCAGTGCAATAGTATAGAGTAAAATGGAAATATGGAAGCTAGCGTTATGTGCAAGTAGGAGAAGATGCCTTTAAAGGAGTTCTTGTAGGCTATGTTCCTGTTAGGATAGCTTTACTGGGGGATTACAGTGAGAAAGTACACCCAGATCAGAAAGGCTATGCTGGCAATGCTGTTCTTTTTAGCTATTTAATATCCTCACTTTCACTTTGAGGAAAAGATGCTTCTCAGGTTAAAGTATGGTTTTCCCAGACTTACTGTATCTGCACATCCAGGTTAGTTAGGGATTATATTCCTTCATGTGTGTAGCCTGCACTCAAAGTCCAGCAATTAGAATGAGGGAGAATGCAGAAGTAGTGAAGAACTTGCATTGTAGGTCTGGAAGCAATGTGATATAATGGGGAGGGAAAGCAGCTATGAGGAAGAGAAACACACATCAGAGAGACTGACGGGACTTTGAGAATGTGAGGCACTTCAAGAAAGGATGGTAAAAAGATACAATTCTGCCATAAAACAAGTATGAAGTCTGGAAAGAAGCAGATAATTTATGAATCAGAGTGGAACCCAGAGTTTAATTCCAAAGACTTCAATCCAGCATCAACAATGGTACACAGAAACCCATTGCCTGAGTGATGCCTGTATCAAATACATACTATGTGCTTAGTTTCCTCTGAACTTAATGGGGATAAAAAACCCCAACTCACAGGTCACCTGGAGCCTCTCAGCACTGTACCAGATGGCACCTGCATTTAGACCTTCATATGTAATCGAAGTGACTTGAGGCCAGGTTATGAAATAACAGAGGTTATGAACTAACACAGGTTATGAAATAAAGGCTATTAAGGCTTTATGCATAAAATATAGGGAATCATTTAATTAAGCATTTGAAACATTAAAACCACACACAAATGACGACAACAATACCAGGGCAGAGAAATCAACAGCCCTTTTATGGAGAAGCTTCAAGGGACTATACTCTGACACCCACTATGTCCCCACAGCAAAGCGCTCTCTAAGTCTCTCTCAGTATTATATATTAGCACCATCAGTCTCTGCAGTCCACTGGAATAAGATGGCTGGACTTTAAGGATGTAGGAAGACAGGACCATTTAGAATGTTTATCTGATCCGTTTGCTGTAGTGACAGGCAACAATCTTATCTGTGGCCATAGAAATCGCAGGTCACCAAACTGAAACATCTTCTTTTCCTTTAACCTCAAAACAGACTTTCTGGAATTCTCTGAAATGTTCCTGTGATGTAATTTGAGCTTTTCAGGGTTTTTTATAAAGGATTTTGTGTAATTATACTCTGGAGCTGATTACCAGAAGGTAATATAGAGGCTAAAAGTATGAGTTCAAAAAGCAATTAGACAATTTCATGGAGGAAAAGCCCATTAACCACATTTAATGAATTTGTTAATTGATTGAATGGCCACAGGCTGCTTGGAGCAGAGAGGGTGACTGAGGAGTACCTGTTTCACAGGCACATAGTCCTGGCTATTGCCAGAAACAGGAGAATGGCCCAGAAATACTTCTGAGCTGACCAGTGAAATCTGGCTATTTTTATATACTAGGCATGATCCAAACAGTGTTTAATTGGCTTATCTTTATCCAGCTGGTGGTCAGAGTGACTGACTGAAGAGCAATCATTATGAACAAAAAGGATGCTATTTTGAAGGTCCTATCTAAGATGGATGTCTGAGTCAATGCAGGCAAACCCACTTTATTTGCAGTTGGCACATTTATCATAAAAGCATTGATGTAAATTATTTTTCCCTGTGCAGTTTCTATTTGCATCTTCCCATCATTTTTCCACACAGGCTTAGTGCTTTCTTACTAGGACCCTTTCTGTTCCAATTGCCTGTAAGCTTCTCAGTGAGCTTGCATGAAAATACAAAACACTGAATGCACAGCAATGAACCTGTAAATTGCATTATGCTGTATATCTGTTTTCTTAAGTGATAATACATATACAGAAATCTGCTTGCTACCAAAGTCATGATGCCCATAGGGACAAAACAGTGTCCTACTGATGTTAGATAACCAAAGGAAAAAAAAACCAGAAAGAGTTAAGACAGCAAACAATGAGGAGATGACTAGATGGCAATTGACTTGTAATTCTTCCTCTTCTATGGTTTGGTTTCATTTTTTTTCTCTTAAGTTATTAATTTTTAAAATCTGTATTAGTAATTAATTTGCTGTGGTTCACAATATTAACTACCTCTTACAATTAATTTTTGAAGTTGTTTCTAAATTGTTGGTAAGGTTACCTAAGTAATATTCTAATGCTTCTAAAGCACTTTATAAAGTATTAAGGTGACATCATTGTCTTTCTGGGACTCTTCTACAACACGGATACTATTTCACCTTTAAAAAACCCCAGTAAACCAAAACCAAATGAAAGGCAATAATCCTCTTACCCCCCACCCTAAGTGGAAAAAAGAGACAGGATAAATCAAAGCTATTCCTCCTTCAGAAAGATACTAAATATCATCAAATTCACCAAAAGCAATTAATGAAACAGTTTAACACTTGATATTTGTAAGGTGATTATACAAACTTAAGTTGAAAGACATACATAACATGCTTAGCACCATGCACCACTAAGCCTTGAAAAGAAATCTTACATTTCATATGTCATAATTTGGTTCAATAGCAGTAATTCCATCTATGCTGTCAGTCCTTGCTGGGGTGGGGTCTGGGATTGTGTAAGGTACAGGAATTCACAGGACACAAAGCATCACCTTCCCTCTGAGCACCTCGGTGCAGAGGAGCTCGGTGGGAAATGGAAGCAGGTTTAGCTCCAGCGCACCAGGGCTTGTCTCCCAAGGGTACAAATAGTCCATAGATGGGCATCTGCGTTATCTGTATACATCTAAGCTTATAGACAGACAAGCACCTAAGTATGAAAGCCCAGGACAGACAACATTATTTTTTTGTTTAGAAATACTTGAAATTAAATGTAATGTCCCCTGTGAAGGTACTTCAGTAATTCTGCCATCTTTCCCCTCAGGCAACTGCTTTCCTTGCATAGCTGCATTAGCAACTCACAGCTTTGCTGTTGTGCTCTGCTTTGTAGATGCACTGAGAGAGGGACAGGCTTTTCCTCTGTGGTTTTTATTTGGGGATGTTTGGGGGTTTTTATTATTCTTAAATGAAATGGACTTTCAGATCTAAAGAGACTGTTTTGTACCCTGGATAAAGGCAAATCTGCACTCCCTTTACAATACATTTTTACCACTGACTTCTATACATATTCATCTGCATGTAGAGAATTAGTAGGTAATAGCCCATCAACTTAGTACCAGCATTTAGTCTTACATTCTGAGAGGCAATACACAAACCCAAAACCAGCATGGAATTTAATTAGAAAGATGGGGGAAAAATGTTTTGACCTTTTATAGTTTCTATCCCTCCAGAGGAATTTCATCACCACTGTGATGCACGGCACTGACTGTGCGTGTCTCACACCGCCACAGCAATCTCAAAGCTAGTTCCTGACTGCTGTAATTCTTGACAAATTTTAATATATGAAAAAGTACCATTGGCACAACATTTACTCAAGTGGTATTTTTTGCCATGGAGTGTTGACAAAGACTATTACTCTATATTTTCATCTGAAAAATGGACTAAAATGCATGTTAGAGAATTTCCTCTTCACTGAGAAGTTGCACTCTGCGAGTAGGAAGGCAGAACTTTGGTGCTTTTACAAGAGGAATGTACATGCTTAATCAGCATGTGCAATTAAAATAAAGGCACGGGAAATCTGTTAGAGCTTAGAAAATAAACATTATTGTTTCCAGACAATTCTGATGTGTTACAGATTTCTTTCTTGCATATTTAAGGTATTTTCAGCATCATGTAATAGGCCAGCATATCAGGATTGCTGAGAGTAAACCCCTTGGAGTCTAAGCTCCGAAGAATTGGGTTCAGACTTGCAATCACCATTTGAAAAGAAACAAAGAAGAAGAAAAATTATTGGTCTTCCAAAGCTGTTTGAAGGTTTCATTTCAGGACAAGAAATGTGCTCTCTGGCTTAAGAAGGAGGTTACGTATTCTGTTTGCAAAAGCAAGTAGGTTCCCTTCAGCTATTAATAACAGAGATCTCAATTGATCTTCCAGTTTCATGAGGTGCCATTTTAAGGAAGTCTCTAATCTGTTCCAAACTTCAATTTTCTTAGAGAATAAAGTATCCACTGAAGTGGCAGAAAGTCCCAGGGAAACATGGGAGAAAGTTCTCATTACTTAAATATGCCATGTTCAGCATGGACCAGAGAGCATGAAGATGTTACCAGCTCCTTTTCCTGTGCAGATACAAAAGGGAAATAAAAAATCTAAGCATTCCAAGTTAATTTACTTACTAAACCAGGCCTCATATTTGAAAAGCACATCGCAGTGAATTACGTGAACTGTCCTTGGAAGCAAGGGCTGTTTGCCTGGAAAACTGACCTTTAATAGACTAACATTGCTCCTTTCACAGTTCTTAAACCTCATCACATTAATGGATTGTCTCAAACACAAGATATACCTCCTAGAGCAACTTCTCATGATCTGAAGATTCAATCAAAGATAACCACCCTGCTTTTGGAGTAATAGGTTTGAGACCAAATTTTCCAACCTGTTATCAAAGAAATGGATGTATTCCACAAAACACATTCCACACACAGAACAAAACTGAACTATATTCATTCTGCATTACCTTTTGATACTCTCAACTGAACAATGTTCTGCAACAATAACTGAAATCTAAAGCTGTGCACAGGCTTTTATGAATTAGTCTTAACCTCTTGGTCTACTTCACATAACTGAAGAAGTGTCTCTTCAGTATTAAACATACTTCTGTTAATACATCCAAGAATATAAATCAGACTCTTTTCCTTGGAAAGGAGCATCCAAAAAGAAAAATTGCACTTACCTAATAGCACATCACCTTGGAATAGGAATGAATTTCAAATACTGTCTTATACCTGGATGTAGGATGAGTTGAGCTCCTCCAGTTGTCCAGGAGGAACCTCTAGCTGTTCTGGTTTAGAAGGAAGATTATTAACATTTACATTCAGGAGGCGTTGTGGTATGTGAAAGGAATTAAGAGAAGTTTGTAAATGAAAACAACTGAACAAAAGGAAATAGAGAAAGGAGGGATCACCAATTGCACTCAGGAGGCTATAAAAGCTCTACAGGAGCAAACTAATTCTTCATTGTCAGCTGGTGAATAACGAGATCTTCACAGCTGAGTTATCCTCCTATGCCTTAAAGGTGCCATTGGAGTATTTAAAAGCAGTAAGTCTGCAGTACTGGGGAGAAAGGCTAGGACAACAGATAACCCTGTCCTCTGATATTAATGTAAGTTTCAAATCCTTTGCTTGAAAATGAAGCTCACCAGAAAAGCCATAATGGGCTGTTGAATTCTGCAGATCAATTCCTGGGAAAGTTTGAAAACCTGAAATCTGTTGCTGTGACAAACCTGTGCATGTGCACTTTGGACAACCTGCTGCTGGTGCCTTCCAGTAACATAAGCCCCCAGGAAACATGCACACGTTGTAAGCTTCCCCGATGCTGCAAGACAGCGTAGGAAAAAGTACAAAAGAATCCTGAAAACAAATCTCTGTGTTTCTTGGGTCCTTGGTGGGGAAGTGTTTCTAACTTTGCATGGAAATATCTGATGTCTGCTTTTCACCTTAAAGGTGTCTGGAAGCTCTTGCCTTCCGAAACCGAATTAGAAATATGAAGAAGCTGAAACAAAGCAGGTTATTAACAGGGGCAGAGTGAGCTGCAGCATCTCTGCATGGTGCTGTAGTCCTGCCTCCTGAGTTCATCAAACATCTGCAAGGTTTGAAAAGCAAGAGGGTAACTGATTGGTCCACAGAGGCAAAACAGCAACTGAGCAGCTTCGACTCCTTGTAGCTTGGTCAGAGCTTTTATGGAGAAAGATTAAAATCATACGCACAAAGCGTGCTTATGAGACTTTAGTGCATGCTATTCCATTGGAAGAACTAGAAGAAAATTTACTTAGTGGCTAGTTTCCAGTTTTGTTCATTTTTAAGTAGCAGAAAATTGCATTTTGTGAAAATTAATTCTGTTTTTTTGACCAGCTACTTAAGATAACACTGGACCATCTGGCAGCCATAGTGTGTAATTTGCTGTGTTTAAAATTAAAGAACCGGACTGCAGGCCAACTCTTTGTACTACCCAACGTGTCTTCAGTATGTGTGTGATAGCTGATGCCATAATGTGTCTTCCACACAGTGCCATCAGAAAAACAGGAAGCTTTTCTTATTTTAACTTACACTAATGGTGGAAGAAACCCCTGTTTTTCCATAACACTTCCTTGTGTTTCAGATGAGAAGCTGCATCACAGAAAGAGGCTTGTCTCAGAGCTGCAGTGAAACCGTGCTGGGGTCAGAAATAGCGTGTGCAGATCTCACACCTAACTTAGTCACTTGGCATCTGAGGATAAGGTTCTCTCCCACTCCACTCGCACCAGCCTTGGAAAGGGTGCCGAAGAGCTGCCTTCTGCTGCGAGATGTGACAGCTTCCACTGAACAGTGTACAGTGTCTTTACTCATGTCACTGCATGCACGGTGGTTGTGAGCTTTGTAAGTAGCATCAGTGAAAGGGGGTGAAGGAGGATCTTCTTTCAGAAAGAATATTCATGCATTCAGTCTGCATTGCATAATAACCCTGCTTGAATCACTGAATGCCTTAAGATGGATGAAAATGAATTGTGGGTGCCTTTTCAATAAATTAACTGCAACCCAAATCACAGAGGCTTCAACACATCCAGAAAGTATACTGCAAGCTTGTGCGAGCAGTATACCACCTTACACATTCAATTATTGTGCTGCTACACTTAACAGAGTAAGGGAAGCCAGCTCCTTAGAAGCTTAATTTTATCTGCAAGAAGTCTGTCTGTAAAGGCTGACAATGTTGGCATTTCAGATGCCTGTACTTCTGCCTTAAGGAAGTTGTGCTTCCCCACATAACAGTGCTGAAAGGCTGGGTTTAATGCATTTCTCCCTGTTGGCAGAAAAGTCACCTTAGGGAACCACTGGTACTTCTGGCAATTTTATTGGCCATCTCCTCAGTTTCAGGCCCACAATAATGATAAGGCTGCTATATCACACTTAAAACACAGACTGTTTAGTGCATGAGCTAAAATCTGACAGTTCAACTGCAGCATGCTCAAGCTGTGTTACAAACTGCATCTACTGCATCAGAGAATAGCAAAACACAGCATTCTTTCTGCTTTCAAAGGCTTTTGAGTATTTCAGCATTGCTTCTAATTTAGGAACTATTTTTTCCCCTCTCAGAAAATGACTAAGAGCAATGATACTAACAATGAAGGAGTGGGGACAGCTTCTATATTCACTGAAGCAGAAATGCCATCGTTTTGATAACAAAGCAAATAAATAAGCCTGGTTAAGTTTTGTCTATTTAATATTGGTTCCTGACCATATATTTTTTTTGTTTAGTTTAAGAAGAATTTACTATGCTTTATGCAGTGGTTGTTCAATGTAAAAGACTCCTGGACAGCAGAAGGACCAGGTGCTCTTTATAACTGACCTAGAGCTTCTTAGTTATAATAATGAATGTACAGGAGTATGGAATATGCCCTCAGTTCTGTCATTCACTTGGTATTTCACTCCTTTTGCTTCAGGAAATAAATGGTCTGAAAATATCTGAATCTCTTTTTGCTTCTGTCTTCAGAACTGACTGCTCTACAGAGCAGACAGTCTCGGAAGCCAAATTTGCAGGTGAATAGGTTTGGTATTCTACTCCCTATGTGAAACACATAGCGCATGATGAGCCAAATTAAAACTGCAGTCAAAAGTGCAAGAGTTACAAGGAGCGTTTGATAGCAGTGCTGCCACAATGATTCCAGTTTAAATTCTAAGTGCAATGTTTCAAAGCTGTGCTCTCAGCTCTCCGTTCCTCCTCCAAATCTGGTAGAAGCACAGCATCTGCCAAACCCTACGTATTCAATTTATGCCATTTCCTGACCACTGAGTTCAGCACTAAATCAAAGGTTTCCTCCCTCATCTGAAGACAAACTACTTGCAGCTTCTCTTCTAATTCAATTCACTGTTCAGAAGAAGGAAGTCTTTCACTCCCTGAAAAACAGTCCTGAACACCCGCAGGGAGCATGGCTATTACTGGCTTCAGAGAGAGACATAAGAGGTAGTAAGAGATGAAAATCCTCATTTCACCCTGCTAAATCCACCATTACAGTATGGTGATGTGACAGGAAAAGAGCCAAATACCTGCCACCTCCACCCTGCTGATGTGCTGAGAGCAGGATTAGAGTTATATAATGTTGTAAAATGGGAATTCAATTTGCAAAAAGAGGAATCTCTCCGGTCCCTTCTTTATTAAAATTGCTGCTCCATGTGTCTGAGTAGCACTGACCCATCATGAACAAATGACATGAAGAATCCACATTCTCACAGATGTAACTCTCACCAAAGTGTAGTCTTACAAGAGCACACTCCAGGTGATTTATGTGCTCCTAAAACTCTCTGCTTACAGTAAAGCTGTAGGAAAAATCCAAGACTGGTGAAAACCTGATCAGATGTTTATTGTGTCCTGGGTATCTTGTACAGTGCTCACACTTTGTTTCTATTTCTGCATAAGGCTCTGAAGCATGGACTGAAACTGGATTCAAACCTGCCTGTGTGCAAGATGAGCACAGAAGGATTGCTCAGCTGTACACCAGAGAGGAGCTTACCTTAAATGAGAGGTTGATAGTTCCAGGGTCCTCCATGCACAGTGGGAAGATCCCATGAATGCTGTCTCCACATCTGGAACTAACGTTGCAGATGTCTTCAATGCACTCAATAAGCAGGGAACAGAATCAACTCAGAGGAAGTCAGAACTACGCTCCCTACACTCTCCTGACTGTTGAGCCAAGGTCTTGGAAGCAAGTGAATCCTCCCCAGGGCTCAGGACTGAGGAACTCTGGTTTTCCCCAACCCTGCAGCACAAATACACTTGAAAGTTCCTGAAAGCAGGAAGGAAAAGGGTGGCTGCTCCAGCCTGTTCAGCCAGGGAGCAGAAAAAGTGCATTTAGAGTTGTAGGAGCAAAATGAAAGCTGACAGAAAGGCTTGCACATAGGATCAAGTAGGTCTGAGGCCCTTCCAAATTATGGCAGTATTGATGCCTCTCAGGAAGTGAAAAGGATGAAAGAGTGGAAGAAATGGTATGGAAGCAGCTCTGGTACTAAAAATCTGCTTTTGCTTTGGGAAGAAGAGTATATGTTTCTTATAAAGGCTTAAACAGGGGAAGATTAGACTGGATATAAGGAAGAAGTTCTTTCCTGTTAGGGTGGTGAGGCACTGGAATGGGTTGCCCAGGGAAGCTGTGAATGCTCCATCCCTGTCAGTGTTCAAGGCCAGGTTGGACAGAGCCATGGGTGGCATGGTTTAGTGGGAGATGTCCCTGCCCATGGCAGGGGGGTTGGAACTAAATGATCTTAAGGTCCTTTCCAACCCTGACTATTCCATGATTCTATGATCTCCCTGACACAGCCTGGCTGTGAAGGGTAGAGTGCAATATGCACAATGTAAGCCAGGAAAACATTGATTAAACCAACTGTTTTGCCAGCTGGAGTTCAATAATGCCAGACAGGGATCAACAGAAGGGATCCTTCAACCTATTCTTTCATCCAACAGGAGACAGGTACTTTTGTACTGGAAAGACAAGTGAATTAGTGTTTTAAATTTTACTGAAGAGCAAGTAAGAAGTGGTTGGTTGAGTGAAACCTTAGAACTTAATTAGCTGAAATGTGCAACATCAGACAAGGAACAGGTGAATAGGTACTTCTGCAAAGAAATATGGAAGATAGGAAACAGACTATGTTATGAAACTGGTTTGTATTGTTTAAATGTTAGATAAAATTATCTGGTATTTTAGTATTGACAAGCCAATATTTTGACTACTGCCCTCTCTATAAAAAATGAATTACTTTGAGAAATCTGCTAAAAATAATGCTGTATTCATTGAGCTTCCTTTCACTGAGTTTTAGGAGAAACACACAAGAAAAGTCAAGCTAAGAATTGCCAGTTTTGATATATGCAGTAAAGTGCAGAAATTGATACTACACACAACAGCAGTCCAGGGTACCACATAAAGATAAATGATGGAGGTAATGCAGAAAAAATATTGCCCAGATACTACCTTATTCTGATACACCATTATTTTAATACCTGCATTAGTGTTCCTGAAGTGCCTTTTCCATTTATCTTACCTCTGTGTGGCAACAGTCTACATGCTTTTAAACTCATTCATCCAACAAAGCCAAGAGAGTTGGCTGAATGCTACGCTGAATTTAGCCATCCTGACAAGACTAGGGTCAGGCATTCAACAACCCCAGCCCAGGGAGTCTTATTATAGCAAATTTATGAGAGCAGATGTTGCTCCAAGCCTTGCAAGACGACGTGTTGCGTTTGGCACAGCGGAGTTAAGCAGCTACAGTGGTACTTCAATTTTCTCACAGCTGCATAAAGTAGTAATTATATTGGTCTAACTACATGCTAAAAATGTACAACTGAAGCTAAGCTAGTGTGATTAAAGGATCTGAAACCTTGGACAAGTCCTTGACCTTAATGTACTGGGTAAACAGCAGGATCTTAGAATACCCTTTTGTTTTTAGCAGCTTGGGGAATAGGTGTTTAACCACTGCTTTTAAAGTCTTCTTTCTGAAAGCAACTGAGGGGGTGCTTTTATCAAGAATGTCACGTTTCTTGTGTTAACCCTATATTTAACAAATAAAGTACCAGGAAATGAAGAAGAGTACACAAGAATTCTATAGATATAATTTACATCAAGAGGCACTGAATTACAGAAAAATACTGCATGTAAGATTATTGTTATTTTCTCAGAACTGACTGGAATTATGATTTAAATCTTCAAACGTGTAAAAGAATCATCTCAGTGGGTACGGAAAGCAAAATTTCACATGTAACAATTAAGGTCACACTCAAATCTAGGAAAAGGTTCCTAGCAAAGACAACCTTCTGTTACTTTTGGTAAAAGGACAGGCTTCTGGTCATCTGCTGCACTAAAAGATGGATCTTTATTGGTTTATGAACAGCTACATGACATGGTTGACTCTGGGATGAGGAGGTGGGAAACGGCCTCAGGAGGATGCTCCTGGTCATGTAATCCTCAGATAATACTAATACTCTAATAATTATATTTAGTAAATTAAATATTATACTGAAGATGTCCCTGTTGAACGAAAATAACCTCCAGTCTGACACGTTTTTGGCAATCAGGACAATTTTAACAGCCAGTTTGTTGTTTAAGATCAATGAAATATATTTAATGGTTGTGCAGTCACCAGAATTAAAGCGTAAATACGAGACATCAGACATAATTCTCTATGGAAGATCTCACCACTGAAACCTGAGGGGATCATTAGCCTCAGTTTTTAACTCTTTGATGCAGAATGGTCTATGTTATCAGTCGCATTATGTTTTATATCAGTAGTTGCAGCTATTCCTAATAGCATGGTTGCTCTTCTTGCCTGTCAGGTTTAGAAGCAGCAAGCTGTTTGTGCATCCTAATAGTGTCACTGCTCTCAAATAAGTACAGACTTGGCCCTGAACATCAGTTAAATGACTTGAAAATGGTATCTTTAAAGAACTTTTAAACAAATCTACCTTTAATAAGGATGCACATGCTTATTACTTAACAACATATTAGCAATCATTGTTTTAAAAGATCCTACACACAAGAATTATACTGCTCTGCACTGAGTGCAAGCAGAACAAAAGGGTCTTCAGGATGACTTTTTGCAGGTAAATAAGCTGCAACAGGCAGATGGCATTTAGAATCATAGACTAGTTAGGGTTGGAAAGGACCTTAAGATCATCCAGTTCCAACTGGTTAGTTTCAGTTCCACATGCCATAAGAGCAAAATAAGATTTTAGCTCTGTTACATAAGTGGTTTTGTTAAAAAGCAATCCAATCTCACAAATGCAAATGAAAGCTCAGAAGAGCAGGGTTTTTTTCCCTGTCAATTAAGCCTATTCTTAACTTTCCTCATGCCAAAGTAAGTCTTCAGTCTCATCTTGAAGCAAAGTTTATAAAATCTCACTTACAATAAAGTCAAGTTTTCTATGTGTTAATCTACCTAACTTCTGCTAAAAATATGGAGATAGCTAGTAAGAGTCGGATGCTATTGGTTCATTGGGTGGAACAGCATCCTACTTTGGCTTTGCTTATATTTTAATCAGAAATGAGTCTACTAATGGCAATGGGTACAACATGGCAGAGCTGAGCTATAAATATTTCATTGCTTCCCATTTCAATCCAATACATTTTCAGAGGCCAGCTCATCATTATTATGAAACAGATTATGAAACTGCCTGTATCTTGAACCACCATTGTTTTTCACACTTTTGCTTCTCCCATTCTCTCCCCCATCTCCTGGGGGATGGAGGTGGGTGGGGTGTGAGCGAGTGGCTGGTGGGTACTCAGTTGCTGGCCACAATATAGAGCAAATAAATATGTACATGCACACAAGACATTTTACTAGAGTTGGTGAAAAAGATTGAGCTTTTTGGAAGGTCTTTGACTGACTTATCTTAAATAAGTCTATAGTTACTAAGTAACATCATAAGCAGATATGCAGACCTTTAACAGAAGTGTTTGTGTTGATTTTAGTGGAAGAACTCCATCAAAGCTGTTGTGAAAGGGTGAGTGTAAAAGCTTAAACCTCCCACCAAGGCATTGGCAGGTCAGGCTCTTTGTTCATTCTGCCCTTCTACATGCAAAGTCCAAAAGGAAGAAGCAGAAGCAAGATTGCTTTTGCAGGGAAAGCACTCAGCTGGGTGCAGGCTGCCTATTAGGGATGGAAACTGAATCGCCTGTTTGACCAGAGTTATAGATTTTTACTAGCCTACAATTTCACATCATTTATATATAGCACGTAACTGCTGCAACTACCCTCTTTTATTGCACACTGAAAAGTGAGTGGGTAATTTCACACTTGCTCCTGAATATTAGGTTTATTACACCAAGCTCTGTCTTAGAGTATACTTTCAGAACAATCATATATTTTGGAAGAACAGGGTTTTGTAACAGAGCTAGTAGCAGGCCTTTATTACAGATATGATAGGAGTTACCATCGCAGAATAGTAGAGGCTTTTTCACAGTAATTGGTATAGATTATCTTCCAGCCACCTGTATTGTCACTTATCAGTACAGATGCCCTGGGAAGCTGGTTTTATGACGTGCCTGTGTACAGTACTGTAACTTCCTTTGTGGCAAAAGCAAGATGATTATCACCTACGGTCACATCAGACCAGTCACAGAAGTTAATCACAGGTCTAGACATCCAGTGTGGAAGTCAGGGGGAGGCAGGGATTATTAGCTCTCAAAAGGAGACAGGTGAGATTCTGGCTTAAAGGAAAAGCAAATCAAAACGTAAAAAAACCCACCCCAAGAAGAAAACAAAGAGCTCCTTCAGGAGCTCTAACAAGGGCTGTACCAGGAACGCTAACAGGGGGCTGTTAGTGGATCAGGAGGGGACAGCTGGAACAGCTTTAAGTGCTCTTACTCATCTTTTGTGGCCACAGGAAGTTCTCAAGTCAGTTCAGACAAGTCTTAGCGATGCCATTGCCCTGAAGTGTGTTGATAAAGCCAAACAGTTGATTGAAGAGGGGAAGAAAGGAAGCGATGTCATGCTTTCCAGGGAAAGAAAGGATCAAGACGGATGCAACTTAACTCTGGTCCTTAGCATCACATTCCTACAAATAGAAAGCAGTACTGAAACTATTATTGTCAGCATTCAGGCAAGATGAGAAGAGTTAAAAATAATGAGCTACCTATCTGAACACATAAAAAAAAGAACTAAAGCATAGTGTAATGTGTGATTACCAGATATTTCAGCTAGGCCTGAAACAGGGATAATGTGTTCTGCAAACTATCCATCAAACCTATCATACTTAATTCCATCTGACAGATCAAATGGCTGATCTTCAGTGCATGTAAAATATCCAGATACCCAGCAACTAAAGACAACCCAGGACAGTTCTTACAAATAAAGAGCCTGAGCTCTGATGAAAATCACTGCCGCCTTTTATTCTGCCAAAATGACAAGTTTGCATGGCTTGAAACAGGAAAACGAGAGCAAGACTGTGTGCAGATAGCTAGGCAAAGAAAGTGGGGTTTAGGTGAACAGAAGGTGGTTGAAAACAGCCAGCTTTAGGATAACAAACTGCTGAGGGAACACAAGGCAGTCAAAACTTATGTCGAAAAGCAATTAAAGGTACATGAGGCAGTGATCAATTGACTTAATAGTTCACCAACAACCTGAGCCTGGATTGTCAGCTGTGATCATGTAGCTGAGGCTTAAGTAAGTTATCACGTAAGACTTATGTATATATGTTATAAAACTGAGACAGTGACATAAGGGCTAAAAGAACCTCACAGAGTCAGAAAAGGGAAGCATCATAGTGGGTGCCATACCTGGAGAGAATGATGCATTCATTTTGAAAAGATGTTTCAAACAAAAAACCATTTAGAAAAAGATTTGTGGGGAGTTTATAGTTTTTATCATTTAGAGGACAACCAGTACCTGGAGCAGTAAAGACAGATCAGAATCAAATGATGCAGAGCGGGTAGAACTTGTATCATGATGAATTCTTTTTCAGGAAAGCAAAAATTTCAGTGCAACACAAAAAAGTGTGCTCAGGAGATGTAACTGGCTTAGCAGCATTAAATCCTGTGTATGGACTCAGTTTTATTTGCATGTCAACAGCCACACACCCTCTATTATCGCAAAGAGAAAGCAGCTAGCAGGCAATTTCATTTATAACATCAATTAGTAATGTTACTATCAGGCCAGATAACACTAATACTCCAGTTCTATCGCACATGCTACCCCTTAAAATGACTATTTGCATATAGACGGGCATTTATTTGCAGGCAAAACATAGAATATAACGTAAGTGAAAGCAACACAACTGTGGTTCATCTTGACCAAAAGGACTGCAATGTAAATAGCTTCCTGTGATATCACCTCAAAGGGAGTGAGTTCCAAGGTCTGATAATAAATGACGTACACCTTTAGTGCCTTGCTCAGTGCCAGACTTTGTATCCCTCATGAGAAACAGTTGTGCGCTATAAGCACTCAAAACTTTACTGACATTTAGTTTAATGGAAGGAAATTATATTGCTTTCAATCAGCTCAGGAATACTCTGCTCTTAAATTGACTGTTAATTCCTAATGCAAGCCTGCTATCCGCCCATGCTGCTGTGATAGAAACTGCCTCTTAATTTGAAAGTCCTCTCTTTCTCCACCAAAGGTGCCATAAATTGGTGCAGATTTCTTTTGTTCAATCACAAATGACAATAGGATTCTTTTCTAATACTTTTTGCACTCTAAAAGGCCCATTCTGTGCTGCAGTGAAGTGCTACAACAAAACCATTAAAATAACCTACTAATACCTTCTAAGCTTTGCTAGATTTATCTTCGTATGCTTGGTTGTGGGATGTTCAATTCACGCTATTTTGAAGGAAGTGACTTTTCCTGTATTTCTTTATAAGTTTTCAATTTAGCTGCTGGCTATCAAATTTCCATTTCTAACAGAAATTAATACGTAATAGATGTCCTCACCTCACATTATACTGTATCAGGGTGTTTTCTTTCTTTTCTCTCTAAATAGAGATGGGGAAAGATAAACCTACAATTTAGAGGATTTGATACTATTTTAGGTTGATTATAATTGTGTAACCAACTTTAAGGAGGTACCTAGCAGGTTTGTAGGTTGACTTTCACTGCATCACCAACAGTATGCTTTCAAGAACAAACCAGACAGCTGATCCATGAGTAATTAAGGGAAGTGATATCCCAAGACAGAGATTTAGAGTGCTCAGTCACAGTGTTAAGAGCATTACTGGCTTTAAGACACTGAAAGCCCATCCATGCCAGACTTCATCCATGCTACTTTTCCTGCCATGGCACAGTCTTTTAAAATGGGTTTCAAGAAACTTGGCAATTGTCTATTTATATACAACTGCTTTTAATCCGCAATAATACAATATTGTAAGATACCAGTTTTTTGGGGGGGCGGGACTGTTGTTTTATTCTTTTTTGGTTTGGTTTTTTTTCCGAGGTTTATTTTTTGTTTGATTTGGTTTTGGGGTATTTTGTTTATTTAAGCAGCAGGAGGTTTAGGATCACCCTTTGTTCAATTTTGATATGATCTCTTCTCACCCAACTGCTTCCGTGCTTTAGAGAATTCCTCACACAGATCATTTCTGGGTCACTGTATTTCACCTCAGTTGTGACAACATCCCTGCTTCACAGAACAGCTGTTTTTCTTTAGCATGGAAAGGGGTACCTGCAAAATGATACAGGAAACAGCAAGGCTGGAGGGTTGGGGTTTTTTCGCTTAACAATGCATATGTTGAATGCCTTCATGTCTGAAATCATGTCATGTCATGAAATGTGCAGAATACGGTTCTTTTTGAAGAGGTCTTGATTTTGTTATGGGCTGTTCCAGATGTGAATTACAGCTCTATGGGGTGACTGGAAGAGATGTTGCTTGGACCTTTCTAGGCTGTGTTCTGCACCCCTGCCTGTACCTGAGCAGGACCAGTGAGACATGGAGCTAGCTTATGCCTGTTTAACAGCACAAAGATTCGTTTGTCTAGAAAGATATTAAACTGCCCTATAAACCATTGCTATCATAAAGTGAGTTACAAGAACCTAAGACACACTGTTAAAATCACATTTCTGGGGGGACATAAATGTTAAAACATCCTGCCTCACAGCCTGGATTTTAGGGCCAAATTTTCAAGAATGATCTGTCTTTAAAGCATCATTTTCTTGTGCAACATCCTGCTTCCCGAATGCAAGTAGAAAAGGTGGAACTGGATTCTTTTACCTTTCTCTGATTTCCTGTCATAGAAAAAAATAGGTTTTCAATCAACAGCTTAATGTCTGACAACCCTTTATCTTGCTGCTAGCACTTAGCTTAATGACAGGTTAATCTTCCAAAAGCTGAGATCTGACACACCTCTATTGCAGGAAATCAGAAAACAAATAGCATGCTAATCAGTTCACACGTGGCCTCCTCATTCCTCACTACTGCTTGCTGCAAGTAGGGCTAGGATGTTTTCCATCAGGTCGAACCAACATTCGATGTACTCTCCAGCAGGAGTCAACAATGGGGAAAAGCAAATAAACCAGGATGCAAGCAATCAACGCATGCTTAGCAAACCTGCAGTGAAAGGAGGAAGAATGGGCTGCAAGGGGATAACTCTTTCCCCCCAACTTCTTGAGACATCAGTGTGCATCCTGAAGCATAAAGACTGACAGCACCAAGTTTTTAGCTTGGTGAGTTTAACTACAAGCATTACTCATGCTGTGCCTTATCATTTAGACTTGTATTAACATATAGCTTTATTTACTGCTCTCTGACATTGTTTCTTCTAGAACAACACAGAAACATTGGGCAAGTTGAATTATAGGAGCTATAACACCACAATGCTATTTTTCCAATTGTATATACATTAACATTCTGATCCCTTTCTTTTGGGAATGAAATCAGGAAATCTAGAGGCCTGGTCTCTATCCACAGCAAAGCCATTTATTTAGTTCACTTCTCCCCCTTTAATCTTTGAGGATGTATGTAGGGGTTGAATTTTGAGACATCTGAATTAAAAGTGGTTCTGCCTTCTTGATGCTCGAGGGGATGTGAGAACAATCTAATTCAAGAAAAGTCACTTGTTTTTTGCTGTGAATAAGAAGCTGTTGCAACGTGCGGTGAGCTGGTTAAAAAATAGCTTGGGAGCTATTCTAATGAAAAGGCATAAATGCAAACAAACCTTCACAGGAGCAATGTAATCAGTCTTCTTGTCAAAGGCATGACTTGCGACATCACGGTGCAAACGGCTAGTGCCAAATCCAAGCAGCATTAATCTGAAGTTGATCTGATCACTGGAATAAAATTACCAACACGTAAGATAAGCTTCATCATCATTCATGAGCTAAAAGATTGGTGGAAGTATCTGTGGTTCTGCATACAAATGTCCTTTCCAAAACACTTGGTAACTGGATAGTGTACACAAAACACATGCTCCTGAATCTGGTGTCTCACACAGCCAGTGTCAAAGGCAGCACAGATGTAATTGTCTTGCTCTGAACTGCTGCACTGGTTTCAAAATGAAGATGTTAAAACCTGTAGTCAGCCTCTATAACTGCAAGGAAACTTTCCACTGAGATATGAAGTATGGTAAATTTTAATCAGCATATTAGCCTGGAGAAGAGAAGGCTGCGTGAAGACCTCACAGCAGCCTTCCAGTATCTGAAGGGGGACTATAGGGATGCTGGGGAGGGACTCTTCATTAGGGACTGTACTGATAGGACAAAGGGTAATGGGTTAAAACTTAAGCAGGGGAAGTTTAGATTGAATATAAGGAGGATACTCTTTCCTGTGAGGGTGGTGAGGCACTGGAATGGGTTGCCCAGGGAAGTTGTGAATGCTCCATCCCTGGCAGTGTTCAAGGCCAAGTTGGACAGAGGCTTGGGTGCCATGGTTTAGTGTGAGGTGTTCCTGCCCATGGCAGGGGGGTTGGAACTGGATGATCTTTAGGTCCTTTCCAACCCTGACTATTCTATGATTCTGTGATATTTACAGTTCTAAAGGGTAAGGGTCTTAGGACCTTTTAATAGACACACCGTCTATGTGCTTGAGGGCAAAATGTTAAAGGTTCCCTGAATCACCACCATGATGAGAATCCCCAGTAAGAGCTAACCACACCTTTGTGTTTTGGTGTGCAGTAAGTGCGAGTCAAACAAATGGAGGGTTATGTGAAAACAAGTGTGCGATAACAGCAGGAGTACATACCTACTGCTGGCAGACTTGGAGATGGTTCCAGGGAAGCTACTACCTGTTGTAATGCTAGCAGTGCTATCACATATGCATTAAAACCTAGCCACACCAGTTTAAGGTTGAATGTGTTAATTCCCCCTGTGCAATCAAATGTCACTTAGGGTGTATGTGAGTTCCTGTAACTGCCTTGCACCTTAGGCTGCTCTTTGCTTAATCTTGTTATTTTGAGTCTTCCTTGTGTGGCATTTATCAGAACCGCTTTCTTTTACTGTATCCCCTCTTCCGTGTGCCTCTGGCTGTCAAATGACAAAGTGAAAACTGTGGTTTAGTGACACTGTTGCTTGGGCACACACATGCAGATACCCCAGGGAAAATCTTTGATTCCTTACTTCTTTAAAAGCTCAGAACCTGAAATAAAGCTTTGCATGCTGTCAGAAAGGAAAACACAAAATCATTTACTATACCCACTCCAACAGCATTTTAAGGCCATCTAGGGGGTATAAGGGGCAAGGAACCTTTTGACAATAGCAAGAGCAATCCATCCCTCAAGAAACTGACTCTGTAATGTGTCTAAAGCAAGCAAGATACAGTGCTTGATGTCTGCTCACATCAACCTATTTTCAAGGTTTGTTTTGCCTTAATCTCTTGGTATTCAGTCCGCAGAGCTTTAGTGAAGAAACCGCTTGCTACCATGGTGGCACAGCAGCGAGTCACTAGGGAGCCCACAGGCAGCTGTGTGAAACCATAACTCAGAGGGCAGCACAGGACACTGCAGCACAGGCACTTGTGTGGTTCTCACTTCCACCCCCACTACCTGTGTTAGCCATCATGAAGAGGCAAGAGGGCTTGGAAAAAGGATAAATGTTTTACTTTAAATTAGGTACGCTGAATCCCGTTTGATGGCATTTGCACAATCTTTTGTGTTTCTGAAAGCACACTGGAATTTGCTTGGTTACAAGATAAACACTGCAAACACAGAGCGAATGTCAGGAGGGAAATAAGGGATTGCAATACTGTACGTCAGGAGCATGGGGGTAACTCTCCATGTTCAAAAAGGAAAAGGACTGCGTTTGTAATCTAGGTCATCTCTTTTGCATTGGGGATGGAAGTCTCTGTTCTGAAGTACGGTACCTTGCAGAGCATGCTTTTTGCATATAGCCTTTTTTCCCTATGGATGCCTAGGCATAGAAACTGATTGCTCAAGGAAGATCAGTTTTGGTGCACTTTTGTGACCATTCAGTTGTTCCTTAGAGAAGAGAAAAGGCCAGCTACCCTGGAACCTGCCCTTCTGGTTTGGTTAGTCCAGTTAAGCATTGCCTGTGTTCCTGCTTACAGGGTAAATCATGAGTAAGTGTAAAGTCTGACCTTTCCCCACTAACATGAAATGGGTTTCCAATCAGGTGCACCATGTCCCTAAGACAAAATGTGACTTTGGGGGCAGGCATCTATTTTGCATTATATAAAGTCAAAAGCTGACTGTGTGTGCATGGAGTATTTTCAGTTTTATTCTAGCACTGTTTTGTAGGTGTTTATCAGAAAGCATGAAACCAAACAATGAAACACATTTGTTCCTGGGGCTCTGGTGCCTCCAGAATGAACAGCTGTTTGTGGTCCTAATGAAAAAGCCCTCAACGAAAAAAGTGCATGAAATTTAGGCACTTAATTATACCTGCCTGTCATTAAATGGAAAAGGCTCTCTGAATGACTGCTCAAAAGGTTAGCAACTGACATTTGAAGTTAATGCTTAGATTCAGTATGCCCCCTGATGTCATGGCACAAAGAAACAACTACAGAACCCAGCTGCAAACACCCCTTTCAAAAGGAATTCTAGCTACCCTTACAAACCTGTGGAGAAAAAAGGTCACTTCAGCTGTGGACACCTGACTTTCCGAGGTGATGCATTCTGGGCATGTCATAGAATCATAGAAGGGTTACGGTTGGAAAGGACCTTAAGATCATCCAGTTCCAACCCCCCTGCCATGGGCAGGGACACCTCACACTAAACCATCTCACCCAAGGCCTCATCTAACCTAGCCTTGAACACTGCCAGGGATGGAGCATTCATAGCTTCCCTGGGCAACCCATTCCAGTGCCTCACCACCCTCACAGGAAAGAATTTCCTCCTTATATCTAATAGAAACATCCCCTGTTTAAATTTTAACCCATTACCCCTTGTCCTGTCACTACAGTCCCTAATGAAGAGTCCATCCCCACCATTCCTATAGGCCCCCTTCAGATAATGGAAGGCTGCTATGAGGTCTCCACGCAGCCTTCTCTTCTCCAGGCTGAACAGCCCCAACTTTCTCAGCCTGTCTTCATACAGGAGGTGCTCCAGCCCCTGATCATTCTCGTGGCCTCCTCTGGACTTGTTCCAACAGTTCCATGTCCTTTTTATGTTGAGGACACCAGAACTGCACACAGTACTCCAGGTGAGGTCTCACGAGAGCAGAGTAGAGGGGCAGGATCACCTCCTTTGACCTGCTGGTCACGCTCCCTTCGATGCAGCCCAGGATATGGTTGGCTTTCTGGGCTGCAAAAGTGTGCTCCAAGTGACATCATATCAGCTTCCTTACCCCCATGCAGGGCAATGTTACAGACCATTTCTGCCATGTGTTGACATTAACAGGCATCATCCAACACCTGAACTCTGTTTTCTGGATTTAGGAAACTCAAGAAACAAGAACAAGACATTACCCTTTATTTTCTGCTTCTCAAAGGTCTTGAGGCTGGGTGTTAACTGGACCCTCCAGAAGACTGCAAGATGAACAGAATACAAATTTATTAAAAAAAATCATTATAAAAAATAGGAATACTTTTAATATTTTTTAATGAAAAACTTTATGAACTTTATGAAAGTTTACATAATAAGTTATCACAGACAATGCTAGCTTAACATCCAAATTACAGCTCGCCTTGTCATTCTTCAAGAGCTATCATGCATATGTTTTCAACACAAATAAAACATGTCTTTCCTCTCTTTTTCTTTAAAACCTAAAGGTTTGTACTGCATTTTGAAAGGTACACATGATACATCCTTTTCCTGCATTGTGCTACATTGTAGAATTCATTTATTATGCTTTGATAGGTAACTAGTTCAGGAATTGACCAAAAGGAGCTCTTCACCTGAAAATCCTCAGGAGATTGTGTAGTTTTGAGTGAAAAACTTGGAAAAATGGATGCTAGTGATAGCAATGATGCTCTGCTTGAAAAGACTGCAGTATAAAGAGGTAGTATAAAGCTGCCACAATAAAATGCGTCCATTTTTCAAACTTCAATAGGCTCCATGCACAACTGAAGTGTTATTCCATCTTAATTCAGCCAGTGGAAGGAATATTTGTCTTACCTGCAAGAGTCCTTTGAAGGTATTACCACAAAGATAAAGGCAAATTCAGAGGATGTAGTCCTATTTACATTTTCTAAAAGGCATTTGGCAAGGTATTTCAATCAAAGAACAGAAGATACGATAAAATACGGGATAGAAAAGCTGTCTGAAGTACAAAAGGAAAAGCTGCACAACCCCAAGCTCTTCAGTTTGGCAGAGGATGCCAATGACTGCACTCTTTCTACCCTCTGGAGGGGCAGTTCTAGGAGCTACTTAGAGATTGCCCACAGAAGAATAAAGAGCAGTTTAGATGAATGATAGATATTATAAGGAACAAACAACCACACAAATCAGATGGCATTTCAAAGTAAAGTTTAGCACTTCTAGCCGGTGGATGGTGACTCAGGAAATCTTTATTTGCCCCATTTATGAACCATAAGTGAATTCGTATATTCTGTATGTTCTAAACTCTTAATGTTACTGCATCCCTATCTCATCTTCCCTTGGGGAGAACTAACAGCTTGTCATAAACAAAGCAGGATTAAGTAAGAACTGCAAGGACTGGCCTAAAGAGAAGGCAAAGCTTATACTTTCAGGCAATTAAATACCAAGATAAAGAAGATATGCAAAAGATTAACAAGCTTAACCAATGGTGGAATAGACAAGGGTCAGAAAAGCAGAGAACTAAATGAAGACAGGAGCAATCCAACTGGTTAAGTTGCTGAGAAGAAGCATTCCCAGAAGAAATTCTTAAGCAAACACTACAATGAACAGAAAAGGTGGGCATTTGCCAAAATGAAAGACAAATGTTGAATCACAAAGAACTTAACTTGTAACTTAATTCAGTTGTAACTGCTGATCAATTTATTAACTATGCAGGGAGAAAGAATTTGTTCTAAAAAAGAAAGAAATATATAAAGAGAATTTCATGTTTAATGTTAAGGAACTTGTTTGTAAATCTCTAAAGAAAGGGAAAAGGATCAAAAATACTAGGTGAGCTGAAAGGAAAAAGAGAAGAGCTTTACTCACCTTGCAAAGACCATTGCAGGAGGTGGGGGTGATGTGCTATCCTGTAGTTGAATTGATTTCAGTTTTGCTATTGAAAACAGATTTCAGAACATCCACACCACTACATCCCTGTGTGATCATGCTTCTGGCTGCCAACTTTTACAAGGCTTGAGATGTGTCCAAGCATCTGATTCTTATATAAAATGTGGTCAGAAATCCTTAATAAACCAAACAGATATTGCCCAGAGCACAGTGGTAAAACCCCAAACAAAACTAACTTCCCCTAAATGGAGGCACTTGAATGGGAAATCAAATGAAGCAACACATAAACGGATGTCACCACAGAGATGCAGGGGACATTGTTGTGAAACTGAGGACAGGCAAAAGGGAGAACTGGAAAAATGAGGGCCTGCCAAAGGTGCAGTTAACAGTGAGACAGAGAGGAGATTCCATGGTGTAGGAGAAAAGCCTGACCTTCTGGAGTAATCTATAAGGGAGAGGATAGGGTGGGGAATGAAGATGAGTGTGAGAAGACATCAAAGCACACCCTGCAGCACACTTGCAGGTGGTGAGGGAGCCATGGCAGGATGGTGCACTCTTTAATTCCCACCATCTAAGAGCTGGAAAGAAAACAAACAGTTTGGAAATCCCATGGAAAGATCCCTCTTCTTCAGCTATCACATGTGTCCAAAGACATAAAGCACAAAGGAGCCACAGGTTTCCTTGAAAAAAGAGCACTTGCCACTCTGGAAACTCCAGTGTGGAATAGGTCCTGCTTTCAGAAGGAAACACCAATAGATGACCATGTGTCCCAGAGCACACCAGGATGCCAAGGTGTACTCACAGAGGCGTAGCTCTGCATAGCTCTATAGTGGTACCACAGCACAAATCCAACCACTGCAGCATGCTCCAGCTGCTGGGGATGAGGCAGAAGGGTATAGGGGGTGCGATGCTGCACAGCCTGTGAGCAAACAGCACAATGAATTGTGGTACGAGAACTGATTTTATGGGAATTACAGAATTCAGCTTAATATAAACTTGTGATGACAGAAAACAAATGAAACATGAAACAGTTTCCTGTCCTTTTATCACTGCACAGTAAAGGGTAGGGATTACAACACGTGAGGCACTATGACTTCATCTCTGGTTATTCATAATTCTATCAAGCCCCTTCTTGGAATAGTAGAATGATTTGGTAAAGAGCATGATGTGACCCGATGGACGGAATGAGGTGGCCTAAAAATAAATATGCTAAGCAAGTTTTAGAAGTACGCTACCATTGCAAATCTAGTTGATAAGGAAAATTCAATTGTTAAGACAGCAATTAGACATTAAATAAGGGAAAGTCTTATGATTTCTTTTCCCCTCGAGACAAGACAGAATTGGAAATCAGGATGAAAAGAATGATGCTATGTATCACAACGGGATAACTTGACCAAGCAGCAATTTTCTGTTCCTTAAATATGGCAGAAACAAGCAGATGTCCTTTTTCACACTATTAGAAATCTGTTTCTGAGAACAAGCACTTTGCCATCTGAAGAAGCACTGTACCATACAGTTTTGTGATGCAAATTCCCGCAAACAGCAGATGTTTATTTAACCCCTGCCCCTTGATCTAATGCTCCAAATTCTTGATGCAGGATTTCTCCTTGGAAACCAAACGCTGGGCTCAGGCTTAGGCTCAAGATCTTAAAAAGACTTGCATTTTTCTCCTTCTGACCACTGTTTCTGTGAACTAAGGAAGGTGATTTCCTAACAGCACTGAACAAACAACTTGCCTTTAAACTACTGATGTCTCCTCTTCCTAACAACCTACAATTCCTAACCTTATTACTACTTCAAAGCAAACACTGGTTTCTATATTCCAGGTACAGGAGAAGGAAGGTCTACGGCTTTAGAAGTGATCACTCTGCTTCATTCCAAGCAAACTTGAGGTTTAGCAAAAAATGCATAATTATTTCAGGTGTTATTAACTTGTATAGTGCATCTGGATAAGAGGTTACTGCAGCTGATTCCAGAATCCTAAAACTTATCTAAAAAACCCTGAGTTGAGGTAAAACAGAAAAACCACCTGAAATGTAGCACGACTGTTTAAATCAGGATATTTTATTTCAGAATAGACCAACTTTGGGATTTTGAAGTTATTTTAATAAAGTGGGTTCAAATAAAGAATCTTTAACTGGCAACTAGTAACCCCATAGGTACCACAGGCTAATACCATGTATCCCACAATCCATCCAGCCACCTTGCTTTTTATCCACTTTTCCAGAAGATAGGGAGGGAATGGAGCCCAGAAAACAAACACAGAACTCCATCCAGTGTTCAGTTCTCAAATCCAGATTGAGTTCAGCAGAACTTTCCAAAGACAAACCACAGATGACCTGAAAACTGGATAATCTTCACCTAACAGCTCACCAGGGACTGCAGATTTGCCAGTTCCTTTTGATGTCTCTCAACTGACTCTCTAAGGTGATGCTTTCTGTCATTTGACCAGGTTGGACAGAGCTTTAGGGGCAGTGGTTTAGTGTGAGGGGTTGGAACTGGATGATGTTAAGGTCCTTTCCAATCCAAACCATTCTATGATTCTATGACATATGTAGTTGTTTCTTCAAAGTGCCTGAGGAATAGAGGGTAAGCACCGTGGTCTATCACACCTACAGTATGGAAAGAACCAACACATGAGAAAGAAGCAGCAAGAGAGGAGTATTATGCGCTATCATTATCTTGCATTGCCTAGCAAGAAGGCAAGAAATCTTTCGTGATTTAAAGTATAGCACTGTTCTCGTAGAGGGTTGCTCTCCAGAGTGACTATAAGAAGGGCTTTGTTTTATACAATAGACCCTTCTCTGAATGCGCTCTGCGTAATTCCTGTTAACATCAAATAACAAAAGAGGCATTTTTAATTTTAGCTGTTAGCTCTAGGAAGCGTACACTGCGCAGGGAGAGGCACACTAACATGGCTTACCAGAGCTACTAAAAATCTTAGCTGCTAATTGCGCTGAAAGAAAGTAAAAGCCACATGTAAAGACTGCTAAAATCATACAGCCAGAGCAGAGCACTAATGCGAAGGGTCTGGCTGAGCATCACAGGGACAACAGCTTTTCCTTGCAGCTTCGCTTCTTTTAGTAGAGCAACCAGAAGTAACTTTTCATTTGAAATTCGTTTTACAAAGTTAATTTTCAGAGTAGAACTGCCCCAGGGTGCAGGTCCCCAACATGGTTTTGTATCTTATGCCCAAGGAAAAGGGTCCCCAGCTCTCTCTATGGATGTGAAATTAGGATGAATGCCTTCACTGCTCCAGTACAGAACAGCTGTTAGTTAAGATTTCATTGCTTCTAGTCACATACCTGTTTGCTGTCACCGGGATGAGGCCCTGGGAACTGAAACCATGACCATGATAGAAAGAGTGGGGTGATTCAAAAGCTAAGTTCACTACTAGGCTAGGTCCAATAGAAGCATGTCATAAAATGGTCAGTGTGTCTGCTGAGATGGAGCAAAACCATTTGCTATTATTAGATTATAAGAGTGAACTTATCCTAGGGAACTAGCTGTCAGCTGTGGCTTAAAAAGAATTGCTAGATGCTTTACTATCTATAGCTACATATATACCTATATAACAATATATTTACACAACAACAGAGTAAATCACAAACACAGAAAGTCATTCAACATTTGCTTTCTAGATGTACTTTTACTGCTGTGATTTATTACTGTAGCAACACTGAAGGTAGCTAATGGAGGAACAACCACATTAAAAAGACTGAGCTAATGAACTGAAAGGTTACTTTCCTCCCAGGCCCTAGGGGAGGAAAGTCCTTGTGCAAGTCCTTAGACCCTCTGCTTTCCATGCTAGGGGAATGTATTTGAACTCTCCATGTAAGGTGTATATCTGGGGGCAACCCAGACAGAGCAAATCACAGTGATTACCAAATCATGGTAAATATGGGACCTGATGCCTAACCCTGTGCCACATTTTCCATTTCTTCTGGATACTGTGTTTAACTGCATTCTTCATGCCTGAGCATTTCTTGGAGCTTGTATTCATTTAACATATTAAGAGAAATTTAAGCAAATAGTTGTCACTAAAACCAAAAGCAAACCCTCAAATTAGCCCATCAGAGATCAGCCCGCTTTTTGTATTACCTGAACTACCTCCAGATCCCAGAATGAGTAATATCCAGCGTAGATGAAGTGCCATGACTTGAAGTGTGAGAGATGATAGCCTGGCCATAGCAGGAATGACTGAAACCTGCTGTCTGCCTTCTCATTAAAAAGGCAGGAACTGGGACCATAAATCCTACAAGGAGAGAAAATATGGTACTGTAGAAATGACATGACATTAAAAAACTACCTGAAAGAGTTCCAGAATGTTTCCAAGAGTGATGTCCCTAACTGCAATCAGATTACAAAGGAAGACAGCATACATCATTTCATAGCTCGTGTAGTATAGTCCTGCAGCCCAATAAATGCTGTTCTGCCACTGCTAGCAGCAGTACCAAGTCTGCAAGGCCTGAGGACAGCAGCTTGTCAAATAAGCTTACTTTGTCTCAACTTCTCTTGAATGCCTGCAACATCCCAATTTAGCTATAATAAAATGTTCCTAATGACCAAGTGGTTATGTCTGATTTGCATTATTTTTCTTACATTTGAATGGTATAACCACAGCTTTATATAGATATTCTCTGTAGAAGATATAGTGTGATAGGAGAGGCCTTGAAAAGTGGGGACACGGGACATGGTCTAGAGAAGTGCAGGCATGGGGTGGTTGGTAGAAGGCAGGGCATAGGTTGACATTGCAGGCCATACCCCAACAAACAACTCGTCAGCTGAAGAAATGACTCAGAGCTGAGCAAAACCGCATTTTTTGGTACAAAGAACAAAGAACAATCATCTTAACTTGCATGAAATCCACCATATATGGGAAACTTGGCAGTACCATGAACTCATCAGTAAAGAGCAAGCAAGATGCATGTTAGAAAACACAGAAATATTACTTCAAGAAGTTCCTAAGATAAGGGGAAGAAACCAACAGTACTGTTTTCTTCATGGGTAAAGGGTTTGAGCTCTTCTTTCTGAAACCTTTGATGCTAGAACCCCAAGGGGCATGGGAAGGCTGAGCATAATAACAAGAAAAGTCTCAGAGACTAGGAAGTATGTGTATGACAACCCTATGTTATTACACTTTTTCTGTAAACACTTTTTTGTCCTGTAATGACTTAATCGGGGGTAATAATTAATATTTGATTAGAATATAAAGATTTTAATTTGGCTTAAATTCTTGGCTTTACATATGACGTGTTTCTTTATTTGCCTTTAATAAGAATTTGAAGGTAATGATACAAAGATACAATTCTGCTTACAGAGGCCATTTCGTGCCAGGATTTTACATAATTAATGTGTTATTCACAACAATGATCACTCCCTTCCTTCACCCACCCAAATGTAAAAGCAGAACAAACCCCACTGTCCTGGTTTAAGCTCAGTTGGTAACTCAGAACCACACAGCCACTCACTCCCTCGTTTCTTGCCTCCCACTCCCAGTGGGGTGGGGAGGAGAACTGAAAGAATGTAATCACTCATGTGAGCGTTCTTCCCTAGTACAGTTTCTGTAAGTTCCCTGGTCATTGAGCAGTACTTTCCACATTTACATTCCTTTGGTTCCCACTTGGTCAAAACTGAGTTTATTTGTTCTTGTTTAGAGCCTTTTGTATGACTCTAGCAACAATAAAGTAGGCAAAGCATTTTCTAAATGTTCCTTCTGATGTGACAGAAGTCAATATTTGTCTAATTATCAGTCCAGCATCTTCAAGTAGTTTCTTAAAGATACTCAAGAAACTACTAACCAGTAAAACTGCTGTCAAAATGTCATGTTGTGGACAAGGCAAATAACTGAATACTATACATTAAATTCACATTGCTGGCTTTTGTTTCTAGCCCACTGAATTCCAACTCTTTCAGTAAGCAGTTGCAGAAATACATGAAGAATTGTGTTATTTTTGTGGAAGCAGCAGCTCTAGACAGTTTCAGATCTGGCTGCCATTCTGCCTGTCTGGTTTTGCTCCAGAAGGTGATCTATTACATTTGAATTGAAGTGCCCTGGGGAAGTCAGGCAGATACTAAATGTTAGGACTTTTAATGTATTTTTTCAAGCCATCATGCCTTTCCAAAGCTGAAAATGAGCACCTTGGATGCTGCATTGAAGCTGAACAGCGTGAGGTTCTGATGATCTAAGGCAAATTTTGGTGAGCCCTCTTCATTCAATGTTTATCAATAGTTTCTCTGTGTCATGGGGGAGACCTGTTTGGCTCTAACACAAGCTGAGCATTACGTGCTGTTGCTCATGCAAGTGAAATACTCAGTCTGTTGTAGTGATTTTGCAATCTTCACTGTATGAAGATATATATCTAATGGCCAAAGAAAATTATTTGTGACTCTACACCAAAGCAGAGGAACATATATGAGAGAAATGTAGAATTTCATACACCATCTGTGTCTTTTTCCTTTTTAATTCTAAAGGCAATTTAAATGTCACGTTCTTCACTCTTACAGCTATTAACAGTAGTCTCCTTCATGAAAACAGACAACTTAATCAAGAAAATCAGGTATTTCAGAGAAATTGAGGGGGAAAAAAAGCCCCAAACCTATTACAGGAGCTTTTCCATCAAGACACCTCTTATTAAACTCCTGACTTAGAACACCTGTCTCCTCAGTTCTTCAGAATGCCTTGTACTGTACTTGTTGAACTGTGTTATGATAAACTGAGGCATGGGATTAGTTTCCTATTAGAAAGTCAGAAGATCGAGCTGACCATCTGTAAGATAAACATTAACATGGGATGGCTGGAAGCTGTGAGAAGAAATGCTGAAAATGAAACCTGAATTAAACTGGCAAGACCTCTCTTCACAGTGCACTGCTGACATGAAGAGTGCAACAAAGCTAAAACCGACCACATAAGCCTACCAACTTCAGATGTGGTCTTTCCTACCTGTAAAGCATAAAGCGTCCAACCTTGCATGTCCCTGTTAAATGAATAAGGAGAATGAGCCAAATTTAATGGAAGCACGCTTCTGCATAACAGTACTTGTTAAAAAGAGTGCAGAAAGTTAATTAAAAATGATGGTTAACCTACAGACACAGATTCAGGATTTTGCCTCTCTTCTTTCCGAAGGAATGAGGGCTGCTACACTACAATGCTTCAAGCAGTCTCTTTTGTGCATCTTTGGAAGGGACCAAACAAAAAATGACAAAAATGAAATCAGCAAATCAGGTCTTACAAAACACTGGCACATTCTTTAGGCAAAGATGAAAAATGAAGCAAGAGAGCAAAGAGTAAATCAGCATACGTAGAAAGAAGCAAGTGAGCAGGCGGTAGTATATTCTTTAAGGTGTTGGGAAGAGCTGAAGCAGGTGTTTGATTTTTATGACTTTTGTGGGGTATTACCTTGCTAAATCCTGTTTCACTTTCTATAGTTCCAATTATATTGGCTCACCACACTGAGCAACAACAGGGACTTCTGCTCCTGGCCTCACTTATAATGAGCTGTCTCTGAGGGTTTCACAGACCATTTGTCACCTACAAACTAAACATGTTTCAGAATGAAGCTACCTGCATTGGGCTTAGAAAAAAATACAAGTACAGGCATTTATCCTGTGCCACAGCAACACGTTTGATTCAGTTGCAGAGTTCAGGGTTGAAGAATGCACATCAGAGAAGCAAAACCTGCTGTATCAAGAAGCACACGTGGATAGGAAGGTAACTGAAGCAGGTAGCTGCCAGGACACAGCCCTGAGTGATGTTAGGCTGACTTGAAAAGGGCTTTCTTCCAGTGACCACAAAAGCATCAGGGCTGTCTTTTTTCAAGTAACTACCCATACGATGCAGTGAGATTGATTACCTCATTTCTAAATCCTCTGAGAGGTCTTAAATGCGCAGGAAACACCCCTTCCTCATTAAACTCCTCTAAGTAAGTTGTGAACTCCTGCATACCTATAATTTGGAGGCATGCTTTAAGTGCCTGGTGTGGAAATGGAGATGTATGATTAGGAGAGCACTCTGCAGAAATGCATTGTTATTTACCTATCAACAGCTTTTTGACATCTCATCTGTTCAACAGAAGCAGCTGATCTCCAATACTTTTCAAAATGAAAGCCATTCCCACCTGCCAAACCCCCCCAAAACACAGCTGTAGCAAAATAAGAGCCTTGAACATCTATTTGTAAAATATGCTCCCTAAAAAGACTCCAATGTCATGGGAGCTTTCAAACTGCACTTTAACTAAATCATTTTTCCTGAAGCTGAATATATTTCAGTCTCCTACTATGAAAAACAGTGACAGACCAGGCGAGGTTTCTGAATGCAGATGTGTTTAAGCTCCAAAAACCTTTACTGAAGCATTCAAAAAAAACCAAAACAATTTTAAGGACTGCTCATCAACTTAGTAGGCACGCCTGTATCAAAGCAAATAATAACGGAGTCCTTAAATTATGTAGATGCTTTGTATATTTAATTTTAGGGATTCGATTCTACAGATTCTACCTCCAAAGATTTATAATGCTACAACTGGCATTTAGGGTTGAAAACTAAATTGTTGAGAATCTCAAGAGCACAGGAAACAGGGAAAGCTGACATCATTCCTTTGTCCAAGCTCTGAGCGACGCTCCCACGGAAGTAGAAGTATATGGATATATATAAAATCAGAACAGAAGAAACCAGAACCCCCCAAAATCCACACAGAGTAACCACAAATAAGAAGCACATTTTGAACAAGCAAAGCAAAGACCTCTTATCCCTGATATCAGCACTTGTGCTCAGCTGAGGCACATGCCCTACCAGTCACAGTTCAGAGCTGTGGAGAAGTCACCAGAGGATGATTCTTGCACAATGCAGGTGAACATGAGCTTCACAGTGGTCCCACCTGTGAGACTGGGCTCACCAACTGAGAACAAGTGGTTCATTTATGTCTAACTGCTGGTAAATTAAATGCCACAACAGGAAGAAAGGCCAATGGAATGAGAAAGAGAAGGAAAACTGTAAAATACTACCAGAAATAGACCTCATAGCAGCCTTCCAGTATCTGAAGGGGGCCTATAGGGATGCTGGGGAGGGACTCTTCATTAGGGACTGTAGTGATAGGACAAGGGGTATCTTAATAGGACAACTGGATGATCTTAAGATCCTTTCTAACCCTAACTATTCTATGATTCTATAAATCAAACCTACAGCTCCCTTTATACAGGATATTAACTGCCTGCTGCAGTTCATGCTCAGATGACTTTCCGTTCTCAAAAATGAATAACAAAGTAAACAGGTGCTCTGCTTCAGCTCTTATGATTCATACACTGGAGCACTGCAAGTATTTTCTTCCTCGCATTCTTTCTCCCCAGACAGCGTTGAGGCCAAGGCAACAATTGTCTTTTTCTTTCCAAAAACTCAAATTAACAGTTGAATCTGCCCAAGAGGAGAAGGTAGTTATCCAGAGATACAGAACGGAGCTGCATGTAGGAGGTAGAACCAGCAATACGGAGACTTAAACCTATCAATATATTCCCAGAGACCTGTGTAATAATAGCAGTTGAGAGCTTTTATAGCTACACAAATCTGTCAAACAATCCTTCAGTGATATTTCAGGAGGGAATTGGGCAAAAAGCTTTTTACAGACAGTCAGGAGAATTCTGTCACACCGGCTCTATGATACTGCTTTTAAATACTGCAACAGCACCTCTGCGCCCAAGGTAGAAGAGGGAGCATCAGGCAAACCTAAGCTGACGTACAAAAGACAGCAACCCTTCAGAGGCAGCCAAAAGCACACTTCTGATGGTTGTGCAGGATGAGGAGACTTGCATCACCCAGCTCTGCTTCTTGCCAAGAGACTCAAACTGGGAAAACCCCCCTTTAAACAGAAGTTCATTTTTCAAAGTGACAAATTCATGTTCATTTTGAGAAAAATCACTGCCTTCAAAACAGAGCCTAATTACTGCAGCCACCAGCATAGAACCGGGGGCTTAAGGACCCCAAACAAAGCAGAGTAGCTTGTTTCATTTATGAGAATGCCATACTAAGATGGTTTATTAGTCTTGAGTTGTTATGAGAAGGCTCAGGTCTTATTCACACCGCGCGTATTTGTAATACGCACTGGAATTAAGGAATTCTACAGAAAAGCAGATTACAGTTTTTAAAGCATTGCTTTAACTTGGGCACTCCAAGGGTCCCACCTAATTTGCATGCATATATAGGCACATTTTACTTTAAATTTATAACTTTTTGTGTTTGTCTTTCCTTTTTTCTTTCCTTGATACTGGAACAGAAATGCCTTGAATTCATCACTGCGAAAGCATTGTGAGAAAAGGGGGGGGTCCTTTCTTTCTGGTCTTCACCTTTCTCTTGGCTTGGAGTACAAATGGGCTGCCTTTAAGGATGGATTGGCTTCAACATCACTCAGCAGCCAACTGCCCATTTAGGCTTTTACTTGCTTATCCCAGCCCTTCTGCTTAAATTTAACACTGCTCAGGTCAAAAATAAACTGCCTGACCTTGCTTAGATCCCAGTTTAGCTTTTGAATTGCTAATATCCATCTACACAAAATACGCCTCTTAAGAGGTGTCATGGCATTTACTGATCTTTGTTCACACATATATTCCTAGACAAAGTGACAGCTGCACAGCAAGTACATCAGTTATCCGGTTACCGTTTATGCTCAGCATGAAAAAAAAAACTCCAGGAATTGCCACTGGTACCGGTTTTGACCAGTGTCCTCTCCCTGTGCCCTGCTTCTACTTTACCAAACGTATTTAATGGATTAGCAGTGACATTGAATAAGAAAAAAAAGGCTGTGTAAAACAAGAACCAAAGAAACCATGCTTGTCTGGCCCATGTGGCTAAGACACATTGCTGTCTCCTTCCAACATTCAACTAGACTATACCGCATGGATGCCACCAAGGAGTTTCATTCCCAGTAAAACACTGCTTCTCATGAGCTGCCCTTGTTACTCCTAAAGGCACACCTACCATACCTCCTGCACCAGCTTCAAACCTGAGGAAAACCAGCTGGAACCCAAAGCACTTTGAGCAGTGAATAAAGCAAGAACCTAAAAATGTATTGCAGATGAGGGACATGAAAAGCCTTTGGAATTTGGAAGAGAAACGGAGACGATGCCTCTGCTTTTAGCTTGCATAGGCAAAAAATCCAAGTTGAAAAAGCAAATTTAACTAAAAGTAGCAAGTTTTTAGGCAGGATGACTTGGAAAAAAGCAAGAACAAATTGGTTATTTTTTAGGTCTCCCACAACAGAGAGTACCCTGGCATGAAATTTTAGATATCCCAAATGCTGGTGAAAGTCTTTTTACCAACCAACAACTGCTGTTTCCTTTAAAGCACATATAAGCCAGGTCTTATTGTGGCTCCCCTTTGGGTTGTAATTTTTCATGCATTCTGGTCACACAGCTGTTGCTATAAACGAAATACCCACCCTATCTTCTGTCCTCTGCATCTATTCCAAATATTTGATAGTACTTCTTTGACTTTCTTGATTTTCTACATACTGAAAAATGAACAGGCTCTTAGTTTTGTATTTCTTAAATACTTGACATGTTTCCAGTTTAATGGCCATTGCCAAGCTGTGTTTGGAAAGAATTTGATCACTGACATTGAAGGGCTGTAAATATGAAAGTGAAAATAAGAGCAAACACAAGAAAACAATTACAAACCTATCCTCTCTGGTAAAGAAAGTCAGGGACTTCTGGGTACTGCCAAGTGACTATGAGCCACAAAAGAACTTCCAGCTGCAATAATGAAGATGAAAAGTCCAAGCACTTTGTTTAGAAAGAATGATAAATAAGAGCTTTTTAAAGATAACTGAGGTAGCTTTAGATTTCAGGTGTTCTTCCGGAGAACACAAAGCCACAGGTGTGCTGAGGAGCAGGCAAAGGGGTTCAGCATACCTACAGAATACTGCAGGATACTGGTAGCTGCAGGAGGCATTCACAGGTTTATCCTAGATCTACCCTGAAGGTGATCTGGACATGGAAGAAAATCATAGAATAGTTAGGGTTGGAAAGGACCTTAAGATCATCCAGTTCCAACCCTCCTGCCATGGGCAGGGACACCTCACACTAAACCATGTCCCCCAAGGCTCTGTCCAACCTGGTCTTGAACACTGGCAGGGATGGAGCATTCACAGCCTCCCTGGGCAACCCATTCCAGTGCCTCACCACCCTCACAGTAAAGAAATTCTTCCTTACATCCAATCTAAACTTCCCTTGTTTCAGTTTTAACCCATCACCCCTTATCCTGTCACTACAGTCCCTAGTGAAGAGTCCCTCCCCAGCATCCCTATAGCCCCCCTTCAGATACTGGAAGGCTGCTATGAGGTCTCCACGCAGCCTTCTCTTCTCCAACCAGGTTCTCTATTTTCTTTTCACTTTCCAACAGAAAACACTAAGTGATAAAACTATTCCCAAGAGCAGGGATTATGAGCCAAACTGTTGTAATAGAAAATAGTGAAGAAGCAAGTAGAGGCTGCACCCAGAAATCACTGCAGGCAAATACTAGATGGAACCTAACAGAAAATATTCCTCTTGGAAAAAAACAGTTTTATAGACTATCAGCAGCCCTTTGTGTTGCACAATCGCTCTCCTGAGTGGCTCAGCTACACTCAGGGGCTCCAGAAAACCTCCTTTGACATAGGATTGATTTAATCTTCCAGGAACACAGGAATTTTTTTCTCCAATGTTTTTAAGAAAAGGAACCAGCATTTTAGGTGTTGATTTCATTTATACACTGCAACCATCCCATGGTTTTTTTTTTCCCTGTTTCTTAAATGGATGAACCATTCTTTTCCTAATTTGCATCTTGCCTGTCTTTCTCTTCATGCTCCTGACAAGTTCTTTCTGCAGTTTCCTGGTTATGTAGGCATACAGCTTGAGCAGGTGATTTGGTCAGGCGAAGGAAGAAAATCAACTTGATTTTGCATCAGGTACAACAGAGTGAGTTACATCCTCCTGTAAGAGAGAAAATTGTCTAGATCTCATGCTGCTTGCAAAGCTACCACTTATTCTGAAAGCTGACTTGGTGCTTCTGCTTAATGTTTGCACACTGGAAGCTGAATCTGAGTAAATTTAAGAGGCTGGTAAGCCTTTGCTCCCACTGTTCGGTAGAGGAGATGGAGCTGAAAGCAACAGCAGGATACCCTGATGCTGGCCTCTCGAAGGAGTTTACTTTACACAGAGGCAAAATAAAAAGCAAAACCAGTTCTGTGAGATGAGAAAAATGAAGAAAAAACCCCATTGGCTTTGACAAGTGGAAGTAAAATAAAGGATAGAACATAGTCGGAAATGGCAAACTCCTTCCAAATATAAGGAAGTGTGAACACTGTCAAAATAACGGTTTAGAAAGTAATTCAGGTTCAGTGGTTAGCAATGATTTTCCTACCTGCATCTGCTGCTGGTTCTCCTCTTCGATGCTTTTATTAATTTGGCAAAATTGTACGTTTCCAGAGGGAAGAAGCCTTGCTGTTATCACCCCCTGGAGAAACTACAGAGGGAATTCCAGTCCTTGTGCATGCAAAGAGATAGGAGACTGTGGAAAGAAGTAAATGGGAAAAAAAAACATTCATTTGTTGTTTCCCACAGCACAACTAAGTTAAACATAAGAAAATATAAAGAATGTGGTACATGTAAATGTAGGGAAGTATAATCAGCCCAATTGCTTAAAACCCCGTCTTGGAGGAGTCATAGAACAGCTACTAAACGCTTCCTCCTTGCTAACAATAAATATGTAATTAACAGCAAACTGTTCTGTTGATCTTTTATATTGTTTAATGCTGCCAGTGGGATACATTTCAAAAACCTTTCATTCAGCTTCTTCTTAACAGGGTTTGGAACATTTACATGAAAAATAAACCGGGTACTTTTCCAAAAGCATGCCATTGTTGCTTTTCCACAGGAATACCCTGGGTCCTATAAAGCAGGTGTTGCTGTAGCATATTGGAAATGAAAAGCAACATTTCAGAGTCTGTTTAAGAGACATGTATGCTACAGTGCCTCGCTGAGTTCATGCAAGAGAGCTTCCTTCTGATGCTTTAATTGGCACTTAGCTTCTTTTACAGCTTGTTCGCCTAGACAGCCTCCACAAAGCAGTCACCTAAAGCGTAGCTTGGAGTATTATAAAACACATCTTTACAGGAAATAAGAACATCCGTTTGATAATTGCCATGACAACTCGGCCACGTTAGATTTAAAAACCATTAGTTTTGTACCTGTGAGATGCTGAGTGCTCTTCCACTTCTGGGCATTCACAGCAACGAGGAGTGTTTGCTAAACCACTGCAGAGACCTTTGTCAATGTGAGCTGCTTGAGGTTGAACTTGGTTGCAGCCGCTGTGGATAGCACAGAGGCTGTGGGAAGCAGGGGCATCATCACCTGGGAAAGCTCACCCTCAGACTCTCACTCATATGCACAACTAGAACAGAAATTATTCAGAGGTTTATTGGACTGAGAGGTATATTCCACACACTCATGTTACGAGAGATCACAATAACCCCATCTGGAGTGAGAAAATGCAGTTCAGTTGCAGACCTACAGGTGCAGGAAGAGTAGTGAATAATGCAACCTGCAACAATCAGAAAACACTTGTTAACAAAGCCAAAATATGGCTTAGGAGCATGCTGACTGCTTAGTCTTGAGAAAAGGAACATGGGAAAGCAGGGGAAGAGGATGGCAGGCTTGAAGGTGTACAGATGAAAAGACATCTGCCTCCTAGAGAAAGGATTTCCTAGATGGCCAGGGAATAACTAAAATGTAATCTCATTCACTTCAGAGCAATTACTTTGCAATTCTCTCTTCTAGGAAAACTGGAATTCAGTTCTTTGGTACAATTTTCCAGGGACAACATGTTTGCAGTTAGGACGCTTGCATTTGGAGGAGAGGTGGGGTTCTGTTGGTTGGTTGGTCTGGTTTTTTTAAAGGGAAGAGAAAAGGGATGGGGAAAGAAAGAAGGAAATAAACATTCTTTCACAGAAAGGAGGATTTCCTTCTTTCAAAGCAGTTTTTCACTGCTGCCATTAAAATTCAGGTCCATTGCCATGAAGAAATCAGTTGATCAAATTAGAAAGTTTACATATTCTTAAACTGAAGATATTCAGAAGAACCAAATGCGTTACAAACCTAATATATTTAGTAGATTTTCATTCTGCTGTTTATACTTTACCCTGAACCACTCTCTCTTTACTCCTCTCGCACTTACCAGTCCCAAAAGCAATCACTGTGGTCTCCCTTGCTAAGCAAATCTGTGTTTTAAAAGAAAGTATCTCTAAATAGGGACCACTCATCACTGTTGATGCTGGTTTTAAACAGTCTTAAGAGGCTGCAAGTATAGAGAATGTTTATGGAGAAAGTTTGAAGTTACACGATAAAATACTGCTGGTTTTCACCAGCAAATAAGCTCAGCTAGCCTTTGTAAACCACCAGCACATACTAAAGGCAAAATGAGCATGCACACAACACAGAAAATTAGTGCCAACAGGTTGATACAACATACCAATCTTCAGCTGTTTTTTCGCTGTTTAACTTCATTCACTGGAGCTCTTTTTAATGATGACTGGGATGGATATAGGCTGTGAAAGAGAATACAGCAAATCATTACAACCTTCTCTTTGAAGGGTGGATTTTACACACACCTTTAGACAGTTCCAAGCACATATAATGTTTCTTCATACATTAAGGGCTGTGCAATGGATTACTACAGTTTTGATTAATTTACCTGCTAACAAAGCACTAACACATTGCTCTACAACGTGCAGCACCCACTATCTATAACATTAAACAAGTTTCTCAAAAAATGATCTATTCAAAACCAATGTAAAATCTAAAGTTTCTTCTCATCTTTGCAGTACTGTTTTCAAATGGATCACTTACTTGCTTTGAATTACATGGGACTATAGCAAAAGAATTGTAATGTCTGTATTCAAACTATCCAGCATGCATACCTAGCAGATATCATAAAGAAATACACCACAGCCACAGGCTGTGATTCCAAGACCATGATCTGATTCATACAAATGAATTTGCTAACTCAACCTGACAACTCAACAGATTAGACAAATAAAGTCACTTGGATAACACCAGTGTTGATAATAACATTCTATAAATGGGACAGCTGTATTCCAAGCTGCAAGTGGATGTACAATTGCAGATGGTTAGAGATCACGGAAAAGCTTGTACAGCAGCCAAGTGGAAAAAGCAAGTATTTAATAAGAGTCTCTCTTTTCTTGTTCTTTTTTATACTCGCGATTTCTAGCTGATACACACCTTAGCTAAGAGACAATTCAATGTGTAAGGTAAACTGCTGAGCAGGACAGAAGCTGCTGAGCTCTGCTGGACATCTGAACTGTGAAGGTGGCAGCACAGGCTAACCAAAAGAGGCACTAATGCTGCAAGTGGAGCCTCCTTTCCCCATGCCTCTGACCTGCCCCCTTAAATCCCTCCCACCCCTGGGAAGCACATTGTGCCCAAGGGACCAGGCAAAGATGAAGCACCAAGGGTGGAAATGCTGCAGCAGCCTTGCTCTGCATCTAGGTATGAGACAGTGCACAGGCAGCGGTATCGAAATGGCAGAAAAGGAGACTCTTATGGTCATTAGAAACTCCAACAAAAAGTGAAATGTAAAGAGAAAGGTTGGGAACTGCTGGTTTCCATCACGCATTGCGAAAGGATGTCAGCAGCCCCCATCAAAGAAGCTCTTGGAACTAAGAGGAGACAAGCCAAAATCTGCAATGTTTCCAATTCCTGCTTGAAATATTTAGCTGCAACCAAAGAGAACCAGAAAGCACTCAAGCTGCTCAAGGGGGAATAGTAAGATGAAAGAAGATATCATTAATATAATTTTGCATATGGAGATAAGTACAAGACAGCTCTTGCTCTAAAAAGAAACAGTAATTTTGTGATCTTAAAAATTAATTTTGAAACTCTCCTTGCTTTTACAGAGAGCTTTCCAGAGAAAATTGAAATGGGAAAGGGGTTTGGAATTAAAAATGATTTGAGATGATGAGACAATGCTCAAATGGAGCTGTAACATTTGAAGAGTGAATTAGCCTCATTACCAGGCTCTTATTTTATTTTTGCCTTCACTGGCACTGAATTTTTAAGAGCAGTTTTGCAAAAAATCATCAGAAATAGTGTCCTGTTCTTTAAAAAGCTGTCACTGACACTATGAAGTCTGAACTGCTCATGAACGTGAAAACTAACAGTTGCCGGTGGCTTTGATATGATTCTAAATTTGGAAAGATTGATGAGATGATTTAATGAATTCTTGATTGCTCCAACGAGTCTGCTTCAAACCAGAAACTAGCAAAATAAGCAAAATGTGCTAAGTTCAAGATTACTCCTTCCCAAAGCCCAAAATTCTAAAGTTGAGCCTAAACGCATTTTGTGTTCTTTTGAATAGTAGAAAACAACCATCCTAGAGCTGACGACTGCATGTTAGAAACAGAGACTGCTTACTTTTCCCACCTAGCAGACTGAGCACAGAACCTGAGGTTCCTTTTTAGGCACAATTTCAAAATGATGCAAAATGCCAACTCACATAAAATGATGAATATGTGCAGTGGTGGGAACCCAAAGTTACACTCCTCAGTGCACCCGCAATGGTACATCATGGTCAAGGTAGAATTGAAACAGATGTTACAGCTCCACCTACTGAACCAAGAGGAAAGGGTTGGAAAGGGTATAATTAGTTGTTATAATGAACTGGAGCAACTAAGGATCTATGCAGACCCCAAAACATAGTTCTTTGGGTTTGTTTTTGACACAGCCATCTGATCAGCACTTGCACTCCTCCTCAAGATCAGCTAGTGTCAGATAGAGTAAGCCATACGAAAGAAGTGGGAGGCAATCAACTTGCCCTGTTCAAAGCAGCAACCTGTTTCTGAAACTGGCCTGAATTGTGTTGGGTTCATTTCTGCATTTACTTACAGTCACTGACTAGCATGAAAATCAAATTCTGCATCCACAGCTTTCACTTCAGAAGGATGCTGCCACTCAGGGGGTTTGGATGAAGCAACAGATGCTCTGTCTGTTCAAAGACCATGAAATGAATAAGTATTTTGCAGCCCTTTAGTTCCATTTGTTGGTGTATGACCAAACAAATGAAGAAAAGGTTGGTTAATGTGAAGGTCACTTTAGACTGGAGGAGTATTTGGGAGGTTAGAAAGAAAAAAATCAATCTTGTAAAGAAATATAATCATACAGCTACAGCTTTACCAAACAGACTCTACTCTTTAATCTAGTGACAATGAGTCAAGTATGCTATTTCAATGAATGCAGGTTTCATATATATGCCTTGCTGGTTCAAAGAGTGGCTCAGAGCTAGAAATTGTGGTTATTGCAGAAGCCCTTAAGACTTTGCAGATCAGCCAAGTATTTCCTACACACTGGGACCAAGGTGACAGGGGAGAAATAGCTGAAAGATGCTGAAGTGAAACTTCTTAATCAAAAACTAGCGTTTAACACTTACTGAGAAAAGCACAAAGGAACGTGGCAATAGAGAATAATAGAGAGAATATGGATAGCATAAATCTGTAATGCCACCCAAAAGAGTCTTACAATGAGCCGAAACAGTGCTCTCTGAGTCTGAAAGCCAGCACATCTAAATATTGCACCTGAAGCAATGGAGTTCAGCAACATGACAGATCTAATAGGCAAATGATGAGGCATTTAGTCTAGAGTCCAAACACCCACAGAGCACTGGCAACAGCATAATATGAAACATGTGGAACCCAGAATGTCAAACAAATGTATAATTAGCAGAAAAAGAACCTGTATGGAACATAAACCAAACAAGAAATGATACTGATAATAACTGGAGCGTTAATGTATTTCTGATGTTTACATGCTGTAATTAAACAACCTAAGTGCTGGAGAGATGATAACTAAAAAGGAACCATTTAAATCAGTAGGTAGGGAATGTGAAGCCAGACTCCTTGAAAGGTAGACTCAACTGTGTGTATCTTGGTCTTGCATATAGTGTGTTTCGCTTGCCACTTATTTGCTTGTGTAAGGGATTTTTCTTGACACACACAGTCTGAAGTGCAGACTTGGATCCCAAGCCAGCAAGGAAAGGCAGGTGTGGGAAGAAGGTAGCCGATAAGGAGCCAATAGCAAAAAGTGAATAAAGAAGGCAGTTTCCACCAACACAGAGTAACCAGACATAAACTGGAGATTTACAGTATAAACAACCCCTTTTCATCTTTGATTCTTATGGGCTTGGTGAATGGAGAGAGAGAGATATAAAGGCAAGTATTAGTGTGTTTAACAGTCATAACAACTGCATGTGTCATGAACTCTTCTGAACTGACACGCTTCGTGGAGGAGCTAGCTGAAGGACATGGACAGCAGGCAGGTTTCAGGTGACACGAACAACAAACGTGACCCTCTGTGACATTTCCATTCCTGAAAACGTTACAAGAACAATGTACAAATTAAAAGCAAGAGGAACAGGAATCAATCTGATCGATGTTCCTTTGCCTTACAGCTGCCTCCCTCGACATTTAGCTACTGAGGTGGAGGGAACAAAAGGGAGCGGGTAAACAGCAGCTGAACCAAGCTCTGATCTCTCGGGTGAGAGAGGTAATATGTGAAGTTGAATAGACTTCATTTCATTGTAATATTGCTTTCTGAGTTTGTAACAAAGGTAAGAATGTGGCAGCACGTTATAAGATCTGAAGAGACTCTTATTTCATAGAAAAAATGAGGAAGAGCAAACACAATACATTAACAAAGAGAATTGGCAATCAGCACTGAAAATAGAACAAATCACATAAAAGTCTTTTAAATATGACTGAGAACCAAGATAATGGGCTTAATATTTAAAAGTGATTGAACAAAGAAGGGACATGCAAATGAAATTAATATAACACGAGAAAAGGATGAGAAAAATGATGGAACAAGCGAATATTGTTACTAAATCACATGCTTGGCACATGACAAGAATAGTCAGTTTGTTTTTTGAAGGGATGATATTTTTTGGTCCTTCAAGCATGATTTAGTATTTACCTAACATCTGCAGTGAGGGTGGCACTGGATGATTATCGTTCAAGGAGACTAATCACAAAGGGGTGCATGCTGCCGTGGCATTGCAGCAGCACTGTGGCCCTCAGGCCCTCCAGCCTGAACACTGAAAAATTACAAGTGACTTTCAGAGGTCATTTAAAAGATATCAGTTAACTTGCTTTTGGCTGGAGAAACCGAACGGCTCAGGTTCCCCCAACCCTTTCTGGCCCAGAGTGCTTTCCAATTCAAAACAGGAAACCTGCAGTGACTCCTTTCTTGACACTACGTAACAGGCAACTGCCTTGAGACGTCAAGCAATGAAAAGGAGCTCCATAGGGCAGGAGGTATAGATTTCACTATGTGACTACCACAAGCCTTGAGCATTCCATTTATTCAACCCAGCACTCTTTAGTGTATCTCTTTATTCCTCTTCGCTTCGTGCTCAGCATTTTACAAAGTGTCACCCACACTTTGATGTCTTTCCCCCTACCATGCGTACCTTTCAAGTTCCGTGCATGCTGCTTGCTACTGGGCTCAGCAGTTGACTTTGTGTATCTATCTCAGCTTAACTCTTCATAAAATTCACACAAATAGTTGGATCAGTAATGAATTTGCACAAAAAACTTGCAACTGAACAGACTTCTTTTCTAGCTCAGGTTGGAAAATATTGCCTAATAGGAGCAGTTGCTATACGATTGTTGAACAGTTGTCACACATGAGCAGTTATCACAATTAGAAAAAGAAGTAGGGGGGAATGCTAAAGGTCCTGGAAAGAAAATTGTTATCATGAGCCCAAACATTTTAATATTGGCAATTAAAGCAGGAAAACTCCTTAAAAGGGCTCTTAGGCTGAGCGGAGTATAAAAATAAAGGCACAGAGCAGGAATTACTCGTGACAGGCAGGATGTAAAAATACAGTGACAGGCAGAGACAGCCACTACGCAAGCCTGAGACAAAAAAGATGAAAGCCACAAGTTTGTGAACCAGTTTCAGAAGTTTGAGCTGAAGCAGCTGATTCTGTGATGAAAAACTGCTTGTAAGGATAGGCGAGGTTATAATCCAAACTGGTCCTTTCCTATTTACATTGTTGGGCTCATTGACTCGCTGGGTTTATAAAACACCAAGTACAAGGACTTTCAGTTTGAAAAGAGGTGTGAATCATTTATGACATCCAGCTGTGTGTGTGACAGGTACAATCTGCACCTCACCCTGCAGCAAACAAGCAGATTACAAGCAATGGGCAGGGAAAGAGCACTCTGCTCGCCAAACACTGTTAGCTTGGTAAGACAGAAACAAGGTCAAGGTTAAGCACTTCTGAAGCATCTCCTTTTGGACTCCTCAGCTACAAAGCATACAATAAAATGTACTGCATCTAAACAGCAGTAAGCTTAAACCTGATAAGAATGACAGACCAGTGCAAAACACAAATCAAGTCTTCTTATACAAGAAGCATCAATCAGGGAGCAGCATTCCAAAACTTGTAATTCATCAGTGCCAACAGCTTAAGACTGCAAGGAAGTCTTCCTAAGGACTTAAAGCTTTTACAGAAGCTGTGGCACCAGCATCTTGCTGATACAGCCACAGGCTGTAAAGCAACTTGAACCCAGTTAACCTGTGTGTGCCAGACCTGAATCTGCTGGTCATATGCTGAGCATCACAGAAAACCCAGGACCACTCTCTGCCAGTCATCTCGGTTTTGGAATTCCAGTTATCTTTATTTAGATGAGCTACATTTCACACACTGGAGGCATGCTTTAACAGAGCCCCTGTACTCAGCAGCATCTCATGTATTATCCATCACCTGTACTACAGACTGATAGGGCCAATGATCACTCCTTCCATAAAGAGCCTGTGTTAACAACTTGGCCACTAAATAATGGATTGCTTCAACATGTACACTTATTAAGAGTCTCTGATACCTGAGAAAGCTGGATCTGGTCCCAACAGGAGTGGGAGTCTGTCCACTAACTAAGCATGGAAAGATTTCCTTCAGGAGCAGTTCTATGTAAATGACTTGTTAAAAGACTAAGGGTCCCTTATAAAAGAGCTGCATAAATGACTTATAATCCAATATTGCAACTTCTATACACTTTAGAGACACTCAAGAGAAAAAAAAACACCTCTAAAGGTGATTATATTTTGTGCCGTGTTTGCTGCCTTAGGTTGCAGTGTCTGCCAAGTATCTAAGGCAATTCCCCACCATAGCAAAAAGGTTATTTAGGCTTTCAAGTGCATTGGCTTGAAAATGAAAACATCCAAGAGCATAACAACAACGCAAATCTGCTCACTCAAATCTGAGTCCAGGAAAGAAGAAAAAGCACGTGGTTTGCCTCTGCCTTCTCAGCTTGGAGAAACAGTCTCATCTGTGGGTCAAAAGAGAATAATAGCTATGACAGTATTGCAGTGATTGTCATCCTGGAAGGATGAAGTATCTGAAATGTAAATAAGTTCGTTTGCAGATCACAAAGTGAAAACTCTGTTATATACAGACTATTAGGCACATAATAAGCAAAGAACACACAACCATCCCAGAGTTATTAAAGTGTCCTGGATGACCTCTGTATGTTTTATGGAAAATGAGAGGAATTTGTGAGTTATCTTTGTAGTTCGTTTGTCAGATCCTTTTAAAGAACCATCAATTTGAGCATTTTCACTAGGCTTCAATGTAAAAGAACTAAGCACTCCCTATATTGGCTAGAAACAAGATTTATAATGGAAAACAAGGGCCATGCAGGATGAACATTTACCAGTCAGTGGAATTTAATGACACACAAGGGTGGGCTGAAGGCATGGCTGTCCTGCAGTTACTAAATCATGGTCCAGGAACCACTGTGCTGCGTGAAAAGAGCAAGGTAGAATCAAACCGAGCTGCTGAGTGAGACAAAGATAATCTTCCTCCCTGCCTTGCTTATGTTGCTTTGTTAGCTTTTTCCTTTCCTGGTCACACATTTTAGCCAAAGCCTTTGGAAGGCTTTCCCTATGAAGGACGTCTCTTGTGTTTCCCATCCACTGAGCACCGCTTCCTTGTTTTTCATTCTGCTGTTGCAGGGAGCTCTGCTCCAGGACCAAAGATTCAACCCCCTTTTTTCTCACTGTGCTTCCTGCTGAAATCTGCACTAAAGACACGGGAGATGAGAAGGGGAGACAGTGTAGCCAGGGAACACCACCAGCTGCTGCAGCTTTTCTATAGGATTCATCTTTCCTAACCTTTATTCTTCTCATTTTTTCACCAGGTACATCCTGTTTCGTCTATTAGGCCCCTGTAGCATCAAGATTTTCCTTCTATAAATTCAGGATTTATTGTCACAGCTGATATGCCCCCCAGACAAATGTCCAGAAAAGAAAGAATCCCATCAATTTTGATCTTTCTCCCCAAAGCGTCACTGGATGGTGGTGTATGCGGTAGTGTGTTAACGATGCTTTACCGACTAAAACTCCATAACTAACTGAAACTGCAGTCCTTCTGAGTCTATTCTGAGGACACACCACTGAGTCAAAACGCCAGACAAATACAAAGGTTATTCAGTAAATAAAGCATCCTCTATTTCCAGGAGGGCTTTCTTCTTTTTAAGAGCTGAACTTGCTTTTTTCCCCCCTGGGTTGTTCCTGTCAAAAATTCCTAGGTAACACAGGCAGATTTCCTTTTAATTATTATTATTTTTTAAGCCTTTCCTGTATTTTTCACCCATTTCAGTCACTGAAAAATGACTGAGCATTCCCATACCCTGCCCCATTTCATTTCAGCAAACAAACCTTGTCACTGCCTTTCTATATTCTTTTGATTAAAAAACAGTACAGTAATTTCCATGCTATTTCCCACCTCTGAAGCTGTTACTAGCTTGCCATAATAACAGACCCTTTTCCTGCTGTGTCTGCTAAACAAGTTAACCCAGTAGCCCAATGCAGCCACGTCACCTGTCCTGCAGCCCAGAATTCAAAGTGCTTCTGTGTATAGCTGGGCTCTCTGCTGTACTTAAGTTGTGAATAATAAATAGATAAATAAATAAAATTAAAGTTCCTAGAGGAAAATATTCATTTTCCAAACACACACAAAGAAGGCTTTTATTTTCTAAGGTTTACTTAATTTCACACAAAACTATAGAAGTAAAGCTTGTAGTTTTACATCCCAGCCCTACCAGGAAATACCACTGATGGTGCAAATATATGTTCACTGGACCTGCTACAGGAATCAGAGTTGCAGGGGAAGGGATGTGCTCTGATCTCTCTTTCCAAATCTTGCCACTTAGCTGCCTGGACCACCATGACAAAGGATGATGCCCTATGCTGATTCAGGCCAAGACAATGAGTAGAAAAACTGAGGGAAATGATGGAGAACTTCAAAGTGTTTGTAAAACCAGAACTGTAAAGGGTGAGGGAAAACAAACCAAGCATCTCTATCATGTGTGAGGCACAAGCTAAAAACAAAGGTTCTTTCATTATGAGTTAAACTCCATAAAGACAATAATACGCCCACCCCCAAAGACAAGTGAAGGACAAAAAATACCTAGATGGAATCTACATGCATTCTTCTCAAAATACAGTGGCTCTTGGTGATTTCTATTGTAACAGCCTGAGTCACTTGGCATGGCTTTTGCTTGATGTATTTTAACAATGATGAACCTGGCCAAAGAGAAATTTAAGCAACTGGACTCTAAAAAGCAATGACTACATGGCATCTGAAATGATATTTCATTGGTACTGCCCGTAAATGGTAGCTTAAGGTCATTATAAAACTACCACCATTAAGTGGTAACTTTGCATACTTACTGTTTCCACTACAGAAGGCAACAAGCCATTGGATTGTTTCAGCCACAATAGTTGAAAGTGTTTTGAAGCAAGTGGCACCTCCACAGCACATAGAAGCACCTTAACCTGCAATAGTTGCTCTGGTTCTCGATCACCCCAGAAGCATTAGGACAACTATCTAAAATAATAAGAAGTATAATTCTTGCACTATTTTATCAACAACAGGAAAGAAATGTTCTTACTCTTGGACTGCTGAGCTCTTTGAGAAGTCATAAATGAAAGAATTGCTCTCGGTATGGTTAGCCTCACAAAACAAAGCATAAAAACAGTGCCAATTGTAATAAGTTTGTCCTAGTGAAATTAAAACCACAGAAGAATCTGCTAGCAGTTAGTTTTCATTTTGTTTCCAAGACCTGGGATCAATAGCTCTGAAATGTACACTGCGACTGCTATTTCTGCAGAGATCTTTTCAAGGACTACATCTGAAAAAGACTGCAAAAGTGGCTGATCATCCAGCTAGCAACCTATGGAAATCAGCTATAGACCTGTAATGGAGTACCTTAACTATTTTGTTAACACAATTATACAGCCTGAAGAACTGGGTCTAGATCCATTCTGTACCACACATTCAATAGACTGCCAGAAAGGAACAAAGTGTATGACTAAAGATCAGCTGACAGCACTGTACCTATTATGGGGATGCAGGCTTGGAAGGTTCTACTAAAATTTATGATGTGCTCAAGTGCTATTTGGTCTTCACTGCCAAATTCTCAAAATAAGTGAGTCATTAACCAAGATAAGGAGATCGGGATTGCTTGGAACCATTGCACTGCCTCATAACCTCAAGGAGAAATGACTAAACAAACAGCTGACAAAGATAATTTACTTTTCCCACAGAAGCAATCCTTTTCTCTTACGAGCAGTGGAAAAAACCTACAGCATGCTTCCAGTGTGTTTTCATAGAATCATAGAATAGTCAGGGTTGGAAAGGACCTTAAGATCATCAAGTTCCAACCCCCCTGCCATGGGCAGTGATACCTCACACTAAACCATCTCACCCAAGGCATCGTCCAACCTGGCCTTGAACACTGCCAGGGATGGAGCATTCACAATCTCCTTGGGCAACCCATTCCAGTGCCTCACCACCCTCACAGGAAAGAATTTCCTCCTTATATCCAATCTAAACTTCCCCTGTTTAAGTTTTAACCCATTACCCCTTGTCCTATCACTACAGTCCCTAATGAAGAGTCCATCCCCAGCAAACAGAGCCCGTACAATGTTCCCTATCTTTGTTTCACAGTCTGTGGTGTCATCATGAGCTGTTATTACACTTCTTAATAAAACAAAATTTCACAGAACACCTCAGATCAGACTCGCTGCTGTCCACAGCCCTCTATTGTAAGAGTTTATTATATCAATAACCTTATTATCAAGTTATATATTTGCTGGATAAATGGCCTTTTCCAAATAACTGACCATCAATGGTTATTCTTCATCTGACATAAGCACAGTGGAGGGACTGGGTATTCAAGTGCTGCCGCACCTCGGTAACCAATAGTGCACATTAAAGAATGCTTGTATAATGTTGCAATGAAAGTTCCACAGATTTTAAGGAAATGAGTGAGTACCCCTTGTAGGTTCCTCCTTCATTAGCTTCAAAGCAAAAGGTCATATACACTCATCCGTGCCACTGTTGGTTTTGATCCTTTAACTGCTTTCCATGGAACTAACTGCACAGGACAAGGAAACTGGAGAATTCAGAGCAAAAAGAGCTCTCAAGTGCACTTTTGATTTCTCAATGTGACTATCTAAGAAGTCTTAGAGAATAAGAAAGTCCCAAACTTGACTCTTACATACTAGGTATTTAAAGGGAAAAGCAGTTTTCAGGACATCAGCAAGATAGTGATTCTTTTCTGCTAGATTTTCACCTTCTTCTGCTAGAGGATTCCAACACACACTGATAAACCTAAGGGATAACACAGCAAGAGCTGCAGCAAACAAGTAATGAAATGGGGATTCTGGACAGAGGGCAATGCAGCAGTCAGGGAGGACTCTCTGCAAGCCTGCTGTGTTAAGACATGGTATGAGAAATGCCCTAAAACCGAGCAAAGCTGGATGAAGAGTTGTAGGAGGGATATTTAGCTGGAAAATGGTTCTGACTTGCAAACTGAGACTAATATCCTGCTTTTAGAGAATTAATAAAAACTACTGGATGCTTTCCTTAAAGCAGGTTTTAACGAATGCTTTTCTAATCACAGAATGAAGAGTTAACGCTGTGCTTGGGACCTCTGGCTGCTTCCTGACATGTGGTGGTGCTACTGCTTAAAGCAAGCCAGACAGGCTTCTCTGGAGATCAATTTCATTATTTCATTCATTTAGAAAAAATGCACAGTCATCTTAGAAATAATAAAAAGCAACCCCCAACCCTCTTATTAAGTTTTTATTCTCATAAAATAACGTACACATGGCCTTTAATGATCTAGACGTATTTTTCCTTTTATAATAAATAAATGACCCTATATGTATGGTATTTCATTAGTTTAAAGGCAAGTTCCTTTAACCATGCAGTTCATCCTTTCTATAGCTACCTTACTTGGGGTCAACACCACACCTATTGTCCAAAGGACACAGTAGACGTTTTCCTTTTAGCTCACCTCTACCAGCTGGAAAACAGAATGGGTCAGTCAGGAAATTAAGTCTTTTGGTTGGAAGTTTTCCTTCACCCCCACAGCAGAGCTGATAAAATATTCTGATGTGCTATTCTAACCCCATTTACTGTGGTTGTGTTCTACATATGGACATATTTCATTCTGTTCCAAGCTGTGCAGAAAGGAAACTTGTCATGGCATCCCTTTCAAACCTGATGAGAGCGATGCAAATGCTGGCCTTCGTTCAAGGCTGCATCTGATGCTCCTGGCAGCAAGCAAAGCAAATAATATACATGGAGGAAGAAGGGAGGAGCACAAGTGAAAGCCTGCTTCTGAGACATCACAGCATTAGAAAAAGATTTATTTTAGAAGTCTCCTATTTAATAACAGTAATAATAATCGTGGGAGCCTTACTGTCAGAAAGTGATGCTGTTAGAGGAATGGGAGCAGTTCTTAGGTCCAGTTCCTAGTAAGATCAGCTGCCAGAAAACACCTGAAAAGGCTCAGCTCTGTGCAGCAGTTATTCCTCTTCCGTCAGTGACCAAGAACAGAAAGGTCACTTGAAAACAGCTCCCCTGAAAACACAAAACCCTTTTGCTGCAAGGAAACTGAACTGACAGTACATTAACATGCATCCTGGTGCCAGCAATGCCAAGAAATAGGCTTTTACACCCCAAAGCAGATCACACACGCCTTCTATTTGAAGCATACAGACAGTTTAGGGAAAAAAAAATACCAGAAAAAAAAGAAAATAAAAGAAAGAGAAAAAGCTTCCTAAAACACAAGATCCATTTGACTGTGGGATAGTTTTCAAAGGGAGATGAAAATGTCATCACCTGACATTTCCAAAGCTGAGCTTTCAACTCCTGAGACTGTGCAGGCAGAAGTGTTAAATAGAAGAGCTGGTCACAGACCAGTACACTCTCCATATGCTTCCCTGGGGCAATTAGCATCACTTCCCCTACCAAGGGGCTCACTATGTGCCTACCAGTGCATATGTCAAGTCTGGTACTCGTGAGTCTCTGAAAATAAACAGTACAAAGTCACTGACAGAACCTTTAGGTTGAAAAATGAATCCTTCCAACTCATACAACCTAAAAAAAGGAAGTGTAATTGAACAGGCCTTTGAAAGCGAGGACTCCGTGTTCCTTTGTGACATCCCCAGAGAAGCAGAACATAACCAAAAACCTGTCTCAAGCCAGCTCTTGGGCTGCCTTAATCAAGTTTTTTCTCTCCCCTGTTTCCTACTGCACTGCTGGTTTCATGCCTCAGGGGCAGAAGCTTTCCCTTTCCTGTACAGAGCTGGCTCCCCCCTGAGGACCGTGGAAACACCAACTCAACGCAAAGATGCTCCAAGGCAGCAGGATGCTGGGAACGTGCCCTTTCCTCACTGCAGCCTCCAGAGCACCCAAGGACCATGTCAGGCAGCTTGGAGGAGGCGTTAGGTAGTGCTGTGTGGCATAAGCACACTCATATATGGCCTCAAAGGTCTTCAAATTCTCAGCAATGTGCAGAACTGTTTACAATTACCTTTATTTAGAAATGCCTTTATGACTTTGGAGAAACACTGCCTCTGCAGAGCTGTGCGGATGGCAATGCTAAAAACCTGTCAGCAAGGGGAGTCAGAGTTGAAGGCCTCTCCCACACAGGAGCAATCACAACAAATTTCTCCTCCCTTTCCCTCCCTCCTTCTGAGATGCAAAGAATGGGGAAAAGAAGAAAGCTGTTTCTTCCTTTAAAGCCCAATACTGACGACTGGGTCAGTCCCCTTTGAGGAAGAGGAAAGCAATTATCAGGGACAGAATGGGCCTCCTTCCACACACACCATCCTGGACCTGCCCTCAGTAAACTGATGGGGGCAATGGCAGGACATAGCAGGCTGAGCCTCAGCTATGTACACAGCTACCTGGCACATCAAGCCACCCAGGGAGGTGGCACTGGCATAGCGGCATGGTTCTGCCAGCCACTGTCTTGGACCACACTGCCCTGTGGCTGACTTGTACAGTAGGGAATGAAGTCCTGAATAAGCTCTTGGTTAAAAGAAAGACGGTAAAAAACTCCCCCAAAACCCCCAAACCCAACCAACCAACCAAACAAAAAACCCCAACAAACCAAAAAGACAAAATGCTTTAGTTTTTGCTTTAGCAAGTCATCTTCAGGAGCAGAATAAAGCCACTCTGTGGAGGAGATGCGATTTAGGCTTCAAAGCCATTTGTATGCACCTGTGGCAAGCTCAGCGATGCTGACCACCCCACAGCAAATGAGACTGACCAAGAGCAGTGAGCCCTTTGTGTCCTTCACAAGCTTGATAGAATTAAGTTGTCTTTCAGGCAATAGTTTTCTAGGCTTTTCCCTTTTTTTAGACTCTGGGTTGCAAGGTCTTAATGCAATATCTGTTTACTACAATCCTCCAGGAGGCAAAGATGTTCCTTGGCTTTTATCCAAACCATTTAGTTCACATGCATATTGGAAAAAGCTGTCATATCAGCAGTTAGGGTTGATATCAAGGAAGACAATAAGAGGATTAAGAGGTGGAAAGCTTTCGAAGGCAAGCTACTGCATATTGCGCAAGAAATGAAGCTGAGAGTGCTACTGATGTAAAGGGAAGGTCAGAAAGCTTAAACACCTCAGGGACAGTTAAGAAATCACAAAATAGCCATTAGGCATTCCAGATGTTGATATGCAACTTTTAGGGCCCCACTATTTCAATCTGGTATTTGTACCAAGACGAGTGCTTTGCTGAACGTGTGTCAGTGACATATAGCGCTTGCCAAGGGAATTGCCTGGGATGCATCTACAGCATCACAGGAACAATCTGACATTTGAGAGTGCCTCTGAAGGTTGATACTTTGTCTTTTCATTGCTCATTTTCATTAACATCTGAATCCTACTGGTGCGGATTAGGTTCCACCTCTCCAACTGCCAAGGGTTTGGCAAGATCCGAACTGGTGAGAGATTTCCTTGTCACAGTTGCCCCTTCCTACTTGATTATATGTATATATAATTACATAAACAAATTACATATGTTTATATGTAATTATAGGGTTAAAGAGATCTTCTCCATTATATTTCATCACCATCAAGACCATGCAGTTGGGGGGGGGGAGCAAAATAAGTGAAAAAGCAGAATTTTACAAGGCATTAGAATATTTGGCAGCAAAGGAAGCAGGCAGAGGTAAGCCTAGGCTTCCTGTAGCCTTGTCAATGACAAGAGGAAAGGCACAGCAGGAATATCTCTGTAACTGCTTCATTCTATGCTACAATAACCTCACCTATAAACTTCAAGACACAGCCTATCAATGGGCAACCCAAAGAACATTAATTTCTTGCACAGTAGAAAGGGACCCTTTAACTCACAAAGTACATCTAAAATGACCCTTCCTTCACTGCCCTGTCTCCAACCTACCAGGAAGTCATTATGAAACTCAATGTATTTTATATGTCTGAGCTCATGGAGCACATTAACGAATTAACACCTTATCCATACACTGTTTCTGTTTTACCCTGTTATTGTGGCACGTTTTACTTAATGACTTTCCGGAAATAGTCATAAGAAATTTCTCTCCCACCTCCTGTTGAAGTACAGATATTCTACTGTGAAAGCTGAAAAAATGCTTGCCATTTCCTTTTATCTTGACGTGCTATTTCAGTCCTGCATCCAGGCACTTTTCACTTTAAAAATGTTTGAATTATAAACAGTGACTTTCTAGCCCTTATGACTTTACCAAAAATTGCTCCAGTTCTTGGGAAAGATCACTTGGCTTTTGACTAAAAAGAAAATCTCTAGAATTAAATTTTGAACTACTTTTTGTTAGGGGTTTTGGTTTTTTTTGTACTTCCATTAAAAATTATTAAACTTAAAAAGGAATATTTCCCCACATAGTACTACTGAGCTATTGGCTTGTTCTCATTATGAAGTAACTCTGGCCAGCAGCTTGCCCACTGTGCGTTTCTCTTTTATTCTTGGTGGTTATTTTAACATATTCATCCCATTAATTAATGAAATTGAAGGCAATAAACCTGCATGCCCAGTAAAGGAGTTTCAGAGGCGTGTTCTATTTGGTCATTGGAGATGATAATGCAAAGCCGGCCACAACTGCTGCTTTGAGAAACTGTGCCTAAAGGACAAAATAAGTCAACATCAATAAGAAGCTAAATACTGGATCTTGTCTACACTAGCTGAAATGACTATGGGAAATTTTGAGTGAAACTAATTAATTACAACAAATAAAAGATAAAATGTCATTTTTTTCCCCCAAAGAAATGTGCCAGTTTCAACCCAAGGTTTTGCATTAAATCTGCATTAAATCTGGACTAGATAACATGATATATGGTATACTAGTTAATGTGTGAGAGAAACCTTAATTTCCTACACCCACAATAAACAGAAACATGGAAATCAAGACATAAGGCTCAGAGATTTTAACCTATGTCTCCATCATGCCAACACAGGTTTAGATTGCTTACTTGATTTAGTGCTAATTATCAGGAGCATTGTCAGTTTCAGACATAGAGAGTCAGATGAAAGCAGCTTTTTCTGGTGCTTCAAACACACAATTGCAAAGGGTTCTCTTAAAGGTTTCTGAACAGCAACAGGCTGACCAAGACATCTAACCCTTTTCTCAAACTATGGTTTAATATTTTTTTCTATCTTGTATTCTGGACATTCATTTTCAATACTTTCGGTAGTGATGCAAACCACTCTCAGTGGTGTTGGCTACCAAGTCATAAAGCTAATATATATATAGTTAATCTAATACCACAAAACCCCAACAAGCCACTTTTCTGATAGTGTGATGGAATGCAGACATGTATTTTTGTAATTAGAGATCAAACCAGGTTTTATATCTGGGTAGCTCCATTCCTTGTGGATCTATCCCTGTTTTGCCACTATAATGAGATTTAAAACCTTCTCTTCCAAGAGCACAGAAGGATCGGTTCATCCCACATTCAACAACAGCAGGTGACAGGAGGATCGAAGCCAGATTAACAGATGGACTTCACAGAACAAGGATTTAACTTGACTGTGTTAAATACACCTGTGGTATAAGTCACATCAATAGCAGTTAATTCCCCAGTATGGTTTGTGACAGCACTGAAAATGCTCCTCAGATTGCTTTAGTTATAGAATTCTTCACATTTCTCATAGAGACACTAATTCCCCAGTTTTATGACAGGACTACAAGAATGCAGGCTATGGTTTGACACTCAGTCCTAAATGTCAAAGTACATTCTTTTGGTTATGTTATTCAGCTATTGAGAAGAAGTAATAAAAATTGACTTCAGAACAAGCTAAAGCATTTATTTGTTTATAGATGTTAGAAACTGCTGCACTATGCAAGTAAAAAAGGGTGACAGCACAGGACACTCCCAACAGCTTTATTCTCTTAGCTGAGAGCTGGCATCCAGATGCTCTCCCTCTAAGTCTGTGTGTTAGTGTGAGCAGAATCATCAGGTCCTGGCCTGGCAAGATCAGCCTGACCTCATAAACACTGTCCCAGATCTGTGCAGAGGCACCAATATATATTAATTTCCAGAAGTGAAGGGACTTAAAGAATTCTGCATTTAAAATTGCTTCAGGTTGCACCTACCACAGTTTCTAAATAACTACTGGCAAAAAGGCAAGAAACACAGAATACTGTGGAGGTGCCCTTATACCACATCAGAGCATGGTGTGTATTTGTTTGCTCTGCAAGCCATGGCTGCCCTACTGTGAATCAGGGACGATGGATTAGAGCAGCTCCAAGAGCTGTCAGCCAGTATCTACACTGCAGCAACCTGTTTGGAATGCCGTGACACTCTGAGACTGCCACTGTGAGGACCACAGGTCGTACCACCATAGGGGATTTTAAAGCAGAAACCTCAAGTTTTAAAACACCAAAAAAGGCATTGAGACTGTATAATCTTTCACAGAATAGGAAGCAAGCATTCAGTACATAAAAGTACTGACAGTGTTTCTTTTGGAGACTCTTCACATTGCTCCAGCTTCTTGTGCAGCCTGATGCTACCTTGTTTTCTTGTTACACTGGGGCAAGCTGTATTCACGTGAACTAAGAACAAGGCAAGTGTCAGAGTTATCGGGGTGCTGACTGAGCTGGCAGCTCAGTTGCACCCTTGGACCTGTGCTTGAGTTCAAGGGTTAAAAAGTAAGCAATTCTAGACAATCCATACGCTTGTAGCTCCTCCAATTTCTCTGTGCATTGAATACACCCAGTTTCTCCTTAAAACAGGACACTTAATATGTACAAAATCAGACATAACATGAAATATAACGAAGTTGCTGCAAATGCAGAAAAACATTCTATGTACCATAGTAAATGCTCTGCAAAGGAGATTAAAAGTTTGGTTATTTCAATCTCAGCAACAAGAGATGCATTTTATGGACATTACTGTCATGTATGAAGGTCATGGCTCTGCAAACAAGATGGCCATTCAAAGCAGTGATTATCTGACTTTGTAGGCCAGTTACTGGAATGTTAACATCCTTTCCTAACCTTTGTACCAATAAAAATGAAGGAAACCACAGTCACTGGTTGCGCTGGTCACTTGCCATGTGTTAAGAAAAGGGCTATGAGATTTGAGCCTGTGCATTATGCCCGTAGGGGACTTGATGAGAATGGTTGGGGGCATGGAAAGAACAAGCCTGCTGAGTACTACCTACATGCCAGAAATCCAGAGGAAGGGCAAATCAATGTGGTGTCTCTGAGACATGGTCATGCTGCCCAAATACCAGGGCACAGATGCTTACTCTGGCATCATCCCAGCCCAGGTCCTCCCACTGCACCCAAAGAGCAACTGAACTCCCAGTGTACATGGCTAGGTGCTCTGACCACCAAAGGGAGGTGGATGCTCTCTGACCCTGGCTCCAAGTCACTCAAAAACTGAGAGGCTTGAACAGATGGCTCCTGTCCTTGATCCCAGCTGCTCCTCTTGATCTGTGGGAGCTTCCCTGAAGCAACCCCTGCTGCAGATAGCAGCCTGAGGGTATTCAGGGGTGAGCTGAGGGCCACTTCCAGCACCTGCTCCTGCAATTGGGAAGCTAAGGAGTATGTCATTGAAAGGTGAGAGCTTTACACAGAGCAATTCTGGAATAAGAAGGCAAGTTAAAGCAGTCATACCTTCTGGCCCCAATGGAGACAGAGCTACTCATGTCCTTGGTTGTCATAAAGGTGACAGGAATAAAGTGCTCAAGCCTGAGAGAAACGGGATGGCACTGGTGGTTGCTGTTTGGCACAGGCAAACATGGGCTTGCCAACAGCTGTAGCTGGTTGTAATAAAGAAATGAACCAAAGCACATCTCCAAGCCAGAAGGTGTAAAATGCACAACCCTGCTATGCTAAATACCTTGCTGTATGCCAATTGGCTTACTTCAAAACATACAAGGCATTTGAAATAGTGACCAGTAAAGGACCAGCTGTCTTGGTCGCATTAGACCTCTCTGTAGGTCTTAGCTCAATTCCACTGCACACAGGTTTATACAAATTGCCTTTACCTTGGAAAAGTAGGGAATAATGAATAATGAAATCCTATAAGGAGGAAAAGCTTGTAAAGGTAGGGTAATCCACACAGTTCATTTAACTTTCTTATGGCCTTGGTGACTTCAGAGAGGCATCGTCCCCTGCACTGCTTGTGGTGGCTGGAACTAGAGTTCCCTTAGGACACGAGAGGATACATACCCTCAGTGCCAGGCTGATGGCAGGTGTCTTCCAAGACTTGACTATGTGGAAGCAGAATGTAGAATACAGTAGCTGGAATCAGAGACTGACCAAAACCACTGAACCTCCTCCAGTACTTTCCCCAAACTCCTGCCAACTCCTGTCTTTTCTACTGAATTGCAGCGAGAATTTAGCCTTCTTACCCTTGCAAAAAACAGCATGCAGAGTTACATAGCCAGGTTCTCCCTATAAGACAAAAGTAATGGAAGAAATTTTGCCAAAACAATTGTCATTTGCAGGGTTCAGCACAGCACCTGGTTCAGGTATGGTTTACAACTGGTTACAAACCTAAGGGATTGAGAATCTATCAAGAAACATTAAACACTAAGCTGCTGCCTCTGACTTCAAGTCCTTAACCACAATGTGACAGTTGTGCACAAGGTATGCTGGCATACCTCTGCTGCTGGCCACAATCAGGCAAGTGATGCCAGGCTTCCAGTTTAACCCAGTAAGACAGGTCTTAATGCTGTACTCCCAAGGTATAGCTGCTGGAAGAGGTCTGCTTCACTTCAGTGTCTCAAGTCTGCCTTTGCACTATCTGCTTGCTCAGTCTAACTCGACTAAATCAAGCAGAAAATGCCAAACAAGTCACGGTAAAAGAAACCTGTGGGCTCTTTACGCTGCTTATACACATCCTGGTTTGAGTCCTTAGAGTAGATTATTCTCCAGATACAACATTTTATGCATGCTTTCTTTGTTTTGAGAGAGGTTTTTTATATCCTGCTTATTTTATGTTCCTTTAAATATTACCTTACACTTGTCTCATCTCTGTTCCAAAAAGATACCACAGCAAAACAGGCATTTTCAGATACTTGAAGTTCAACACTGGTGTGGGTACATCCACTTAAGTCAAAGATGTCTTAGAGATGAACAAACAGAACTGGTAAATATTAGACAAGCTGAAACAAATGAGGAACTGGATAGTAAATACACCAGAAAAATGTGACATTTTTCAACACTTTACAAAGTCTGAAAGATTAACATTATACTTAGATGGCAAAATTGGATCAAATGAATTAAGATTCCTGCTGGGAGACACACGTGTAAGTTAGAAGCAGGTCCCAAGGAAGAAAAAAAAAGTGGATCTTCCAGCTGAAAATGTTCAACTTTATCTTACTTTTTGTTCCCTAACCCAGACAATGTATATGATTTCCTACCTGTTTGCTCCTTCCCAATAACTTTATGTTAGCTGACTTCAATGAACTTGAAGCAATGAATGATCTTAAGGATATTCAGCTCCCCAATCTCTCTTATGTATTACAAATTAGCTATTTTATTACTTCACTAGTGGAAAATGCATTGAAAAAACATGCAAGTAGACAAAGCCCTCACTGCCTAGCAAGTCATCATCATCTTCCCTAGAATGTTTTTAAGGTGAGCCCAACCTCTTCTTTTTCCTCTTCTTCCTAAAACTTTCAGCTATAATCAGCTACAATCAGCTACACTTTTGGGTTTATACCCTTTTTTCCTGAAAGAAAATAAAAGTAAAAATGATGCTAGTAGGGGAAGAACATTGATTTTCCCCCAAAATGGTGATTTACTGCCTAAGATTATGAAATGTAAATGAGAGAATGCTCTGATTTTCCCTAAACATAGACTTCGCTGCTTGAAGCCTACCTCACACCTTATTGAAAGGCTGGTACCGCTGAATATTGAACATCCCTTCATATGATTCTACTCTCATTTGTTTGTAACTCAGTCAAACTTCTATATTTTGGTCTCAATTTTTTAAAGTATTTAAAATAAATAATAAATCTATCAGGTGTCTGCCCCAGGCTGCAATTTTTTGGAAGCATTTCAGCCAATATCTCAGCTACTTCAGCAAATGAGACAACGATGGGGGGGGGGGGGAGGGAGTTTAACTTGCACTGAATATCCTGATGACAACTCCTCCGAACAAGTTTTCTGTGCTTTAAAGTAGGGAATAGAAATTTGACAAGAGAGGGAGGGCATCATGTGAAAATGATACGATGATTCATTCCTCCATATGAAAATTTGAGCCATTGGGCCAAGTTATAAATCATCCAAAAATTGCAGCCTGCATAACTGTTAGTGATTAACAGCTAAAATTCTACATTCAGCAAACACATTCATGCTTTTCATGAGTTTTTAGTGACATCCAGATTGCCTATATAATGCCCTCAAAGAACAGCTAAGAACACATCTGTCTCCTAAAAGATTCTGTATGTGAGCCAATTGGACATTTGCAAGCCCTGGACTAAATATACATTACAGGGCTTCAGGAAAAACACAGGCTATTCTGAGCAGAGGTGAGGCCAGGCAATAGCAGGACTGGGGTAGGAGGCAAGGTGGCAGCTGTACACCCATGTGGGTATGAGAAGCAGGACACATGAGAAGAGGAAAGGAAAAGCACACTGAGAAGCCACTCTCCTTAAAAGAGATTCATAAATTGTTCAGTCTAAAGAAGCTGGGTTTTATGGGCATGGCATTATTTCATGTTAAACTGCAGAGCATGCAACAAGAGGGAAGACAAATCTTGTGAGAAGGGGGCAGAGGTAGACAAGGAAGAGAAGTGGCCAGGAGCAAGACCAAAATCAGACAGGGAAAGGAGGGTGGCAAGAAAGGAGATGAAACAAAGAAAAGCAGTACAAGTCTTTGGGTATTATATATCTCTACATCCAAAGGACATGCTGTCTGCAGTTTAGTTGTTTTATAGATCTTGTATCATTGCCTAATCCAGCTGATCACTATCCCACTCTACAGCAGAGCAACCCTTGCATCCTTCTGAACTCAGAGCCTAGGTCTTGGGTTTCTGTTGCCAGTCCAGCATGACTCCCTGTGATCTCATTCCAGGTAGCAGTGAGTTCTTACTGCTGCTATAATCTCTTTTGGTCTAGGCCAAATCACCAGCGCTTTTCTCTACAATCAGACTGCACAGTGAAGAAGAGGTAACTGCAATAAATATAAAATGACACCTATTTTTCCATGCATTACACTAGGAACTGAGAGGAAAAACCTCTGCTATGGAAACTGCAATAGAAAGGCAGGTCCGTGTCAGAGAGAAGCACAGAAGAGGCTGGAGAGGATGGCCCAGAAAATTCTGAGAGATTAAAGGATAACTTGTATGCTTTCCTGGAACTTACTTCTGGGCATCCTTAGCTCTTGAGAGCTTGTCTACCACAGCCACCTATGTCAGCCATTGGCAAACACCCCAGACCTTACACTGTTAATGCACAGAAAATGCCAACATCTAACATCTAGTTTGGTAGCGCAGAGATGGGCAAAGCTGACCCTAAGTTTGGGTAATTAATATTCCTTGTGAACGTGGCACCAGAGAGCAGAGCGCCTGCCTCCATCCATAATTTGCTAGGTGGCCTTGATTACTTCTTTATTTTAGAGCAAGACTCAATACTGAAGCTGTGAAACAACCTACTGCGAGGTTAAGGATTCGCTCTCAGACCTGCTGTTCGATGCTGTCCCCTCTTGCCCACCAGTGTGCAGCGACAAAAGCCGCGAGGCTCTGTAACTGCGTAACTAAACACTCTTTTACCTCCCAACAGACCTTTGCTCCAGCCACTGTGGATGGTTCTCACTGCGAATGCAAGAATGAAGTACTACTGCCTGTCAGCATGGAGCCTGGTCCCTGACCTCTAACGTCAGCAAGGTCTAATTCCGTGACGTAAGGACTGCTGAGTACACACGCGCCTGTGCTGGTGAGTGAACTGCAGATCAGCTCACCCCAATCAACTCACCAATAGAGCTTAGCTTTTCCACGACCCGTTTTCATTGGTGTGGGTGAGCTTATCAAGATAAACTGGTCTGCAGCAAGACAACCAGTACTGACAGTGAGCTGTGTATGAAAAGACAGCATCTAACTGGAGAGATGGCAAAGGTAAGACAGCATAAACTTGTGATGTCCCATGCTACAATGGCCAGACACCAATGAGAGACCCTGTGACCAGTGCCTACTTCAGGGCAGAAACCCAATACCTCCTGACCTCTGTGCCCTAGTACTTAGTTAGTTTTGTCATAGGTTTATTTTTGTCAATACAAGCACTATACAGCTAAAATATACCATACACTTAGGCACAGCTCTCAGAGCAGGGGGATTTGAATACCATTTCCCACCATTCACATATTCAAGTCAGACCATAAACCACTCATGCCCATTAGCACAACGAGGGAAAAACCATCCTGGGAAATGCAGGAGACTGACTCACAGACACTTGCCTGTTCAGTGTGCACAGAACAAGCCCACTGTGCTATAAAGTTTATGGAGAAGTTAATCCATCCGCACAATAATACGGCATTATGGCTCATCTGAGGCTCAGCTTGCAGAGTCCAAAGTGTACAAACAGAGAGGCATATAGGACAAATCTGAACTAAGCGCTGTACCCTGCCCTCTGCCTGCACCAACGATTTACAAGTACCTGGTAAATGATTTATAGACCTGAAAATAACAAAGTATAAAACCCTATGACTGCCTCTGTCTGACAAAGGAGAGACTTGCTGGGTAACTTGCCATGTCTCTGAAAATGTCTCAAATTTTGGTGTCTGCTCTGCTGCTTACAGGTAAGTGCCTGGCATCCTGTCTCACGTCATTCCCTTCTGGCTTGTTAAATAGTCAGCGGGCAAAAAAAGCCTCTGTAACCACCAGAACAGCACTGATGGGAGAGAATTAACTGGAAATCACTGCAGCAGGGACATACGGGAGAGTGGGCGAGCACAAGACTGCATAGCAAGTTCTGTGAAACACAGTCTTGATCCTGCTCCTTCTGACTGCTTTTGAACTGTTACTGCTCAGACTCTCAGGTATGAGGGGCAAGGATGCATTTCGGTCTGAAAGGGATGCTTACAGAATGACTTGCTGAACTGTTTAAATTGTAGAAAGAGTTGAAGGCTGTTTTTCTGGAATCTTCCCTGAACATTATTCTGATCTCCACATTTATTGTAGCAAGAAACAGTTTCACATGCACTTATAAGGATCTAAATGATCTATTTCATAAGTGATTTTCAGGACATCTGATTTGACTTGCTTAAGGAGACAGAGTCCTTCAGAGCTCTCAGTCTGCCTGATCAGTGAACCTTCACAACACCCTGTAACCAGGGCACCTAAAATCTAGATCCACCCTGTAAAAACTGGACCAGAATGTAAATGAGTATGATGGGGCTGCAGCATCAGAAAGGCTGAAAGGATGCTCTTCCCAAAGCAGCACAAACTGATGTGATCAGTGATGCACATGTTGTGAGATAAATTTGTTCCTCACTGAATTATAACAAACTAGGTAGGCAGGAAAATACTGTTGACTTCTCAGGTGGCTGCTTGCATCATGAAAAGATGCTCCAGCCACCTGCGTGCATTAAGAGCATTTCTTTGATCTGAGCAGTCCAGCACACATGCAGTAAATGCACCATGAGAAGAGCTAAGGCAAAATGAGGTAAACAGAATTAACCAATGCTTAATCATAAGTAAGTGGTTTTGTGAACTGGGACCACACTCAGGTGTACTCTCTCTAAGGGGCTAGATTCTCTTCCTTGCCATATGATCCTAAGTTTTGGCTGCAGGGAGGCTTTGCAGGGAGGGGAGGAGATGGAAAGGGCCTTTCTCTCTCCTGCAAGTTAGAGCTCACCTAGAAACCTTCCTTTCTCCTTATTTGCACTTCCTAATCTGCTGTGCACCTGAGCTTGGACTATTCCTAGGCACTTTTCTGTCTTCCTGAACCTCACCTCCTTCCCATTGTAGACCATCATGACACAAGCCGTGTCACCTGATGCCAAGCTGGGATCACAACAGCCTGCTGCCCCTCTTTTTGGAAGACTTAAACTTTGATTTTTATCTCCCTTATCTCTCTGTCTTTCCTAACAGCCTCGTTTGCCCTCTTTCCCAGGTTCCTGTTTTCAAAGGGCAGGAAGAACTATTTATTACTGATTTTTAATGAGTCTTAAAAGTTTAACTGATCACAAACAGCTCAGTTTTCCATTAACTGTCAATCCTTTCAGCAGTGATCAAGGTGGTGGTGAATTAAAATAGAGGCCATATGATTCATTAGTGAGAGCCTGATTCTTCATCAGAACCTCAACTCAGCTGCTGTAAATCACTCCCTACAATAAACAACTTTTCTAGGAATGGGCTTTCTGGACTGCAGCAGAGTGCAGCAGCAAGGGATGGGTACAAGAGCATGGTGTCCTGGCATTGGAATCATTACTGAAGGCTCTCAGATGACTAATCTGTTAATACATTCATACAAGGTTAAACTTATGGCCACGTTTGGATTTAGAAAGGAAATTTTGCCAGGTTCCAATGGACCAATGCTTTCTCCAATATTTTCTTTCAGGGAAAGTAGTTCCTTCTCTAGGATTATCCAGGATTTCTGGCAATCGCCTTTCCATTTACCCATAGCTGACAGCTTTCCTGACCCCTCGCATACATCAGCAATGCATGCAATACCTAATCCTGCATTTAGTGTCTGTAAATTGCCTGCTTTTGCTGATGGGGGAACCAGGCTGATGCTGTTAGCTCTAACAACTGCTAATGACTGAGCTCTCATCTCTTGAACCAGAGAGCTCTTATGTCCTGTGCTGTAGAATTAGGAGTTGTCAAAGAATAGAGAATACTGTACTTCAAGGCTTTAAACAGAAGAGACCAAAACTTCAGGGGCTGGGTGATATGAGCAATGTTGCAGAACTTAACAATCAGTGATGGAGAATTTTGCCATCAACAGATACTAGCAAATCTAACTGACTTAAGGCCTGTTACCATCCGAAACTTCAGAATACACAGCCAATGTGCACAGGCACAGTTCTTTTTCACCATTTGGAAAAACAATATAGAGGTGTTTGACTTCAATGTAATTGTACTTTTCAACTGGAAAAAGGTGATATGTGGCCCAAAGGTGGCCTGCAGAATCTAAAAGCATGTACCTGCTGCAATCCACCTATGTATGCAAAGTGCTGGTAGATAACCACATCCTGATGGGGGCATATAAGGATGCTGGGGAGGGACTCTTCATTAGGGACTGCAGTGACAGGACAAGGGGTAATGCGTTCAAACTTAGACAGGGGAAGTTTAGATTAGATATAAGGAGCAAATTCTTTCCTGTCAGGGTGGTGAAGCACTGGAATGGGTTGCCCAAGGAGGCTGTGAATGCTCCATCCCTGGCAGTGTTCAAGGCTAGGTTGGACGAGGCCTTGGGTAATATGGTTTAGAGCGAGGTGTCCCTGCCCATGACAGGGGGGTTGGAACTTGATCTTAAGGTCCTTTCCAACCCTAACTATTCTATGATTCTATGATTTCCATGGAGTGCCACATCACATGGAGAAATACACTGGTGAAAACCAGATGCTTCCACACTATTCTTTCAGTGCTTGCACTGTTGCACTGTGCTATTCTGAATCCTTAGCCTGAGTCCTTGGGTCTAACTTTGTGAATCTTTCCTGGGCTTGGAATGTTAGACAGATGAAGTACTGTGGAGCACGGATCCATGGGGGTGTTGTGGGGGTGTCCCTGATGGCTCATTTCTAACCTTAAGAAGCACATCTGAGCTGCAGCGTTTGATTTGCTTTGTCAAAGTTCCCAACACGTCAGCACCAGCCACCTCAGCAAGGTTAGTGTCCAAGGTTGAAGTTTAGCTCTGTCCAAGTTTAGCCTCTGTCCAAGCTGTGTCCTAAAGTGCTGATAAGACTGGCATCCTTATCCCTGTGTGCTGACATTTTGACCAGTCAATCAGCAAAGTCGATAATAAGAGTTATTAGACTAAAAGGAAAGGAGTCAGAGCAATTGCCAACTTTTGACATTTAAATTCCATTGAAATGAATAACTTTAGGTTTTCAGTTTGTCAGAAACTTGTAATAGTCTTCAGAAACTAGGGAGAGAAAAAAATAGGTCCAGTTTATGTGACAATGAGCACAGAATGACTGAAGTGCTGCTAAGTAATTGTCAATTTATTTGTAAATATCACAGCAAATCAGAGCTAAACCACTTTTCCAGGGATAAACTTTGCTCCCAGGCCTTGGGATTGCTCCTTACCACTTATCCAATACTCCTGATCTGGATAAAACAAGCTCCCTGGGGAAGGGGTGGGGGGGGAAGCATATCCTGTACCATAGCAAGTTTGAAGTCTTGTTTTCTTATCATTTAACTCTAGTATTGGACATGCAAACGGTGGCTTGCATGCAGACTGCTAAGCACAAAATAGCTTATACTGCTTAGCTTTTAAAAGAGAAAAAACATATCAATTAAAAAGTATCAAAATTTAATCCCATTCTCACCTTTTTGACTGTGTTACGAAGTGGATCATTCAGGTGACAGAAAAAGATGTCTTCCTGGGAAGATTTTAAGGTGCACACAGCAACCATCTTGCTTTCTAGAAACCTATCATTTTCAGATAGGGTTAAGCTTCCATTTGAGTATGTATGAAGAGATTTTAATGCAGATAGTTCAAGATCTACGCAGGTTCATATTATTACCTTGACATTCCAAGCTATTTGATAGGTCTTTTTCATAGTCAGGTTGCTGGTTCTTTTTTAGTAGTCATTGCTGGGATTAAGCACACATTTGCTATTCTGACAAAGATGACAAGGTTCTGTCACCATACCCCCTCTTGAGACTCTCTCAAGCTTAGTCTTACACCAGTTCACACTAAGCTAAAATGAGATACTCAGAAGGCACCATAACAGTAATGATTACTAATAGTTTTCCCCATGGAAAATCTATTTAGGTGTACATGATAGACAAAACTACCTGCTGAAGGCACTGATTACACAAACTAAGCATCTGTTTGCTATAAACAGCCAATTGTTTTCTCTAATTTGTTTTTCATACAAGAACACTGAGTGAATCTTCAGGAGACGATGAGAAGAAACACAAACTGGTAACAGCTGATACAGCCCCTGCAATAGTTCCACCCCTGCACACATTTGTCCTATTTTTCCTTTGGGCCATTAATCCCTAAATGTGTTTTTCAAACAGCATATTTATCTAAGATAAAAGAGAGAAAACCGTACTGAGTAAAACCATTATTGTACGATATGTCTGCCTGCTCTTCTCAGTGAGTTAACTTTGCTTCAGCTCTGTTTTCAGCTCTTTATTCACTGTGAGCCATTTCATCACCATTACCCACCTGCTACTAACTCCCTCTAGTCTCACACCCAGGTGCTTAAACTCCCTTCTTTCTCCTGGTTTCTGTGCTACTCTCCTGCAAGACGGAGAGCTGCAGCCCTTCAGGCATAGTCTGAGGCACCTGCCTGAACAACACACTCTTCCACAGTCTTTTCCCCAAGCTGTTCAAAAGGCAGGAAAAAAATTACTCCTGGTCTGATAAACTGAAACAAGACGTAGGTTGTTTGCTGAAGACTATGCACTTAGAGGGGCTGCTCAGGGGCTATTCAGATAGATCAGCTCTGATGCTTCCCGAGTCTGGTGAGTCCAAAGGAGGGCTATGAAAATGATCAGGGGCTGGAAGACCTCTTCTATGAAGACAGGCTGAAAGAATCGGGCTTGTTCAGCCTGGAGAAGGGGAGAAGGGCCTTATAGAAACCTTCCAGTAACTAAATGGGACCTACAAGAAAGCTGGAAAGGAACATTTTGCAAAGGTATGTAGTGAAAGGAAAAGGGAGAATGGATTTAAGCTGAAAGAGGGTAGATTTAGATGAGCTATTAGGCAAAAATGCTTCACTACGAGGGTGGTAAGACACTGGAACAGGTTGTCCAGGGGAGTTGTGGCTGCCCCATCACTGGAAGTGTTCAAGACCAGGTTGGATGGGGCTTTGAGCAACCTGGTCTTGTGGAAGATGTCCCTTCCCATGGCAGGGGGTTGGAACAGGATGATCTTTAAGGTCCCTTTCAACCCAAAACATTCTATGATTCCATACATTAGAGCTTTAAGACCTGACTTTCTTTGAACTCTGCCAGAGCACAAGCAAGTTCACAACCCTGCTTGCCTATTTAGTCCCAGTGGAAGGCCAACAGGACTATTTCTGGTTTCAGTAGAAATGGTCTCACTAGAGTTCTTCTGGAGGTGAATGAAGTTGGCTCTATTCAGAGATGTATAATGATCATTACAGTAAGACGAAGAGAGAATGAGCTAAGCCTGAAGGACTAGCTTGAATATAAAGGCTCTTACCTGACGTTATATGATACTTACGCATCTTTGGAGCACCCCAGGAGCTAGGGAGAAGCCCTGCAGAGATGGCTCCTTGGTGCTGAAGGTGAGAGGAGGAAGCATTTGTGATAGCAGCCAGAAAAGAACAAGAACTGAGTGTCAACAATGACAGAAGAAGCAAAGAGCAGACCTGACACCCCCACCTCCCTTGGAGCATGAAAGTCTTCTTTAGTCGAAGTGAATACGTATGGTTAAGGATGGCATTTGCCATTAGATGCCATTTGCACAAGTGCAGTCAGAGCAGGCTGGATGTTAAAAATGGAAAGTTAATACATTCAAGACAGAATGCTATGCATCTCAGTAGCCAAGACAACACCTCACTGTCCCACCAGCAGAACAAGCTCAGTTTCTGAAGATGCTGGCAGCAGGAAGAGAAAACACAAAAAGCAGAACCATTTAACGTTGTTATTTTCTAGCTCACCATGAAGCTGGGAAGTGAGAGCACATACTGGTGATAGAATTTAATGTTTAATGGCCCTTAGTAACTCTATATACATTTAAACAAAAGTAAAGCCTATTACTGAGCCAATTTCTGGTCCCAGTTCAGATATCTCAGTCCAGAAATGCAATCATGAGCTTAGAAAATATTTAATACCCAAAAAGCCCTCTCCATATTCACTAAGAAGAAGTTAACAGCTCATAGATTTTTCTACTGAATAACAATAAATTGACAGAGAAATAATGAAGTTTGGCATGAGCTTAGTTTTATCCCGCGCAGCTCTCAAACAGAAGGGTAGGAGCTTAGTAGACAAATGCAAGATACACATTTTATTTCCTTCCCCGGGCCAAAATCTTACTTATTTTCTGAAGTACAGAAATAACTGTTTCTCAGTTCCCTACGGGGGAGAGCAGGTCACACAACAAGAATCTTCACACCAAATGTCTGAGCTTAGATTTTAACAGGGAGCTGTTAGCATTTTTAAAGACGGTGTTCCTTGTAAACTCCCTACCCCTAAATTTTTGCCTCTGGTTTCTGATAATAGTAATTTGGGATCTGCAGTAGGAAGGAACTACTAGGAGTGTCGTTGCTTGCTAAGTAAATTTTCCAATGCACATTTTCATGCCTTTTTTAAGATTGACAATGACAACCACATTCACTGATTTATTTTGTCCATTACTCTACAATCGAGCATTTTCTCACTTTCTTTTCAAGCATTTTTTGGCTTTGAAAAGGAACAAAGGGAAAAGGAGCAGCAAATATCTGCTGCCTACATGCATTCGGTGTACATTTTTGTCTTTTTAAAAGCTAAGAGCAACCATACTGTGGATGATCAGGAAAGCTATCAATAATAGCGGGTGAACTGGATTCAACTGAGCATTGTACATGAAAGCAAACATTTGACATCCTGAGTTAGAGTTTTCCCCCTTGAGATTCAGGAATGAGGACACTGGAGAGCTGGCAGTGAGGCAATAGCTTGCCCTGCTGAGCTGCTATTATAAGGTACAATAGATAAGGGTTCAAGTTCTTGGCCCCTCAGTACCAAGTGTGTGCAGGTCACACTCAGGTGTCCATTTAAACCCACTTAAACTGGAGTACAGCTGTTTACAGACACTGGTCTCATCTTGGCTTATATATCCAAGTTTCAACTTAAAACAGTGGCTTATTAAAAAAGTAGCCTTTTCCCGTAGCAGAACCTTTCATATGAAGTTAGTGAGGAATTCAGCCATTTTTCTTGAGCAGAATGACTATTTCAAGATCACCTACAAGAAGTACTTCTGCATCTGGGGTGAACTCGAAAGCTGCCTAAAGCAGTGCAATAGCAAGATTAGAAACGCAGTGTCTTTTATTCAGAGTAATTTCTACACATGCAATTTCTCTCCTGCTACTAATGAGAATAATGACTACATCTAAACGAGGGGCTTTAGAAAGCACAGTTAAATTTATGGGTAGGCTTAAGGTTTTAAAGACCCCAATCTTTAGGCTTCTCAGCACACTTGAGACTAGTGAAATCCAGTCTAAGTTTCTTTTCAGTCACAACACAAAATAAATTAGCTCCTTCATTTGCTTGTAACTTTATTTACTCTGGATTCAACAGCAAAATAGTGATTTATAGCAGCCAGCTTATTAACTTCAGGTTTAAGATTAAAAAAGTGTGCTAAAGATCTAATGTAGAAACATTTTGGTTATAAATCACAGAATCATAGAATAGTCAGGGTTGGAAAGGACCTTAAGATCATCCAGTTCCAACCCCCCTGCCATGGGCAGTGATACCTCACACTAAACCATCTCACCCAAGGCCTTGTCCAACCTGGCCTTGAACACTGCCAGGGATGGGGCATTCACAACCTCCCTGGGCAACCCATTCCAGTGCCTCACCACCCTCACAGGAAAGAATTTCCTCCTTATATCCAAACTAAACTTCCCCTGTTTAAGTTTTAACCCATTACCTCTTGACCTGTCACTACAGTCCCTAATGAAGAGTCCCTCCCCAGCATCCCTATAGGCCCCCTTCAGATACAGATCCCGCTCTTTGGGTGTGTTTTTTGAAGTGAACACTCTAAAACATTTTCCTGATACTACAAATGTTCCTCAGCTTCCTTTTCAGGTGTCCTTGGAGCACCTTTTCTGACAGAAGAATCAGCAAATCAGTTTATGCGACTTAAACGACAGATACTGTTTTCTCAGAACTACTGGGACCCAAGCAGCAGCCAGGATGCATGGGGATATGCTGTAGCTGAACAGGTATTTGCTTCCATCTTGCAGCACCTTTCGGGGTAAAAAAAAACCCCAAACCCACACAATTACAGGTCTGGGATTAACACTGAACAGTAACCCCTTGGGTAAAGGGAGGGAATCTGATTTATCAATGCAGGTAAGACTGCTGTCACCAACTGCATTTTGCAGTATCAAAGCTCATAATACTGTTTTCTATTTTGATCTACTTCAGGTTAGTAAATCATGGAGAGCTTTAAGCGACACAGCACAATACTACATGGGCTTGGTTCCTTTTGCCTTTGATCCTTCAACTGCTAAGTACGATGGGATTTCTCAACAGAGCATTTCATAAACTCAGAACGCGTTCGTTTACCTAAGTAAGTAAAATTGACCAATATAACAGTGCTTTGGGACAATAGGGTCCTAGTGGCATAACTCTGCACATGAACATACCCGATTGTAAGAGATGTCTTGAAAAAGTAAAGAAGATTTGTTTTTCCTGTCCAAGTTTTATAGTTATTTGAAATGTGGCAAGTTGTTTTTTAAGTTTGCTTTGGAAGAATTCATTAAAAGCTTAAAGAGTATATATCCTTTTAAAACAATCTACAGAAGCTAAACTGCAGGTATATATTCTACATAGTTGAGTTTAAAAGCAGACACAAAGCAATTCCTAAGAGAGAAAAGAGAAAACCTTCACCTGTTTCAGTAACAACACTGTATTCAGTCCGGAATAAGACCTCAGAACAAAACAGAGAATGAGGCACAGCAGTTGGAGAAACCTGTATTTATAGATGAGCACACACGTACATGAAATGAAGTCTCAATTTCTCTATGACAATTTAAGACTGTGCAAAAATGTACACATTTTTTGGGACATACTGTTGTCAAATTTAGGGAACAACTACTAACTGATTCAGTTTGACAAGCACAGAACACACACATTATTCCTGCAAAACACTTTTCATCCCAAGATACTGCAGTCCTTTGAAATGGACGGGAGTGGGTAGAACTAAACTCATACAACTTCAAGTTTCAGTACTTAAAATAGTTACCAAGACACAGCAATCTGATCAGCCTAATTGTAACGACCAATAGGAAAATGGGTAAGCTTCTTCTTATAATGTGCTTTGAATTTTATTGACTTAAAATTAGCTTTCCTTTTGGAAACGAGTTTCATTTTGAAACGTGACTTTTGAAAAGCACTTTTTTACGAGATAAGAATTTGATCTGGAGAGTCGCAGATTGAGCTCTCTAGGACTGTTCCACCTGAATGGTGATGCCAGTTTCACTCACTGAGCAGAAGCAAAGTGGAAGAGAATAGCTGAAAGTCATGATTTCCCTGCCCTGTAGCCAAGTCTTCAGCTGGTGTCTTTGTATGACTGGAAGGAAGCACCATTTCTAATACTGATATGGGCAGCAGCTTTCTTGATTAGCAGCAGTTGCTTCTGCCTTATGATGAATGTGAAGTTACCTGAAGACTCTTCATCCTGTTTTCCAGACAAATCCCACCCTATCTTTTCCATCAGAAAAACTATTCAGACAGAAAATGCCTAACTGCTTCTAATTATTAGTTGTTCTGTATACGTCTGAAGGCTGCGATCCTGACCACTGTTAGGCATATTGCAAGATGAGCTCTCCCTTCAGAATGATAATGCCTGTGATGGGTATACGACAGGACTAAAGCCAGTTTACAGGAACACAATTACAGGCACTGCCACTGAAGCATGTTTATGGCTTCAGAGCCAGGCTGGTTAACTCTCAGACTGAAGTATGTTTCCCAATGCTAGTGCGACAGAAATGAAGGTCCGAGTTACACCTTGATGAAGGTGTATAGCAGAAAAGACATGAAGCTTGAGGTTGTTACAAAAAACATTATAGATACAGTAAAATACTTGTTTCCAACCTAATGGTTCAGGATTAGTGACGTTTCTGAGATGGCCAAGCAAACCTACATAGCAAGTACAGCGATCTGGTTCAGGGGCTGCACTTTCAGAAGAAAGCATCTACAAAAGTGTGCAAATCTGAAGGATAGAGCTGCTGAGAGTATCCTTACATTTGCAAAATTTTTCTAAAAGTAAGTTATTCCATCTTTTCCAGTGACAACATTAGATCTTACACGGATATGCCACAGCAGTCTGGGACTCACCTCCAGCAACAGACAAGGATGAGCTATTAAATCCTGCATGTCTTCTGTCTGACCATGTTAGGAATGGCGTGTTATGTATTTGCTGTTATTGCTATTATGCATTTGGTAAGATGACTTTCTCTCATCCCACTGTCTAAAACCAAAATGAACATGCTAATCCTCTCAATACTGCGTATTTTATATTCATAAGTAGAAGTGAGATGTCAGTCATGGTAAATTGAATAAGAAGCTGAAGACAAGGCAACCATTAACTTTCAGCAGATTATGTTTAAAAACCCCTGTGTTTTCAGGTAAAACATTTTTTGACTAAACAATTGTTTTCAAATGTTCATTCCTGCTTCTGTGACTGAAAACCTCATTTTTATCTCTCAGTATTTCAGCAACATCTTTGAGAGGCAATTAAGTAATGGAAATCAGTCACTTCAGGGGGGTAAATGAAGTAGAGCACATTTGCTTCAGGTTTGGCTAGGAAGAAGAGTATACTTCTGTACTTAAGGGCATTTCCATTTCTTTCAAGTACTGGGGGCAAACTGGCAGGTATTATAGTATATATCTGTATCACACCTATGCTTTGTTTTCTGTATTTAAACTTCTGTACTTGGTCTCAAATGCCAAAACCAGCTGAAGCCACATCTACAACTATGAGTTGTTTTTCTTACTTTGTGGAAAGTAGGAGCTGGTGGACACACTTACTCACTAATAAAAGTGTTTATGTTAAAATGTTCCTTATGCCAAGTTTTCCCATTCCTATCCATTAGTTTGCCTTATTTCACCACACCTTTGAATAAACAGTTGGGCACCCACATTTCTTTTGTATGTTATTAATACACTGCTACCAACTAAAAGCTTTTAACCCTAGTCAAAATTTCTTCATGGACAAAGAGGACCTGTTTGGGAAACCAAAACGTACAGTGACCTTAAGGACAGGGTAGCTGAAGGTAGGCAATTTTTGTTCACTTTCTATCCCCAAAGAGTAGGTTCTGTGTGTTCAGAGTTCTTTGTGAATATGAACCACAGAGTGACTAGTTCAGGTTGGAAAGGACTTCAAGATCATCAACTTCCAACCCCCCTGCCAAGGGCAGGGATGCCTCACATTAGACCACGTTACCAGGCTCCATCCAGCCTGGCCTTGAACACTGCCAGGGATGGAGCATTCACCACTTCTTCAGGCAATCTGTTCCGGTGCCTCACCACCCTCACATTAAAGAACTTCTTCCTTATACCTAACCTAAACTTCCTCTGTTTAAGTTTAAACCTATTCCCCCTTGTCCTATTGCTGTTGGACCTTCTAAAAAGAAATGCATCTTCTGGCATTTTGGCAATCTCTACCATACTCCTAGGTATGAAACTATCCTTAGGCCATTATTAATTTGCCTGCATAAGACAATGGGCCTGAAATTGCCATTATTCATTAGCTAAGATGAAAATTCATTAAACACTTGAAAGAGATAAATGAGGTGCAAGTTCAGTATTTGCCATGTCGGATTTCCCATCTTCAGTCACACTACTTAATTATGAACAGTTCATTCAAAGATAATGGGCGACAGATGATGTAGAGACTGAAAGACCTCACTAGCTGAACAGTCATGGCCTGTCCCTTTTGTCCCCCTTCACTGTGTTGCTAGACCTTGGATAGGTGAGTGCTCCGGATCCTAAACCTCATATTATTTGCATCAGTAACAGTGCAGGCATAACAGAGTTACCAAAACACTTCAATTTATAGCAAAAAGCAGGACTGTATTGACTTTTATTTTGAATGGATATAAAGTAAAAATAAGGGATCTGCTCCCTCCACCTGTCCCCCTGATGGTTCCAGAGATATTGCCACTCTGCAGGCAGCAATGCTCAAGCCACTTGAGCATCAGCTCCTAAAGTGCTGCTGTTTTCAGCCCTACCTCTCTAACTGATGGTGCTGCCAGGCAGGGGTCTTGGATCTGCTTGAGAATTAGCTACAGTGGTCATGCCTGCGTAAGTTAAACCGCAATGGGAGTTGGTTCAGGAGTTAATTCTCAGAAAGACAACAGGCATCCCGGGAGTATGGACGACAGAGTCCACTAATGAGGTGGAAGGTAAAATGAAGTGTGTGTTATCTACTATCAGCTGGTGAGGTAACTGCCCAACCTTTATGATCTGTTTTATGCTTGTCAGAGCCCTATAATGACAATAACCACTACCTTAAATCTATTGCCACAATGACAGGCTTGTGTATGGCTGGCTTTGTAACCAAAACATCAGACAAAGCCAGGGGATGTAATTTGACAGTTCTGTTGTACTAAGACAGGACTAATTCCTTTCAAGAAGCTGTCCTGAAAGCCAGAGCCTCAATCTGCAAAGCCGTAGCTTCAAGCTAATGTTACTAATTCAGATAATTAGTCTTGCTGAATTAAATGGGAAGAATTGTGCATGCATGAGTAGCAGTGGAAGATGAGGTGCTTATTGCATGTTATCAAAATACATGCCACTCATGACAACGAACAAATGGCTTTCACAAGGATTTGACTGTGAAACTCCTTCCTCTGCATTTATTAATAACCAGGGAAAATATTTACCCTGTGAATTTGCTTCCCTTATTTACCTTCACATACTATTTGAGCTCTTTAACACAAGTAACTTTAGACCGAGGTCCCCTGTCCAGGCCTAACAGTGATTCTGTGACCCTTCTTTACTGCCTTTTCCCACACATCTTCATGTTGTCACCTACATGTTTTATGTCCTTGCTTTTTCTACACAGCACAGATACACATGCAGTGCCTTATTGATGAAAAAGCCAAAGAACAGGGCTGAGGGTGGGAAAAGAGACCTCAGGACACAGGATCTTTGCTTCTAGCACAATGGAGAGCAGTCCCTCTATGTAGTTTCTGATACTATCACTGTTTCTGAGGGGGAAAAAAACCCAAACAAATCAAACCCTAAACGACACAAACACCTGAACTCCCTGAGGCCATAGCCAGTCCTGGGGGAAAGGGGATACAGGCAGAAAGGAAAAGCTTTGATCAGGTTTGTCTGCACACAGACAATTAACAGGACAGATGGAGGAGGATATCTGCCAGGCATTCCTGAGTTTCCAACTCTTTTCTGAGTGTTGTGAGAAGGATGTCTAAGATCAACAGAATGATGGAAATAAAGATGCCCAAGTATCTCCTGATTCAGCAGAAGTATCTCCTGATTCAGCTCAAGTATCTCCTGGTCCAGCAGAAGCACTTCCCTAAGCAAGTCACTCACAGGGTCTTCCTCCCATAGGGGCTCACCGGTTGTTGAGTCAGATCTCAGTCCTGCTGCAGCCTCTTCCTCAGACAGAGAACTTGCCTATTCCCTCACCTTCTTGGACCCCTAATTTTGCAAAGCTTAGAGGAACCAAATCACCCTTGTGATCTGCTACTTTGTCAAGCTGAATTGAAAACAACCCACAGGTTAAAAATTACTGCAGCTAGACACAGGGGATAAACACATGCCTACCCATGTAGATAGACATCACGACAATAAGATCCTTGCTTTGTTAGAGAACCAGGTGAAAAATTCAAGTGTAGTCTGATGCGACAGGAGAAGTGGAACACCCCATCTCTCCAATTAAAGATTAATACTTCATTGGCTTTCTTTTAATGAGAAGAGCAAGTCATTCCAAACAGAGCAAACAGGGGAAGCTGCAGTACCCAAATAGCCTATATATAACCCACATTACAAATGCTGAATGTGGGATAGGTACTAAGATGCACTGTTATCTATAAGCTCAGCAGAACAGGTGAGTATATAGAGATAATGAGAAAGAACCATTTCTTTTGTGAGCTGAAATGGTTTCTACTATTTGTAGAACAGTGACATTTGCTTTTCAGTGGCAGATCTACACACTACTTCATTACTGTGGTAATTCATAGGGTTGAACCTGGTGATTTTAATGCACATTATGCAATACGATTTTAATGCATGCACTTTTTGAGCTTGCATCACACTTGTTACGCACTTGCTTTGCACTTGATCTTCTGTTGTCTTAATTAAAACTAAAACAGCCAAGACAAAATATCCATCTAGTCTATACCTGCTGCTGTAACATTCCATGCCAGCAAAAGTGAGCTGTATTCAAAGCAATTTTATGTTGGCTGATAAAATATACAAACCACCCACCAGAGGCAGATGCGTGGCCATAACCGCTTCATGTAAAGTGGAAAATGAATTATTAGTGTTTCACATCATTCATAGGAAACAGTGAGATCAGAAGTTAGAATGTAAAGGTAGAAAATCATCCAAATTGAAAAGTTTACCCAGGAAAAGAAATAAGCATTCATTGTATGTGATTATATCTGTTCCCCCTGAGCCTGGACCGAAGTCACATCCTACCCCAGCACCAGGCAGGCTCAGTGCTGTGTCTGGCTGTCTTAGAGATTAAAAGGATATTCACTGAACCACGTAATGTGAATTTAACTATCACCTCCCTAGGGGAGCAAGCCTTCCCTATACCAGTATCAGTCCATGCAGGGGTAGGGGAGGAAGAAGCAGCAGGCTGGTGCACTTCAGCCTTCCAGGATCAACCCATGAAAGCTTCTTTCCCTACAAGGTGTTACAAGATAGTCAGCTTGAAGAGATGCTTCTTATTCAGCTACTTACTCCCGGTCATACAATCACTGCTAAGGTGATTTCATGCCAGTCACTGCCTCCTTGGCAGGACTGAATAGGCAACTGATATCCTGTCTGAATAATTCAGCTCTGTCCTGGCTGTGATTGAAAGCTGCTGCACAGCAGGAAGCTAGCTCAGGAAAGGCTTAAAAACATCCTCACAATTGCTGTCAATATTATTACCATAAATGCAAGGCCTGATTGTGCAAGGTGCCACGAGAAACCAGTTAGTCTGGCATCTTCAAAATGCAGCTAGAACTGCCCGAGGATGAGAAAACAACCATAGGAAGAAAGTGGCTAAAAAAAGACAATCATGGATGCTCAGCCCTGCAAAATAACTGATTAGGTAATTATTTAGACGACTGAGTTACAAAGAATCTTGTCTGCAATTCCAGACATGCTTTGAGTGAACACTGCACAGGGAACTATAAAGTGCTGCTTCCTCTCAGTGTCTGTATGCAAGTATTTATGATGTTACTATTGCTGTGGAATTCAGGTAGGAGGCTCAATACTGAGAGATCTACCACAAGCTTGCTAGGCAGAATGAGACCTATGCCTCCCCATGTAACACCATGGGCAGGATGCAGTCTAATTTTTGCTACAGCACCTCAGAAAACAGCTACCATTACCTTATACCAAAGCTGCATGTATTGACCTTTCCCCTGCCTCAATTTAGAAATGCTTACAGAAATAGTCAATTTATAAGCATTTACCACAGTTAGTTTGCAGATAAGAAGACCCTCGTGCTTTTACCCATACATCATCTGGGATGCTTTAGATAAGTGTACAAACAATTCAACCAGGGTCACGATGCTTTGTAGAGTATAGAGATACTTATAAGAATAAGAAAATAATCTCCTTGTTTGATACTCAGGGTTACACAGCTCCTTACTCCCTTCCCATCCTCTCTTCCCCCAGGCTAAGGCTTATTTTCATTCCCTCCATAATTGCCAAAGGATTAGATCTAGCCAAAGCACATCCACAGGTACTGTTTATAGCCACCACAGATTACTATGTGCCTCACTAAAATGTGTAGGCTGCCTTGATCTCTCAGGTCAGCTGTGTCAGAACCGGCATACACAGCAGCAACTGCAAAATAAGGAGCTCACAAAAAGGTCTTTTTCCTTGCAAAAACCCTGTCATTCAGACATAGCAGGTCTGAAACCAGGAACAGAAGCTGAGGGGTTTTCAGAGAGCTGCTTGTCTGACAGCTCCTTCTTTCCCCACTGTAAAAGCTTCAAAGCTATGTTATTAGTGGGAGCAGTGACAATGAAGGTCAGGAAATTATCTGAGGTGGGCAAGAGCCTTTCTTTCCAGGTCTAAACTAACACTTCAAATTGCATGCCTGGAAATGAAGGGGCAGGGGGCAGCCAGCACACATGCTGAAAACATTAGGTGCACCCTCCTAAAATCAGCTGCATGTAGAACACTTAATGGGCAAGGGGAAATGAACATATAAAGATGCTGCATCATTTGCATTGTAGCTGGTTGACTGGAACAAACGAGTCCCAGGAGAGCCAGGAATAGGTAAGTGCATTCGTCTCAGAAGCTCACCGGGCTGCCTGGGCCAGCCAAGTTTTCTTTGAATCTATTTGAATTTGGACTAATCTGCCCTGAAATCAGGTAGCTCAAGACTCCTGTTACTGTTAGTTCAGTAAGGGGGTTCTGAGATAAATTATTTGAAGTACTCAGTTTTGGTTCTGATCAAAGACTGAAAGTAGCTCATCTATGCCAGTAAGCTGACTGCCAAAGCACCGATTCCACCCATTGCATTTAGCCCTGATACCAGCAATAAGCCTCCTGCAGCACCAGGACTCACTCAAGTTAAAGAGCTGATTTCACCATCCTCTGACGTTGGACATCCTGAAGCGTGTGTGTTGATACAGAAAATGGCTCACAGCAATGAAGGGTGCAGCCGCTAATTCATTATCTTTCTAGTAGAAGATCATATGATGTGTAACAGCACTACCAATTATTATGTCTAATGAAAATAATGAATTACAAATATTTCTGTCTCATTATCTTGTGACAGGAGTGTTATTAACTTGTGATTACACAACACTTATAGAAAGACTCCTTGAGGACAGGATATATATATGTCTGATGAATTTCCTTCCCCCCCCCCACATTGCTTAAATCGCATAGCAAGCAAATGGCCACAATGGAAGGGACCACTCAGTGACTGTAGGCTTTACAGCTCTCCAAGCTTGTGTTAACACAAGTGAATGTATAACCACACAGTGTTTTTCAAACCCAGAAAAGCTGGCTGTTAAGATGGCGTAACAGTACCCAGTGAGAACATGGCCTTCCAGAAAAAGGCTGGAAAGTGTCATGGAATTACAAGGTGGTAATGAGATCTGAGGGGGGGTTTCAGCACGTATAGATGTCCTGCTAATCTGATACACCAGTGTCAGACTGTGCTTCCAGAAATAACTTAACAATAGCAATTGCTCTGTAGAAACATTGCAGAGTGATGAATCCATGCAAAGGCTGCACAAGTAGACTAGAAGAATCATTATAATAGATGGATATCTTAATAGGCTACCAGTGTATCGTTAGTATAGAGTTCAGTTTTTCCATTTCACCTCTTTCCTGGTGAAAAAGCTCATTAATTTCAAGAAAATCAGAGCTATGATTTTAGTCAGTTGGTTTTGTGCTGTTTGTTGGGGGTTTTATGTAGTTTTTTGTTTTACAGGGGTTTTTTTTCTGTTAAAGCTTTCAAACTACACAGTCATATTTTAATGCGGAGTGCCTAGCTGCAATTTTTCCTGCTGATGCTGTTGTGTCACCTTTGTTTCTAAGCGGAATGAGCACATCTCCAACTGGGTATTCACTTTACTGACCAGCAGAAAAACAATTAGAATTCTCAGCCCACAAATACGCATGGACACTCATTCCACTTGAACTGCAGCTAAAAGTGGAGAATAAAGATCGGCTACTTGAGTTGTTACTTCATTAGGCATAAACACCCACCTGAATTACCCAAATTCCCTTCCGTGTTCTAGCAGGAGCCCACAGCCGTGGCCATGCTTGGCCCATGTACACAGTAAAGACTTTCTTCAAGCATTTTTAAAGGAGATCATTTAGTCAAAAGGCTATAAAATTAAAGTTAAAAAATGACTTAATATGAGATGGCCTTGTAGAAAGGCCAGCCACCACCACCACCAGTGGCTCTTCAGGCTGTAACAGCTACTGGACAGTTTTGTTTTGCCCTATAAAGCTCCAATTTGTTTTAATCAACCATGTAACTAACATTTTCTTGCTCTGCATAGTATTATCATAGCTGAGAGAGACAAAAATCCTTCCCAAAAGAGCCTCAAGTTTTACAGACTATAGGGGAAGACTCAGGAGTTTCTTCCTGCAAGACAATGTCACTCATGAAAGTCATTCTTCTACACATCATCTGATAAAACCCAAGCCTAAATCCTCTGTGAACACTAACATCAATCCTCCAACAGTATCAGTCAGTAGTCAGCCTAAATCAGTTGATTACCATCATGTCTCACCTCAAGAGTTAATACTGAGCTGTAGGGGTTTGGTCAAGTGTGATCCATTTTTGCACTGGTTTCCAGTGGGAAATACAGCAGATAGAGACATTTCATAATGAAAGGTTAATGCTGATGCATCTGGAAAGAGAGCAGAAGAAAATGGAGGTGTTACTGCTTGGTAACTCCAGAAATGGTTACATAAGGGAGTTAAATACCACACAGGGGACATAGCATGCTGTGGGAATATTCCCTGAGCTTCTCCTCTAGAAAGGAGAGCGAGTTTTTATTTAGTGGAAACACATCCTTCTTAACACATCAGAAGGAAACACGGTTTGGGAGGGTAAAAACTGAATCAAAACTCAGCCTGTGTCTCCTTCCAGGAGAGCAGATCGGCCATGGGAGCGAGTGGGTTTGGCTGGCAAGAGCTCATCTCCAGCAGATGCAGCCTGGAGCCCAGGGCACATATGAGGACAAAACCTCCGAGGAGGGAAAGCGCCTGCACAAGGCGGCTGGAGATGGGAAAGTGGGGGGGTGACCTTTTAGATTTAGTTTCAACAGATTTGCAGCAGTTTCCTTGCATTGCCTCAGAATCGGCTCTTGTGAGCAGTTGTGCCAGTGCTCTCCATTTTGCATGCTGCAAACAAATCCCTTCATTCAGTGTTAGTTCAATTGAATACGGTTTGTGCATAAAGTAGTTGCTAGATAGCAGCAGAGTGTGCAAGCAACTTGTGTGAAAGAGCACAACAGCAAGCGAGAGGGCAGGGAGGACTGAAAATGGAATGTGGCACGCAGGTGGAGGGGAACAGCAGTCACAGGACAGACGGTGATTCTGATCCCATTTTTCCAGGATCTGGAAACTCATACAGTCCCAAGATCCCTTCGCCACCAGCCCCTCCCTGTTGGTGAGGACAAGGTCCAGCACAGCCCTGTCCTTGTTGGCTCCTCTGTCACTTGGAGAAGGAAGTTACTGTCAGTGTATTCCAGAAACCTCCTGGATTGCTTCTGTCCTGCTGTGTGACAGATATCAGGGTGGTTGAAGCCCGTAACAATGACCAGGGCTTGTGAATGCAAGGCTACACCTATGTGTCTATAGAGAACCTCATCCTCTTGGTCTTCTTGATCAGGTGGCCTATGGCAGATGCCCACTGTAATGTCACCTGTGCCTGCCCTCCCTTTAATTCTGATACATAAGCACTCAGTAAGCTCCTCATCCATCCCCAGGTAAAAGTCCATGCACTCCAGCTGCCATTGACCTAGAGGGTGACACCCCCTCCTTGTCTCCTCAGCCTCTCTTTCCTGAAGAGCCTGTGTCCTTCCATTCCAACCCTCCAGTCATAGGAAGCATCCCACCACATCTCTGTGCCGGTGAGGTTGTAGCCCTTCAGGTGTGGGCATGCCTCTAACTCTTGCATGCTCCCCATGCTGCATGCAGTAGCAAAGAGGCATTTAAGTTGGACCCCTAACAAAGCTGGCTTATTGGTAGGAATGGCTGCAAGTCTCTTGTGCTGCTCTTCAGGTGCCCCTTGCTGTCCTGCAATGCCTTTCCAAGATTTGAGCATCTCCTACTGGCACCAGCATCAAACTGGTAGGAGTAAGATTAAACCAAGGCTTACCTTTAATGATTTGCAAAGTAAAACTAAAATCAACCCCTCCCCTCCCAAAAAAACCCCAACAACAAACCAAGCAACACTCCCCAAAACTGCCTTACTAATCTATTATTGTACTATAATTTGACAATGATCAAAGGGAAGAAACTAAATAGGAAAAATAACCAAGTTAAAAGGCTTGGGAAAAAAAAATCCCCCCAAAATGGCTGAATTTTTTACTAATCCCTTCTTCATCCCTACTGTTTCAGAAATGCCAGGCATTCAGATTGCCCCTTAATTCTTTTTTTTAGGTAGTGAAACAGCACTGACCTCTGGCTTTTAATTTCACACCCACTCAAAACAAGACCCCAAGTTTCCTCTGAATACAGCCTTGCTGCAGCCTGCCACAGCTCGACAACTCCTCGACAGCAGGGTTGTGACCATGCCCTTTAAAACCTTCACAGTTTAAAGATCTTGCACAGAGAACACGGTTTTTACCAGGAAACAGGTTCGCATGCTGCACATCCATAAGCCTTCTGTCCCCCTGCCTCTTGTGACTTGCATTAGACTATTGGTTTGGTTTGGGTTGATTTTAGGGTTTTTTTTTTTTGCTAACATGGGGAAAGGGTGAGCAATTTAGTCACCCAGCAGAGTGCTTACCGTTACATGAACAATGCTAACAGTGTTATCACTGTGTGACTTCCTACCTTAAGTAGGATTAATGGGAGAAGGTAAGCCAGCTGAAAAAAGGTCACGGAGGAGACTTGAGCCTTTATCTGCAAAGGGCTCAGGCTGTGCTCTGGGATTACTCACCTGGCTGCACTGGCATCACCCTGTGCTAAAGCTTTACCTGCCGATGAAACTAGGGCAGGGTTGTAGGGTTTTGCTTCACACACGCTTGGGCAGAGGAGACTTGGGTAGGGTCAGATTAGGGGTGGGATGTTTTCTAAACAAGAGGCACTGTGGCTGTGATCTCCTGGTTTGTGTCCCCAACAGCCAGCAGAGAAGAGGGAGAAGCCAGCCATGGCTCTGGAGAGGCATCTTAGCCTCTGGCTGGGGGAACCCACAGGGTCAGAGGAGGCAGAGACAGTCTCATCCATTGTTTGAAGTCATGGGATTTGTGCAGAGCCTTGTTTCTAAAGAAATCTAACTCATCAGGGCCTTTAGGTGTCATCATGGAGGAGACATCTGTGTTGGGGACATGAGTCCTTTCTGTTCCTGGCTTCCCTGCTGTCCCCCAGCCAAAGGTCTCCAAGGAGCCATGCACAAGTTGAGAAAGCCCCTCTGATGGCAGCTGAGGTTCTGAGCTTGGGTTCCACATTAGGCTATTGCTCAGGTAGTGAAAATGATTACTTTTCTTTTGTTTTAAGAGATATTTTCTATCTGCAGCAATTCCCTCCTTTGGAAATTTCTGCCAACCCCCACTGCTTATCTCTCAGAGAGCAACTCCACCTCCAAAATCACTTCTTGGAAGAGTGGTTACGGCAAAGAGCAAACTCCCTATTTCTTCTTACACCTCCCACACAGACATGTCAGAAGGGTACTGCCAAAACATTTTCTCTGATGACTGGCAACTTGCTTGCATGCCAAGAGAAGGGAACTTGTAAGAACATGCAAAAGTGTAATCCTGCCATTCCCTGCCTTTCAGAAGTTTTTAAAAGGTGGTAACTACTTCTGATTGAGTCTGAAGCACAGAGCTGCACTATCTTGATTCTGTATAATCACAAGCAGCTCACCCATGTCTAGTCTTCTACCTATAACATGAACAAGAGCAGAACACGCCATGCACGGGTAAAATTTAATTAGCTAACACTTGCTTTCTGTCCTCGATTGCCATTTACATTTCCCATACCTCATTTAGGAAATGATGGCATCTCTTCTGCATTCCAAATGTTATTTATATACAGTCCCATCAGCGCTTCGTCAGAAACAAACATCTGAGGTGAAGAAGCCTGCACTGCACTAATTGCTCATTGATATCCTAGTTAGGCTTACCAGGCTTTAGTCAAAAACCCATATAAAAGACACTGCAGACCAGTGTGGCTATCCTGCAAGAGCCATTTTAACTGTTTCATCCTGTTGCTAAGTAGGTTTCTCACAGACAGAAGAAAGAGCAGCTGATATCCAAACCTTATGGTATTTCTTAAAGAAACCTACACAAGCCATTTTATATTTGAGGGTACAGCTGTGTTTCCTTAAATCATGCGCAGAGATAAGAAAGGTCTGCGATTTAGGAGTGATGGCAAAGTCAGTGGACCTTATAGCAACATCCTTTGTCCAAATCTAATTTGACAGTGAGGAAAAGGTGTCAGTGATCTCTCTACTTGAAATGAATTTATGGTAAGACACTTGATGGGCAAATGCTTAAAATAGAAAAGGTTTTCTTATACCTCTGACAGCTTCAGCTGCATTTTTTCTCTAGAAAAGTAGAATACCAATATCAGTTCAAGCAAATAAATCAGCCCACGCTGTTTCAAAGGGACCAGCTGATCAAAACCACCCAAAACAAACCCAAATTCAAATAACTTCATTCGCCCCACCCTGCCTCTCTGCTATCACAATAGAAAATTCTGATACATAATCCCTCCACCAAACCACATTTGTATCCCAGAAAGACAGCAAGCCTTCCTCACAACATCTCACAGAAAGATGGCCTCAAGCAACAACAAAGGAAGATACAGAATACTAACCTCAAATCATTCTTTTTCCAAACTCTGATTGATTCATGGTGTTCTGTTTCTCCTGGAAAGTCATTTCGCCCTTGACCTCCCATCTAGCTCTTACATCTACTCCCCCCAGCTCTGAGGACTTTTGCAGAACAGACCCAAATCCACTGCAAGCAAAAAGAGGCACTTCCCTGAACCACACTTATCAGGGGCATGGCTTCAGTGATACATGTTTAGACACACCTGTGTAATAAAGCTACAGGTGAAGAAAGGGAAGTAATACTGTTCTTGATGAAGGCTTACCCTTAGCTTTGAAGACGCTAAGGAGATGATGTGATGCAGCTGAAGAGCTACAGAACATGAGACAAAAGCAGGCCAAAGGCAAAAGAGATGAATCATCATCTGGCCTTGGTTTGCAGTCTCTCCAGCCTTGCCTAATTCCCCTACAATGGACACATTGGAACAGATGAAAACAGAATTAACCCTACAAGTACCATTCCTCATCCTGCTCTATGCAAATATCGCCTCTAAAGTTACAGAACTGTCATGGTTTAAGCACAGCCAGCAACAAAAAACCACACAGCCGCTCGCTCACTCCCCCCCCCCCCAATTCCTCCCCTTGCTCCTGAAGGGATGGGGAGGAGAATCAAAAGAATGTAACTTCCACAGGCTGATATAAGAACAATCCAGTAACCAAGGTATAACACAAACCACTGCTGTCACCAATGATAATAATGACAAGGGAAATAACAAGGGAAGAGAATACAACTGCTCACCACCTGCTGACCAATAGCAGCCTGACCAAGCAGTGATACAGCCCTTTCAAGTACCTGCTCCCCGTTTATACAGTGGCCATGACGTGCTGTGGTATGGAATACCTCTTTGGTCAGTTTGGGTCAGGTGCCCTGTCTCTGCTTCCTCCCGGCTTCCCCTCCTCCCTGGCAGAGCATGAGACTCACAAAGTCCTTGGTCAGAGTAAACATTACTGACCACCAACTAAAACCATCGGTGTTATCAGCGCTGTTCCCAGGCTCAAAGTCAAAACCACAGCACTGCACCAGCTACTGAGAAGGAGAAAAATGACTGCTACTGCTGAACCCAGGACAAGAATACGGTGGAATTGAAATCAGCTTAAAATAGAGGTGTACTGCAGCTACTGGTGCTGCACAGATAGCTTAAAAATTCCAAACCAGGAAAAAAAGCTGGTTTGTAAGCTACTGAACCCACGCATTGGCTTCATGACCTTTTTGTCTTTCCCAGTCAGGGGCATCCTTTTTTAAGCTGAGTAGTAATTAATATTGAAGGAAGAGCTCCATGATATTAACTGGTACATGCTACCTCTCAAATGCTGGGGAAGAAAGAATATAAAGCATCCTTCCACACACAGCTGGCTGTACTCATGTTAGTTCATCTTTCTGATCCCTTCCACTGAAGTCTGTTGGAAAGTAGGCACATGTGGAGGGCAGGCTTGACCAAAAACCAGGAAACCCACAGGAAAGATAAAAGTGCTCAAGGCTATTATTAACAGGCAAACTGTATGCTCTGACAGTGGCTGCCCTACCTTTGTTTTGTCTTCCCTACAGGACTTCTTTTGGCTGAAACGTCTAACTACAACCAGAGATTTCCAACGCAGATTTACATGTGCTTCGCATTTTTACGCTTTTCAACATGAGGCTTCCTGTGGAGACAGAAAAAAAAAAGGGAAAAAAAAAGAAGATTCCAAGTGTGTTGCACCTCTGAAGAGCTGCTTGAAGGTTATTTTTACTGTGCAGACCCACACCCTGCCAATCATCACTGCAGCTGACTGCCATCACTACAATTTTCTCCCTTAATTTTTGCTGGATTGCCAATTAACCGAGGCCACATTGCAGAGGGAAGGATGCTGTTACTGCTCACCCACCCATGGCCATAAGTAAACATCAGGAGTAAACCAGTCCCACCCAAACCTTGCTGCCAAGTGTGCTTGTACCGGTGTCACCAATTAAAGCAGGATTTGGCCTGCAGAACATTTCCAGCTGTATGTGCCAGGGAAAACTGACAGGTTGGTTTGGGGATCACATAGGGACCTTTGTAAAGCTGACTGCAGATAGCCTCAGGGTCAGGGGGAATGAGCTGTTTATTTCTTTTCTATGTGAGCTGAACATCCCCGTGTGTGTACTGGGTCTAGATGTGATGGAGTTAATTTTCCTTATAGCATATAGTGGCGTGGTTTGGATTTGTGACAATAATTCCTTTTTTGAGGTTGTTTTTCGCCCTTTGCCCCAGCCCCATCACCTCACCCCAGAAGCTGCGTATCATGCGTGCGCATCCTACCTGTGTGAGGACTTCTCCACAGCATTTCAGAGGAAATGAATGGGCACATCATCTTGTTTGTGGCAACTTGATGTAAACAGCGAGGAACGTGTGGCCATATGGAGTGGTGCACTGAGCTAACAGACTGGTATGAATCCTCTTCTGGGGAGCCAATCTCCCTGTCAAGGAGAAAGGAAAACAAAGGAGCTCAGCAGACATGCACCCAGGATTCTCCAGGTGATAAAAGCTCAAAAGAAGTGCCACTACCTTGCATATGCTGTATGTAAGCACAAGGACATTTACATCAGTATAGCTGGCACAGAGTAACCTGAAGCACAATAACCCACTATGCTGCAGTTTATTGTAGGTAACTGTTCTGGTTGCAAAGGATTTCAGCTATGGAGAGCTTTCCCTGAGGTTTTAACAAGAGAGCATAGCTCTCAACCATGAGCAGCCCTGCTCACTTCAAGGACCACTACCTCACATCCCATCAATGATGCTTTTAGATAGTATTTTAAGTCTTTTCCCTTTTCTAGTGCTTATCAAAGGACTAAAAGATGACTGTGAAGATCTTCAGGGACACTTGATTAACAGGGGAGAGGAAGACAAAGGATGCATAAATCAAGGAGAAAAAGTCTTTAAAGACAGAATAAAACTGTAAACCAACATGTACACATGAAAGGAGATGCCAATAGTTAGTATTTCACTGAAGGAGCTCTGGCTTTAGAACTTTGGAGGTCAGTATGGAGAGTTTCTAATATTTCAAAACAAGCTACTCCAATTTAAGGTAATAATAGTGAAAACAACACTGAAAGGAGGGAATGTTAGGTAAATACACGCTTACCAGCAACTATCCAACCTATTTCAGTCATATGTTGGGGTAAACCATTTGACAGCACCAAAATCTGCAATTTCCAGTTGTTACCTCTTTTTCTCCTCAACTGTGCCATTTTCACATTGGCCTGCAAATCATTTTTGTGATCCCAGAGTGTCACCAGAAAGCAATGCTTTCTTAAATAAATGTTTGAGCAGCCACCTATAGCATTAGCTAATTCTGGTAAATGCTAAATTCTCCCCATATTTATTATTTTGTCAATAATTGCCCTACAATTATCAAGTAATGGCATCTTCAGTTGCATAATTCTGGTTTTCCAGCATCCTACTGCCGGCTGTAGAATTCCTAACTTCTCCTTCTAATAAAGACCTCCGATTTATTCAGCAGATGAAGTAAATCTCTTAAGTTTCCATATAAAAACTACAATCTGTTTTACTTTTTAAATTAGGATTAAAACTCATTATCAACTGTCTGAACAGGACCTAAGACCTGGAGTTCAAAGGAAAAATACTGAACTGACACACCTAGGAGTTCAACCTAGTGTTCTCTCACTTCTGTATCAGCATCCCAAAGGATTGCTCCTTCCTCATGGCTCACAACTGCAGCTTCCTAAGGTCATAAACTTGATTGTCTCATTGGATACTTACATTTTCATGCCTGAAGAATGTAAGTGGATATCCTTACTAAAACATATTGGCAGAAGTCGCCCCCATGTACCCATGTAATTTAAGACACCCCTGCCATATTTTGGCATTAACCCCAGGACCCAAATCCAACAGTTTCCAAATCAGAAGCCTTTTCATCTTCATGCTGTGTGGTTTGTTTCCTGTTCATAATTTAACACCAGCCTAATAAATCTTTATCTAGGCCAGGGTAAATATAATTTAAGGAAAAATACTGCCTTGACCAGCAAAGAAGGGGATCTTAATGACCTTTTCCTGCATCTGATTCCAAGTGCTGTGAAGTTATAATGCAAACAGTGAACTATCCTGAATTGAATGAAGTCAAGATAATTCAAGGACAAAACCTTGCTTGCAGCCAATACAGACATTTGGAACTTTCCCAGCAGTTCTTTAAAAATCTCATTACAAGCTGCAATGGGCATTATTTCTTGTAGTGCTCCCACAGCCCATGAATTTCTTCCCATTTTGTTATTTGTGTTCTGAATACAGAGACGGGATTTCCCACAAATAAACCACAAAACCATGTAGGATACAAGATATTCATAAATAATTTTTGGTTAACTTATTCACTAAAAAAAAAGAAACTAAAATACCTTCTGCCTGAAATACTTATATCTGGATATCACTCCAAACCAGGAATGGTACACAATGGGCTTCGGTGAGCTCTGTAGCATAAAGAGAAGACTGTAGCTACTTCTAATTCAAATCCAGTGTTAGTACTGGACATTTTAAGGTTTTTGAAGGTGATAGTTAAGCAAAATATATGGTATGTGAACTCTTTCTTCTTTCTTTCACCCCTTATTATAGCTACAAGTACCCTGCTAAGAAGCAAAGTATCAAAGCTGCACTTTGAAATAAATAGCTGGGCTTCACATTAGGTATCCGAGCTAAAACAATAATAAAAAATAACCAAAATAAATAAAAAACCCATAAACCCCCAAACTACAAATCAATCCAACCCCAAAAAAGTATCCCATAAGTAACTGAAAGCATGGGTTTGCATTACAAAATGATCGTCTTGCGTTCTATAAACAGCAGGATTGCTTCAAAACACAAAAGGTGACTAATTTTCTGTCTGCCATGCATGCATGCAGAACCTGTAATTCTTGCTGTGCTCAGGGAGTTATTTCATATGTTTCCTTTGGTCATATTGCTAAAGGGGAGACTGTTGTTCAGGTGTGAAAAATGGCTGTGACTTGGGAGCCCAGTGGAAGAGACTGGAGAACCTTCTGCTCTGCAGAAGACTGGCTTTTGCAGATCAGTTTAAACCAAGCTCTTAATAGGGAGAGCATCTTCTATAGCAGTCATTGCAAATTGTGTGACAGTATTAATACAAATGTTCCCCAAATATAATGGCCAGCTCTATTTATCTGCCACAGTAATTAAAAAGGTCGAATAAGATGATATTAAGATAAATTTCAGTGGTTTTTATGATGGAGCTTCTCAAAGAAAACTCACTTTTTTTACAGCTTTAGCTTCAACTTGTAACTCGTTTTTGAAAGCTAATGCCATGCTAAGTTTTAATAATACGACTAATATATATTCTTATGCTGCATTAATTATACATTTACAACTCCAGAGAAGACACCCTCAAAGAGGCCAAATACAGGGAATACCATCTGGAACTGAAGCCAAATTAAAACCCTGCCTAGCACAACAGCAGCATTTTCATTAGATATAACTATTCTTGCTGAGCATTTGTACCCATTACATTACCATCATTCTTCCTTAGCTCTTGTCCTTCCCTAAAGAGGTCCACGGATCTGGCTTACACTCCTGTAGGACTTACCACTTCTACAGAATACTAAACAAAGAGCTAAACAGTTTCTTTCCCCTGGCATCCTAATCAGGACAGCATTAAGTTCTACGCTCTTAAGTCATAAAGTTTAAAGGCACTGAAAATAATGAAGTTTGCTGCATTCACATGATCAGGTATTTACCCTTTTTTCACATGGCTTTCTCATTCTGTATCAGATTTAGTGCAAAACCCAGCTATAACCAAATTTCTGCATAGACCTCCTTAATCAGACAGGAAGGTTACTGCAGGTAACACAGGACTGTTTTGTTTCTAGGAGACTCCTGCTGCTAGAAGGCATGAAAGCTTTAATTTTGCTTGGCTGCTCCATGAGCAGAGTTGTGGCAGGGAACAGAAAGAGGCATTAAGATACAAGGGGAGGGAGGGGAACATAATCTCAATGTCAGCAAGAACAAACTGCTGATACAGCTGATCTTAAATCTTCTTCCTAGGTGGGAGACTATGACAGGAAACAGCTGAGATTTTCACCTTGGAAAATGCTAGGGAACTGGAAAGGATATTAGAAGTTACAACACTAGAAACATAATGCAGATTGTGCTTCACTGATATGGAAATATGCAATAAAAGCAATTAAATTAATGTGCGTCTCGAACTCAAGTAGCTGACTTTTATTTTTCTCACTTTGCAATACCATTTTTAAGAAAGCAATATTTAGCCAGCCACCACCTACATGATAGGCTATTGCCTTAATTCCTGGCGTGAACCCATACACGCATGCATTTTGTCCTTCTCAGGTTTGGTTTAGAAATTAATGCCAACACAAATCTGCTCTTTGGATTAGACAGAAAGCGCAGAATGCTAAATGAAGAGCTCAGATGTTTCTATGAAACTTCTTTATGATCTTGCATGAGTTCTACTCATAAGAGACACCAGAAAAGTTAAAAATACAGAGAACAAACCCCTCAAACTTTGTGCATGTATTTTTGCAGGTCTGGAGCAAGTCAGTTCCACAGTTCCAAAACTGGGGTATGCTCAGGATCATGACACTATGCAATTCATAAATGTGTTTTTCAGTTTAAAATAAAGCTACAGTGACATGCTGTAAGCAGTGGCAGGATTTTAGGTCAAGAAAGAGCAGCTGAATTCTTCCCAACAAGATTTCTTCTCATCCTCAGATGTTTCTAAACTGCAGAGAGGTTTTAATTCATATGAACCAAGGAGTTAGAACAGCTCTTCATTTTGATAGGAAGCACTGAGAGGGATGACCATTATGTGCATCCACAGCTCAGAACAGTCTGTATGCCAGACCTGGGCCAGTCACTAGAAAGACAAACAGAGAGTGAAGTCCCTCTCTACCAGACTTAAAGTCTGCTGATTTCCCAGACATCTTTTTTAAAGAGAAAATTCCTTTATGGACTGATACTTTTTTACCAACAGCACTAATATTTGAGTATTCCAGGAAAAAAGAAATCCAGTAAGGTTTTTAAAACAACTCATACCAACAATTTTCAATGATTAAAAATTGAGAAGTTTCTGACTAGCCCTAGAAATAGCGACAATTTGCAAATGCAAGAAGTACCCTCTGGGAAACAGAAGATGTGAAGATCAGTCTCCATATACAGAGAGTGGATTACGATTTGGAGGTTTTTTACTCATATGGACCTGGAGTGGACCTCCTGCAGCATGAAATCCAGTTCCCAGGCATGCCTAAGAAAGCTCTGACAACCTGATGAAGTTCAGTGTGTAGATACGAAGCACATTCGCAAGAGTGAACAGAAGGCTCTATGTTTCACCATCAATGCCTTCATAGGAAAGTGGGCAAGAACTCAGAATTCAGATAAAACACAAAATCTCACTTCAATGCTGAGTAGCACTTATAACTCAGCTCTTAACTGCATTTCAACCGATTTTCATTGCCTGCACTGTTTCTGGTGGTGCAGATAGGTCTACAGTGCAACATAAGATAAATACATTCTTGAATTTCTGCTGTCATTCACCTCTTGTAATTCTGATTACTGCCTGAAGTGTACTTTTGCAAAATCCAATTGGTGTAAAGATAACCATACTAATCAAACTCCCTTACGTTCCCCTTCTCTTGACACTCCATCCGCATGCAGTCTCACAACAATTCTCCCCCATGGTAATTTAGTACTATGGACACATAAAACCACAATCTACAACTGAAGAAACTACTGATTTTGTAGGGGTTTTGTATTTGAGACTGGCCTTGCACTCTTTATGTATTTTAAATCTGCTGAATTTGTTCTTCCCTACAATCCAAGAAACAGAAGACTAATCACATTAGATACAATGCATGCACTGTCTTCTACTTTGTCATTATTCTTCTGGCAGATAACAGTGAGCAATACCTGAGAGATACTCACAGGCTTCCATTAAGTGCTGATCAAATGCTGGCCTCATTTTTCACACAGATGAGTATATTTGTGGTGAATAAGAAATACAAGTAATGCAGATTGAATATGGATTGACATGATCAAACCCAGCTGTATTTAAAAGGAAATGATGCAGGCCTTATCAGCTTTGATTTTGAGACGGGGGAGTCATTTGCATCTGTGTATCACGGGAAGTTCATTAACTGTACCATAGAATGTTGCACACAAGTTCCTGTGCTCAGGCTTGAAAGGGCATGGGTAACCAACCTCTTGAAACGTGTTCTTTAACGTGTATGTAATGAAATATGTACACGTCTGTTGCCATGCCAGCTGCGTTGTTGCAATCCTCCTTGAAAGCCATCTTGGCACACTCTGCAGTTGCTGCCTAATTACAGCATACTGGGCTGTGTATGATGGACTGTACATGGGGACTCTTCCTGCTCAAGGGCTTTGAGAGCTTTGGAGAATAAAGTTTGAACAGACTGTCCTTCACTAGACACTGACTTTAAGGGCAAGCAGTATCTTCAGGCACCAAGGGAACAAGGTTTACTGAGAGCCTGTTTAAAGGACTGACAAATTGCTCACAGGGATTAAAAAGCAAAATCAAGAAGAAAATAAAAGTGAGTATAGCAGACAAAATGGATTATTTTCAGGCTATTAAATTTCACAATATAAAATACATGGGTCCTGAATGCTCTGCATTCAGAACCCAGGATAAGTGTATTTATAAAGTAAGTGGCAATTACACAGAACAAAATTGCTGTCTTTTGGGCTCCTATTATGAGAAATGATCCCAGTGGTCCCAACAGCACTGGAAAGACTCAGAGCTTTCCTTTCCTTCAGAACACCTGGGATAGGCACCTTGGTTGAAGAAAGACGTCATTATTGCCAATTTTAGTGGAAACACATTTTGCTTCCAATTCCCATTAGGAAAAGGAAGGAGAAAACAGGTCTGTGATAGAAGATTAAAAGGAAGCAATTTTAGAGGGGCAGGAAAGAGGAAGACAACTCATGAAGAATACTCCAGGAATAGTTCCACACAAGACGCCTTCTTGACATTAATGAATTTGTTGTACATGCCCATAATTATTTCCATTCACATGGAACTGGTCCAGCTGCTTTCAGCATCCACAAATGAGGAGCAGAAGGAAGCAGGGGAGAAAACAACCATATTCTGTTATGTCCAACAGTTAAAATCACTGGATGGCAAATAAATTATGCTAAGCGCAATTAAACACAGAATTAACAGTAATCATTTGTAACATAACACAACAAGACAACTGAGATAAATGAGAAAGGGCTTGCATTGCATCATATTGAGCGACTGGATGATACGTTGCCAAGGTACATGTTTACAGAATTAAGAACCTGAGGTCAAATAACTGATTGGCTTCAAGCAGTACATGTATTCATCTAGGCCTTGTTTTGTGGCTGTTTCTAATCCCTTCCCATGGTTTTGTGTGAGCTGGAAAACTCCTGCTCTTGTAATAACTAAGTAAAAACTCCTTTGCTTGCAATGACTACAACAAAACAAGAGGGACGTATTTCACCAGAAGTAAATTCAGTCAGGGCACGTACAGCCCCTCATGGGCACATGCAAGCTTGGTCCATATGTGCTCCAGAGCATTGTGCAAATAGCTCTAATCCAAAAGCCACATGTCTGATTAAAGTGGTCCATGGGCAGGGCTGATATGTGCTTGGCTCTTCAACAGATCCTAAATGCTTGGGCCTGTGACGACAGTAATATAAGGCACTCACATTTGGTCAGCTTGAAATGCAAGCATAACAAATAATGGACATACGCCTGAAAGGTACCATTTAGACTTTCTCACAGTTACAGCTACATTAGTTTTCTAAGGTTCAGATTAAAAAAAGATCTTTATCTGTTGCTATAACAACTCTCTTGACTTTCTACTCAGTAACAGCGTTGTCCCAGACTTGAGCCTTGTTATTTCTTCTATTGCATTCTGTGCTATCTTTCAAAGATATTTTAACTTGCCGTGGTGGAAAAGCAAACTATCACCTTTCACTGGACCATGAGAAGTCAGCCATGGAAGAGGACCTGAGCATGTCCCAGCTCCCTTGGAAGAACTAGGCCTAGGTTTCCACTGTATGGTGGGGATGATTGCCTAGGTATCTACGGAGCTGGGTTACTGCATCGAAATCTAGCAGCTGAGGGAGCTACAATAAGTAGACATGGACTCTGTGAAGCTAACATGCTAAAAAGGATGATCTGGATAACCTCTAACATCAACGTGTTTAAAAGCTAGCCAGTGTGATACTTTCGCTTTGCCTTCTTAACTTGCAGTCATTCCTGCTCAATGCAAGAAAAAAGACATGAGTTTTCAGGATAAAGTTCTTCAACTTGACCATGCCGCAGGCTATCCCTGAGGATGTAGGAGAGTGTCTCTGAGTTAGGAGGAGTTGGGAAATCTGAGACCAATTATGTCCACATCAGGCCCACTGCCTGCAGCCTGCAGGATGTTCCTCTGAGGGTGAAAAAACCACACAGAGGAAACACCTTTCAGATTTACTGCTTCACTAAATCTCTGCCATGGAGCTGGTGTTCCCACAGCAAATATAAACAGTCTTCGGGCTCTAGCTTTCAGCAGCATTTTCCTTTCTGTGTCAGAGGCACAGAAGTACATTCCCTATTTGAAAACACATCTATCCACAGGCTTTCCATAATTGCTGAAGGATGGGACAAGTTTAAAAATGGATTTCTAGCTCCAGATATGAAAAGATGGACAGAAAATTTCCATAGTAGATGGGTGAATGGAACAGCAGATCTTATGGAATTGAGACAAGCAGGGCCACAATGTAATTGCTTTCTAAAGGATGCAGATTTGGCCCTTGCCTATAGATTTCGCTGGAAACCTGGGTCAAAATAAAGAAGGATAAATCTATTTGGTTTCTCCCTACTTTATTTTCTCCTAAAGAGTAGCTGACAGGTGGAGACTAAGCCAAGAGAACACAGTTGCTGCATTAACCGTTAATGGAGACAAATGGCAGATGTAGATGTCAACTGCAATGTTTCATTCCCTGCTGATAGTAGAAGGTTCCACAGAGCAGTGCCAAATGTTAGGGAAGAAAATACACTCATGGCTCCCCCAGTCCTTTTGTGACTTTTGAAAAGCTTTTTGCTTTCAAGAAGTGATTTCTCTCTGGTACTTCCATTACTCCATGTAGGTTTGTCACAGTTGATCTTCGTTAAAACTGAAGACACTGTAGAAGAAGGCACGATTTTATAGTAACGGTAATTGTTTTGTAGTCTGATCTGCTGCAAGTGCCAGCATGCAAAGTAATGTCATGCACTCTCACATGCTGCGTAGTGTTAGACATTGAAACAAACAGCTGTGTATTCCCCAGTTTGTTTTGATTTAGGAACTACAGTGAAATCATCTTCTGCTGGAGGCATTTTGCTGTAAAACTGACATGAGCAGAGTCACAGCCAGAACTGAAACTTCAATTCACACAGAGGAGAGCCTACAAATCTTTCAGGGTTTAGCATGAAGATGAGACTGCTGTTTCACTTTGTTGACTTCTTCAAGAGCATGCTTTGCTGGAATGAGCTTCTTTAGGTATGTTTTTGTGAATCAATATGATTCCACTTTTGTGGAGTGAAGGGACCCTGAAGTCGCAGGCATTTCTGCCTCAGGTGTCAAATGGGATGTTGCATTAAATGGGATGATTTTATGATTCTGTGACTATAAATAGCTCCTACAACTGTGTAAATCTGACAAGGTTGCTGTAGTGGTCCAATCCTGCATGTTGACCAGTCTCCTAAAGAAAGAGAGACAGAGCAATTTAAGACCACCAAAGTTCTCTCAACAGCTGTCTTTTGGCATTGTAACTCCTTCTGCATCAAAGCCTTAGTTATGGTTTCCCTCAACTGTGAGACTGTCTGCTTCAAACCCGCTCATTGTCATTTTAAAATAGCTGATTAAGAGAGTATCTGTTCTAAATCAACAACCATTAAAGGAAGGTATGGGCTCACTGTTTGCCTGGAGTACGTCTGTCCATTCTGTAAGTGATAATAAAATGCAATATTCAATGGCCTGAGACATTTCACAGTGAAATGTGCTTGCTGAGAGGCTGTGAGAACAGGGGAGTGAGGGGAAGGTATTAAGCCCTTAATCAGTTTAGTAGAGGCAGTCATGTTTAGGAGATAGCACCTGATCTCTCAAAAGCTTATTAGTCTTTCCAAAGGGGGTAGATGTTCAGTAATTGTTTCCTAAGTAAAAGGGCCAGGTTCTTTCTTTATTGGGTTAGTTATGCTTCATCGGGAAGGAAAGGCAGTTTGAATGTAAGGGGAAACCCAAGAGACTCCAAGGAACTAGATAAAAAATCTAATGCAATTGACTTGGAAGGTCTTGCATCTGCTGATATTCAGGAGTGCACAGGATAATAATGCCTTCCTGAGTATCTGAGCCAAAAAAAACAGTGTGAACAAGTGGACTAATATCAAAGGGAGCTTTCTAGCTTGGTTTTAGCATGAACAGATTAACAGAACAGCATAATTTTTACTACATAGTCATCTGTTGTAATTTTGTCTATTCTGGACATTGTAAATTAGCTCCTGTTTGCATCCATCTGAGCTTGACCTGAGTTGAGGGTGACTCTTGGGTATTTGTTTACAAGTAAGACACTCCTCATAGCACTGTGATGATCCTTTAAATGAGAATACCTAAGCACTAGCAGGCAGTTTCTTGAGGGCCTCCAAGGGGCCTCCAACAAGCTGTGCTTCCCTGAACTTGTGCAGGTTGCTCTTTGCACAGAGACTACCATACCCTTATTGAGGGTAGAGAGGAGAAAAAATGAGTATTCTAGTACAAATCTACCAAGGGGTATTATTAACAGACCGTGTACAATGACTATGGAGAAGGAATGTCAGGGAAGTGATGCTGATTCTTCATTCAGCTTTGCTTATAGTAAATTCACTGGGCCTGCAACCTCACATGTTAAGTCTTTCAAGTCTATTATTGAAAACTTTGGTCAGGAAAGGAATACTATAGCTGTGGATGCTTTAAGTAACATAAGTTTGTCAGAAAATTCATCACAGATGTGTACCAAGTAGAAATGACACAAGTGTTGGTAAACAGCATTATCCTAGCTTCTGAGAAGCAATTACACCTACATACATACCTGCTTTTAAAGTTCATAGGCATTGAGAATGATCTGCTTATAAGCCTTGAGTAGAATAAGTACGTGTGAGAAGGAGGAAGGGAAAGAGAGTGGTTCTCATGAGAGATAAGCTTGGATTACGACTTCATAAGACTGAAAAAGGGCTAAGATCTTCAAAACCATTGACTTCATTTCCTTAAAATGAATATTTATAAAGCTAATTAAGCAATGAGGTAGGCCAGGATTTTACGATGGCATCTTGCCCTTCACTAACACATTTTCAATTTCTCTCAAATTGTAGCTGCCTATGTGAAAAGATTAATTCAGCTCTACCACTAATGCAGTAGAATGAGCCGGCGAAATTAAACTCACTTGAAATACACAGTTCCCTATGTATGCTTGGTGAGTGAGGCCAGCTTAGTAACCAGCCTGAAGAATAATAACTGCTTCTTGCCTGCAGACAGCTCATTGTCTCCAGAGCATTGCAGATGTGATATTTTCTGCTTTGATCATCAGAATTCAGAATGATTCCCGAGTACCCACCCAAGAGCTGCAGGTACAGGCCAAACATGACAGCTCAGTTAAGACGACCGCATGAATTCCTAGAAATGCTGAAGAACAAGGGGTGGACAGAGTATGTTACGAAAAAACAGTAAGAGTGACTTCATTTTTGAAGCAGAGAATCAGAACGGAGGTTAAAGAGGTAGGAAAGCACAGAAAAAGATGGAGCAATACGGTCCTCGTTACCTGCTACTGGAGTTGAAAACCTGTCAAACTCAGGGGAAAATAAAAGGAAACTCCAAGCCAGGAGAAAACGTGTAAGTTGGTAGCAGCATCTAAAAAGTTACTCGTTACCTGGTTTTGTGCAGGGAGAAAAGATTATGAAGTTACTGTGATGGGACCATAAGAAAACAACACAGCGCTGCGAGGGATCTACTAAGCAGCTTGAAAGAAACAGCACAGACAGACCTAGAGTTCACTTGCATCCAGCTTCTGAAAAAGACAGTGCACTGGCTATAGAAATCAGCTATTGCCCTCCAATCACAGAGATATGCATTATTACTATTCCTTTTTTCATGATTGTCACCAAAGAGGTCAATTAATTCACTTGCTGGGTTCAGACTGGGTCAACCAAAAAGGTTACGCAGACTTACGCAATTTGACCCGAGTGGAGTATTTCTGGCAATAAAATCTTCCAAAATAGGCAGGTTTAAGCAGACCAAGCCATGCATGAATTTGAAAGAATTCCAAATATTTTCCAAACAGAAGGAGTGGGGGAAAGAAATATTAAAAAAAAAATAAAATCATCTATTTCCAATCACCTGCCATGGGCAGGATCACCTCCCACTAGACCAGGCTGCTTAAAGCCCCATGCAACCTGGCCTCGAACACTGCCAAGGATGGGACATCCACAACCTCTCCGCCATCCTGTTCCAGTGTCTCACCACCCTCACAGTAAAGAATTTCTTCCTGATGTCTAATCTAAATCTCCCCTCTTTCAGTTTAAAGCCATTCACCCTTATCCTACCTTTATATGCCCTTGTAAAAAGTCCCTCTCCAGATTTCTTGCGGGCCCTCTTTAGGCACTGGAAGCTGCTCTAAGGTCTCCCCTGAGACATCTCCAGGCTGAACAAGCCCAACTCTCTCAGCCTGTCTTCCCAGAAGAGGTGCTCCAGCCCTCTGATCATCTTCATGGCCCTTCTCTGGACTCACTTCAACAGGCCAACATCCCTCTTGTGTTGTGGGCCCCAGAGCTGAACACAGTACTCCAGGTGGGGTCTCACAAGCATGGGGTACAGGGGAGAATCACCTCCCTCAACCTGCTGGCTATGTTCCTTTTGATGGAGCCCCACAGTTGGCTTTCTGGGCTGCAAGCACACATTGCCAGGTCATGTTGAGCTTATTAACCAACACTCTCAAGTCCTTCTCCTCAGGGCTGCTCTCAATTCATTCTCCACCCAGCCTGGATTTGTGCTTGGGATTGCCCTGGCCCAGGTGCAGGACCCTGTTGAACTTCCTGAAGTTGGCATTGGCCACCTTTCAAGCATGTCACGGTCCCTCTGGATGGCATCCCTTCCCTCCAGCGTAACAACTGAACCACACAGCTTGGTGTTGTTGGCAGATTTGTTGAGTGTGCACTTGATCCCACTGTCCACATCACCAACAAAGCTGCTGAACAGTGCCAGTCCCAATACTAACCTTGAGGAACAACACTCGTCATTGACCTTCACATGGACAACTCTCCTGAGTGTGACCATGCAGCCAATTCCTTATCCACTGAGTTGTTCATCCATCAGATCCATGCCTCTCCAGTTTAGAGAAAAGGATGTCATACAGGACAATGTTAAAATAAGATTTTTCAATTTTGTTAGATTTGGTCAAGTAATATTTTTGGAAAGCAGGATTAACATAAACTGTAGAAAACTAACACAGAGCAAACCAATGTGCTTCTGGTAAAACAATATATTTGGATTTGTTTTAGTAATTCAGCCTCACTATTTGTTTTTGCACATCCAAACTAAATTACGTTATGAAATTCTGTGATTTAAGAAAACCGAAACAAAACAGACTGGAATGAGCTCCAGAGTCACAACTCTTGTGTAGCTCCAAGTCTGAGTGAGGAAAAACAGACTGCAGTGTTTCCACAGCCCCTGGGAAAACTCTGCAAGCAGAGTTAAGGAAACTGTTTGTGTGCCTCTCAGAAACCAAGATACAGGGATAACCTTTGGCATACAGCAGTGCTTTCTGCACCTGAGAAGGGAACGAGTGTCCAGAGCTGGTGAACTGCTGCTGCTCCCTTGAACAGGAAGCAAATAACTTACCCCTCACACACAGCAAGGACACCTGCTCTGCATGTCCAGCATGTAAGTAGGGTTAAGTAGAATAAAACACTGTTTCAGCTTATTTGTCCTGTAGCATCAAGAGTGGTCCCGATGGCAGATCTGGGAAGGACACAGAGGCAGGTGCTGGGCCACCTCAGAAATACAGGTTTCTCATTTTTTGGTTTTTTTTTTCAGTCCATAAAATGGAAATAAAACCACACAAGTTTTACCAAAGTAACATGCAGTCCCGATTTCAGGGCACTCAAAAAGCACTGCTGTAAACATATAAGGCACTATAGTAACTACAGGCACTATGATAACCACACAAATACCAAGATACGAGTAAATAGAAAGGTACCGAGTTCTCCAGAGTCTGCCTTTTCTGCTACTTGAGAGGAAAGAATTCTTTTAACATAGGCGTAACTAATGGACTGTTGAATAATTAACCCATATGAATGTATCAGAGTGATTAGTTCATTATTAAGGTTTCCATCCTTCAAAAACTGTATAAAATAGTCCAATAAAATAATTTTGTACTTTCATTCAAGCATAGGGTACAACTGTAGTTATGTGGTAATGGAAGAATAATAAGGTATGCTCACAAAAAAACTTGAATAAAGGAACAAGAAAGGCTCTTCCCATGTGTGGCATTCTTAACACAGGCTTAGTTTCCCAAGGAACAGAATAGCAAGAACTTGAATGAAAAGTTCTGCAGATCTAGTGTGGAAACATCTCTGTCATCCTCAGTTATACCGTCTATACACAGTAATGCCATTCAATTAAAGTATCACATCCTTTTATTTAGGAATATAAACTCAGACTAACTAAATAATCCTATTTCTGGCAAAAGGCAAACCAAGAATAGTATACATCTGCAATAAACACAAATAATAACAAAATCAAAACACCCAAAGCAACACCACACCTTTGAGATGGTTTAATTAGACTGGATCCTGCTGGGAACTATTTGTTTCTTGTCATCAGCTCAGGTAGGAGCTCTAAAGACAGTATGTCAGACCTAATTGTGCCTTATTCAATGTGAAAATGGCAATTGACTCTCTAGGGGTCACCAGAGTAGTAAAACAACCTTTTAGTAACATGAATACTTTTGTTTCCCCATTGCTTGGGGAAATACCACTGCTCCATGGCTGTTGTCTCAGGATAACAACTGTCCCATGTGGCAACCGCAGAACCACACTGAAGCATCCACCCTCAGAGTTTCATGCATCCCTCTGAAATCCCAAATGCCACCATAACAATGGGGCTTTTGGAAAGGAGAATTCCCCAGGACTCGCCTGAGCAGCAAGAAGACCCCATTTACTGGCATTTCTCCAAGCTAAAGGAGTCAGGATTACTGGGAGGCAAAGGAAACGGATACAGGGTAAGCATGGAATCTAGCAGAAGGAGAAAATGTCAGGTTTGTTGCACATGGCTGCAACTGGAAGATGATTTTAGGGGGCTGAAAAGTCCTTATTCATCTAAAACCATTATTTCTAGAGCTGAGAGAGCACACCAGGACATTTCATATCTGGGGCTGCAGTGTATGCTCTAGGATTCCCCTGCCCACTTGTGATGTACTGTCACGCTGTAGCAGATTGACTCAGGTTTTAAGCAGAATATATGGGAAATTCAGAGATAAGTCAATGAAAACTAAGTATAGACTTCAGGATTTGAACACACCAGCAGCAGCACTTAGGCACAGCTCTCTCACAGATGAAAGGGAGACGTCAATAGACTTAGCAAGAGTAAATCCCGTTTAACAAGATACCTTACACTATCTCTGCAGCACAGACAAAAGCAAACATACAGCTGACCTCCAAGATCCTTTCCAATCTCAGACGTTCATCCTATGGGACTCAGCATAGCACCCTCAAAGGACCAGCACTGTCCAATGAAATATTCTGGAGATTGTGCTCTGTGATAGACTCTTGCCACAAACAGAACATCCCCATTTGGTACAAAGAACACTTTTCACAACCACGCCACCTCTGATCTCTCCGTCCTGATCTTTAAAGAAGATCCCCAAATTGCCTTCCAAAGACAAGCCTGGAGGGAGCATTTTAAACTCTGCTGGTCACTAAAAACCAGGGATTCAATAGAGATATTGATTTTATAGCACAATATAATTTCCTTTCCCCTCCACTAGCCTATGCTCCACAGACTGTAAGTTATTTTTTCTTCCTTTCCCTTAGAGAGATAACTGCCTTACTAACTTTCCCTACCCTACACATACCAGCTACCTCCTCTTTCAGAGGCAGTTTACCTGGTACATAACTGTGTGCAACTGCTTTCATTTTGTGTTTAGCTCTGAAGTCTGCTAATTCTATTTCAGAATCCTAAGAAGGATTGTGGCCTGAAAATTCATCTACCTTTCCCGAGTCTGCCGGCTGATGAAATAAAAGATGATATCTCAGTGTGCACATCTGGTTTTACCTCTTTTCTTTAGAATACTGTTGCTAAAATAACACAACCACATCTTTATAAATGTATCTGAAGCTGTCAGGTTAAGAGAACACAGTAACACACGCCAGATTAAATATGAGACATGATGAGACCCTCTTCAACTAAATAGCGAAGTGGATCAACATGTAGCACTGGAAGCATGAATAATCAATATGAAGAGTGCTCACCATTAACTATGTCTACACTTTAATGATTTTATTTATTTTAGTATTTATAAATATTTTAGTTATAAATAAAACCCTCAAAATTAACAGAAGATTCTGGTAACACAGTATTTGCTGTCTCTGGGCAGCTTCATGTTCAATTAGAAGTGATAACACTGTCACCCTAGACTGCACTGCCAACAGACTGCACTTAGACCAAAAGCAAAGCTATCTTCTAAGCATAGTGTATACCTAGTGTACCCTGCGGCTGCTCCACCTGCTGATTCAGGAAAGTAAGGGCCTTCTCTAGGCTCTGTTTCACATCTGCCCATGTCTTGCGATTGTCTTGGAAGCCTTGGGGCAGCCTAAAAGGCACTCAAAGTTAAGTAAATTCACTCTAAGGTAAGAAACCCATATGTGAGGAAGAGCTCCTTCAGGCTCCCCCTTGCTTGGACTCAGCCAAAAAAGCCAAAGTCTGTCTCAAATATTCTAAGTCAAAGTTTGCTGAGGTCAAGGTGCCCAAGACCTGGACCCCAAACTAACAATGCCATCCCTTCTCAATGCCAAAGGTAGCCATGATGCAAAGGTTCACTGCTTTCAGGTGCTTTGCCAACAGGACCAGCCTGTTAGGCTAGATGTACCTCTCTATATCGACCTAATAGGAACAAAAATGATGAAAACAAGTACGATACTAAAACTAATTCAGCACTCAAATAGCAAAAATAGTAGCTTGTAAGGTCTGGGCATTTTTCTTCAGAACACTGGTACATCCTCTTAGTACTTGCTTCAGCTAATCAGTAACAAAAAACTATTCCATATAACTTTATTAACAGCATTCACAGCGTCACTACAGGCCTCACGAACTTTCACTACATTTTTGACCCTTCAAAACAAATGAACATTTACAAATAAAATACAAACAGAAAATAAGAGACTAAAATATGATTCAATAAATTTCCTTTTGATGGACAATAATATCCTTTCATACATAAGATTGTTCCAATTAACCACATGAAAGATAACACAAGTATAGAATCCTAGAATAGTTAGGGTTGGAAAGGACATTAAGACCATCCAGTTCCAACCCCCCAGCCACAGACAACATAACACACTGGGACATGGTTGTGATAAAATAAAGCCTTGAGCCTTTATAATATATGCAGAATTCAAAGCATTGGAGCTGCTAGGGGAAGACACTGCCCCATTTAAATCTGTTAGATGCTCCAGGTCCATCCTTTGCTGCAAGTGCTATTTCTGCTGTGTCATTTTTCCGTATCCTTTCAGAGTTATTCACAGAAAGTGAGCACCAGAAGCAATGGCTGTGTTAAATTTAACCCTATGGATACAGGAAGCAAGTTTTAATATTACTTGGCCAACAAAGACAAATTGGAAACTTAAAAATGTTTAACACATGTGAAATCCATAAATTCACATAAAAAAATGACCTCCTGTGAGTATAACCTATTATTACCAAGCCTCACACCAGCCCAAGCCTACTTCCCCATGCAAGGACATCCCCTCAGAACTGCACAGTTTGTACCATGTTTGTTATCTGTCACACATTTTACCTCACTGATTCATCTATTTATCATTCAATACATGAAGGAAGCAAACTGAGAGGAATTATTTCTTTACTTAGCATACTAGATGTCAGCTGAAAAATACCCTTGTCTGTCCATCCATTAGGAGTGTAGGAGTGGGATGCATAATTGATCTGACTTTTCTTTCATACTGTTGAAAATAGAAAATAACCCTGCTGACATCAACAAACTATTCAACTTCTTAGACTTTAATGACAGATACTGATGCAGCTGTCGTATTTCTTGCACACGATGGCCTAAAATGAACCCAGATTTTAACACAAAACAAGAGCCAAGAGCACAGGGTAGCACAGACAGGAGGGCTGGTCGTGCCCGTGCAAACTGAGAGGCACAGTTTTGGCACAGCTCCACCAAAACTGTTGGGTAATTGAGACTCCAGGCCTGCTGCCTGTAAACTGAATCTAACACTCTTGCTTTCTGCTGACAGGTCTGAGAGAAAATACTTCCTTAGGAGTGAGTGATCGTACTCAGCTGAATGTATGGCATTACTCTACTTTCTCACAAATAAATCACCTCCTTCTCCATTTCCTGCCTTGGCAAGTGACCATGGAGAAGATGTGCAAGATGCAGAGCAGAGAAGAGGAAGCTCTGGAAGCTGGTCCACCAACCCTATACCAGCAGCTCCAGTACACAGGGCTGGGCAAATGTGGTGGCAATATAGAGCAGATTTCAGTGTCCAGCATTTTGTTTCCCCCCTTGCTGGTATTCACTGCCTCTCTAGCACAGAGAGAGAGCAGAAAGCCTGTGCCAAAACTAAGCTTGGAAATTAAAGTGATTGCACAGGCATACAATTGGGTTTCAACATCAAACTGCTACCATTACCCCCTCCTTCTTTCCCCTCCCCGCCTGATGCTCACTGTCTTAAAGGGAAGAAATCCATTTAACATCAGCAGATGCTGTTAGTCCCTTCAGAAAACCCTTCTGAGTATCATTCATCTTCAATAAAAGAGCTGTGAGCTTCGAGAACAGGAGGCAATATAAAACCTAAACCAATCGTCGAGGTCTTGTCAACTACTGAGGCTGAAAGGGCAGGACCTTGAATCACATCTACAAAAGCACTAAAACCTCAAGGTTTTTCTTTTCCTAACCTCTTTGACCCTCTTTTTCTCCCTAGTCTCTGCCAGTTTGCCCAGGGATGAAGCTTTCAGCAACAGGATTCTGCATGGGTTTTTTTCATGGTCACTCTCATGTGTTGATATTTTAAATGCAGGTATGTAGGTCAGGACTCCAGTTCTAAGAGATAATTCCTCAGTTTGACTTGTCAGTCAGCAGCTTCAATACAAGAGCTAAGTTATGCTCTTCCACAAAGCAGGCCAGGCACCAAACCAAAGAGACAAGATGCTTCAATGGGCACGCTGAAGCCCCAAGGTTAAGGCAGGAGGGAGCTATGACCTACAGCGACAGATAAGAGGGGCAATAGCACACTGAGTGAGAAAAGTAAAACACCATAACAAATCAGTGGTGGCAAATAAGACTAACTTTTTTTTAAAGCTTTGTGGTTTTGGGGTTTCTTGTTTTTTTCTGAGTCAATGAACAGAGCTCTTCTTTAATAAGTGAATTTTGAGGAGTTACTCAGCTTCTTGTGTTGAATTCTGCATGATCTGCATCCAAACGTAATCCAAAGGTCTGTGTTTGTGATCCAGGAGAAGAAGCTTTCATAAACAGATCATTTTCTATTCGAAGAGGGAGACATCCTAACTATTTCCTTTAAACCTATTTGCCCTCCTGAGTGAAAGGCTTTTCTAGGACTGGGAGAGTAATCAAGGGGTATCCATACTGTGCTTTAATTTCAGCCTTGTCTTTGACCCTGCACACTGTGTAAAAATCTCGGGCAGGCACTGCCACCCTTCCCTAAAGTACAAATGAAAACGACTTCATTTACCTCACATTAAGCAGAGCACAGCAACCTCACATACACCTTAACACCTCAGAATGCTGTGAGGATCTTACTGCAACGAGAAGGCATTTGTGCCCCCATTTACTGCAGTTCAGAAGCACTTATCTAACCTACAAGAACAACTGACACAGATCTAGACAGGTCTCAAGGAGGTGTCCTGTTTTTGGCTGGGATAGTTAATTTTTCCGTCGTAGCTGGTGCAGTGCTGAGAACAATGCTGGTAACAAACCGATGTTTTAGTTGTTGGCTCAGTAGCACTTACCCTGATCAAGGGCTTTTCAGTCTCTCATGTCAGTGAGGAGGGGCATAAGAAGCAAGGAGAGAGTAGAGACAGGACACCTGACCCAAACTAGCCAAAGGGGTATTCCATGCCACAGCACATCATGCCTAGTACATACACTGGGAGGAGCTACCTGGAAGAGATGGATCACTGCTCGGGTTGGGCTGTGTATCAGTCAGGGGATGGTGAGCAATTGCATTGGGCATCACTTGCATTTCGTTGTGTTTCTCTTTCCTTTTTATCTCCCTTTTAGCATTACCATTAGCAGCATTAGTATTATATTACACTTCATCTGAATTATTTAACTGTTCTTATCTCAATCCACGGGCTTTACCCTTTTTTTCCAATTCTCCTCCCCATCCCACTGGGAAGTGGTGGGGAGTGAACAAGTGGCTGTGCAGTACTTAGTTGCCAGCTGGGGTTAAACCATGGCTGGGCTAGTTTGGGGACTGTCGTCTGAGAAGCAATTGTTTAAAGGAAAAGATGAGGATATAGCACCACCATACCAGCCACACAAAATGTATGTCAGCCCACAACAGTATATGTATAGTAACTGCAAGTGCAAAGGAATGTGCTTTTCTCATATGTGTATGCATACACATATATATGCGCTTATATATATATATATATATATGTGTTTTTTGTATATTCACATATATATAGGCTTGAGGCCACACAACAAGCAAAAGGGCCTAGCAATGTTCACACATGAGGAAAAAATCTTATTAGACTTAACTAGAAGTTGCTGGAATGATGGGAAGATTAAAATGAATGGCTCACACATGGTACAGAATGAGAGGCAAGGGTCTTGGTCTTTTACCTGTTACAGCATCTTCATTACTTTGAAATCCCTGCCACTATGAGGAGGCTGTTTTTGCAGTTGCCATGCTCTGCTGTGTGCCAGGGAATGAGCTATATAACTTCCTACACACTGCCCTTTGGCATGCCATGCTAGCAGCCTTACCCTGATTCTTGAAACGTGTCAAGGAAACACACTGCAGCTTCTGGGATGCCCAAATTCATCTGGAACTGCTGACACCCTGATGGTTTCGTTTGCAACCCTCATTTATTTGAGACTATTGTTTTGAAGAAAATAGGCTTCATTCTGGGATGCTTAAAAATTAAGAGCAAGTTAATGTCAGGAAAACAAGGGGGTTAAGCTGGAAGCTGTTACAGAGAAAAAGGCAGAGAAGTACTAAATATGAGGCTATGCTTAACTTCTGCCTGCAACCAAGGCTTAGAGAATGCTGAAAGCATGCTGAAAGCAGCCAGAAGCAGCACCACAGAAGCATCTATGAAGTACAGACTTCCCTATCAGACAAGAGTAAGGCTAAAGGACCTTTTCTCCAGCAACATCAGAGTACCACCAGAATACCAATACATATCAATTAATTTTCAAGCACATTCCCCTTACTTTTTTCCATTATTTCATTTTAGGGGAATATAATACCAATTGTGATGAGCCCCATCTGTGAACATGCAAAAAGAAACACTTTTCAGCCCCATCTAGGGGTTACACAAAGACCTGATGTACTGATTTCTCACGCTACAGGGGAGAGAGAGCTAATCTGGAATTTGCATGGTTTTCCATGTCGCAGACACCACAACTTTCATTGTTGCATTTCTCATAGCTTGATTACAATCTATAAATGTCAGAGAAACCATTATCATTAAGATGCTGTGCTTCCACAGAGACCACACACTAAGAAGTAAACCAACAATACATACCATTAAGTTGGCACATGGCATCTCCATTTTCCAATGCAACTCTGCAAGCTGGGGCCCCCTATTTTAGCACTTATCTGTTAATTTGAATCAGATTAATACATTTTAAAGGTTTGAGGATTAAAGTTGCAACTGATTCAAATAAAATTTAGATATGGGCGAGTGTCATCCCAGATGAGAAAATCCCACTGGAAAACTAAACACACGAGTCCTTAAGCTTCCAATTGCTACACGCAGAATGAACAAGCCGTGGCTGATTTGGAGCTGAAGAATTTTTGCAGCACATCTCAAAAAGCTGGAATTCAATTTTCAAGTTTGAAAAAAAGGAAAAGAAAAAAGGGAAGAGACTAACTTCTTAGTAAAAGAACTTGGGTTTGTTTTTTTTTAATGTAAGGTGACTTAAAACTGGATTTCACCTTAATGTACAAAAAAGAAGTAAGCATTAGCTAAAACTGGTCCTCACCCATGAAAGAAAATCACAGTCAGCGTATGTCCCCACTCCGTATACTCAGAATACAAAACCAACCATAGCATATATCTTAGGGAAAAATTTAAAAGTCCATTACTTCCTCATTTAGAATAGTTGCTAACAGAACCACTAAAAAGCTTCAAAAGCTGTAAAATTTGAACTGCTCAGATATTACGAGAAACCTGGAAAAGCTACCATCATTTAGATGGAGTGCTGGGGAAGAACACAACATGCACTGCCAGTAAAAAACCCAAGCTACTGAAAAAGAGACCTTGCTACAAGAATATAAAGGAAATGAATATAAAAGAAAGGAAAAACTGAAGAAGTAGTTAAGAGGTGTGAACAACTCATATAGCAATTTAAAACAAAACCTCAACAAATATTTCAGGACAATAAAGTGGAATTTTCAAGAACGAGAGGTGTCTAACCAAGAAATAAATACATTCCAAGATATACAGAGCGAATTCATAAATAACACCAGAGAGAAGTTAAAATGTTCAGCAGATATTTGCATTTTATAATGAGAATTATAAAATGAGAACGTAGCTATTCTATATAATATGAAACATCACAAAAAACTTCTAAAAGGCCACATCTGCGAAGATTAAATGTGGACAGGAAACATTGACAGGTCTGGTTAACTCACCCACGCCGGCACAAAGCTTAAAATTGCTTAGCTGAAAGGTTCTTCAGTTCATTAATGTTTATCACTCATTTTTATTATAATAAATCATGGAAAACTGAAGCAAGCCCAAAAGATGGCTGTACTATTAAAGAAAAGAAAATCCTGGTGCTACTGGAAAAGAAAACCCTCTAACATGTGGCTTCAGAAACTTCTATCTCAATCTACTGAAGACTGACTCAAAAAGTGTTGATCTGAGTGCAAAATAACCTGAAAGCTGACAGTTTTATTCCATAGCCATTTCTAACAGGAATATAAACACTGGAATTGCTAATGTTACGGGCTCAAGGACACTCTCAGCATGACCTTTTCTAGATGGCATTTTTCCCTAAACCATATTCCTGACCGCAGCTTCTTAGGCTGGCAGTCTTTGCAATCAACTCCTCCAATGAGGTGGCGGGTCCCATTTGACCTCAGATTTTGTGGAAAGGACCCCTAGTGTCTTCAAAAGCCTCTGACGCTGTTGTGCTGATGGGCACAAGTATGAAGTCATCATACAAACAAACCATCGCCACAGATGAAAGCAGAATTCAGCCCATGGAGATTAAAAGTGTGTTTGCAGATTCTTGTGATGACTCTCAGAACAAATGGGAAATCTGAATATTAATTAAAAGCATAGCTTCACAGCTGAGCCCCTGAACATGGCATTTCAGCTGGAGCTAATGTTTATGAGAAGTTACACTCTCCCCACCTTGGCAAAAGGCTATAAATTTGCAATTAATAATTGTGCTGCTATTCATCTTTGAATGAAGTGGAACATAGTCATTAAACAGAGAAAGCCTTCTACAAGTAGATGCATGTGGATGAATAGAGAATCCTTTCAGGGAATGAAATGGAAAAGTGGCAGGAAATGTTTTTTAAAAGCTCGATATTAAAAGGCACCTATTCCAGTCATGAATAAACACTTGAGGCTCCCCCAAATGAAGTCTCTTGGAGCTAGCTGCTTCTTCCCCACCTTTCTGTCTGCTTTTCAGCTACAGCAGATCAGAACTCACTTTATGATTTCAGTTGTCCCCATCAGCAGCTCAGTCATCAGCTGGTCACGAAGTACAGCCTGTTCCTGTTGCCACTGGTCGAGCCTCAGGGTAGGGAAGTAGGGGCAGTAGCATGTGTAGTCTGGAGCTACAGCACAATAGTCTGTCTGGGATCTTAGACCTTCCTTTACACTGCTTTTGCTCCTGTGAAGAGGCACTGGATGAGCCTCAGTCCAGCGTGAAGGACTATCAGGTAAACGGGCTCAGTTCTCACCACCAAGGTGCACCGTGAGGATCAGTTTCCCAGAGACACTCTACCTACAGTATCACCTTTCTGTGTATTTTCCCATTGTCTGCCACTACTAAAAGCAAAGAGGCATCAGGCCCTTGCCCACAGGTTGCTCTGGAAACCCTTGCAACAGCTAGGGACTCACATCGGTGTCTACCCAAGGACCCAGGTTTGTCAATGCAGGTCTTCCTGACAGCTCTGGTGCAAAGCATCAACCCCAGTTTTTCCTGGTACATTCTTTTTCTCTCTTTTAGAGTAACCCTCCTGAATATCATCTTCATGGAACTTCCTTCAGAGATATAATGGACTAGGAAGAAGGAAGTTTCTACCTTATCTTTGATTCTAACTAAAATCTCCTTGATCCTCAAACCTGCCCAGCGGTTCATGAATTAATTTTACAGGCCCTATTAGAACCAAGTTCCTTTTTCAGTGTGAAGAGGAAGCTATGTTACCTACTTCTAATCCTCACCATTGCATGACATGAGTAAAACACACTGACTTCTTTAAATGAAATATGAGAAATGAAAAGCAGCAAGTGGCCAAGTTGAGCCCATCCAGCCTTTGGTTGGGCTACATATTCAGAACCATGTAAGTAAAGCAAGAACCTAATCAGGTGCCACACTCCTACAGTATTTAACAAGGAGCAACCAAGTGCAAGCGAGTTCATTAAGCTGTGCCATGGGAAGTGAAGTTGAAAGTATCAATCACTTTCTTGAAGATCAAAAAGTAATGGACAACTTCCTGGATTTGATAGGCATTTCTTTTCAAAAGGCAATTTGTTACCTAGGAACGTGTGCTTTTACTGAAGAAAGAATTCCTGCTTTTTAATTACTTCAGCATTAGACATGTTTTGACATCGGTATAATTACTATACTGCCGACCATGGGATCTCCAAGTTCATGGAGCATCAATATCTTCAGTGCTTCAGAGCCTAGAAATTCTTAATTCTCCCTGATAGTAGCAGAAGAAAATCTTTTAACACCATGAGTAAAATGCTTTAGTCATCCCCCTGTGAACATCACAAGTGATCCAAGAAATATCCAATCAGGAAGTTTATAAGGAGCCTACACCAATGCCATTAGGACGTGAAATTTTAGCTGGAGCTAATTTTATTGGGTAATACAAATGAGCCTTTTGCTTGTGATAGGAATGTTTTATTGATTTCACTTCTGAGGCAGCTTGGCAGGATATCGAGAACAATGTGATGTGGCTATAGCATTATTATCTCTTTACAGGATGCCTATCTTTTTGTGTTCATGTTATATCTATGTTGCCTGGGCTGTAACTATTTCTCAACTCCTATGGTAAATTCTATAATAAAAAAGGTAAAGACTAAGATAAGCCTCTACGGTGGATTCATGCAAGTCATCCTTCCCAGACCTATAGAAAGATTACAAGACTTGAACAAACTGATTTTCTACACCTTCATGTAAGGGCTTTTTTCCTCCTGTTTCAAAAATCTTGTCAGCTGAAACAAGTGCATTCTGCTTTTACATCCTCATTCCTTAGCACGCATTCGTAGGCAGTTAATAGTTATTATGCTGCATTGTACAGTTTAGAACTTTAAAAGGATATCTGCATGATGCTAATACAAGAGTAAGGCCATTTTATTTCTCAACTCATTTGCTAAAATAAGATAGAAGATTATTGTGAAAACTGATGGAGATGATCCCTGGCTTAATTGTTATAACCAAATGATCATTGCACACTGATGCATAAAACGCAAGGTGTTTCAAGTCAGAAAGTAAGCAGAGATTTTGCAAGGCCAGAGAAAATCACATTAACTGTGGAGAATCAGTTGATTATTTTCACTGACTGGCCTTTTCATATGACTCAGCTTTCACTTACACACAGCCAGCCACACAATGACCAGGAATTGTTAATTCCTATCCTGACTAGACTCCCTTAGCCAAAGTAGAAAGTGGAAGACAAAGAGAAGTGAAAAAGCAAGTTAGGAACAACAGAGAGCTGGTCAATGAGTCATAAATCAGGTCCCTAAGGAAAAACAGGCAAACACAGCTAGTTTCTACTGTATTCTCCTGACAACTACAAGTAGAGCACCCCAATAGGAGAGGATATAAAGAATGAAATGAATGGTGCCAAGGACTCAAGCTCATACATGTCCTGGTGAGATTTTAAGTTGCTCTAGTTTGCTCCTGTGGGCTAACCACGTACTAGCTGCTGGGAGAGCATCTTACAGTTAAGTTTCAGCTGCCAGGAGTTCAGCTCATGTGCTGTCACACCACTTGGCAAGGGGAAGCAAAGCCTGGTAGACAGGGATGATGAAGCCATTCACCTCAAAGTGAATCTCCTTCAGATCTCCTGAACCACAACGCTAATGTGGATGTTCCCAGTGTTTCTATATACAGAGACACAATGGCAGTGTAGCAGAACAGTGATAATGCTGCACTTGCAGTCATCTATGTGCTACTTTACCATGAATTCTGCAATGACAGTGGCAACAGGATCTGTCCTGCATGCCATACCTTTGCTTCTACTCTGCTAACATGTGAGCGTTATCTTACAGGGAAGGGAGGAGGGGGTCCTCAAGATGCACAGAGATCTCACTTTTCCTTTCAGACTCTCTCTCAAGTGCCTACCAGTAAAGCACACTGGATTTCTGCCGGCACAGTTCAACTGCTGCTCAGGACAGCCAGCTGAGCTCTTGAAGGGAACTGCCACCTGTGTGCAAGTCCCATACTTGAAGGGCACAAGAAGGAAGATTATCCAGCTTCTGCCTTCTACGAAAGTCAGGAGACACATCCCTCCTCTCATCCACAATCTCTCTCCCCTCCCAAGCTTCACAGAACCCAGCCAGCCCAGCGAAACACCCAGCAGGCTTGGTCTTGTAACCTGGGAGGAAGGCAGGAGCATCGCTGTCATGCAATATTTCAATGGCAGTCTCCATTACTAAGGGACAGCCTTCTCCAAACAAGCGTTAGACAACTCAAGAGAACAAAAGGAAAGGACTTTGTTGCCTTTAAGCAGGATGTTCCCCTTCTTACCTAGAAGAGGAACATCTTTTTCCAAGTACCAATTTTGTTCAAGCCAAAGTGTTACAAACTGCCTAATGTAGCTAGTACAGCTGGTTTCCATAGTGCACTCTTCTGCAGAGCATTTAAGTAAGTAGGAGCTAGTTGCAAGAAACAGGGAAATAACATTTGATGCAGAATCATTCAAAACTCACTATTAATTCTCCTTTATGCAGATGCCTTCATCTAAGGAGGAAATGAGAGGAGGGCTTAAAAGCCATTTTATTAGAGATGAGTGCCTTTTTATTTCCACCTTCATCTCTGAGCTATCTCCTTGCTCATAACACACCACAGCCATGGATGGGGACTGCTACCTGTGACCTGGTGCAGCTCCACACAAGTCTCACCTGGCCTTCTCATAGAGTTCAGCTTGTACTGCTCCCCCTGGAAGAGCATACCCTGGATTTACACCTTGATGAACCAACCTCCTCCACCTCTTAAAGAGACTCTGACTTTGGAGCAAAGGAGGTCTGTTTTTAGCTATAGCATCTTTCTTTTGAAATAGAGGCCAAAGAACTCAAGGAACAGCACCCAGGGTGGGCAATGGACCCTGGGTTTTTAAATGATAGCCCATACAGACACAAAATAAAGGTGTAGTACACAGAAAATAGCTATGAAACAATACATATCTTACTTACTAGCTGTACTTCCTGACTCTTGTCAAACAGATGATGATAATATTTTCCATCAGCAATACATCCTCTAAATAGCTACACACATTGACAAATTTCCATGTGAACAACATAAATCCCTTGAAGAGTTACCTGGTTGAAAACAGCAGCTTTATTCATCTCCCTGCAGTAAGCAGGCTCATACTGACTATTGCAACTAATGTCCATTTTTCCATAAATTAAAAGGCACTACCTCACCAATTTACCACTTCAGTTTACAGTTCACTGAACTTGATGCAGATATAAAAGCTGTATCCGATTGAATCATCTCCTGAATTAATGAATTTCACACACACCCTGGCACTGTTTTAGCTTTAAAATCTGGTGCTCAATCCCATATATGAATTCTTTTTACATTAATTTTATTGTTGCATATGATAAAAAAAATAATCTCTGAAGGCTTTTGGACAGGAGAATATTCAGAACTGATTACAGATCTCATTAGGCTGTACAGTAAGCAAGCTGAAGGCTGAAAGCCCTTTTCCCACCTTCCCTTCAAAAATCAGGTGCACTGTGGGGGCATGACAGCACCAGCTCCCTATGCACACGTTTCACAATATTCTTCCCCAGTATCTCTACCCATCAACTGGAGTACCACATCTAGGCATGGGATAATATCTGCCTTCATCTCCGTGCACATTCCCATCCTCTTTGCTTGTAAAGCCAGAAAGGTTATAAACAGTGATAGGGAGTATGTGACACAGACACCTGTGGGGTTAAGACCTCAGATTATTTCACAGGTTGCTGAACAGCTGCCTAAAATATCCTTGCTGTCTCCTAGTGCTTTTTCTCATTCACTCCCCCAGAAATTTACACAGAAGAGATGAGCTTAAGCCAGCAGTCTAGAAGAGATCTGAATCTTAATAAGCAAGAAGCAGCACTGCTTTTCCTTAAGTAGATCAATCTGTGAAGACAAGATTTCTCTCTCTGGTTAGGAAAGCATATGGAGGGAGCCACTACATTGGTTAAGGGCTGAGGGAAAAGGATGCTTTGCAAATAGCACATTTAGGTATCATGATGGCAATGTTGCCAAGGGCAAAGAAATGTTCAGGGAAATCAGTATCTCTGACAGCTGATACTGTCCGTGCTCTTGAAAGCTAAAAGATTCCCTTGCAAGAGGCTGCTTTGCAGTTGTATTGCATCCATCTTCCCCAAAGCTCCTAAGAGCCCCGAAGGATCTCCATGTAGCAACCTGTTCTGTCGTCCCAGATGCGTCACGTTACTCAATATGCAGCATGTCTTTTGGGCTGAGGCTGGAAGGAGTGTGCAAAGAGGCAAGAAAGCCGTGTAAATGGGACAAAAGTGGATGCTGAATCACAGGTTCTTCAGGGGCATGAAGCAATCTGATCTAAGGAAGTCTGCTGCAGAAAGCAGATTTAAAAGGAGAGTCACACACAGATGGGGGAGTGCAAGCAAAGCAGTTCTCTGACTGGAGAGCATCTGGCATACCATTAAGCTACACTTAAATAACTAACAAGCTAAACAAAAGCTCTAAGTAGTGCATGATGTGAGTCTTTCTGAAGGACCTGAAATGTGACAGCTGAAGACAGGTCATAGGGTGTTTAACTACTGGGGATCCAAAGCTGTCAAAACAGATGCTTAACTGCAGCTAGAACCAGAGGAAGGAAAAAGAACAGAGGCTGTTCAAGTAAAATGATGGATATGATGGAAAACTGAGCTTGCTAATGTAAAGCCAGAAATATAACTCATGTATTGCCCCAGCAGGCAGCTCAACCCCTCTCCCTTCACCAGCCACTCACTCATTCCCCAGTGGGATGCGGGAGAGAACGGGGAGGCTAAATGTGAGAAAATTCCTGGGTTGAGATCAAGACAGTTTAACAGGTAAAGCAAAAGCCAAGCTCACAGGCAAAAAGAAGGAATCAATTCCCCACTTGCTATCAGCAGGCGGGGGTTCAGCCATCTGCAGGAAAGCAAGGCTCCGTCACTTGCAACAGTGACTTGGGAAGACAAATGACAGCACTCTGAATGACACACACACATTTCTTTCCTAGCTTTACACACTAAGCATGATGCCATATGGCCTGGAATATCCCTGTGGTCAGTTGGGGTCAGCTGTCCCAGCTGTGGCCCTTCCCAGCCTCTTGTGCACCCCTAGCCCCTCACTGGTGGGGTGAGAGGCAGAAAAGGCCTTGGCTCTGGGCAAGCACTGCTCATCAGGAACTAAAACATCCCTGTGTTATCAGCACTGTTTCCAGCACAAACCCACAACACAGACCCATACCACCTTAAGTCCATCTCAGCCAAACCCAGCAAAGTCTGCAGTCTTTTACACAGAAGAACTGATGTTTATGCTACCTTTTACAAACAGAGGGATGAAACAGCTTTCATGCAGCTCTGGAGTCCTCAGCAATTCTGCATCTCATATCCTGAGGTATGAATCTCCCTGATTCCTTTTGTCATTTGTTACAAAAAAAAAAATAAATCTAACATATTTACTTTTTTCTGGCATCTTCCACATTTACTTTCATTACCTTGTAAAACACTGCCACAAAAGGAGGCGTGACCCTCTTTACGCACCATGAAAGTAGGAGGAATTTGGCTCAGACATGGGACAGCATACTACATGTGGTCGTAAGAAAGCCTGATATCACTACAATTAATGTTCATTATAAGAAGAACAACACAAACAAACCAACCCAACAGAAAATACCACACTCGGATGAAAATACTTTGTGACTAGATCATAGAATCATAGAAGAGTTGGGGTTGGAAAGGACCTTAAGATCATCCAGCTCCAACCCCCCTGCCATGGGCAGGGACACCTCACACTAAACCATCTCACCCAAGGCTTCATCTAACCTGGCCTTGAATGCTGCCAGGGATGGAGCATTCACAGCTTCCCTGGGTAACACATTCCAGTGCCTCACCACCCTACAAGAAAGAATTTCCTCCTTATATCCAATCTAAACTTCCCCTGCTTAAGTTTTAACCCATTACCCCTTGTCCTATCACTACAGTCCCTAATGAAGAGTCCATCCCCAGCATCCCTGTAGGCCCCCTTCAGATACTGGAAACTGCTCTGAGGTCTCCACGCAGCCTTCTCTTCTCCAGGCTGAACAGCCCCAACTTTCCCAGCCTATCTTCATACAGGAGGTGCTCCAGTCCCCTGAGCATCCTCATGGCCCTTCTCTGGACTTGTTCCAACAGTTCCATGTCCTTTTTATGCTGAGGACACCAGACTTGAAACAAAGGGGCAGGTAATGTGTTTTGGGGTATTGCCAAAAAATAAAAGAGTAATTCCCTGTTGCTTACACTATTTTAAATATAACACTATTCTTAATACAGACTTTTGGACAGAAAGAAACTTTGAGTGCAGCCTGTATCTGTATTTCACCCATATTAAGCAAACTAGCTCACAGCTGGCTAAAGACCATCACCTTAAAAGACAGCTTTCTTCATCTGAAGGTGTCCCATCCTTGCTTTTGTTGATTTCCGTTCACTTCCCCAGTAGTTAATAACAGCTAAATAAATCTAATAACAAAACAATGCCTGCCTAATACTTATCTTGAGCTTGTCTTGTTGAGTTTTCTGCTATTAGTTCTTGTGCTTTTCTCTGCTAAATTAAGGAGCTCTTTTGTATCCATTTGTTCTTACCATGGAGCATTTATACACTAATCAAGTGACTTCTTAGTCTGCTCCAGAATAAAGAACAACTTGATCTGCAAGTGTCTCATTATACAGCTTTTTCTCTTCCCCTTGAGTAATTAGTATTGCTTTCTTCCTCAATTTTTAATATCCTTTTAAAAAGTATGGAGTAGAAACAATTTTCAGGTCCTGACTGTTGTACTCCCACAGGAATTTACCTTCATGCTTCCGTATGTTCCTCTTCCCATATGTCCAAGGCGCATGCTAACTTCCCTACCACTGCAGGGACTCTCACAGATGCCTTGCCTGCCAACAGACTCAGCTCCTAGGTCACTCCTAGAGGGCTATTAATGCCAGGGAAAAGTAACAGACTTATACACACACCTATTCCATCAATCTTGGATATCTCTAAGCCGTAGCTCGGGATCCTCCTCCATCTGAGCTAAGGGAATAAACCAAAACCACATTTATGTACACAGCCACTTTTTAACAGAACAGCTCTATCTCTGGATTTGGGAAGCATGCCCAATCCCTAACCTTTTAAGCAGCAATCTCTATTACCTGTCAGCTATCTACTAAGCCTTGTGCAACATGGGCATAAACACCATGTTAATGGTATAGTTGTGCAAACATTTCTCTGGCAGCAAAGCTGGGTCAAAAAGTTCCCCCACTGCTTGGTCCAGCTCCAGCTTTAGCTGCACTGTACCAGCCCAACTGCCTGAGGTGCTGCACTCCCAGTGAAACTGTTGAAGTTACCAGGGTAAAATACACAACAGACAAACCTCTTCCATTGCAGTCTTCTCCTCTCCAGCAAAGAAGAGGGTGGAGAGAGCAGGCAGAACAGAAACAGAAATTTGCAGGAGCTTTTCCAAGTATTAAAATAGAAGAGGGCAGAAAATACTTAACCTGACTTTGCTATCTTGACCAAGAACTAACACTCAGTGCTGTGCATAGAGGAACACATAGCAACAGAAGAAACTATTTGCCTACTTGAGTTGAAGCACAGCCAGAAGCCCTGCTAGAGACAATCTACAAGACAGCACACATTTAAACTATTGCAAAATTACAGTTTAACATTCAGGGCAATCCAATTTGAGATTTGGCTTCTCAGCAAAGAAATAGCTGTAGTTACAGGATGACAGCATGGCTGAATTATTAGGGCAACAACCTGGATCAGCAAATAGCTCCCAACCAGTTCCTGCAGACACCACTGTCTGTGCAGGCACAAGACAACCAGGAATGACCAACAACAAAACCACTGAGTGGGGTGACTTGACTTCACTGCACTAAACCAACTGCACAGGGAGTCACTTTCAGAATTCAAATAGCCTTAACTCAATTGAAAGTAGTGAAAATGAGCTGAATTATGAATCCTTGAATCCAGAATAAATCCCTAGACGGTTTTCATCCTGTTTACAAGATGAAAGGAGTCCTCTACTCTGCTCATTTCATGCAGCCTCATCAAAATTCCCTGCTGCACTGATCAAGTTAAGGTCAAAGATTTGTGACCCCACTGCTCTGCGACTTGCTAGAAATATGCTTAATATTTATCGGAAATTTATTCATGGCCAATTTATTCCAATTTATCCTCATAACAACACTGTCCTTTGGGTTAAATGGTTCTCTTGCTCTGCTCCATGTATTCCAAGCAATATCTTCTTGCAGCCATCATTTTGCTAGATGAATGAGGCAAACTTTTAATTCTTCTTTCAAAAGGAAATTGAGACAATTAGAGTTCAGCTTCCTTGGGCCAGAACCACACACATGGCCTGGGTTCAGCAGGAGCAGTCATTTTTTTCCTTCTTAGTAGCTGGTGCAGTGCTGTGGTTTTGACTTTCAGCCTGGGAACAGCACTGATAACACCGATGGGTTTAGTTGTTGTTAAGTGATGTTTACTCTGACCAAAGACTTTGTGAGTCTCATGCTCTGCCAGGGAGAAGGGGAAGCAGAGGCAGGACACCTGATCCAAACTAGCCAAAGAGGTATTCCATGCCACAGCACGTCATGGCCAGTATAGAAACTGGGAGCAGTTACCTGGAAGGGTTAGATTGCTGCACGGGTCAGGCTGGGTATCAGTTGGTGGGTGGTGAGCAGTATTATTCTCTTTCCTTGTTATTCCCTTATCATTATTATTATTGGTGGCAGCAGCAGTGGTTTGTGTTATACCTTAGTTACTGGACTGTTCTTATCTCAACCCATGGGAGTTACATTCTTTCGATTCTCATCCCCATCCCTATGGGACTGGGGTGGGGAAGGGGGGGAGTGAGACAGAGACTGCGTGGCTCTGCTTTACGGCTGGGCTTAAACCATGACAACACAGTATTTCAAGCATTGTTTCACTGGTGCCCTGGGTGAGGAAATTCATTTTTACAATTAACTTCGATTTACGCATTCAATTTTCACTTTTGTTACCTACACCAAAAAACTTAAAATGTATCAAGACCATTTTTTGAACTCATACCTCAGTATTTTGACACAAACCTGGGAAAATTAAGCCTTGAGCATGTTTTCCCTCCTGCTGCATTCTGGGGCAACTCGGTCTGAATTGGAGACTAATGAAAATCTCTCTATATATAGCTATGTCAGGGTCAAATAATTCATACCACATAGAATCACAGAATAGTTAGGGTTGGAAAGGACCTCAAGGTGATACATTAGAAAAGATAATTTACAAAGAAATAACATGCTGTCTAGTCTCAATAACCTTTTCTAAACATCCTATTTGAGGTTATGGGTAGGATATAAAGGTTGTATCTCTTTTCCAGAAATTGAAAACCTGTCCTAAAAATCATAATGGTTAGGGAATATAATATATATTATTCTAATATATACATTATATATAATAAATATTATTATAATATATATATCTAACTATAGAATACAAGACAGCTTAGCAGTCCTTAAAGTGTACCCAATTTTATTTCTATATTTAATTATTTATTTTCAAGATTTTTACTACACTCTCCAATTCCTGATGCTTTTTCTCATTAAAGTGATAAAACAGATCAACTGGTACTACTTTAAATGTCATTAAGTAGCCCCAGGATGGTGCCTACAGTTATGCAAAGCTTAACAGCTAGAGTGTATTTATTTATCTGCTTTGTTTCCTGACAGCTATGAATGTACCCTGCACCTCCCATCTAACCAACAGTCTTCCAGGCTATTTTCAATGGAACAGGGCTCTATGATTTTGGTGAATGCTTTGTTTTGTTGGGGTTTGTTTGTTTATGTTCTGTTTTGTTGTTGTTTGTTCAATGTAAGACCTCTGGCTTCACATGACATATGGTGGGGTGTGTGTATGTGCTTCTGTGTGCATCTTCAGCTCAGATTACTTGCGAAAAAGCAGGTCCGCCTTAAGAAAGGAAGAGCGCTGTTCTGATTTATGCCACAATGAACTTGGAATGACTAGTGACAAAGTTGTTGGATAAAAAAACCCCAAGTTAGCTGAACATTAATTCCATTCTTATGTGACTGAATGTTCACTTTTTTAAATCAGAGATGCCGAATTCCTGGGCTGCCATTTTAAAACTGGCAGAGAAACTTCAGTTCGTGGCCATAATACTCTACAAATATCGGCTGCATCAAAATATGCGTGTGCAAAACTTACTACCCCATCCCCACACAGGTATTTTTCTCCCTCAAACAGAAGAAATTCAGACAGTTTCTTCCACAAAACAAGCTCTAACAGAGGCAGGACAGGGCTCCTGAAGTCTTTACTACAGTGGAGAATGAACTCCATCACATGTTGCATACATGCAAACAAAATTAAACTCATTCTTTACTGCAAAGTCTTAGTAATTCAATTGTCTGAGGAACTGCTGGGGCCCTTGAGTTATTTGTGGAGCAGGTATCTTCACTCATTTATAAGTCAGTCAAGGGGAAAGAAAAATAAACAGGTATGTCCTTACAAGCTACACTGTGAGGATTTATATTTGCACTCCGTTGTCTTAGCTACAGCTTGTACAGTACACTGGAATAAGACTTGGCAGTTTAATAAATCTTCCTAAAAATTAATATCATGGCTTCATAAAAATTATCTCTTTTTGGTTGCTTCTCCCATCTTCCTGAACCAGATTTGGCCTGCTGGAAAGGCAACAAGAACACTCTTTTATGCTGAGCTATCTGCACAAGGCACAGAAATTCAGCTTTGTGAGCATCCTGAAAAAGTAAAACTACATATTTCATTTTCTTTTTAAATCACAGCATGTCAAAATGAACCACATAGAATAGCAGGGATTCATTTCTTCATGCCTGACAGTAGTCACTAACTTTGTTTCATTTCTATTTGTGCATACCTTGTGTGAAACAGAGGCATAGATAACAGCAGCTCTATTTTTCACAATGGCAAACTTACTTATCTATTTATTAGATGCTCTAAATAGAGCACCTGAACTCCAGAAGTCAATTTATAGCACTGTCCTGGTTTGCACAGCTGGGTCGAAGCTGTAGGGCCCAATTTCATTTGCCCTCCACACATGCAACTCTCTCACAAGTTAATGCAAGCTGTGATACAAGAATTGAGACAAAATACTGGACTAATGCACAGCTTACTATGCTTCAAAGAGTAGCATTTCAGCTAAGGGAACAGAGAAAAACACCTACTCCAAACACAGCAGTCATCTTCCATTTGGTGGACCAGAACTTTCACATCTTTACCCAGAAGGGAATTTTAGCTATCCTTAGTGAAAAGAAAACAGCACAGTTGCAACCCCAAATATCTGTGGTTTCTAGGATGCTTAGAGAATGTAGCCAGCTGTGGGCAAACACTAATACTGTATTTCTTCCCAAAAGTAAGTATACTTGCCATATACAGAGAGATATGTACCTGTATGTATATGTAGGTATGTATATATATATATTTGAAATAAATATTTCTTAGAAAATATAAAAAGGTCCCCCCCTCCCTCTTTTAGCAGGACAAAGATTGTGTAAACTGCTCCCTGCGCCATCAATTGCGGCTGGAGAACAGGAATGCAGCTGACAGCAGTTGCTATTCTTTTGATACACCAGACACATGCCTCGCATTCCCGCGGCAGCTGACGCCACAATTAGTCCTTGTATGGCTGAAAGGGAGTGGGGAAAGAGGGAGTTCTTCTGGAGAACGTTTGGTTGCCATGGATAAGCCTAGTTTCTTCTACAGCAGTACTTTCCTGAAGTCTTTATAATCTAACTCTACTGAAAGTCAAATAATAAGTATGAATGGAATTAAAACTTTCTGAGAGAGGAGCACTTAATGAGTCTCAACCTTGTTTTGTGAAGCTTCATGCCAGTGAAGGGGGGGAGGGGGGAGAAAAAACAACTTTTCTCAGAGCCCAGTTATCTAGTACACAAATGAAACCTACCGGAAACATTCACCTAACAAGTTTTTTTGGCTTCCTTTTTGCCAAATGATTTTTTGAAAATGATTTCTGACCAAGGACAGTGCAGAAGGCTTCAAGCTTTACTAAACGGTTGATTTGGCTTAAACCCATGCACGGCAGCAGAACTTGTGTACAGAAACAATGGATGCTGATTACTAATAGAGCTTGACACTACTGTACTCTTAACATAAAATCATTCCAGTGGTCACAACAATTCCATCTCCAATATCCCAAAACAGTTCAAGGTTCTGTCTGGTCTCCAATAACAAGATTTTTAAATTATGCCCTTAACAAAAGTGCTCTTTAGGCTTTAAATAGGGATATGAATATATGTATTTATAGGCAGATCACAAACTACTTCAAAAGCTCTATGTTAAAGACAGAGATGCATGTAAATTAATGTGGGGGGCTTTAAGTAGCTAAAAGTTGCATGTTAGCACACCTTTGGATATTTCTACTGTGTCATGGTGAATGCACAATTTGTGCCCAGAGGTCAGCATCTTTTCCATTCACCACAGTTGAAACAGCCATTGAGTAGGTTGATGAAGAGCAGCCAAGTCTCTTGTTTCCCCTGCAGGCTACATGATTTTTGCCCCTCTCAGAAGCCAAAAGGGAAGGCAGTGCAATCTATTGGTTTGCCTCCAGCTCAGAGCTCAAGACGCATAAGGGGTTTAGTGATTTGTGTGCATTATGGAACAGCTTCACCATTGATATGTTTTAAATAAAAGTCATGTTCTGTTTCCCTGACTTAACTCATAATTTGATTATCCAACCCCAGATCTCCCAGGGGCTCTGGTAAGACATTCCAAACAAACACTTCACTCCTTTTCCTCTTATGCCTGCGTTTCTCATGCTATCCTATCCAAGACTGACATTTGCTCTGAGAACAATCAGAAAGTACCTTTCTGTCTGAGCAATGAAAAAGTTTCTGCAGAGTCCTTACATTTCCATTGCAAACACAGATGCTGTTATGCTGTGAATAATCACATGCAGCTCTTAAATAACTTGATCCTCTGTTTTTACATTTTGTGTTTTTAGGGCTGGAGGACAAACTGGGACAAAGCTAACATTTATTTCCCCTTCTTCTCATTTGTACCATTCCTACTGACTACAAGAAAGAACCACGTGTGAAAAAACTGCATGCAGGTTATATTACTTCTCATTTGAATGCTTACATGGAACAGGATTGAAATCTTCTAGGCTTTCCTTAAGAGCCTATGTTTCTCTCTAAGCTCAAACACAGAAAAGCACATGAAAAACTAGATTTTGCATTCTATTCTCTTTTCCCTCTCCGTTCAATATTAATATATAAACAGATATTACTATGAAGTTAGCAGAGCTGTAGCTTACACGGGAGCAATTTGCCATCAGACCACAGTTGTGCTGCCCTGACAGCACGCTTCATCACTAACTAGTTTCTTCCAGGGTAGCATTTTCCACCAAGACTTCCTTCTACCTGAGCATCTTAAGTACTTAAGAGGCTTGAAGCCAGTCTGTGCTCTGCTCCTCCCGGTTTTAAACTTGCTTTTCCTTGAAAGAAGGGCAAAAGAGTAAACTGAAGAGGGTTTTCAGAAACACTATATAAGAATGGAGAAAAGTCAGAGCAGAACTGACGTGCCCGGGTCAGCCTTTGCAGTACCCTACTCCAGCAGCAACTCCGTCTGTATAACTGCTGCTGAGAGTGTGCTCCCCAGAGCGAGCAGCAGAAGGGCTGTGAGTTTTACCTGTGGAAAGGAGGTACATTGGGTGAGGAAGCAGCGAGACCTGCCCAAAGGCAGTGGCCAAGCGAAGCCCGCATTCCCTCAGAGAGATCTCACTAGAGGGAGCACACACACCACTGCCTCCCCTTGCTATCGCTGCAATCTGCTCGAGGAGACCAGCTCGAAATTCTCAAGTCTCCTCAACTGCAGAAAGAGAAATGAAAATAATAAATCCTCATGAATAGACATAAAAATCAGTGCGATTTTTCTGGGGAGGGCTTTCCTTTGAAGAAATGTAGCTTTAGCAGCAAGGCAGATTGTTCTGATGGGGAAAATACAATACTAATAAAAACATGAGCTTGCTAATGAATAAATCCCATCTCCCTTTTCAGAAACACAATGGTAGTTTTTCCAGCCCTTCCCATTTTCAACAGTTGCACTGGGATAATAAAATAATCTTGTTACCATATGGTCTGAGCAAAGAAGAGGAACCAGGGAATCTTGACAGAGTGTGAAATGAGGGCTTGTTGGATTTTTTTCTCCCACTTTTCATCATCAGTTTATTTTCCTCATCCTGTGTTGCTGATAGATTCTGGTATAAACAGCTACATAGCCAAATCATTAATACCATCACCAGGGTCTGTTGGGCAGCAGCAGCTCTTCTGGAAATGACTGCTGCAAGCTTAGACTAAAGCCATATAAAGAGGAGGCTGTGCTATGAAACAATTACTCTCTGCTTCACTGGTACCCACCTTTCCAAAGCAGACCAGTGGTGCATCTCCATGCAAATCTTTCAGAGATGTATGCCAATGTGAGATTGATTTGTTTGAAACAAAAAGACCTTGGCCATTTCCCTTACTTTATCAACTAGGATCTGTGCATAACTAGCACACAAATCAGCCAAGCCTGATGCTGATGGTAGCTCTCAGTGGTGTAAAATGACTCTTTGATGGAGAAGATGCACACCAGCTCCTCCAGTCTGCATATTTGCACATCCACCCTCTCCATTTCCTTTGTCCAGCTGCAGATGCTCTGGGTAGGGCCTTTGGTTTGCCTGCTGATTGTCTGCACCTGAAGCAACTGTTGCATCCCCCACACTGCTCCTGGCTTCCTTCCTACATCCTTTTCTTTTGTATTATCCATTTTTGGGGGAGTTGTTCTGGTTTTGTTCTCTCCCCCACCCCTTGCTTTTGCTTTTCACTTAGTTATGCAAAAAGAATGCACAAGTCCTTCTACACCCATCTATAATTCCCTGGTGAAATTGCCCTTGATTCTCACAGTACTCTGCACTCTTCACAGGCCGTTTGCATTTGCTGCCTGTTTCACTTGCACAGCTCATCAGGCACTGCTGCATGAAGGAATTTCTCTTCTAATCCTTATGTGGTGTGTATCCCGCTCCTAATTCAAATCACTCAGGTGGCAGGTGTCCTCGGGAGAAAGGCCAAAGTCACAGTCAGTCACTCTTGCAAGCACATATGAAGGTTTGATGATCATTTCGGAAATGTCAGGAGGTTAATGGCAATGAGCTCTATTTATGTAGGCATGAAAAAAACCATCACACGTAGTGAGTGCGTGTGGGTTGGGAAAGGAAAAGAGAGAAGGAGGAAAGCCTTTGCAAAGGTCTAAAACAAATCCCTTTGTCCTGAAGTGTCACAGAGGAACATCAAGGCAGCCACCACAGCCTGCAAATCCCAGTAACTTGGCAGGATAAACCCAGTGTTACCGAAGAGACAACCTTTAAAAAGATGCTACTTGTAGCCCTCCCTAGCAGAGTGCACTATGCCAGCCCTGTCAGATTGCTGTAGGTCATGAGCAGACCACACTGAGAGTTTATGTCTCTGGATAAAGGGAGTAAGTTGCTTTCTGTGCATCTGGATTAAAGTGATCTTTCCACAGCTGCCATGACATCCTTGCTTGGGGGTGGTAAGTGGGAATCTTTCCCCACTGCTGCTGGGCAGTTCTAGCGGGCTCATGCGACATTCTTTTCCAAACAGATGAAGATAACCAATTTATAAACCAAACAAGCCCTAGTCAGTACAGAAAAGACAGGACTGATGATAGTTTTCTCTATGTGCATTTTCTCACTCTTCCTTTCAGTGGTTCTCTGGCATTTTTAAATTGTCTTTAGTGCCAACCCTTCGTTCCAAATAGATCAATCCAAACTGAGAGTGATGCGAGAATCAATACGGCTTAGGAAGAATTAAACCCATTTCTCTCTTGAGTTTCTTGAAGGCTCTTAAAGTGCCAAATATTTTTCCCATTAACTGTACTGTAGGCAACCTACTAAATAGCTGCAAGATGCTGCTTAATTTTTTAAAGCATTGCTCTGAATTAGTGAAAGATTAATCTTTGAAGAGTATTGGCTGCTAAGGAAACCTGACAAACCATCTACACAGACACACTGCAGGAATCTGTGAGGCATCTTTATTCAGGGAATTCTTGATCTTCCACTTCTTGCACTGGGTACTCCAAGGGCTGAGAAAAGAGAGGCCTTTCTGTGGCAAAGATCTCACTTTTACCATCACAGCAGGGGAAAGAAAACCACCTTCTAAATCATGACAAAAGCAAATCATTAAACAATGAAACAGAAGTGCTCAAGCTTTGCCTGAAATTCTTTGCCTGCTGCTTTAGCACTCGCGCTGTTCTTGTCAGTTTTGATAACTGCAGAAATATTTGTGTCAAGCACATCAGCTACTGAGTTGGCAGCATTGTTTGCTGAGACTCTTTTCTGGTGATTCCCCTTTGAAAGCGTGACAGTTTATTACAAGCCAAGAAGAGAGCATGTGAGACATCAGTATGATTTTGTATTGGAGAAAAATTGGATAAGAAAGCCTAAGATGACACAACAGAATTTAGTCTTCCTGAAAAGATGGACTGAACAGTCATATGGTAGCACTTACAGACTACATCTGAGGAAAGAGTACAGTAGGAAAACCCTTTGTCAGTTAGAATGAACTTTTGAATCAAAGCTAATGGAGAAATTGAACAGAAGAATCTAAAGAAATAAGTGAAGATTTTCATTAAAAAAATAACCAGTAATCAGCCATAATCACAACCTCAAATGGAAAATGGAAGCTTTTCCTTCATCATGCACAACTCATTTCCCAGCAATGAAATAATGTTATACTCTTTGTTAGGATTTTCCAGGCACAACATCAAGCACATCCAGCCTCATCTCTGCAGGCTGTTACAGAGTTCTCCGTTTCTGTAATAAGATGGACCTTACTGAGCAACTTTCACTGCATCAGACTTTTGCACCAAGTCCAATTCAGTCAATGGTGAAACTGCACAAGCCCTTTGAAAGTGTGAATAGTCACAACTCATTTTGTTGTTTCCTCTCCTCATCTGAAGATGCCATTCCAGCATGTGAGGTATTTGACAAACCTTTAATAAACACCATAAGCATCGCTTTGATTGAGAGCAAAGTTTGTTCATGTTGGGAGGGAAATGAGAAGAGAAATACCTTTGGAAGTTATTTTGCTCCCAGTCCATTAGTAAAAGGTCTGTGTAATCTACCACATGAGCACTATTTGGGCCACTGAAATGCCTTTAATTACAGCTCTCGTAATTGGAGTTACTGCCATAGTAAGCAAAAGCTTGATACGGATTGCTTGAAAGAAATAAAGGCCCTATTAAAATTTAATTTATAATAGCAGGTTTTATTCTGTTAAGGCCTTTCTTTTTCAGTGATGTTTTCAGTAAAGGAATGGCTCTTCCTGGGGCTAATAATGCTCTGACAGGTGCAGAGAAGGTACCACTTGGCTAAATTTGGATACAGGCAGCTGTATATTACTGTCCCAGTGTCTCCTTTTGCATTCAAGCTGGTTGGTCTGGCAGTGTTTGGACAGGTTTTGCACAGTGTGTAATGCTTGGCTACGTGCTTTATTAAATTCAGACTAAACTAGCACACTGAAGTCACTTCCACAAAATGCTCCCCTGAGTCAGAGAGGGACACTGCTATCACATCTGTCCGACCAAAGGAATTTCCAACCTCACTCTACAGTTTCTGCCCCTCTGCTGGAGTTTGTTTTGCTGAAAGACATCACCATTAAATTAAAAGAAGCAGAAAGAAAAATCCCTTACCTCAGAAATGCGTTTGGGGCTAGCTAAATGAGAATAGGAAGGAGGGGGGGAATAGAGCTGGTCAGGAAGTCTGTGATAAATAAGACTTCATCAAGGAGAAACTTTCATAGTGAAAGGACTGTATTTCCAATGCCTGTGCATTTTTGTTTACTTAAAAGTATGCATCTCCAACTTTCCAGTCCTAAAGTAAAAACTTTTGATTAAGTTTTCGGTTAAGACATTGACAGCATTAGGCATTGACAGTAAGTGTAAGTGATGGAAATCAGAATGATAGAATAATTAGGGTTGGAAAGGACCTGAAGAGTATTAAAGTTTACTAAAATACAACTATGTGTTGATTAAGCATATCCTTTTCTCCCTTCAAAATACCTACAAACACACAGTCTGGTTAAGAATAAGTTAAACGTTCTAAAGTTTGTCTTCATCTCTGGTCAAATATCCACTCTAAGAGCCTCTATACCTGCCTGTATAATCTAATCTAAAATAGATTAGCCTTTGCTCTGAAGAAGAGTGTTGTAAGGCTAAAGATAATTCAGCTTCTGTGCTATACCTGGGAATATCCCCACCTGCATCACCCATGGACAAGGAATACCTGTCGGCTAAATATTGGCTTGAACCACCTAGTCACCATCAGTATTTAAAACACTGCAATAGACACGGTTTAGAACTACAGAGAAGACAGAAAAACACTGCTTAAAGTGCAAGTATATCTCATCAAATCCAATTACATATTTAATACAACACCTGCTCCCAAAAGGAAGCTCTTGAGAAAATCTATGACAAACGGAGGGATCTAAAAAAAAGGACAAAAATCTACAAGAATAATCGAGCAGAAGGTAAAAAACAAAAAAATAGTTGCCACAATGTTAGTCAGAACCTGTGCATTTCACCTGCTTGAAAATGCAGTTTGGCAAAATGTTTGTCCAAAATGAAACTTTTCTAGATCCCGGAGCAGCAAACAGAAGACATCTCAATCATTTATCTGATTCTAAACTGCCAGCTTGTAGTAGGAGACTGGAGAATCTAGTTGTAAATTGTGCTGAAAACCCAGCATTTTTAGGCAAATAGTGTTTAAAGTGCTCTACCAGAACATACAAAAGCATTAGGACTCTTTCCCCATATCTATCAGTACCGTGTTATGTATGGAAAAACCAGGAGTGCCTAAGCTAATCTGAATGTGCAATATGATTACAATTCTGGCCTACACAAATCCAACAATTCAGTTGTACAAGCACCTGTGCTGAATCCAGTAGCAACCAGCCGAACAGCCTGCAATAAGTTAATTTTACATAGACCTCTTTAAACTGCCTTCCACATCTGGACGCTGCGCTTATAGCGACGTGTTTGCAATGTAATACTTGGTCGCAGATCTTTGTGAATCTGACAAACTGCTGGGGTTTTGTGTACATTAATTTCCCACCTGTGTAATGGTACCAAGTCTGCAAGTTAAAGGATGAAGTGTCCCAGGTACTCTAGCAGAAAAGATGGTGCCAGAAAAACAAAGAGCAAGCAAATCTGAAACCGCTCAAAATAGCTCGCTCTTAGCATTCAGGCAAGGCAGGGAGCCATCAGCCATGCACTAATTTATGCTTTTCTGAGGCTCAGGGAACGAATTTCATGGCTGACAGGTGCCCATTCAGACAGTTTAAGGCTTCTCAGCCACAGCCCCTCCCTGGGGCAATATTTAGTCAAAACACATGAGTGATAGCAGTGACACAGTCACAGAGGGCAGTCAGACATCATCGGGTCACATCAATACCCAGATACCAGAAAAGGGATTTTAGGAAGTGCTAATTTGCTGCTGCAAAAGCAATAATCACAAGAAGAGCTTCCCTGGGAATGTTTTTTGACCTTGACTGTATTATCTGTCTGGTGACAGCAACAGCCACTTTGAAGAATCATAAAACCAGACAACAAATCCTGTCCTAGAAGAAAACTGTATACGAAGGTTGTATAAAGATGAACTGGGTCACAATCAGTCTGGCCATTTTCAGTGTGTCACGTTTTGCAGCACCACTCTTTTCAACCCAGAGGTCTGTACGACTGCTCTTTTCTTGCTTCCATGAACTGCCCCTGGTTTTCCTCCCTGCTGCTGGTGATGCTCACCTTACCTGTCCTGTAAACACTCCTGCGTTTCCCTTCCTCATCCTCCCTCCTCAGCTGTTCCTTGCTGCTGTGACTTTTCTCCACTGATACCCTGAAAAGCAGTCCATGAAGGATGTCAATTGTGTATACTGATACAGGTTTTTTCATGAAATATGAAGACTAATTTGACAGGCACACATTTTCCCCAACAGCCTTACTAAATCACTGCTACCCGCTCCTTTGTCACTTAGCTTTGCCATTTTACTTTGTCACCTCCACTTGCTGCCATCGCATCTGCTCAGGCTCTTCAGAATAAGAGCCTTGTTTTTCTGCAAAGCCAGACACTTATTAAGTGTAAGCTTCTGTAAAATAATGAAGATTTTTCTCAAGTCTCTGGTAATATATTGGTGATTTCAAAGCAGTCCCGAAGGGACAGGCAGAGACATAAATGCCTGGCAGAAATTGGTGCTCTCAGCAAGGAGGTCAGGGACTGAAAAGGCCCTAAAGACTAGCCATTTTGATGCATTTGAGAACAGCCAGCATGAAATCGGTTCCATTCTCTTTTAAAGGATTAAAAAAAAGCACCTAACAGCAGCCAAACTCTGCTTCCCATGGAAGTCAAAAGCTTTGCCATTCACATTAATGCAAACAAGTGGACAAATGCCAAGTGCTTTCCTAAGTTCTGCACCCATGCACCTGGTTTATACTCAACATATGTATGCTGTATCTCAATGACTGCACTTCAGCTAACATTACTACTAGAAACAAAGCTGCAGAAGAGACCAGTATTTTGCACTTATTTTTTTTTGTGTTTATTTATTAGGCATACAGCCTTATAAGCAGTGCAGTATTTCCCAGCGTGAAATAAAATAAGTAAAAACCATACACATAAGAAAACATAAAGGCATCAAAAAAATGAAACAGCTACTGCTGAAATCAGAACACCAACTCTACACATAAAGACATTAGCACTGCAGTAGTGCTACGTAAGCTAATTAAACTCACCTTGCTATTTGTTCTACAGCCCCTCTTCTCTTCTCTGCTATTCCAAGGATGATAGAAATGCTTTTGAGAGGTGTCAGAAGGCACATGTCCAAACCCACTCCGTGCTAGCAAACAAATGGCTGTGAACTTGGTACCTGTATGTGTTGTTGATTTAGAAGGAAAACAAGGTCTTATTAGCCCCAAACATTCTCTATGTTTAACACATCAGTTTCCACATTTTCAGACCAGGCAGGTTTTGCATTAAAGGTAGGCAAAACATGCCCCACGGAAGTAGAAGCAACAGGAGCACTGACTGAAGTGGACAGAGAGGGTGAGTGCTTACTGTGTATATAACCTACCTGTTTCTTTCTTTGCAGTGTTACTTTTACACCCAAGTTGCTCTAAGTTTTGAAGTGAAGCATCGTTCTCAGTGCTTCATATTCAGTAATATATTTTGGGCAACAAAGAAATAAGAGGGCGCTCCCAAGCCAAGTTATTATACCCCCAAACACAGCCCATTTCTGGGCTATTTCTACAAATTCCTGCCTAGTCAATACACCGCTTAAGTGTTACTACTGCATATTGATCTATGGAGAACCAAGGCAAGAGTGTGAGACAGATTTGAGTAGCAGAGATTAAAACAAAGTGAGGGGAGGAAACTCCATCCCAGGTGGTACTGGCATCTTGCAGCCAAATGGGGCTTCCAAGCTGAAAACATCAGCTTTTCCAAGAGCATCCTAAATTGCAGACCACTTTAAAAGGTACCTCAAGCCAGATACCCAAGCATTTTTAGAAAGTGAGCTCTCAGCATGTGAGGGCAGAAGCAGGTGGTTGGTGGGTAGGTGTAAAACCTACCAGCAGGACAGAGGAAGACATTTTCTGACCATATGAAAAACCCTAAACCAGTAAACAAAACATCCCCCTCAAATGTCAGCTATGCAGGACTGATGCAAAGAGTTAACCAATGTACAGGGGGGGAGGATTAAGCCACTTGCCTGACAATGTTACTGCTCATTCATGCTTATCGTATTTGCCATGTATGCTACAACAAGATGTAAGGACATGGCTATTGTTGAGAGGGAGGGATCATGACTCGGTTCCCATCCTCTGGAAGCCCAGGCTGGCTGAGACTGGCTCTGTGGTTTGGACAAATGACCAAGCCTCCAGGGAGCATGTGTAATGACTAAGGGTGAAAAGTTCAGTCTCAAGGAAGACTCATTTAACTTCATCTTGAGACCCTCGCCCACGACCCCCAGGAGGCACTGCGCAAGCGCAAAGGATCTTTTAGCTCATTATAATACTAAGGGGGATAGAACATGAATATGTATAGGCACGTTGTGCAACTGTATGCGTATGTATAACTATATAGAATAAATGTAGAGGGAAACGATGCTGAGGTCCTCATGTCTCTGGAGTAACAATCCCCCATGCGCCTCAGCGCTGAATAAAGCATACCTACTTTACAACTTTAATGAGTTGTGGAGTCTATCCGTGTATCAGGACAGGGCTGGTCTTTTGACTTCCAGCAAGTGCAGTGCAGCACCTAAAAAGGTGCTTTGTGACTATGCTCCCTTTCCTTAGCCTAAGCTTTCATGTAGCTGTGGTGCAACACCAGGTTTTGCCACCTGTGAAGATGCAGACATTGCCCTTTGACAGTAGCTGCTGGGAGAACATGACCTACTCTCAACTAATCACTTCTAACAGGGTGAAAATGACCTGTTATGTAAAAGCTTTCCCCAGATTTATGCCTCAGTTTACCCAGAAGTACAAACATGATTGCCAGAAGAAATCTAAAAACTAGCTCAAGCTCCTAAGCGACACCAGCTTAAACCTTTACCCACTCAGCAAGTCACTGCAGGAAGTCTACAGAGGCCTTTGGTGACGGCTCAGTAAGATGTTTCAACTGTAACCTCTTAAACTTCTAAGTACTCTTGTTAGACTGCTACATAAACTTGCCAACTGGTCTTAGGACACCAGTGAAGATATGCTGCCAGGAACTGACTACAGCATCAAGGGCAAGGTTCAAGTGAAAAGGGCTTGCTATAAAACATCAGCCCAGCCTCACCCAGAAACAGGTGAAAATCACACTGAGCTTTCTGCTGCTTAATCAGCTCGGTTTTTAACACATCAGGCATGGCTTTGTGAACAGCGAAAGACCCAAGCAAGGCGTGTGGCTGAGTCGCAGTGGTTTTCTTTGGCTTTGTTGCCTGGTGAAGCAACTGCTGATGCAGAAGCAGGTTGCTCATCTTCTCCCCCAGTGACAGTGTGCCACAGTGATACCCTCCTCCCTGGCAGAGCTGGCAGGATCTGCTAAGCAGCATGGCACAGCTCCAGGCGCTGTTAGCCCTGCAGGTGAGCTGCTCCCCATCCCTTCCTATCCCTCCCTATCCGTTGCTGCTGGCTGACCTTCATACCCTGCTCCTCCTTTCTGTGTTAGCCAATCTGGCCAGCTATTTCTCTCATCTCTTTTTCCTCTTGCCTTTTTTTCCTTTCAGGAATATCTATTAAAACTAACAAAATCATTTGCAAAATAAATATGTTTTAGGATTGCCCAGTGCTCGATATAAACTCTCTCTCCTCCTCCTAATTAGATGTCCAGAAACCTTCTCATCTTACTTGACCCCCCTCTCCCAAGTGCAGCCCTCAGTCTCCAGGCTTACAGAAAACACTGCTTTCAAATGAGCTTATTTACATGATTTTTAAACTAGCCAAAAGAAAGAAATCCTGCCTTGAACCACAGCTCCACTGAGATTAATAGGTCCCTGGGCCCATTAATGGGTTCATTTTTAGACCTTCCTGATCTTTCCACCCCTTTTGTCCTGGCCTTCTCACTGCTTAATTACAACTCCATACAGGTCAGTCTCATTGCTTAGAATATCATTAATTTTCATTGTAAAAGACTGGGTTTAACTCCCAGAAGTATCTGTGGGCAGTCAGAAGAACCACCGACCATGAGAGTGTGAAAGTTATACTGGCTGCGGAATACAGCACACATCACAGCCTACAGCCACGTGTGGCCCTGCACGGGAAGAAAAATGGGAGCAAAGGGACAATGGCCATGGCCATGTAATTGCCTGAAGTGTAATGGGGCATAGAGTTAAAAGGCAGTTTGGTTTTTGTTTGTTTCCCTCTTCATTATAAAGTCCCTTAAATGCTTAAAAGTCTTAAGACAGACTGGTATCCAAGGGAAACACGTTGGTGAAGGGAAGACAAAGACATGTCTAGCTAAAACCAGAATGCTTTCCTTCAGATCCCTGAAAACAGTTCCAAGTCTGCTGGGGAGTAAGTAGCAGAGGAGGGTTTTGTAGCTCTCCTTACAACTTAAGTAGAAGTAGTGAAGCAAAACTCCAAAATAAATTAAAAAGAAATAAAAAGGTACTTAATTTTAGGACCTGTTAATTCCTGATTTATCCAGAGGTGATCAGGCATTTTCTGAGAGGTTAAGAATTATTAAGCTGCTCACCACTTATAAAAACTAACAACCCCTTCCTTGTTTTTCCCATTTCCCCCAAACTAGGAGCCTACAAATAATTCAGTTTTGATGGCTGGGATTGCCCTGGTACAGTATTCAAAACTCATAGTAGACTCGGATAAAGAGACATCACACAAAATGTACACACAGGCTTCCAAACTTGGGCAGTACTGGTCAATGAAACTGAATACAGACTAATTGTATTTATTGATAACCCTTGCATGTTTCATTATCATTACTGATAACCCTTACTGCATGTTTCAATGCTCCCAAGTGCTAAGAGAACATAAACCTAGCATCTTAAATTATTACCTTTTTAGTGGAGACAGAGCCTCACAGTCTGCTTCTGGGGTGCACTTTCATAATCAGCTAGAGAATTTCTCTTCTTCGGAATTAAAAAATCTGAAGTTTAATAACCTGGCTAGCCTAAAATAGAAAAAAAAAATAGAAAAAGTATTAACTATGTATTAAAAACTCTCCAAAGTTTTCAAAAACAGTGACTTCTTATTAAAACACATTTCCCAACATTTATACTCATCTTAGTCAGACACAAAAGGCTTGGGACAGATACATTTTCCTGTACTCTTCCTTTTTTTCACTCTCTGAATGCTGAGGGGCCAGACCATGAGCAGGTTTTTACCCTCACCCTGCAATAGCATTGCTGTTTTAAGGTGATACTGCTCCTCACTCATGCTGCTTTCTACCACTCCATCAACAGAACTGGCCTAAGAAGACTCAAAAGCACTCCTCAGTCACCCCAGCACAGAGCCCTGCTCCTCACCTCACACCAGGTGTTCGGTGCTGAGCTGTTAAGCTTTGGCCACAGACCCTGCTGGGGTACACCAGGTACCACCATGCACCTGCAGAAACCCACCTTTCCCACCACTGCACATGCTTTGGCAGCATGCAGATTCCCTAGGCTCCAGAGGAGATCAAAACCTGTCCGCTGGTGCTCACAGTGAAATCGGTCCATTTGCCAGCTGGCTGTCAGTGACCTCTGCATGTCACCTTCAGGGTTTTAATTAGCTGTTCGCTATAAAGGCACAATTCCAATCCCAAGTGGCACATATTTTGTCTAGGATCTAATGCGCCAAGTATTCCAGTAAAGTCAAGTTCCTCCCTTGAAACCTGGAGATTCCATTCTTGACCTCAGAATGACTGAATTTCACAGGGAATATCAAAAGGATAACGAAACAACCTGCCACCATGAGTTAAAAAATAAAAACATTATGAGAAAGGCAAGCCTTTTTCCACATTTCTCCAATCTAGTTGCAACCCTTAACACATTTACCTTTATTGTGCTTACTGTGTATTTGAGCTGCAAAGCATACACAGCTCTTCTTGATTTTTTTATCCATATGCCATTTGTGCTGAAAAGCTAGGCAGTTTGTGATTTTTTGCTTCTCACAGATATCAGATTCCCACTTGTTTTGAGTGGCAAAATTCCCATTTGTTTCCATCATTTGGGCTGTATTAGAAAAGAATCACGGTAATGCCAGGTGGATTTTACTTGGTATACACCTTTCAGTCCTAAACTTAGTGGTTTTGTCTTAGGGTTTAAGCTGCACTCAGATTTTCTATTCCACAGATGTCACAATTTCATAAGTCATTGTAAAGGGGCATTTGCCTTTTGTATTTCAGAAACCTACACGGAATTGCTTGGTTAGCTAAACTTTTCTCAGTCTGCTGATTTAGGAAGATGCAGATGCCAAGGAACACGTGAATCAGTCTCAGATTGCTCCATACAGCATTACACTGGGACCCCTGAATAGTGTGTTAGTTTGGGTGTGCTTCAAGACAACAGAAGGACCAGCATTATGGCTTACCCTGCTACACTGCAACACCACAGTTCTGCTAATGTGAACTTCTCTTTGATGGCAGATGAGCTGCCTAAAGCATAGCTTTTCATCAACACTAACTAAATTTGAGGCAGTCCATTGTCTGTATACCACAAGTTTGATATTTAGAGCTGTTGAGGACATCAAAGTCATGTTGACATTAAAGGTGAATCTACTCCTAACAGCATGGTACTACACAACAGTAAAACAACAAGAGAGCTCTTTTTCTAAGTGCCTCAAATTTGGTACCCAAGATAAATGGCAACTGGTGACTCCATATAGTGCCCTAGCTATATATGTCCATGGAACAGGAATGACTGCCCCCACAGCATGAGACTGTGGCTTCAGGAGAGAGGGTGAAGGGAGCACTTGGGCATTTGCATGGAAAGCCATGCAGCAGAGAGAACACTTAATTGTTTTCTTGACCTTAATAACAAGCAACAACATAGTGCAAATAGCAGAGAAGTTACGTGTACTGTGGACTCTATGCCAGGTCTGTCAGAACAACAGGACATTTTGGCATGATCTATTAAAGCCCAGACAGCTTTTAAGGTGAGGTGGAAAGTTCAGCCTCCACAGAAAGCAATTGTTCTTTGTCACCAGGGAGCTCAGAGGGAAAAACTGTTACTCTTACCTGAAAATGTGAGCTGAACTAGAACCATACCACCAGAAAGGCTGTTTGCACAGTTCTGCTTTTACAGTTACTGTCTTGTGATATTTGGATGAGAGGGTATTAATGTGCCATGCTGTACAGGAGCCCTCTCCAATTTATCCACTTGACTTCTCACATCTTTGCTTCCCATCTGAACTCCTGTAACATTCTTAACCAAAGGTCACAGGAGACGCTGATAGACAGGCAAACCTTATATATGGCAAGGCAAGGTTATCAACCCGATAAATTCAAGCCCTCTCTAGCACTTCAGATTCCCTCAGAAGAGAGTCTGGAATTGGGGCTGGTCTTAGTTGTTTTCAAACAAATTCTTATATCTACTTATATTCACATCCCTATATATATATATATATACGCACACATAAATTTACATATAAATTCATAAATCTGTATTTACACACAGATAAGTATCTACACATCTTAATTCAGTAGATTCTAAGAAGACCACAGCTACTTACCCATTTATTTTTTCAAGTAACTAAAAAAGCTAGCATTGAAAAGGGAAAAAATAAAATTAATGCTTCCCATTTCCAATCCAAATGAAAAAAGAAGAAAAAAAAAAATCAAAAAACCCCTCCCTTTTACATTGCAAAACTGAACAATTCATTTTCAAAACAAAAAACTTTTCAAGCGTGTTTGGAAATGTCCATGGGAAAGACCTCATATTTCATTCCGCCCTAGCTTTTGCTGTCTTGCTCAATATGACAAAAGTCACCAGCAAAAGAACAGGCATAAAATGTTCTCTCTTGGAGGACAAATCCTCTAGCATCATCGCTGTGAGCCATCTGCCATGCATTTTTAAGCATCTTGCCCCTAACATCAGTATTAAGCTGCTGCAGGAAAGATCTTGCAGGAAGCACTCAGCATCCCAGGCTTTTATCAGCAGATTGGACCACTTTTGGAAAATACAATATTAACAGCCCCATGCTGGGGTGAATCTAGTGACAATGGCTATGCATTTTGAAAGAGGGTCATCAGCGGGTGTGGGGTATTTTATAATGGTGCTGACTGGGGCCTTCAATTATGTTTAGCGTGCGAATACATTACATTTACTACCTGAGGGTTTAAAAAGAAGTTTAGCCTTAAGGGAAATATTTAACTGATAGAGAAAATGAGGCACAGAAAAGGACAAAGAATCCCTCCTGCTTGTCTGCCTGGTTCTGGTAGACCTGCAGGGAGAGAATAAGGCACACAGGACTACTTCCTTCATGTCCATGTAGTGAATGGGTCCGTACATAACCTTCCCTTCAGCCTCCACTACACTGTTCCTCTGAAAGAGTCACGTGTTGCTCCCAAAAGCTGAGGTTAACAGCATTACTAATATAAAGGGATCGGCCTAGTAAAAAAGTAAAAAACCTCTACACACTACAAAAACCTCTCACAAATGATAAAACAGAACTCTCTCCAGCTAAAATAGATAAATAATGGGAAAAACAAGCCATTTCAGACCAAAATTCTTACAATGCCGTGCCATCAAGAAAAGTAATAAAAAGCTGAAGAATATGCAGTAGCCTTTCAAGTCTTTTTCACACCCAGCTCCCCTGCTGCAGCCATTCTCATTAAAGGTGAGCTTTTTTGTAGGCTGGGTTTTTTTAAGGCATTTCTGGTATATTTATTCCAGAGGAGAATATTTTTCTGTGCAGCAGTCCCTTTTTTGCCTCTGTGTCCTCTGTTGCTTACGCGATGCTTCATTTTCCCCTCATATTTGCTCCCCCCCCCTTTGTTTTTGGGTTTATTCTGGTTTGAGTTATGAAAATAAAACTGATAAATCCTGTTCAGTGTTGTTACGAAAATGTTTCTTAAGTGTTAACCCTATTGGAGCTGAAGGGCTCTTTTCAGACCTATGGGGTGAATTTCTTCCAATCTGACCTGTCTTGTACGTGTCCTTTCAGTAACATGATATTAGAGCAGAAAAGACATCAAGACTCACTGTGGGATGTGGAAAAGATAAGCTTACAAAGTGAGTTTCTTTCAATTGCCTTTGATTATGTGTGATTTGGGGACACTTCTTCCTTCACAGGATTATCGAGTGTCGCAAAGGTTCTCATGTCATACGCATGCATATATATAGATGCGTAACATGCAGCTGTATTGAGACTCACATAAAGCGTATTATAAAGCTGTGACATACTAACAGCTGAGTTTCTGAGTTCACTTGAACCCCGTCAAAGAAAAATACTTTCATAAGCACATGCAAAGGTTCATAGAGAGATGTTTCATCCTGGGAAGTTATCTGAGACACAAGCAGTTTATTCCCTTTCCCTTCTTTTCCACACTGGCCCCCATTTCCAGGAAAAATGGTTTTACTCAGAGTGATAACCTGCCCATGCTGCATCCTGTCCTATTGGTAAATACTCTGCCTTTGAGCATGAAGGAGTTCTCACACTAGTCTGGCTCTAGTATATCTAGATTATAGAGTGTATATATAGAGTATAATCTAGATTATATATAGTATATCCAGTATATCTGTTTTCTAAGGTAGCTGCCACTGCTTTGAGAGGGTGTTCTTTGTCAATTTAAAACTTGCTTACTCTTAAAATCACATGCTCAGAAGTTTGAATGATGTAGGCTCTTTCTGCTCCTGTTCAATCTTGTAATCAAAATCTCCATCTTCCATACAATACAAGAAATATAAATGCCGAAAAAGCGTAATTCTTTAAATAGGCTGAGAGCACAACATTTATTAGGTCAATGTGACGACATAGCAGCTGATTTATGGCTGCCCTGGGGAAATAATTTGTCTGGAGACACATCTTAACCTTCCAGCACCACACTATTCATCCCCAATTTACCCAAGCTTTCTGCAACCACTAGTTTTCACCCCAAGACAACAGTAACCTGGTTGACATTTCTTTCTTCCAGCCTAGAGCACAGGTACAAGCACTCTGGCAAACCTATTTCCTTGGGTTAGAAATAAGGGAATCAGTCAAAGACCAACAATGTTATTAGTTCCCGCCCCTCTAACAATGAAGAAGGTATATTAGTGGCTAAAGGACAGACAAACTTGATAAAACGTTTTTCTTTCAGTGAAGTTTCCAGTACCTGACTACCTGAATTGGGAATTCGTGTCTGAAAAAGCATTGCTGAGTTTCTCATATGCTCCCACTTATTGCTGCTGCTGGTGGGTGACCAAGCTAATATGGTTAAAGAAACCTGTTTTCAGCCTGCAGAACTCTGTCTTCAGCAAGACACAAAGCATGACCTCACAGCAGCCTTTCAATATGTGAAGGGGGCCTACAAGGATGCTGCAGAGGGACTATTCATCAGGGACCGCAGCAGTAGGACAGGGGGTAATGGGTTTAAACTTTAACAGTGGAAGTTCAGGTTAGATATAAGGAAGTTCTTTAATGTGAGGGTGGTGAGGCACTGGTTGCCCAAAAGAGTGGTAAATGCTCCATCCCTGGCAGTGTTCAAAGCCAAGCTGGACAGAGCCTTGGGCAGCATGGTCTAGGGTGAGGCACCCCTGCCCATGGCAGGGGGATTGGAACTAGATCACCTTAAGGTCCTTTCCAACCCAAACCATTCTATGATTCTATGACACCAACACTGGCCTATATTCAGTAACTGATGTGAAATTTGCAGTTCAGGTTACTGCTTCTTGTCATGGACAAGTTCACTGGGTGATAAGGGAAAGAAGCAGAAGAAAGGGAAAGGAGGGAAAGAAATGAAATACTTAATTTTGTCACAAGCTTACTCTTGCTCTAGTGAACAGCAAAATGTCCAAGTGTTTCCATTACCTGTGACTAGCTTTCAGAGTAAAATCCACCATGACATTTTCAATGTGCAAAGGTCATCACTGGTTGACTCACACAGGCAAGTCACAACGAGCTGGCTTCTGTTACTTAAGACTGGTGACGTGCTTTGCAAGAAAGAATATGAAGATCTAAGCATAAACGTAATTCTAGTTCTCCAGATGAAATGAGATTTACTGTGTGAAGGAGAGAGAATACCTTCCTGCACCCTAAGTTCCCTCCTGATCTACTTAATACTGATTCAAAAACTGTAAATACTTGTATCCTTTGCTTTTGAATGGAGAGATCTCGACTGTCATTCAAAATCTCATTAAGCAGCCATTAGACATCTCCATTGTAAGGAACAAGTAATGCCATCAAGCAAATCTGATAACTTGTCAAAGAAAAAGCATACGAGACATGCAAGAACAGCATCCTCTGTGATAGAACGTGACTCATTATGTAACTCTTCTCCTCTGACACACAAGGGCCTTTGTACTCTCAAAGGGAAAGGGCAACGGGGCAGAGGGAAATACCTGAAGAAATAAACCAGACAAAAGAGACAAGACATGGTAACATGAGCATATCTGTATTAATGTACATGCTTTTTGATCAGCTAGTAGTAAGCTCTGAAATCCAAAGGAAGCAGCTGACAGTGCTGATGAGCAGATAAATAATACCTGCTATCACAAAATGTTGCATTGCAGAAGAGGATGGCAACCTGTTTCTTGCAACCAGTTAACTGTGGGAGGTGGAAAAGCAATCTAAAAAGAAAAATAATATGGAGTAATCATTTCCACACCCAACCAAAACCTCATGTCAGGTGCTCCGGTAATGAATACTACAGTGATTTGATTTCCAGTGTAAATTACTGTTTATATATCCAAATAAAAAAGTCCAAGCTTTCGTATTTGCTAATAACTTTCGCATGTGTCTTTCTGTGTGCATGTGTATACAGATGCATGAGTGCATTAATACATGAATACCCCAAATACACATAAAACTGGAGTAGGAAAAACCCTCCTCCAGACAGCTGATAGGATGCACAAATAAAAGCGTGAGCTTCTTGCAACCTACAAGATAGCAGAGTAGAATCCAGAGGAGATGAAAGAAGTTACAGATAAGGAAACTGGTATGCTATACATACCACTTGTGTGACACAAAGCCCATGTGTCCATGGTTGAGACCAATATAAGTGTTTCAAGATTTCAATATGTAAAACAGCTCAGACAAAGCCTCTGTACACAGTGGTTGGGGCAGATAGTGGAGCTGAGCCACCTACAGCATTGCTCTGTTCTAGACTGAGCTAGTACAGCTGTATTCCCAGGGTGGGAAAAGCCTTAAGACCTTTGCAACTCTCCAATTAGATTTTTAGTGACTTAACTGATTTCACTGTTGCAGGCAAACAGGAGTGAGCTTCTCGTGCAGTTTTCATTCTTGGTGTTCTCTAAGTAACTCATTGGGCTTTTTCTGAAGGAGATGAAAAACCCTCTTGGAATGTACCTTAAAAAAAACCTGATTAACTTCTCTTCTATTCCATTGTAGTAAACAGCTCTGATGCTCAGAGAAGGCTGCAACCTCCCTAAGTGTATCTCACCTCACCCAATAACCAGCTTTTACCGTACAGCTGAGGAGATTTAACAGCAACCTTTCCTTGAGATGAGTTGTCTTACTTTTCATGCAAAGCCTTATACTAAGCAGAAGACTATTTAATTCCTTTTCAGTAGGGTTAATTTTCTGCTGCTTCAGCTCCTTGAACCATCTTCCCAGCCATCACTGCTGCCAGCAGAAGGGGAGAAACAGGAGTGTCTGCTGGAGATTGGAATAAGTTTGTTTCTTCAGAAGAGCCCCTTGAGCTCAGCAGCACCGTGAAGTGCACCATCACATTCCTCTTGGGCTCACCAGAGCCGATATAGGTGCATACAGCCATCCATCCAAGCACAACAACTATGTCCAGCATAGCTGGTTTTGCCTTCAAGGTGGCAATGCTGTACTGCAGAGCGAAACCTCTGCTATTTCAGTAAAGGAACTGCATCACTGTGCCTCACAGGAAGGTAGGTCTCCTTCTTCCCACGTGACATAAGTGCCAGAGAAAAGCTAATCTCCAAGTTCCACAATTCATCCAAAAAATGAAACTGAAATGAACACAGAGACAATGGATTAAAAACTGTATGATTTCTTCCTGTAATGAACTGCCACATTGCATGCACCACATTGCATGTATCTGGAATGCAAGACATGATAATGATTATTATTATTTTTAATTGAGTAATAGCAACTGCTTATGACTTGAAGGCCAGTGCTTTGCTGTTTTGGTTTTGTAGCTAGGCACCTAAATAAGAAGAGACCTTAGAAATACAACTATGGCAAGGATGGGTATACGATTTCAGATTGTACTGCCAATATGTACATTTCACCCACATTTGCAATGAAACAGTTAACAGGATTGTAGGGCCCTGGTCTAGTCTGAGCCTTTGTTTTATCGTGCTTATCTGAGCTACATAATTTTGTCCTTTATACTAGAACCCCCGAAATGTGTTTCCTGCTGCACACTGTAACCTCACGCTGTCAAGGTATTAATAAAGGTGTTGAGTGCTTTAACCCTGCGTGACCAAATCCAATTTTCTGCCCCGTAAAGAATGTTCCTCTGAAAAGATGCAAGGAAATTTAATGTTATTTAGCCTGAGGCTGAGAAGCAACAAGAGAATTAGCATGCATGTCACTGTGTTCAAATCCCTATAAACGTTGACAATTGTATTTGCAAGTATAATTCCAGACTGTCCAGGGAGATGACAGACAGGCAGGTGCAGGCTAGCCTAAGAGGAAAGCTGCTCCAAGGCAGCACATGTAACACCAACAGAATGAATCTCCCCTCTTCCCTGGAAAGATTATAAGGGCGTGCTTTAATGACTGGCTTGACATGACCCTGAGTATATTAAGGAAGAGAGACAGCAGAAGGCAAGCAAAGTATTAGCTTGAGCATCTTCTCCAAGTCTTGTGTTTGCCAAGGCAGCAATAGCATCGTTGTCCCCTGTGGAAAACTGGGGAGCTGAACACTCACAGCACAAAGCAATGAAAGAAGTGCTTTTACCATAAAAATTCAGGGAAAACACTGATGGCACTGGAATTCACTAGCAAGGAACAGCTTTTGTAGCTGGCTGAATGCAGGAGAAGGCTTGACAGAGGCCATTTTGGCAGAAAAACTAGATGTTATGCTCAGTGTATTCTGAACAAGTACTTGGCACACAAAATTAACTCAGTTGAATGTATTCAAGAAGCAACAAGCTGTGAAATGTGTGTTTAGATTAGCAGACTAGCAATAGCAGCCTCAGTCAAAGAAAGGACCACCTAGTTTTTCTCGGGGGTGTTTCTCCTGTTCGGAGGTCTTAGCTAGTTTGTCACAGGCAGTTTATACACAGTTCATGGAGTCTGTTTTCCTGTAATGTGCCCATTAATAATGGCAGGGCTGATTTTCCAGTGAAACGTTTGTGTTATTCAGAAATTAACGACCTTGATGAACCTCAGTAAAAATTATCACTGCAAAACCTGGTACGTTTCTGCTTGGTCATCTCTCTAGCATCGGTTTTTACCCCTGAGAGAGTCAATGCTATGATTTAACCACCACTGTGGTTAAAAGGTGTCTCTGCTGTCCCTAGCACATAGTCTCTGCAGATGTGGAAGCCAGGTATATGCAATGCTTTACACACTGACTTTTTGCAGTGAAACATACCTCTAAGGAAGAGACAGTTACAGTTCCCATTAGGTTTCTCCAGCAATCTGATTTGTTTGGCTAATGGAACAAATTGTACCTGAGATCAAATATTCACTTCAGGTTATAGCTTACAATAAAGCTGAATGTAGCCATATACTGCTATGAGACTCTAGGAGCTCACACCCATACAATACACAGGCTGTACAACTGTAATATGGGGATGCTGCATGGACCTTTTTTTAGCATGGAAATACACAGTGCGATGGCAACTTGATTCATGAGATTGAACAGACACAGGGAGGGATCTCTGACCAATATATTCATAGCTTGAGTTTGAGAAAATTATGGTATTAAAACAATACATAAAGCACATGTCTTTCCCATTTAATAGTATCCTTTTTCTTTAAATGATGTAGTTCTGCAAATAGTTTCTTGTTGTTTATGTGAGAGGTAAATCTTCTTCTTCAAACATTTCCCTCAAATTCTCCAGTGCTATCATTAGATACATCTCTTCTAGAGCTATCCCTAAATGATTAGGTAGACTACAAGAACTAGCTACAACCTCCACTTTAGGAGTATATTTTATTAAATATAAAATGCAATACAAACCTGCACAAGCTTAAACCATGCAGTGGCTTGTTTTGTAATTTTACTGTCTCCTCACAGTGTTTTCCATCACTTGTTTTTACTCAATAGTATAACTGATTTAAGGTATCTCTGCTCTTCCCCTAAACTTTGGAAATACCAGCATAAACTCTGATATTTAAAACCCCCCAAACAAACCATCACTGTGAGTCATCACATTTGTTCACAAGCTTTTTGGGTCTTTCCTGGGCACTTATTCAAGTCCTGAGACTTACCTGTGTGGCCACTTGCCTTAAAGACATTCCACAACTTCTCCCTTCACTATGTGGCCCTGACACCTGACTTCAAGAAAAATAACCTGCTATTTAAAAACGTGTGATACAATCACGGGCTAGCAATGATTGATTAAACACAAGCCTGAATTCTAAGGCATTTCAAGTGACAGGCACCTATATTTAACACTGAGACACTTACTCAGCAGTGCTTAGTAATATGAATCTGAGGTCTGGATCAGGTTGCCATTCTTTCATATGCCCAAACTTAATACCCAAATTCTCTTTGGCTTCCTCTGATAGAACCACAGCTTTTTAGGATGTAAATTAAGTCTATTATGAACATACTGAGCTGCCCTAACACTAAATGCTTAGCACAGATTATTCTGTCCTGGAACAGTATAGGATGTTTACACATTTGACTCAATTTCCGTTTATTTAGGTGGCTGATTACTACAAGTGGATCCATATGACAGCCAACACGATGAAGCAAAACAGGCACCAGCAATAATCAGTGCTGTTTGCAGATTTGCAATGACAAAATGAAAGAATTCAGGCAATAGTCACCATCTTATCACTTAAAATGCAAAATATCAAGTACAAAAGCAGATCACAAACCCCACAAAATATTCAGGACACTGCTTCTTCCAAGGAATCCACTGGCCCCCACTATTACTGTCGTGCCATTTCATGAAATAGGGTTACTTAGCACTCACGGCAGGTTAAGTGAGAACAGAAAACGCAAAAGCAGTCCACTAACAAAAAACCCGTTCACTCCATGAAGCTGAAGTTCAGTTCCTTGACTTGAAATAGCTTAAGCACAGTATTGAATCGAAAAGTAAAACCAGACTTGACTACCTTAAACAGCAGATGCCTTACTGAAAACTGCCATGCTGAAGTCCTACATAATCTCAGCCAATGGCCAAACTCACCCCTAGTGCAATCCCTTTGACTTCAATAGAGCTGTGCTGGCAGCCACCTCAGCTGTACTTGGCCCTTTGCCATTATTTATGCAAGGCTGTGCTGTGTGTCTTCTCTTGATAAATGCCAGCACTGTAGAGCTCTCAGAAATAAAGAAACGTTCTTCAGCCATCACAACAAGGCAAGAAATGCAGACCCACAAACTGCAGCACAGCAGATAAACAAGACTTTACAGCTGTGCTATAGACAAGAGCTTAGCAGAAGCCTTTTCTTGTATTTTAAAGAAAAATGTAAATATCATAAATAGCACGAGCTTCTTTTGAGCAAACTGACTACAGTTCCAACCTTTCATCTTTGCTTCGAGTCACAATTGCTCAATTAGAAATAGAAATGAGGGGAGACAGATACTGACTGGCTTCATACGTAAAGCCCCTGGCCCTGAGTTCAGCAGACTTCCGGGGGTGTAGGAGTTGCAAATATACTGTTATAGCTTTAAACTCTGAAATAGTTACCAAAGCTGCACTAGGTATGGAGTAAAGCAAAAGCTTCAAAGCTAAGAGAAACACCACTGGCACTTTACATTCAGGTAACATGCTCGTCCATTACAGCCACTAAGGGCTTTAGAAAACCTTTAAATACAAACGTGAAGGCTCTAACCTCCTGTTTTACTGAATTGGTGTAAATGATCTCCATACACATGAAAGGCAGTAGAAGGCACAAAACAGCACCTATAAGGCAGGATGTGGCATGTGTCTCTCAGAAGGTGAGGAGCTTGTAAGGAACACTGCATTGGCACACAGACCAGCTGAAGGGTAATAAATGGAAATTCCTCTATTAGCACCCTAAAGCCACAGTTTTCTATTTCCTATATGTTGGAGCTATTTTAAACAAGTCATTCTGGTGTGGGTATATATGTGTGCATGTATACATATGTCTGTATATGATAAATTTACCTTCTTCCCTATTTATTTGAGCAATAATAACTCACAAAAACTAGATGTCAGCTGGAGTCAATGAATGCATACCTACATGTCATCTTTTGTCTGCTTAAAGACAATGGTTAGCCTTGTACATTTGCATACCCAATGAACCTCTCATGCCTTCCTGACATTGTGATAAATGAAAATATGCAAAAGCATGGCTTTAAAAAATAAAATAACAATAAAAGTAAGTAGCTGCCTACTCCGTATTGCTTAATACCACATAGATCAGTAGTCTGCTAAAAAAACACTTGTCACACTAAGTGAAGACACAGATTCTATGAGAATATATGAAGACACATTTCAAACAAGGAACAAGAAAGGCTTGAAGCAAATACTTACTGAAATCTGATGCCACTAAATAGATATATGAGAAAATATCTCCTTATCTGAAAGAACAATTTTCACAGGAAGGCAGAAGAGTTTGTGATGGAAAAGACCTTTGGAGGTTAGTCTGTACTGTAGTACTGTCTGTTACTGTACTGTACTACTGCCCTACTCAGAGCAGGACCTACTTTGAAGATCTCAGACCCAACTTCTGAACTAAATCAGGCTGCTCAGGGCCTTACCCAGTCAAGCCTGAAGTATTTCTAGTGGTACAGATTCCACAGCCTCCGGGAGCAACCCGTTCCCATTCTTTATGAGCATTTATTTTCCCCAGTTATAAATAGGAATTTCCTGCATTGCAGCTTCTATCTGCTTCCTCATCCTGTCCCCATGGCCCTCTGAAGAGAACCTGGCTCGTTCTCTCCTACAGCGTCCCAGCAAACAGAAAGAGAAGCTCCCTGCCTTCAGCTTTCCCTTCTGCAGGCTGAACAAGGCCAGGTCTTGCAGCATCTCCTTGTACACCCTCCACTCCAGCCCTGATCAGCATGGCAGCCCACTGCTGGACTCTGCCCAGTACCTCAACCTTACTCTGGTACTGGGGAGCCCCAGTCTGAGCACAGCACTCTACATACAGTCTCACAGAGGGGAAGAACTGCCTCTCTCAGCATTATACCAAGTGACCAGCCTCAAGCTTGACTTCAAGGTGCTAGTGGTCCTGCCAACTTAACTTAATCAATCCAAAACATATTTTGAAGTGCTTAAAGCCTCCAAATAGGGTTTGCTAAGGAATTTCAAAGTAGTATTTATGTAAGAAAGAATGACAACTTGCGCTTTTTTATTCTGCCCTAAAGATTTACTTAGCTAAATTATCAAAATTTGAACTTTATCTGACAGAGCGTTCCCACAGAGGGATGTCAGAGACCTTTTAGCAAGAACGTATTTATTATCACCATGTACTTACATCACTACCAGATGGGAGATTTAGGCAGAGAATAAAAAACTTAATTCCATCATCTGACTTGACAACTGAATTGCTTCTTATTTAAAAAGAATAAACGATAAGATGGTATATATAGCTAAAGAGCAAGGCAGTATTTGTGTTTTCCTTCAACTGAAGCACAAGTCCCTTTCTCCTTCTTGATTTCTGTATTGCTCTTTCACCAGATCATCCACCTAAAACATGATTATTTATCATGCCTTAACACGATCATGCTATAAGCACAACACAATCACCTCACTTTGTTGATGTTCTATGGGGTGTTAAAGGGGGTGGCAAGAGAACCCAATGCTGCTATTGCACTGTGAATATTTCTTTTTCTATGTGGTGCTCTCCTTAAAATCTCTAGGTAGACAAGGTGGTGTTAAATTACAGATGGTGTCAGCAGAAACGTAACAGGGCCCAATAGTATTTAGCATCAGAACACCAAAAGTGGAGGACAGGTCAAAAAAATCCATCTCCCATCCCACAAACCTACTGAAAGCAGCTCTTCCAAAGTAAGTATTAGCCTAGGAATTGGGCTTTAGGAACTCTGAGCTTGCAGCAGACAGGCTAAGTAGCTTTGCTCTTTCTTCCAGGATCTCGCATCTGACATCTGAATAGCACCACTCTCTTCCAATAGCTTCTGCTCTAACAATATGCAGCTATTGTTAAAAGGTATTTGTTTATTTTACATCATTTTTAATAAGCTCCTGGAGCACTGGCTTGTTGAGACTATTTCAGACAGGTTTGCTGTTCCTATTACATTAAACACGTGTACATAATCCTTTATCTTCTGCAGACAAGGATGCACATCTGCATTCTTACAAGCTTTCTTTCCAGGGGCAATCAAGGTGTTCATATCTGAACTATGTCAGATACGCTGCCTTAGCAAGCGAGCTGCTCCTCTGGCTGATTAATGCCATCCATCGAGAGTAACATAATACTCTATAATCAAACTCAATTTTCTACTATATGAGTTTCTGGACAGACTAGCAAACTAGTGTTTTACCTTCCCAGTGATTCTGAGAGAAGTAAATATACCTTATATTCTTTGTCCAAATATAGGTTTTATTTTTGATGACTATATTAACGGTGTGTAGCTTAAAAACATGGGACTTTTTAAACTTAACTTTTTTGGGGTTTTGACTTCAACAAGGGAAGCTCAGATTAAATACAAGGAAAAAGTTCTTCACTGTGAAGGCAGTGAGGCAATGGAACAGGTTGCCCAAAGAAGTGGGAAATGCTCCATCCCTGGCAGTGCTCAAGGCCAGGTTGGACAGAGCCTTGGGCAACATGGTCTAGTGTAAGGTGTCCCTGCCCATGGCAGGGGGGTTAAGGAACTAGATGACCTTAAGGGCCTTTCCAACCCTAATGATTCTATGACATATATGAGCTTTCTGGTCTCCTGCTATTGCAAACAAGGGTTTGCATACACTCCTGCTCACATTAGGAAAAAATTCTTCACAGAGAGGATAATCATGCAGTGTTAAAAAACCATGTAGATGAGGTCCTAAGTGATACAGTTTAGTGGTGGTCTTGGTAGTCCTGGGGTAATGGTTGGACTTGATGATCTTAAAGATATTTTCCAACCTAGTTGATTCTATTATTCTAAATATATACAATTTCATTTTACATAGATTTGCTTTTTAAAGTCCTTCATTACCACTGAAAGGCATACCTGAAGTTTATCTCGCCTTCTGGAATCCAGCTCAAATGCGCTCGGAGGCACTGACAAAATCTGTATCTTGTACATAGTTCTTTCACTTAGCTCTTTGGTCTTATTCTTCTCACTCCTTTTCTTCACTTTCCTCCTAGAGCAAATGATACAAATACAGGAAATTCAGTGTCCTGAGAAAGAGAGAGACTCCTCCCAAATCATACCTCCCCTCTCTTCTGGTTTTTTGGTTCATCTTCCATGATGCAGAAGACCAGGACTGTCACAAATGTAATCTTTTCCATAGCAAGGCAGAAACATATTAAAGACTGCCTAAAGAAAGTCTTTTGGAAGTATTTTGCCTGATGCATGCAGCTTTTCCATGGGCACAGCTTAACTGTAACTGTCTTCTGTATGTGCTGTAACTACAGTCAGATTATAAACCCCAGTTCTGGTGAGAGGAGGAAGTCTATGCTCAGAAGTATGTAAAACTGAGGAACTGCTGCATCTAGTGGGGGCTTAGGAGAGTTTGTTAGCACCTAGGTTGATGCTTGTTGAGAAAAATGAATCGATGTAACAGGAGAGTAAGTTGTAACACAAAATGGCTTTTACACGCTCAGGTTTTTAAACTTCATAGCAATGGGGGTAGCAGTTCAACACTGCTGCAAGTTCCAAACAACCACCAAATATTGTTACCTCCTGACAGATGCTGGTCCAGTGGGCTGAGTAAGGTAAATTGGTCTCAGCCCAGTTCTCACCTGAAAAGTTTTCTTCATGAGAAGCTTCATACTATAAATTTGCACTAAACAGTGATTGTAGAAGAGACAAAGATTGAGTAGGCATTTGGTGCCACATCTTCCCTGCCTATAGGCAATCCCTCTTAGTCATGGTTGAGATGGTTTTGCTGAGAAGTAAAGACAGGGGTGTTTATCTTCCCCTCCCTATACCCAGCTGTCATCTGGAGAGGAGCAAATAGAGATGAAGCGCTTTCCAGACAGAAGTTAGTCAGGTGAATTCATTTTGCTTCAAGTTCTTTTTATATGCTTATATCTCTGGCTACGTTTAGAGAGAGATACACACATTTTTCAATATATAAGGCTGTTATTGAAGGAGTCATGTGAAAATTCTACCATTTACATGCAAGACAGCCTAACAGACAGGGGCACACGGGGAGAGGAGGGAAGGTTTTAAGTATATCAACACAAAACAGAATTGTAGAGAGATCATTTACCTTTCCATAAGCACTAGACCACAAGGATTGGCTTCCCAGCCTTTCAACGCTCTTGAAGTCTTATTTTGTGCATGAATTACACCTTATCTGCATACTCATTTCCAAGTCTAAGCTTTTCACGTCTTAGCCTCCCAAGGTGTTTTAAAATACTGATGAAATTAATATTTCATTGTCTAAGCTTTTTACTTATTTGTTTGCTCAGCATTTTGTACTTTATACTTCTTCGCACACACATACACACAATTAAAATGCATGGGAAGGGATGAAAGAACTGTAAAGGTTATTTGTTTGGGGCTCCTAGTATTACCCACAATATTTCAATTTAAATTTATACAGAAACTCTAACTTCTCCAAATTTCCTGGTTTATTTTCCAAATAATAAATGTATTCCTTATCCAGAGGAAAACCAAAATGTACAAAAACCTGATTATTTTTAACCTTTTACTCCTTCTTCTGTGAATTTTCTATTCCTTTTTTTACTGGCACTACCTACACAGAAAATCCCAAAGATTGCATAAACCTTCAGCTTCGTAGTAACTGATTTGAAGCATTCAGGATCCAAGTACAGGAGATGAGGAAGCAATGGGTAGTTAACAGTAGGAGTACAAGGTTAGGACAAGAAAGCATTTGAAAAAGCAAACAAGGTGCATAGAAGCTCTAGCGACAAAGCTGAGGCAGAAATGCAGTCTGCATATTGAAAGAGATGAAAATGAAATAACAAATCTGTAGCATGAGAAGAGCTGTAAAAGAAAGAAGATTAGTCCAAAACTAGGCTGAAATACAAAAAGCACAATAAGTAGTGTGTTTAACCAGAAGTGTCTTTTGACAGAAGTAGGAGTTACAGAAGAAAGAATAGGAAATAAGATTATATCATGGTAACTGACGATAGGAGAAAAGAATGACCTAGGACCTAAAAAAACCTGCCAACTGTAATTAATGTGGTGACAAGGCTGCTGCTCAAACGTGATCGTCTCATTTTTGGTTTGTAAAAGAATGCCAGTATCAATGATAAAAGTTACATGCACAATGAGTGGCAAAATTACACACAAACTTCAAGGTGAACTTTTTGAATTAACAGGGCATGTAAGGAGCTGCAGCAAGTTGATGTGCCAAGCTTATTAGCATTCAACAAACCCTGCATGAGCAACATTCCCTTTTGTACGGGGAATTCAAACTTTTACAGCTCCTAGGATGATTCTATTCAAAGTGCTGGGTTGCTGCTTTGTTTTATTATTTTTAATAGATAAGAGAGATTGAAAAGTAAAGGACTCTCAATCTAAACAAAAGCTATCTAACAGGCTCCTTGCTAAGACCTGCATGGTGTTATTTATGAAGCCTGTTCATAGAAAGTTAGAAGACAAAAATGTTCAACCTGCAAGACATTCTTAACTCCCTGTCAGACCACAGATGAATGCATTTGCTAGGGAAACGTATGCTGGTCAGTATGAATAAAGCATCCTGCATATGTAAGAATGGATATCTTCTATGTAACAAGTGCCAGCTATTAATTCAGGAAGCACAATTTGCCTCCTTTGGCACAAAATAAAAATCAATTATTTTCATTACTTTTTTTTTTTTTGTTAAAAATTGGATTACCTTATCTGTTTCCAGAATCCCTATTTTCTTTCCTTACAAATACATGCTGACAAGAATGTGATAAAGCACTGAAAAGATGCAAAACAATCATTTCAAGTGCTGTTGTATCAGTGAATGATACAACAATTCCCAAGTTATCAGATATGAAACTGATCCTAGTCCTGTTCCTGCTATATATATCAGGGATTTTACAGAACATAGGTGTAACCCATAATGTATTTACTGAAAAAGAGAGGGGCAAAAGAGAGAGGTCACACACTCCTTTTACTGCAACAGTCTGGTCTGAGCAGTGGCCACACAAAATAACTACTGGTTTACTAACTTCTATTATCAATGCTCTGAGCATACTAAGTGATGTCGAGAATTGATCTTTAGGACATTTCTGCGTTCTGAAGAGGACTTGCTTTGCCTGACGAGTCTTTAGAGATAGGGTATTTATAAGCACAGCCAAAAGGCTCTGGAGCAGATCTGGGCAGGGCTGATTTTGGTTGTGGTTTGATTTTTGCACTTACCCACACATATGATGACCTAATACTTGTTCTGAATCAAACCTGTGGGTTACACTGCTTGAAAACTATTGGTTTAAAGAAGTGTAGGCTGTGGATTCCGTATTATCTTTGGATAACCCGAGAAGACTACTGCCTGACAGAAATATCTATGTCACTATTTAAGCATATTAAATTTGATTTAAGTGGTATACCTGGGTCTTTAATTCCTGCTTCAATTCATTACATCCAATCACAGCATGTAATAATCTATCATGCCAATTATACATCTTTTTATTTCTCATTTCTCTGCAATTCATCATTTTTATTTGATTTCAGGTATAAAATGAAAAGTACCAACCAACAAAATTACTTAGGACCATAACGACCTAGTACAATGAAGCTATTCATCACTACCAAATCTTACTCTATATAGATCATACAAATAGTTTCAATTAACAGCTTTACACAAGTACAGCTGTAAAACATACATTAAATGCTGTGCCTGATCCTGAGGACTGCTGAGTTTGAATTAATAACAGTTGGAAGTCTTTTATGCCACTCAGTCCAGATCAAGAAGCAGGACTGATTCAGTCAAATCAGACCCATTTAGGAAAGTCTTGAGCCCAAAAGTCTTTATGCATTAAATGTCTCACAGTTTAGCAGAAATACACTGAATAACTGTGGCTCCTAAACTAGAAATGCCAGTTAGGGCATGCAAGGAGATGAGAGGAAGCACTGAAGAAGAAGAGGAAGCTGACACCAATCATTTGATACTCTTTCATGATACCATTTCCTTACTTGCATAACTATTTGCAATTTACATCTGCTAATATTAACGGAAGAAGGACAGCCATAAGCAAAAGACCACTTTAAATACAGAATTACCTACTGAAAAGCACAGAAACCGCTCCCCTTAGTATTATTTAGAACAGACTCATTTACATGTATCCGTTTTGTAAATTTTGGCAACAATTTGGTTTCTTAAACTGTGCCTGTTACCAGATTCCCACATAGATTCCTCATTAGCAGCACAGATAAAGGATTTATTATCTTCTGCTGAGATGTGCATACAGTTAACATACAGAAGCCCCAAAAAGGAGATATCAAAGCCAAGCGTGACAGGCAACATCATACATACGTACTGCATTGTTTCCATTTCCAAAATACCTATTAAATAATTGAACACTACACCACTTAAAATGAGGTGTCATTCCTAGAGGTATGCCAGCGAAATTGTCTCTACATTCATTGGCTGAAGCAACCAAATACAACCATCACTCCACGAATAGGTGTTACTTGACAACAAAATCTCTTTTGCAATAGCATTCTCATAAGTGGTTACAGAACACTAAATAAGTAGCTATAGCAAACACTTCCTTTTTTGCTTCTCTTGGATGAATTACTTAATATTACGCTAAGGCATTAGCAAAGAGCCAATTTTCATTGCAGTTACTAACACCCCCCCCAACTTTTCTATAAAGATATTGAACACCGTCTGTATAAACACTCAATTTGCATTAAACACCATAAAGCACTACAAAGCCCACCAGCACATCAGCTGCACAAAATATTTCTGTATCAGTACATAGCAGTGTGCTTAGTAACCAATGAATTAAGATTTTGCACCTTTATTTTCTGCCATTTTCCACATCTACTGAAAGACACCAGACAAAACAAGGCATATTGGACTGTCAGCATTTAATATGATGGCCACGATTTACACTGTGCTTGATTTAACATATTGTATTATACTTTTGTGTAAGCTGTTCTGTTGCTTTCTAGTGATATAAATGAACACAGTCTTCGTGCAAGCACTGTGCTGCATGAAGATTAGGTTTCATATGCACATTTAACTTAAACTTAGACAGGATTTTTTACAGACAAAAAAGGAAAAGAACAAGCCTCTTCTCACAAAGTTTTAGCAGTGACCTATCAGCTCCAGTAAAACTGTGACCATGATTTCAGAGACCACGGGTAAATTTGGAGGGACAGAGAGGAGGAGAAAGGAGAGGGGTTCAAATGAGCAGCTGATGGTTAGGGTAACCAGCTGACCAAGTTTTTACACCTCCAGGTATTTGTGTAATTCAAGGGTACAACTCATACCTCCCACCATGGTTTAAGCCCAGCTGGTAGCTCAGAACTCAGGACACCCTTAACTGTAAAGCAATCCCCTAATCTAGGCTATACTCCACTTTATTGAAGGAAAACCAAAAGCAAACCAAAAGCAACCACCCCATCCCCTAGATCCTTCCCTCCCCCAAACCCCAACCAACCAACCAGAAAAATCAAGAGCTACCTACTGCATCCCATTACAAAGGGTACCCAGGTAAAGAAATCTCATCATGCATAAACATAATGTTGATTCTCATCTTCTGACCACCTAATATTATGATCACGGTATCACAATATTTGGGTTTGAAGGGACCTTACAGATCATCTAGTTTCAACCTCTCTGCCATGGGTAAGAGACAGCTCCCATTAGACTATGTTGCCCAAGGCTCTCTCCAACCTGGCCTTGAACACTGCCAGGGATGGAGCATTTACCACTTCTTTGGGCAACCTGTTCCAGTGCCTCATCACCCTCACTGAATAGTTTTCTTCCTAATGTATAATCTTAAGTCTCCCCTCTTGCAGTTTAAAGCCATTATCCCTTGTCCTTTCACCACATGCACTTATAAAAAAAAATCTCTCTCCATATTACCTATCAGCACTTTTAGGTACTGGAAAGTTGCTATAAGGCCTCCCCTGAGCCTCCTCTTGTCCAGGCTGAACAGCCTCAACTCTTCCAGCCTGTCTTTATAGGAGAGGTGCTTCAGCCCTCTGATCATCTTCATGGACCTCCTCTGGAGTCAGCTCCAAGAGGTTCATGCCCCTCCTGCATTGGGGTCCCCAGAGCTGAAACAGTACTCCAGGCAGGGTCTCACAAGACTGGAGTAAAGGGAAGCATCGCCTTCCTCAACCTGATGAACCATTTCTAAAATATGCATATCAACGGAAATCAATGATGTTCTGAAGGTTGCACTCATGTACTCTGTAGAAGGTAAACCTATTCTATTGACATGCACACTGTGCTAGAAAGGCAGCTTGATGGCGTCCTTTTATTTGTAATGTGCCCATTCCCATTACTTGGATTGAAATGAGCAGTTTAGCTTTTTGTCTGCATGACCCTTAGGTCAGCATATCACAGTTTGCAAAGCACAATGCACTTGCCAGAGCTTGTAATATCAATGTCTCACGCATCAGCATTTCACTGCAGTCATCTCTCATCAACATTGTTTTTCCTTCTGTGTTCTCACCCAAAGTTGCTTTGGCTTTATGCATGTGCTTACATCACAGACTCCACAATGGAAATCTACTGTGGTACACGCTCAAAAGAAAATAAGTAACCGATGGATGCAGGTTTTATGGATTTTGATCAAACAAATGGGAGAAAAAACCCTCAAAACAGTCATCAAATTAAACAGAAGAATCATTAAAGAAATCCACAACTTGATTATTCCACAGGCAAAATCAGGACAAGCACACCGCCACGATACTCTTTTGGTTTTGGTCAAACAGGCTCATCTCTGGAGTTTACCAGCAGGAAGTTTACATTAAGACCAATTACAACAAACAACTTGCAGATGTTATAAAAGCCTGTGTGATAGTTCTAGATTGCAGTTTGTATGGTGGGATACACTCTGTCTTTCTGAGACCTCTACAGCTATAAGGAGAAGTGTTTGAGTGTCTTAGCTGACCGCATGACACCAGAATTGGGCACCAGAGTGCCAGTATAAGTTTATTGGGTGACTGATGTTAATTGTCAGGAAACACAGGAAAGCAAAATGCACCTTTCAGTCTTTCCACTCTCAGATAAGACAGGCTTAAGCTCTGCGCCTGAACTTGAGGGAGTAAAAGTTAATTACAGAATTAAATGTTTTCCGTAGTATAGATCCCATCATAAAGAAGAAAATATATAACCAAGATTTCGTTTGAGTGTGACACCACACCTGCAGCAGCAACTTTGCTGTATCTTTAAAAGATATTCTGTACCAGTAACTGTCTTGTAAGAAAAAGCTCTTATTTTCTGATCCTTCTTTTCCTATGCGAGTCTTTAGAAACAACAAACCTGCTTGACACAAAGAAAACATTATTAATGAATGGAGGAAGAGGACAAGAGAGCTGCTGAATGGCCGGAAGCTCAACATCCCAGTTTATGAAGAGTGGATTTGCTCTGTATTTAACTTGAGCTCGTAACTATTGCCTACATATAATAACAAGCAAACAAGCTCACCTCCTATACTGATAACCTCAGAAGCAGGCTAGCATGACTACATGAACCCATTTAGAAATCCATTTTACTCTGGTGCTAGCTATAAATACACACAGTAAATTTTTATCTGAGGTCAAATATCACTGTGAGTTTGTGTAGCTGTTGATCTGGTTAAAACATTACAAGCCCCCACAAAAACATATTGCTAGCCCACCACCCAACTACACATTCAATGAAAATCAATACTAAACGCAGGTGTTAGTTTTCAGGGGAGAGTATTAGCATTATTGCTGACCTGTCATTGATCTAAGAGTGTCATACTGAAACAGTGTTCATATAAAATAAATTCATATAACTTTCATTTTCTTTATAAAGCATACTGGGTAATCACACCTGGAGTTGAAATGATTTGTGTATTTTTTGAGCAGGTACAAAAAAGATACGGGTAGTGTTTCTTTCTTAACGCTATTAGGGTACCCTAATTTAAAAGGCACTATATGAAGCTTTTAGCAAACTTATTTAACCCTTTATATACAAAAAGGCTCACTAAATTCACTGGGCAACAAGAGTGAACAAAAGCAACTGTTTGCATTAACCATGCATTTTGCTATAACAATGTTGCCTTTTTCCAGATTATTTTAGAATTAAAGTTGCTTATGGTATTCTCCTATTTAAGAAGAAACAAATCCAAGTAATGATGACTTGCCTGTGAACATCACCCTACAGCAACCCCTGAGATTCAAATACCCCTGAAACTCTATGCATGTGTGATGCATAGATATGTGTGATTTATGAATTTGAGGGTTAGTGATTTCAAAAAGTAAATGCTCTTAACAGTCCTCTGATTATAACCCCCTTATCTGTGCTGGTGAATGTTTGAATATAATACAGGTTAAATTTAGTTATTAGAAAATCCTTCACAAAACAAAGGATGCGCATCCAATTATTTGTAAACTAAGGAAAACATATTGCAGATCTGCAGCACTTGAGAGCACTGCCAAATAATATAAAGTACAGGAAATAACTCTAAGCTGGTAAAGTTGCAAACCCTAACTTCTATTCTACCAGGATTTGAAACACAAAGGAATTATACACCTTCATCCCCTAAAGGTCAGTTTGCATTTCATCTCTTTCATCCAATTTGTTCTGGATTTACAAGATGCCTGACTACACTCAGCACCTTTGCTGTGTATTAATCTTACTAAGGCAAGAGCAATCACAACTGATGTTTCTGGAAGCTGACTGAGATCTATAGACAACAGGAGCCAAATCCCCATTCTTTCAGAGTACATCTCAACCTCTCAAAGGCACCGTAGACCTCACTTTTGTCTGAAGCATTAAGCAAAGATTAATGTGAGAGGCAGGATGTTAGAGCTGATGGAGTAGTAGTGCTAGCTAATAAATAAAATCATCATTAAGAAACGAAAGGCAAACAGAAGTGGTGCAAACAGAAGCGGTAAAAACAGAAAGCTTAAGACATTTAAATAGGTGCATGTTAAATTATTACACTAATCCAAACTTTTCAACCTGTTTCACAATGTAAAATGTGAGATATCTGGGCAGAGTTAAGAGGCTTTCTTTTTTTAATCCCTAAAAAGTATTTGTGCTATTTCTAATGAATGACCTTCCCTTTCGTCAAGAAAACTTCCAATAAAAAGAATAGACTGCTGGGGGTTTTCTTTGAGGGAGAAAGAACAGGATTTGAATAGATGATGATCACGTTTTGAAGTGATGGTGCTGGAAAGCTGTATTTGAGGAACTGAAAATCTGGTGAAAAGATGATGTGTTTCTATAAACCAAAGCCTGATATACAGAAGCTGCATTGTTCTCCAAGATGGTAGAACTATCCAGTGGCATGGCAACTGAGATGCAGAGGGGTGTTTTGTTTTATTTCTGTGGGGTTTTGTGTGCTTTGGATTTGTGAGGGATTTTGTTGTTGTTGTTTTTTTGTTTTTATTGGGTCTTGGGTTTGTTGTTTTTGTTGTTTGGTTGGGGTTTCTTTTAATTGTTCCATTTTGCTTTGGATTTTAACAGCAGGCGGGAAGTGCTTGCTTATGCATCTTAGTAATGGAAAAAACTTCTATGAAGACAGATGCACAGTATGTTTTAAGAAACTGACTATTCAATTTTTAAGAGGATTTTTATCCTTTTGTCAAACGCACAGATGTTTGCACTGTCTTGTTCATGCCCACCCTGAATGCTTTCTTAGTTCATTAACTGTGATAGTAAAAATGACAGAGGAAAGATTGCTGCTCTGCAGTTACCCACCTGCTTTGATCCATCAGAGAATAGTCAGGGTTGGAAAGGACCTTAACATCATCCAGTTCCAGTCCCCCTGCCATGGGCAGGGACACCTCACACTAAACCGTATCACCCAAGGCTCTGTCCAACCTGGCCTTGAACACTGCCAGGGATGGAGCATTCACAACCTCCCTGGGCAACCCATTCCAGTGCCTCACCAACCTAACAGGAAAGAAATTCCTCCTTATATCCAATCTAAACTTCCCCTGTTTAAGTTTTAACCCATTACCCCTTGTCCTGTCACTACAGTAAGACAAAAGAATGAAAAAAATGGGCATGCAACTTGACTTGAGAACGCACAATTTGTGATAAACTGCAAATAACTACAGAGACACTCAAATCACTTGAAGATGGTTAAAAGCTCTGCTTAATGAACAGCTGTCTCGAGGCTTAATAAAGTGTTTGGGGAGCACGTGGTTACAAATTACAGAACACCCAGATAACATTTGTGTTGTGACCTGGTTATGGACTCCATGGAGCCTTCCTGTGTTTCTGAGGTTCTTTATTGTTACCTGTTTCAGATGACTGGAACAGGTTTGAAAACTAGTTGGTGACTCCTCTGTAGAGTTTTTTTTCTTATATTCACGTAGAATATCCTATCTGACAGAAGTAATATTGTACTGTGATGTCTAAGGAAGTATATGGTGCTATTCCTCCTTGGGCATTCAAATGCCCAAATAACTGAAAGATGTTCATGAACTTGCAATGCTTTTGACTGCAACAGAATCAGGTGCCAAGAAAAAACGTTAACCAAAAGTGCCAGTTACAAGGCAATGCTCTGCAGAAAGGTACCCCAAAATTCAGATTAGACACCACCACAGATTAAGATTGGTTTGATGTTGTTATTACTCAGAACAAGTGAATGACTACTGAGGTTGAACCCCACTCAATTCATTCCCCAGATGGGATTTGGAAGAGCAGCAGTGACTAGGAGAAAGTCCTTTTCCAGTTAAGACCACCTCCTGGCATGGAAGTACTGAAAAGAGATTCACTCCCTGATTTTTCCAGCTCAGGGCTTCACATGTCAACATACAAGCCTAGAAAGGTGTACCTGAAGGAATTACCCTTTGTTTCCTTAACATTATTCCTGTTTTCTCAGCCAAGCATTTGCAGGGTATAACAGCAGTCAGTATGAAATGCTGTTTCAGTTAGTCCTCAAAAACCATTTCAAGCTTCTCCAGTTTGCTACTTGTTAGCCATTTTAACACAGAGGAGGATAAACAATACTGTGAATGGCCATAAATAGACAGTCCTACAGCTTCTAGACTAAAACTAACATAATTACTAAGTAATTTGAGTCTTACCAGACAAACACAACAAAAGGAGCATTCAGAGGCTTTATAGTATCAAGACCTAGAGGGAAAACTTGGATCATATACACCTCAAGCTTGTGTTCAACAAGAAATTCTGTTTTCTGGTGAAACTAAGAAACATTTTTTAAATATAAACCAGTTTGCTTTAAAAGCATTTGACGATAGGCTGAGAGCAATGGAAGCCCTTCTGACAGAGATCAGTAGCTAGTGGACACACAAGATACAATAAACAAGTGTTAACATGTTTCTATGTCATTAAGAATACACTAAATAATCCGAAATAACAGGGGCAAAAGAGTTTTAATTAGCTGAATGCAGATACCAGATTTTGCTTTTCTTCTTCTGATTTAGGTTTACCATTACTGATTTGAGAGATACTAACTGTATAAATCAAACTTGTGGAGAACTGCTTTTATTACACATCTAAACTTCTGACACATGCAGTGGAAGATGACCAAGATGTCATTCTATAGATGTAACGTGAACTCTTTTACACTGTTCAAGTATGTAGCCCAACCATATTTTGTGCATCAGTGTATTTCTGGCTATGTGTCTATTTTTAGAAAGCTGGTCTTCATTGTTCCTGACTCAGGCTATGTGCAATAAACCAAGGAACAGACTGGAACCAAGAATCGATGATATTCAATTCATTGAGCCTGTGGTAGCACATTTTTTCCCTTCTGTCTGCATTTTCCCACCTTAAATGCAGCCACTGCTGACAGCTGAGAGGATTCATGCTTTTCCAGTACCTTGAAGACAATATACAAGTGCTATGTGATTATTAATAAAATGTCAGAGAAAATGTCTTTGCCCTTTTAATATGTATAGCTAGGGAGACAGACTTGTTAAGCCAAAGAGAGAGTGCATTGATGGGACCAGCTGGCATGCTTTTAGGCTCCAGTAGATCTTCCTTGCTGAAGATCTGATAAGCAACAAGTTCCAGCAAAACACAGGTTAAGTGCAGTGTTTTTCACCTGTTTTTAGGTTTAGTTATAGTCCTTTTCTTGCTGATCTGATGAGACCAAAACACTGGTGCAGGCTTTTTTTCCCCTGAGATAGTCTAATGAGAGATATTAGCTGTTTGTGTGCAGTGGATGCTGTTACATCTTCAGGCCGTTATCACAGCTACAAGACAACTGACTTTTACATATTCATCATCTACATGAGTCTGATTAGAAATTCAGATGGAGATGTCTAGAAATCAACAAAGGATAAACAAAAAGACAGATGATTGTGTGTCTAGTTTAATTTCAAACCAGATGTGCCAACTTAACGTCCTCTGCATAAGTTTTGATTAAACACAGAGTACCTGATGTTTTCCTCAGCTTATCCTTTAGCAAATAACAGATAAAGTCCTCAAGTTAATGTTGCATTTTATGAGAGCTTCAGATTTTTTTGTGTGTGTGTTTGTTTTAAGGGTAAAGCTCAGTCCTCTGTTGATAAGCCAATATAGCATCTTTACATTAGAATTCACAACCCAACAAAACAGCATCATTCATAAAAATCCCTCTTAGGTATACATCTGGAAAGATGTATACCTGGATCTGAATCAGTTTTCTGTGAGTGTTTTTGGACTGTTTATAACAAGTAATTAAAGTATCTGTCCAGCAGTAGGATGTTCCACTTGTTTCTCCTGCCTTAACCCACTCTTTATGAAAGAGATGAGCTTGCATCACAGGAGGAAATGTGCCTCTCTGTTTTTTTCCTGCCACACTATTTATTCTCTCATTGATTTATTCTACTGGAGGGCAAACATATTGTGCACAGCTACTTTTGATGCTGTGCCACTGAGATATCTGCTTCTGAGCACGTTATAAAGTTGGTGATGCTGCCCTAAGGGTCAATGTTGGTCCTCTAAAGAGAAATGGGTTTTTTTATCTCAGGGCAGTTATGTCTAATTTCCTTACATTTTCTGCACTCTTGCTCTTAATTTACTAAGGTGCTGGACTAGCTCAGATGTCACGTATAAGGTCAAGCTGATTTATATGTGGAGTCATTCAATTCTGTAAATAGAATTTCAGTGACTGTGATTTTAGACTGTTTTTATGCGTACCAATATAAGGATGTCCACAAATGTATATACATACAGATGTGTGTATGTGTGTTTCTTTTAAACTATAAGAATACCCTGTCTTCAGCAAAGAGCCCATGTACTGCAGTGCTCAAACTGAAACAGTATGGGTAGTATGTCGTAACTTTCTTCATGTATTTTGCTGCAGACAACTGTACAACAGCAGCTGCTACATCAGTAATGTTTCTAGTCAAGGGAAAACAAGGAATCTAGTCTAAATCTTCTAAACAAGCACATTGCATCAGCTTTAAGATTAATTGATAAAAACAGATTAGAAGCCTTGTGAGATTAGAAATCCCCATACGCACCCAATGGCTAACATTCATACCCCCTGAATACGCATCTGGAGAAGTAAAATGGTACCAAGTATAAAACTTTCAGTGTTCCACTACGCTTGTGTTTATTTCCTCACAGGGATACCTTTTTTGTTCTGAGCACGTACAACTAAAGGATCCTGGGTCATTCCTGAGATGCTAATGAAATACAAACAAACTAGGGAAGCAGCAAGAGAAGAGATTTGCATTTGTAAGCAGACAGACACAGAGTGCACAAAGTCTTGCAATGCTTGCCCTAAATAAATACTTGAAAACCACATTTTGCTCTGTATTACCAATATAGAGCACAAATTGCTCCATATTGATAGATAGCAAAAATTGCTCTACATTCTCAATATTTTTCCTTCTAGATTCATAGAACTGAACATCCGTGAATCACGAGGGCTAGTGCTATTGAAGACATGACCTGATAAACTGGTGGAGACAACTCAGGCTTTTTAAAAGCAAAAGCTCTCAGTAAAACTACTTATTTGCATGCTTAGTGCAGCACCACAGTAAAAATGAGAGGCTTAAGAACGGGAGCATGATATGGCTAGGGAAAAGATGTTATCATTTGAGGGCTTAGCTGTATGCCAAGCTTTAGGAAAGGAGCTGGGAGGCAGCAGGAGGAGGAAGTGGGAATAAGGAAGAGTCTTAATAACTTTATGTTCATACAAAGAAGCTCTTCTGAAACAACCAGCCATTTGGAGAAAGTAACTGTCTGCCCTGAAAGTGGGTTATGCTAATTTCAGCATGGGTGGATGGGGAAAGGGAATGCAGGAGACAGAAGCAGGGAAAGCATGCACAAACACATCCGTATTCTGCTTTCAAGTCTGCTGCTGGCAGTTCTCCTGCTGCTTCTCACTCTGCATTGCCTCTCTCCGGGCCTGAGCTGCCTGCTTGCCTGTGTCCTCTGCTGCTCCTGCTCATGTTGCCAGTGCATGGGCTAGAAGACTTGGCCTGCTTTTACCCTGCTCTTGGAGTCAGAAGTCCTCGCCAGGGTGATAGGTGGGCTAAGATTTACAGCAGGATGTCATTTCTAGATAGCAGTCTGACATTTACAAGTGTGCTTTCAGCAGCAACTGGTAGCATGCAGAGGTACAAACACTTACAGGCATATAGCAAATATGGAGATGATTTTCCTGGGCTACAACTAAGGGAATAAAACTCTGAAAGAAAATAATATTTAAAAGCATGCATGAAAAGCAAGGAACTTTCTTACTTGAAAAAGTTAATTTCTGCCTCACATCTTGCTCCTTAGAAGCTCAAATCAAATCCAAATAAACTCCTGGCACTGCAAATAATTGGTTTTAGATTTTGATGTTGGGATTTGGCATTACTATGTCAGACAATATACCTATGAATTATTTATTAACACATTTACTCTGATTTAAGTGAAGTTACACCTGGTCTAGTTGAGCTGGGGATCTGATCTGAAAGAAGTAAGCAAGAGAAACACATTAAAAGAAGAAAGAGACGTAGCCAGACTGCAATCATAAGGAAACATGCTATTCAGAAGCACAACCACTGTTTCAACATAATACTGGCAAGGAGGAGACTACATCCTGGAGACATGAAACTTCTTCCTTTGTCATGGGACACCCAAGGACTAGCACAGAGAATGTACAGGCCTCGTGTTCATCAGAAGCATCTCTTACTTAATAGAGTTTGACTGTAACACAGCCTTAGAGGACTATTATTAAAAGATTAGGCTGCCTTCATCCTCTTGACTAATTAATTTTTCAGTGCAGAAGAGAAACTCTGAGGTCTCTACTGCTGATATATTACAGCATCTGATCACAGTCAGACTAGTCAGCCTCTGTGGACATCTGTGTATGAGCAAATAGCTCTGTAGCCACTTCAAGATCTATCAAATAATGGATACATAAAAAACTGTGCATCAAGCTAACCAGGGAAAAGAAAAAAAGACACACATTGCATTTCAGTCCTTCCAGCTGAAAATAAAACCAGCTTGACTGGGAGGAAGGTCTTGTAAGGACATTCTTGTTACAGAAAGTTAATAATAATAGAAATGAACTTTTCACTGGGGGATCTTTTAAGGGAAACTTTAGTCTAAAAAAAGGGTTATGATGTTTCTGAATGGGATTTGGCATGCAAACAACGCAAGTAAAGAAAAAGGTAGTAAAAAATGAGAAACTCCATCTCATCCTCAGAGAGCTAGTGGCTCCACAATAACACCATCCACGTCTGACCCCACTCAATGCAGAGCAAGGATTTAACTCTTCATCTTCCCAGTCTCAGGAGATGCTTTTTCCACTAGACTCTTGCCTCTGATTTCTCACAATAAACTTTACAGTTGAAACTCTTGACTTCCTCCTGATTTAGCTTGAGGACATTTATGAATCTTTGTGTCAGGTTGGCAGCCCCTTCACTGTGGCTTCCTAACCAACACATTTCATTGTGACACAGGAGGGAAGGAGAAAATAAGAATCTCTAACTGCTCAGCATCAACCAGGAGTGAACACAAAGCTAGACACTGTGTCAAACACAGGGGAAACATAGTCCTGTCCTTATGAGTACTGGCCTCATTCTTGTTTAAATTCTAACTACTCAAGTGGATTTGCTGGGCTACTTGCAGATGAAACACTGCACCTGAATTCTGACAGCTACCCAGACAGACATCCTAAGCCACAGACATGTAGCTTGAAGGTAAAAATGCTTTTGATGCTGGCAAAAAAAGGAGCTTGACATTTAAAAGGGGATACTTTAAGGGATGAGGTAGAGGGCAAGGGAATCAACAGTGCTTTATCATCAAGACTAACAGAATTGTGCCAGTTTGGGGAATCTTTGGGAAAAAATCCTATTCTTTTGGAGACTTTTACTGCCTATTGGCAACACACCAAAATATCACCTCTCACGTATACTTTGCCACTTTGGTTTTCTTCTCTTCCCAGAAGAACTGAAGGGATATGATATAAAAAGGTCCTTGCTGCTTCATCTTCATGGGAAAAGGAGTTGGTGAAAGAAAGCCACTAAATCAGAAGTCAAGGTTTAAGATGAGCATAGCCCTAAAGGAGGTCATGCTACACACCAGACATCATCTCTGAGAGTACTTGCTGCCTACCATCTCCATATGGGCATTACCTTGAAAATTCAAGTGGGGGATACCCCATTTTCCTGATATGTGACTTGCTTATAGCCAGCAAACAAGCCAGTAAAAAAGCTGCTAGACAAACCCCTTAACTTAGTCTATGTACCAACAAAGAGATAATGGCATTTTTGCCATGGCTGTGACACCAAGCCCCAGGTCACGCACAACTTTGATGCATTAACACCTTGTTATAACAGACAATTTACAAAATGGCTAAAAAGGGTGAATTATTTCCCAGTGACAACTACCTCACCTGAAACTATACATAGCTAATGTGTGGCTGTCCGCAGCTCCTTCCAATCCCATACCAGCACTCAGTCTATGTGGGTAGGCCCTTGTGGAAAGATTCATCAAAGGAAAGGATCTGTCAAGAACAGAGTTTTACACAGTCTAACAAATACCTGTATCTGGACCAGCTGTCCCTCATAGGTAAGAGCTGCATTAATCTTGAGGAGGCCCTTAAATCAACAGCTTCAGCCTTTCTTGCCAGTTCCCTTCTATTTGCAAGGTGCTTTTCTTCAGTCAAAACGATGCTGTTTTACTACCTCAGAAGGCTATTATGAAGGCAGATAAATTAGTGTTTGAATGTTCTCAGATATTAAAGCAAGGGGTGGACGCAGAAACTTCTACAGAAACATGAATCTAACATAGAAGCTTTTTTAGATTCAAGTCAAATGTCATTGACAACTCCTGTGCTCACAGTTCTGCTCCACTCTACAAAGGTAACGGAATTAATCTCACAGCTTGCATGTAAAAATATTATTACAAAACAAATGTTTCTACATTACATTAAATTCTGCTTTTCTACCATGAAAAAAACCTGTGTTGTCTTTGCAGTATTTTTATTATTTCTGTCCCACCGTATGTTTGGCATCTGTGCCACATTTGCTTTTTAAACTTGAAAACATGAGAAAGCCAGACTCCTCTGACAAGCCACCGTTCTGTGCATAGAAAAAGGCAAAGCCCACACACGTTTAAACTTCTGACAGCTTTGGTACAACACGTAGTAGGCTACAGGATGAAAAGCTTTTAAAGAAGTTAACCTCCTTTCCCCTATACCCCCTCTAAACTATTTAGGCATGACTCCAACATCAAGAACACAGGGAGAACCCCTTCCTACAATAACCACAGGGCCCTGCAGACTTTTCTGCTGTAATACGATGACCCCAGGAGAAACAAGGATTTCCAATATTGCAAATTTATTCCATATCCATTATTCCCATGGGTAGTGGGAAAAAAACCCTAACAAAAACCTTTAGCACCAGAAGGAGCAGACTTGCACAAAGTCCCAGCCTGTAGTTGTATTAGGGTTTTAGTTTTGGCTTCTCTAGCTATGCTGTCTTTCTTTGCTTGGATAGCTGTGCTTATTTGTAATTCTGGCTTGCTCACATGCTCCTACTATGGTGAATAATTTTAAGCATAACAAGTTTCAAATGGGTTATTTTTATTGTTAATGGAAAAAAGCCTCATTAGAAGAGTCTACTGTGCTTATTCAATGCCTCTTCATAATGAAAAGCAGATAAACTGTATTTACATTTTCTATAGAGTAACTAAAATAATTTGCCACTGTAGATGACAATTTAATTACCCCCAATTTTGCATTTTCTTTCCCAAAGTAATTAACCCTCTTGAGGCATATATACCTATATCAAAGGAGGGAGTTTTCTCATACCACATCAAGCATTAAATCTAAGCATTATTATGTGTCAAGTGATCAATTAGGGCATTTATAAACAGATAACTGTATCATCATTACTCTATGTGTGCAATTAGGGCTCAGCTGAATCCTGATTTCACATGCTGCAGAATCATCTGAAGCCAGGCCAATCCTAAAACTAGGCCCCAAAATAAAAAATACACAAATATATATACCCTGAAAAAAACATTTGTTTTCAGCCCTACCGTTTTATCAGCTCTTGCTACAGTGAATTAGTAGCACATAATTGTTGAAGCAAGTGCAAGACTGCCCAAAAACGCTGATAGAACTGATGCCCCTTCAAAGCACTGCAGGATTAATTAGACACATTCCTGGTGATGAGCTGCAATGTCAAGCAGATAACTGACACCTTACTGAACCGTTCCACTATAAGCATAGCAGTATAATACTGGTTACTAGGAAGAAAACTAACTTTGCTCAGTACAGCTCAGAAGATACTTTTAGGTTCTGCAGACTTACAAAGAGCCCCTAACTCTGATTTCAAGCCTGTCTTCTGTTAATGTCAGCTCAACCCAAAACAAACGCCTTGCTTCAGGAGGTACCTGTATGCTAAATGAAAGCACTTGCCTCTCAAGCACCTGAAACAGCCTGAGACACCTAGTAAAAAAAGGGCAGTGCTGCGAGGTAGCATTAGCCCTTTTTATTCCTGCAATGCAGCCCAATGGCAGAGGTCAAGGCATTCAGAGGAACTGGTAGAGTCCATGATGGGCAACCTTCCCATGCATCATGTCCTCATTCTATCTACCCATTCCAGTCCCAAGCTGCCTGGCCCAAACAGCCAGGACACCCATCTTGGCTCATTGAAGTGCAGGGTAGCCCTGTATGTCTTTGAAACCCAGATAAGGTTTCACAGCCTGGAACTCATGCTTTTAAAACTGTTTTTATTCATTTCCTATATTTCAGACCCTGTTTTCATCTTTTTTCTCTCTCTTTTGAGTTTAGATGTGCAGTTTACAAATGAGGCAGAGCCCTTTGGAAAGACAACTTTGTGGTTAATCATTCAAGTGCATGAAGAATTATGTCATAGCATTGCATTTGATTAAATAGAACTCAGCCTGCACTAGATAGCTTGCTAAAACAACAAGATTAGGTTTGGGGGCTTTTATGTTAGATAAAAGGACACTTTCATGCTGGTCAGAAACACCTCTGTGTTCACATTGATACAGATCTCTTTTTTTCCCCCCTTCTGACTTTAATGAAAGAAGAACAAGGCATTTCAGATTTTATTACCTTGGTCACTGCTGAAACGTGTATTAAATTAGAGACGTGCCAATGCTGGACTTTTAACAATAATTCAGACAGGTATGGAGCCACTACAGACATTAGTCTCCTATCTATGCTTAATATCTGCTTCAAATAAATCCAAATCAGATGTTGGCTCACCAATCCCATAGTAAAGCCTACAAACTTAAACCAAATACCTTTCTAAACCACCTTTGACTAAGGATAGACATATCAAAAATCCAGATATATTCATAAAGACCCCAAACTTCCCAGACCAAGCAGTGCTCACCAATACATAATCATTATCTACAACAGTTGAGTGCCTCTATTTCTGAGCCACTCATGTTTTAGCTTACAGACAAACACAGACAAGAGCGTTGTATTTTCAGGTAGCAGCAGAACTACCAGCAGCAGAACTGGAATCCCTTTGGGTATATATGTGCCCATAGGTACTCTGCCCCAACCTCTCCTAAGCCTCATTTCCTTTTTTGCAAGTACGATGCACACAGGCTGACCAACCCCTCCCTGCCAAAAGTATAATAAACCATGCTTTTAAAAGTCAAATCACAACACATCACTAGTAAAGAAAGTGTGAAGAAGAGAGGAAAAAATTCACCTCGTAGCATCAAGAAGATGATATTTATTTGATTTACTGCCATTAGCTATATATTTTAATTACACTCCTTGCCTGTAGTTTATAGTGCATTTTGTACATGGCATTTTCTTTGACTCCTTATCATGAGAATTAAACCCCCTGCAGGAGGTGCAAATGACCAGGGCACTGTGCACCAGAAATTTATCTAGCACTATTCAACGTGGGTACAACACCAAAGCATCCTCATGGCTTACAGTAAAGTTAAAACAACATGTCAGACTGCTATTGACAGGCATGGGCAAGCAGAAAAGGCCACAGAGATTGATGATACCCACAGTGATTCCTCCAAGCCACTGGGCAAATAGTCACAGCCACAGTAAGTGACAGATGGAAGCGCATCCATCTGCTGCAGCAGCATGATCTCAGGCCCTCCCTTTAAAGTTCAGCCACTGGTTCAGGGTGGCAAACGTATGTTCAGAGCAGCACTGAGCTGAACACATGCATTCACATAGGAACAAGCTGGTATACTTCTTCCTTGCCAGCTACTGGGGTAAACAGAGAGACTGGGCTAAGCTTGGGAAGGTAGTATGGGCAGCCATCAGAAATGACCCCACTTTAGCTCTC